>NC_058504.1:17002849-18274807 GCF_020382885.2 Scatophagus argus | reverse complement strand
TATTATTGTTGCTGTTGTTGTTAGTAGTAGTAGTAAAAGCATTTAGAGGAAGGACATCCCAATGAAAAGCATCAGTATGAAAGACTGTAGGAGTAAACTTGTTCTACTACAACAAGATTTATGTCTTCTGTAACGCAGATGCACACAGCCACAGTGGCTAAATAGTAACGCGAAGTGATAAACACATTTTGTATGAGCGTGTTAAAGAAAATGGTTAATAGGGTTATGAATATAAAATGTTAAACAGATGATTAATATGTCTCTTGTACAATGTATGTCACTACAAACGAATAATCCCATGCAGCAAAGCCAACCCAAGCCAATCTCAACATGCCCTCAAAATACTATATTCCAACTCCATGAAAAAATAGTTTTCACATTCTGTGTCAGTGGGAAAAAACAACACAGAAAAATACTGTAAACCATCCTTTAAACAAGAAGAAGAAAACTTGCTCCAGAAGAAAAAGGTGAATCCCTATGCCTGAAAGTGTTCTCACTGATGTGCTAGGCCTTTTCTACATTACTCTTAAACATATAGAATAAACACTATAGTTTATACTTCTGATGGTAGATTTATTCACAGTAAAAATAAAACAATATGTGGACATTTTTCTGTTGCAATTTGAATTCCAGTTACTGTTATGTCATAATTAGACGCCTAATTTCTTGAGTTTTGTAATGAAAAATACTAATGCCATAACCACAACGAAGGTGTGGTTTAGTGTTTATGTTATATAATGCTCGCCTGTAGTACAGTAGAAAAACAGCAGTTTGCAGAGGCCTACAACTGCCTACAATGATGCAAGAAAAATTTATTAGAGTGGTAGTTAATCATCATAAATCTATCCACATGTCTGGCTGAGATAAGGAGTCTTATGTATAAATGTATGTACAGCCTGAATAAGGTGAAAAGCAGCAAATTTATGCATTCATAAACCCTACCAAAAGCTGCGTCATTATACAACATTTCTATGACATGATTACTCTTATTGTAAGAGTCTAGGTAGATATATTTTCATAAGGGGCAATGCTTCCTTGTTGTATTTCATGCATGTATGTGTTCCTGTTTTCAGTTTTATGTCTTCTATATTATATATGATAGCTATATAATGTTGTCTTTATTGGTTCATTTTATCTTTAACTGCTATGGACCATGGTCGAGAATAAAGCAACCTAAACTGAAAGCAACAGGAAAACAGGAGGGACAATAGAAGGGAGTGTGGGTAACATGCAACAAAGGCCTGAGACCAAAATGAAACCCAGAAAGTTTGTGTAGCTAAATTTGGCCAAAGCCAAATGAGGCATAAGGACAAATAACTGTCTATTGTTCTTGCTGCTATTGTTAGGTTATGAGTGGTAAGAGTGAATGAAAGACTGGAAGTTTATTCAATGCAAGGTTGAAAAAGTACAAAAAGTACATTATGGTTTGGCGGGGGGGGGGGTGGTTCCTTTAATGAAACTGTCTTTTGTCCTCAGTGTAGCCATCAGGCCTAGGTTAGAACTATGAAGACTGACTTCATTTACCCTTATATTGATTATGAGCTGTATACTGTACTTTGTGTAGGAGGAGTGCCAACACTGTGGGCACGTCGCTGTGCAGAGAACAACTGACTTTCTTCTGTTCATATAGAGTGCAGTTCAGCCATTAGAGAAAACCTCAGGTCAGGTTACTTTGCTGCATTATTAGGAATTTAAATTTTGAACTTTGACTGCTGTAACTAACTGCATTTACTATGTAATGTGAAATCCACTGTCAGCCAGTGTGGCCAAAGGCTTCTTGTCAATTAAACTCAAAGACACTTAAGCGTTTTTTTCCCCACAGAGATTTAGTGAGAAAAGGCAAATTACAATGTCGAGAAATGCTTTTGTACATTCTTTCTCACTAACACCTTCAAAATAACATTTTCTTGCAGGTTGCTACTAGATTTCTATAATTTTACATTTGCTTTGGATAGCAGCTGTGCACTGTGAGACTGCTGTGCCACTCAAACAAACCCTAAACTTCCTTTTTATATTAGCCTGAACCTTCTTGCATGCCGGAAACAAACATTGCAACACAGGCAGGGGTGCTGTCAGTCATCTAGTCCATTAAGTGCATAACTGTTTACGGAGCTCTGCACTGAACTGGACATAAATAATTGAAACCTGATCCACAGAGAGTTACTCCGAGTTTCAAAGTGTGTCACTGCATATCATATTTGCTGGTCTCTTGAAGCTACTTCAAGCATTGCACTGTACATATAACTGATTACAGACCACTTCACCTGTCTTCTTCTCAATTAGATGCTCAGAGCCGTGAATACATTTATCAATTTATCAAGTGGAAGGGAAATGAACAACAATAACAACCCAGGCACAAACAATCCCACTCTAGCCTCTCTATTCCCCTCCACACATAATACCAAAACAATGATCAGAGTTGATAGACGGCGTTATGGTTGTTCTTGACTGTCTCTGAATCAACTGTCTGGGTGCTCAGATAATACTGTAGAGGACTTCCTCCTCTATTTACTTTACTTCAATCTCAAACTCTTTAAGAGAAAGAAAAGACAATGGTTTTATGGTGAGTACATCCCGTATTGTTTCCCCTTGGAGAGCACCCTGTTTTGAAGCCCTGTTGGCTGGTAGGCACTTTGCTGGGAAGAATGTGGAGTGAAAAGCTTTGAAAGCTGAATATGGATGAATAATTAATGTATTTGACTTAAGAGAACAATAGTATAGAATAAAAGAGAAACACTAAGATGCCGCTAACAGTAAAAAGCTACTCCAGAGGAAAAAAAAGGAGGAAGGAGGAACTGAAGGAGAAACCTCCAGGGCGAGGAAAAGGTATCCAAAGTGCCTTCAGAAGAATCCAGTTGCTATAGGTGGTTCCCAACCCCCTTTTTTTCCTGATGTACCCCCATAGCGCAGTCAGGTGAACTAAAGTACTCCATCATTGACCTCAGCTGTCATATTACAAATGTGTATGAACTGAAAACTGCAAAAAATAGGGGACATAATAAAAATAATAACAATCACAATACTACTACTACCACTAATAATAATAATAAGATGAAGAAGAATTTTTAAGCTGTCAGCAGTTAGGTCAGTTACATTTGCATCTGTTCTGCTAACACTTAAAGGGCCAAAAGCTAGATGTTGTAGCCATTTAGTCATTTGTAGAAACTCTTTATCAATTGATTTTAACAAACTTTTAGGAATTTAGTTTATTTAGGTGTTGTAGCTGACTCAGAAATTGGCTCATTTTTTCAAGCTTGATTTCTGTTTGATTTAATTAGTTAATCTCCCAATCTTTACACTTAGCTGCTGGCAACTGCAACGGTAGCCCCTGGGATACAAGTATCCCCGGTTGGGAATCCCTGGCATTGGCTATACAGAGGAAATTTATCACAGTTTGTGCATCACAGGCACATTTACATTTTCACACTTGCAGACAGTACACACCAACCCATACAGTACAAACATAAACACACAGCCAGGTTATCCTTTTTGCATGGTTAAAACTTTGGCATGCTAGAGATGTGGCATCTTGAAAATCCTCCTCTCTCTTTTCAAATTGGATAAACCCTCTCTGTCTCTCACACAAACAAGCACATCCGCGCGCGTGCACACACACACACACAAACCCTATAACATCTGTCTAATCTTCTGTCGAACATGGTGTATAGACCTCACAACACTGTCAAGGCTTTGGGCCAGGGATGATGTCAAGGCCATCCAAGGCCTGGGGCTTTTAGTCCTGCTCAGGAAGTGAGTGAACCGCTGCATCTTCCAAACAGACTTCAAGTAATCCTTTAAAACATGAAAGCCTTGGCATTTTGGCCGATTTTCAATTTACAAATTTAATATTGCCTGGTGAAATTAAAATGAGGATTTGATATATCTGACTGCAACCTGAGTATATGCAGATTTTTTTGTGTAGTGCATTTCTGGTAAGAGGGAAAGTCAGATCAATGCAATTATGCAATTTTCAGAAAACAAACCAAGATAAAGTGCTGTGAGGCATTTTGCAACATGGCCTGTGTTTTCTCTTGACATGTGGTCTTTGTGTTTGTGTGCGAGTTTTGTGCAGGTATATAAAGGAGGCGTTAATCACCATTGCTCACCTGTGTCTGGTGTCCCGGTTCCTGATGAAAAGCCGTCAAAGAGCATTTAAAAAGAAGAAAAGGTAAAAACAATCATTTATGATGTTAACGAGAATCATTCTGAGTTTCACAGGTGACAATGAGTCATTTTTTTCCTCATAAAGTGAGATTAAGGTTGATTTAGATGGCTGTATTGTTTCACATTAAATATTAACTTAAACAGGAAGCTTTTTGGCATTTCCTCCCAGAGGACAGGGAAGTATCAAATACAGACACTATGAAACCTCCGTCTGAACCAGAAATATTAGTCAGAGATACAATAATAACAGAGAATGAGAGAGTAAAGTTACAAAAGGAGAACACTTTACAGGACAAATGACTGTGCAATCCCATCGAGATTCTACGCTTGAGAAAATGCAGAAATAGAGAATGTAGTGCCTGCAGCGCCGTAGGAGATATCATCGTCATAATCCACAGAAAAAATAGCTTTGTTTCACAGCGGAGACTTTGAGCTTCTCTCACATCCTAAAGAGGTAGATTAGAGTCTGTGATGTCTGAACATCATGCACTCTGCATTTGCACGAAGACAAACTTCAGAATGTATTCTACTGAGATCAAACAGATCACAACTGCAGATGCCAACCGGAGCTAATGCCGTACTAACCCACAGCAGCCAAGCTAATTTTGTTTTAATTGTGTTCAAGTCAATCAAGCGCTCAAAATCCCACTTCTTCCCGCTGTGGGAGATCCCTTCCAAGAGTGGTCTACTCTTTTCACATGCATAAGCAATGAAATCAGTCTCACTTGAGTTCCAGTATGGTTCTGGTGTATCCATCAGGATGGACCCTGCGGATGAAGTTGAAGTCCCCCACGTAGAGAGAGCCATCAGGGCCGCTGGCCAGTGCCACGGGGGCAAACAGCATCATGTCTCGAGCAGCACCACTGCAGCTTGGACCGCAGGGTACACTCCGGTAGAAACCATTCCCCATCACAGTGCTGATAATAGGAGGCTGCTGGGAGAGGAAGATGTTTTCCCCGTTTCCCTTGTGAAGGATTCCTGGGGATGGAGGAATGCAATAAATACCATTTTGATTTAATTTGTATTACTGTGAGTGATAGGATCCTATGTGAGGACATAATTTTCTGCCAAGTGTTTTTTGTTATTTGTGTAGTTCTTGTTTTGTCTGAGCTCCCCTCACTTGTTTTAAATTGTTGGCAGTCACTTGGAGAAAAGTCACTCACCAATCACGATTTAATGAAATTTGGACCTAAAGGTAATGACATTTATGGGGCTGTCCAAGCCAAGCCAAGCCACCCCCCAACAAACACACACACACACACACACAAAACAAAATATTTTGCACTGCTGCTTGAGAAATATTTAATGTTATAGTTATATGTATAGTTAATGTTAAGGAGGCAGCACTTCAATGTTATTTCCCCAAAAAATAAACAAAAATTCAATTCATGCCACATACCGAAAACAAAACATAAGCAAAAGCATTACAAAAGCAGTTTGTTTGTGCTTACCACTGCGTATGTTAAGGGCGTGGTGTTTGTCCAGAGACCACCCTCCCAGGTTTGAGGGGACCAACTCAAATCCCTGCATCAGAGCGGTTCTCCTCTCCCATTGGATAACGCCAGGACATGACTCATACTCATAGCCTACAGAAACTGAAATACAAACACATGTGCACATAAGAGCTGCTATAATGCACCGTAATAACTATGTGCTGCAAACCTGCTGTGTCTAACACTACAGTATGTATAGCAATGTGACAGCATGTTGCACAGAACTTAACAGCAAGACTTAACACACAGGCACACTCATTCCCCATTTGTCTCAAAAACTACAGTGTATTGAGTGGTGAGCCACATGAAAGGCCTCTAGTGAGACCTCATCAGTGTGTGTGTTTGAGAGAGATCAGTGAGAAGTGGAGGCGTAATCAGGAGGAGCCCGTCTTCATGAAGGAGCCCTAGAATTAGCTGCTTGGCCCCTTAGTTGTAATGATACGCTGTGCAGCTTCCCACTACAAGTAACAACTATCAACAGCTTTTTTTTTCTTTTTTTCACTTGGCAAGATTAAATATGTTTCAACAGTAATTTACCACTCCAGATTTGGAATATGGTTACAGCCAGCAGGTGACAAAGCTGGGGCTCTCGAAAACATGTAAAGACGTAAACATAACTGCATACGAGTCATTCATGTCAACATGTCAAACAGAGAGAAACATAATACTTCAAGTCTACAGCTTTTTCACAATTGGGAAATAGCTTTACTTGTACAGTTTTGAGCACTTACAATTCATACTATTTTCTGTTTTTACTCATTCTTCATTTGAAAACTATAGTTAAGAGTTACTCATCTTACACATTTTACAAACAAATATATGACTGATGTAAAAGATACTCTCTGATGTCTTACAGATGAGACTACAGTAAAATGTCTGATATCATAATCTAATTACAAAAAATAATAATATACATCTTGGAAATGAGATAATTTATATAAATAGTTTATAATGAATAATGTATTTATGTTTTCCCAGTAATACCAATGTAACTCTACTTTGCTATCTTTTTCGAGGCAGAACTGTATAGGGTTTTTTTTAATAGTGTGGTATTACTATTTTTGTTTAAAACTGCATTCATTGATTTTGTTGGGGTCACTTTGGGCCAACATAATGAATTCAGTGCTGACAAATTATAAACTTATTAAATTGTATCCTACCTACACATCCAATACTGATTCTAGGTTGCTTTGAATGGCTTGTGGACAAATCTTTCCTTAAAAGTTTACTTTCAGTGTGGGCGAGATAACCTAAAACTAAGTTAACTCATCTTTCCTTACATAACCAAAATATGTTTTATATACTTTGCATACTTTAGTTTTAAAGGTAACATATGCAATGAAAAAAAAACGCACTCTTTAATGTGGAGTATAATTAAAACAGTAGGCGTTCAAAACAGTTAAAGTTGAAAAGCTAACAGTGAAGATAATGATAATATACTCAACAGTTAGGACAGTCTGACATGTGACACAAATGTGATAAAAGAATATCTGTCACTGTCAGCCACTGTTGGCACTGATCTCTTAACTTGCTTCATCGTAAACCAGCAGGTCTGTGAATTGATGGGTACTCAAGAGGAACTGGAGAGCAAATTCAGTATAAAGACCATTAGAGATGGGAGAATACATAAGTAGTAAGCACTCACATTATGTTAAAACTCAGGAGATTCGTTTTAACACGGAGAGAAACTCAGCAGGCACGCAGGGCTAACTTAAATCTCCAACTCAATGGGTACAATCAATAAAAGTGATTGGGGAGGGGAAGTAATGGGTAATTTGGGACACTGGGGATAGTAAAAGAGAAAAAGAAACCATATAAAGTTGGACAAAAGTTCTTAGTCTGGGAACTGTCTCTTAGGTTCATTCAAAGAGTTCATTTGTTTCAATTTTGTGTGTCTTAAACTCGGATAGGCACGTAATCTTGTGTTCTTTGAAAGTGAGAAACAGGACTGACAAGCCTCCTGAAGTAAAATGAAAACACAGAGTATTGTGTAAGTTCAAATCCTTAAAGTCACAGTGCAGCTCGACAAACCTGACTTTAACAGGGTTAAAAGAGTAACTTGATATTATGGTGTCAAAAGCAACACTTGGCACTGAAAACAATAAATGTGTGAAAAAAGTGAAAAAACAACATGGAAAAACACGCTTATTTACTGTTTTGGGAGTTTAAGGTAAACTTGCAAAAGTCAACACTGTATAGGTGTGTGGTGATGTCAGAGGCTCTGGAGATATGTAATTCACACGATCCTCCCTGCTGTCCCAATCTCCTCACCAAAATAGCAACAGGAATTTGAATCTGAAAACCAGTTACCACTCACACGCACAGACACAAAAAAAACCCCAAAAACTGACAGCTTGAAAAAAATTAACTGAAGAAAAAAAAATCAGAAGATCTCACATGAAAAAACAAAAACAAATTTCATCTCTGTTTCATTTTTCAGCGAAATGATTTGAACTTTTTTGTAAAAAAAATAAATAAATAAAAAAAAACGCAAAAAAAAAAACTTCAATGCCATTGTTTCATTTTTCAGTTCAGATTTTGTTTTCAACATGGATTTTTAATGTTGCTATTCTAGCCCATAGTTCCACAAGCTGTTTCTTCTGGAAATGCATCAAAAATAGATTTACCGTCCTGTTTCAGAAATATATAGTAAAGCTGACTTCATCTGAGGAGCAAGGCTTTTCCAGAACAAAACGAGCAAAGCAATCTCGAAGGGAAAGTGTCAGTGTTTTGAGAACTGCTTCACAACTGTATATTACTATATTACAAGCAAGGACACACACACTGACACACATAGACACACTCCCTCACAATACAAACACAAGCAATACGCATGCACGCCTTAGCACATAAATGCACACTCAATATCTCACAGGTGAAAGCTTTCATTCCCCTCTGCTGAAGCCTCAGGCAATATGTTCACCCCAGCAATCAGAGCATGATCTCCCTTTCTCTTGCACTGGCAATGTGTGAGCACACGGAGTGTGTACGCGTACACACATGTTGGCGTATGTGTGAGACCATGTGCATCTGTGTTGTTATGACAACAAGTACTGGGAACCATTAGTGCAAGAAGGGAAGGAGCTCTTGGGGCTAAAACACAGTGGAAACCTAATGTTACCTTTTTAAATCATCTTTATGAAAACAAAATAACTAAAAATAATAATTTTACCATTTTCTATTTCATTGATTGCTTATGCATAAATCGGTTGTCTGTGTGCCGTCACAAAATGACATGTAAAAAAGCATACTTCTTGACAATTTCAAAACCAACAAAAATATAGGCTCTGTGGAGAAAATGAAACACAGTGTCCAGTAGTGATGGTGGATGTATGTCATCTACATGTCCACAGGTGCATTTATGCAGAGTTCCCACAGGTTTTAATGCTGCATGGTAGATTTTATTCTCTAGATCCAGTGTACAAATGGAATCTCAGATTCTATTCGGTTGTTGACTGATGGTTATTTCCTCCGCCGGTGCAGTATCTCGGTGACTTGTCGGTCACAACAGTATGAGGAGAGGTGTGGAAGAGGGTGTGGTGATGCCAATCTAGTGGTGCACTGCAATCTTACTGCCAAGAATAAATGTGTCTAGAGTTGGATGTCCACCTACTCAAAGCAGGGTGACAGCTCAGTACATGCGTGTTCCATGACATTTTGCTCACTTTATTAGGTTAAAAAAGTTGTCATTTGTCTACATGTATTCATGTGAAACTACTACACTACCACATACAACTACAAGTTTCTTCTGAAGAAAGCTCTGATGACTGTGTTTACAGAGGGTGAGAATGTGATTAGCCATGATTGTCACAGCCTGTAACGCCCCCAACTGTAATATATTCTTATATCCCAAAGTGTTGCCCATGTGAGCCTGGCCACAAAAATCATCAAAAGTGCATTTGGCACACTCCTGACAAGACTGCCATCTGACTGTGCTGTGCGCAGAGCAGCAACTAACCCACTGCAGACTTGTGGAGGTAAAGAAATAAAACAAACACTTCACAGAGAAACTACAAACAGCTGCTGAATCCAAGGACAGGAAGAATTTAAAGTATCTGAAATGTATGAGTCATGTGTCATAGATTGTCAATCATATGTATCATATTGCTTATCCTGCTGTAATACTATTTTCATGCACATGTCACAGTCCAACAAGTTTCGATCAGGATCTATTCTGAAGGTGTCCACAATCTACTTTTCAAGCAATTAGGACATTTAATATCCTCTTATGTCTGTTTCCAAACTTCACAAGCTGATTGGGTAAATTATAAAATGTGGCTGTTCCTTGGGTGATGTGTTGTAAATAATGCAAAGTAAGTTATAGCTGGCTACACAGTGGCTGAGCAGCTTGTGCCAAAAAAGAATCTTTATTGAAATATTGTATTTTAATGGTGAGAATGGACTGTTTTTTGTTGTTTCAAGTCTTGCTACAATCTACAGAGCATTATTTTAACATAAATACATTTGTGAACTTAAGCTGTAGCATGCATGTATGTATCAAGGGCAGCCCGAAAATACATTCCTACACATGCCAGGAACTGTAGAGGGGCCACGATCAGGGGAGAATACGCGGGTAGAGAGGAGAGTACAGGGAGGGCAGGGGGAAGACAAGAGAGAAGCAACCGGGGAGATCAGAGAGAATGGAGGAAATAACAAGCAGCAAAGAGAAGAAAGAAGAGTTCGGGTGAGGACAGAAACACAGGAAACACAGTGTGGATAGAGGAAGATAGGAGGCCAGGAAAGGGGGTAAGAGGGGCAGGGAGGATGGTTCAGCAAAGCAGGGTAAATACAAAAAAAACACCATCATTGCAGTTGAAAAAAGGTGAAAGATCAGGAGGGAGCTGGAAGAGATGAAATGCAGCTCTAACAGATAAAGAGAGGAGGGGATCAGGAGGGGAGAGAAAGCCTTGGGATGGAGAGATCCAATCTTTGTAAGAGACCATACACTCAAGTGGACAAAGCTTCTGGTATGCCTGTGATATCTCAGTGCTTATGGAAAGCTCAGTCTATCGTAGCTCTGCTGTTTGTCTACAACCTTCATGAAAAAGGTGGTGAACATAGATAGAAACACTGTCTCTTAAATGACCAGTAGAAGGTTCACAGGTTTAAGCCTTGATAACATCGTTAAAACAGCTGTTTTTTGACATAATTAACCAGCAAGTGCAATAAGAGCATATATATCCAGTATATACATATATATATACATAGGTGAGTGCAGACATTGAGAAACATGGACCACATTGAAAGATTTGTACTTTGCACATGGACATATTCTTCCCCACCGAGCCAATGATGTCCTATCATCTATCATCTCCAAGGTGTATTCATAGAGCCATCCATCTCAGCATTCCTCCTTCTCAGTACAACTCTAGTCTGGTCTATTGTGAGTGGTGAGGATCTTGAAGGGTGGAACAGAGTCTAAACTGCTTGCTGTGACCCCGTTTGCACAATCCACTTCACTACATGGACTGAATCACTAATCATATTTTAAGGACAGTGAGGTCATTCTTGAATTCTGGAAAATAAAGAGCTGAGAATTATGAGGGATGATGATAAAATTTGTGTTCAAGTATTGTTGCATTTGAGCATTTGACACAGTTGATCAAAACATCCTTTTCAAGAGAGATAAGAGGTGGTAGCCCTTCATTTCTATTTATTTATTTCTTGTCTGGAGGGAAGACATTTCACTGAATCTCTCAGCAAGTTTTTCTTTCATCTGGGAATACTACACCAGTCAGACGAAGCTGTAGAAATCTTTTTCTAATGGAAACCTGAGCCCTGTTTTAAGGAATAGTTAAATATTTTGGGAAGTATGTTTTACTGTTTTTGTGTTGAGCTTTAGAAGAGAAGACTGATACCACTTTCAAATCTGTACATTAACTATGCAGCAAGAGTAAGGAAATCATTAGCTTGGCTTAAAGGCTAGCAACACGGGGTTAAACTGCTACACACTGAAAGTCATGGGAGAATACTCAACCTAGTGTAGGTCATCCATCCATTCATTTTCTATACCACTTATCCGTCAGGGTCGCGGGGGAGCTGGAGCCTATCGCAGCTGACTACGGACCCTGGACTGGTTGCAAGACAAACAACCACACACTCTCACACCTAGGGGCAATTTAGAGTAGCCAATTAACCTAACGTGCATATTTTTGGTATTGTGGGAGGAAGCCGGAGAACACGGAGAAAACCCACGCCACGACAGTGCTAACCACTGCACCACCGTGCTGCCCTAGTGTAGGTCAATATAACACAAATGCATAACTAGGTTCATTTTACCCAGTGCACAAGGGCATACAGCAGTTTTTTGTGTGTAGAGTGACTCTCTTTGAAGCTGACAAATCTGCCTAGGAACACCTCTAAAGCTCTTTAATTAACACATTATATCTTCTATTTTGTTTACTCAGTTCACAAAAGAAATGTAAAAATGACAAAGCTATGTTTTTGCTCTCCGTTACTGCAACTGCAACATTTCACATTGTTAATAAATTTCTTTCTCCTCTCTCATTCCAGGTAGGAAACACAGAAAACATGTGGACTGAGTCCCACTACATTTTATAATCTACCTACCAGTTGCATGTGTGAGGCCCCAGACCTCCTGGCCATATACATCAGTCTTGTTCCAGACCAGCCTGTGGACCAGACCAGGCCCAGCAGGATACCAACGCTGGTACAACCTTCCCTGGACTGATGCACGGACATGCACCTTGGACAGGCCGCCCAGTGGGGAGATGGGGGACGATGGAGAGGGAGGTGTGAGGAGGATTCGCAACAGAGAGAGGTAGCCTGCAGCACGGGTGCTCAAGTAGTTCAGCTTAACAAAGGCTCCTGGGATTGAAACTTCTTCTTGCACTGCCTGGAGAAAACAAGACAGAGAGCAGAATGAGAAATATGTGTGATGGAAAGAGGATTAATGAGAAATGAGACACAGAGAATAATATAAAAAAAGAAAGGTGTTTAATCATTACTTTGTATGAGCTCACGTAATAACTGCTAGTGGCAGGTACAGGAAGAAATAGCTCACACAGTGAGGTGCGGTAACTCAACCAAATATGTGTTAGCCTTGTTGCAATAATAATCTTAAAAATCATCAATCATTCCCAAAGAATAATATAGAATTAATGAACCAAAATCTATGACAATCAGGTTTTCTTTGAAAAGAAAACATGGAAAACATGCTAATATATCTAATACCTCACAGGTAAAAAACCATACTGCAAAGCAAACAGCAAACAAACGAACAATGAGACACAAATCAGGACTGGTTGATATATTTATAACTAAAAAACATCATTCCCCTCTGCCACAGAATGATCTTGTCACCATGGTGAATATTAGATATAAAGTTTTCTACAGCCTATTGTGTGTATCAAGAATTTTATTTGGAGCAGAAGTGAGGAGTTAGTGTGAGGATTTGGTCACAGTAAATAAAACAAAAAAACAAAAAGGAAATGAAAAAAAAAAAAACAAAAACCTTGAGAGTCTCATTGGAGGTTAAATATATAATCACCAGTCTGACCTCCACACCTGACTTTCAGACACCTAATTTGCTTTTTTGGTGGGGAAGTATATGACTAGAGCACAAATTTGCATTTTGCTCATTCCCTATTTGCATGATGCAAATATGAAATGAGCTAAATTTGCAAAACCCCATGAGACCAGGTTGGTTTGTTGCTGAGCTGTTACAAATTGAGTGTAAGCTTTGTTTTTTTTTTTTTTTTGCGGCCTGTCATTTGTAGATACCAAGCACAGCATTGTCACATTTCATATAGTTTTTCTCATCATAGTAAAGGCATTGTGCACCTGTAGCTCAGGCACTGCTGGCCCCTTCTCTGCACATGCCCCTGTGTATCTGGGAAGTGGGTAGGGCAGCACCAGCGGGTAGGGACTCAAAATGTTCCTGATGTCACATTTAGGAGGTTGAGCTTCCTCCCTGGACATCGTCACCTGATCCAGGACCAGGAAGTCGTTGTTAGGCGTCCAGATGGTGCGTGTCTGCGGCAGGAAGGGCGGGCGCTGGAACATCAGGGTCATAGACATCGCGCCCAAGGTCACCAGGTCAAAACTAAATCAAATGGCAGAAAGATGGAAAAAGATTGGTGCACAAGGGGAATAAAAGAAGCTTTCTGTATATTTTCATTATGGATGTCTGTACCTTCCATCCTGTCTACTGATGGTGTAACCATACTCTGGGTGCTGTGGGAAGGTGATGTTGACTCCAACCAGAGGAGAGCCATCCTGCAACACGACGCTACCTCGAATCACGGCTACTCGACTGGGAAAACAAAAGATGCGAGGCAGTGAGAGAGAGAGAGAGACAGCAAGACAGAAAGAGATGCACAAGGCAAGGGAGAGATGACAGGTTTACAGTGATGGAGAACATAATCATTATTTGAAGAGAGAGGCATACGGGGAGGAACAACCCAAATGGCCTTGTGCATGAAGAAAAAAACACTGCATTTATTCTACTCAGTACAATTCCATTCTTTAGCACAGAGAAGTCTGCCTGAGACCGCCAGGATACAAGGACCATAAATAGAGCTTCACCCACAGTAAAACCTTTCAACACCTTGTCATATAAAAAATAAACCTCCACATCATGTTTATATTACTGTGACAGTGGTACCTGCAGCAAAAAAGGCTGTGTTGTTCCTCAAATAGTCCTTAGACTATCAGTCACATCTGTACTATTTTGAAATATTCATCTTGATTTTTGCAGGTAAAGTGTGAAATACACTGCTTATATCTGAAATAATCACTGAACTGGTCAAACGAAGACAGATTTAGACACACATACACTCACGAATACACACACATTCCCTGATGGAGCCTATCTGTTACTCCAGAAGAGGGATAAATGAAAGGATAGCAAGGTTTCCCCGGGTGGCTGCATTGCCCCGTTTGTTACTGCTGTCCTGAAAGCTGCCATCGATTTCCCCTCTGAAAAAACACAGCCACATAATTAATTTATTTGTTTATTCTACAATTGAACCAGGAGGGCGAAAATGCACTTTGCCATTTTTCAGAACGGCATCACTTCTGGTTTCCCAAACCAAACTTTCTAGGTCATCATCATGTTGGTGAAATGTGTTTCCTGTCTTAGATGGCAGTAAGAGGCCGCTGAAAAATTAATGGTCACAGCTTCACGACTCGTGTAACTGAACGATACATTAAGAATTAATATATAACCAACAAATACTCTGCAGTTGTAGCCTGACACTGATACTGGAGGACAATGCACTGTTGTGTGACTGCTAATCTCCAGGGAGACACAGATCACTAAGATGTGCACAAAGGCATGTGAACATATGAAAAGCCACATCCACAAACTAATGCACACACTGTCATTAAGGAAATAATGCGTAATGGATGACTTAGTGCATTAGTACAGATGCATTTAGTTCATTATCTACTACTTGTGAATTTCAGCACACCATACAGTCAGAAAACTCAAGGACACAGACAGAAAACAAGAAAGAAAGAAGGTGTTCGCATGCACACGCACACCCAGGCTCACAAAGAGTAAACAAGCACATACCTGGTATCAAAGGGCACGTCTCCGGGGAGTGTGTGTGTGGCTGCTTTGCCGAGGAGGAAGCGTACGCGGCGGTAGAAGCTGTGAGTGCGTGCGCTAGTGAAGGAAGTGGGTGAGGTGGGGGGCTGAGGGCTCTGCTGCAACAGGGCCAAAGGGTCGGCCGAGCCGTGACATAAAGGATCGGAGCCACAGCTCAGCTGCTCACAACAGTCGGGGTCTACGCAGTCCATCAGGCCATCTGAAAGGGACAAGAGGTTCAAAGAAGAAGAAAAAGAAAATAGTTAAAATAAAAAATGCATTCACAGAGAGTTAAATGTAATGAGTTGGTTGTTTAGAGGGTATTTGAATTTACACAGTTTACACATAGTAGGTGATACATTAACATATTCATTATTCATCTTTAATAAAGGCTTTAAGTGAAGGCTCTTAGAACAAATTTCTATATTAAAGACCAACATATTGCATGTATACCAAGTGGAAAGACATGAAGAAGATACCATAAAACCTCAGAACTGTTTCTGGTTTGCTACACTGCTGGCTGGTGAGAAACTCGACTGGAGTAAATCTAATCTACAACAATGAACTGCACATGTGTCATCATTATCAGGAGTATCAATAAAATGAGATTCATTACAGGGCATTAGCATACAATTATAGCAACTATTGCTATAAATCAGTCCCGAATCACCGCCATTATTTGAATGTGATCCATTGAAGTCCGGTGTAAACAATGAAACGCAAAGCAAGGCGACAGGTAATAGGAGCCAGTTTGGCATTTGTGTTTCCTATTTCAAGTCTGTTTCTGAAAAGGCAGGAAACAGTGCTGACATTTAAATGCATCTGACCACAGTGCAGAGAGCTAAAGGCCAACAATATTCTATTATAGCCTTCTTCTTCAAAGGCAGCATAGTACAATGGTTGATTTCCATAAGATTCGCTACTTCAATTTTAAAGCACATTTGTTAATTTAATTTATAATATCACTGTCATTAAAAGAACACACAGGTTTCTCGTTTACTGTGCAGACATGGTTTGATTTGATCACGTGTAACGTATATGAATGTGAATGTACATGTGATGGAAAAATGATGTTTTTTTCTAGAGAAATAACAATACATGAGCTCCTCTCTCCCATCCAGGCAGAATAATTGAAGCTCCTCAAAGTTCCTCTTTATTTTCTGATTACATGTGATAGCATCTTTCCATCTCTGTCTATCTTCAGAGACAATAGGATTGCTGTGAGAGAGGGCTATGAGAGCCTACAGTATATCTGCCAATTAGGGGGAGATGGTTGAACTGTGTAGTTGAAAATTATGGGATTTGAAAAGCTTTGCAGAGAGGTGGAAGGATGGAAAGATAAGGGAAGTGTAAATGGTTTCCATCAGGGTTTTTTTTTTTAAACAAATACTTTGATGCATGCAGTACTGGCACTTGAGGGAAGGTCTCAATATTCATGTGGAATTCTAATGTAATACCATACAATGTCAACATCCCTTTTGCATACAGAGATGGTTGTATATTATTTAATGCATTTTATTTGACTATAATGTAAAGAGAAACCTGTATCTTCCTATAGCTACTCACCACCTTAACCTCTTCTTATACAGAGAGAGAAAATAGGATATTAAATAAAATCAACACATGTATAAAAGCAACTCAGTACTGCACTTCCATAGTGTAGAGGACTCCTAAAAGACAGATTTTAAAAACGATGAATTGTTTTTACTTTATTCAGAGCTGCAGAGACTGTGCAATCCTTTTAGCCTAAATATGGATCAACTTCTTAACCATCCCATAATGATCCAGGAGGAACATTTTTGCTAAACCCTTCCTGCTCAGAAATAATAATAAAAAAAACACAGTCAAACATTTCGTAAAATATGCTTTTCTGCTTTCTCCCAGATAGACTGAGTGCAGTCACTTTGTGGAATCTCAGTTACGATAAAGCTGCTGGAACTTACTGTTCCTCACATCGAAGGGGCGGATAGAGAATTCTATCAATCTTTTCAACTATATATCCATATCACGTTTAATTACCTCCTTAAACTCTTCATTTTTAGTTTGTTCGAATTTAGGATTGCAGTTTCCAAGCCCACACTAATATGTCCCCTGGTGCCAGCCATTAGGGTTGTTTGTTTCAGACTTGTCAAGTAAGTTCTTCCAGTAATCTTATATGGAAAATCTTTGGAATTTCCCTTTAAAACAAGACAATGTAAGAGAAGGTTCCGTTTCTTTAGTGGTGTAACTGAATTAACAGGTACTACACTCAAACATGATGTGTAAATGCTGGTACACCGTGTGCTTTACATCTTAAATACAACAGATGAAACATCAGTTAATACAAAACACAATCAGAACAATGTGTCCTACTACGACTCAATTCCCTTACTCATCCCCTGTTTTATGGTCCACATGACATTTTCTTATTGTTTAGCTCTGAGGTTATATTCCAGGGTAAGGACCTGTAATTCATGTTCCTAGCAGCCATCTACACTGAATTTCTGACATATTGGCTCAGTCAGTCAAGCTTTGGTAAACAATGTACAGGAATGAAAGGTTACAGAGCGGCTTTCAGCATCCCACATCACCTGCAAAAGGACTACAACAAAGTATGTGTATGTCTGAGGTTTCCCGCTGCTGCGTGCACTGATTCAAATGTCACTCATCACAAAACATGGAGCCACATGAAAAAAAGAAAAAAAACAAAAAAACAAAACAGGGAAGCTTTTCACTCTACAAAAGAGCTACGCTACCTTGTTTGCAATGATGAATTACAGCACTGGCTTAACAGGCATGTCCATAATGGATATTTGATGGAGTTTCAAAGTGAGTGGGCACAGCTGAGAGCAACATAACACTGCACTATATACTTAAAACTCATGATGTAGTGGAGAACAGCCTTAGATAGGTTGGAAATGGCAAGGAAATAACTGTAATGAGCAGAGCTCCCGCTACTGCTGAAATGTTCCTTTTTTGTCTCTTCTGAGGACAGAACAACACATGCACAAGACTGAGCAACACACACCTCTCACCTGTCAACAGACAACTCATAAGCAGAAAGCAGAAATCTTTTCTGCATGTTTTGCTGTATTTAGACTTGTGAAAAATTTTCAGAGTGACTTTTATCCTAGCAGGTGGTATGCATATTAGACATTAAGCTGTGATAAGAAAAAAAAAATAGACACACAATTGCACAAACACATACACAAATACATATTCAATATAATAATGACCAGCAGGACTCTACAGGATTCTCAGCAGGACTGGGACAGCACACAGGGATGAAGGGGAGGAACAATGAGGCAGATTTCTCGGCAGGAGGAAAAGTTAGGGAATGGAATGGACAATCTGCCGGAAAGACAGAAATGAAAGCGGTAAGAAAGCGACAAAGAGATACAAAATGATAGATGATGTTAGAAATGTCACCTCCGTCATTGTCTGTTCCATCACTGCAGTCAGTTTCCATGACAACGCTGCATCCAGGCCCACTCCATCCAGCCTGGCAGACGCAGCGCCAGCCGCTCTGCTCCAGGGTACAGCGCCCATGCCCGCTGCACAACCCTGGGCAGCCATCTGAAAAGGTGTGTCACGCACACACACACACACACACACACACACACATTTTTGGTATTTATGAGCATGTTGGGGAAGCACAATATGAAATTTAAATCCTACATGAAGATAAATTACCTTTCACAACCACATCCAAATCATGAGTAACTGTGGGGTGAAAAAAGTGAGAATTGGATAAGAGAAAGCAATTGTAAATATAAATTATCCCAATGGCACCCACACCTTTTTTATATCTTAATAATCACACTAATCAAAATATCACAGGGAATAATTAAACACTCCCACATGCCAACCAGCAGCTCACCAATGTTACAGTGCTCTCCCTCCCAGCCAGGCTGACAGATGCAGGTCCCGTCATGGCACTGGCCATGTTCTTCGCAGCGAGGATGGCACGCTCTCTGGTCGCACGCAGCACCAATCCAACCCTCCTCACACTGGCACTGGCCTTCTGAGCAAACACCATGGCTGCCACATGGCACCGGGCACAGCTCTGCCAAACAGGTTGGTGGAGAAATGTGTGAGAAAAATGCATGTGTGTGCGAGAGGAAGAGAGAATGATGCCGGGGGAACAAATGGAGAAATTGAGCATTGGAAGACGAGAAAAGGTAAAAGAGGCACGGGGGATGGGGCAAAGAAAAAAAAACAAAAAAAAAAAGTTGTTGGGGTGAGCCATCGGATATAGGTGAGAGAAAAAAGCGCAGGCGATTGAGGATAACCTCAGAGACTAAGAAGTCTACTTTCTCACAATACACAATCTTCCCACCTCTAATAGCTAAGCTCCCTGAAGGAGGGGAAGAGTGAATAGACTCATAATAGCAGCCAAATGATTCGTATTTGCACCGCATATTTAAACTACAGGGACTCCAATTCAGCTCTATTATTCTTTTCTGACATTTTGATCAGATTTAGTGGGTATGTTAATACCATTTTTTCTGCATCTCTCCATCTTTGTTTCTGTCAGCCCTTCTCTTTTCAGTATCCCTTCCCCTCCCTGACTCTTGCAACATCCCTTTAAAATGCTTCCCTCCTCTTTTTGTCTATTTTCTTCTCTCTCTCTCTCTCTCTCTCTCTCTCTCTCTCTCTCTCTCTCTCTCTCTCCCTCTCTCTCTTTCTTTCTCTGGAGAAGCAAAGCCTCATCCATCAGTAAAGAGAGCAAAGTGCTGGAGGCACACAAAGACTACTTATCCAGCTGCAGTAAAAAGTTATTTCAATTTAAATATACATAGCATGGAGAGGGAGGAAAAAGTGGATTAAAGTTGGAGAGTTTTTCAGCTCTCTATTAGAATTACATTAGCTTAGCTATGCTTCAACAAGGCCTGCATGTAGAATTGCTGGGTCCTTTTGATTAAAAGCCCTGCAGGTAGAGAGAGGCCACTCATATCTCAGGTATTCAGCCATGGTCTATCATTATCATGGGCTATATCACTATATTAAGGCATGCATGCACCTGAAAGCAGAAGCTAATGCCAATTGCCCGAAAATCACTGGTGAGCGTGCTAAATCCCTCCCAACACCAGCGTTAGGTTTTGTTGTGGAAACAGAGGGAAGTCACTACTTTCCTCTCTGTCAGTTCACACTGGAAGGACAAGGACACTTTTCTTACCATGGAGCACAGAGTACTGCATTCTATATCTTAGACACCGCAGTCCACTTGCTTTAGTGTCCAAAGCATGTTTACTGTCTTGTCTAAAATACAGCCACTGTAGTACACCTGGTTTTGTATTCTCATCGCAACTCACTGCCTTTTCTTCACAATCTTTGCAGAATTGCAGAGTGCAAAGGAAAGTTATGGTAGCCGTAGATGTAAGAAATCATTTAGAACCAAACACTGACTAATACATAGTGCACAGGTAAAGGGGGATGCAATAAACATCAGCAAGTTATTTCTAAATGCCACGCTGGAATGTTCAGTCTCTGAAATGCCTTGCAGCAAAGTGAAAATAAAGGTCTTTCTTTTTCTCAGCTTCCTTTTTCCCCTATTTTAGCTAAAGGGAACATGCGCATGTGTATGAGAATATTGTATGTTTCTTACACTATAAATTCACAGTTAAATGTGTGTTTGAATGCGTGTGTGTGTGTGTCCCTCATCATAGTGTCATGAGGGAAAATCTCATTTACAACCAGCATGAAGAGAGAGCAAACACACACACACACACACACACACACACACACACAGACCCATTTCACAGGATGGCTCCAATCCATATTTCTCTCTCTCATGTCTATCAAATCCCCAGAAAATAGTATCTGGCAAGGCCATGCATGCTACAAGAACACTGGCAAACTAGTGATGTGCACTTGCAATTTTGGGCGTGTTTTTTTCTGAGGGTGAACAGTAATCCTCAGGTCTTACCAGTGTAGCAGTCTGGTCCCGTCCAGTTGGGCTGGCAGGCGCAGGTGTCTGACTCAGGGAGATAGGTGCCATGTCCTGAACACTGCTCCTGACAGGCTGGCAGTGGGTCATCACAGCTCACTCCTGCCCAGCCTGCAGAGCACACGCACTCCCCACGCACGCACACGCCGTGCCCGCCACACTGAGGGTCGATGCAGTCCACTGCAGAGAGAGAGAAAGAGAGAGGACAAAAGGCAAATGAGCTGGGGTGGGAGGGGGGCTGCCTCATTATAATCATCAGTTCACCAAGTATGAAAGCAGTGTTCTTTGCATCCCATCCAGGAGTTAACCACCCTCGCTACAATCCCTGTATCTGTTCCACAACATTGCACTTCATAGGACACTTAGAACTGAGGCTTTGATAAGGGGTGAAATGGGTTGGTTTGTGTGTGTGTGTGTGTGTGTGTGTGTGTGTGTGTGTGTGTGTGTGTGTGATGTGGTCTGCGTTACGCTGTGTTAGTGTGTGTAATTACAGCCCTGAGCGCCAAGCCAAAGCTCAGCACAGTTCAGTTCGGCTCAGCTCCGCTCAGCTCAGCTCTGCCACTCAAGGTCAAAAACCTGATTCAGTCTCCACAGGCCGAGTTACTGGGGGCGACAGCTGGGCTGTCTATGGGACAGCTGTGCCTTCAGGATATGATCAAGTGTAACATAATTGTTTTAAATATCACATCTTTGTTTGTTTTTGCTAATTTATTGGGTTGTTTTACAACGTGCAGCCGCAAGTGGAGGGTCTGACAAAGGCCCATGGCTGACTTCCTGTCCAACTGCAAGGTGCCTTGGCAATTTGAATCTCTGATATTTCTGTCGGTTGAACCCTAGGACATTTTTCAGTCTTGTAGTTTTATGTTTTGTTTACACTAACATAACAATATAACAACAAATAACAGAAATACAACAATTCGATGATTTATTTATTTATCATTTTAATTATTTTCAGGATAGCTTAGAAATGGCAGTATTTGGCATGTTAGAAGTGGTATATGTGTTCCAGGTCAGCTTTTATGGGGGAGAAAAACTCATGAATTTAAAATTGCTTTTTTTTTTTTTGTTTGTTCGGTTGTATGTGTTGACACCCCCTGAGAATCAGTATATGAATAGGTGGAGTAGAGTTTCATTTATAAAGGTAAGCGTATAGGAACTATGTACAGACATTTGGGCCTGAGTACTGTCAGAAAACAGTATTGTAATGCAAACTGTATCACTATTCTTTTCACAGATTTTGTCATTCCCATTCTTTTTCTCTTTCTTTTTTCTTTTTTCCATTCGAGATAAACATGTTTTACGTTGTTGCCTCGTGTGTTATAAAGACGAGGTATTATGTTGCCATGGAGTCAGTGAGTTAGCTCTTTGCTTCATGTTTTTGCAGCCTACATTTGTGAACATTTTGCTAAATCTGCACCATGAAAAGTCATGCTGAATTAGCTACCAGCAGTTCCTATTTTTGCTGTAACCATGACGGACAACAATCACTCAGATTGCTTTTGATATTGCAGAAAAGTCTAAATTTGATGTGAAATGGTTTTTGAGATGAGATGTGAAGTTATAAAGAGTGAGTTTTTACATGATTTCTTGGTGGGTTTACGGATATCTGTCCTTGAAGGACATCAGGTGCCGTAGCTGAAAAGAAGAAGCTCCACAGACTCCAGCAGTATGATTTCTGTGGTTTTCACTTTGACACTGACACTGTCAAAATAAGGTTTATGAGAGGAAGAAGAGGTCAAATTTATCTAAATGGAATGCATTTGAACCCAACTGATGTAAATTGCATCAATTATGTTCAACATTAAAATTCTCTACTAAAGCTGTATTTATTGGTTATTGGCCACTTGGGGCCAATTAATCAAGCAGAAAAGACAACTGACATTACAACTTTATAAAGTTGTTACTATGAATATGTTAGTATGCCTATTTACACACCCAGCAGACACAAAGCAGCATTAGCATTCATTATTAGTCATGTTTCTGTCTGCTTAATGAATGTAAGTCTTGTACCAGTATTCATTCTTCCTTTATCTATGTTTGACAATTACTGGTTACCTAAAATCCTTGACTTTGCTGTTAGTGAGGAGTACAGGTCTTTTGCAATAAACTGGCTGAGAACCTCTTTATCCTCTCCTGTTGCTGATGTGAAGTAGAAGGCACCACACTGGACAAAAGCTGAACAAAAACTGTGAGAAGAAACAAGTGTGTGAGAAATGTTGAGGTTGGGCGGTAGAGAAGCAGAGTCGTGCACAGGAGAGGTTGAGCGAGACATTACTGAGGATGAGTAATTATTGAAAGCATGAGTTTTATCAGGCAAAAAGGATCAAATATGACAACATGCGATGTTACTACATCTGCCATGTCAAACAAATACAATCAAACCGTTCTCCAGATAAAAACCAACCGATTCAACCGATTTCAAGGAGTTATTTTTTTTTCTAAGGGTTTATGATCTACATGGAGTTGAAAAGTTTCTGGTTGCTTAGCATCTGGATAGGCTACATTGATAACAAGTGTGTATCGACAGCAGACTTTCATGAACTTACATGGTGGAAAATAATCCACTGTCATATGGAAGCGTAAAAACATTGTCATGTCAAGCATGATTTGACTTATTTTCCTTGGTTAATACTTGTACTGTATTTGTCTCTATATAATATCAATTAATGTACATGAAATGTCCAGTTTCAGTCAACACCCTGAACACCTTATCACCCCAGGCACCTTATCAATATCATACTAATAAATTAGAATATCTGAATAACAGGTAAATAGTAGTAAATAAGTAAATAAATAAATAAAGTAAAGGTTATCTGTAATTAAAATAATACAAAATGATAAAATAATAATAATCTAATATTCTAATAATCTATAATCTATCTAATGGCTTCACACATTGCACCAGAAATACAGGGCCAACCATGACTATATTATAAAGCTAATGTAAAGGAAATTTTGCAAGAGTTCAGTTACGTTTAATTTAAATTACCCAAGTGTGTTCAGGTCCATTTGACTATCCGTATTTGTAAGACCTTTATTTATTTATTTATTTATTTTTTCAGAATGTCAACATAACAAAATGTGACCAAGCAAATATCTTTAAATGAACATCAACTCAATTCTCAAACACGCAAATGTGTAAAAAACAAGGATGAAAACTGATTATCTTTTCAGTCAAAACAAAGACATGATTCAACAAAGAGCACTGAGCACACTGAAAAATACTGCCCTTCCCTTAATATCTATATATTATATATATTATATACTATATATATACTATATATATATTACAGACATTGAAACTGTAGTGAAAGGTATAATGTTGCTGGTATGATGTCCACATGACTATCAACAGATCATTTTCACTGTCTGCTTTTTCTGACATTCAAATATTTCACGTGGTAAAAAATAGGCGACATGCTGAATCTCGATGATGTGAAATGCTGCAGAGCTGAGCTGCTCAGATATTTATTTATTATTTTTAAAGAAATGTGACCAATATACAGTATGTGTTGAGTGGAATATCTTAGAGATGAAAAATAAACCAAATGCAAAAATATCACATGCCATTTCTTTTGTCACTACTTGGCTAACAAAAATACTCAGCCTGGCCAACTCATCAGTGTAGCTCTCCATAATATTTTTAATTGAGAATGAGACTTTTGATGTTTTCTATCTTATTCCTTTTGTTCTATCTAATTCATATTATATCTCATAAGTGTAAATGTCGGCAAAATGGCCCACAATTGAGTACAATGTTAAATGTGGCATAGCTTACATTTCTTAGGCTATATTTCAGCTCATCTGCTCAGCGTTGGTTAATGTCCTCTTACCATCCATGTAGTCAAAGGCTTCAAGGCATGTGAGTGGGGGTTGTTTCAAACACTCAAGACTGTCTTGTATGACCTAACATCGTGGGGATTCAAATCACAGGATCCGTCAAATGCTGCTTCGAGGCATTCAGCGGAAGGGAATTCAAAATTGTTTAGAGCGGTGGAATTCTGAGTGTGGAATGTTTAAGCCTACTCATGAGCTGGAATCAGACATCATTCACATGCAGTTAGCTCCGGCATGAGTGTCTTGAGGCTTCTGTGTTGCTGTAGCCTGAGGGCCCCGCATGACGTTTTAGAAAACACGGGATTTCCTTTCTGGGACCACTGAGCCAACAGAGAACCACTGGATTGAACCACTTCATTGTACCCGGCAGTATCTTTCCCTGCTAGCAAAGCCAAGAGCCAGAATGGACTATCACCGTGCTTCAGAGATGAATGGAGCAGCTGCAGAGTATCAGAACATGTGCATCAAGTCTAAACATAACATACTGTGCAGAGAAGAAAAGGACTTCAGTGACTATGTAGGTACAAACAAGGAGTCTCAGATTGAGAAAGCTTATGCCACTACACCGAGTGAGGTCCGAGGGGACGTTGAACGAAGGGGATTTCTACATACACCACTACGTGCAACCAAAGCCATGCAGTTCCTCACTAAAGGCTACAAAGAAAAAAATCGAACAAATCTTTCGATCTTAGTTTTGAAAATCATTCAGTTCTGCCATTCAGTCATTTCTGAAACATGGAAACCTAGTGATGACAATGTGTTTACTGTACAGAGGGAATAATCCTCTGTCAGTCTTTCACTTCTGACTTCATCCTTCCCTCTAGTATAACATGGAGTGTCAAACTAACATGTAATCTACGTATATGATACACAATGCAATCTTTGATGAAAACCACGAAGAGATGGTGATATCGAGCTGTTTTTTCTCTGTGAACACCACCTCATGCCCTTCTTTGGTAAGGTAATTATTCAGGTCACCCAGTTATGTATTGAAGAGAGCCCAGAATTCCAATACTGTTCTTCTGAGGTCAATATTGACATTGATATTTGATAAAAATGTCCTGGCTATTTTTTTTCTTAATATAAATACATAACCATCCCTTAAATTAGGTTAAGTCAGCCATCTCTAATGAATAAACCACATGATGATCTCATTTTACCTCAATTATATCTTTGGAATTTTTGTACTGCAGAACAATTTCAATTTGTCTGTGATGAGATGAAATGAATTGCACATATGCCGCTATTATGATCTGACTTGCATTATAGAGAGCATTTTAATACAGGGGAGAGATGCTGTACATGTAATGCATTATACTTGTAACACACACGTGGTGAAGTCAACATGTCCACATGTGGCCAGTGCAGCACTAAACATCCCTGAGATGTATGAGCAGCACTCGTTCAGTCTGCAGCAAGGCCATTTGGAAACTCGCTTCCTGTCAGTCTAAATTGTTTGAATTTTAGTAGTTTTAATACTTTTAAAAATAATAAAATAGACACACAGTGCAGTCTTTGACACTGATTGTACTTAGCAGTTGGTTGGTGGATGGTTTGTGAGAGCAGACACATGTAGGTTATTTTCCTGAACCTATTGCATATGCAAGTAAAAAATCAAGTAATGTAGGCAAGTACAGCAATTAGTAAATTGTAAAAAATATCACTATGATGGCAACTCTCCACAACATTACTTATACTTTGTTTACCTCCCAAACAGGAAAGAGGGTGGTCTCAGTAAACTTGCAAGGTAGATGATTGAAACACACACACACACGACACACACAAGACATTCTTTTTTGTTTTTCCGGACTGTTTAGATCTAAAGATCTAAATAAATAACACTGTACACTGTAACCACTGTAACCATTTTATGCTTTCTTTTAATTTCTATTATGTTCCTGTGTGACATTTTATGTGCTATTTTCTCCACAGTTCAAGAGCATCTGACTAAGATTGCTTCAGCCAACTCTGAGGCGTTGGATTGGCAGTGGTGACCGAGGGAGTGTGAGTATGGCTACTTTGAAACTGCTGGGTACTTTCACCAGCAAGATGCCAAAAGATGGTAAAACTAAGATGATACTTTGGACAGCAACTAATTCATCATGAACTCTTTGGGGATTTACATCAATTCATCTGTATTTATGCATTTCAGCCACATGTGTATGGTGATGCGAATGCAGAAGAAGAATTCCAGCACTGTTTCAAGGAAGGAGGAAGGAGGTCTTGGTCTTCACAGTGAGGAGGTGAATAGTTTTTATGTCAGCCAGTCAGTTCATCTGATGGAGCCTCTTCAACAAGCAACACTTGCTGATTTGTGCATCTCTGCTACTTTATACTTTCAGTGAAAAACTTTCATGGCGTTGGTAGTGACCTTTCCCGAGCTGATATTTTTACATGAACTTATGTATTTAAATGTTTTTTTTTTTTAAATGTCACATTCAAGGAATGTCTTACAGAACATACATTGGAATGTGAAGTCACATAGTGATAAATTAACAGCTGCTGGTAATACTTAAATCATAAGGATGCTATAGTCTAGATGGTATTGCATGCCCTTCATAATCAATTCAATCAACCCTTCAATAAGATCCTGTGCATTTTACTGTGTGATCCTAAAATATTTGTTTTCACAACACATTATAGTTCAAGTCTCGAAACAATTAATCATTCAGTCACTCAATTTAATTTACCATCATAAAAATCTCTCAGGATCATTCCCCCTCCTCACTGAGGAAGAACCGCTGTTTCGCCACCAAAAACAAATGCCTGAACAAGTCACTAATGTTCAATTGCTGTGCGACAGTTTAAAATGTCCATGGGTCACAAAAAAAATTTATAAATTGCATAATGCTAATTCAGCATTCTTATCCACTATAAAATGATACATGTTTTCCATTTTACAATTATAGTCATAAAGAGCATTCATTAAAGGCCAGTTATGAAGGCATAATGCCTGACGAGGTGTCCATTATCAGGACTTAATGGACGATGCAGGGGGGAAGACCAGAACGGTTGCCTCTGCGGAGGTTCATTAATTCCTGATTATGGACACATCGAAGGGCATTATGCTGCTTATACCACTGTCATCTACCAAAGAAAGAAAAATGGCAATTTTGAATGCCTGACTGCTTGATTTAATAACACGGCAAACAGTTGACAAACATGATTCGACGGTATGTTAAACAACAAGACTAGCCAGCCATCCAGCCATGTCATCATCCCCAAAACAATATCAACATTTTTGATCAAAATACTCTGTAGACCTGACCACATCTGCAAAGTCAGGCCATAACTCTCTGTGGGTTTGAGCTACTGTCATCAATTAGTGCAACTTCATGTGGGCCATGTTCATGTTGACCTTTAACAAGTGTACTGAGCCGTTTTTGGAGTGTAGATGTGACATTATGAAGAGGCTCTGCTTTTAAAAGTGGAAAACTTCTTACCTTGTTCACAGTTAACTCCCTTGTAGGCTGGACTACATATGCAGATTCCCTGGATGCAAGAGCCGTGGTTGGAGCACGTAGGGTCGATACACTGACCTTCCTCCACATTACACTCTGCCCCCTTCCACCCTGCCAGGCACACACACCTTCCTTTCTCATACACGCCGTTACCGCTGCACAACACGGGGCATGAATCTGCAAGAGGACAAACATAGATTACACCCACATACTCCGTAGAACACACATGCAAAGACACATACACGCACAGTGCTGCAGTATATTAGCTGGGAGACCGCAGTAACCTACCATGAGTGGGGCTACGCTCTCTTATCTCAGCTGGTGCGCGGATTCAGCAAATCCTCAAGCAGCCCCTGTCTCCCTCTCTTTCTCCTTCACACACACACATGCTCATACACACTCGTACGCACGCATATACACACACTGCAGCTTATCCCTCACGCTGTTTCAATTTACTCAAGCACCACCTGAGCCCAGCTACCACTGCAACCCAGGAATTGTAGAAAATCCCCCCCAACGTCACCTCACTCGCTCTGAACAGGCCGTGAAAACAATCGTGAAAACGGAAGATTAGGAAAGAGAGTATTAGGGGTTTATAAAATGAGAGTGGAAAGCAGAGCTATCTCCAAGCAGGGATGGAGAGCTGTGTGGCTAATTTAACGACAGCCAGGTAGAATAAAGTCAGAGAGTGTCTGATGACGCACTGACAGTTACACCCCCCACCTTCCTCTTCATTTCAGCTGGAGGAGGTATGGCAGCTCCAGACTTCAAATGGATTAGAAAGATGATCCAGAACTAACAGCTTTTTTTTTTTTTTTTTTTTTTTTTTTGCTTTTTTGCTTTTTTTTTCTGGGATAATTTGCGATGAAGACCCCGTGCATTCATGCATTCGGGCATGCGTTGTGTGTTTATTTGATCCTTTGTTAAATCTAACACTCCGTACCCCACAGTTAAAAATTTACGCTTCACTTTTTTAAAACTCTCGCCAAAACTTGCTGTCTAACTTTTCAAACAGAGAATGTCACAATGTGGGCAAATGAGCAATGATGAGAGGAACGACTGAATGAATAATAGATGTGATATCATATCAGCTGTTTCTACACAATGAGGCTGATACAACTACAATAATTTTACATAGAAGGACGGAGGGCGAGAGAGAGAGAGAGAGAGGAAATGAGGAAGGGAGTTAAAGCAAGAGGGAGAGAGAAGACAGAGAGGCAGCGAAAGAAACAAATGACGGAGCGGCAGTAAGAGTAGAAGAGTAAAAGAGACAGGTAGAGCTGTAAAGATGATATACCATAGAACGGTAGCAGTTAAAGGGTGGTGGTGTTATACATATACATTTTTCCTATTGTCAGCAAATCCTATGAAAAGCCTTTTTTTAGTGTATTGAAATCTCTTATTGTTCCAATTTGTTTAAAACATCAGTGAGCCATACTTTTACTTATGATAAAAATTATTTTGTTCTCTTTTTTTTTTAACAGAAATACTAAACAGAATTAAGGCTTTTAATATAGAAAAAATATTTTTAAGATGTTTTATTAAGGGTGCTTGAAAAACAACAGTATGCAAGCAACAGGAAGAAATTAGAGTGGTGAGTATACCAGACTGTTAATGCTGAATTTATTAGGTCCACAGGCCAACATGGAATAATTGTTGAGTTTTCATTTACAGAAAAGAGCATCAACAGCAAATTATCACGCGAGCACATTAGAAAAGACGAAGGGGGTCTTCCTAAAACGTGAAAAATTATAAGATAGAGGAAGCAAAGAATAATGTAATGAATATTGTAGATCAGTTTTAAATAAAGGCCTGACTCTACTGCTGTGCTGTAGATGACTGCCAAAGGTGGATGGACCAAAGGTGCATTAATGGCTGAAAAAATGTACTCCTTTGTGACATTTGCTAAAACTATTAAACTTAAGTACATTACTGAACCTTAAAGTAAAAAAATACAGGAAGTTCATAAGTTTTAGACAAAGTGACTGTAGAAGTAAATGTGCTTGGGGCGCATAGGGCTTGAGTGTCACACAGAAATTCAGAAGGTCAGAAAGTATTGAGACATACTAACTGTTTTCATGAGGTTTGTAGCTAAAAGGCATGTATAAAACAGTACCAGTTTAATCTTTTAGCAGACATTTTTTTTTACCTTTGGCACAGTCAGGACCCAAGAATCCAGCGAAGCAGTGGCAGTGTCCAGCCACACACTCTCCGTTTCCATTACAGTCAGTGGAGCAACCATCCATAGAGTCTGAAAAAAATACACATTCGCAAATTAAGCATAAAATAACAACAAAACAAAACTTGACATTACCCTGCATTCAAATCTGTAAGCTGACATTGCTCTCTGTTATTGAATGAGATATCTGATAAGCAATGGATGGCTCCCCAGACTCAAGGGCTATATTAGATTAGTCTGATCCAGCTGCTATCACTCTCTGGGGAATGGCCAAGCACTCACTTACACTCAGTAGCATTAAGCACATTATACTGCATTACAGGTTGGAAACACACTGCTTACAAATTTACAAACATCAAAGCTTAATCAACAAACTGTTTACAAGGCCGCAGTTTGGAACAAGATAGAACAACATAAAATCTGACACAGCAGTACACAAGTTAGTCGGGAATGGGTAATACCGCGTCGCCACAGTAGCTAGTCTCTCTGCACAGCGAAGATCAATGTAATGCTTGTTCCTACTCATGCTTTGTCTTGATATGTGTGTTTCATCATATTCTCCTGTAGGCTTTATGGGTTTCATCATTTTCCTTCATTGGACTTCAATTAGCTGCCTTCCTTTTACTGTTCTTCTTTTCTCCTATTGATACGTCCATCATGTCAGATCTCATTCTCTGGATACAGACAGCATGGCAAAGATAAATGAAGAGGGAAAGCACATCTGTGCTTTTAGAGTATTATATAAGCCTGCTGAGCTCTGACAGCTCTACTTGAGATGGAAGACTCTGGTAGAGAAGAACCCAGAGGCTGGCAGAGTTGGGGATCCGAACTGTGCTGTGAGTTGTCTCGTGCCAGGCGAGCTCTATCTCAGCGAGATAGAGTAATTAAAATGGGTGTCAAGCATGTCATCCTTTATTTGACCCTGTGCTGTCCTGCTCGGATCCTCTGAACGGGCATCGACTCGAGAGTCAAACCACTGCAGTCCCCTGGCTCACTCTGTTCAGGGAGCATGGATGACAAATCCTTCGGTGGCAAGGCTCGATCACACGCACATGTGCGCGCGCGCACACACACACACACACACATTTATAAACACATGGATGCAAAGTTATTATTTGACACCCGCCTTGAGGCACGTGTGACACATGCTAATGAGACAGCCCCTGCCAGTAGCCGACAGCACAGCGTTATCCTCCACAGCAGCACATCACTACAGAAACCAAAGTCATTTTCACCTCCATCACCTGTCATCGTCATACTGATGGAGAGAAGGAGTGGCAATCATCTTTTCTCCCACACAGTCAGGAGGACTCACAAACCTTTCCCTGAATGTGTCTCTTTCTCTCTCTTGAAAAAGAAAAAAAGCCTCACAGGCACAAATTACAAAATACAATATTGTATCTGGCACCTGACTCCTCCAATAAACAAAAACTCATCTGCAAGGTCACAGAGTTCCTTTTAATCCACTGGAGAGAAGTGATCCGTTAGAGAGCCTCATAAGGCTTTAAGATGCAGGTCTGCCAGTAATATAAGCTCGGTTTCTTTCAGGTCAATGTCTCAACTATAAAAATATCCAGGCAATTAACAGGTGATGTATGATGAGCCATGTCTTTATTTGTTACAGTACATTGTGTGTGTGTGTGTGGGGGGGGGTGCGGGTGAGGAGGCATCCGTGAGATATCCACTAAGATCTTTCGACCGACTAAACCCTTTCCAGTTAGAAATCACTCATGCCATAAGTTATTGCAGTTAAATGCTATTATAAAATAGGTGCTTCCAGCCAAGTGATGTGATTGGTCAAATAAGCATTCCAATTGTACTTTATGAGCCCGTAAAGTCTCAGCCATGCTTTATGATCCTTGAGCTTTATGAATTTATGAAAAAATGAAATGGCTGCTCAGCTAACTAGAAGCATCCAGCCACTAGCTGACCACTTTTTCTGTTTATCATCCATTTTGTTAAAAGTTCTAGGATGAAACTTTTTCCTCTTATTTTGTTGGCCATTGTGTAAAAGATATAATATGCAAGAGGACGTGTGATGACAGCTGAAGTATAGCAATTATGCATAATTAATAGCCCTGCAGGAAGCAGCACTCTCTGCCTGAGTACATTCAGAGCAGAATTAAAGAAGATGGGGCTGGAGTGTAGGTGGTGAAATGGCAGAAATCATTAAGCTGTAGCTTTCATGGGTCACATGTAAATGACAATAACTGTAGAGGGAAAAAATGGTTTTCTCTTCCTCCACTGCTGTTTTTTTTTCAACACAAAATGTAGAAAATATGGCTGACAATTCAATTTGAATGGACATAATGGACTGATATTTACTGATATTTTTTATATCATCCGACATTCGTTTTCTTTTTCATTCTTTCTCTCAAAATCTATTTGTACCCATTTATACAATACAGTCAGTCACTGAGAAACAACTGTGTAGTGTACACACTTATCGACATTTGTGCCGACAATTTTCTGTCCTCCTCATCAGCACTGAATTAAGATGTAACTGAAAGCTTTTCGTGGGTGTGTGTATTATCAGTTATCAGCTCACCAAACACGTGGCTTTGATCGTTCCGTGACAACTTACTTCTTTCTTTTCATCTTTATCAAGATCATGGTTACAGTGATTATCCATGACAGTATTCAGTGTCTCATGTAGTCACATTTATCATTACTCTCGCAAGTATGTTTAAACACCAACATGTTTTACACAGTCTGTCCTCTTGTTTGCATTGCAACATGCAGACTGTATCTTTGCACATGAGAGTCATTTCACGTATTGTTTTCATATTCTTTACGTTCTCATATGTTCCTTCTGGTCATACTGATATACTCTATTGATTTTACTTTATTTTATTTTATTTATTTATTTTTATGGGAGTCTTTTCTTATTTATACACTCTGCCTCGTTGTTGTATCCGGTTACTATTTGCCATGGAAAAGCTCAGTTTCCCGACAGAGATCATCTCATTTCTCCATCATCTCCACATAAAGCTCCAAACTGAGCTTCAGCATATGGAGTCTCTTATTAGAATCCATTGTACTGTAGCTCAGAGGTTTTGATTTTCTGCCTTCAAAACAATGCAGTATATGTTTGTAACCCTCGTTAGAGGTGTCAATGGGCAGTGAAATGAACAGCGACATCAATCTATTTATATTATTTTCCTCTTTCAAGCCAAATCACTTGATTAATTATTTGAAAAACTGATGTGGACTAAAGGCTGCTATTCTGAGGCCATCTGTTGTGTCTGTATTTGTTTTTATTATTGAAGAGGAAAAGGAAAGTTTGCTTTTTGTAAACGTGCTTCGCAAATACGTTTGACTCAAAATGGGTCTGGTATATTCCAGACGTTACAGGCAGCAAATTGGTCAACAAAGTTTTGACAGCCCTGAAATAAAATCTGTGTTAAGCTGTCACATGTCATTGTACAAAAATCTCTGTCAGCGTGATGATGAAAGATGTCTTCAGTGCACTGTTTTCCTACTATGGAGCTGTTGTGAGACTCATATCTAGCATCAATAAAGCTTGATGCAGTCTTCATTATCATTTACTAAATAATGTAAAAATAAATAGTGCAGGGCCAGTTAAAGATAAATGAAAGAAAATTCCAAAAAGTAATGTCATGAAGTGCTTCTCATTATACCTCTTCATCACATACTGCACAATTTGTAATTGACATATTACCTGGCAGCTTACAAACTGCATATAAATTATCAAGACCCCCCCCCCCCCCTCCCCGACCCCGGTTATTTTACCGTGCTACTTTCCCAACAGTTTTTTGTTATTTCAACATTGTGCTCTTATGGAGCACTGGACAAAGTGGGAGTGAAGAAACTGCCCTTGTAATTATCCACTTGTCTATATTCAGCCACGTACTCTTGCATTATTCACATCCTTCAATTTACACTGCCGTCCGTGTATGTCATAGCAATGAGCTGCAGTTAGCAAGCCCTGTCATTACTACTGGAGCTGTCCTCCCCTTTCTATTGGCTTTCTCCTGCCATGCCAAACTCACTCTTGGAACAGGAAAAGTTCCCTCAAAATGAGTTTCAAACCACTCTTGCGTATCAGCAGATGAAAGGGGGGAAAACATAAGGGGAGACAGTGAAGACAGTAGACAGACAGTAGATAGATACAAAGAGATACAAACACTGAACACAAAATGTTATTAGAAGAGTTGGGAAGAAAAATTGCCAGTTTTAATATTGCCCTCACCTATGGGGGTGCTATGGAGTAACACCTGCTCCAGGTTACGTCCGTCGTTGTAGAGAGCAAGGTGCCAGGTGCCAGGGTCCATGTACTCAATGAAGCCTGTTTCTTGGAGGCCGCTTAGCAGCAGGCCTTTGGGAGCTTTGGCAGTTGAGACGGGATCAGTCAAGGACCTGGGCAGCGCCTTACCATCCAGCAGTTTCACAAAGTCGAACTGGACACAATCAAACAACAACTTATCAAAACCTGCAAAATATCAGAAACAGCATAAATACAACAGAAATATGCAGGCAAACCTTGTGCGGTGGTGTGTGGCTTTCGTTAGGTGAGCCTTGTGAAACCGCCAACTGAATGCTATTGGAAAACTGTGTACGAATAGCTGGGAAAATGGCATTAGATGTGGATATCAGAGAGAATTGTGAAATAGGAATTCACAGAAAAGAAAGGTAAACTGTCATCCATGACAGCTCAGTCCTCTACCAGATGTGTTCTGTAGCAGTCAGTTCAACAACTTGACGTACATCAAATTGCATGGGCAGACTTTACCACCCAGGTTTTCAAATAGAGCAGACTACTATGTCATTTGTCTGAAGCTGCCTGTGCTTCCCTCCCGCTCTCTTTAACTTTACCAACCACCCTCGTCTCTCCCTCCTCTCCCTTCCTCTCCATCCTAAAGCCTCCTTGAACTAGCAAACGCTCGCTGAGTCTTATTCCCCCTGAGGGCTGTATGTCACACTAGTGTCAAAAACAGCTAATTAGACCTCTTCATGCGGGCGGAAGCCGGGGCGCACTGATGTTAAAAAGCAGATGACTCGGTGTGTGCTGTATTTTTGTCTGTGTATGTGCGTTTTGCATGGCACAATGCCGTTCTACTCTGCGTACATGTAGTGAGCGAGTGCGTGTTTGCATTGTTTCGGGAGACGTGTCTGAGAGAGATTTTATCCACAGTCGGCTAAATCTGAAGTCTCTGTTTCCTTGTGAACTGACATCATGCATGCACACTCTTGAATCTCTGTCCACATATCGTAAAATCTCTTCTCCTTCTTCTTCTTTTAGTTAACAAACAAAATTTTCCATCACAGTCAATATGAAAAGTGTGAGTACAGTTAAAAGTATGACAAAAAATCTGATTACTTTAGAGTCTCGGCAAGTAAAACTTTTTGAAAACGTGTTTGCCTTCATCTCATACGCTGTATTTTGATACAGATGAATTCATCATTTAATTGCTCTCATTTATGGATCTTCTATTTGTTTTGTCATACAAGTATAAAATAGTCATTTGTTCATGGTTAATAAATGCTACCTGATAAACAGGCAGACAGGAATTTGCTGTTCTGAGAACACTGATCATATGTTATCGCAATATCGCAAACTTTTCTGACAAAGCAAGCACACAAAACACATTTTTTCAACACCTGTGTTGTGTGATTGGCTTTACCGACATTTAAATGAGTGATCACATGAGTGATCACAGACATGGTTCAGGTTCAGTCATCACAAACTCAGCTCGGGAACTCAGCTCAGTACGTATCCCGATAGCAAGGCGGAAATGTCTGCGATTCCCTCAGTGCTTCCTCCCTTCCCCAGTAAACAGAGGTTTCCAGTACAATAAATAAATCTTATAACTTGTTAATGAGTGAATCTTTTAGTCCGCAAGCACCTTTGTCAGCTCAGCCATGACACATATTGTTGCTTCCTGGTTAAAAGCTGACAGAGAGAAGCATGAGAACCATAATGTCACAATGTTTTTACTCTGCGGGGGGTTGGGAGCACCCTGACAAGTGCTTATGTAGACTCAAACTGAACATAAACACAATCACTGAATGTTGTGGAATATGGTAATTTTAAAAAAACAACTGCATGTTAGTCTAGTGAGTTTAAATGTTTGAAATTAATTTAGCAAAGTTATTTGAATCAGCAAAGTGATTTGCAGTTTCCACCTCAATAGTTAACTCAGGCAATTCGACTGGATTAAAAACAGCCAATCACAAACACTCTCCAGTTTTCTGATTAGCACACTGAAACGCAGTCAGGTTGACTGAGTGAACAGGAGGAGACTCTCGATCAGGGTAATTGCAAACGTAGAAAGCACAGAAAAGATTTTTTTTTTTTTTTGCTTAAATTGAATAATTTTTTGCAAGATTATATTATCTCCAAAATGTATGTTCTTACAGAAGTGTCTTGAAAATAACCCATTGCCATGATCAGGATCGAGCCCCAAATATCATGCTGTATAAATGAAAAGAGAAAAAAGGGCTTCATAAGTGTGGATGTGGTACTCTGGTACTTCAGCAAATAAGCCCATCTGGGTGAACACCATGCTACAACAGGAGCCTCCATTACCTGAGTGTGTGTAGGTGGTATGTTCCTGCGTCCGTAGACCCCAAGCAGTGCGTTGTGTGAGAGGGACAGGTTGAACTTGATATAGGTCGGATGGTGCACAGTCATATGAAACCTCCAAAAAAGTCCCGGCGGGATTGCCTGGCTCTGTTGGGTTCCAATGTCGACTTCGCCACGGTCAATGGCCCGGCCACGCACCCACTTCTCTGCAGATAAAATAAAAAAACACAGAGAGGTTTTATGGTCAAGTTGCATTTGCAGATTTGTCAAGGTAGATAGGAAGTTCTGTTCAGTATCAGAGAAAGCAATTAATAGTCAACCTGATGCCTTCAAGCATCAATGTGATTAGCGGCCGTCCTAATGAAGTAAGACTGAATAGGCATCGAGAATGACTGAGCACGGGTGAAAATCCTGCTTTTCAAGAGACCTTGCTTTGGCAATCCTGGATAGGCTCTGCATAAAGATGAACTGCTTTAGAAAGGAAGTGTTTTGTCTGAGAACTGTCCACTGGCGCTTTGTCATGTGCTATATTAGCATCTTCTAACACGAAAAGAAAAGTGTGTGTGTGTTAGGATGGGGCAGGCACACATGCACGCACACATTCACAAACAGCGTCATGGCACAAAGATAGTGTCTTGAGTGAGAGCATGTTTTTGTGTGCGAAGAGAATAGGTCTTTCCAGCAGTCCCCTGGCCATCAGCTCCTCTCCTCTCCATAAGCCTTTATCAACCACCAGGCCTGAGTCTTTTGTGTAGGGGAGCAGACGAGCCTCTCCAGCCCTCTTTGTGTCGGCCTTTATGGAGAGATATATCTCTGCTTCTAAACTAAGATGGAGGAAATACGGTGACAGAAGGGAGCCAGCCGATCGTTACGGCCACAGAGGCAGAAGAACAGTTAGGGGCAGATTCATGGACGAGACCGCTCGCTCTCGATCTATAACGCCTGCAGCTTTACCACTCCATTATGGCGACACCTTGCCTACCCACGGGCCAGCACAAATATATCACATGCACTGACACACAGAGGGGGAGGCAGAGAGCGCAGCTCCTGTTTCTGGTGATGGTGTTCCTTTTTAGCCATTGTAGGTTCCATAGCTTAAAAAGTGGAGGATTCACTTTTGGCTTTCAGGAGGAATCAGTATTTGTCACCACCCCTTGAAAATGATCTCATCAAATATCATAACCATCAGTTCCATCATGGAAACCATCATGGACATATGATTAATGTTTAAATCAATAGCTACAACCAATATTTCCATATTACTAGCTAGTAAAGGTTGAAGGAGTTTGGAGTTCAGAATAGAAGAGGCTGGCAGCACTCACTTTTCTGTAACATTGGTGTGTATTTAATCGAACTAAATGTACTTCACTAAAGAACAACAGGGAGTGTATGCACACATCAATATGTGTGAGAGAGTGTGTGTGAGTGTGCTCATGTCGGGCGAGCACCAGAAATAATACCTTTGTTCTGCTTTTATATGTTCCGTGTGCATGGGCATAAACATGTCTTTGAGTTTTGAGATTCCTTTCTATGTCCATGACAATGTTTAGAGCAAGTCTGTATGTATGTAATGAACTGGACAAATTTCAGATTTTTTTTTTTTTTTTTTTGTCATCTAAACCTTTTGTCATTTAAAATCTTTGATATATGCCTACTCCCACATATATCATCCTAACAAATGCTAAAGCATTGGATTTTCCTTTAATCTTTCTATCTCTCTGTCTCCTTGATCTTCTTCTTCTATGAATTACAAGATTGAAACAAGTACCTTGATTAATTGGTTAATTGATTGAACTTGACTGAGCTATAACAAGGGAGAGATAGGGGACAGAGGATGAGGAAGAAAGACAAATGAGGAAAAACACAAGTTGAAAGAGTTTGAAAAGGGTTATAATAAAGCTAAAGAGGAGACAGGTGTCCTGTATGAGGCAGAAATTGTCCCTGTACTAAAATCTCTACCAAACAGAATAAAAGCAGCTTGGCAGAAGTAAGGTAAGCATTCATGCATTCCTGACAATTCTACCTCAGCAGCCTATTCCTTTTAAAGCTAATCCTCACTGCTGTGCCTCGCCACAAAAAAAATAAAGGCCAGGAGAGGGATGGATGTCCTGAGGAAAGCAGCCTTTTATTCAACAGATGAATAGAACATGAATAGGGCATGGCAGTTGGCAGAGCACTGGCAGGCAGGCAGGCACGCAGGCGGACCGGCAAGCAGGCTGACTGGCAGGCTGGCGGGCAGATGAGCAGGCAGGTCCTTCTGATGCTAATTATTGTACACTGCCTCTCTGAGTCTGATGCAAGGCTGGGACAGAAAGCGGTGCTCAGGTCAGCTGGGAGGATAGACTGTGTGTGTGTGTGTGTGTGTGTGTGTGCGTGTATGTAAAATAAAGGAAAAAGGGGTGGGTGGGTGGGAGGGAGGGTTTGACCAAGAAGGAGGTGGCAGTGTCAGCTTACAGCTGCCGATGCAAGAAAGAAGAAAAACTCTCCTTGCATCTCTCTCTCCTTCTGTCTCAGCAGTAGAGAATAATACTGCGGCTCCAGTAAAAAGAGGAGAGGATGGAGGCAGTCTGGGAGTCCCCCACAAACCAGAAGGAGCGCAAGGTGACTGCAGCTCCTCTAGGCCTCCCCAGCTGCTCAGATTACCGCTGTCAATCAGTGTGTTCCACCAGCTCAGCACATAACCTAAGACCATTCTTTGGAAATATCTTTCAAAACACTAAATCTCTTTTTATTCCTCCTTGGCAGGCAAAAGGAATACAAGCTTAAAAAAGCCAATATGCAAGCAGAGAGGTATAATTCCTTCACACCTTGCTTTCTGGTTGCTTTAATAAGCAAAAAGCAGCTTGAAATTCACACTTGCCATCGGTTACTTAAAAGAAATAAAAATAAATGGTATTGCATAAATCTCGTATTATGCTTTTCATCATTAGTTGGCAGAAGGAGTAACTTGTAAGCAAAAAAATGTATGAAGGTTTATTTAAAAATATTGAGCTTGTTTAAAGGGGTGATGAAAGTGTTGCATAACTTATTCATGTCTGCCATTAAGCAGAACATACCTCTGATTGAAATGATAAAGGGTTAGTGAGCAGGTCTACTTAGAAGCAACATACTGTATTAATGATGCTGCCTCAGCCAATAATAGTAGTGCAGCAATGTGTACACATAACACAGTTAATGCCTCAAATGATACCCACAATATGTAATATTTTCTCTTAAATTAGCCTTTGAAAGATTCCTATGCCACAGGACATCTGGATGAGGACAGTTTTATATTTGAGCTTCTCCAATATGACTATCTGACATCTCCACATTGTCATCATTCATCCTTCTTTAAAAATATGTGTTTCTAACGTGAGTGGGGCTTTGCCTGCCCATTTGTCTGTCTGTCTGTTGAGTGTCTCAGAGAGTTTTGTGTGTCTAGTGTGTGTGAGGGCAGGGTGACAAAAGAGAGGAGCTATATTAGGGCTTGGGACACAAGGTCTAATTAATTTCTCTTGCCTACGGGTTATTCAGGTAAAACAATTACACCTGTAATCTATTTTCAAAGGAACTAACTGTCTTTGCAATTAATGTTATTATCCCTCAGATTCTAATGAAGCAGAGAACAGACTGAAAGAGTAGCTGGGGTCTCGGTGACAGGACATGTCTGAGGGGACCGGAACCATGTGAGTATATGTGCATGAGTGTTAGTCGATACTGAAGCGCAGGACTGCATGTGGATGTCACACATTGGCGCAGGCAACATTAATAGTGTTCCAAATGCAAAAAAGATTGAGTTTGCCGCAGGATGAATAAAAATATCACAATGGGCAAGGTCTCTATAATTACTTGGATTCAATTAAGGGCCTTTTGAGCAGTTGGCTTAATAAGCTTTCTGCCTCCTCTCTCCACTGTGCAGCCTAATGAGTGTCAGTCAGAGTCAGGAGAAGATAATGCTGTTGGCCTTAGGGCCTTCCATTACTCTCTCCTCCTCACCTTCTACCATCAGTCCTCAGGCTATGTCTGTGACATGCAAGACTGCCTGTTCACAAACTCATTCACTCCATGACACTTACACCAATACACATGTAATGTATGTTGTATAAACTGACATGTCGGGAAGCAGCTGGTTTTTTCCCTCTTCTAAGCTCATACTAATCTATTCTCAGAGGAGGCGAGGAAGGAGTAAGCCAGAGCTCGCTATGTATCCATCCTACTGAATTTAATGGAATCCTAAATCCGTAACACTTAAATGTCTGCATACTATGAGGTAACACTTTACAAATGTACATACAATACTAAAAACTAAAAACTTGACTTGATTAGAAAAAGGTAAAAAAAAAAAAATCAATGAGGATTTATCAATATTTAAATCAGAATGTGATGACAGTACAGGGTTGTTTGGTTTGGTCATTGTCAGTCAAACCTGATGAAAGCACACTCACACAGTGGTGATGAAGCAAATTAGCTAGGTTACAATGCATGAAGTTGTTTTCATCATCTTTGATTGTTGCTTGCAAAGTCATGAATATTTAACAGAATTTCATCTTATTCTTTTATTCATTTTGGTGCCCCTCAGATTTGTTTTAGGACTCATACACACAGAGTCATTTTAGTGCAAATACACCAAAACCTTGTTTAACCCCTGTTGACCGCACTGTAGAAGAAGTATTGAAGTTTTTTTTTCATTTAATCAATCTGGTCTGTTTACCAAGAAGATAAAAATTGATTGGGATCTTTTTTTTTTATTTCAGAGCCTAACACATCAACTCTACACTATAAATACTGACTGCAGCTAATTTCTTCAGCTATATTCGGATAAGATGTTTTCAATGCAGGCTGAGCAACAGACAGAAATGTTGCTACTCAACTTGAAGAGCTCAAGCAGGGGGCTCACCAAATGATCTATACTTTCTTTGCGTGTGTAGTGTGTGTGTGTGTGTGTGTTACATCCCCAGACTGTTTGCCAGCGTGAGAAAATCAATGAGACCAGTGTAACAGTGACAAGTCCTTCAGCATTTGCACACATGCATGAGCACGCACATGCACACACACTCATCCCTCCTCACACACACACACCCACACACACACATGGATACAATATCTACACACTTTCTTACACACTGCTCAGCCTCACTCATCTCTCTCTCTCTCTCTCTGCACACAGTCTAGAATATTGATGTGCTCTTTAAGAGCCCTCCTCTCTGTCTGTGTCACATTCCATCCATCTACACGCCATTTCCAACCACACCATCAGACAGAGTGAAAACAATTCAGCATTAACTCTCCTTTCATACAGTGGTTTATACAGTCCTTGCATATTCTCAGATGTTATTGCAGAAGCCCCACATTTCATTATCTTTGCATTATAATGAGACATAATGCCACTCTGCTGTATGTCATATAATTAATATATCCAGTGTTAAATATTGACTGAAATATTATTCTCATGCTTAAATGTATTTCATTAAGGATAGGGAATCCATTGACAGAAAAAATCTTCTCAAGGCATTTATGCTTTTATCTGCATCAGAATATTTTCTACATGTGTGTGGTTGTGTGTCTCTGTGTGTGTGCATGCTCATATGCATGCATGTCAGATACAGAAACAGAGAGAAGAGAGGGGAAAGATTGAGCATTAGTACACGCACATCAGCCTGAGGTTGATAATCACGGGGTGAGTGGCAATTAATGTAACACTAATTAGAGAGGCTTTTATGTGTGGAGGACTAAGAAGGGCTCCTGGTGATCTGTGGAAACTGCTGGCGAGATAGCACGGAGAACATAAAACACAGCACGAGCAGTTTGACAAGACACTAGCCATACGCAGATGACACAACATGTCAATTAGTATCTAGTGCCGTGCTGCAAGCTGAATGGGAGATTAGAATTCTGTGGCTCTGGATCTGATTTTGGGGTTGAGCCAACAAATCAAACAGACTGTTTTAAGGCATTAGAGTTGACGTAAAACAACAACACTAAAAATACATGAACAAGAATACAAGAAGATTACCACCTTCCAATCATTTTGCCAAGCTCATTTCATCTCTCCCTACTATGTCATCAGTTTATATCAAAACAAGCAGAGACCAATAACTATCCCCTAATGACTATCCTCAGCTGTCTTTGTGCTCCCATGGTTATGTTTTTACTTGTATTCATAGTAGTGCATCAAAAATTAAATAATTTATTCTAAAAGAACAATTTGCTCCTCGTTTTCTTTGTTCTGCAGACAAAAGCCATGGAAATGGATAATAAGTTGGTTGCATTTTAATGTCACCATCTCACGCATCATTCACATTGATTGCTATCCATCAATCATTCTTCCCTCCTCCCATCACTCTCACTCATCTCCCTCCCTACCGTGTCATGTTTTTGTCATTTCCATTCCCCGCAGCCTCCTCTCACCATCGTCCGCTGTGTAATCTAGGGGATTGTGTGGTCTCTTGGTGTGAGAGGTGATGGGTACAGCAGGATGAGCGTGATAATCTGCCACACTGGATTACAGTCTAATCTCTAATCTCTCTGGCCCTCTTCTGTCTGTGGACCACCTCCACCGTGCCAATTTTATTAATCTGAGCCTCCTGCATCAATGGCTTAGTTTTGCCCATTTTGATTTCCCAGCTTTCAGGAAGCATATAAGCAATAGGAACTGAAACAATAGACTGTTGGGATGCACCACTCGGAAGTATAGTCCGTGACCCCAGCACGCTCTAGCAGAGGATTTAGCTACTGATGAGAGCGTTAATCCTCACAATGTGAGGATTCATCAAGAATAGTTGCTTTAGGGAGGTCCCAGGTTGCCCAAATTGCAGTGGGCTGCAGTTTGTTTCACACATTCTCTGTACAAGTGCTGAATATGAGCTTCAACAGCATCCAATGTAATATCCATCAGTGTCAGTCTAAGCGTGAAGGTTGTCGTGTCCTGCCTGACTTCATGACCTGGAACACTCACAATTAATGTCCCATGCCATGGGGTTAAATTGGTGTTAGTAATTCCTCTGCCTTGTTGAGAGACTGCAGAGTGTAGAAAGGCTATTCCAGTCACGGACTGGCTAAGAGGGAACATGATTAACCAATTACCTTGCCTTTCTAATAAATGAGTAATCAGTTCAAGGCTGATCTCTGGACTGATGTCTCTCTATCTTATTAGAACATCCATTGTGCTGAGTGTGTTATGTCCTAATGCAATGGAAACTGATTTGAATTCATGCCAGTGGATATATATATATATATATATATATATATATATATATATATATATATATATATATATATATATATTCAGCCTCAACATGTTCCAATCGTAATGTTTAAATGTTCTTATTTACATTTCAATGGAGATTTTCTGGTCTCACTACTATTCTAATAATTGTGTTTCCAATAAATCCTGTAGCAAAAATGCCTGGCTGTGCTGGCAGGATTTTTGTTTCATTAAGTGTGCAGAAACAAAAAACAGGAGTACAATGACGTGAATATTCCAGGAAAGTTGTAATAGAAAAGTATGTGACCTCCCTTCACATGTACGTATATATTTGCGCTAACCTTTCCCATGTATGTGTGTATCTGTAGACTTGGTCCTGAGGTGTTTAATAAAGGTGGCTAAAAAAAGCAGAGCTTCTTGTGAAATGCCTGTTTTCATCAGGTGTTCTTGTAGCTAATGGGAGAAAACTAAGTCACGTTTGGTTTATTTCATGATTTTAGAACACAGACCTAACAACAGACACAGACAATAACAAAAACACCTACAAACAGAAGCAAAGGAGAACTTTTGGCAGAATGTTGTCAACCAACTGTGAGAGTCGAGCTGAACTCAATTACAGTGCTTTATTTGTGAACATTACAGCTTGGGTTCAAGCCAAGAATTAGTAATGTAAACGAATGCTGAATGTGTAGATGAATTAGATGTAACAAATCAGCATATCAAATATGACTAAATCCAGGTAATTTATTTCTTAGAAAGAAAATAAGTAATGTAATTAGGATTTAAAACTATCAGTCAAATTTATTCACTGGCTTTATATTAATTGTAGTGCATTTAAATACACCTATGTTGAATATTTTAATGGAACTTAATACTGATGCTACTTAATAGTGAGCAGATGCTTAAAAGAGTACCACTGAATTACCAATGCACTCCTACAGTACTGTCAGATGCAAAATGGACTGTTTTAAAAAAGGCATCAGCTCGACTGGCAACAATGTATTCAGGTGTGTTTTGTTAATGTGGCTAATTTAGGTTCAAGTCACTAGCCTCAACTACACATATGTAGCAGTGCTCCGCCACAATCACAAAGCTCCTCTTTAAAATACAAAAAATAAATAATGCCTCAAATACTGATCAAGCAGAAGTGCTTAAATGTGATAAATCTCACATGCACTACTTGTGGTCGCAATGCAGCAGCGAAAAGCAACATATAGGAGGACTGATGTTTCAGTTTGTCAGATTGTTTTAATGCTGCTTAATGAGAAACCAAACCTTAAAGTGAGCCTGACCAGCACCAGGCCAATGTGGAGGGACAACTTGAAAAGGTAACTTGGGTCAGACTTATTTAAACCTCCTTTATGGAACAGAATTTCCTGAAAGTAAGCTCACTCGGTTGAACTGCTGACTTTGCTTTATGAAATATCACAACAGTTTAACTGCACACTTGCCTGTTTGCCATTAAAATGTCACAGAAATAAAATTAAAAAAAACGGGCAGCCAAACACTTTATACACTTTACTGTTAAGTTAAGTGAAAAGCTCTAAGCCAGTGTTCGTTTAATACATTTGACATATATTAAATAGCAAAGGACTGTATGACATTTGCTTTGTTAAAACTGAAAGCAAATCCTGTCAATGGCTGAGCACAGAGCATTTGTTATTACGGTGTATACTGTGCGTGTGTCAGCTCACCTCTGTCACCCGCGTGTGTGTTTTCAGGGTTGAGCGTGTCCAGCAGGTGGATGGAGCTGGTAGGTCTGGTTTTACCGTGGTCCTCCTGTTGATGGTCCGCTGAGCTCAGGCCATTCTCATACAGCTGGCTCTCGCCATGCCGCAGATGCCAGGTCAGACCTAACAGGTGGACCGCTACACACACACACACGCACACACACAAACACACAGCCAGTGGGAAAGGGAAAACAGAGAGAGGAGATCATTATTCAAGACATGCAGAGGGGTGTGTCTGAATCCTCTTTAATAACCATCTTAGAGCTCTCACTTAGTTTATGTGCTTATTAGTGCCCGCCAAGGCAGTGGACAATTAGCAAATACACAAAGAAGACACACACACTCCCATACATACACACATGTTCAGTATATGCACGTACACATGCATACATGAACACAGAACGTGGCAGAGGTGGGCAATTAAAGCAGATCTTCAGAGCCTGAGCCCAGGGCTGGTATTAAAGCACTAACACAGTCTTTTATGCATGACTAATGATGCTTTGAAAGCTGCTGCCGATTCACAATCCATATGGGCCTTTTAAACAACAAAGGTATGGGAGGATACTGGACTCCCCCTCCCACTCATAAAACTGTTTACTAGGACAACAATCCAGCATGCTGCGAAATAAAAAAAAGTCAAACTTGCCCATTAAGAAAATTAATTAGCGTTTTGCAAGGCTGTCAATAAAACACAGCATAACATTCACCTTGCTCTGACCAATCATCAGGTTCCATTCATGTGAGATTGCACTCCAACACCGCTTTAGTTTCCTACTTTAAAAAGAATCAAAAAAGGTAATGTCCCTTTGCTGATATAAAGAACAAAGCAAATGAAATAAATCATTGCAGGTTTTTTCTCCTCTGACACATTCGGAACATCAAACAAAAGCAAAGACTCAAATCACAAAGTTACTATGCGCTGGTGGCAGGCAGAGGACGGCTGCTGCATGCAGATCAAGGTAAGAAACTTCTAACGACTTCAAACGTCTTCGCTGTCTGTCTTCTGTCTGCTGATTGCCCACACCCAGAAAAAGCACTTGACACGCTTGCACAAAATGGCTGCTTAGAAAAACAAATCCACAATTAAACAGCATGACCAACACATGCTCGGGTACAGCACACTCACACAAGCGTATAAATGCACCTGCTATTTTCATATATGCATGAATACACACACCCACACGCACACACCTACGCGCTCACCCACACTTGATCCCCAGGTGATGAGGAATACCTAATTAAAACTCCAGATAGTTCAAAGCCATTTTCAGTCACTTGCAGAGGCACAGGAGGAAAAAGGACTATTTTCTCTGAAAAATGCAGCAAATCTATGATGAGCTCTGAGTGCTGGAGCCAATTTGGTCCCATGTTCCACTTTGGCATCTATGGGGATCAGCAAATCACACATTCCAACATTTCAACTTCTGACTAGCCCTATCCACTGTTGGCTTAGCTATCTACTCGTGCACAATATGAGCTCTTCAAAGCAGAACACTGACGATTACTAGGGCCATGAGGGAGACGTCATGCATCATTTAGCTCACACTAATTGAACTGTCAGCCTGTGACGAGACCAGACATGGACACGCACAGATTCTTCACATCAGTGTGGGTACGAGTCACTCATTTAAAATTTTTTTTCTCCTTCACTGTATTTTCATTTTAAAAGATTCAGTGTGGGGGATTTTCTCATTAACACCTCACTGTGAAATTAGTTATGATGGCTCATTCTGATGTTGGGAAAAAAAGCATGATAAACAGTAACCCAAATGATCTGCCTTGTACATTCAATTTCATGGGTTTAGTTTCCAGCAAAATACCTTCTGGTTGTCTGGTATTGTAAGTACTCCATCTTTAGCCGACAGGTGGGAGAAAAATACTGGCAGGAAGAAAAACACACCGATGACAGTCGGAATCACACTTTATTTAACAATGATACATTTATAGACAATCCTACAGTGATTTTCTTTCAGCCACAAGCCATTATCGACTCTCTTCTATTAGAATTAAACATGAAATATAGTGTTGCACCTACAAATTTAGCTTTGTATGCATCATCACTGTTTGTACTGCATTACATTATGCAGTGGAGTGGAACAACCTATCATAGTTTCATAAATTAGTCTGTAAGAGTGCTCAGTGAGGGATGACAAGTTATTCCCAAACTGATACATTTTTACCATTCAATCTCTCATGCTTCAGTATTTTCTTACTTCCGCTCATCTGAACTACTTTTCTTTCTCTCCTTATTTTATTCACACACACACACACATACACACACCTCTGTTAGCCAAGTGTTAACCACTCCAGTAATGACTCTGCAGTGACAGTCCTCACCGGCTCTCCTATCTTCTCCTCTTCACCACTCCATCCGTCCTCAAAAACCCCTCAGACCCTTCTTACCCTGCTCCTGCTCATCAGCCTCTCTCTCTCTCTCACTCTCTTGTTTTATGGCTGTTGACCTTTTGATAGAACGCTTAGCATCCAGAGTCAGAGAGCACACATACAAACACACACACACACACAGGCCGAAGCACGAAGGATAAGGACCTGACACTGTGATGAGGAGAGGATGGTGGGAGGGGGCAAGTTTGTATATATGCTCTTGTACTTTTGAGGGCCCAGTGTCCTCGCAGTAATATCAAGACTAGTAATGACAGTATTAAGACTTGTTCTTCACTTGACCAAGTTAATTTTGGCCATTTCAAAATTAACTACTTTTGGAGCCACAGACAAGGACAGGACTCAGGCATTTAATTTGAAATTTGACGATACACTTAAAGAGGGGTGCTGAGAGTTCTGAACGTCTGTGCTGAAACCCAGAGACCCATTTGCTGCTGGTAATAACTGCAGAAGGGACTCTTCCAATACTTGCATGGGCATCTCTCCTGGTTGAATCAAAACACAAGATGAGTAAATAATCCTAACCCAAAGTTCTCTTACAAGCTCACAGCGGCAGATAAAGTTTGCTCAGTTCTCTTGGATTGTCATAAGATACATTGCTGACATATAAACTAGATGTAATAACTGCTTCAGAAAATGTGAACATTGAGTCTGGGTTATTTAATTTGCATTAGAATGGATATGGTTTAATAAAAGGTCATGTGTGCAAGTCTGTGGACATCAAAATGTATGTCAAAGTGTTTCTCCATCCCATTTTGCCTGGAAGCCAACCATGATATCTATGTGTGGACACCATCCTAGGAACTTACCTTTATTTGTTTAAAAATATGCACCATGTAACCATTATTTCAACTCAAATTTGGTGATAGTAAGGTATAATCAAAACTAGTTAACCTAAGGACTCTCCATAATAATTAATAACTTTTTTCTCCTCCTGGGACAGTCGTGGATCAGCGGTTAGGTTCGATTCCCCGTCCCGGTGTCCATGGCTGAGGTACCCTTGAGCAAGGTACCTAACCCCCACTGCTCCCCGGGCGCTGCACGCGGTCGCCCACTGCCCCGGGTTTGCTGTGTGTGTGTGCACGTCACTTGGGTGGGTTAAATGCAGAGCACGAATTTCGTTGGAGTGAGTTCCCTCCAATGACAAAATATGTCACTTTCATCTTTCAATAATGAAAGCAATTATACAAACACTGTTCACCGGCTTTAGCCTACTTTGTCACTGTGATTGCTCCTCTTTTAAACTCTCACAAAACATTCTTTTTGGATTAATGTAAAAACACATCACTGCCAGTGTACCAGCATGGGAAAGTCACCACAGGCAATCTGGTACAGAGCACAATACAGAGGGATTTATGGGCATAAACATAACATAACATAACATAAACAAGGAGACAGAGTAATGTTATACTTTCTTGTAAAAGCCACTAGTATTCCCTTTGTTTGTATGTGAAAAAACATTTAGAACACGATTTCTTTTAAAAAACATTAAATGGGAATATACAGAAATACAAAATACCATATCTATCTTTCAGTATCAGCAGTTCCCCTCAATTCTTAAATCTGTTGCTTATAGGATTTGACACATTTTTGATCCTTTGTGTGGACACAAAACACATACACACTTGCGCAGTCACACACTTAGACACAGCATGCGGTCAGTTAAGCGAGCAGCATGTGCTCAGCGTGAACCTTCACTCTCACTCGCCTTTTCCGGTGTCTGTCTATCCATCTTTCTCTCAGTGTCCATCTTTCTCTCTCGCGTTCTTACAAAAAACAGAAAACCTTCACGTTAGACAGAGACTCCGAGTGAGTCCAGTCATTATAGCAGAAGAGGCGGCGGCGGCGGCAGCACGCAGACAGTGAGCAGCAGTGCAGCGAGCTAACAGGCCGAGGCCCTCGCACACATGAATCATTGATCAGTGTGACAGTGAGATGACTGCCAGAGGTAATAGGACTGCACTGCTGTGAGGGGACTCTGTGATGTACCCACGCTGTGGGCTACCCCGCCGAGATGTACGCAGAAGATGTGGCAGGCTGAAGAGAGGGTGTAGGGCGAGTCTGAGAGAGTTCAGTAGTGAGAGAAAAGATGCTTGATGTGGCTTTTTCAGGTGTACTTAAACTACTACAGGGAGAAATAAGAGAACAGAGGCTTGTAGAAATTTGTGGATAAAGTTAGAGAGGCTGCTGAAGTAACACCTCCATTTCGGCTGTTGTACATTAACAACTGGATTCCAAATATGCATGGATGGCATGTCTTTATTGTGACTGCTATAAATGGTAACCATGAACCATTAAATTCTCTGCACCGTTCTCTTGAGATAGGCAGGTTTTTAAAGCAGACTATTTGAGCTAGTAGAAAGCAGCGATAATGCCAGCTTGCAGTTGCTGTTGCAGTTGTTGCCATTGTTGTTGTCAGGCATGTGTGTCTCCAGATTAGATAGAAATGATTGTGGGCTCCAGTGATGATTAGATTTCACACTTGTGGTGGGAGGAAGAGGAGGAGATAGAGAAAGAAAATTGTGTGTGTGTGTGTGTGTGTGCGTTCCTGCTAAATGTCTGTGTTACACTACATGCAGCTATCTGCGCTGGGTTGAGCTGGCCACAATGGGTGAGATTGACTGTGAATATACTGCCTTATCGATAACCATTACAGCCAAGGTAGCACTGCAGTCAGTTAAAAATGATTTATCAATACTCTCGCACAAGCGGAAACACATCCAGTCCTGATTGCCAAGCTCTTTTCAGTCATACACATAGCTAACCGCCAACTATATTCCTTCTGACAACCAAAGACTACAGCTGGCTTTGCCCTGCAGCAAACACTTTCAAGAGCATCAGTCATTCGATTTAGTGTGTAGTTTAGCATGTACAGTAAAAGCAATTTCTCATCCAAGTTCTGCCTGGCTGTGTCAGCCCCTAGCTAAGCCACAACTTCTGAGGGATGGCAGAAAGAAAGCAGAGAGAGAGAAAGAAGGGCAGCGGGAGATAAAAGACACTGGGAAGAAGAGAGAGGGGGGAAGAAAGAAGGAGAAAGACAAATGGGGAAAACAAGTGTGAAGGAGAGTGAAGGAGAGGGACTTCAGAGCCATCTGTGTCTAAGTCAACGTTGGAGGAGAGACTGAGAGCCTGGGGGTCTGCCTGCCCTCCTGCCTTTTCGCCTGTCGGCCCTCACTCCACTCTGACAGACAAGAGGCGCTAAAGTGTTTTTCTTACTCCCCTCCACCAACCCCTTGAAAGCTATTAATACCACTGTCATGACCGTTTAAGTGTGTATGTTTGCGTGTGAGAGTGGCTGTCTGCTGACATTTGCTTGTGCGCTTGTGTGTGCCTGCGTGCGTGAGCAGAAGCAGAGCCGAGCTCCACAATCTCTTCAGTGGCATAAACCTCCAGACTCATCATTGGTGTGACCTTGCTGATCCGGAATGGGAAGTCCTGTTTGGATAAACAAATAAAATGACGAGAAAACGAATAAAGGAACAGCGGAGGTGGTGACACACTTGAGTGATGAGATTTGCAGTATATCCTGGTGTTTATTTACCAGTAAAAACTCACTGTTGCTGTCATCTAGTTAGTCATGGTAGCAACAGTACGCCAAGTCCAACAGATCACAGCATTCTGCCTCACCCATTTCTCTGTTGTTCTTTCATTTCTAATCACGCCCACTCTCTCTCTCTCTCTCTCTTTCTGTCAGAATCCCCCACTCTGCCTGTCTGTCTCCCACTCGCTGTCTTACTGATCTGGTCCTTTTCTCAAAGCTGAGTCATGTTACAACAGACAGAATAGTGTTAAATGAGCAGGGGATTGACGCCATGTTAGATTCCCCTCCGGCAGCCACCATCTACCACCACCGTGAGCAAAAACACTGCAGACAAACAGAGGCTCAGAACTGACACTCACAGTCAAATACAGCTCAACCCCGTGTTCGTGTGTAGGTGTATGGCTGCAGTAGTGTGTGCATGAGTATCTTAGGGACAATAAGAAAGAAACAAAAAGGTATGTGAGTGTGAGTTGCTGTGCACGTCCCTGTGCCTGCACAAGCTTGTACTTACTCGGTGAACTATTGAAGCTATTGAGGCTGTTTCATCGCAGCCTCTGTGACCTTAAGGAGACATTTTACCAAAGGGCTCTCTCGTCATTCACAGCTTTCAGACCACAATGTGTCTAGCCATTTAAAGCAATTTTACCAAAGGCTTCTGGAGCTGTTAGTGCAGTTTTAGCAAAGGCCAGTGGGTTTCGTAGAGCTGCATCAGACGACCAAAATAGAGGACTGAAAACAAAGAGAAACTGGACCAATCAATAGAAATCCCAATGAGGCATGAAGCAGCCAGCTGAAAGAAGCCGGGCTGAGAAACACGAGCACACACACACACACAAACATTTGGACTCAGATACACATGTAAAGCACATTGTTTTTGTTTTTCACAGATTTTCATCATAAATTACCAAAAGACAACTTTTGGAATGACACAGAACTGTTTAATGCAGTTCTCACATAACATTTCTGTTCCCACGCACCCAAAATAGATTAATGTCTTTTCACACCACACTTTAGGTTAACAAGTCATTTACAGAAAAAAAACAAAAAACAACAAAAAAAAAAAACAAAATATATATATATATATATATATATATAGGTAAAATACATAATGCAAATGGTATTTTTTGAAAATAAAAAGATATTTGCATTTCTGATTTTTAAAACATGGTGTAAGAATAAATCACCAGATAAAAATAATGAGCCCCAAGGATATTATATATATACACCTGCACATATTCTTTTTCATGTAGGTTAAATTTGATAAGATTTCAGATTTTATATTTTTTATTACAGAAAGTGTTCCCTTTTGGCCATGAAATCTCCCACATTGGAGAACCACTGTCCTAATAGTCATTGCGAAATCAGTTCTTCATATGTACTTGAGTCCTTCTGGGTCACTCAATATACTGATCCGAGTTACTTGAGTCCTTTGAGTCACTTGAACCAGTATTGCCAATAACCTACCCGGGAAAGCCAACTCCAAAGTCCTACTGGGTCATGCAAATCCGACTCTGCACAATTAAGGGTGCAGGCAATATCCCCATCGCTATAAAACACACAACAAACAGTCTTTCACTTCCAACTAAAGACTGGAGCAGAGCAAAGTACTATAGAATTTTTGCTTCAAACATAACACCAAAAACTATTAGCTGCACGTCGGATTGTTATGTGGGGTCATGTCTTTGGGATAAATAAAGTTAATAGGGATATAAAATAAATGTAATATAATGTAACATTGCTGCTGACAACCCATGTAAATTCAAACTTTAAATTGTGTTTCTGGTTATGCAGGCAGTTTTTCTTACGAGAATCTGTCGCATGCCTGAGTACCCTGATGACGAGTAAGGTAGCAACTGCTGCTAGTCCATGTAATTTATACTTTTTTCGTCGTTGTTAACATTTTCTTGCTAACAGCTACTTAGAACCAACGGGACAGATTATAAAGAGATTATGAATGGTGAAATTTATAATGTTGTATTTATATGGGTTGTTAGCAGCAAGTGTACCCAAGGACTTAACTTTAATGAAGAGGGGGATTCATGAATCTCGTCTCTTTTACTATGAGCCGAGTGAATTAACCAAGTGACTCAGGACTAGTACATGTCTGTGTCCTAAAAAACACACAGAGACACAAATGAGGGACATGTGTAAGTCAAAAATTACAGTCCTCTCAGTGTGAGCTATGGACGAGACTGCAAACATCTGTTGAGACAAAGAGACTAAAGCCAATACACAGTGCAGAACACCGCAGGATTGGTGTACTGTGATTGAGTCACTGTTTGTGACAGCTTTTTTGTGTCCAACTGAACTATGCTGAGCCAGTACACTCCTAATAGAAAGGGTTCTAGTTTCCAGGCCCTCCTGGAAACAAGCTGCAGCAGCCAATCTTACCCACTCAGCATTGCTGAGTTGATAATTGGTTGCCAGTTGCCCTCCTTGACAGAGCTGCACAATGAAAAGGATCACTACTGATCCCAGACAAACAGGCGACCACCTGTTCAAAAACCTCTGGGGGAAAGGGCAACATTTTTTTTAGGGCCAGGTCGACTCATCACCTTCATGGCTCCATCCCGACATCCATCACCAGACTTAGCTGACCCTCTGACTTTACTTCTGTACACAGTCTCTGGCCTCTTGCCCACCACCTGCTATCAGAACAGACTGCGATCCCCACGTTACAGACTGTTCACTCCACTGAGGTTATTATTGCTATACAAAGTTGATACAAGCTGATGAATGCACTGCAGTTACAGTTACAGGCCATGATGGCGATCATTAGCGTCGTTTCCACAATTCTGAATTCCTCATATTGTCTGGACTTGAGCTCTCTATATTTGAGCTTTTACAGTTTAGACTTGGGTTTTCTTTTACCTTGGGATTGTCTTTGCCCTTTCTGTCTTTTCCATCAGTTCATTGAAAAATTAGGTCAAGGAATTCTACATCGTTTTTCTGCTGGGACATTTCCTTAATTACTTTTAATAAGACTGAATCCAAAACTTACTGTGGAAAAATTAGCTTGAAAACACATAAAACACTTACAATATTGTATTTCTGGTGTAATTTGCACTTTCTTGCCAAGTTATTCTTTATAGTTGCACCACTCATTGTAGTTAAAGCACATCAGTCCTGTTTTGATATTGGGGACTTTTACTAAAAAGTAAAAAATACTATGGCTGTCCCTCCCTGGTTCAATTTTTTTTTCACGTATGTTCCAAAGTTTAGTAAGTGTTGTCAGCAGGGCAAAACTATTGTGATGCAGTCTTCACTCATTTTTCACCAAAACATTTTGACTTGTCATAGTACTAAAATGTGTTTTTTTTTCTCAAAAGACGAATTCCAGTACAAATGAACAACGCTATTAAGAGATCTTGATTTTGAGTCTCCTTTTGACAGTAAATCAGCTATAAACAGGATGACAGGAGACATAATGTGGGTTTATTGTTTGTCTGTCTAAACAGTCACTCATTTTATTTAACTTTAGGAATCATGGGTATAGATAGATATAGATTTAGCAACTTTACAGAGCCCTTCAGTGCTTTAATTTCAGCCAGCCTTAGCAACAAATCTTGCAAATTTTTCAGCAAGCATCAGCTACTTTCTTCAGGTACTTTAATCAGATTCAGTTCCACTTCACATACTCTCACAGCTGGTAGTTTTATGCAACTTGAGAGAGGTTTAGTCTGACCAGCGGTATGTCTGGATGATAGCGGCATTTGTGATGAACCACCAATTACTGGTCACAACTGTGTCCCTCCTACACCCCCACATACTCAGCTACATTTAAAAATAATTAAAGCTGATTGTTGATAACTGTTGTTAATTCAGATTTGCATGTCTAAACACAGACACTAGAGCTGTTGAGTATCAATGCTATTATTAGTTAAAGCAGTCTATAATGTAGCTAGCAAGTCTCCTTGAGGAAGGAGAGAATTTTCCCTCCTGCTTGTTTTTGTTTTTTGTCTTCTGTGTTTGCCTGTCAACAAGCAGGCTTTAATTTTGGGATAATCATCATAAATCTGTTGTCCTCACAGCATGGTTAATGATCAACAAGATGATTTATAATCAGTCACTGTCAATAGCCAATAGGTACAATTTGGCTCACATTAGCACAGCAATAGTGACGGCAGGATGCAAAATGTTTTCATATCCAATATGCCCTCATCCCACTTTGTCACGTCCTTTGTCTCATCCAAACATGCAAGGTACCCTTTAGCATCTGTGGCCAACGTGCAAGGTCTTAACACATACTTGACATGAAACACCACCTTGGTTAGGCCACTAATTTTAGGGACTAAAATGATCAGAATAGATTGTTGATTCCATTCCATTCCATGGGATACAAACTCCGTTCTCTTGGTTTAACGTGGTGTGTGTGAGACCAACCACTTCACTTCCCCAACCTCCACCCCAATGGGACGTTCTCAAGTACACCGCATTGTGTAATTGCTCTGATTGTCTGATACTGATACTGATACTGATATGGATGTGTTTGTATTGGAGGTACAAGAATGATAGCAGGCTCCCACATCTGCGAACGCATTTAGGTGACTGTGGAAAGACAAACCAAAAGGTGATTCTTTTTTTTTAGTTTATGTCTCCTTACAATGAGTCAACAAGGCAATTAAACTCATCTTAGTCGGGTAAAAGAGTGAAACTCATTCAGCAGGTGCATGGTTGTATTCTGCTGTTTAGTAGAAAAATACAGTATATAGTAGCTGTCTCCACTTTTTACGTTTTTGACATTTTACATTGTACAGCATGCGTTCCTCCCTAGCAACTGATGTGTTGGGAATTTATATGACCATCAAGTCAAACTGATGTGTGCATGTCAATATCAGATTACTACTTGCCCATGATTTATCTTGATTTCCATATAAAATGCAAACCAAAAAGTTTTTGTTAGTGTAATGTGTTAAGTGAAGATGTAGAATAGCCTGCAATCAAGTTTGGTGGGACATAAAAATGAGACTGGAGGATCGTAAATAACCGCATGTCATTGGAGCGCACAGTAAAAAAAAATGCTCCTGGAAAAAACAAATTTCGGAGATACGTTTTGATATGGACAAAATACGCAGACAGCTTTGCAGCTATAACAACTTCCACTCTTCTGGGAAGGTTTTCCACAAGATATTGGAGTGTTTCTGTGGGAATTTATGCCCATTCATGCAGTAGAGCAAGATTTCCCTTCACTGGAAGTAAGGGTCCTAAGACAACCCCTGAAAAACAGCCCCATCTCAATACTTTTGCCTGCATAGGGTAGAATATTTACTTTCTTGACATTTTGTGAGTTTGTTTTGATTAATTATTAGACTAAATGCGCAGAGAGCCTGTGAAACTTGGCAAACTTACCACTTGTATATGTCTTCCAGTTGTAACTGTGGAGGCTATTGCACTGGTATTAGCAATATTATGAGAGAGGACAGGTCAGGGTTAACTTCAGTAGCCATCTCTGCAACACGAGACACAATAGACGTCATTGACATAACGTCAGAATAATGTCTTGTTGGTGTGTGGTTGGCATAATGTGCTTCTCAGCTAATTTTTAAGCAGGGTGGTCAACAACATAGAATACAGCAAGCACTTAAATTATGATAAGCTCTAATCAGCCTGGTGCTGAGACAGACAAGGCCTGCTAGGACATTTGGAGGAGAAATCTAGATCAAGAGGGATTGACTTAAGAACTCTTATTCAGTTCTAGCCACCAAGCACATTGTTTGCTATTTGGTGAATAGGGCTGCAACATCTAAATATATATATATATATATATATATATATATAACAGACCCCAAGGTTACATCTTCAAATTGACTTGTTTCATCCAATCAGCCAGACAAGACCAAAACCCAAAGATGCTCAATTTATAATGCTATAATAATTCAATTATCAGTGGAACAAAGACAGAGATGTAATTTGAAGGCATCACTTTAGGCTCTGAAAAACCAAATTAAGGAAAAAAATCTGCAGACTTATTGATGATGGAAATAATCACAGTGAGTTCAACTGTACTGTGTTTGACCCCCTGTGAATAACGTCCTTCTTTTACGGCAGATGCTTTGCATTGCCATCAAACTGTGAGAGTAGATTTACTGAATGAAATAGCGTGAAAGTAATGAACTTAAAGCCACTAAAGAGTCATTTGGTTCTTTATGGAATCACTGGGTCCCCTGAAGCAGCACATATTGCACAACAGAACTATAAAGAAGACCGTAGCTTAATATGTACACTGTTTACACTGTTGTCGCTGCGTGTGCAACTGACTGAAATGTGATTTGGAAGTGATTATTTGATTGCAGCCTGCTGCTGACTTGCTCATCTAACTTACGTCAGAGGCTTCTCACTGTTGCCATAGAGATGATTATCTTTCATAACTGACACATAACGCCCTCTCTTGATATTTGATTCAACAACTGAGAATTGTAACTGTTTAAAACAGCAAGACATTCATTAATGCAGAAAATACTCTAATTAGGTTTTTTTTTTTCCCTGACACCATGATAGAGCAATAGTAGGTAGATTTTACGGAGGCAGAACTTAAATGAGGCTTAGAATAGAAAATGAGTTAGTGGTAGTGTTGTCAGCAGCAATATTCTTCAAGATTACAGATGCAATCTTAATCTGTCCTCTATCTCTCCTTAAATGCCCCGTTTGCTATCATAATGCCTTGCTCCTCATATCTGATGGCCGTGTTGTGCTTAATAACAAGCTACGACCGCAGGAGGGAGGGGTACATTGGGAGATAAACAAATTAACAAAGCTATTCACAGCCCGTGCAACACCAGGGGGTATGGGAGGAGAGGAAAGAGGGCAGTAAAGAAGGAGAAGAAGACTGCCTTAGCTAATCACAACAGGGGGCATACGCTGCAATCACTTAGGCAAAGTATTATCTCTGCAATCACACATCGTCCTATTGTTGTGCTAATTGGAAACCTTAATTTAAGACATAATGTTATTGCCTCATTATTTGTAGGGTTACCTTTACCCCAAATTAATAAATAAGCTAGAGAACTTGGGTAATAAGAACTTGTTCTATATTGTCAAATTGAGGATTTGACACAAATCTTCAATGTCAGATGTGGTTAGTAAATTATTAAAAGCTACCTCAAGTGTTTAGGATTTGCTGTTACACTACCGGTCACTCCAGGTCTGCAATTAGCATGTGAGATCAGTTACTAGCTTAGTTTCATGCTGAACCATGGATGACTGCGGCAAGCAGTGCAAAGTTTGGCTGAGTATCATGAGAAAAGATAAAGATTCAGCCAAATGTAACAGCTGCGTTGAGATGATTTTTGAGGGGGAAGCATCTCCAGCATTCTCAAATGTTTGGCTCAGGCTTGGCACGAGTGTAAAGAAATATGTCATATTTTTTTTAAATGTTGAAAATGTCTTGATTCAGTCAGCAGTATCTGTAGTATCACGCTGACAGACAATACAAACATCAGGCACATTAATCGCTCTGCAATTTCCTTGATTAAGCGATTAATCATTTCATCACAAAATGTCAGAAAATAGTACAGAAAATTTCTTTTATAAACTTCTTAAGCCCAAAATAATGCAATCACACTGCTCTTTTGCCTGATCAACAGTCCAAAACCTAAAGATATTTGCCCTGCTATACTTAAGACAAAGAAAAGCAGAAAATCACAATAACCAAGAAGCTGGAAATACTTAAGTGTTTGGTACTTTTGTTTAAAAATTAAAATGTTCTGTTGACTGTATAATCAGGTAATTGACTAATGGTTTCAACTCTTCTTGCATCTTATCAGCATGAAAATGATAATAAATATGCACAATATAACAACTGCCCCACTGCTAAGTACAGTACAATAGCCTGCAGGAGCTGATTACATTTGGAATAAAGGATCATTCATTATCATATTTTAAAGACTGCATATCAATTATTCTGTTTCTTATTATAATATTTATGATAATCAGAATGAATCTTTGCTAAGAATGTGATTTAATGAGAGATGGGCTCAAAATGAATAAATACAGAAAAGGTCAACATTTAATTGACAAGGATGAAAAAGCTCAGAATGTGGGAGAACCTTTTTTTTTCCTCTTCCTGTCAGTAGCTGTTAATTAATTCAGTAAAATTACTGAATCATTATGTAATGAGAGAACCTAATCATCTGGTAGCTTGTGTCTCAACCTCTCCCCCCTAGACAAAGACATTAAGTCCATGACCACTTTAATCTTGCTATTTGAATATCTTTGATTTACAGGCTAACATATCATCTATGCGTACATCCCATACGTCTTGGCGCGGTTGCCATGGTGATGTCAACACTGAGATCGATCATTGCCAAACAGGAGTGGAGCATGACACCAATTAAAAGGTGATGTCGTCTCCAAGTCATCACTCACACTCCTCACTAATGCACTAATTACCGGGGCTGGGACATTAATGGAATAGCATGGTTCAGCCTGGGGATTAATCTGCATGGATTCGCCAGTGTGTGTGTGATGTCTGTCTGTAATGTGTGTGTGTGTGTGTATGTATGTGTGTGTGTGATTAATGCGAACCCCCAGCTGCTCCGGCGTGACCTTGAGCACCACCACAGGAGGGAAATGAACCGGCTGGGTGGAGTGTTGAGATATCTGGGCTTGGGTGGTACGGGGGCGGGTGCGCTGAGGTGGAGGGCTGGGCCAAGGTTGAGGATGAACAGGGAATTGGTGCAATCGGAGAGGATCAATGAATAAATTTGGTATCTGACTTTGACAAACTGCTGATGAAAAATAAGTGGGAGTAAAGTAATAAAAACTTACTTTAAAACAAATATTATGTATATATATATATATATATATATATATATAGATGTATACATATATATAAGTAAGTCAGAGGTAATAAGTTCAGAGGCTAAAACAAACCTGGATTGATCAATATAATAAAAACAAGGCTGCAAACTGTAAAAAGTAGGCGACTGTGTTTGTGGAACGGCGGGTGTGTGTGAGAGACAGAAAAACAGTGAATATGTTAGTACTCACAGTTTGTGTATTCATCACAAAATTACCAGTTTTGTGTGCTTTAGTGTGGGACAACTAATTTACAATTTTAAATGTCCTGCAGAAGGTCCCATTTGGAATACATTACTTGCTGTTTTAAAAGCCAGCTCCTTCAAAGCAAGAGCGTAAAATTTTCATTTTAGACTTTGATCCCTATCGATCCTCCTGTCTGTTTTTCTTATTCCTTTTTTTTTTGTTCTAGTATTATTTTATTCATTTTTTTTACCCTTTGATGCCCGCAACATCTTGTGTATATTAAAAACACGGTAGGGGCTTGTTTCTGTATTTATTATTGATTCTTTTTTGAATTAATTAGACAGTTTCTTGACAAGCCTCCCAATTTCCTGCCCCCTCCAGCAATCTGTTTTGAAAATGTTGATTCTTTAAATAAAATCAGAAGCAGCAGACGAAAACCTTGTTGCGTAGCTGCACATGACAAACTTGCGTGCATGGTGCTTGATGTGTATTGTCACTCACCAATGACATATGTGAGCAACAGGGCCAGGGTGAGCGTAAGGAGAGACGCAGAGAGGGCGGTACACTTCCAGTTGCAGCAGCGGTGAGGCTTATTGAAGGTAAACAGCGGTCTGGTCACACTGCTGCGAGGGAGAGGCCGGGGTGGAGGGGAGTACACTGTCCCAGATGTCAGGGGGTAACCCTGCCCCGCCCCTGACAGTAGAGCCGATGAACCAGAGCCTTGCTTGAACAGGAAGTGTCTGTGGGAGAAGCACGAAGAGGAAATTTCATTCATTTTTGTCAGCTGAAATGACAACTGTTGTTAAGAGAGATTATTAGCTGTAGGTGGCGAACAGATGCTTCAGGAGTTGGTTTAAAGCACAGGCTCATGTTGGCTCATGTAGGTGAGTCTTGTAACAATGGTCCTAAATATGCGCTTCTTGGCTACGTGTATTATATTGCACCCAATCCCCCCCTTTCCATCCTCTATAGCAGAGAGTGCAGTGGGGTTGTTTAATGCAATATGTAAGTCAAGTCGGCCTGACTCATTGATCCTTTATATGAGTGAACTCTGTGCAAGTACGAATCTATGGCCCTGAACATGGATCTGAAATATTAGCAGCCTGACTGTGCTGTGTACTGATATATCCAAGATGCTGTCCATGTTACTGAAGAAGCAGACGGATTTGTAGTTGCACAATTTTTCTCTCAGTCTCACCTTTCTGTGTTCTATCCTGGATCTATAATATAATCTAAATTTTATACTATAAATACTCAATTCTATACTATATTGCATATACTGTCACCTCGACGATCAAAGGGACAAATAGCAATGTGTAGTTACGGAGGAGTGAGTGGACTATAGAGACACGCTGTGGAATTCCTGTAATATTTCCATATCATTCAGCAGCAGCCATAGTTTTTACCACAGTGTTTAGGTTAGGGCTTTCCATCCTGTTAAAAATGAACAAATCACCTGCTGATTGTGCTAAAATGTCTTGAGCAAAAAAATATGCATCATCACCAGTTGATGAACCACATAGAAGACCTGGAAATAAAGAAGCATTTTTCTTCAGTGTGGAGATAGTTTGTCTTAACAGTGTTTTAAATATAACAGAAAAAGAAAGATTGGCTGGCTGCCGCTTACTTGTTCATGAGCTATAATTACATGTTAAATGAAAAAGCTCAGATGATGACGTGTTTGGCAAACGTAACACTATCTGGAGGGGTTGGCTGGGCTTCCTGGACCGAGCTGCTAATGTTCTCCTAAACTCTGGAGTAATACATAGTGGATGTGCTAAACATGACAAGGAGTTTTTGGTTAAACATAACCTGTAAATACACAGGCTAAAGCAGTTTTTCAATAATGCATTCCTTGGCCTTGGGAGTAACACTCAATTATTACTGTGGGTAATATGCTGACGATTGCAGCTGGCCTTAGAGCAGATAAACACACCGCTCAGTCCATTCCTTCCACAATTTCTCATTTGTACTGGGTTCTGGAAAGCTTAGACACTACCCTCAGAACTCTTTAAACACAGTTTCACACTAACTAAACCACTGTGCACACTAGTGTAGAAGAATCTAAAGCTGACCATCGCTTACCTATGGACAGTCGCTATTTGGGGTTAGGTTTTAGCAAAAGGCTAATTAGCCTATTTGCAGTCCTAATCTTATGAGAAGAGAGCTGTTCTGCACTGTGTGTCCCATAAACTACCTACCACCTCTGGGACTACTGTTGTTGTCTTTAAAGTAGATTACCATATGAATTTGGGAACAATCAGAGTTACCTATATAGGACAGTGGTTCAGCCCTTTGCCAATTAGCTTAGCACAGCACAGCACAGCACAGCACAGACATCATCTTTTCTTAGATATTTAGAACCGCACACTGATTTTATTTATGCAAATCTGCACTCAGTGGAATTCAGGCTCACTCTGAACTACGCCTGGCTGAAACTCATTTAAAGCGCCCCCAAGGTGGGAGATTTTAGAGGAGACCACTCTCCTGCTATTTTTTAATTGATGCATACAGAGCTGGCACAGGATCCAGAAGTCACACACAAGACAGACTGTTCTACTTTAGCACTGAATGATGATGCAGTGCTCGTAAACATCACCTGTCAAAAAAGCTATCAGTACTGTCCAGTCTAGAATTGTATAATTCAGTTAAAACTTTATGTTTTGCTGCATTTGTGTGCTTTTAATCTAAGTGGTCTCTTAAACTTGCAAGTAATGCATCATGAAAGATTAAAGCTAAAGAGAAAGTTAAAATCAAGGAAGAAAAGTAGTCCCTAGGAGCCACCATTACACTTGCAATTTACATTATGTTCTTCAATAAATTATGGGAGGTGAGCAAAATACTGAATGTAACAAATGTAAAACACAGACATTATTCACATTTAGTGCACTATAACCAGTTAAACAATAGAAAAGAGTGTTGCCATGCAATACACCCATAGAAAACCACAGATACTGCACATGCCACGGAATACAAAATTATAAGCTCTTATCCAGTCGAAGTCTTTCATGGGAGAAGAAGCTCAAATTTGACAAAGTGCCTCTCCGGTGCAACATTTTGAGCAGTTACTGTGATGCAAAGTAGCACTGATATGAAAGAGAACGAAAAAGCCCTGGCAGCCAAGGATCAGTGACTTACCTACTCCTTTTTTGACTCATCAAAGCGACTACTTAAGTTATACTGCTGTATTAGTTAAACGAAGATGAGGTTCATATTCATTATGAAAAAGAGCGCGTTAGATGGCAGATGATGATAGGAAACTGAGCTGAAGGGCAATTAATCGTGGGAGCATTTCATCTATATTGTGTTTGGATAATGGAGGGCACGGGTGGGAGGGTGTCAGGCGAGGAAACAGAAATTTGGGAGCTAGGAAATTATGCAATTCGGAAACATGGATATGGGAAGGCAATTATAAGCGGTTCCAGCTTGCTCCAGCCATACTGACTCCCTTCAAAAAATGAACAAAGGCTGCCAGTGTTGGGAAACAAAGAACGGCTATATTGGGGAATAACAGGTATGACTCATTATTTTCTCCTCTGCAGTATATGTGTATTTCCCATAACAAAAAAATATCCTGGAGCTCCCAGAATTCTCCGACAGCAATGATTGCCCCAGGTTACCGTGTTGTCTCTGAGGGTTAATACCGGCTGTGAGTGTGATATGTGGGGGCAGACGTTCAGCTCGCCGGAGTGTTAGTCTGTCCGTGCAGCAAAGGGTGTGAGGTCACAGGCTGCTAGCAGGACCGTGGTCTCTGAAGGGCCCTCTGAAGACAGACCATTAAAGAGGGGCCAGACAGCAGACTGACAGCATCATAGGACACCGAACTGCAGCAGCCCCGCAACTTGTCCATTTGCCCTCATACAGAGCAAAAACACATCCATCTTCCAAAGTTATTTAGTTTTATTTTTATCCCTGAACAGGGATTCAACTTAAAAACAGTCTTCCATTCAAAGTTTCTGGATGATCATGCACATATGACTTGCATTATAAATTCAAGAAAATTCTTTAAAGATAACTATGTACATACAAAACTGGCAGAATGATCTGAAAGTCAAGGTGTACCAAATTTATTTCTGGAGGACTTTTCAAACGTGTTGAAAGAGCTTCGCCAAAGACCACATGTGCATAGCACACATTATAAAGGAAAAATAAAATCTATTAAAGCTGAGTAAAATTAACACAGCTAAGTGCATTTTATTAATTTTAATAATTTTATTAATCTCTCTCTCTTTTCATTTTTCTTCAGTCAGCAATAACGTAATCAGAAACAAGATGAATAATTAAGCTGAGTTGTCTTTCTGTCTGTTTTATTTTCCTTATTCACTGAAATTCTTTTTTAAAAATTTTGCCAGTCATTTTAAGTCTTTCTTTATCTCTCTCTCTCTCTCTCTCCTTCTGTCGGTCTACAATCTGGCCCGATGGCTGTAGTTAAAATGAGAGACAGAAGACATCCATCGTTCACCTGACCTACTCTCTCCGTCCACCCTGCCGACATCTGCTGAAGGCTATGAGTCAAATGGGGGACACACAATGCTGCACATTGAGCAAACACGCACCTATGGGTCAACGGTAGTTCAACTCTGAAAGGCCATGGATAGACCAACACACATGCACATAGATAAACATTGTTCGGCTCAGAGATTCCCACGCAAAACAAGCATACACAGAAAGATGTCAAATACAGGTGTGCATTTTCACATTTTTGAGGCCAGCACACAGGTCAAGTCCGCTGTGGTGTTTTTATTGCTCTGCTGAAGATAGATTAGAGCAAAAGGGATCAGAATCCAGCTGAAGAAATTGCATTTGTCAACGCATGTGGAACTCTAGTCATCTTGTGTGGTGCATTTAAAAATGCTTCACTGTTCTTCCTGGCTCCCTGCCTTTGATCTTCTCAGACAATATCCAGGGGCGACGCCCAGGAAGCTCTGAATTCATATCAGAGGGCAGATTTCCCCCGAGACAGGAAGAAAATGAGAGTTCCTGCTCTCCATGAGGTCGGAGTCTACAGCTCAAGGGCTGTCTCTACCTGGATGTGTGTGTGTGTGGGAGGAGGCCTGTGAGGTGCAGGTACATACAGACACACACTACAGTGTGTGATTCCAGTATTCACAGCTCTTAGTGATAAGAAGAAGGACACAAGGCAAGGCGCCCGTCAATTTATTACAGTCTCAACATTTGTTATGCCTCTTAACACACCCAGTGTGAGACCCAGTCAGATATATTGAATATCCATATCTGCATCTTTCCACTTAGACAAGGTGGCCTCTCCAGAAACATAACGGATATGCAGCTGAAAAGAAAATCTATGCGCACTTCAAACAATCTTAATCTCTGCTGACGTGCATCAATACTTTTCAATACAGATTCATCAAACACACATCATGGAAAACTGAAGTGCACTTGGCAACAAGATATATACTTTTTTTGTGCTGTTTTTATTAAAGTCTTTACATCTCTTACAATTCCATTGCCATGAGCTCCCATGTCAAGTTTGTAAATACTTGATAAATCTTTAATCTCATGGCTGAGATTGAGCTGATAGCGGCAGCATCGGGGTAAGAGCTAAAATACGAAATCATTAGATTAGTATCATATCTGAGAATGAGAAAGAGGAGAGAGAGGAGCGTGCTGAAATATTAAATCCAACCCAAAACAGTTAAGCAGTGAAGGCTTACTCATTTTTTTCTCTTCCCTCTGCCAAAAGCTAGATAGAAGTGAGCCAATAATATCTGAATTATGTTATGAAGGGACACTATTCTATTGACTATGAATATGATTACATTTTATGGCTCAGAACTAATAGCTCACTATCAAATGAAACTTATTTGACTATAAACTCCCAAAAGCAAAAATGTTTTACTACAAAAAGGCACCATCCAATATACCGAGCCCCTGCAAAAACTGTTTTTTATAATCACATATTTCTTATGGAGAGAGTTCTTCTTGTTCAGCAAATATTGATTTGAACAATTTGAAACACTAGAAAAGGCGTGAATTTTGTTTATGGTGGTTTTTTATATTTAAAGAAAACACGCACAGATAAGTAATGTAATTACAATGCACTTTGACAAGTCTTTTACAGTTATTCTCATGTCTGGCCAATGATTAATTCAAATTGTGACTGAATCTAATTTTATTCTTCCTTTCCTTTAAATGAGGTAAGATCTAATTATGGCCTAATGCATAACTTATTAAAACCTCTTCTTCTCGTGTGGCAGCCTGCCAATCTCATCCTCACTCATCATACCACAATTCAGCTGCGGCACCAAGCTCTCATTAAACATGCAAACATATTCTTTTGCACCTTGCTGCTTCGTCTTGAGAGCAGCCTCACAAATGAGGATCTCCTAAATAATTCTCTAATCAATTATTACTTATGCAGCAAGCAAATGCTTTATTCTGTTTGATGGCATGAAATTCCTACAGCCCATCTCTAAGCATTTGGAAAATTTTTCTTGAGCACTACATATGGAAGTTGAATTACAATGTGTTGCTGAAAAGAGGATTTTTGAGCAGATATCAAATTTAACTTTTACTTCAGGTAGTACAAACTTGTACTAATCCCCTGGTAAATCTGTCGGCAGTGGGGGGTAAGATAATGAAGAGAACCCCAAAAAACATGAGAGATTTGTTCTGACTTTGATGGTGTGCACAGTCCTGTAATAATACTCCTGAGGCCTGTGTGTTGTTCCGCTTACTCCTTTCTATACATGCAAAACATGTCCAAATCCTTTAGTCCAATATTCATTTTTAATCACTGCACTCGGATTTATGTGAAGGTCTGACAATTCACACTCCCGATGAAAGAATTTTCTTTAATCTAATGATTCTTGTTCATGAGACTTAAAAAATGTCTTTAATCAAGTGACATTATGCTGAAGAAGGCCAGTTTGCCTTGGAGATATTTTCATTTGAAGGGTTTTGTTGTAAACTGCCATTTTTGGACTCAAAGCATTTTAGAAGAAGCCCATCTCCCAACCCCCACTTGTTCCAAATTCTTGAAATCATTTTAACTCTTTTTGTTTACTTAGAACAAAAAAAAAAATAAAAAAAAAATAGTAAAAATAACCTTTAGGGGCACATTCAGATGAACTTTTTTATTTGTTGCATTCTCTTACCTGGTCTCTAGGGGAATGTTGCTGTTGAGCACCCAGCTGTTATGAAGCTGTGCCTGGTCTGTGCTCGAGCTTGTGTCTCCCCCTTGGCTGCCCTGACCGGCCTGGCAGCGCGTCGGCATGGTCTTCCTCTGCAGGCTTACTTGGGTGTAGGGTGCAGGGCGGGCACAAGTGCAGGCGTGGGGTGGAGGGGGAGGTGGGGGCAGAGGCCGAAATGTGAACTGACCTCCTGGACTGCTGGGCAGCTCTGTGCAGAAAGACAGAGGCAAGCGGAGGAGGTGGGAGGGAGAGACAGGGGAGAAATAAACAAAGGTTTATTAGGAGTGCAGTACCATAAATTACAAATAAAAGTGGTGTGTTAGTTGACAGTTTATTGTTATTACACTGATTGAGGGACATAAATCAACTTGAAAACTGTGCCTGTCCAGTGTCTTCTCTTCCTACCTGCTTTGATACACTTCCAGCCGTCCTATAAATAGGTTCTTGGCTGGCTGCAGCATTGAGCAGTCTTTAAAGAGCTAAAAGCTCTGGCTTAATCTGCACCCGCCAGCCCAAACTACCCATGTGATGTTTATTATGAGATCTGTAGCTCAACGGAATGAGCTAGCCAGCTGTAACTCCCTCACACTGGTAACCTCAGGGTCTAGCTAGAGCTCTCAGACCATCGTTTATCATTCTCTCTCTCTGTAACTCGCCTGCTCTCCATCTCTTCCTCCCTACTGCTTTCTCTCTATTTTGAGTCTACCTTGTAAAATCAAGCAAAGACTTACAAAGAATTACAGTTTTGGCTTCTATGTGATGAAGCCATATGACATGTATTTCCATGTGTTTACTGTGTCGAGGTGTATTCATGAGTGTACGTCAAGCTTCCAGGGACATTACTTATGAGTGTTTAGGGGGACAGCTCAAGCCATATGGTTGCAGCATGGTTCTATGAACACGGCAAATCCCCCATCCCAAAAGACCAACTCCGTCCAGCAGTATTGACAATGAATGTAACATTAGCCCTGAACCCATTGTAAGGGACAAAGGAGCCCGGAATCTGGTAGACAGACAGTATTGGCCCACAGCTCTATTTGCTGCCAAAATGTCAGCAATAATTTAGTATCTGAAAATGTAGCCCACCTGGGAGAATACCACAGCCTTCCCTTTTCTAGTTTAAGTATTACACAGACATCACCAGAGAATGGATTTTATAATTCTTGCCAGAAAAAAAAAATGAGGAAAGTGTAGAATCAAACTTGTTTCAATTCTCTACAGTTTCTATTGCATGCATAAAAAACCCTCATGTTCCTGGTATTTGTGTTTCAGCTACCATTATGTCTAAAATTGAGGCAACATCTTTTCCAGATATTGCAAGGAAACAGTTATGGAGCAACAGTTATCGTTAACATTTCCAAAATACAAAATCTGTGCAAATGCGCTGACACTTTAAGCCATGTTAAAAATCAGATGTCTTTGATCTCTTCACACTAAATATTTGTCAGTACTCAATGTCGTATCCACCAACGTTCACCGACATGCCGCACAGCACATCAGGTTTTATGACTCTCACTTGTTAGAAGTTCACATTTACAAAGACATATATTGTAGCAGTGCTGTAAGAATTGTGGAGTAGGACAGGAACAGCTCTGTAAATGGTCTTTAAACATTTCTAAGGTAATGTGTCCACAATGCCATCTGTCCAGCCGAGATGTCATTTTGAACATTGCCACAGTCGCGGTTATGACGTTCCCTCTACTTGTGTGTGTATGTGGATTCATATACACACATTTGACGTTAGTATTTCCAGAATTGCTGTCTAAATATTGCCAAAATTCTCTTTGAACAGATGACAAGTTTTTCATCTTCCAAATCACGTTGCTGGTCATTGATCTTCCAGCAGGGCTGATTTGTCTTTGTCACATTTCCAAAGCATGTTCTAAAAAAATTGTCTCCATCCTCTGCATACTGGCACAATGAAATGATCTCTTCCTTACTCATGACAAGCCATTACTCACATATTTCTTTCATGGTTTCACGGACAAATACAGGGAGTTTTAACTGAACTTCCTCCACTGCTGTTTAATGCTCTGGGCCATCTGTGATGATGCACATTTCAAACTCACTCATAAAATTTGATATTTTTAGCTTCTATTTAATAAGAACAGCTGACACCGTAAGTCAGCATGTAGTTTGTGCGTGTTTTTAACAGGTTCCATTCCGTTCCATTTATACACGCCTGTCTCTAACCTACACTGGTCTGCCCAAACTGATCTTCTTCTGAGACACTACATAATTTTGCGTTGTCCTAAATACACAACTGTATACACACTGTAGGCAATTTTTAAGAACTAATCAGACCGTGCTGAAACTGACTCTATATGAGGCCTGGTAAAATGACAGGAAATGTATTTGTGTCATCACCTGGAGGTGCTGTTTAGTTTAAACTAATGGATGTGAAAAACTGAGGTTATTTTTGTCTGAACCACCTCTGAGTATTAAAAATTACATGCTTAGGGAAAACTGACAGAACATTTTTAGAGCAGTACTGCATCGTGTCATTGTAAAACAACAGGAGCTTTAAAGTGGTGCATCAGTTTTTAGCAGTCTCTCTGATTCATCAGTAACTGGGAGTCCTTTGAGTCCGGCCAGAAATCCCTTGCTTCCAGCTTTTTTTCTGGAGGAAGATGTTTTTAGCATTTGTTACAAAAAACATATAATTTTTATCTTTTTCTAAAAAAAAAAAAATAAAAAAAAAACCCACATGCACTTGCATTCCCAGAGCTCAGCACTCGAGTTTGTAACTTGCACTCAGGTTGCGCTTGATGCACTAAATCAACTTTAGACTTGAGTCGGATGTTACTTTGTTGACTGCAGACTTGATCACTTTTACACTGTGAGGACCTAACACAAAAATGTAAATTTTCTACATTTGCTACACTTTTCTGTCTAACCTTCTACAATGCTGTCAAATTCTCACTTCACACTTGTCAGCTACAGGTGTGTCACTGAATCAAAACACACCCATTTATTACTCACACTTTTTTATACAAATGGCCATGCTTGCTCTAAATGAAACCAGCAGGGGCGAAAGACATACTTATGTGCAAAAATAACTCTTGCAAGAATTTTAAATTCTACCAAAAAGTATCAGCAAAATGTCCTTATCTTAGTGTAAAAGTACTCATTATGCAGGACTGCCCTTTTCAGAGTGTTATATCAAGATAGATTAGATTATAATCATGGTGGAATTCATATAGGCATATATTTTGATGTAATAGCTGGTCAAGGTGGAGCTAAGTTTAACTATTTTATTTACTACTGAGTAGAAAAGGGCATACAAACACATTTTAAAACCCATTTTACAATGTAATCATTGTCGTGTAACAAAAATTTAGTTTTTTTTTCACTACTGGTCATGAGATGTTGTCATGTGCTGATTTGTATATGTAGGATATCAGTATGCAGTGGTTTGTATTGGTTTTATGTGGACCTTTGCCAAAATAATTCAAATGACATGAAATTATGTTCTGGTGATCTATATGAGTGAACATGTGATGGGATGGAGTGAGAAAGTAAGATAATAAAGTAAGATGAAAAAAAAAAGTAAAAAATGTATTGTTCAGTTGTAAATTCTATATAGGATGCAGAAAAATTTCCAGAAACAGCACAGCAGTATATACAAAAATACATTTGTTAGGAGTCACAAATATCTCTGCCCATTCCAATCATCTAATAAGATGGAGTTGAGATAAATAATAGGACAGGATAGGATAGGAAAGGATAAAACAACAGGATGGAGCTGAGAAAGAATGAAAAATGCTTTTCACCAAATATGGCTCACATTTGTTTTGAAACCAAAATAATAAATCCAAATTCCTTCTGCTTCTAAAGTGTCGAATGACTTCTTGTTCATTATTAATTTTAACTTTTTACAAAACCTAAGTTACAAGAGCTCCGGGTACACAGTTGCCACAGCTTCAACCGGTTATGTATTTGCTGGAGAGGGGGGAGAAAAAGGGAAAAGAGTGTAAAGTGGACAGGAGTGGAGGAGAAAAGACAGGGATAGAGGGCCAGGAGAGAATGTAATCTTGGTGAGTAGGGTGACACAGAGGCCCAGGCTGCCAGATGGTGCTTTAGAAGGCTTAGCTAAGGCAGCTTTGGGTCTCCACTCCCAAAGATCCACAAACTGTCTCAATTCCTCTCTTCTCACACAAATGCACGAATGGCAGAGAAACACTTTCCAAATCGTTCACCCCCTCCACACTCTTTCACACAACGTCACATCAAACACACAAGCTGTGATGTTGTGCTAAATAGTAGATGTAACCTAAATAGGGCTGGCAATGTAGGACAGGGGCCGTGAAATATTTGGCAGGCTAGCCAGGAGTTCGAAAACATCAAATCAACTCTGTGGGGAGGCCGGGGGAGGGACCATTACAGCCCTGGATGACAGTCGTGACAGTGTCGAACATCATCTGCCCTGGGGTTCCTCGGGGACTTAGCCTTCCAGAAAAGACACCTTTTGGAAAGTCGCTTATGAGATGTTTTCCTAGAATCATCAGCTTTTGGTTACATAAGCGAGATATGAGGGAAAGCGCTTTATAGTTAGAGGAAGGGAGATCTAGGGGGATTTACTGGGAATCTAACAGGTATCAGGTATTTGGGCCAGGTATTAAAAATGCATCACTGTAGGGGCGAGGGACCTAAAATAGTGCAGACATTAAGTATTTATGACAATTTAAGCATTTAAAGCCAAGTAATACTAATGAAATGAGAGGAGAGCATAGTAAAAAAAAAAAATGACTCAAGCACAGTCACACGCAAGCGCGCACACAAACACACACATGGGGTCGCAATATTAACAAGCAGGTGTAAAACAGTTTGAATGAAAAATGAATCACATTCACAAAATAATCTTGTTCATGAACGCTGGTCAAAATGTTCTACTTCCAGTCTGGATGTTAGTGCCACCTGTTCAGAGCAACCTGTAGTGCATGGTGTTTTAGTAGTAGGGCAGAGAACATTTAAAAAGCTACAGTGTTCAGAAAAATAGTAGTAGCTCAGTCAGAAATTTTAGTAGACAGGTCCATTTTTAGTCTTTTCCATTTTATTTCACCTTCTTCACATAAGAATTTATTGTATGAAAAAAATCAGAAATAATGGTTTTGTGAGTACTGCTGTGAATAAAGGTGTTCTTTTTCTATATGCAGTGGACAATACTCCCGTCTCTGACTGTGGGATTAACGTTTCTCATCAAAATCAGCAGGATGTTTTTTTTTTTTCACTCATTCAGTGGATGTAATAACTGCGTTTTGTTGTTCTACTGTGTTAGATTTTCATTGCTTGCTATTTTTAGCATGTATATTTTGCTGTACACTCTTTTGGATGTTTAGTTGAGGGCGTTGCAGTTTTTTATGACAAAGGAAAAAGTCCAACAACAATATTAACAAATATTAATAATGTGAAGGGCCTTGATTAAGGGCCCCTTTCCACCCCAGTAATTTTTGTACAGTCCCCATAGTGTGGAAGCTGCAAACATATAGCTTCTTTAATAAGAAGATACCTCCTCCAAGGTGGTGTGCAGCAGATCATAAAAACATGAGCTACAGTAATATTAAAGACTAATATTTGACCAGGTTTTCTCCTCATCATCACTCTCTGTGTTTGCTGAAGCTGTCTTTCTCTCTCTCCCCCTCTCTCCGTTATTGTGCCCAGTAGCTGAGTGCAGAGTTAATTTCACTTATTACAGGAAAACTGTACAAAATCCATAGAGCCTGACCTCAACAATATCAGACATGCCTGTCTAACAGAGGAATGTGATCGTTTTAGAGAACATTTAGACTATTGTTGGCCCAAGCCCAGCAAAAACCACATCATCCACCCCGCTCTAAAAATAAAAGCTTAATAATTTCCCCCAGGATAGCTTTTCATCTATCTTGCTTCTTAATTGACTTGCATTAAATTGCCGTAAAGTTTATTCCACTGCTGTGCTTCTATGAAATAAATAATTAACCCTATAAAAAGGTCAGGCAACTGAAATTAGAACTCACTGGTTTTTGTTCTTCTTTTTTGCGATAATGGGATGAGATCCTGCCCTAGCTGACTCTCTGTGATAATTTGTCTTTGTCTTAACGGAGTTCCTGACCAGAGATAACATATTATCTCATCAGACAGTTCCAATATGACTCCTTTTATTGGTTGGGTGCTGATGAAGTTGAGTTGGTGTGACGAATGGTAATATCCTTAATAACAATAGCCAATGTATGATAACAGGGATGAATATTGCTAATGATCATGGTGACGATGATGACGTTGATGAAGATAATCTTGCTGATAAGAGCGGCTATGGTTTTAATGAAAATAACAAAGATAATGACGATAACATTGGTAATAACAGTGGTAACAATGATGATGAATACAGCAGTGATGGAGGCAGAAACACTGATAATTATGCTGATGACAGTGTGCTCTGAGACAGCAATTAGAATAAAAACAGCTATCGATTCATCTCTGCAGACACAGGGATAAACGGTGGGATCTCCATTTAACAAAGGGACACAATCATGTTGTCCAATTAAAGCAAGAAAATACAAATGAAGAACCAAAATGCTCTAAGAGCTTTTGGTCTCACACTGAACACAGTCGATTTTCATACAGAGCCTGATAATTAGCAGACATGCATCATCTGGCTTTTTCATACCGGAGGACTCACTCAGTGCTCGTGCAGCTGTTGGTGTCTATTGGTATACGCGTGCATGCATCTACATGAAGGTGTATATTTATGTGCATATTTGTATAATTGCTTGTTTGTATCCCATCTTCAAAAACAGCTCCAGAGTAGCTCCACAATCATGTTTAGGCTGCAGGTGATTCTGAAAGTTGCATTTCCCTGGAGAGGGCGTGAAGCCTCCTGAGTCTCGCTCCTCAGCTCTACAGCAAGAGGCTTGCCATCACTCAAACGCACTACTGCAGGGGCCTGCGCTCAAATTACATTTTCAGAAGAGCACCCTCCTTCGGTCTTGTGCTATTTCAATGATCTGTGTAAAACTTGTAATTAAGACATGAGCTACCCAACCAAACTTTTTTGATGTCAATGAAGTTTGGTGGCTTTGCTGTGGAGGCCAGTGCAGGTTTTCCTGGATGTGGCCTATAGTGGGGTAGCAGGTAGCTGAGCTCAGCAGGCCTCTCATGAGAGCAAAGCAGTGTCCTGATCCTTCCTGACCTTGTCATTGCTGCAGGGTGCCCGGTCACTGCCACCTGCCGTGGAGCTGTGCAGGTGTTTGTGTGTGTGTGTGTGCAGTGGTGCATGTCATATGTCCATGTGTGTGAATACATGCATGCATTAAGAATGCACAGGATTGTCTGACAAAGCTTAGGAGCATGCTCAATGGTGGCATGATGTCATGTGAGTTATTAGCCTTGGTAGAAATTTGCATCACCAGGAAGAGGGCGTGAGGTGTTTGAGACTCAGGAGGTAAATGGCCATTACAGTGATTAGTGAACACATTCATCTTTTACAAGCCTCATGATTCTCTCCCTGCTTCCCCCTTGCTCTCCCTTCTATATATGAACACACACTGTATCTCCCTCCATCCCAAAACAATCACAATATGCACACACAATATGGAGCAGCTTCGCTTGCACACACATGCATAAACTATATTTCCTCTGACTCCGGCACTAAAACAGGAGAAAGTACCTGGGCTTGACAGCAAACAAACCAACATGAAGAGATTCCTGGCAGGCTAAAGAGAGAGTAGTATCAAAGCTACAAGAATGCACCACCAGCAGCCCATTTTTTTTTTACTGATAGAGAAGGGGAGAGAGAGTATGCGCAGTGTTGTAGCAGACCTGAGCTGCTGGTAATTAGAATGGGCTCTGAGGAGAGACAGGCAGTGGAATGAATGCAAATGAATTCACTGGCTCCAGCATCAGGCTCCACAACCTCACTTTTCATATGGCATACCTTACAGACATGAAGCTACCGGCACAAACAGAGCGAAGCTACACAGTAAACACCGAGTGACATGACTGTGGACATGCACGTGCCAACATGTCTGTGCGCACACACCATACACACGTGTATGAATGTGCAAATAAAATGTGAATCCACAATCCTGAAACAAATACAAACGCCACAGTGCACAAGGAAGAATGTGTGGAGACAAATACAACACAGAGAACGCATACAAACACACACACATTTTACTAATCCTTTCAAATGCCACAACGTTGCTCGTGAATAGAGAAAGGGGGTGAAAATGCTTGTTCCAAGCGAACATCCACAGTATGTCCCACAGTGGAATAAACAAACGCTTCTTAATTGGTGTCGATTTGGAATGAAGTGATGATTCATCATGCAGAACTCCCCAGTAGAGTATTGGAAACCCAATCATTTCTAATCCATATGACCTTGACAGAGGGCCAGAGTTAGACTCTAACTCCTTCCACGTGCATTGTCCGACAGACAAAGTCAGGGTATTGTAACTGACTTTACAGCTCGTTGGAACTATAATCCACCAAAGTCAGATCACTTCACTGATTACTCCATCTCAGCCAGCGGCAAATCTTTATGAAGCACTCAATTCTCCACAGCAGTCATAAATCAGGGTACTATAAGCTTTCCGTCTCGATGATGGCACACCAGAGACAGTATTTCCATACCACACTGCTCCAGTCAATAATTCCTATTCCCATTACATCTACCACTACTGCTCTTGACTTAAAGAAGTCCACTGGTGCTACCTCAGCTCACCTCCAGATCCCCAGTGGTTTGCCATGTGAAACTTTTGATCAGTAACTCTGTAGCTCTTCTCAAGGAGAAGCAGGTCATCTGTGAAGGGGTCCTGCTCTTTACTAGCTAGTGCTGTAAATGAGTCTAATTAACACATCCTTTCTATCTTAACCAGGCATCAGGGGCCATCTAGAGTCTTATTATAGAGTAGATTATGCATGTAATGTCCCCATTGAGATTACAGTATAGAAAGTAAAGCATTCAGGGAGAGGTGTACATGTGCACTGCGCATGAGAGGACAGGTTGGTATGAAGATTGGGGGGGGGGGGGTATCAGAAAGGATGAGGGGCTGCTTGGTATTCCAGCCGGAACATATAATAGATGATGGTGGGAGACAGAGATACAAAGAGTGCACAGAGGAGAGAGAGCATAAGAGGAGAGAGATGTGGCTTCAGCACCACCTGCAGACTCAACTGGCGGCCATCTTGCGGTCATAGAGGTGAGTGCAGCCACCGCCCTGGGTCAGCATTTACACAGACCAATGACAAGTCGGAACTTGCCCTCTATTGCAACAACACCTTGCCGTTCCACTCCACCGACCGCACCTATCACACCGATCACAAAGCACACACATGCACACTCTTCCAGCGCTCTCCGTCTGTTTTTCTTTTTCTCTCTCACTTAAAATCACACGCACACACACACACACACACACACCAGGAGAAGCTTAACAAATGTGGGAACAGATGCCCCACATCAGACTGCAGTTGCCCTCTGCTCCCTGCATGCCTCCAGAGAGACAGAGGAATACTGTTAACGAAGATAAGACACTGCAGTCCTCTGCTGTCTCAACTCATGCCTGCAGTGAACATTCACACACACACACACACACACACATTTTGAATTCTTTATTAATGTCTACATCAGGATAAAGCTATAGAGGTGCAATCATAATATCTGTAGATCCTGCTTGATACTACCATATGTGTTCACCCCTCCTCCAAATTAGATCGTCCTCTCCCTACAGGAACACTTAGGACCAATACGATTTTATTCTTTCTGTTTCCATTCATCCAGGATGCCATTGCCCTCTATTCACTGATTAAACTCAATTAGCTTCTTTGATAAGTGAAGAGGAAAACCAGAAATTTAGTGACCCTCTTGTACTCAGTCATTCAACCAAGGTGGATAACACAGTTCATTTGCCAAATACCAGCTTCAGGGTAGGGGTGTGTATAGTTACTGTATCTCTCCCTTGCAGACTGTTCCTTATGTGTCCAATGCAAAAATGACACAGAAGCATTTGAAAAGCGATGCAAAGCTAATTAAACAGTATTCTGTTCAGCTGTGATTTATTGATTTGGCTCTTATTCATGATTTAATAAGGTATTAATTTTGAGTAACTAAATAAAAAAGATCAATATTTCCTCACTTTTAATTTCAGTATAGTACAGAATTGGAAATTATCTCCACTGCCACACTAACATAGTAATATGGCAAGTGATATAATGTGTCATTTCATATGTAGTCCCAGTGAGGATGATTTTTGCCACACAAAGGTTAACATTGTCACTGACTGTTGAATCAAAGCTGGAAGACTTTGAAGTTCACACAGAGGGACTGCCAACAAGAATTTATTTGCAAATTCATGGCTGAATATTTAGCTGATTTCAGTGATCTAGATGAAGAAATATTTCCAACAGTTCCCCTTGCAAAATTTGAGATTTGAGCAAGACAAGAGTAGACAAAAAAAGCATTTTTGATGGACATGACTGCATCAGTGTTGTGGCTGAGCTGATCTGTTGGACCAATTCCATAACGTTTGGGAAATATCACTATTTTTCATATATTACATTAAAATATGTAAATATGGGACCCAGGTCTAGAAATACAGGAATTCACCTTTAACTGCTGTCAACTGGGTGTCATTCACCTCAGTTTCCATATTAGTGTGACGGCTCTAAATTGATATTTCATACTCTGTCTTGTGGCTTCTGTTACTGGATTCAACACGGTCTTTGTGGGGTCAGCAGGCCTGTACAATAGCATTAACTGCTAATGTTACTGGTACAATCCTGCCATCAGGAAGAGTGACTGCTGCCACCTGTAAATTTATTTATGGTGTCATATATTCTGATTTTATTATGTTTAGGGTTACACACCGTCAGAGATGTTTGGGTATTGGTACACATTGGTACTGTTTGGACAATGTTTTACTTTAAGTACAGCTTCATGAGCACAATGATGTTGGTGTGTAGTTTAAAAATCAGTGGCATTTAGGGAATACTATATACATAGTGCAGTTTATTCAAGAACTCTAGCTGGCCAAAGGGTCAGCCAGGAGATCAGATTAAATAAACATCAGTGAGAAACAGAGAAATGCACACACACACACACACAGGCATGCACACACAAACAAATAAACAGGAAGTGGCAGGTCATGAGGTTGATGTTTTGAGCCACAAATTAAGCGGCAGCTTTTCATCTGATCATTGGCGGATCAGACATGTAATCACTCTCCAGACGCGTGGCAGACGAGCGGCCGAGGACATGGAGATGGATCAAGGGTTTAGGGTTGACACTTTCTGCACTGAACTGACTGAAATCAATCTATCATCCCTTATGGTGTCTACTATGTTTCTGACATGACCTGGATATCCCCTGGGTTTGCTAAATTATATGATAAAACTTCTGTCAGCATGTAAAAACTGAACGTTTGGGCTGACATGGTGGCAGTGGTTCACTGATCCTGCAACTATGGTCTCGTTCTTCAGCAGACTTGGTGGCACATAAATACCTGCCTCTGCAAACTTGTCAAGAATATGCAGACGTGACAGTGTAGTATGCAAACACACACCTTGCATGCTCCTCAAAATCATGAGACAGGTCAACACTCTATTACAGAGAGACGGCTAAGTGTGCACTTACACATAGCCAGGTAGAAGGATGTTTAGATAGCCATTAGCTAACAACTCTTTATGACTATTCAGAAGCCACTTACAGGACACACACTCCCAGACACTTAGAGCTATTAGCAGCCATTAACATTTGTGTATAATCATGTGGAATTATGTACAAGGGAGCCTCATCTGCAGCAGTAACAGTAAGCATGGAGAAAATTAAAATCCATCTAGAAGATGATGACAGTTGTGCAGCAGTGGAGCACAGGGCAAAACACAGGTGTGTATGCAACACATGCATATTCAAATGACTACGTATCTCACACAAGCACACACTGTCACTAATTCTAGGATACACAGCTGCTTAAACTGCCACAAAAACCAACAATCCACAGCATGGAGAGACATAAAGGCTATACATATACATCAACTCTCTGTTTTCTGAACACCAACAGTGAAAATGTGACACTACTGGCTCTCGCCTCACCCATCTCTTCTTCTACCTAAAACTGTGACTAAGAAGACCACTAGCAGACACACAATAGCATTAAAAAAAGACACAGCAACCAGAAAAGACTGTCAGTGACCCCTTCTAAAAGGGTCAGTTGCACCAGGCTATAAAATCTTAAAAAGCAAAAGATAATATTCTGCCTTAGCTATGACCATGGAGACAGCGATGAATGGTGAGAGAGGGGGAGCTGAGACAGGACCCCGGCCTTAATGTAGTTTGTAATTGTAAGTGTTGGTCTTTAATAAAAGCCCAGAGTATTTGGTCAGGCTAATAGACTGGGCTCTCTAAATCCTGCCTGCCATGCATTATTCAACAGCCATTAGCTATCGCCTCATCTGGGAGGCTTTATGAGTCCCATCATGGGCTGGGACCCAGGGTAGGCACACCAGAGGTGTGTAAGGAGGGGTTGAGGCCAGGACTAGCTGGGGAGAGAAAGAGACAAAAGGAGCCAATGCAAATACAGGTATGGGGAGGAAAAGAGGGGAGGTTAAAGAGGATTCAGAAGCAAAGAATCAAAGAAGAAAGCTGACGAAAGATGGGCGTGATGTGGCATAGGTGAGGGCCTGTGATATGGAAATGACTACAGGGAGATGAGGAAATGGCTGGATGAAAGCCAGAGGTCATAAGGTAGACATATGAAAACAGGAACATGTTGATACAGGGAGATGAGCAGAAGGAATGACCCATGTAAGGTGGTGGGAATGGTGCACAATGTATGGAAGGTCTATGTCTAGGGTCAGAGGAAGGCTGGAGAGAGCAAAAGAGAATGAAAGAGAGATGCCAGCCTGAAGTGGCATTTTCTGTCGGCCAAGAACATAAATGTCAGATGCTTCCTCCCTCTCCCCTCTCAACCTTTTCTTCTTTCAGTTCCCCTCACCTCCTTCTCAACCTCCCCCTGCTCCTTCCACTCCACCTCCTGCTGCCCTTCTGAATCTGCCCACCTCTTCCTTGCCTTTCTCCATCTCCCCAGAGTAATGCCAGTGGTAATTTTGCTTTCAGAGACGAGAGAAGGCCATGGAACACATGGAGATGCAGGCTGCTCAGTTACCATGGTATCACTGGCCAACAGGAATGGCGCCAAGACCAAGACGCGTATGTGCGCTTGTGTGTGCATGGGTGTGTACGGGTGTGGGCGTAAGCGCGCGCTCTTGAGTGCATCTACACGTCTGGGTAATGGGTGTTTAGCAGGCCTGCCAGACTTGTCCCAGCCACTCCTCTCCCAGTCTACCGGGTTCTCCTGACCCTCTGCGGCAGCCCAAGGACACACTCCTGTCTCTCTAATTAAAACACAACCCTGGCACACACACCACACACTCACACACCATGCACACCCTGCAGGTCTGCAGCTTAAAATAACCTTAAAAGGAACAAGCAGAGCCATCATCCCTTGCACTCAACACCTCTTCAGAATCCACTCAGTGTTTTCTCACCAGGCAGCACACAGGCAGACTGCTTCAATCTGCAGGAAGATTCGCAACAACAAACAGCATCATCCAGTGCAGCACTCATTTATTAGTGGAGTCATCAAAGGAGCCGCTTTTATTATATAGAATTGCTGCACCGTCGCTCTGTGCTTGAAAATAATTGTCTGCAGACCATCAGAAAAAAACTGAAAAACTGTCGGTGTGGTTGTGGTCTATTAAGCATACAGTTACTTCAGAAGCTCCAAATGTCCATTTCCGATGGAAAGGTGGAAGGTGTTTTGTCATATTATACCTCACCATATATAAGCAATTAACAGTCTCTAACCATTCTACCCACAACTAAGCCTGTCGTATATGTTTGTAAATGCATCATTGTGCACAGCCCACACATAAGAGTCTATACAACATTAATGTTGTGTATTCTCTTAAAGCATGTTAGGTTTTCTATTTAAGGAGCAAACACAGTTCTTGGACATTTATGCTCATGATATTATGCATATTGCTTCAACTAAGAAAACTAAGATTTGTGGACATCACACAAGACTTACAACATTGAGACAGCCTCTTCACTTCATCTCCAGCAAACAATTTAGTATGTTTACTTCCTCGTTAAGCGCATGAGAGACCCTGATGGAGGAATCCCAGGGAGGCAATGGCGTCCTGTCACTGCAGGTTACCACTGCACCATGATTTAATGGAACTGTCTATCAGAAGGCTGAACAACAGCCTGACAACCAACAAGCAGAGGTAACATACACACTCACAAGTACATGCGCAAAAAAAAAACCCACAAACAAAAACCACAACAGAGACAGCATGTCAAAAACTCTCCTTTCACTCTCTCTCTCTCTCTCTCTCTCTCTCTCTCTCTCTCTCTCACACACACACACACACACACACACACAAAATCAAAAAATGAAAAACACATATGTCCAAAAAGGTACTGGCAAGAGCTTAGACAGGCAGAGATGAACACAGAAGAGCTCAGAGCACATTCAGAGAAATCAACAATTAAAAAAACACACATCACCGGCAGCCCCCCTACCAAGAGAAAAGATGAGTGCCAGGAATACACTTGCTGCATCAAGCAGCACAGGTGTTATCAGAGCAGTTTGCAGGAGATCCCGCCAAACAAAGTACTCCTGTCATCTCCACAGAAGTAGCGGCATGGAAATCAACCCAAACAAATGTAATGAATGGTTCACAAAGTATTTAGCAGATTAGGCGGAAAACTCTGTGCATGATGGGGGCCCAAATCCAAAGCTCATTACATGTGGCACTGCATTAGGAGCTCGCATAAGCCAGTATGCAGCCCTATCCCTCAGCTCAAGGCTGATTTCTATCCCCTGCTACCCAGTGAATGAGGTAGAGAGCAATCACATCAGCCAGGCACTGGGCATCTGCTATAAAACCCTTTCTTTATTGTATATTTCCACAATCATCCTGAACTGGCAGAACAGAGAGCTCTGATTAGCATCAAAGCCTTTGATTGCCCCACTCAACAATCAGTACTGCTCTCCTGTGTGATGCCCGCTGCGTTGCATGAATGTGTGCGAGTGTGTGTGTACATGCAACACATGTGTGTGAGACTGGTTGGGGAGAGAAGAAATCATGAAAAAGCATACCAGGTGTATTGTAATTACTTCTACATATGCAAGAATGTATGTGTGTTTGCTTCTGCAACCACAGTTGAACATTTGGCCTTTATGTTTCAAGATGAACTTAAATGGTCTTCTAATAATGCCAGCTTTTGAAGCCCACCTTTTGATGCTGCACACTGCAGCACCATTTTTTGGTCTGGACAATTCACTCTGGCCCTGAAAATAGGCTGCTTCTTTAAAGATACCTCTCTCTGGCTAAATATGATTAGCTTCAGAGGACATTGTAGCTCTCTCCACAACTAATACATTTAGTATGGATTGTCTGAGGGGTAAGGATACAGCTAGCAGAGAGATCAATAGTCTAAGTCAGAGTCTGTCTGGAGAGGAGGACCCATGCTGTGAGATGGTTAACTGTTCTGAAGCAGCAAATGCTTTCTGGAAGCACTGAATGCCAGGAATCCCACAATATTGAATACTTCTTCAAAAGGTAATGCTTAAACCTCAAGCTGGGCAAAGGGTTATTTTGAGTGTCTACATCAGGAAAGGACTTTGTTGAAGATTTGCTGTGGATATCTCTGAGGATGAGAGATTATACAAGGCAAATCTGGATGATTGCTTATAGTCTATAGTGCACCACTCAAGACCAAAGCCCCATAGGGCCTCGCCTCCATAGGGCTGATGTCAAAGCAGTGCTCTAAATAGAGAATAGGGTGTCCTTTGAGATAGAGAGGGAAAAGGACCCAGATTTAAGTGGCTTCATTTGCATGTGCGAATCCCTCACTTAAGCCCATTTGAATCGTACACACGAGCAGACACAAACGGACATGCGCACACCCTCACACAAATTCCCAAGCACACAAACACACACACTTAGCACAGACACATTCTTCCCCCTTTTCCTAGAGTCAGAGAACATTAGCACTGCATCTATTTCTGGAGGCCCATTAAGGCCGTAAAACATTTAAGATCCACACAGAGTGATTCCAACTGTCAGAATGACCCGTTCTTTCCCCATTTCTCCTGCTCGTGTAAAAAAGCTGACACGAAGCTTGTGACAGAAACATGTATTTGGTGTCGATCTGGATTCGGCTGAGTGGTCCGACACGCTGGCTGGATGGGTGGGTGGGGTGGGTGGAAGTGCGCTTGAGAAGAGTTAGGTGGAGGGGGATTGGGGTGGGGGGTGGCTGGGTGGAGTAGTTCGCTCACCAAATGGGTCCATTTTGCTGAAATGTGAAGCCTGCACTTTCCTGACACGCTATAATAAATCTATCAATTGCATGTGGGTGTGTACGTGTGTGGGTTATGTGTGTGTGCATCATGCATGAAGAGGAAATTGGTGGCATCTAAACAGGAAATATCCCCTTCCCTTCTCCTCTATAGATGTGACAGTCACAGTAACAGCTAAGAGCTGACAGCTCGGTTCACCATAACATGGGGTGGCATATACCTTATAATGGAAATGCATTGTACCAGCGAGGGATGAACATACACTCACGAAGGCACACATGTATGCATACACACACACTTACACACATACATAAAAGCTATTGTGGGAAGAGTAGACAACCTTGTCTGCCTCCCATCCCAAATCTATACATGAATATATAATTTGCTGTCCAGTAAGAACTAAATCCATGAAAGCAGCAATACTAGGCTACTTTAGTGTGAAATGACACGCTTCTCAGCAGCTCTCAGGAGCCTAACAAGCCTGAATAGTCTTTTTTTTCGAGAAGGGGAGTGTAGAATGCTAGGAGAATCCTAGCTTTGCTATATACTGTATATAGTTCATTATTGCACACATCTCTGGGTGGACGGTGTTTCATCCACCTGCCATCCAGTCAAACATACAGAACAAAAAAAAGTCTTTGCTTTGGCAGAGGCTTTGTGTCCTTTGCTTGAACAATTACTTGTTGCTTTAATGTATTTGTACATTAAGAGTTCTGCTGTGTTTACATGTCTGTGGTCTTTGGAGCCCAGAAATGTTAAATAAGTTGTGAAAGTTGTTGGCTGAATCATACATTGAATGAGTTCCAGAAAGTGATGCCTACAAAGAAGAAAATGTAGCAATTGCAGTTGAAACTTCAAAAACTTGGCAAAACCTTACAAAGTTCACTTACTTTTGTTATTGAAGGATGCTATTAGTTTTAATTACATTTTTGAAATATAATTCACACAACAGATTATAAAATATAACTGGCAACAATGGACAAAGTCAAACCACAATAAACAAAGCCTTATACTGACTCAGGGTATAAATATTAAATATATAAATTAAAGCCAAAATGCATGATCTGGGCTCTGCTCAATAATTAGAAAATTAAATAAACTACTCATGGTTATATGCCTCTGTTCATCAAGCTGCAGTTTACATTTATGTCTGTCCAGGCTCATATAATATAATTACCTGAAGGTAAATAACAGCAAACCGAGTGCGTTTGTGGTGGACTGCAGTGCTTCAAATGTGGATGTTACTGCAACAAAGCTACAAATTCAGTTCATCATAGAGTCCAAGTTGACATTTGTGGCAGACTTTAAGAAATCCCATCAAGGTATTCCAAAGACATTGTGTTAACAATATGAGGAAGGACTGCTGGATGGACATGCAGAGAGACGGATGGAGGGACAACCTGAGAATATAATACCTCCAACCATGGTACAAAACTTTGTTGATCCCGCACTGGGGACATTCACTAAAAGAAGTCAGTCAATTAATAAATGTGGTTAAATAAACATTTCCAAAATGTTTTGGCTGCACAACATGTAATACAGATACATAGTGTGGCAAAACCTAACCTGTATTTTATGGATACAGTTTAGAAAATCTAAAATAATAACATTACAGCAATTGAATTCCTTTACATGAACACTTAAGGTTCACAATAAAAAAATACAACAGAATACAAAGAGAATACAAAATTTACAAAGACTTACCTCTTGTCTTCACTTACAGAGATTCACATGAATGCCTAACTAAATTAAATGAGATAAGACTTCTGGTTTAAGGTAAAAAAAAAAAATTAATATCAGCTCCATGTTCTTGACATACTTCAGAGGGAGAAATCAGCTGGACAGCCAGAGAGGCCTCCAATTCATTTACAGGATTTATAGTAGCATTAGGAGTTAAATAATTAAGTCCATGATTTGGCTGAACTTTAGAAGCCCTTTGTGTCACTTTCTCCATTCTGTTCAGCCTAGTCTATTAATATTTCAAGACAATGCAGAATTAATCATATATTAAGTAAAGTTATGATGTGTATCTATCACAGCCCTATAGAGTTACTATTTCCCAGGTAAACTTTTTTAATCCTCAATCTATAAGATGTTATCTGCTGTGAACAAGGTAGGCTATTATCTCCATGGAGTTCATCCTCTGCCTTGGTCAACATTGACCCAGACCTTGTTTTTTTTTTTTTTTTTTCCTATGACTGCTTTCCACTCTCAGAAAAAAAAAAATCACGAGTTCCCTGGGGCAGTACGCTATACAGTTACAATAATTTTCTCTTCCTGTAAGTCAACTTTTGTACCTTTTTTTGTATTTGCTTTTGCTGATTTTGTGAATAAGTCATATTCCAGTCTGTCTTTGCTAAATCTCATTGCTGACCTGGCAAGGATGGAGACGAGCCATGTGCTCATACTGATATACTACTTCTTTCAAGCAAGACAGTGAGGACACTATCCATTAAGACTGGAATATAACAGTTCTAATTATGCTTTCATTCATGTACAATCACTGTTGTGTTTTCATTACCTTAGACTGAGTCTTGTATATCTACAGAAGGAGCAGGTCTTCTTCCACAGAGTCTGCCATGTGTGCACCATCATGCTCCAACAGTAGCCCAGAACAGACAAATCAAACATTGGCTTGACTTGAGAGGGCCATTTGTCTACTTTTTAGGTGCCACCATAGGGAAGGGTGAGATGAGGGGTGTTCAAACGCAATCTACAACCAAACTGCTGGATGCCACTTGGACCGCCTTTGTCAATAATATTCGTGTAGATGTGTTGTCTCAATATGCCTACTGCAGCAATAGGGACTAGTCAATATCCCACAATGCACTTCTGACCTGTGGGCAAACCTGCCTCATTCTTCCTTTCAACTTCCAATAGACATTGATTTTCTTGCATCTCCCACTCATGTATAAATGTGACCATTGAGTAGATAAGAACAGGGATGTATTTTGAGTACAGATCAGGAGCTTTGAGTAGAAGAAAAAGCATAGAGAACTATTCAGTCAAATGCAGCTAGCTTACAACCTAAAAGGCATTGTAGCATCCTAAAGAAAGCCAAGAAGAAGTGTCTGTTGCCCATGTTATTGTTCTCCTGATCACAAAGTACAGTGTGTAAGTGTGAAGAGTGTTACAGCATGGATTTATGTGATATGTGAGGTGCTGTTCGAGGGTGAAAGTGTGTGTGTGTGTGTGTGTGTGTGTGCGCGTGTGTGTATTAGTGAGAAAAGCCTGTATCTAGGTCTTTGTGATGAATCTGTTTCAGAGGCAAGCAAGGTGCTGTGAGCAGCATGCCGTCTGTTAATTCACATTCACCGCGGGTGGTTTGAGTCTATGGCTGATGATACCACTAGGTGATGAGAAATGGAGGGACAGGGAAGAGAGAGAGATTTTGATAAATTAACGTAAGCTATGTGCAGGGATGATCCCTGACATCAACTCTGGGCTAAGCAAGGTTTAAAGAATAACTACAACTATGACTCCCCAGCATTCACGTGACAAGCTAGTTCCCCAGTGACTGCACCTAATATGTAATTGCACTAAAGAAAAATGTAACAACATCAAAAACACAAACCGCAGCTTATAAAAAATCAGCCTTCAATGTGCTGGAGTGTAAAACCATTCTGTGCTTGTATACATAAAATTAGCTGGAGCAGCAGTCTCAGCGGGACAGGTTTTGATCTCTGAGCCATCATGTCTTCATTAAAGTATTAACCAATGATTGCAGCAGCGCCAACCAGCCGTGTTTATTTCAGCAGTGATTACAGCTGCGTGTTGCATCCACGTAATCATAACCTTCGCCTGTGATAAAACTTCCCACACAGAGTTGCCTCTCATGCCTATACAACGGTAGGGAGAACAGTAATCTAAAGATTTCTCTATCTCTCTTTGTGTTTCCTCTCTGCCTCAGGCTACAGATTCACACATCATCCTGCATTCATTTCACTAATGCAGCATATGACTGCATTTGATCCACTGCATGTCTCACCCGCTGGCCCACCTCTCTCCTTCTTTACCTCCCCCTGCCTGAAATATCAGGAGAAATCCATTCAGCTCAGATTGTTCAGATGTAAATAGCTCTTGCATAAGCCCTGCCCACTCAAAATCACACCACAGGAAAAGAAGTAGCATTGCCTTGACTATGAGGACAAGGAGATGTAGTTAGTGGAAATGAAGAAGATTTATATTTTGTTGCTATTTGGCTCATTTTGTCTTGTACAGGTAGGAATACAGCTCCAACAGCGGTTTATTGTGGTTGCAACCCCTTTGTTTCTTGTCTTGTAAAGCTAAAAGAAAAGATGCTGCTACATCACCCACATCACATAAATCAGGCATGAGGGCATAATGGTGAGAATTTGACTGAGGGCAACCGGGGGCAAGCAAAGACATATGAGATATGACTCTCATTCATTGTTCCTCACTCTGTTTCCTGTGAGTTGACCCATCTCTGGTGCTGACCCAGAAAGACTTGAAAGGAGAACCATATCCACTTATTGTCATTGCCACATACCCCAGTAATTCTTTCTCTCACTCAGCAGCTTTGAGGGGCTCGTTTCATGCTTCCCCGACATGATCATCTCTCAGCACGCTAGACTCATCTTCCTTGCTCATTGTCTTTATTCTACCACAGACAGAAAAAACAATAGATTAATGTACCTTCAATGTAACACAGGTTCTTCAAGAGAGGGAAGGATGCCTTAAGAACTGATGAAACACATCCATTCTAAAAAATACACATTTGTACAAATTATAATACACCCTGAGGTTTCTGATGGGAAAAAGGGGAATTGGTTTACAGTATTAACCAATGTTGCTGACCTTAACAAATTAATCAAACATCTGACCAATAGCTTAGCCCCCTTCCACAACAGCATTTGCCCAGTCATAATGTCTATATATAGATATATATATTATATATAATAATACATATTATATATTATAATGAAGAATATATATCAGAATAACACAACACCTGTGCGACTGATCTTCCCTGTAGTGCAAGAACAGATAATGATATGAAGACGTCTGTTTTTGTAAAATAACCCTTTAAATATGTTGTACAGCTTACAGGTATCAGTGCGTAGTTTCAGACCGGGGTTATCCAGTGTTCACTGTGCAGACCTGTGAGTTAGATAAAGGCCTTTTCACTGTCAGTTACAGTGAGGTTAATTGGCGCAGTGAAGACGCCAGGGCTGGGTGCACCAATGATCTCACTGGAAGACGCAGCGACTAATAACGATTGAAAAAGCTTTATTTGTTTGTGTGATTAAATCTTTCAACAAAAGTTGAATGCTTCTAATTTACTCCCTTTTACAAATTGGGTCTTCTGGCACATCTTGCTTATCTGTGTCCCACTCCACCTCCATCACTCCACTCAGCAGAGCTTCTCCTGTCATTATTCCTGCAAGTCGATGGGGGGGTTGAGCTCTGGTGTCCCCTTTCCCTCATCAGTGGCACAAACACTATGTGAGGCGAAGTACCTTTTGACTTCCACTTTTTACCCACACTGTGTCCACCAAACGACATCTTGATTTGTTGCCTCGGCCCCTCAACAAGAACTTCGATTTCATACTCGATGAAATTTATTTTCTTTCTTTTTGTCTTTTCGTCATTTGTGGATGTTACATGAAACTCACAAAGGTTCACCATATTTAAAGTTGATTTTTATATATCAAGGGAAAATGCACTGAATCAAAATATTGTTCTCACCATGTTTCATCAGTACGCAACGTTTTGATGGCAATCCTACAGTTTTGTGAATGAAACCCCTTGTCTTTATTGGACTGGGAAAAGTTTACACCCCAGCAACCACTTCCAACTTGTTCACAGAGATATCAACAATAATCCACCTAACTTTTTTTTTTGTCTTGAAACTGTCATTTTTTAAGGGTTTTCTTATCAAGAACACTAGAAGTCGGCTCTATACATTGCAATACAAGAGCAACGGTGCTTCATTATTTCCATGTGATAACTTTTTACTTGGGGCTTTTACTGCTAGACCATGAAGTAAAGTCATGAGTAAACAGAAGGCTAATGAAAGGATAAAATTTGCCCGTGACTACCTGAGTGCCACCGTCTGTAATCAAAGACGAAATTCCAAAATTATACCATTACAATAGATTATTATTATAAACTATTATATTCCATTCTGGAATGATACACTTAATAGGCATAGCAATTTAAGGTGGGTGGAAAGTTTCCTCTAGGAGTTGGGGCATAAGCGAAACATAAGAAGCCCCCAACATTGAAATCTCATTTACAATAAACCTCAAAACCATCACTTTCTCCTTTCATTAAATTTGATTATGTTCTTTTATTTCTAGCCTTCGTTTTCTTAATGATTGCTTCTGCTTACCTTATTGCTACATTACTTGCGATCTTGATGTTCAGACTTTATCTGTTGCTTTCACTTTTTCCATGAAGTCAACTAATGAGCTCAATGTGAAGGTTTGCTTGTATGTGCCCTTATGCTACCTAGTCTGTCAGTGTGTGTGTGTGCGTGTGTGCAATATTGGCCACAACATGTACTGAATACTATCCACCTTGGCCAGACTCACTGCACCGGCTGGTGCTGATCTGATTCAGCTAGTACACACACACTGGAAAAACATCTGTTTGAAACAAAACACACTCACACAGAGACATGAATACAAAAGGCACACTCACGTGGAAGCACAGTGACATGCACAGATATACACCCCACACACACACACACGCACACAAACGCGCATACACACACACACACACAAACACTATCTGGAAATGGCATTGAGCATCTGTTTGGACAGCACTAGCACATTCAGTATTTGTGAAACACTGGCAAGAACCGCGCATTGGCCATGAGAAGCTTTTCTACCGCAGCGGGTTGACCAGGTGACCGAGCAGCCGTCAAATTGTCTCCTTGCCTCATATACACATGCACACAAAATTTTCAGCAGCTGACACTGCAGTGCAAATTCAGTACCACTCCCTCCCCCCTGACACCACCACTCTCTTTTCCCAAGTCACCCATAAAATGCTCATGCTTTTAGCAGCATTCTGAAGCATTTTAAGCAGCTATTTATTTAACGACATGATTATCTATGTTAGTGTGATCTATGTAGCAGAGTGATTTGGTGCACTATTAATGCCTTCTCCTCTGGCACAGGTGGCAGCTGTTCAGATGACAAAAAATGAAAATGTACAGACTCTACTATTTGATGTATCTGTGATATTTTCCCTATGCACACATTGCACTCTTTGTCCGAAGTCTGACAGCATATAAATGAATCTTTGGTGCAAGGAGAAAGTGGTCAATCATACGTGCGAAGATAAGCACCAGGACACACTCACACACACTCAACGTTCTTACAAAAAATAAAATCCTAAATATACAGCCGCTTGAATGTTGTCGGCCTTGGGATAATTCCATATATTATAAATATGAAGGTGATGTTTTACGTCAATCTGTCATGTCTCATCTTAACAAATGTATCTCTTCAGGGAGAGCCAGTGTAACATTAAACATGTACATACAACACATCAATGTCACTTGACAAAAGGTCCTCATTTGTATTGCTAACAGCTTTTGAATGGGGCCAAGGTGTGTGTGTGTGTTTTTTGTGTGTGGTGCGTGTGTGTGTGTGAGTGTGTGTGTGGAGAGGGGGGGGGGGGGGGGGGGGGGGGGTAGGAGAAAGAGAGACAATAACAGAAACAGAGGAAATTAAACCAACACAGAGAAACAGAGGACTCTTAGGCAAAGACAGTTAAGCCTAGGCCGGGAGGAGTCTACAGTTATTTACATATGCAGATTCTGGTCACCCCAGATCCCTACCCTCATCAAGAGAAACCAATTAAATCTCTCTTGATTTAATGTTTACCTTAATTAACTGTAACAATTAATGGCTGTCCAAAGTCCTATTGTGGCTTTTTCAATTAAAAGCTGCCTGTGACGAAGTTGCAATCCAATACTATCAATCATACAGACAATGCTCCAGTGAGGAGAAGAAGTTCATCCTAGGGCAAAGTGAATGAGTGAAATAGGCTCATATATCACTGGTTTCTTTCATTTTGGGTTATGCCTCAACCCATTCTTCACTTTAAAAGTTATTTTTCTTGCTTATTTTAGACGTGGACAGTTTGTACTGTGCAGAAGTCTGTGCATGAGTGAGCACTTTCACGCAGTGTGTTCATGGGCATGTGTGTGCGTAGGTGTCCATCCAACCACCAGCACTCATACTGGTCAGCAGATTGTTGGGTGAGACCCAGTGGACCATTAGCTGCCCGTAGCTGCCAGGGCTGAGAGCTGATAATGACAGGTGGTGTACACACCCTGGAGGTCTGACAGGCTCAGGGCACCGTGCCATGTAACAACAGCCTTTACTACTGGCAGCATGGCTGTGATGGCAGCCTTTAACACTGGCACTGGTGTAGCTATGGCAGAAATATCCCTGGCAGTATCACAATGGCCGCAGCGGAGCAGCTATTACTACAAGCAGTTAAACTAAAATGGCAGCAATTGTTAATGGTGGAGAAACTGCTATGCTGTCATTACTGTCGCTCATCCTTTTGGCAAATGCATTTGAATCCTTTCACGGGATCAGATGACAATTCTGATTATCAGAATGACAATGTAGGTTTGTTATCCAGACGAGCTTTCTTCACAGCAGAAAACTGCTCAGCAACAGGTCTGTTTTATCCACACAGAGGATAGCATTGTGTGGGATATAAAGGTCTTGATTTGCTTGCTTTTGCTTTCTCCATTGTTATTCAGTCAGACTTTTTAGCGGCCAGTTGTAGAAGCCAGTGTCTTTTCTCTGTGTGTACACAGAGGCACCACAATCCAGCTGTGGTGTGGCTGCATTTTATACCACCCCTCCAAAATAATATTCCCCAGTGACCCCTCACACACACACACACAGCACAAAACAGCAAGAGCATGTGTGGGCATCTGAATGCGTGTCCGCACAGAACAGGAACCTTTGTGTTCTCCACCCCCTCTCAGCCTCCTTTCCCCAGTGCAGAACTCTCGGATTTGCACTAATCTCTCGGTACACTCTCAGGACTATTGTTCCCTTCTGCCGTGAGCTTATTCATGTGCCACTCACCATGTGCTTCTCTCATTTTAACACTGCACTGGAGACAATTTATTCAGCTGTTTATGTTATTTAAAAAAAAATCACTCGCCTCTCACCCCTTCTGTTGTGTTGGTGATCATGAAATCATGCTGCATGTGACCGCTTATTAAAATGGCAAGTAGAGGCTGGACTCTGTGATGTTTCCATCACACAGTTTATGTATACAGACAGCCTGTGGGCAGCCAGTGGACAGAGTGAGATGAAAGCTACTGCTGATGTTCTGATTTGATGACTGTTGCCATGGCAGCGAGATGAGGATGGAGGAAGGGTGTAAGTATTCGCAGAGAGACTGAACAGAAAATTATCTCTCTCACTCTGTGTCTCTTTCCTTTGCACACACACACACACACACACACACACACACACACACACACAGACACATGCACACACTCTCATGCACACACATCCCTCACTGCTCATCACCCAACAGTACATTCCAGTAAGTCCTCCTTTGGATCAGTGAGCTGTAAAGGTCCATCATTAGGGCAACAGGGTGGGGTCCAACATGCTGACAGCTTGTCAAGAACAGAAGCCTGCATGGCTAACTACACGATGAGACTGCTATTAAAGAGAGGAAAACCACTACACCAACTACACTGTTGCTGCAATAAGGCACCTGGCGGATTCATGGTAGCTCTTCAGCTTCTTCTGGATGGCTGAACAGGCGGTTCAATAAAAACGGTTTCTGGCTCCAACGGACGTGTTTATAGCGTTTACTCTGGCCAAGCGCAGCACCAGGGTTAAGTTGATCATCTCTCACTCTGGTAAAATAGCCTGGGGAGTCTGTGTACCACTAGATCAACTCTACAACTTAAAGACCCTAAACGTTACAGCTCAGATGATCGATATGGCACTGAGCAATGTTCTTTACGAGCTAATAGACAAATCCATTCCTCCAAAACCCCTTGGGCCTTGGGAAGGCAAGAAGGAAGTTACGGAGCACGGCTGTTTGCCTGGTGTGGCCACTTAGACCTCTGCTTGCAAGTGCACACAAGCGCACCAGGGAGGTTAAAATAGACACTAGGGTGTAGCTTGTGTGCCTCTGCATGTCCATATGTGTGGTTGTATTGGCACATCTGCAAATGTCTCTATCTCTGTGGGTATTGTAGTTCCCTGATTCCACTGAGGTTATCACAGCTGCAGTGCTGCCAAAAGGAGATTTGTGTCTTCCAACATCAGAAGGAGGAAAAACACATAAAACCCATTCGATTCACACTGCTTAAATGCACTTATCTGACACTTTTGGATAAGGGAGCTTACATGAAACATTGGTAATTCCCTCACTATCTAATTAAAAGTTCAGATTGCCTAATAAATGTCAGAATTGCATCATAAAGTGAAAATCTGATTCCCATCTGAAATCTAATTCTGTGTAATACCTGTTGCTATTTCACCAGGTTCCATCAGTTCAGCTAAATGATATTCCAAAAGTAGCTGCAGCACATACCAAATGATTGCTATATGTAATTAAAATTAGTACGAAAAGTAAACCTTACCAAAATTTTCTGACAATGGCTCTGCAATATCCTGTGCAATGTCTTTACTTGCCAGCAAGTCTCTCTGTCTTCCTATCTTCTCCATGCCCTCTCTTTGTCTTTCTCTGTGCCGTATGCTTGCTCATTAAACCATAAGGTCAGTTTTTCACTTCACTCCACCATCCTTTGTTTCCATGCCCTTGCTAACCTTCTGCAATACTTACTTGATCACAACTTGGCCAAACTTGACTGCAAAACTTTGGCACATCATTATAAAAATAATGGACCATATTTATAAAGGATATGAGGGCCCTCTTTGACATTGTGCAGTCCCCCAGGCCCTCAAACAACCCAGTTTATAGCCGGCATGTCACATTTATGTTTAAGGTAACATTCATGCTTGTCTTATTTCAAGGCAAGGACAACAGCTACACTGTGAAAAAATATTTTAAATGACTTTATTTGAAGGTCTAACGGCAGCAATCTATTCTGGGACAATATGTGTCATTTAGTGTTGGTAAGTGTAGACCTGGCAAGCCTCTACTCCACTGTTTTACCATTTAACTTTCACAGTCTCACTCACGGCAGACAACATTTGTTTTGCTTGTTCACAATGAATGAAGGATTGTTACTGAACACTGGTACATTTCATCGTCTGATGTAATTTGCTGTTTAAGTCTATTGATTTTCTTATTTTGTTGTCTTAACCTTTTTTTGCCTGTATATTTTTTCTTTTTCCTTACACTGTTGTTTGTTCCTTTATCTGAAGCGTTCATGCTGCTCTCTTGGCCAAGACTCCCCTATAAAAAAGATTTTGAATCTTAGAATATCCCCAATAAAACAAATGTTCAGTACTAAAATACAATAATAGTACAAGCCCTTTATAAGAAATGAGAGAATAGAAGTTTGAAGAGAGCCTTCAGGTCCTTTTCTCTCGCAGTTACAGTGCATTTTTGGATTTGTACCAAAAGTGCTATGTAGTTGGAAAACATTGCACTGATAACATTTCTAAGTTGCTTTAACTGAGAGTTATTCTCACATGTACACTATATTCTTGATTCATGGCTGCAGCTAACAATTGTTGTCATTATCAGATAATCTGACACAAAAAAGCAACAGATACATGCCATAATTTCCCAAAGATTTTAATAATGTCTCCAAATTACTTGTGTTGTCTGACGAGTCCAAAACACAAATATTTTCAATTAACAAGGATATAAAATAGTGAAAAGTAGAAGATTTGAGAAGCAAAAATGAGTAAATATCTGGCAGTTTTCTCATCCATCTTGCATAATGCAACAGTTGAAAAATGCATTTTTTTTTTACACATGAACAAAGGAATTAATACTTGGAGGAAAATTTGTTTGAGAAATGAGTGTGCTCAAATTAAATTCAAGAGGCACAAGCTGTCAAGTGCAAATAAATTCATGCCTGATGACAACAAGAAAGAGGCCTGCATTTCTGTGCAAATGACTGTCTTGTCATGATCTTAAACTTTTAATATTCATTTAGCAATATGCTGCTTTGAAATATTCATCTCCTATTAGTCTGTTTAACAAGAAGTAAAAATAATAGCAAACAAAAAAATACTAATGCACATGTTTATTTGTTTACATGTGTTATGTTTTATTGTAACTGTCTTTTAATGTCATTGTGTCTTGTTGTTGCTTGTTGGTACCTTGCAATAATGTAACATCAGTGCCCACAGAGATCAAGAGATGTGGCCTAACATGTCTTCATGCAAGGGGATTACATCCATACTGATCCCTGTTTTTCAGCATTACTGCTTTCACAAGGCTTGATTGCTAACTCGGGGACAATAAATGTTTGAGGCAATTTGAAAACCCATCTTCTTCAAACCATTATCTGCAGTGTAAGGCGGAAATGGAACACTCAAACCTTTCTAGTGTATTAATTTAGCACTGCAATCAGACAGTTATAAGGGAGTTGTCAAGTTTTTGAGAAAATATAATGAACGTCCTGCGGCCAATCAGAATCAAGTGCTTACTCAGGCCATGGTAATTACACAGATATTTACATTTTAACACTGAACGTTATCTACCATAATGAGTGATAGAACCTTTCATTGGGCCGCTGTTTGCATTTGCCTTACAAGCCTTTCTGCTCGGATGAAGATGAATGAAAAGTGCAGAGATGTAAAACCAGGAGGCTGCCTCCCATGTGCCAAAGCGTCAATCCCAAAAGCGGAGGAAAAAAAAGATAAGCGAAAAAATAGACAAAAGCCTAGAGTAAATCTGCAACTGATTAAATTAATGAAAAGTGGTCAATTAATTAGCATCTCATTGTAAGACAGTGTTGTAACCCAGATAATAAAGCTAGTTTTTTTATTATTTCACACTGCAGTAGTTCAGAAGACTGAAACCAAATCTGACACACTCTCTCTCTCCCATCAGCCCTGCTCTTCTTATTCTCACAGCGTTTTTATCAGTATTCAGTTTTGCAATTCAGTCAATGTGATTGCTAATGAAGATTTTTTTTTTCACGTTGATTGGGAATAGTTCCATTATTCTTTGTAAGAATTAATCAATACTGCTGTCATGCCTGTGCATGAGGGCTCGCTGACACCCTGACACCTGCTCATAGGGAAGATGCAGATAGTACAAGCTGTGGACAGCAGCTTAACTTTAGAGGGGGAGAAGAAGAGCCCACAACAGAGATGATGAAATAGACTTTAGGACATATTCTACTGGAGTCAGCAACAACTATGCTTATTATCTATAAGTGCAAAAAGAAGAGAGCAAGTGTTATCAATTTTACAAGTGCCTGTTGAACAAGCAGAACACAAACTTGGGGAAATGTAACGTCTTTGTCTCTTAATTCACACCCAATTGATTCTTCACAGCCATACAGAGCTTGTTTTGCCAAAGTGCTGATGGTGAATTTGCATCATCCTGGTGTGTTTGTCATGATTTGGCCCCTGCCTGAGCCCAAATCAGACATAAATGCTACATCATAAAATGATATTTCATTCAACTGTGATATTTCTGCAACAGTTTTGACACAGTCTGTGTCCATTAAACAGCTGTTAACAATGGGATCAAATCCCTGCAGTTTAAAGTCTTGTGAAAAGTCTTGCGAAAGCATAGGAATGTCCACATATTTTTGGGCATATAATGCATGTGTGTTTTTGTTTGTGTGTGTGTCAGCAGTAAACTCTAACTGAACTACATTATGTCTTTCTACTGCCAATCTTCTCTGTTATAACGGTGCACTGTCGTCAGTTCAGGGCGCTGATGTTTTCCGGAGTTTGTCAGCAGGTCTGACTGGTGTTCGAGAATGCCTACATCCTTCCTCAAGGGAGGTGTCACAATTGGACATGCACTCCCCACCGTGCCCCATCACACACACACACACACACACACACATGAAAGAGAATAAAGACAGACATCTGCACAAACCTTGCTTCACACACAAACTGAATCTCTTTCTCCTTTACTCTTTCTGCATCTGTCGCTCACTCCCTCTATTTTTCTCACACCCAAATCCACACACACACATACACACACACACACACTGACTAAATTGACTTGTCAGCTTCAATCAGACCAGGAACAAAAGGATTCCTGCCAGTTTGAAGCTGACATCATTAATGGGTTTGGGAGGGGGCGAGCTCTGAAGACAAAGGGAGTGCAAGGTCGGGCCGACTTAAAATGCACTTTCATTTTGGCAGGGACGTTAGCTTTTTGATTTCAGCCCCTTTACGCCAACATCTTTTTGCAAGTGGCTCTAACTTTCATTATCACTAGGAACAGAGGGGCGTGTGAGACTTTGTTGTGCTGATGGAGAGAAATGTGACATCCATAATGCATTTCCTATTAGAGGATGCCACGCATGGACACACCTGGCCACGTGTCAGAGAGAGATGGACAGGAAGAGGATGAGAATAAATGGGGTGTTGATGGTGGAGGGGGAAAAAGAGGTTGCCAAGTAAATTATACCTATGCAGAGAGAGAAGGGTGACGCTTGAGTGAAAGGGAAAACATGTTCTAGGGAGAGAGATTGTGTCAAGGTTTGGAGAGGCATAGGACGTACTGTACAGCTCTTCATGTGACATATGAAATCCACACACAAACCAGCTTTTCTGGCACATTGTAGCAGTGAAGCCAAATGCTTTGAACATTTAAATCCTCTCCTCTCACTTCTGTGACTTCATCCATCCTCATTTCCCTCTGTTTCGCCTGCTACATGCCCATCTGCCACCCCCCACCCCCCTTTGCAGTTTTCATTCTGACCCTGGATAAAGATGGACTCCCTCATCTCAAATGGTAATAACTTCGGTCCATATGCACAGCCATCTCAAATTGATTACTGTGTAATGCTGCAAGCACTCACGCTCCCTCACTCTCACGCTCACTGACGCCTCTTCCATCTTGTGATTTTTGCACGAGGATGACTCCATGTCCAATCCGGTCAACATTAAACAGCACCCCTGGGTGCATCCCAAACATAAACAAGTACATCCTAAACCCTCTCTCGCATGATCTTTCTCCTCCCCTGTCTCAGCTCTCTTCTTCTCCTACCATTTTTGTCTAATACTCACTCAAATCCAGCCTCTCCTTCACCTGTTTTACCCTCAACCACTCATTCCCTTTTATTCTCATTCTAATTATACCATTACATTACCATTTCTATTCTCTCATTAGCATTTTTTGCTCTCCCTGTCTCTTATTCTCCCCCTATCTCATTCTCTTTTTTTAACCACTCTCTCTTTCTACATCACCCTTCCTTTTCTCAGGCACTGAATAAGTTCCACCTTTTTTTGCGGCACATAAACAGACAGTGCCCTTGGGGATGGGTTGGAGAGCTCTGTCTTTGTTTGTGTGCACCTCTAACTAACTCTCCATCTGTGGGGAGCCAAGCCAAGCCCAGCAGTGCAAGACAGATAGCTGGCACCATACCAGACCCTTCTCTAGTTGGCCCCATATCTTCACCCCCGCCTCTCAACTTCTCCTTCCTTCCAGGCTGTAGTTCTCCCACAGAGCTGGTTTTCAGCTGCCCTCAGGCAGCAAGTCGGGTACTGTAGACGTGCGACCTGACAATTCCTTTTCCTTAAAGTCTTAAACAAAAAATCTGCCTCCTGTTCTGATGGATATTCAACCATTTCAAAGCCATGTACTGGGGCCAGACTTTCCACAGGACCCATCCCCAGTCAACCTCAGTTTCACCTCTAATATGAGTCCACTTCAGAGACTAAATAACCAATGTATTTAGTCACATCAAAGAGCTTTCAAAGAGGGAGGAAGTTAAGTATTACCATTAGTTCAAAAACTGAGTTTCAATCGCCTATTTGCTCAAGGCTGTAATTTACACCTTGAAAAGAGTTATAATTTTATATGTTGTTTTTGTTTGGATAAGTGCATTATCAGTGACAAGTTTCTTCTCTTAAGAGACTGTAAGGATGTAATTTGAAATATACTCTGTGAAAAAACATAGCCTGACTTCAACAAATTGCGGCATGCTGCTCAAATGCACGAAAATGAATAATCAAAGGTGCACTATCATCCCCTATGTGAAAAATTTGATCTCCCCTGGGGATTTGGTATATACAATCTCCTTATAGAAAGAAAGTAGAATATTTTACTCACCATTGTCAGGCTCCGATTTCCTGTCATGCTCAGTGTCAGTGAGAGAGAGGGCGGAGTTGGCACGGCTCGTGAGGCAAGAGCTCTGTTCAGACTTCAGGCCGCGCATCCACATGTGCTGCAGGCCGTGATTGGGAGAGGGGTCCACCTCTGGCTCCGTGTCCACGTCCGAGCTCACGCCCAGGGAGTAGCCGCGGCTGTGGACATGACCAGCCGGTCCAGAACACAGCGCTTCCTCCTCCTCCTCCTGATGCTGCTGCTGTTGCTGCTGTTGGTGAATGTGGTAGTCTGGGCTCCTCATCTGCCCAGCTTTACAGAAGTCTAAATCTACAGGAGGAGGAGGAACAAGCAGATTGAGGTCGTATAGACAGTTGAGCTGTAAAGCCTCTAATGCTGCCATGTGTTTTTATTTGCCTCAGCAACTAAACTGACCAGGTGTTTGTTAGATACAGGCATTTACAAACCAAACACCGAACTTCTCAAACTATGTCAAGAGACAGGCTGTTATTTGAACAAGCATTTATTAAGTTTCGCAGCTGAAGTCTACATCAAAATGCCACCCTCGATTTTTCTTAACCATTGCATTGGAGCTATATCCTGTTCAGGCTGCCTGATGTGTGCTATCAAACTCGTGATGTATTGAACTGCTGCTCAAACAGAGCACTGATCTCATCTATATTCTCCTTGGTGGGGTGAAGAGATCAGATAAAGATCAAACCTTATTAATATTGACTCAGACTGAGGGAAAAATTGAGCCTCATATGCTTTCAGGTATTAGAATGCCCTCCAATCCCAAGAATCAACCTGTTATCTGAGAACATCAGATATACTCTGTTAGTCCTCTGGTTACACTTCAATTCAATTCAATTCAATTGAGCTCTACCTTTTTTTTTCTACAGAGGCAGTTGAGTAAATTTCCTACCCTCGCCACTTGAGTTTTCTGTTTAGAATGTACAAGTGGAAGTGATGGAAGTGATGGAATAAATTGAAATCTATACAGATACAACCGTAGCCTGAAACCATATACACTCTACTGAGAAGTCGGGAGAAAAAAAGACTTTCTCTCCTCACTTAGTGCAGTTAATATGTGTTTTAGGTCAGGTTCTTTGAAATCGCAGTGTTTCAAAAGAAGAAAAGCCACATTCCTGTTGACCACTCCATTGACCAGCAATGTGCCCCGCTGTGCCAGTTTGATGGGGTCAAGAACAACCGTGGCTCACACACTATTCTGCTGGAATTAAGCCGCCACAAGATTGGTCACCACTACACACTTCTGTTTAGCTCAAACTGACTGCAAGAGGGCAATTCAGGAGAAATAGGCTATTTCCCCGTGGCAACAAACATGGATTGACTGTACGATGAAAAGAGACAAAATTATTTTTTTGAATAACTGCCGACTCCCTGCCATTATTTTCAGTCACTCCAGATTCACTGGAGAAAAATGTATATATTTAACACTACTTTCACCCAGTGTTGTCAAAAGTGGTCATAAACAAAATTCAGAATGGCCAAAGCAGTATGGGTCACAGTTTCACTGTTGCAGTACTGGATGTAACAAAGGATAAACACATATAAATTCTTCTCATTCTACTCTCTTTTACTGATTCAGTTTGACATCTATCTCTACACAGTGTCATCTTAGTGTCCAGTCACCATAATCTGTGAGAGAAACTATGAGTTGTGAACAATGTTGACACACTCAGCTTAGACACCAGGCACTCTGAGCAATAAGCTTTATGAACAACATTATTTGCCCTGATTTCTGTCTCTCAGGGGTGCCCTACATTATTGGGTGGATGCTGTTTGGGCCATACACAGCCTGAAAGGAGGCACGATTCGGCTTCCACAACATATTTTTCATGAAAAATAATAATGAAAAGAAAATTACATCCAATATTCTCCTAAAAAGAGACGGGAATTAAACATCAGTGAGTCAGTGCAGGCTGGTGCTCTTTCTAGTAAACATGTTGATTCTGCTAATTAGCTTTGAATTAAACAAACTGTTGTGATTTTTTTTTTTTTTTTTTTTTTGGAGAGGATAGTCTATTGTGGATAAATGGATGGATGGATAGTCTATTGACTGCAGGAATTAAAAAAAATCTTGCTGTGCATCATAATCAATTCCATCATGGTGCTATATGCTAATGTTAGACTGATAATAAAATAAAATTCCCATTTTTTTTCTCTCTTAGTTTGCCAAATCAAACCTCTGCCCTTGTGTCTGTCCACAAGGTTTATGTATATGTATTAAAACAAATTTTACTTGATGCACTGGGTGGTTAGGTCCATACATACTCAGATGATCAGCTTCTTGTATGGTTGCTACTTCTCCATAATTTAAACATTTATACTGTAACTCTGTTGTCTGTTGTAAACAAAATGCTGAAAAGCGTGAATGGATTAATTTGAGTTAATTAATGGGCAAACAAAAACTAATTATTAGGGTCAGCGCTTTTATGCACCGATGAGCAAAGAGTTGGGATGAAACGGACAGAGGAGTTGTAATATCAGGGAAAATAAACAGAGAAGGAAGGAAAAGAAGGGAGGAGAGGGCAACATGTGGGGGTTTAAGAGATGAAGGAAAATATGAAGAACATGGGAGGGGATTTAGAGGAGAAACAAATTGGCTGATCTTTGTCAGGAACAGCGTAATCCATTAAAAAATGTCACTGGAGGCTATGTCCCCCCTTAACAGTTGGTTACTTAGGTAGGGTATACTATATATAACTCTGCTGCCCAAAGATGAACAGATGTGCTTTGCAGAACCGGCTGCCATTGACATTTCAAAGGCTGCTTTGGGGGGTCTTTTGCACCTTACCATATGACATTGATGGCAGACGACGTTGTTTGTTATGGAAACAGAAAGGCTGAGTAACTGAAAAAAAGGCAAGTCCTCTTTGACACAGCAGCGTTGTGGAAGCAAACAGAGCTGAATGGTGATAGCTAACAGCCCTTGATCGCTGTTTGACGAACAACACAACTTAACCCATAGAAGGTGGCATTCAAACCATGAAATCCCCAGAGTGGCCTACTTGTCAGGAGTTGTAACTGTTTGGAATGGCTAATGCTCTTTGTTAGCATGTTGGGTAGGTCTAGCTAGCGTGATGTTGGAGTAGCAGAAAGAGTATCTATTGATCACCATGAACCCTGCACAGCAGCACGCTCCTGATGAGGTGCGGCTTCTCTCTTAACACCACACATGACCTGCATAAAGGCCATCCATCACAGCACGCACTGGCTCATTTCTCCTCCTGTCACCAGCAGGGAAGAATTTTTCGGTGTGTATGTGTCAATGTACGTCTGTATGTGTGCCTATGTCTGCCCATGTCTGTATCTGTGAGACTGTGTGTAATGAAGGGTGGTTTTCCACCCCAGGTGAGGCCAGAGAGGTTTGGGGTTGACCTAGTTTAGCTGTGGGAGAGAAATATCACCTCCATGGAGAAGAGGTAATTGGCTGCCTCCGACTGTCCTTCTGGCTCATTGTGGACTGTAATAGGTAATTCACATAGGTCCTTTTAAAAGACCTCAGCGTGCGTGTGTTTGTGTGCACATGAGTGTGTGTCTACCATGTGTGTGACCATATCCATTCGGTTTTCATGTGTGCATCTGTGGATTTATATTCTGAGGTAAACACATCCAGCCAAGGCATGCCCTGAGTGTGGTACCTGGCTGGGGTTGGCTGTAGTTGCTCTGTCTTTCCCGGTGGGAACTCAGAGTGAGGCGTAGCTCGTGCGTGTAGTCAGGCAGGGTTTCACGCGAGGTGTAGGAACGGTGGTGGGCACGGCCGTCCTCGCTCTCGTCAGACGAGCTGGTGTAGGACATCTCCATTTCATGGCGCCCCTTTGACAATGGCTGGTAGGGTTTACTGTCCATCTCCTCCATGGCTTGTAGGGCTCCACTTAGTCACTCAGAACAGCCACAGCACAGAGCACAGAGTCTAGAGGTGAGAAACATGGGGGGGAGGTACAGTGAGGGAGAGAGGAAAGGACAGCAGGGAGGAAGAGGGATGAGTCAGTGGAGGAAAATGAAAGGGAATAGGGGATTGAGCAGACAGAGTGGAGAAGAAAAATAGCACGAGAAGTCTGTTATTGAACACAGTGGAACAATATTGCAACATCTGCTCATTCCAATTACAGCAGACATTCATAAACAGCATTTGGCTTCTTTCATATTTCACACCAAAGGTTAGTTCCAAATCAATACACTCAGAAGGGACTGCGATGGTGGCCATTATGTCTGGATGTGTTTGAAGAGAAATTGGCCAAAATCAAGAACAGCTCTCTGTTCTGTCACTTACTGTTTCTGTTTCTCTAACTGTAAGCTTTATCTCTCTTTTACAGACAACCATTGACAAGTTGTGCAGAAATCAACAAATCTGTAGCTGAGCCCCACGTCTGTTGCTATCATTTAACACTCACTAGGTTCTAAAGTAATGATTAAACACTGTTTGACACTAGTCTTTACGGTACCATTGCCCTTCCAAATGAAGTTATAATAAATCTGCTCATTCAGCTCCATTCGGCTCAGATTCTCTTTTTTCTCTCTCAACCACATCAAAATCTACTTCTGATAACGTTCGGCACAATATGCTATACCCCCATAAATAATGATTGATTGGGACAACGATTAGAGCACAGAAGAAGTGATTAGAAAATACTTCATTCATATTAGTTCTCTTTCACCGTGCACTGCCCGAGGCCTTTCCAGCCTATTTCCTGCAGATATAAAGCTTCTAAATGGAGCTTGAGAGGGTCATTGCTCATAGAGACAAAGTGCTATGGTATTGACCTCTTCAGGGAGTCCTGTAGTCCATATATCAAAGCCATTAGAGCGTGCCTGCTCAATACCTCAGAGATCTGCAGCATGGGGTGATCACCACTAGTCTGATACAAGTTTACAGCTGACCTTTCTACCACTGCAGTGATGCTTTATTCCACCTGAAAGACTCCTTCCCCTGGCCGCATACTCACCCTCCACATACACACACATGCACACACACACACACACACACACACCAGGCACACACACTCATACTCACACACACACCACCTGGTGACCCCTGACAGCAAACAGTCAAAAAATGGGCCAAGTCGCTTGCACATTCATCCCACACACTCCCTCACCCCCTGCAGACATTATCATAGCACAGATGATCTGAAAAGCTCCACACTTGTCTCTTTCACTTCAGCGGTGACAAAAAGCCCAACTACGCCTTTAAAATACATAACCACATTTTGCATCAAATTATCTATCAACATTGTAGCGTACTGTAAGCTCCTATGACTTACACACAAACACACACTTGTGGTTCCCTGGAATCATGATGCATTTCATTTTGATTGACAGGAGTTATTGCTGAGAATCAAAGCCTGCTATTATCTCAGCTGCCCTGTCAGAACGGGATTGACTGGTGTCACCTTCTCTCTGGTACGGCAAGAGTGAGTATACATTACCCTGTGAGCTCTGAGCTTGCTGCTGGCACTGACTGCTGACTGTCTACAGGGGCTCTCTGTCCCGTTTTATGTCTGTCACACGCTTACACGTGAGAATGAAAGCATGCAATCATGGACACATCGTCGCGTTCCCCCGCCGTGTGTTCAGCTACACAGACCATCTTGTGAGCATTTCGTTTTGTACATGTATTCCTGCTTGTATATTGATGCGTGCAATGTGAGATACTGTCTGGTTTCCTCTAAAACAGACCTCTCTGCTGGTTAATCCTTTGCCCTCTTTCACTCCTCTTTCACCATCCCCCTGTCTTGTACCAGTCCACCTCTGCTCTCTATCCTTCTACCCTCTCATCTTCATTTTGCTCCCCTACCTACACGCTTTCCACCCTCCATCTCATCCTCAGAGGCCCCTGCATTTAGAAAAGTAAGCCTGCTGGCGGGGGTTATTCTCGCTAATTCTAGCCCACAGTGGGGTGCCCATTAGGGGGTTTGATTCTTGGTTTTGATGTCAAAACCTGGAGGTTGTTTCCTAGAGCCAAGCTCACTTCAAAAGTAAGCGTCAAAAGACACACAGGCGTTCTGTAGGACAAGTCTGCATGTGCCACCTGAGTGCAATACCAGCTTGGGTTTGCAGTTGAGGAATACTGAGCGTAGCAGGCACAAAGAGGTCACTATAGGCTTACTATTCACAGAAAACATGCTAAGATGGCCCTGGAAAGGTCTGCACCATGCTAGAGTTAATTTTTAATATAGAAATCTTCAAAACCTTCTCTACAAGGTTTTATATCAGCTCTCTCATCATTTTTTTATGTACATGTAGAGCAGGGTACCACAAAGCCACTGAGGAATCCCTTCATGAATCTAAGTGCTTAACTGACTCCATCACGATAGTGACTAACATCTGATCTTAATCATCTCCATGTGAGACCCGAGTATGTAAAATTCATCGACTTGATTTATGCATGTCCTGTATTAACAGTGCAGTTCTGGATGTGTTCATAATGGATTGCTTAATTTATTGATAGACTGCTGTAACATAATACAGCAAAACACACACAAAAAAAGTGTAAGGGTGTAGATTACTATTTGATTCATCTCATGAGAGTTTGTGGATAAACAGGCAGTAGCTGTATGCTGTGACAATGTATGTATACATTCTTGTGTGATTTTAGTTCTAATTTAACTCTAATTTATAATTCATCATTGTGTAATGAACTCATCGTCGCTCAGTGTAAAATTAATACAAAGTGACTATACCGAGTGAAACACATGCAATACACTGTACCCCCCCCCCCCCCTCCTCCAAAAAAAAACATTTTCTTTCACTCTCTTATTCTCTCTTTTGCACAGACACATGGGAATGATAATCCATAGCTACACAGTTTCAATAATATCTAATGGGACTCCTCACCCATTTGATCCCCTTCTATATCCATTTGCTCAAACAGTGCAACCATAGACCAGTGAGCTGTTTTTTTCTATATTGCAAATCTGCTTAGAGAAGTGATAGAGGCTCACATACACAGTTGCTTTTAAACAGGATTTATGCTCCGAGCCATCTCCAGAGGGGCGGGGTCCCTGAGATGTCTGACAACAATGACAACAGCACATGCAGCACAGCGGAGATCCCCATCTGTAAAGGCAAGGACCATGAGGACAAGTCAAAACCGATTTACACTTTCCAATCTCAAATGAATGTGCTGACGAACGGAGGAGGAGAGAGAATGCAAAATGGGAAAAAAGAGAAAGGCACAGAGAAGACTGGGGCCAGGCAGCAGCACAAAAATTGAATTTCACATTGGTAAATAAACAAGGAGGATGGGGAGAGTGCCATTCAACAATATTAGCTCCTCATATTGTTGATACAGTATAGTTCCAGGATTACAAATACATTTCCACCATGCAGAGAAGATCTTATTTTCATAACAGCCTGGAGACCCCCAGTGAGTGGGGAGCTACTAGCTTTGTTAGCTCTGGCTTTTACGCATTTCCAAGAAGGTTGTTTGCACAGAGGTGAGCTAATCCCGCTCGCTAAACAGGCCTCGCAAACTAGAGGAATGGCAATGAGAAAACTTGAGAACTACATACATGCTAAAGCATACATTTTTAGCTCGTCGCCACAGATACTCCGAAGTGAAATCATGACTCTCCCACTGTTATTTGCGGGTTTTCATTTTGTCTACCATTATGACGGCTTAATCATCAGAAGAAATCAAGGCGCAGTCTGTTGTTCAAAATGCAGATCCAGGCTACAAGTCCTACGGGAGTAAACAGTGAGCTGTCAGAGAGGGATGCCTCTTTTGGAGTGTGTGTATGTGTGTACATGTGTGTGTGTGTGTGTGTGTGTGTGTGGTGGGGGAGTTGTGAAAACATAATGTGTGCAGTTGAAGGGGGCTTAAAATTCTATCTATTCTGTTCTTTCTATTCGTTAGTGCTGCCATGGCTCCACAAGCATATGACAGGGACACCTCAGATGAGATAGGCCCCAAAGGACCCACAGGCCCCTGTTACACCTAAACCACCCCAAAAAACAACAAAACAGCACACCACTCATTGGGAGCCCTCAGTGCCTGCTGAGAGGAAGGAGGGATGAACGCAGAACGAGGATAAAGAGAGTGATGGATAGATAGTCAGAGATGGAGAGATTTCACAGTGAAAATGTGGGGAATTGAAGGATAGAGAGATTGCCAAGTGAGACATGGAGTGATAGAGAGTTTTAATTAGTGGATAAGGGCTAGCTATCTGTGGGCGGCGGCAGCACTCTCGTCACGTAGTTGTGCTTTCATAGCTGACCAAGCTTGAAATCTCTTGCTGCTAATGCTGAGTTTACCAGCAGAACACGTACTGTGTGTAGTGTATAACCCCCCCCCCACACACACACACACACACACACACACACAAATACACAAATACACGCACACACAAGCCTGGACCTCAACATACATCATCCCTGGTAAGATTCACAGATCTAACACATGCTGACAATCAATCACAGACAGACACACATTCAGTGGCACTGCGCCCACACACACACTTACAGCATTTCACACTAACCAACAATCAGCACACTTGAGCGCCCACACAACACAATCTTTGCCGGCCTTTTCAGCAAAGCAAACCCTTTCTCGTTGGTTCTCTGTACCGTTGCAGAGTCTTTACCATTCAGCCTCCAGTGCTATGCCTATCTCCATTATTCCTCACACAGAAGCACCCAAGGTTAATGCTTTTATGCACAAATCAATTCATATAGGTGACACAATAGCCCAACTAGTCTGAGAGCATGCCCACTAGTGTTGGAAAGAAAGCGTGACCCGAAAGCAGAACAGAAGTGTGTGTGTGTGTGTGTGTGTGTGTGTGTGTGCACCTGTGGATGGGTGGGTGTATGTGGGTGTCTCTGTGTGTCCACTTGCAGGACAAAAGATCAGTTCCTGTCCATAGCTGTCAGGAGCTGGGAAACCATGCAGGTCCATGACGGTTTATAGTAGACATGGGTTAAATCCCACATCACAGATTGCCTGAGCAGTGTGGAGAAATCCATAAGGTCCTCCACTATTCATGCCCTCCGAATGTGGCCTAGAGTGAGGGAGTTGCTAGGCTTTAACTTTTCAAAGGCTGTTTTTATATCTTGACTACATTTAAAACTTTTCTTCTATCTTTTAGATCTTGACCAAGGTACAGCTTCTTTTCTGCTTTCTTTTCATGATATCCACATCTACTGCTACCCTCTGATCTAAAGCCCTCTGCTGATTCCCCATAAGACAGAGGAGCAAACGAAAAACATAAAAAACGACAAGAATATGCAATGGCACACATACTCCATATGCGCATTCACATGCACAGCGCCACGTTCATTTGCAGGGGCACACAGGCATTTGACAACAAATGCACAGACACATACACAGAGCAAGAGACACCACCCAAAACCACTTAATCAATATTCCTGACAAGACAAAGCCTTTTTCAACACATTTGATATTCCTCCTCTCTCGCAAGATAAATTCATGTCACTGTCCTCCTAGCAGGACTAAAAGGCAGTTCACACTAACTCGCTTTGCAAATAAAGCTTTACATCAAGACTGACAACGTCCTAAGCTCTCTGCATCAGCCACTGCTTGGTAAAAGCCTCTTTCAATAATGCTTTTGACCGCTAAAACCTCCAACACCCACAGCAAAGCAAAGTGAGCACTGCAGATGCAGAATTAATTGATAAATCAATGGCATTGATTCCAGAAATTGGATTTGGTGATTAGCGATTCAAACAGTATTTCCTGCTCATCTCCTTTATGAAGTTGTTGATTACAAATAAATGAGTGAGTAAAGAATATTAGCCTTGCAGAGGAGTAGAAAATATCTACTAGCTGTTGAGCAGCATTGCAGATTGATTTCTTCATGCTAAGTGGGCTAATCTTCCATCTACATTATTACAAAGTGATGCTACTGATGTAGAAAAACCCAAGAATATGCGAGAGGAGAGGGATTTTTGGGATGTTTCCACTCTGAAAGTCCTGAGTGCTCCCTATGGCTCCTCCTGTTCTTCAGATCTGTTCTCACACTCTTCACCTCGTCTCTGATATTCCTGGTCTCTTGCAGTCTAAAGACATAAGCAGCATTCATCAGCCCTACATAGGAAAATGCTTCTCAACAAAGAGAGGAGCAGCTTCACAAAGGCCACTATACTCATGCAGTCAGAAACAAACTGTCAACCTGTTGGCGCTCCTTTGAAAGATGATGAGTCAAATATGTGTGGGGGCTGAATACATTCTCTCCATATGTCTATTCAGTGTAGTAATGCATAAATGTACCCCAAGGTTATGGCATACAGTTTAGTAATTAGAAATAATAGAATAATAGAAAGAAATATATGGAAAACAACCTTCACAAAGTTATATGGTGAAAAGGAATCATGTGATATTGTCATCCCAGATGGTATTGGCTGCTACATGTGTGAGATGCATATCAATGAAAAGAGGAACATCTTTCTAGATTAACAAATCATGTAAGCTTGAAATCAATAGCACATAATGTAAAGTGTATTTCTAGTTAAGACACTACAGGGAGTCCACTGAACCGCTTTTCTCTTCAATATCACAAATAGTTACTTTTTTTTTTTCATTGATCCTATGTCCTATATTTTCCACTGTAGCATTTTCTTTCTCAAAATTTGTTCAGCCAAACAGCATCAGGCATGTTCCTTAAAAATTTGCATTTCTTATTTTGTTGCTTGTCAGATGAATCATTATGTCCGCTGAGCGCATTAAAGAGAACAAAATGTGAATTTTCAAAACAATTCCTTTTCTAGGCACATCAGGTCTGGATGACATGCAGTGCATGCTGTAAAATTTGGGATTTCAGGATTGTTACATCTGGAGACAAAATGTATTAGGTCTGCTTTACTTGAAAAACGGCTGTATACTGCTGCCATGGTTTTGTTGGAGTAGATCTGGGGTATTTCTTAGCTCGAATCACTTTTCTTTATGCAGTTTAGCTTTGCATTTTGGCGAGCAATCAGCAGTGAATATGTGTCTCTGTAGCTAGGAGTCAATTTGGGTGATGATACACATACTTGAAATACATCCCAGAGTTCATGGTGAATCAAGACTCATTCTGAAATAAAACCTTAACAAAACAACTCCCCTGCCACACACTGAAAAACATATTGAACTCAGTTGTACTGTACTGTACTGTATTGTCTGCATGGCTTCCAGCAGAGATGCATCAAGCACCGTTTTGGAATTATTCATCTTTTCAATGAGTTAATAATTCATGATCATCTAGAAAGTAGAGCTATGAATATTACTGATGATACACATGAGGCTATTTACCAGTCAGCAGGAAACAGATGAACCCGTTTAAAGGAGAGATGTACAGTGTACCATCACTGTGTTCTATGTTGTGAAATAAATCATGCAACAATGCTGCAGATGCAACTTATTTATACTGAGCTGCTAATCATGATCATGAGGTGCAAAGTCAGGTGTACAATGTGTTGTTCATGTTTTATTGTAGGCTGATACAGGTGTGCGGTCAAGTTGCTTCGAGACCAACCACCTTGTGACAATAGTTACCTGAGAAACTGTCTAATCACTGATCGTCTTGATGTTGAAGATGTGCAAAGTTTTTCTGAACAGTTTCTAGAAGCCTTCTCTGGTCATTTTCCTGCAATGATTTAACTGAAGACAAAAAAGCTGCCCCACATCTGGTGAGTACAAGCTGGCCAGCGTTGACTCCCGTTTGTCCTCCGTGTCAACAAAAGCAGGATAAAATCAGTGCAGATATTATGGATTTTAACTTAATTATTTTGACACCAAAGCCAAGAACTGTACTTTGAAGTGAAGGACAATTTATGTGGCAATAAATCGGGGAAGAAACAAAAATTGATTTTTCTTCTTCCTAAGTTGTCCACTGACTTGATTAATAAAAATTTCAGAGTGAGAAATGTGTCCCTCTAGGTGTGCATCAGCTTCCCTTTCTATGTGTGTGCAGGGGGACGAAATGTGTGCAGACGAAACAAAATGAACACCAGTACAGTAACACAATCCAACGAAATAAAAATAATCTCTATGTGGGTGTAGAGCATCTATAGAAGAGGTGGACAAAATAAAAGAAACTCATTGCAATATACGTAATTAGAGCTGCAATGATTAGCCAAATGATACACTAGTCGATCCACAGAAAATTAACTTTGCAGCAGTTTTGCTAATCCATTAAAAAACAAATGATTTATCAGGCAAAAACGGTACACAGTCACGCATACACACAGTTGAACAAAAAAAAGAAAAAAAATTCACACAGTCTTTGACTTTGGGACATTTTTGACATTTTGTTGGCATTTTACACCAAATTCAATTCTGATTTATTCAGAAAATATCTGCTAGATGAATCCATAATGAAACACAATGAACATACTTTGAAACCAACACAATTCCGACCACTCTTCTGTATGAGCCCAACCAGGTGTGTTCTATCTCTTCTTCACACACACACACACACACACAGTCCTCTTGACAAATTAATCTCGTACTTTAAAGTGAAGTAGAGTGGGCTTGACCAGTATGATTCTTGTGCCTCTGATCCTTCTGTCTTCTGACTCGAATATGAAAGAAGCTGAAGTTAGATGAGAGAGAAGACTGCATTTTCACAATACAAATCTCACGCTTTTTGTATACAGTTCCTGACTCTTGCACAGAGAACAGAGCTGCAGATACCGGTTGATACATAGCCAAATACTTTAAAGAAGAGCGCCTTAGGCACACGGTGTGTGTGTGTGTGTGTGTGTGTGTGTGTGTGTGTGTGTGTGTGTGTGTGTGTGTGTGTGATATTATTTCTGTCCCTTTCTCTGTTGCTGTTGGTCCAGCTTTTGGTTTCAATACTAAAATAACCAGTATCACATTTGGATATTTTGACACAAAGAGAAAAAAAGGAGACTTACATAATTTTCTCAAAAATCTGCTGATGGAGGAAAATGTTTATAAATAAAAAATAAATTAAATAAATTTGACATGACGAGAAAATACGTAAAATAAACAAATAGGAGACATCTTGGTCTTTTACAAAGATGCTTATCTTAAAACATATTATCTCACTTTAGAACTACATTTTATTTATCATGAAACACATATATGTACAAAATGAAACTACTCTGCAAAAACAGGATGGCATTAGACTCTGCTGTCAGTCAGTTTGCAAGAACAATGACCATATGTTGGACCAAAGGAATTTATATTCACTGCTTATTATCAGTAAATACATATATATATGTATATATATGTATATATATATATATATATATTTGTTATGCATTGCTGTGCTAAGTGCATCAATAATAAACACAACTAGGCCTGTACTGCCATATGAGATTTTTATAGGGTAATTTGGGGATATTATATTGCTTATGTATTTCACTTTTTTTAATCACAGTGCTGTAAATTTCCTTACTGCAGAGGACGACCACAGAGGAATGAAGAAAGGAAACACTAATTAGCACTGCAGGATTTGTTAAACAATTCCTCTTGAGTATGGAGCAGCATTGCAGCAAGAAGGTAAATATTTGAAGATGTACAATGGTTACATCTCGAAGTGTCTATGTGTGTGTGTCTAGCGGTCCAGCAGTCTGAATACCCTGACAGGCACAGCTTCTTTTACTTAGAAATTTTTCAGCAAACATTCTTATCTCATTCTTATCATATGATGGACATGCAGAGGTAGAAAGTGAGAGAGGGAGAGAGAGACAGGTACAAAAACTCCCACTGGGCCTCCTATTGCCTACGAGCTTAAACTCTGACTGCAGCATTAAGTGTTGTACTCAGTATTATAAACAACCCTTGATGCATTTCACATGGTCCTCTCACTAATTCATGACCCCAATTTTATTAAGGAAATTTGGTATTGCAGAAAACTTGCAGGGCATAAGGGAAGTGTAGGAGCACTTCCATGGGAGAAAGGAGCATCACAGTGCCAGGGGCTACTGCATTCCTGGAATGAAAATTCATAAATAATGCAGGGCTGGATAACAAAAAGAACTCCCCCGCTGTCTCGCATGGTGCTGCGCTATCCAAAGGCCATGCAATATCACTCAAATCTCAGAAAAACACAAATTACTAGACACAAGCGAACATTTCTTTGTTTATGGTTTCTTGACTCAGGACAATGGAAGCTGCTCACAGTAAAACGGCAGTATCCTAACTATTGTCAGGAAGTTGCACCGAAATAATGACAAGGCTCCAAGCCAAGGAGCTGAGCGGCTTCTCTGGATCTCCAAAACGCCATATGCACTACCCGCTTAACAACAAGAAGTGCAAAAATTAAAAAGGGAATGTGCAACAGCTGAAAGAGATAATTAGTGAAGCAGCAACCACTGACCGCTAACTGCTGCTGAGGGGAAATCAGAGTGCATTGGCAGAAGATGAAACGCGAAACCCTGAATATCTGACGGATTGATCGGTCATGTGGTTGGTTCGTAGACTGACAGGAATGCCAATGCCTTATCAGTGGCATGTGTGCAATGTATAATTGGTGGGGTGACATTTCAATTCAAAGACTCATCTTCTCATTGCGTTGCCATTATGGGTGTGCCATTTAAAATATGCACTTAATCACTGTTCATCAACACCTCTAGTGCAGAAGCCTTTAGGGCCTAAAAACCATTCACAAGGAAACATCCGGCTTGCGCACACGCAGTTCGTCAGACAGTAGTATGAGTGGCCCATAGCTATGACATGAAGCCCATTGATGCCACAGAATATAGTACAGTGGGAAAAATGAATGTAGGATTACAATTATCAAAGTCCCCAGCTCCCATACATCATCCTCTTCTTCTTCAGTGTGGATATGACTGTAAGTGTGTGTCTGTGTGAAACAAACACAGGAGAGAGAGATAGTGTGTGTGTGAGAGAGAGAGAGAGCGAGAGTGTGTGTGTGGGAGAGAGAGAGAGAGACAGAGTGTGTGTATTATCTAACCTCCATACACAGATGTTGTCTATTAATCACAAAGAGCAAAGAGAGACAGCCTGATTTTTATCATCACTATCAATAACAAACCGCTGAGGAATTAAGTCCAGTGCCCGCATCATTTTGAGCAGCAGCGTCAGGTAGGGCAGTGACACACAATGTAATGCAACACTGACAGAACACACATACAAGTATGCATTTGTAATTAATGGGGGGTGGGGGTCTTAAAATAATATAGCAGAATGCAGGTATGACTGATGGGTGAAACGATCCGAACATCGATGCAGTTCTCTTAAAGACGTGTACAGTGGCTGGAAGAGTAGTGCATTAGATCTGTGTATTAGTCATGTTGTTCTTTGTGATTACAACACATTTGCATTTAAATATAGGGTGTATAGAGCTCCTTTAAAGCCAACTATACAGTATGGGATGCTTTACAGATGTTGTCAGATAGAACACATTTAGAAAATTACTCGGAATTTATATTAGTATTGTTTATTTATTTGTTTTGCTTATTTAATTATTTATTTATTGGAAATACGCCTTCAGTGGTTTACTCCAAGCAATTATTTATAATCTGCTGTGAAGGAGAGCTGTGAGTAGGTCTAATTTAAATCTATCGGAGCATATCCATCCCGGTGCAATTTTCCCTGCCTTCACAATAATTATGATTTATCAAAATGCATTGGCTGATGTTAATTATTTAGCCTCACAACGGGTGAGAAAAATAAATATCGTGCGGTTCAATCATGTAGTCAAGGAATGGCTTCGCCAACTGCAGCGTCACGGGACAGTAGAAGTTCATGTATGAGATGTGAAGACAGGCATTTTTCAGCAGGATGAAGCGAGTCAGAGAGTTAAAATGTATCCTGACGTGCCTGTTGGACCTGTGGGCTACTGGTGGCAATTTCTGGCCCTGGCTGGGTAGGCTGCGTGGATGCTGGAAGACAGAAGGCGCGCGTCAGAGAGATCTATACCCCCTGGATCTCCGGTGGCCCTGCTGGCATCATTAGGCTACCTTAGTGCTGATGGAGATGGAGTGGACGAGCCAGAAGTGGAGCACAACCACTCAAGGCTGCAAGCGCTGCTGAACCAAAACGAATACGACACTGGCACACATGAAGCAGGCGGTCCGCAGCTCTGTAACTGGACTGTCATTATTTAGACTGGCTGTCAAACACACAGCTTTGTATGCACAAAGTCTGCACTCATTCACTTCAAAGGAGGCGCACTGATTTTCATAAAACCGCACTATACACACACGCACACACACACGCGCGCACACACACTCTGTCTTTCTACCTCTCTGGCTGCCCCTCTCTCTCTCTCTCTCTCTCTCTCTTTCAAACATACTCACGCGCACACGCACGAGCCGTGAATAGCATATCACATCTGAACAGCTGATAATAACCATTTCCTGTGAACTCACGCACGTTCATTACCTGAGCCTCGTTTAGCAAAGCAACATAGTAGCCGATCTCACCCCGTGAAGCCCACTAAAGGCCAGAACTGAACGTGTCGCTTACCTTCCCGACGTGAAGCCATTCCTTTAGTCCGATTCCATGCTCTGAGAACCCTGCAGAACGCTGAACTGACTGACTGTGCAATTCCCCCCGGTAGAAATGAGACTTGAGACGCGGTGCTCCTCGCTAAAAAGATGTGGAAGAGACACCTCTCTCCCTCTGTGTGTGTGTGTGACTGCTGGTCTGGGTTTCGAGGCGGCGGTGCTGAAGATGCTCGCTCTCAAAAGCCGACAGAGGACGACGAAACGATTTGCGCGGACAGGAAGGGCTCTCCTTGCAGGGGCTGTACGCGAGCCAGCTCCGCTGTGCTGTGTGACAGGGAGCCCGGCGCGGTGCGTTTAGCCGCAGTTGAACCCGAGGAGATGCTGTTGCTGGCGAGGCTCGGTGCCGCTATAACAGCATCCCTGGATCATACCACCGCACCGAGGAGAAGGGGGTGTGGCACAGACCGGCCACAGACACAAACACGCACAGGCTCTCTAACATCAGGAGGTCGTCTGGATCGCTAGTTAGACTCATTCAGGTGATGCCATATGGCTGCACTGTTTCCCCTGTGTCGGAATGCTGACTCATTAATAGAGTATCATTGGTGAAAGTTTGGAAATTTCTGCTTTGGAAGCCTTTCAGCAGAATATTTACAAATATTAAAAGCAATTCATATTCGCAAGCAACAGGCCTGAGAGCTTCTGTGCATCACAAAAATCTTCCATATTAAAAAAGTAAGAAGGCATAAGAAGAAGGCTGCTGATTGTTGGCAGTACACAAATGGCTGAGATGATGAAAAGCAAGGTAAAACATGTTTACAGTGTATGCATACATAGAAGATGGAATCTGATGCTAATTTACTGCTCCAGTGGGCCTGGTTTATCATAGCACCTGTAGATCATCTCACAAAATCTATTTTCTTCTTCTTAATTAGCCACCTAATGATTCTGACCTGTGCTCTGCATACGTGCTACGTTGGTATGGTGTTTACAGTAGCTTGGTTCAGACAACTTGTGAATGACAGGGGTTCTAATGATGCAGTTTATTATTTCCCCAAAGCATAGTACACACGAGGCTACAAACAACCATTTTGACAGCTGCTTCAGTCTATCTGCCTTTCTGCCTGTCTTGCCATATCCCCAACGCAGCACAGCACGTTGTGTCTTTTATCAACAACAGGTTTTGGCACTTTCCATCAGTTTCATCACTAGTTCTCTAAATGGATGCTGCAAGTCCAGCTGTTCGGGGCAGAGAGTGAAATGATTCAAGGGAGCTCAGTGAAAGAAAAAGCTTTTAGGTTGATAAAATTGTACTTCTCTGATGTAGAGATTACTAGTGTATTTGTCATGTGGATGTGGGTTGTCAATATGTGGCTGCCAGGCTGCTTCTTAGAACAAAGACTGTAGAAGATTGTAATGGATTTTGATCAGGAGTCAAAGAGTTTCTGAGAGCATAGCCCCACACTGGAGAGCTTTGTGTGTCTGTGACTCCATGTTTGCCTGCAGAGTCCTAATGGCAGGCATAGTGCACCTCCAGCGGCTGGGTAAATGCTCTTTTAAAAGAGCAGCTGCTCTTCTGCTCGACACATCTCACTGAGACATCTCCTTGACAACCAGCTCATTGCAGATATTTGAAATGTCACACTTTTTACTGTGATTCTTTTTTATCATCATGGATTGTAGAGGAGAGATAATAGATGTGGAGAGGGGAAGAGCATTGGCCTTGCTATAAGGTAGACATAGTCCTTGCTTATTATTCTAGAAAACATGGCAAGTGGAAACTGAAATTAACATTTAATATGATGAGAGAAAGTTCTTTAATTGTGTGGCCTGATATTCATCCAGCATGGAACCTTCATGGTAAGAACAGTGTGCAGAGTAGACCCAGTTGACATTTTATCAGATAATAAACATTATTAGGGCCACAGATGCGCTGTAGTGCTTTTCGGAGTGCATTTAAGACACAATGTCAGTTGCATAACGTCTAATATCATGAAGATTGCATTAAAATGATGTGACCTAATTAAATTGTGTCTCAACTGTCAAAAAAAAAGTCAGTGGAAACAAATAAGGGACCATAAGACCATATTTTCCGATCCAATTATTCCTGCCCTATTTGGATAGCATGGAAGCACAGCTGAGTGTATAGGGAGGAGAGGGGAGCACAGAGGTGGATTTAGAGCTGGTACTCCATAAAAGCGATGTGAGAATGAAGGGAAAGCTACGGTTGCTGTTGTGAATGCTAAAATGGAGTCTGGTGAGAATAACTTTGATGGGCAGTTGTGCGAAGTCCGGATATCCCTTCTTTTTCCCAGATTGCAAGCAACCGGCACCTATTCTATTCGGCGTGACACGTTTATTAAAACCTGATCGGCTGGAATATATTACACCTTAAACGGTGTCATGTCCTTAATGCTACTTCAAACCTTAGCTGCAATAACGGATTTTAAGTATCCCTGCAGTAATTCACTTCACAGCTGGAGGCAGTTTCCATGAGCATTATTTAGTCTTGTACATGCAAACTACAAAGCCAACACAGTTTTTCCCCTCGAAACTCTGCGTTCCTGCTAGGCTCTGATCGATTGGCCAGTGATCAATCCCTCCGCCGTAGAACACAAGGTGAATGGTGCATGCTGTAACTAGAAACTAACAATTATCGTCTCATTTCTTTTGCTGCATGTGTCTTTGCTGATTTTCTTACCATCTCCCCCCTTTATTTCCTCCTCTGTCCCTTGCCAATGCATATTTTCTTCTAAAAAACTCTTTCTATCTTTTCCCATTTCTCTCAGTTTTTTTTAACTTAATTTCTTTCCACTCATCTCCGCCTATATCCCACTGCCTAGCTCCATCCCTCTCCAGGGTGATGTTGCTGAAGGGGTTTCTCTTATTCTGTAATGAGGCATCTTGGATCAATGCTGTCAACAGTCCTCACCAGCTGCACCAGCTGTACTGTATTATTCTATCCTCGCGGTGGATGCCTTATCTCCCGGGGTGTTAAGAGTTAACAAGGGTATTTTTCCATCGGAAGGGTGTTAGGGATATGCTCCATCACTTTCTCTCTCTGTTCTCCACCAGTGCTCTGGCTCCACCCAGTCAGCCATACAGCTTGAGTGTCTCACAGGAGACAGGGCCAACCATTTATTGAAATCTTTTTTTAAATGACAAAGCTATGACCTTTCTGATGCATGCGCTCCACAACCATAAATTCTCACAGATTTCATTTTACATTTCCTCCAAGCATTCACAACCAAATTACACCTCCACAGCCTTCAACCTACGGGCGAGGAGCCAGTATTTTCATCTTCAATTATTACTTCTTTTTTTTTTTCAACTTTCAGACGGTACTTTAGCACTTTGTGAAGCAGATAAGTGTTTTGGAAGTTCTGAAAACGGTGGCATAATCTGTCCTGAAAAACACACACATTTTGACAGCAGTTTCAGAGGCTGTCCTTTTCTAAGCCTGTCATCAATTTCCTATCTGAAAAAGGAAAGAGAAGAAAAGAATCAAGCATGGAGAGGTGTCTATTGATTAATCACTAACAGTAAGAGAGCCCTGATGAGCGAGCAATGTGAACCAGTTTCCGTGTGTTGACAGATGAAACAGCTATATAACCTCACCTCCTCTGACACATTCTCCTTCAAGCCTTTCTCTCATAATTAGTCATATCCCTGAAAGGGCATGACATTAATAAATTCCACATTAAATCCACATATATAAACTGAGTGGGATTTGAAAGAAAGCAATATTTTTAACTGGCAATGCTGTGACTTTCCATAGCCAGTGAAGAGGAGATTGCAAGGTGGAGATTGCACTACAGAGGACACAGGATGATACAGGGAGAGGACATCACTGCACCAAAGACAGGCAGTGATCATGTGATACAGGAATTATTGATTTATAAGGCATATCTTTATCCTTACAGTATGCATGAAAGCGAAGAGAGCAGCAAGAGCATCACTCGATTACCTTGAACAATGGAATCAAGTCTTTGTTCTGAGCTTAAACAAAGCACCAGCAGGCACTCATACACACCCTTTGGTCCCCAAACCAGGGATGAAATAAAGGCTTTTTACTTTGGACCCCTAAAATCTAAGGATTGTTCCCATAAGGATCAAAGTGTATGTGTATGTTTCAGGGGCTTTTGTATTTAAGTGTGTGCAGTGTTGAGTGCTTTCCTTCCTCAGTCTGTGCAAAAAACCCTCAGATACCAAATGCCACCCTAAAGCATGGGCACTTCTCCTCTTCTCCTTTTATCACCATACACTTCTTGCTCTTGCTCTCCTGCTTACCTGTGACAGGAGCGCCTTTCAAACGCACCTCATTGCATTTCAAACGCCAGTGGCTCCCACTCCCGTCTCTAAGACTCCCACACACACATACACGCACGCAGCTGTCAGCTGCCCAAATATTGTATATCCCCTGGCCTTCTCTCCCACCCCTTCCTGAACTAACTCCTCCACAACCTCGAGTTGTTGAGAAAATAATATTTTATGCATGCCACAGCAGCCCACACGCAGATACAGCTTATGAAAGACATACCAAACCTACTTTCCTGCCAACATTTGTGTGTGTGTGTGTGTGCGTGTGTCGTGCATGTGTCTCCGTGTTCACATATATTTGTGTGCAGCTTGTTTTTATATGCTAAATTAAGACATACTTAAATACTGTTCTTGTATTTTAATGCAAGAACACATGGCACATAGCTTGTTTTACAGTGTCGTTGGGATCAATATGCATTATGTAAATACTGTGTCTTTGTAAAACTTGGGGGTGCAAAAGGCCAGAAAAGTCTAGTTTTGGCATAGGCATCTCATTCTTGAGAGAATTATTTACAGCATAAGAATCGAAGGGATTCTGCCTACATACCTAAGCATTTGTTAGAGCAGGAGAGGACACAGTACAATGAATTTGCATCTGTTTGAAGTATCATTATTAATTCATGCCAATGAGACTTTGCATAGGGGAGACTGGAAAAAATTTGAAAGGGGGAAAAAGTCCCAGTAAGCACAGGGACTGTTTGATCTTGTTATGTCTTCTTGTTCTGCTTTTGGAAGTTATGACTCTGCCCAAGTATCTTTATGTTTAGATGCACCATATTGACCAAGTCCTTTGGGAACAACAGGCTGCTATAAGCGTGGGCCTATCTTATTTAATCAGCATGCGTCGAGCTAAATGACGAGCTATTATCGCTGGCCACCCATTGACTGCTGCTCAGCTTCTCAAACAGCCAAAGCAAAAGGTCAAACACTGATAATGAGTAGACAGAAAGAGCTATTCCTAATTAGACATGAATGTAAAATTTGAATGGGAAATTAGGTTGCGTGCACAAGAGAGAGATACAGCACATCCATCTGGCAAGCTATTCGGCTGTACTCAATATTTACTCTTCTCTTTGTTTTTTGTTTCTCAACAGGTGCTCTCGGAAGTGTGTGTGTTCATGTGCACGTTGTGCAAGAGAGGGAGTGTGTGTGTCTACATTCATATTTAAGCAACATCAGGATGTACTTGCTGATGTACCTGCTTGTGTATAAGGTCGCAATTGCATGTGTTATCCCACATGTGTACATGTGGTGCTGATGTGTATATGCTGGCACAGCCATTTCCCCTCAGAGTAGGAAAGCGGGTGGTGTTTGGGGGTGACAAATATACTGGTGGCACATTATCAGCAGCAACACAAACACAGGCTGGCAGTATCCCAGCTGTTGGGGGGGGTATCTTTATTTGTGTATGTGTGTGACTCTCCTGAATCAAGAGAAGAGAAGCATGAGAAGGGTATTGCCAAGGAGGAAGGTTTTGCCTTCAGGGAGAAGGGTAATTACATGAGAGCACACAGAAGATAAAAAAATATTAATGGTATTATTGGTCAGTGGGGTGCTGTCCTTGGGGTGTCCTGGAGACACATATCAAGCATGTTCTGGTAATACTGTTGATTTAAATCTATCTTACAACAAATACTGTAATTCTACAGCACATTTTCTTCCTATTTGTACATGATCTAATAAAGCAGTCATTGCACACTGGGTAAAGTAATCATCTTTCACCCCATGGGCTTAAACTCAAGTCCAAGTGACAGCAAGCATTTACCTTGCTCAAGTGTCCTTGAGCATTTTACTTAATCCCCACCCGCTCTAGGGGTGCTGTTTTGGTGCTAACCTGTGTTTTCTGTGGAGCCAGTTGGAACATGAAGCTTTCCTTCAGGAACCAGAGCTTCAACAGGAGCAGCAAAGCTCTGATTGTGCTGTCCATGGTGCTGAAAGCCAGCTGTAAAAATCCAACATGCTGCATCACAGGCCTGTATTACATACTGAGTGCAAATGGATTTCAGTATGCAGAGTATTCATGCTGATAAAGTGCAGAAATTAAGCATGCTCAAAGATAACACAATGCATACTAAAATCACTTGCTTTCAAGTATGCATATATCCCACAATGCAACGGAGGAATGAAATGAAATGTAAAAATTCTAACAATGTGTGGAAGAACTTTTTTTTCTAAAATGTGCATTTCACCATGTTTTACACATAAAGTTTAGTTTAGTTAAGTCAAGAAATGAAAGTGAAAAAGTGGTTGAATAGTGGCTTCTGTGTCTCTGGAGGAAGCTTTGCACCTTTTGAAAACAAACAAAAAAAAACCTTTATGATGTTGTCAGGGTTATCTTGGCCTTGAGATGTAAGATTTTGAACAGTATGGAGTTTGAAAGATGTGGGCGTTTAAGAGGGGAAAAAAGGGTCTAATGAAAGATGCTATTTGGTTGGATTATGGGATATGGAGGATCTGGCCTTTTTGAAGCTTGACTCTGCTTCAGTTTTTACAGTTCTTTTTAAAAGTCTCTCACAACTTCATTCAAGTGATGTATCACATCACTGGGTGCCCTTTTTCATGTATAATGTTTTAAATTCTCAGTTTGATATCTCTCAGTGTGAGTTTTGTAGAATTTTCTGTTAGCCCAAACCACTAAACTGTGTTATTTCCTTTGTACACCACCCTCAACACAGTACTAAAAACTGTAGATAGAGAGTACTGTACACTGAGGACATAAAAATTTAAAAATATGAATGGAAAAAGAACAACTCAATGAATATGGGTAGTTATCCTGAACCCCTTATCTCCTTTTTAGGATGTAGAGGGAATTTTCAGTGACATCGGACGAGCCATTGGTCCTTGAAAGAAGCTCTATGACTCAAACCGAAGTTTGTTCATGGACCTTCTCTCTAAGGGATCGAATTATTCTTGTAGATTAATAATGTATTGACCAAAAAGTCACAATTCATATAGTTTTAGAAAATTCTGGCTGTGCTTTAGTCTCTGGGCCAGACTCTCAATAACTTCTTTTTGCACCCATTTTGTATTTCAGTGTATCACAATGAGAATTCAGCCGTGACTGCCCTTGGCTCTGAATTACTCAGAAGAAGTCCACAGAATGTGGATGGGTTAGAGAACAACAATAGTGTGACTTATCAATCCAGCTCTGAATGATCATGTTCCTACTGCCTACAAAGCGAGACAGATGATTTTCTTCTTCTCCTTCTAAAATTTCTTCATATTATAATATTAAAGATAACCACTTGAAAAAAATAGCATGAGTCTTTTCAAATGCTGTCATCCCTTGGACAAAGGGGGCTATGAGCCAGCCAGACAGTCTGATTACCAGAAACATGTTTTATTTAAGGTTATCTAAATTGAGAGATTTTTGTAATTGTGTTTTTGTTTGTGCACTCATGCCTGGCTGGAAGTGGGAGTGACTCAGTTGGAAAAATGTATCATCGGGCACTTCTGTGCACCAATTTTGGCAAGTTTGGCAACATCTGAATAAGACTTAGATGAAAAGTTGGGGTGTTGTTTGCTGATCTTGCCACAATGTCTGATCAAACTACTCGTACATAGTCCAGAGTTTTTGAGTGTTGTTCCTTTCTGCCAAGTTTGAGGTGTTTTACAATAAACTGCAAGGTAAAATTAGTCTCTCTGCAAATGGAGTTTGGTATTTCAAGAACAGTTAAATTAAAAAAAAGATCTTACTCGTTAACAAAAAGGTCTCTCTCTGCAGGGATCCTCTCCATAATGTTCTCAGACATTTGGAATAACAATCTGAGCCTGTCAGTGGTAAAAAAAAAAAAAAAAAAAAGCCCTTTCAATGGACATCTGATGGGTGTAGATGCCTTACAGTAACTACAGCTTGTCACGTGCTTGCTGGCTGAGGTAATCTAAAGGATGAAATCTAAAACTTTTTGTATAAAATATGTAAAAATATGCCCCAGGTTTAAAAATACTGGAACTACCCATTCACACCCACTGCTTTGACTGTCCCCCAATACTACGATATTAGTCCAAAATAGTCCAGCTTGTGACAGTAGCCATATTAGCTGTGCAATATGCTAAAGCAGGTTCAACAGCCTAATCTATCAAATAAATAGCTAAACAACATAAAACATCATCAATCCATCCTTACGCTTGAACAGTGACTGTCCCATGTATCCAGTGGACTGCACACACACAGTTTCCAGTCCCTGTGGGGACATTTCTTTCATATATCCATCAAAAATAAAGTTAATCCACTGGGCCGTGACATCCTCAATTGGTGTTAGTAGATAAAGACTTTTGTGTGGGTTTTTGCAGACAACAACAAAGAAATTGGCTCCTACCTTCCACATCTTATAACAAGGTCAGAAAGCCACAAGGTTTCAGTGGGCACAACAATCACCTAGCTGGAGGACAGTCACACAGCTGGACATGGTGCTGTGTTACATAGGGACAAACAGCAGCAATCTAAGAGAACGCTCAACTACTGATGAGGTGTTTCAGGCAGTTCAGGAGCAGCATTTTCTGTAGGACAGAATAACTCCCTTTGGTGTGGGCTTAAAGCTTTGCAAGTTTGCAGATGCAAAGAAAAGCTATAAAACACATTAAAGGAAAAGAAAAAAAACCCAAAATGCATAATATGGCTGTTATGTATATGTGAAGGAGGTTCTGATTGCTGTAATGTGTCCTCCTTTTCATATTAAGCACTAAAATAGATTTCCAGACAGCGATTTCAATGTAACTGATAGTAGACAAAATCCACAGTCCTCCATGGAAAAAATATATTTCAAAGCTTACCTGAAGCTAAAAAGACTTCAGTCTATGAAGTCAAATTAACCTGATGCCTTCCCAAGTTCTTCTTAATACAAAATTCCCCCTTTATGCTTCTCTTGGACAGTGTTTCCTTGTTGAGCTGCTTTGGAGGAACAGTAAGACAAAGTAGGGACTATGACTTAGGAAAATGCAAACTCAATTTGATGAACTCCTTTTGCATAATGTCTACATTTAGTCAGAATAAGGACTGTGGATTTGTCCATCATCTACAGTGGAAGCACATTACGAAAGAATCTGTCAATGTTCAACAAGAACAGTTCAGCAATCAGACCATGTAGGCACTTGACTGATGTTTTAAAGGTCCAGTATGTACAATTTAGTGGCACCCAGCTGTGTGGTTTACAGCTTGCAATCAAATGAACACCCACTTGTCTCACCCTTCCCTATGGGGGCAATTAAAAATGCAAAAGAAAAGCACAGTAATTACATGAATATTGTATTCAAATTATTATTATATGTATTTCAAGATTATATTAGATATTCAATTTCTGCTCCTACATCATCAGAAATCCCACACACCGGACTTTTGAGAGAGATTTGAAAAATGTGAACTGATCCTTTAAAGACAATTACAGTTTCTGAGAAACATTTTTGAGACAGTTATGTTAAAATGTTTGTAAAAGCTGAAAATGTTGAAATATTTTTATGACTCATCCAATCAAATGTGATTTGGGATAAGTGCCTAACCTGCCCACAGTATGTAAAAGCCCTTGACTGTTCGCTCGGGGGTTGTAGCACATAGTTAGCAGAGTGAAATCATGTGTGTTTGGATATTAAGTTGACAAAAAAAAACTCCTGATCTAACATTGTTAGTGAGGGAAGAGTGGGTAGAGGCAAAGTGTTGTGTACTAGCTGAGTCAAAGCCCATTTCTAACTAATTCAATCAAGATTTTCATAATTATATATAAATATACTCTATTTAGCTGGGTGAGAGTATCTTTTATATATGACATGTTATGGAAGATAAGATACTCTAACATCAGTTTTACTGTGTCTTTATAAGTTTCAAATCAGGTTTTTAGCTACTTTAAAAAAGTGTGTCATATTAACAATAATAGGAGCAGCATTCTATCTATGGAGCTTTCTGTTCTGTGCTAGAAAGACCCTGCAGCCATATGTCAGGTTTGATGGAAACAAGAAGTGAAGGGGCAAGTCCAGCCAGCAAGTTGCACCCACATTGTGTCTGTGTGTGTGTGTGTGTGTGTGGTAACTTCAAAACACTATCAATTGATAATGTCGTGAACAAGATTTGAATGAATGTGTCAAATGTAGGAAACGTCAGTTTGCTCCAGAAGGCATCAGTCATTGCAGAGGGCTGAGAGAATATGGCACTGATCTGTGATGAGGCATCGGTTGGAAAGGTGTGAAATACTTCCTGTTAACACTTTACACACAGCCTGTCAGAGAAATGAAAACCTACAACCAGGCAGTGATAGATATGCATGTACACACACAACTGCTGTTAACTCTTCTGTCACTTTGATTTAACCTTGGGAAATTGTTTTACAGATATTTTTCTGAGTGGAGAGAGATTTTCTGCCTGACATGTGATAGGCAAGTTAATTAAGACACTGACATTATTAAAGCCAAGAGCGACTGTGGCATGTTTTTATTAATTCACCATCTGACCTTTCATGGGATTCAGGCTAACACCTGATATCTTTACAATTGCTGTATCATACCCTGGAAGCTTACACAGGAGAAAGAAAAAAATATGAATTCAACTGTTCAAAATCTCACACAGAAGTCTACTATGACTTTCAGCTTTTCTGTGTCCTTTTGTGATTGTGAGCGCCATGGAGCAGTGAAAATGTTTTTGTTTTTGTTTGTTTGTTTTAAAAAATAAAAGAGGAACGGATGCAATTCAAATTCTGCACACACACACACAGACAGACAATTTTACCTACAATGTGAGAAACGTCTTTAATAAAGCAATTGACCAAGATTTAAAAGAAACATTTTGTTTGAATATTACTTCTCAGAAATGGTTGAGAGTTAAAATAGGAGAAATATGACATTTACATAAATAAAAAAAAGTAATTTCCCAAACCAATTTCCCTGATGTACAGCTCAGCTTGAAGAGCTTACAGCCTGCAATATTAAGCCAATGAAATGATTCATTGATTGAAAAAAAAAATAAAAAAAGGCACATTGTTACACAATACAAGGCCTTGAGCAATAAACTTATGAACAAATGAGACTCAAAGGGCAATGATGACAAACAATGCTGCTAGGATCCTTCTGTCTCTAGTCAATTCCATGACTTTGCCTTTAGCCGAAAGTCAGGAAATTACAGTTTATCAGGTCTAAGGGAGCCACATTTGACAGTTTAAAACATTCAAATTTTTCATCTAACTCTATATTTGTTCAAATCTCCAAAATTATTCATCTCTGACTAAAGGCAAAATTTTAGAATTGGTGCATTTTAAATTCCAACTGCAGTCTGATTGCAAAAACGTTGTGACGCTGTGTAAAACATGAATTCACTAGCAAAGACTACATCAGTGTATGGTACAAAAGTATTTTATCTGTAATGGAGAGCAGCGAAGAGAGGAATTTGGCTGGGGAGGATATAGTGAGAGGGGATGGTGTGATCTTGTTCCTGAATTTTAGTTTTAATAACTTAATTAAAACAGAATATGATAATTTGCTAATCCATCCATTATCTACCATCGCTTATCCTTTGCATGGTTAGTTTTGTGATCCTTTTTGGCATATAGGCTACTCAATTGAAAACAGTAGAAAGACAAATTAATGCTTTAGTTCATCAACTATATTTACTGATTTCAGTAAATATATGCTTATTTTGAACATGATTCCAACACGTTGGGACAGGGGAAACAAAAGACTGGGAAAGTTGAGGAATGAACTAAAAGATCTGTTTTGTTTTTTTGAACAGGTTCATTTGGTAACAGGTGATAGTTTCATGATTGGAAGGGGCAACCTTAAAAGGCTCATTTGTTCAAAGGCAGAGGGTCACCACCCTGTGAAACAACAAATGATTGCATAAAGGATATTAGTAGATTGGGAACACTTTGTAAAAACTGTTCTCAGTAAACACAGTTCGTTTGCTACTGATTGCACGCTGTTTTTAGCATGCCAGCTTTTTTTTTGGAATTAGGGTTTTATGAAAATGTCTGCTGCTGAAACTGAATGTCTATGCTGTGGTGTCAGATCCCATTGTGACTGGTTGAGGTTGAGCTAATGTTAATTATATACAGATGAGTAGTTTCATCTATTACACAGAATCCCATTTTATAGGCTGATCAAGTGATGTATGAAAAAAAAATCTTTAAAAAAAGTTCCTTATAAAGGAACTGGTAGCTATGGCTGTCACAGGTGGGGTGGAGTAAAAGGTACAATATTTCTTTCTTTAAATATCTGACTAAAATGTATCCACACAAATTGTACTACACTGTAAATGTTTTAAATTACTTTCCACCACTGCATCAATGCAAAATTTTAGATTGACAGTATGAGATACTGTATAATCAAACACCACATGAGGTAATGTTTGGAAGCAAGGTGATCGTCCTTGCAGCAGAGAATCTAAATCAAGGATTAAAGACTGGTGGTGGTATTCAATGAGGTTCTTACGTTACATGAAATTCAATTATCCATCTTTATTTCCTCTGAAATAAAGAGGTAACACACAAAAGCTGCATTAACTGGCCATTTTGAGACAGACTGGTGATGGCATTTCTGATTCAAAAGCTTTTTTTTTTTTTTTTTGGGAGAAGGCCTAACCAGTTGGTATCAACAATGGCACAACACAATTTGTGTGTGAAAATAGCAGGTTATGAAACACACTGAATCACTTGGCAAAACCACAAAAATACCAAAGCATGACTGTTTGAAACAGTTTTTTCCAGTTCTTCTTTAGACATCCTGAATAAAGGATAGAGATGGATTTTGTTGACTCATAACATAACATCTATACTACAACTTAAGTTTACTTACATGTTATCATATATTCAGTTACCATCAACTAGTGACCCTGGCAACATCTGGCCTGCCAAAGCTTCCCATCTGGCTTGCAGAATAATAACGAATTTAGAAAATACGTACATCTAACATTAGTTACCATTGGGAGAGGCCCAGTTCATCCTCAGAGTATTTGCCAATTTGCTTGCCAACTCCTACCAAAGAGCCAAAAACTCCTCAAGTCGTAGTTCACCCATTCAACAGAGTCAGATTACTTTCCACCTCCACCATTCCGACTCTGTGGACCCACCATCATACTGCCAGACGCTCAGGCTGAATGTTCCTCGGAGCTGACAGCAGCCCACTGGCCAAACTACAGGAGGGAACTGCAGAGTTGTCAGGGAATCACTAAGCTTGGCTGTTAGACACAAGAGACATCACTTAAGCTTATTTTCATTGACCAGCTGTTGTATTAAGTCTCAGACTTTTTAGTCTTTTTATTTCTTTCTGAGATCCCAAAGTGTTTATTTTTAAGTAAAGAGAGAACTCTTCCATTAGATGAACTGTTGATTGTGTACTGAGCACTGGCTGCCTTCATGGTCTGGGTCTGTGAGCATTTTGTAGTTCTAGTATCTAGTTATCATTATGGATTGCCCATGTTGTTAGAACTCTGTTCACACTGATATAATGTAATAAAAATAACATTAATTTTGTAAGAAAATAGTAAAAAATAAAATACATAAAACAGTAAATAGTGGGCTAATTAGGAATAATTATTTTTTATGCATGTTAGAAAAATTCTAGCCCTTGGGTGGCTGTAATTGATGACCCCCAAAATAGTCATTTATTTTTGGTTCTTTTCTGATTTGCTGAAAGGGTGTTTGTAGGTTGGACAGGTAGAGATAGACAAATATATAGAGAACATGCGTGTATAGATGCATGCATATTTTTGAATGTGATACTACGCATTTCGCAAGAAACACATTCAAAACCTCTCAACATTGTTTTCTTATTGGACTGTATGAGATGCACTACAGTAGTCAATTCAGACTGAAAAGTTTGCCCCGATGATATGATGATATGTAGCAGAAGATTTGTGGAGCACAGTGCACAAGAGGTCCCTGAACCACAGAGACTGCTTTACAGGCAACTAAGGGCGTATCTGCAGGCAGCTACATCAGACGTTGGAACTGGCATACATCATCATGAGCTCTGTAACACAGGGTACTGAAACATCCAAAGGCTGAGAATCCCAACGGAGCGTCGCTTTCTCTTCAACAAAGCTCGAACATATTGCATTACAATACTGGGAACATGAAACAGTGCTGTATCTGTTGGAGGTTTGAATAACTTGAGCTTTACCAAGCATAGTAGAAGGTGGTCTTTGATTGTTTTAGCTCTGTGGTGATCTCCATTGCAGTGTCACCTGAAAGCAGAGGAGGGTAAAAACCTGTAAACAGCGTTAATCACCTGAACAGACTAATGTTATTTGCTCTTAATGAGAAAGGGCGTTGCACATCACGCTTAGAGGTCTCATTACTGACATCTCACTGACTCCCGATGTGGCAGAACTAATTCATACACACAAATGTATGTCCAAAAAAACGATGAATTCACTCCTGGCTAATTAATAATCAAACAAACTAATGAGCAGTGAAACATCCAGATGATGCGTTTAGTTGGACTAAGCTAGGCTTCTTACGATGTCATCCAGGAGCTGTGTCGTACATGTCTTCATGTAGAGAATTGGATTTAATTTCATTTCCACAAGGATGTGACAAATCTAAAAATTCTGTTATCCTAGAGGGTTGTAAAACATGAAAGTGAGAACAAACCTTAAAAGAAATTTTATGCAACGGAGTAAGATCTTAATCCTTGTTCAAATAAGGCCGGCAAAAACGCTTTTAACTTGATTTCCTCTGTTTCCTTTGGGTAATGACATTTGCAAACTTAGCAAATGAGGTCAGACTTCATGAGAAATCCATGTTGATTTTGTGCCAAGAGGAGAGATGGAGCTTGAACTGAATTTACCTATAGACAAGACATGTTGACATTAATTAATGAACAGTTTTGTCGGAATTTCTTAACATTTTGAGCATGTTTGCATCTGGAGCAGATGATAGTTAGTATAAGCTCATTGTCATCTGATATTATCTGACTGTCAACAGAGATGAATCAGCGTATAAGGAGTGCAAGGGTCACAACTGCTGCTTACAGACAATTGATAGAGTGCAATGACTGCACTCCAGGAATATATAGGGTTAATAAAAAATTAAGCTTTAGTTGTAAATCTGTACAACTGGAAAAACAAACAAAAAAAAAGTAGGTCAGTGCACTGTTGTCACAGTTTACTATAAAATCCAACAATTAGCAGTGCTACTTTCTATCCCCAGTGTCCAGAGTGTTAATAGTCTTGGGCAGGTTCCAGTATTCCATTACTGAATAATTGGACAGCATAGTGAGCCATCATTGAGCCCCTTGCTCTTGCCAAGGGAGAGGTGAAAGCCTTATTGATCCTGTGTCTGAATCTCTGATCAATCACCCCAAATCAGCCCCCAGGGAGGAGGGAGGGAAATCAGGTGACAAAGGATATCTCTATGACTATGTATGTATTAATCACCACAGTGGAGATGCATGCAGCATCACAAACAGTGTCTGGCTGGAGATTTCTCACTGAATTCTCAAGTGAACAGGAAAGTTACATCAGACCATGGAGGAAAGGTTGCAAGGACAGTTTGGTCAGGTGTTCCTGTTGCTCGGTAAAACAGCCGCAACTCTCCAAGTGACATCAGTGGCCGAAGAGCCTGCTGTGACTTCCTGTAATTGAGTTAAATAAATGATTACGTTTCCAGTGGCGGTTGCCGTGGCCTTCAGCTTTATGCCTGGCTAGAGCCACAGCCGATTTAATTAATTTTTAATTAGGAGGGAAAATTGCAAGCCTATTCCACCGGGACCTTTAAGACATCTGTGCATTAGAGATAACATTCTTAAATACCCTAAGCCTCCCAACAGTGGGAGCTTTGAGGGCAGTGCGTCTCACACAGTCCAGAGCCACAGGAGGTAGATGGGTTGCTGTAAAAGTTTTTGACGTGATCAGGGTTCACTGATCGAGCTGGGGACCTGAAGCGGGAGCAGGCTGTCCACTAATCGAAAGGTTGGTAGTTTGATCCCTGGCTCCAGCTGTAGTGTCCTAGGGCAAGATATCCCAAATTGCTGCATTGCTGTTCCATTGGTGTGTGAGTGGCTAAGCATGAAAAATATCAAGGGGCAATTTGAAGATAAAGCGCTCATCTCTCCCGATGAGCAAGTCAGCAGCTCGCATGGCCATGTCTCTGCCATCAGTGTATGAATGTGTGTGTGAATGGGTGGATGTGGTAAGTGTTGTAAAGTGCTTTCAGAAGTCATTACACTAGAAAAGCAGTATATACATGCAAATTCACTTAACATTTACCAAAGCCTCAGACTTGATTTGGTCCATCAATCAGTCATGCAGTTTCACGTGACTGTCACATGCAGGTTTCATTGAGTGATTGGTTGAACATCCCTTCCTCCTGCCATACAAAAACACACGTTTGGCAGCATACCATTTATTTCCATGCACATGCACTCACACGCAGACCCACTCTCCCCTGATGAATATATAGTGCTGTCCTATTTTGCTTCTTACCATGTAATCCCTCACACACTTAGCCTTTGCATGCCTTGGCCCTGGCTTGATGTATGGCATTCATGGTGTGCAAGAATGTAGTGGTCGGATGTTCAACAGCCTGTTGGAAGATGCTTTACAGCCCTGGCAAGCAGTACGTTGTCACAATGTGTTCAATATCACAACACATCAAAATTTACTGCAGGCTTCCAGCACTTTCCATTCATTGTACTTTATCACTGAGGCGACACACATTGATCTTGGCAAATAATGCTTTTGATTATTGAACATTACCCCATGCACTCCATAATCAGATTTATTTCTTGTCCACCATGTCGGCACTGAGGCATATGAACAGATATCACAGTAGATAGAAAGCAGAGAATCGTGTCTGATACTTGACATGATAATATCCACGAAGAGCACTTTATCTGAGAGGGAGATGATATTTACGTTCGTTATTCCCAAGAAAAACACACGACCTTCTCTTGGTGATACAGACTGACAAGTCCTTACAGAAATATGGGGGCTGATAACAAAAAATGCCTCACATTTGATCTTGCAAGGCGTCACACACCGTCTGATCATTTGCTTACTTGAATTCTGAAATACTGAGGCAGGTGAAGATGGCATAAAGGAGATACTAAAACACCAGTGCTGTTCAACAACTGCAGAAATGAGAAAAATTACAAAATCAGTCGCCAATCAATGAATTCCAAAGAACTGATTGTCAGAGAGACAGAGATTTCTCTCTGTCTCTGCATAGCAGTACTGTATTGCACTCCATTTTGTTACATTAACAAATGTGTTTTTGGAGGGAGCATTTTGTTGGAAGAGCTGATGGCAGAGTATGGAAGTGCCTAATTAGGCTGCTGTCCAGGAGGCTGTAGTGTGTGTGAGAAACGCCCCATCTCTGGCATTTAATCTAAGCCTGTCACATCCACTTTGCCTCCCCCTCAGCCCCAGAAGCACCCTGAGCACACAGCTGAGGGGACACCTGAATGCATCGCTGTAATTTTCTCTTTGTGGGATTCGCAGTGATATGCTTCTTACATGACACGGAGTGATGGTCCTCCAGGCTGAACCCTGCTATGCTCATGAAATAATGAATGAAGTACCATGGTACGATGAGACCAGTGTGCATTGGCGTGTTTGTGTGTTTATGCGAAACAAAAATGAGACGATACTATGACAGGTAGAGAATCAGTTATAATTGGGCAAAGCAAACAATGACTGCCACCCAATAATTAGTTTTGTTTTGTCAAGTGACAGACTTGTAAATTGAAAAGTCTTCTATTGATCACAACATATAAATGAGACACAGAGTGAAGACAACACAAAGCTGCAGAGGCAAACACTGCATCAAACAGGAGGGTGTGGCTGACAGGCAGAGAAAAACAATGAGCAGTCTGATGAGACAACAAGAGATGTCTGAAACTGGTTATGTGTCATGTACATGCAATCGTTTTCAGTAGTAAGATGAGCAAAAGACAGGGTCACGGTTCTTAAAACGCTGATTCACCCAAATTACGAAAAACTAAGATACAAAAGAGATGGCTCTCTCAGCCATAATCTGCCATCCCCTACAACGTTGGAGGAATTATGGCGTCCACAGCACCAAAAATATGTGCATATTAATGTGGATAATCTACAACTACCTGTGAACAGTTTTTCTCCAGAAGTCCGTTCCCCAGAAAGCAAAGTCATGCTCCTCTTAAATGCAGTTTTTCAAAACTATGAGTGCTACATGGCATGCATGCAAACAGATATCAAAAAACCACAGCATGTACTTGTATATATATGTTTTAATTGATTAATCAACCCTTTAACTGACCAGTCAACTATGATACTTGGCTTCAAAGTCAGTGTTACATTTTGTTTCAAAATAAAACGTCTGCTTAACCCAATTCACTAAACACTTTTCAAAAGACTAAAAATAGCTTCTTACTAGAGACCTGTATCACGTAGACAGTTTCAGTTATGCTGAGGTTTTACAGCAATATTTTTGGGAGATGTGCTTTTTGTTCCTTGCTAAGCATTAAGAAGACCGATGCCACTTTCATATTTATTTGTTTAATATGGGACTGGAGCCAGCAGGAAATTAGGTTATCTCAGCTTAGCACATAAACTAAAAACAACTACTTTGGACACAGCCAGGTTGGCTGGCTGTGTCCAAAGCACAAAAATGCTTCTCACAGCATCTCTAAAGCTTCACTTGAATGTGCCCAATAGCCTTGTGTCACCAAAAAGAAGTTACTGCATGTTTTATATATAAACAGATGTATTGTGAATAAGGGAGCTGTTTACTATTTCCCTCTGTTTACAATCTTGTCTAAGCTAAGCAAACCACCTCTTTACTGCAGTTTCATATGTACAGAGTGATATCAGATATCTCTTCTAACTCTCAGTAAGAAAGTGAGTAAACATACTGAAGCATATTGCTTAAAATGCTGGACTTTTCTTTTTAAGTTATCCACCTGTCAGATTTCAACAATCAGTGCAATACACTGGAAATAAACATGGATTTCACTGAGTGGTCAAAGCACCCCAAAGCACTTTTATTAACATAAACATGAGCAGCAGTAATTATAAGTGCAACATGTGCCAACATTTTCCGAACTACATTAATGTTTATCTGCAGCTTTGCCCTCTACTCAACACTGTGGCAAAACTGCAAGAATTTCCAACGATCGAGTAATCCATTATTAACATTAGTTTCACAAAAATTACAAAAATAAATGCAGAATGAGCAAATCATGCATAACAATGCATCACTGGTAATCTAAGTGAACTAATTCTGTAATAAGCAGGAGTAAAAGCTCTACAATTATTTGTATGCACCTGCTGTTGCTGCCTCCCTGGCAGGAGTATTTAAAATCTGTATTTACTGATTCCAGCCTCTTCCCGCTTTCAAGTCCTGAGAGACTGATGCAAATATAAAGCAAAACACTTTTCTGTGTCAGTGTAGGTTTCGGTGTTTCCCCAAGGGATCTCACTGTTGTGTCTCATGTGTGCTCCACGGTCACTGACTGTATTACCGCTTGCAAGTACAACCTATAGAGAGCCCTGTTAAGCTCAACGGCCAGCTGCCTTTACAGTGAGTGTTGTATCAGTGGTGCTGGGCTTTAATGGATGATAATCACAGTAGGACGTAGGAGGGCAGGCCAACGCGATTTTAATAGCTTCAGATGGATGTGTCTGTTTGTACAGCAGGAAAAGAAAAAGACACAGTGACATCAACACCTACTAAGGTTGACTCCGCAGTGACCTTCTCCATAGAAACAGGGAAATGTCATCTCAGTTAAGCCAATCACATGCTCTGTTTATGGCTGAAGTGACACACTGAGGAGTTTTGCCAGCTGAAGCTAAAATTGCTCAATTAGAAACAATTTGATTGGGAAACTAAGAGAATCTAAAGCTGATATATACTGTCCACGGTTAAATACGCTGGTTGAATGAGTGGCTTGCTGCGATGAACTGCTATTCATCCTGTTTATAGTCACATTTATTTGTGTTTTCGACAAGAGCTTAGGTGAGAAGATTAAGTAAATGGTCGTCCTTATGGTTTAAGTTTAAATATGGTTTAATTTAAACAGTTTTAGTGCAGCTGAATAAATATTTCCATGTGAAGCCAACCTGCTATGTCAACTCTAATGAGAGACTTTCATTTAAATCACTCAGGTGTTTCGTCATGGAATTTCTAATTTTAGTTTTAATCACTGAGCCAATATATCTCCATTGTTAAATCAAAAACCTCATATACCTGTTAAACCAGATCGTTAATCAGGTGTTAATCATTCCAATATTCATTTTCTTTCTGGCATGAAAAGCATCTCTGACGCACAGATGCACATGCATGAGCTTGCACACGCACAAACACACGATTTCCTCTCTCTTTCTTCCTTAAACACACAAACACGCAGGCGGTTGTGCAAATCAGAGTTTTGCACACTCAAATGCCTTTTAAACAACACAGAACGGTGACCTTGGTTTCACACAGAATATGAAATAAGCTGGACCATTATTTCGTTAATGCAGAGTACGTGCAGCCCTTCAAGCACTTTAGTTTCTGCCTTAACATTTAACCATTCTTTATTGCTTGCTGACTAGGCTTAAGGCAGCAAGGTCAATTACCAAGGGTTCCCCTTAGAAGGTACTCTACCAAGCTCATCATTTTGCATAAAGTCTTCAAATGCAACCATAATGACCCTTGTAAACACCACACTGAGGGATTAAAGACAGTTCCTTTTGTTTTGATACACTACTATTTAGTGAGTTTGGGTCGGAGCTGGGGAATAAAATGAACAGGGAGAGTGTTGTAAAAATGTTTAAGATGTGAGTGTATTAAAATATTCCACATGCAGCCTCGAACAAAGGGTCACTAAATGCAAAATGTTACAGACCACATTATTTAAGGCTAAGGAAAAGAATAGCCGTCTCTCTCGGGCTACATTTGGAGGAGAATATGAGTTATGTCTGCAATTTGTGTCATAATCTTCCGTTCTTGGACAGAACAGAAGATTGTAAACAGCAGAAACCCATCAAATTAATTGTGCAAGCTCTGTCCTAATGGCAGCAGGTATCAGTGATCCACCCTCACCCCTTCTCCTTCCACCCCCTCCCTGCACAGACTCTCCACAAAAAAAAACTCTTAAATGAATGCATGTACATGCAAAATTATATACAAATACACACGATTGGTTCATAAATTTCAAATCCCTGACTACCTGCAATAAGCATACTGGCCATGCATGAAATGCTCTATGCCCTATTGACAGAACCTTAATCAAAGGTCACTCATGAGAGAAAAAAATGCACCACTGTAATTGTTACAAGCCTAATTTAGTAGAACATTGCATAAGCTTTGGGCTGTTGTCTGCCATTGATTTATGTTATTGCAGCCCGATTGAGTTTCATAACAGTATTCAGTGAGCTATTCCCCTCTAATGTTTACTACACAGGGTATGCCTATTACATCATATACAATAAATGAAATGTACGGTACCTACATGATAGGAGCTGTTGCTACTTATTGCCTAAGATAAAAATGTTTGTTTCACGGGAAGCTGAATTGCCACAGTACCATGCCATGGCAGCTGTAATGTAATGCTTTAGAAGAGGAATGATATTAGAGGAATTTTTCATCTATTGTCCTCTGACAACTACATCTGGCTCCCCCCAAAGGCATTCACCACATGAATTTGAAAAGCAGACTCAGCTGACATTATTTTCCCTCCTATTTGCAGACACCCCTGCACACTGAAATCTAATTAACTGGACATTTAGCTCTGCCAGAAGCCTGCTACTAAGTGCCCAAAGTTCAGACTCCCACAACTCGAAAAGGAATCATTCTTAAATTGCGGTTAACAAAAATGTCACTTATGAAAGGAAAAGGGTTTAATATGCTTTTCTGCTCACATTTGAATTTGGACCATTCACAAGTTACGACAACTTAATGGACTTTCAAAGAAAGACAGCTTTTGAAAACAGTGGCATCCTCTCCTTGATTTTTTTTTTCAGACAGTGTCTGCTTTTCTGTGATTGAAGCTGTGCATTATTTTCTACATTTTTATTTCATGTTAACAAGGTTAGAAATGAATGTCGCGCTAATGCCACTGAAAGATGGAGGTAAGGATGAATGGTGTAGAATATTGACTAAGATGCAACTTCTGGAATAAAAATGCAGTGCTATTGATTTACTATTTAAGTTTCCCATCGAAATGATTGCTCCCTGCCTTGACACAAAAAGGGTGTGGACTTGGAAAATAGATGGGAATCCACTTAGGCTGAGGTCTGCCTCGTTGAAGCACTATTGAATCCAACATCTCAAATGCAAATACCTGCTTTGACACTACTAAACGTAACCCTCTCGTGTTTAACATCATATTGACAAACATCACGGGACCTGCGGTTATTGGCCCTCGCTTCCACTGCTGCTGTTCAGGGTGTGTTTGTTGAGGCCACCTTGTTAGCCCAGTCCTTTAGAAATCACTGGGTGCTATCCTGCCTTATAGGGTGTAAAAGCGCTTCTCTGTGCTGTCCTCTTTTCTAACTCCTGCACCGTGCAATAGGTTTGCACGACAAACAAATATCCTTTTGTAAAAGCCTCGAAAGAATCGTTAAAGCAGAGAGATGTCGGATCTGCAGAAGTGAGCCTCAGCCCCAGTAATTTGCCTTATGCTCCGTGTGGATTCAATCATTGTCAATCATTTAGTTTAATGCACTTCGGAAGACCAGGGAGAAGCGCCGTCACCACACTGAGCTGCTCAGCTTCCCGCTCCTGCTCTGCTCTGAGAAGACAAAAACAACAAATATGCACTCTAAATCACAGGCTTCTCTGAATATAATTACTATTCTCAGGGTAATTCCCCAAACTCTTTTCTTCCTCTGCCTTCGCTTTCTTTAGATGTGCTCATTTGAATAGGAAGCAAAAACGAATCTTTCTTTAATATATGATGTGTTTTCTTCCATGGACATTATTATGGAGCCCTCACAGAATGGTTGTAGGAATAAAAACGTCACTGAACATAAAGCTCCAACATACCGTAGGGCTGCAGATACTGACTATGCTAATGAATGCTCCATGCAGTCTCATTATGAGCCGTAGAGAGAGGTCGTTTTTCTTGACTATTTTCCTGATGAAGTATTGTATTAAGAGAGAAAGTGGGTTCAGGTCTGTGGTGTGCCTCTTCAGAGGATTGTGAAAGAAAAAAAAATTGAAAAAATGAAGAGAGAGCTGTCATTAGGTCATATGATTTATGTCTGTTAAAGGTCCTGGTATGTGTCTGCTGCAGGATATTTGTGTTCACTATTTAGGTTGACAAATGAAAAACAAATTAGTTTAAGATTAAAAATCTGTGGGCATTTTATGGACATAATTATGGCTTGAGTTTCCCTGCCACTCTGGGGACCTTGGGTGGTTTGAACATTATTCCCATCCAGTGGGGAAGGGAAAAAAGACATCCTGTTTTTCTTTTTTTTCCCAATGTGATCCACATGGCCTACAAATTAGATGAGTGAGTGTACCATCTATAATTTTATGCAAACGTTATCCATATTTTTATGTAATAAGCTCAGGGTCCTGAGACAGAAACTGAGCTTGCCAATTAAGACACTCACTCCCAGTCTTCCCCCCTTCTCTGTTTTTTTTTTCTTTCCACAACCTCTTCTTCTCTACTGATTACTTCTGATGCTGCAATCTCCCCATTCTACCCCCCATTCTCTGTCAGCATCTCAACCTCATAATTAGCCAGCATTAATTAGATGCACTGGCATAATTGTTAATCATTGGTTACGCTGGAAACATCTTGGAGAATGAACAGAATGCCAAGCAAGGCAGGAAAGGAAAACAACAGCTCAGTGGCAGTTAGATGTGGAAGTTGTAGCGAAAATGCTAAATACAAGTCCAATGTGAGCAATTCCCTAAGACCTTGGCTTTGGTGCCTTGCCCAAGGAGACGGCACATGCAGCATGAAGATCAGGCTGGTAGGTAATTCATTAAGGAGTCCTCTCTTATCACCTGGTATTGCTATTGCTTGCACTCCAGAGAATGGTTGCGAGAATTAAAAACAAACCCTGAAACACCAGCCTGGCTTTGGAACACTGGAGCATGAATTACAAACACACTTAACAGCCACCACGTTGAATGGCATGAAATGGAAAGTCGTGGTGATAGTTTGCTTATGGACTCCCTTCGGCTTGCTGACACTGACTGCACCGCTGCCTGTCCATCTCCGATTACTGTCTAATCGAATTCAGCCTCATGTCTGGCTGCTCCCGCGGGTCTGCTCTGGCGGTCGACTTCTGTGATAAAACATAAAAACAAGACACCGCCATTTCATCGTTGGAAGACTCAAAAGGGACATCAAAGACGCGCATCTCTTTTCTTTAGCTATCACTCTATCTATCTTTCTTTGATTGTGTTTATTAACCCGTTTGCATTCTCTCTCCGTCCGTATCCGCCCCTCTGTCTTTTTGGCGCTCCATCTCTCAGCATGTTGATGATGATAGTCGAGGTCAGGGTAGTTGGCTGAGCGTTGGTTGTGTCATCAGGAGTCAGGAAGCATCCCTCGGAGGTTACACAGCTCATTCTTTATTCTCCATGTCAACTGCCCGTAAATGTTTATAGCTTTGTGGTAAGACCTCAGCTATTCAAATTATCTTGTCACAATGCATCCCTGAGCAGGAATAAAGCCCTCCTTTATGGGAAACTGTAAACAGTCACTGTGTGCTTCATGGGGAACAATACCCATTTATAAGAGTCCGGCAGAGGCCATGTCCAAAGGGGACAGTAAACTTTTCTCTGCTGTTTTTTTCTTCTTCTAGCTTTCCCATTTCTTCTCCCCTGTCTTTTTGCCCATCTCTGGTTTTTCTTGTCTCTCCTTTCCCAGGGCTTGGCTGAGATCAGACCACGCTTTAATGAGAGCCGCAGCCTCAGTCTGAGCCCTCCTCTCTATGCAGCTCCATGAGCCTAGTAATCCGCCATCGATCCCACCGTAAGTTGTTGCTGTCAGCTTTCTGAAATAGCAGAAAGGAAAACAAAGTGCCATTGCAATTAGTCCAGGTTATAATTGGGTGTTATTACAGCATCAGAGCAGGACTTGGCAGAGCATGACGCATGTCATCGTTCCCCTCACAGCAAAGCCCCTCCGAGAGGTCGGGAGTGACACGGTGCCCTTCTTGCCAACCCACATCCCGCCCTTCTTGCCAGCTCATATCCACCAGCAGAAAGCTCTCATTGCCACAGCTCCCAGCACCAAGCCAAATAAGCACTCCATAAAAATGTGACTGTAATCCTAATTACATATGGACATTGACTGGTAAGAGCTCGCCTACTTGCTATATATATAAATGCATATCTACAGAAATGGACTTTGCTCTGAAATGTCCGCTGACTTGCTTGAAATCCTCAAGGACAGCCAAGGAAGATAACCTTTCTGAGGAGCAGCAGTGTTACAATGTGCCTGTCAGTCCGTCTCACCTTTGCGTAATTCACTGGACAACTTTTGATTCTTTGCTCTGCCGTCATGGTGCTGAGGTTGTACAATGAAATGAATTTGAATAACAAAGAGACTCGTTTAAGCAATGAACCTCACACTAGTTCTAGTTTTTTTTTTTGGGGGGGGGGGGGGGGGGGGGGGGGGTGTTCAGGCATGACAACTATCATTCATCATCGGTATTCTTTTTTTGTAATATTACACATATTTAAATTCTTAAGCTACTATCTAAACACGTACAAGACAATTGTTTATCACTGAACACTATGGATAAAAATGAGCTTTTATGACAAATGGGACAAGTTTGAAAAATTGTTCCAAATGATAATTTCAAACCAGAACTGAATTTGTAATTTTTTCTGCTTGAACTGAATCTCTGATTCCAAAAAATAATCTTCAGAATAACTGAATTAGTGGGAAAAAAGAGAAAAAAAATCAAATATGAGACTTCCAGGACTCAATGCCAATGGAAATAAGTAACATTTGGTACAAAACCTCACAAGTGTTATGGAGGCTTAAATGAGTCTTCACACTCCTCCTCCCTGAAGTGTATTCAGAGAATTGAATTACACCCCTCTGGAGAGAGACAGAGGAGAGAGAAGAGAGTGAAAAAAAGAGACACAGAGAAGTACAGATAGAGAGAAAAATGGAGTTTGCTTTGCCATGCGAGGCTAGCAATTTAAAAGTACTGTTTTTCTGGAGCTGCACAGAGTAAACATCAGGACCATCAGCTCAGACGGAGCCAAAGCTGGCACATAAGCAGGAGTTACTGTACCGTATGTCGCCATGGCAACAACGAAAGCAACTGACAATGTGAGGGAGCCTGATTGTCACAAACACGGTCACTGAGACCTGGCTGTCAAGCTGCTGGGGGAAAAGCACTCAGAGCACTTACAGGCCTATTCTTTTTCCATGGTTTACTGTACCCTTATCCGTCCAACTTCCTAACTCAGCCTCATGAAGGACAGACAAGTACACCATACTTTTATGTCTGAGGCGACCTGTGTAAATCTGTGTGGGCTGTTTGATGCAGCTCTGATTTATAGCATCTAGTCTTCCAGGCCTTTGATGTTAGAGAAAGCAAAAGCAAGCGCACTGGAGCTGTACCATTAAAAATTGTTTTCTAGACTTTTATGTCCTGATTAGATATTCTGTGTGAAATGCCTTTCTGTTTTCTTGTTGGGAGGAACTGCAGACCATGAAGGTGTTTAATAAAAAAAGACCAGAGCGACTGATGATCTTTGCCTCTGCCCTCCCAGGGGAGGAAGACGATGGGCAGCCGCCACCTGCCACTGGGAGCACTGCACTTTACTGGTGCCATGAAAAGACAGAGGCAGCTCTCCACAGGCCAATCAAACTATACCAACAGCTGGCTGGCTGCCCTTCTCAGTATTGCTCACTCTCCATCTCCCTTTCTCAGCCTCAATCTGTGCCCCTCTAGCCACATCTTTCACTCAAATACACAGTCCCTGTCCCCATCTTGTCGCATGATGGTACTAGAGAGATGGTCTCCGTCCCCTTACTCCGGCCACAGCGACAAATATTTACTGTGCTGCCCTCATTTATTCTGGGTTAATTAGTGAGAGTTAAATAGCTATCACAGGCATGATTCCACGAACAGGCATGTGCATGTGCATACACACACATACAAACACGCACAATCACACTGACAACTAGCTGTCTCACATAAATTTGACGCCAGCTCCTGACCTGCCCTCTCGCCCCAAAGGCATAATGTGGTTTATTATAGACATGTGAAGACTTAATTAGATGTGTATAATGCATGCTGTCCAGGGACTGCTTGCTGTACGGCTGTATAAAACCAGGCCGTGTGTAAAACTGGCTGTGTTAACAGCCTGCATTAGTAAATCTCTTTGTGTGTTATGTTCATGATGAGAGGCAGCTTGGTGGTAAAGCACCGCTTGCTCCTCATTATGACAGATATATGTTGCTTTGCTAGCCAGGTGGGGAGGGTTTGGTGGAGCAGAAGATTTCACACACACACACACATCTTTACACATCTTCTTGAGCTTTTTTGAATAATTGGCTCTCTATATGGTAAGGAAAATGGAACAGTGTGAGAAGTTATAAGTAATGAGCATCATCATTAAACAAATACAGCCTGACACACCTTTTGGCTTCCCATTTGAGAACTGCGCTAGTGACAGCTGGTGCATCTGAATATGCGTGAAAACTTCTCCCTTCAAACTAAGCTCACAAAGAATTTCCAAGATTCCAGATTCTCATGGCAAAAGCGTTCAGCTGGGTTCAATGCCCTGCCCTGGAGAAAGCCATAAAGATTAGCAGTTAGATTACAATCTTTACTACAAACAATCTTTCTAGGAGTGGGAGGGTGAGAGAGCAGGCCAAAGCAGTGCCGATGAGGGAGATTAGCCCAGGCTGAAACAAGAGGGACAAAACAAATCCAGTCAAAGGAAGAGGTTAGTCACACAAAAAAGGAGCTGAGAGATGGTGTAACAAAAAAATGGAGTGATGCTGCTGGCATGTGGAAATATTCATGACTCACAGAGGGCATAAAACTTGAGTAAGAGCTTTGGTGAACCAAAAAGAAACAAAAAGAGGAGGAATCAATAAATCCATACAGGTTCACAGTAGCATCAGACACACTGACATTTGTCACATGCATTATTGGCCAGTTGGACAGGACTGTGACCTTGGATGACACTGCTGACCCTGTATTTGTGTCTTACTTCAAATACCCACACAGAGTACAAAAGGGCTATGATAGAAAGGAGTGACTTATTACAAGAGAAACCCACTACTCTTTTTAAAGGACAAAGAAGGTGTTATTTTATATTTTTTATAGAATGTCAGCAAATCCCCTGAAAAGCCCAAAACAAACAATATGTCTGTCCCCTATGGCATCTGTGGCAGCCCAAGCCCATTTTTTCCCACTGAAGAGGTACATAAAACCAGGTCACAAATGTCTGGTGTCATCTTTTTGAAAAAAAGGCTTAGTAATTTCCTAAAACAGCTGGACACTGTAGTGTTTATTCAAATATGAGTAAAGAGCATATTTCTTGGGGACTATTTCCAGCTGTGGATTTATATACAAACTTGCAGTGAATATTTAAGGCACTGGGACAGTGTATGTGGTTTGACTCAAAATAAAGCGCCCTGGTTCATCATAAAGAAGCCACATGTCCACACTCCAACGGTGTGTCTCTTTGGTGTGTTTTAATTGGATTTGGAGGGCAAAGGAGGCACTTGGGCTATAGTGGCGATTCTTATCATTAATTCATTGTTGGTTTTGGTCTTTTATGTGATTTGTTGTAAATAGAATATCACCACACTCCTATAGCACTTCTAGATATCACACCAATCGATTTGAAATTTGAAGCATCTCTGTGAATCCTCATCTCTCAGTCGCTACACCAGTTAAAATTATGTTCAAATATGCAGAAAGTTCCCTTGCAATGTAGACAGTTTTACATCTTAACCATATTCTGTGTTGCTGTTCCTGTATGTACGGAATGACAAATGTAAGAATACATTTCCTGTTTGTATTTTTTGTCTTCTTCTTCAGTTGCTGTACAACCAGTTCATGCAAACATCCTGCACTGTAACCCACTGATGTGCTTGTAAGATTTTTCTGAAAATGTTCAGATTGTTTGTAAGGTAACTAGATACATTAATACTATTTGATAAGTTGACATGAAGAATCACATCAGTATTTGACTGACAAATAAACATAAAAGTATTCTGCTTTTTTCATTTTAGACATGCATTGCATTTCTAGTTAGTTGAAAAAAATTAATTTTATAACACAACAAAATTCATAGTAATCTAAAATACAAAGCACAGCCCTCATGTTTTGTACTTTCACTGTATAATTGATTTCAAACTAAACGCATTTTACATTTACTTTTGGTGGTCACAAAACTCATTTTTGTGGAAAATTAGAATATCATGCACTAAACAAACAACTTAATTAGGTAAAACTAAATACAGTCACAGTGTTGGAAATTTCAGTGGACTGTGTCTCACAATAACAAGCTAACGTTTAATTTGTTGTCATTTCGTATTTTAATTTCAGACACTGAACCTCTAATCCGGACTTGTGCGACTGTATGTTCTGCTCTCAAATGAGTTTACATACACCGTCTGTCCTCACAACAATAGCGGCTAAATGAGACAAACATGAACCCTGCAAGCACAAACAGACAAATTGTGATCATTACTTTCACAGGTGTGTGTCTATGATTACAAGCACCTATGTGTGTGTGTGTATGTGTGTGTGTATGTGCGCCATATTTGTTTGATCGTGGCCTGAATGTGACTCTCAGATGTTTTTGTGTGAGCATGTGGAATCGAAAGCTGCACCCTTTCATTATCCTGTAAATACAGCCTGAGCCTGAGCCATTATTTAGTTGTGGGATAAAACAGTAAGTGCAACTCGTGAATTTAGGGATTTACTGAACACAAGAGTGAGCTGCCAGAATGTTAGTCTTCTCGATTAAATGTATGATCATGCAAACGGCAGCTGAAATAACAAATGCAAACGAATAACTCTGTATAACTCTCAGTTATAATTATGATCAGAGAAGCAGAAGTGTCATATATTTGCAATGGCTTAGACCAAAACATCCAACTTTACAACTGGACTAAAAACATCTGCTGGACGGATGCATTGAATTTTCATCTCCGGCCTGGTTCTCTATGGACGATAACGTATGTAGCCCTCTCTTATTATCTGCCATTTTAAGTGTAGCACTACCCTTGCCTCAGACATACCAAAAGGTTACCCAGTCATCAGGTACTCTCTTCAGTTTGGATAGATCCAAAATAAACTACAGCACCCTTGTTCATTGTAAGAAAGAAATATGTCTTTCAATGCAACATCAATGCAACATTTTTTATGTTACTTAGAAATCAGGTAGTTGTTGTAATGCCTTGTGCTTCAGTCCCCAGAGACTGATCAGCCACATAATCTCACTGACATCTCTCCCTTTTGATGATAAGTTTCTCTTCAGTTCCAACCATTAAACATTGTGTGTGTTTAATAGTTGGAATTGGATTTGAACTGGATCTAGATTTTAATTTCTCACACCCCCAAAATACATTCATTGTTAAACAATATGCACTCACCACATCCCTCCTATTTGATTTTACTTTTTTTTACTTTTTTTACTTTAATTTTACTTTGGTGATGTTGTGGATTATTTTCACAATTAAGACATTTTTCATCTATGAAATGCTGAAAAAATTTGAAAAATGCTCCTGTCAAGATAGGAAGAAGCCAAAAGCGTGATTCTACGGGGCACAGCTACATGTTCTGTCCTCCACTGAGCCTCATTTCCCATCAAGATCAGAAGCAAAGTGTTTTGCCTGGCCAATTTCATTGACTTTCCCAGAATTGGTTAAGAAGAAGAAGAAGAAGAATCAGCTTTATTGACAGTATATATATTTTTACATACGCACACTGAAATTGTCTTCTGCATTTGACCCATCCTTAGTTGAACACACACATGCAACACCCGGCAAATTACATGCAGTGAAACACACACAGGAGCAGTGGGCAGCATCAAGCACCCGGGGAGCATATTGGGGGGTTAAGTGCCTTGCTCAAGGGCACATCAGCCGGCTAATGGAGGGGGGAGCATCTTTCGCATTAATCACTCCACCACACCCATTTGGTCCTTGATTGTTGTGGTTCTGTCATGGATAAGTAGGCTAGGCATTTAAATGGTTTTTGTTCAGCTTTATTATTCCTTTTTTTGGGGAGGGGGGGTCGTTTTGATGTGATACATGATTGGGAGTCCCCACGGGGTGTTTTATTTGGAAATTGACCAGAGGCTCGATATCATTCCTGTGTCTGACTTTCTGCCCAGTTCAGTCTGCTCTGTACAGCCTTTCAAAAACAGAGTATCTGTATATTTTTAAATGGAGCATAGCAGAGAGCCGCTTGTGGGACACCTCTGAAACATTCTGCAGTGCATCTTGGGGAATTACAAGCATTATCTAGAATGGCTACTATCATTCCACCGGTTGTGATACAGCTGGAACAGGAAGCAAACGAACCCAGTGGAATCACGCTGCTAAACAGTTTCACTGTTTCTGTTCTGCTAACTGTAAATTGGGCTCTCTCTGGGAAATTTTCATGAAGTTCTTTCACTATTTTCCAACATTTTATAGACAAAACTGTTCAAACAATCCACTCATATCTCCTAAAGAAAATTAACTAAGATCCTGAGAAGGATCTTATCTATAAGAAACACCTGTGGAATGTTTTTGTTTCTATTCATGTATTTGTGTTATATAATTGTGCTCCTGCCTTACTCATCCTCATGTTCTGATTTCTTCTAATCTTAGCCAAGTTTTGGAAATTATTCCTCTGAATCTTTTCTGATTTTTCACAGTGTGACAACGAGCCCGCCCCTTTGACTCATATCATTGAGAATTTCTCTTACTCAGAGCAAAACAAGGCACATCTTCACTGGCTGGGCAAGCTATGCTCTTAACTTAAATGGGGAGATGCTGCTCCTCCCTCCCATTTCCATTGGATTAAGGACATTATGCAATTGAGCACAATTGTAGTTTTAGGTCAGTCTCTGTTTTGATGAATAAATAAACACCCTCTGGACAATCTCTGCTGTCTTAAGAAATGCATTTGTTTACAATTCTGTCACCAGAAAACAGACCTCAAACATTAGTGGTGGCATGTGGATTGTTTGCCTAAATATCTTTCCAATAGTCTTGCTGTACCCAAGGAAACAAGATCACAAATAGAGATGTGCATGGCTCTTCTTAGCTACCGAGTCTAAATGAAAGAATGCTGTTTCCTTCGAATGTCACACTATTGAGACACCGCAAGGTCTTCTAATCCTACCGACTAGACTGTCTGAACATTCTCACATAGGCCAGGGTCAGTGAACAATAACTATGCAGACAGATGTCACTAAAAGTAATTTTTCTACCACAATATTTTTTACATTTAAAATTGAAACCTGCCAGCGTACCTCATTGTAACTTATCCTAAAACTTAACAACATAAACAGGATTAACATGAAGATGTTTATTTGCTCGTTTTCTGACTGATGGTCAATATATATATATATATACAGCACATCATTTCTTATTGTGGATTAACGTAGATGCAGACGCTTATTAGTCACAATCGTTTTTTTGTGTTCAGTCATAGAAGTTGTTCAAGGTCTTGCAGCTGCATAGTTTCTGTTGATGTCAATTTGAGCTGATGGATACTGGCAGAGCTTAGTATTTAATCTCACAAAACCTGTTTTCACAGAAGTGAAAATGACTTTTTAAATCCCATGCATCACTGTTTTACACTTTAATTAGAAAAAGAAGCCCTCAAAACTGTTTTCAATGGACCAGACAGTCATTGTCTGTTTTGGTTTCCTTGCAGTTCCGTGATGGCTGTCTCTGAGGAGCACTGAATGAGCCGTTGATCAGATTAATAAGGCAGCAGATTGAATGTGGTGGTGTGTTTGGTTTACAGGTCATTCCCACAGCCCCACTCGCTCTGTGGTCGCTATACGGGGCCAGGCTGTAAAGCCATTTGTTGCCAGCCAAAGATCCTGATAGATCCCTCGGGAGCAGAAGTGGTTGGCTTACTGCTCCAACAGCCAGGCAGTCACGTTGCACTAAGATTTCCCCTTGGTTTTTCCTTCCTTTGCACATGCAATACATGTCTTGCTACAGCACCGCACTATGTCTGCAGAAAACACATAAAACCTTGAGGGACAATTTTGAATTTGCTGCTGACAACAACTGTGCTGGTTTACTTTGATATTTCACCAAAAGAATTGAAGTGCAAAAACTTTTAACATGGACATGTAATATCCTGGTGTTGATATTGCCTCGCTGTTATCAAAGTCCACTGAGGCTGTGCAAAACATTATTCTATGAGATAATGGAATAATGTCTCACAGAAGCCTCTGTTCCTCATTTCTTTTCCTATATAATCACTGATATGACATGATATAATGTGACAAATGAAAAATATCACATTTCAAACCAACCAACACCTCGCATTTATCATCATTTCAGGAAATGCCCAAAGGGCAAAGCCACAGTGCTTACCTGAGACTGTAGCCTATTGATCTCAGCTGGCAACACTAACTGTGCTCTATTCATCCTGTTCTGGCTGAGGTCTCGCACAAACAGAGCCGTCAATCACTGCCTCAGAGTAGCATTGGCACCACCCTTGACATTAAGCTAACAATATCATTTGTCTCTTAAGTCACTTTTCCGCAGAATTATAGGGGCATTCACGGGGGAATCCTCTTTTCATTTAGCCTCTAAAGATGCAGAATTAAATTTAAACTTTAATTAAGCCGTAATGAAACTTGAAGTGGAAGCACTATAACCCTGCTCAAACTCTAGTATTTCTTACAACAGCCATTAAAGATTCAAACATCTATGGTCACTAATGCATGCTGCTGTTATGTAACACATTCCTGTGTACTGTGTAAACATGGTCGTCTGGCGGTATGGTGTCAGTGAATATGTAGTGATGCACAATGGGTTAAGTATCTGACTCAAGGTCAGAGCGACAATGTCACTATGTCAGGGATCCTGATCAGCATTTCTCTATGCAGGAGCAATATCTGGAAATAATATTGACACCTTAAACAACTGATGAATTCATTGGGAGCTCAAAAAAATCCATCTCAAATGATTTCCCCATCAGTGAAAAACAGAATGTGGGCATTAATAATTCATCGAGATTCAGAGGGAATTGATCCACAGAGATGGTAGAGTCTTGACGTTGGTATTGGAGGGTTGGAGAATTGCTCCTGCACATAAACAGTATAGACACTTGTGCAAACTTTTACATGTGGACTACAGATTTGCACATACAGATATAGAGATTCACCTCACTGTAAATAAAACCACACATTAATGTCATAATAAATTGCACTATAAAATAATGATGGTGCATTTTAAATTCCCCAGTTCACAATAGGTATCAGGTAAGCATTCGCATTTCCATCCAGAATGTGTTCAAAGATGCCCCATTTCCGCAGTAGTTAAATCATGCCTCACTGTCTTGGTATACATGTCTTTTTTTTTCATTTTTTGCTTTGAATTGAGTTTATCCAATTATCTTGCAGGTGTGACATCACTGAAGATGAAGAAAGCCTAGGAGGCAGAGAAAGTGCTGCCAGTTGAATGAGAGATAAGCAAATGAAAAAGATGCAAATGGAGAAAAGTTATTTAAAAAAAAAAAGAATTTGAATGTCTAAGCTAATTGGTCGCTAGAGAGAAGATGCTGATGCAGTGGTTTTGCAGCCTGATGCAAAGCCACCCACTCTACAACTCACACAAAACCTCTGAGGCGAGAATGTGCACTTAGAAAACACACAAACATGCACACACAAATGCATCTGCCACAGATCCTGTAACACCCTACCTCGGCTACTGAGCAATACTCTGTTCTGCCTGAGTTCACCATGAGAAACATTAGACACCATTGTGTTCTTGTCTTCCATATCATTTCTCATGTAGGCAGTCTTTTGCTCGATATATGTTAAAAGCTGGCATTAACACAGTGGAGTGTCCTGCTTTTGTCCTTTTCATGAAGCATTTCAATCTCTCACCTGCCATTAGCCAATATGGCCTGTCTGCCTGAGTCACATTTTACAGAGAGGAGATGTAGAACTGTTCTCTCCACACCCCATTAAAGACTAGGAAACAGCCCCAGTAAGCCTGGGATTCTGTGCCGAACATATGCACAGTTGTACTCCCCCACACACAGGTGCACACACACACAGGTTACATAGTCACAAAGCAAGCATGCCGGTCCTTCAAAATAGGCACCATACAGTTGATAAAGATGCAATAAAATAAAGCAAAACAAAATGAGCAGAGTTATAATGAGCTGCAGAGGGAGCTGAGGACACCTGTTTGTTTATACAGTCTTTCACAAACACTGTGTGGTTAATCACCTGAGGTGCTGCTGGGGTGACTCTTATCTACATCACAATGGATGGGTTGGCCTGCGTTAAACACAGAGGACAGATGCCGTTCCATTTTGCTTTGGCTTTTCAGTTTTAATGCCTGCTTTTTTCCACAGAGACACAGATGCAGATGTTATGTATTGTGCTGCACCTGCAGTTCAATCCCAGCTTCTGCTTGCCAACCATCAAAAAACAGTCAGACTCTATGTATTCACAGTGAGCCGGATAAAAAAAAAAAACCTCCTCCATCAAAGATGGGAAAGAAAGACATCAAAAACTATTTCAATCTCACCTCAATTTTCTCCCTAGTTGTCTGTAAAGTACTTTTCCTCTCTCAAGAAAAAAGAGAATTGCATTACATTTTTCCTATTTTCACTAGTTCTTTTGCCTCTGAAGGCCCTTCAACAGCTGTAGTTCGTATTTTATTTGCTGCCTCTATAAAAGGTGACTTATAAGCTGTTATCACAAGGCCGGAAAGAAACGTCAATACAAGATTAAAAGGCGTGAGCAGAGAAAGGGACAGACTTCATTAAAGTTGATACAGAGCTACAAACACCTATTGATATGTGTGAGACAACTGGGGTAGTTGAGAGGTTCAACTGAGTTTTGGCCCCTCATTGACACCTACTGACTCCCATTGATTTGGCAGATGTAGCAGGCTGATGGTTACTCAGTTCAACATTCATTTTCAGACAGTGGTAAGTATCGGTGATGTTTCTAAGGCACTCAGAGCACAAGTGAGAAGATGGACTTATTCTGTCACTACCGAGACCAACTGTATCCGGTATCTGGTCCAACAAGTCCTTAATTCTACATGACAAAGTAGCTTGTTTTCCGTAAAATGTATATTTCACATTTTTGTTGACAGTTTTAAAATGTAAGCTATACAGCTATTTAACTTTTTTGGAAAACATTTTGCTTGCATTCAGTTCATAGCATTATAAAAATCAATAAGCAGACAAAAAAGTGAAAAGTCCTAAAAAGTCCGTGTGTATCAAATTCAGAAACTTGTACACAAAACATAATAAAATAAACAAAACATGTAATAAAAATACCAAAAGCCTGCTACTCAAGTTCAAACAACACACACAAGTAACAAAACACATCATCCAACCCAAATCACCAATGGTCAAAATACGTCATCATTGTCACTCACCAGTTTTGATCATCCACTGAGTCATCACGAGCAACAGTTTGATGGCAACAAAGATAAAATCATTTCTTTGTATATTGCCAAGGACTATGTCTATCAGAGAGAAAAGGCCAGCATAATTATACATTAAATTATGTCAAAGATGCAGTGAAGTGAAAAATCATTTTAAAAATATGCACTGACGTAGTACATAATAATGATGAACAACAACAACAACAAAAAAAGACAAAAACCCAACTTGGACTATGTACAGTGTGACACTCCACATAACTGTAAAAAACATTGCAGTTTGCTAAATTGACTAAAATGCTCTAAAGAGAGGTGTATTTGATTTGTAGCTGCTGAAAAAATGCGTTAGAAATGTACATTTCTGCAAACCACAGATGTTAGTTCTGCATGTTCTGCACAGAAACAGCTCTATAATACACTGATTACATGTGTGTAAGCTGTATGAGCAGACGTTTTCTTCCGAAGGTGGAGAGGTTCCATGGCGCAATGACTCTCATACCAGAGACCACTGCCCACTGCTAAAGACAACTTTAACCAGCCAGCAAAGAGGCTCGTTTCAGTGACCTCTGGGTCATTTTATAGCCATCTTTGTGTCACCACCAGCAGATATTTTGTAAGACATGTAAGGTGGCTTTCTAGTCATTAGAGAAACATACTGTAACAACTTTTGAAAAATGCACAATTTACCCAAGAAACAAACCAAAAACCTACAGTGCCTGTAATCAGATGATCTATATGTTTTTAACCTGTTTATAAATCTGCATGTTTACAGGAACGGATGTCTCTGACAGGCTGGGAAAGTTGGAATACACTATCACCTTGTAGGTTTTGGTCAAGTGACAACATCCGAGGCTGAAAATTGAAGCCAACCCTGAAAACTGTGGTGCTCACTTGAGGCTAGACAGAGTCATCTTTATCAGGACCCACAGTAAAATGGGCAAGTTTACAGCAGAACTGAACATAGCCCGGTACAAAGAAATGGCTAATTAAAATGGCTAATAACTAATTTACCTGTTCATGACAGCTGTACAGGAGGTGAATTTTATATAATTCATTTGTTTAAACTTTACTTATATTTATGTTTAATTAAGGGTCTGTCTTTGTTGTTTTCTGTGTCTGTTGGCTATTTTGTGCAAATAACAGACAAATAATATATCTTGCTCTGCGGTTGTGTAATTACAGGTCTGAATGTAGCATCAGATGTGGGTGTTTGGATTAGTAAGTTTGCTGACTACCAGCAGACGGCTGCTATAACTTGCTGAGCTCTGAAAGTGCCTGCTGTTGTTGTAGCTTGTGGCTAATATGCAGGTATTCTGGCTATTTGGAGTGAATACCCCAAAGTCAAACTCATGTGAGCAACACAAGTAAATTAACACAAAGAATCTCACCGACCAAACTCATGTGAATGGCGAGGAGCAAGGTGAAAATTAGTTTCTTTCTGTGTCAACCCATTTATTATACTGTCTACTGTGTGCAGACAGCAAAGGCTGTGATCTAGGTGGGTGAGTTTCTGTAACTCACCCCAGCTTCACCCACCCTTATTAACTGGAAGTTAGGTGTAGCAAGGCAAAGCCAAGATGGTGATAGTCGGAGCCACTCACAATGATCTTTACAATAATTCTTCAGAAACTTGCGGGTCATGCTGGCTCCATCCACTATTTATTATACAGTCTATAGTTTAGGTCTTTTTATGAGATTTGTTGACAAGAAAAAAATAGAGATATTGCTGTATATATCCTCGGCTTTATCTTTCAACATAAGTTTGGGAAAGTAAAAGGACTTTGGTAAGGCCAGGGAAACATTTTCTTCATGATTAAAACCATTGTTGACTGTAAGAAACAAACAGGATGTGAACAGTTTCCAGTATTGAAGATACACACACATACAAATTCCAAAAGCCACCCTGACCTCCTCCTGAGAATGTTTTGTAGTTTTAAAGCAATAGCCTGCAAACTTTACTTCTGCTACTGAGGTGGGACAATCATTATTCGCAAAACCCAAAGAGGCAGAAAAATCTAAACATTGTTAATTTTCAGGCATTTGAACAAACATTTCTGTTATTTTTCTGGTAAAGACAGATACTGTTAAAAAAAAAGAAAAAAGAAAGACCCACAGAACAGCATATCTCTGTTCTGTAACATGCAAGCAAAATATATCACAGAGAAACAGTTCAGCTGCTGCTGCTGCCTCTGTGGTTGATTACTCACTTAATGCAGTTTCATCATGCTGCTCTGGTTTAGTTTGGCCCTCAGCTAGTGGCAAAAGAGCGAAGGCTGCAACAGGTGAACGAGTTCATTAGAGCGGCAAGCTGGGGTCTACAACAGGCAGCCTCTTCACATGGAATAGCAGAGCCTAGCCTTCAGCTGTGACCTCTTCCATCCAACATGCAGAGATAATGCGGCAGCACAGAAACTCAAGGCAAACAGCGTTCACACAGAGGCACACATGTTAGTCGAGGCAGAAAGTTTATCCAGTAGCGTGTAACAGCCTTGCCTCACAACACACTGCCCCCGAACTTACTTCTACCCACAACTCTTTCAAATATATATTTTTTTATGAATATTTACAAAGGTCAAAGCTTCAAAAGTTTGGAAATTGTTGACAGAAATATGAAGCACTAAGGTCAAGGTTAGGGGTGTAATGAAGGCTGAAAACAAAATCTCTGCACATATATTTTACTCCCTGTGCATGCTGATGATTTTTGCCCTCCACCAATCCTTCAAACAGAGCAGAACATGTGTTCTATCTGTCCTTCATGTGAAGGAACATGTCTCGAACAGAACCCAGCCACATTATCACACCTCAAAATCTCAATGTATAAAGAATTTAATCAAGAAAAGTCTATTAAAAGTTAATCTGAATTGATATGTATCCTGATATATGGGAACAGCCATCTGGTCTGCATGGGAATAACTCATAACTCAGATAACTAATAACTCATTTATACATTGTTTGCTGTTTTGCAAGTAAAATGAATTGTCTTGGATGGAAAGATTAAGTAAATCGGGCTCTCTCAAAATGGGTTTCGTAGTATGCAATGTGGTTGAGAAAAACAAAAAAGATTTAATCCAGATGTTCTTAGTAGGTTGCATCACATGTGCACATTGATGTTTTTTCTCCACGTATTCGTCTAATACAATTTTTTTAAGAAAAGGAAAGACAAAAAGAAAAAAACACTCCCAACATGTTGGGAAAAACATTACATCAACATCCCTCATAAACGTTTAATGAACATTGCAGTTAGTACCATTGGTTGAAAGGCATGTATCACCTCCAAAAGTTTAGATTTCTCTTGTTATTTGAAGAGAAAATTTTCTAAAATCTTTTAACAGCATCTTCAGTTTGGTGTTTGGAAAAGCAACAACAAATCAACAAACCCTTTTGAGACTTTTCTCAAACCTGAGGGTCAACCTGTAATTTCAAAAACATAGTTTATAGTGAGAGTCTCTTAGTGAGATACAAGGGCTTGTTTTACACTGGGACTGACATGCTAAAAATTTATGAACTGCATTCACACTGACTATTGGAATACGTGTCTGTTAAATGAAATGTGTTACATTTTCTCTCAGATTATGTGCCTTGCAACAAATAACCCAGCCTGTGTTAACTATCTAAGGCAAAAGCCTTGGGTATCTGACTCACTCAAGCCTTCCTGCTGTCCTTGTTGTACTTGTCTGCCTCCACCAAATGGGTAATGGATTCTTAGCAAAATACCAGCCAAGAAAACCAGCCAATTAATCAAAGTGTTCTCCAACAATATATCCATTATCTTCACTGATGACAGAAGAAGGATTTGAGCTCAAGTATGAAAGCTCAAGGAGAATACCACTTCTTTTTACCTATAATATTAATTAATTAAAGCAGGTTAAAATACTTTGCTTTAGATGGCACACATAACAGTATAATTACTAGAAAATACTGTATACTAGAATACTTGACTGTACTCTCATGAATATAAATTTGATTATACATAAATTCAAACAATCTTGTGGGCACTGACATTTATGAGCCATAGTATAAAATCCAGGAATTAAGAAGAATATATAAATAACAATCTTTGTTTCTTTCTTCTTTTTTTTTTTACAAAATGGGTAAAAAAAAAAAAAAAAATTGAATGAAGCCACTGCATAAATTCTGCCTATTCAGTTTTGGACAGCAAAACCAACAGAAGGAAAGAAGACCTTCGTGCCCCGATTTTCAACACCCTCAAGTGTAAATACTGCTACCACTACTACAGCACTACTGTTAAAAGTATTATAGTTACTTCACACAATGTACAAGATGCATGAAAATGTAGTGCTTGCTCAGCTTTACACAGTCACACCTACAGTACTTTAGAGGTGCTACATCACCTGGAGAAAACCCACACAGACAAGATAACACACATACAGGACAGACACAGCCTGGATCCAAGATCTTTTAAGTTTGTGCCAAGACTACCCTTTGCCACTATTAATAACTACTTCTTGAAACTGTGTTCTTGTGCTTGCAGGTTGTCATAAAAGCAGTAAAGGTAGTGATGTGTTGCGTTATCACCAGAACAGTTGTCGGTCTTGCTCAACAGCCCTTCTCTTCATTAAAAGTTAGTTAATTGACGGTGAACTGGTTCTACTTGTAAAGGAGTAATGAGGTGGGAGGGAAGGTCAGGTCAGAGAGGAATCAGCACTGATCTCAATTACGTTTATTACTGTGAAGGGAAATGCCATAAAATTCCGGTCAACTTATATAAAGAATTGGGGAAAATTATAATGTGTCTACTATATAAAAGGCTCCCTTTTTAGACAAAAACATGTTGAGTTATGCTTTTAAGCACAATTTCTATTTCCTACTCATCCTCTGTCCATAAGATTAGTCACGTGAATACACACGACTGCCTGTCTTAATACCCTGAAGTGAGCTCATAAGCCTGTTTGCATGAACACTTTATCATCTTCTTCTCTGTCAGCATTCACTCTTCTACTCCGTTTGTTTCTCCACATGTCTGCACTCTCGTATTCATCTTTTATTTTCATTTTTACATGCTGGCTGGTCTCCATGCTTCTGTTCTGCATCTCCCCCCTTCTCTCCTATCTTTGCTTTATCTCCCCAATCTCTCCAGCTGTCCCCCTCGTTCCTCTCTCCCTGCCCTCCCATCTGCTGATCATGCCCTGATAACTCTGCAGAGGGAGGCTCTTCCCCCTCACATCGTCCTTCTCTCCTGATGTTCATCATTACTTCCCCTATCTATCAGACCTTTCTTCAGTTGTACTCCCACCATCTCCCTCACCCCGTTTCCTTACCTTCAACCTTGCTCTACTTCTTTCATCCATATTCCTCCATCTACGCACAAAGCTATCCATTCATCATCCATCTATCCATCCAGGCAACTACTCTTCCCCTGTTCATCCCAGCCAGTCCAGGCCCTACAGCAGTGGGATCAAAATGTAGGGGAGATAGAGCATGAGCCAAGATAAGCTCTCCCCGCAGGTCACTGTCTATGTACCAGCTGATAGGAATCAATCCGCACCCCAGGATACTACTCCTTTTGTTGTGTTTTTCCTCCCTGTTAGACGCCCCGTTGTTTCATTTTTCCTTTTGTTTAAATCCTTACTGTTTTTTTACTGAAGCAGTGCCAAACAGTCATTACAATACAATACCTTGATCCCTTTTCCTTCTCAGTGTCATTGCAGCATTTGCGTTGTGATATTTTTCTACTATATTTTAATCGCTGAATGCCACTGGGTACTCTTTAAGGATCCCTGCAACATGCCAGGCCTATCAGTCATATTTCACATATAAATGACAGAAACAGCTTGACAACCAGAATAGAGACCCAATGTCTTGATGTCATCACCGGGATACCTGCTGTTTGACCAACTTCTGTAACTAAGCACAATCTTTTATTAATTGTTTCTTACATCTGCAATTCTGAAGTGAAACATGTTACTGTGGCTTATTATTCACATCCTAAGACAAATGTTGTTAGGGCCCCATCCTACACCCAGCAGCACACAATGGCACTCAAGTGTTATTATTTCTTCCTAGCTTCGTTCTTTATTGTTGCTCTAATGTTCTCAATCAGGCCAATCAGGATGGCCTACATGGGGTATCTACTTTATATAACCCCGTAAAACTGCTACAAACCATACTTTTTCTCTTCAGTGATTGACTGATCACATTTTCTCCATGGATGGAGTTGCCATTGCTTCCTCTTCCACCCAGACCAGTGAGCTGTCACCTTCTCTCCTAAACATCTGACAGTGTGTCAAGGCATCCTGGAAAATCCACCAAGCCAGCTACTTTCGCTCCCTCCCACCTTTTTCATGCTGACGTTTGTACTAATATTCCTGCGTGTTTAGAGCCTGTTTTGACTGCTTGTACAGAAAATGTTTTGATGAGAACAAATCACATTTCAGAAAGAGGACATTAATCCCCCTTCTCCACCGCCTTTCCCAAGTCATTATGCAGTTAGGGCATCCACACATGGTATACCATGTATTCCCAGTGCTGCAAAGCATTTCCCACAAATCCAGTCGTCGCCCTTCCTACCAAACAGGGTGTAAGAGGCAGGGATATGAGAGCTAACATGCAGCAATAACTAGCGGTGTCATTGCACTGTATCTGGACATAAATGCTTGGAGTGGCAAGCTGGTGTTGACAAATACATTTTGCCACCTATAGCGGCAATGAATGACATATCTACTCATTGTCTTCACAGATGCCAGCACGCTCCACACAAACAATTTGCCACCCCCTCTGCCAGTGAGGTAGCAGGTGGTATATCTCTCCACTGAGGAGAAAGTCACCTCGCCACCATTTAGATCTGAGTGAGAGTATGGTGCATGTTTTCGCTCTTCTAACCCTACTCACCCTTCATGGACATGCCTCCTAATCGAAGTGGGACATCACAGCTTCTTAGTGGATGCCCCACAATCTCTTGTGTAGACACTACACTACATTTGAGTCTTCTTTTATCTCAACCACCTCACTGTCAGGGCCAGTGATAGGAGTGGACCCATGGCCCTCAGTGATGCCACTGGGGCTGCTACAAATGTGGTACATACATATGGATGCCAAGAGGCAAAAGAAACACTTGGTTTCTGTTAAGTACAGCATGTTTTCCAGGACAAGGGGTCCTCACAACATCTGTCCAAGGACACACTGCTGAGCGTGTTAGTACTCACATGTCATGATGTTCACAGATGCATCCCTAATGGAGTTGGAGGAACCTGTCTTGGGGGGAACAGTAGGAATTGAGGGGCCACCAATGTAGTCCCAGCACATCAACCTCCTTCAGGGGTCCTGCTTCTCTAGCACTTCAAACCCATGACACAGGACAAGAATAATGGCTTAAAAGACAGTGTGGTGTTTGATCCACTGCCTAGTTGAAAGTTTGTGAAGACTAGGGGTACCCCCTAATATCCAGGGTCAGACCCCTACCAGATTAGAGGACCTCTTCCCCAGGCTGGTTGAGTGCTGAGCTGATTCAGGAAGGAGTAAGTTGATCTGTTCACCAACAAGCACAACACTCGTCCACGGTAGTTCTTCTTGGTGCCTTATGACACTTTTAGACACACACCATTGCCATGGAAACTGCTTTACATCTTTCCTAACATCCTCAGAGTGTGTGCAGGCTTGATGTTGCCACATCATACTTGTGTAATTTGCAAGTTGGGTTGATTAGGTTTGAAACTTGTAAAGTAACAAAATCATACTCATATCTTAAACTGAAATTTAAGATGACGTCAAGCCTTGTTAGCTCACCCTGTGTAGCATGACATGTAGTACTGTTGACTGAGATCAAGTTGTAGGGGTTAATTTAGAGTCATATGTAAATGTGAATTTGAATAAGGTTGTCTTATTTGTGGAACAGAACCAGGAATTCCTGTTTTCTCTTTATCATCATGTTTGCATTCAGTTGATCAGCTGACCATGTGTTAAAACATCTTTTCCAGTGGAGGTGCTGTTAGGGAGCACCAGTTAGCAGAGAATCCTCCACCTCAAAAAGGTCATGGTAGAGGTGGATGGGAGTGGACCACACACACCTCCTGCAACAGAGAGATTTATCAAGCCAGCTTCGCTCCCTGAAACACATGGTTAATTTAGCAGCCATTACAGGTGACATCTTGATGAATAGAGAGGGCTGTTCACACGTACATAGGCAATAGGCATAAACACACACGCGGGGGGTGGGGTGGGGGCGCTCATAGAAAGAATAATGGTCATTTTACTGCAGTCTGCAGGAGGACAGGAGATAAAAGTTAGTGTTGGGAGAATGATGTGTCAGGGTGGTTTCATTAGCTCAGAGATAGAAGACTCCTGTCTGTACGATCAGAGATCATTCTAGGGGAAGAAATTATTCTTCACCGACTGAGATGGACATGTTCACTAACACAGTGACCATGTTACTTTCTATTAAGCCTAACTTTGTATGCACCAGAATAATCATGTTTCTGTCATTAGGTCTCCTGATCATCAGGATTTAGGAAAGTTGAAATACTAAAAGGTGAATGTGCTGTTGCACCTGTGTGTGCACCCCCAGAGAAAATAATAAATGCAGCTATGAGACAACAGGCCATTGCTCATCAAGCCCATCACCTGTTTTTCATCATTTTCATTCCTTAAAACTGATACATGTTGATTTGATGGAGCTACCCTTTACTGCTTTGAGTAGGAGGTTCCACACACACCACAAATATTTGATCACTGTCAAACATGTGTTGGCTGGGTCTCTGACAAACATACACTAAGCCGCTCTACAAAGAGTTGTCTATTCAAACCAACAGATGATGTAGAGTTGTTCTGCCCACACATGCAGGAAGAAGTCTGCCTACGGTTGAACGGCAGCCCAGAGCCAGGAGCGAATAGAGAATGTCCTTTATGAGGCAGCGACTCTGCTCATGCTTCTGTCTCTCTGCCAGCTTGGCAGTGAGCAGAACAGACGTACAGACAGACAATAGACAAGTCTCTGTAGAGATAGGCCTTCACTGCTACACAGCCACCACTTTTCTCTCCAGTCCCCATGCCTGCAGGGACACTGTAACCCTTTAATATACGTTCTGGAAACATGGACAAATTAATTTTGCTGTGCTTTGTTGAATATCAAAGCGTTCTCAAGGACTAGCTTCAGATTCAGTGAAAGTTATTCCATCTAAATTAAATGAGAGGCTTCAGAGTGTATAGAATAACTCCTAATACAGAAACAGTCAATACTTAATCTGTCTGTATCATCCCAGTAACAATCATATCAGATCAAATGAACACATCAGATGCAAGCTTGGTTTGATTATAGTCTTTCACCACTATGGGTATTTTTTTTATACTGGCGTTATGGAGTGGAGTGGTGATTACCTTCAGCTCTCATCAAGATGCACCCTGAAGGTCAGACCTGATGAATTGGACAGACAGTTATATTATAGAGAGCAGCCATTATCCACGATACTGAAAGAGCTTATTCACTCTCCTGAGAGAGGAAACACTGAAAGGGAAGGAAATAAAGGGACAGAAGTAGACAAAGATTGAAAGAAGAGAAATAAAAATAGAGGGGTGGGGGGCAGGAATTGAGATCCGCATGCAGAGGGCTCAGAGAACACCTCAGTGAAGAGTCTCTGTGAGATGCTGATAGCTGATCGGTGACAAAACTCCCCTACCCACTTAAAGCTGACACATCGGTGCAACTGTTTCTCTCCACAGCAGGCAGTCAGGGATGATATCAGTGTACCTGAGAGAAACTAAAATACTCCCAGCCCAGTTAGAGCTGACACCAGGAAACAGTCTCCCTCCTCCGCTCCCCTCTGTCTCAACTCGACATTTTTTCTCAGTGGAGATGTCCTCTGACAGAATTCTGTGCTGAAACCACTACACAAGGCTGTTAGCTGAAGATATCCCCTCAGGCTGGAATTTAAGGAGGGAAACGCCTGCTGGTTTGAGTGAATTAAAATGAAGTTGATTTGTAACCTTATCACCAAGCAATTTGCCAATAGTCTTAAAACATGGACATCCTATTTTGCACCATACTTATATTTGAAACTGGGGCAAAAAGCTCTGAGCTGAGCCAGCAAGCCTATGGGATATCCTATCGTAATAGGGGTCTTCTTGAACCCTGAGCCCATCTTCCAGTCTGTCTCTGCTTCTCTCTGCAGGCTCCAGTGATGAAGTGTTCTGGGCCTGCAGTAGTCCAGCAGTGTGCCATGCATGATAAAGAGCAAGAGATTGCGGGGGAAGCCTGGGGAAAGCTGTGCAACCCAGCTGCTGGTACAAAGCTGCAGGCCAGAAGCCATTCTGTAGGCCGGGAGGTGAATAAATGATTTGAATGGCAGTAAAACTTGGATGCAAATACGTTTGGTCTGTAACATAAACACACAGTCGTATGCATGAAATGACATTCATAAACAAAGGTGAGTGCCTGGATTTATCCAGAGATACAAAAGTGATGCAAATGCATGCATGCACACACAAACAGCCATATAACTCTGCATATTGTAAATCCATGCATATTGTCACCCTCATGATGATTTACAAGAGATGAATACTGACAAGAACAGGATACTGAGGGAGAAAAACAACCTGTTTTTATTCTTCTATGACACATCATGTACATTCACAGCTTAACCTCTAACGTATTACATTTACCTGCAAGGCAGGTGCAAGAAGGCACAGAAAGATGTAGTAAAGACAAAAATAAAATACAGTAAAAACATATCTTAAATCAAATTTCCACAGAATCAAAAAGTACACAAATACAAATACATCTGTATAGACTCCACAGAGTTCACTTAATGCCACAGAAAAGAAGCATGTGCACGCACACATGTGTGTGTGTGTGTGTATGTGTAATGTGTCTACTTCAGTCTCAAAGCTCAGAGGATTAAATTAGAGAAGGAGAGGGTCCTTAGTTTCAAATAGGGAAAGGGTGGACCACTTCATGGGTCACACCTCCAGACTCCATCAGCACTCCAGATCTCATTGAGGGGAAGATCTCAAGGGTCTGGGGCGAACGGGATGACCTGAGGTTGGCCTGGGGAGCCCGTGCTGAGACAGACAGACATCTCTGTACAGGGTCAACTGCACTTCTCAAGGGTGTAATTAAAAAGTTAGTGGTGCGATTTCTGCTGTTACTGCAAAATACTGTACAATATGTTGCCTGAGGCAAAAGACATTCAGTTTCTTTCAGTGAATACTTACATTTTGTCTTTTAGAATGTAATAATAATATGAAACAGAAAGTATTTAAATCATCTTATTCTTTATTTGAAGTTGATTTGACTGTTTTCCGATTACAGAGATTGTTAAGTTTCACCAGAAAAAGGACCCCAAAGCAGACACCAGACGACAGGAATAAGTTTATAATAAGTTTTACTGAGAAATGATTTACATGATTTATAGCACCAAATCAAGTTCAATTTCTCTGAGTAGTTCAACAAACAGTCCAGTATTATCGCCAGGCGGTAAGTGAGTGCATGTGGTCAAAGATGAAAAAGTACAAACAGTCCAAACAGAAAATCCACAAAGACACACTGGAGCTGACAGGGCTAACAGGGCAGAACAGAGGCAGTGAACCTGAACAAACATACAAAAAACATGGGTTAGTCAACTTGTCCAAAAAGTGGAAGCAAAAACAAAAGTGATGTGCATAGCACTGAACAAACAGAATGATCCAGGGGCTGTCGGATGGAAAGACCAGTCCTTAAGTAGTAGCAGACAGGGGTGGAATTGATCGGCCAGGATATGGAATAGGTGTGCCGAAGGACAGGTGACTGGAGGAGGACAGGGACCATCCAGCTAAGCTCCAGACTGGCACGGGTAATACACACACCACATACAAACACAGGAGCTAGGAGGAGGGAAAAAATAAGGCAGAAAAAGTACAGGGAGGAGAAAAAGATACAAACAAGGAATAAACAGAAAAATAATCCTCACAGAGATAATATGTTGCATTTCTTTGTACCTTACCTTTGTAATGTATTATTTTAATAATATATAGATTTTGTTAAGTTGTGTCAAACCCAGAGAATTTCATTTTATTCAGAGTGATAGTGTGTTTCATGTAGTCACCTGTCTCTCTCTGCCTGAGTCCCGTTAGATTTCACTGGTGGTTGTTTCACAGTGAAGACAACAATTCCCAAGATTCATGGCATCAAACTCCATCCTGTTATTGTCTTAACTGAGAGACCCCTAGCAGCTGAAGACAGACACCGTCCACTACAGTCCATTCAAGGCAGTTAAACCTAAAGTTTGCGTCAAACAAAATGAAACCATAGCTTTTTGTTAGCCATCATCACCATTTGTATATGTACAGATTACAGCCAGATTGACCACAAAATGCCTTTTAGTTTTTTTTCCTGCCACTTCAGAACATTTTTAGGGCTGTTTAAACAAAATTAGCCAAAATTATCCCTTATTTACAGGACTTATTTAAAGGACTAATCTCACCACTCACATTTATCTTGTTGTCAAATTGATGTTTTGTCTATTTGCATGGGTTTTCTGAACTTGCAGTGTGTTGAGCTCTCTAGGCTACCGCACTATTCTGTATAATGAGTACTTTTACCATTGGTACTATATTTTGATACTAATGCTGATGTTGATGGAATGACGTTAAGGTGGAATGTGAGAAACCTGGTTATTTATTTCTCTGCATGCTGAATCTCACAGTCTTGACATTTCTTAAGGACTATGGCAGCCTAATCCAGCAGCTACCTCAGCAGCAGCAGTGAAAAGTATCTAGAAACATTTACTCAAGTACATTTTTGCAATACTTGAACTTTACTTAAGTACCGATATGTTCATTTTTTGCTTCTTCACTTCTTCTTCTACTCCACTACAGTCATCTGACAGCTCGTAGTTACGAGTTACTACACAGAATATTCATACACAATAATCAGCTCATAAAAAGTGATGCATATTAAACTACACAGTAGTATATCAAGTAGTTAAAAGGAGCTCCATCTCCACCAGATGCAACATTAACAGAAGATCTCCACTGAACTGACATATAAAGGTCAGTTTAATAGTGATGGAGAGTACTAATCAGACACTTAAAACTGTTGAAAAAGGTCTTCTGTGGCTCTGAAGGAGCCTTGTCAAGTCAACATAACTGTGAGGAAGCTGAGCTTGCAGACGAATGAAAAGAGTCTGGTTGCACAATGGGAAATGTAGGTTCCAGGTCCAACTATAAAACAGACTAAATTCAAGCTGTAACAGAAATCTGCTGATCGAAAACCACACACAGGAGGACACACAGCCCAACATTTTCCAAACCATCATATTCTGCTCTGTACTTAGAAGCACTTAAATCCTTTGCTGCATGCATTTTTCTCTTGGCGAGTGTGCAGCAGCTACTTGTGATGGTCACTGAAAAAAAACAAAACTTTTAATTAGTTAATCAAGTCTTAACAGGGAGAATTACAGTAATTGAGAGGATCACATATTGCTCATATTTAGGAAGATTTAATCCTTAAGAGAACATCTGCTATAATATAGAGGAGCTTTCGGCAGCTGTTGATAAACTGCAAGCTGTCAGTCATGTCCTATATGGCATGATTTCCCAGAGGGACAGAGAGAGAGAGGGAGAAAGACAGAGAGTTAATCAAGGGAGTAGTCCTGCAATTAAGCGGCAGTGAAAGTTATGGGATTGTATCTTGAATCCATTCGGCTTGCTTCATGCCTGAGATGAGGGCTTTAAATACACTCTGTTGATTCACAGGCTCAGTGATTAAGCCGGTCATGCTATATAACAACACAATACAGTAGCGTTTTTAAACTGCATTTTCATGTGTTCAAGAAGTACATTCACTGTTTTGTTTTGAAAATTCAGCTTCTGTCATGCATACTGAGATTAAATTCAAATGTTTTGTGATGTTCATCAGCCTCCCCTATGAATAATTCCACAAAGTTCCATTGTGGCTAAGGAAATTCATTCTGATGGGACTGAAGGTTATCCAGATAGATCCGGAGCGTGGCCTCAGTGTATGATTACAAGTTTAGCTGCAATATTGATGTAATCCTCAAAGGGTATTACCCTGTAGCAGCCTACCTGTGGATATGCATCATGGGGCTTTAAATCTGCACCCAATCTCCCACTGTCCTGCCCCTGCAGCTTTTTCTATCAAACGGCAGCTATTTGGCACACTTCTCACGAGGGGGTGCTCCTCTATGCTCTAGCTGCAGTCGGACAGTTGACCCCCTAGCCAAGGTGCCTCTTCTAACAGGTCTCAATGTTTTATTCATGGTACCTGTAGAACACAGTAAACTGCTAGACCAGAGCCAAAACAAAACGGCTCAGTCATCTCAGGAGAACCACTTTTTCCTGTTGAAATAACATACCTCACATCTCTGTTGTGGCAGTGCTGTGATCCTCATGCCACACAACACGCATGCTGTGACGACTAAATCCATTTCACTGGGTGGTTGCAAATAAAAATATTTGAATCTTTCTTTTTTTATTTTTAAATTCTGTTTGACTAAAAATATATTGTTATTTCTTGGATGTTGTCAAGAATAGATTATTTACATATTTCTAAAATAGCCCTGCTATTCTGCAGTTAAGCACTAAGCAAATCAATTAGAACATTTCTGGGTTTCTGGCCTCATGAACTACTTTGTCATTTGAGAACATATATTTGCTTCTTTGGCAAGAATTAGGTAAAACTGATCTCACTATATATGCGTATCTCTCTTTGTTTGTTGTTCTATTGCTATTATTATGTTAAAACCATACAACTGAAGAAATGCAACTTCATTCCCCTGTATGCGAAATACTGTATATGAAGAGAAGTTTACCATCTACCTTGTATATATGGGAAATACAGAGAGCTTTAGTCATTGCATCTGAGCAAGTCTCTGCTCCACTAGCTTCTGTAACTCAGTGTAATCTCTCATCCAACATTCCTTTCCTCTTTCACTCTGAAAGATGCTACAGCATCCGCTGCAGCTCCTGCTATTAGAAACCAAAGCCTTTGTGATTTTAAGAAAAAAACAATTGCTTTACGAACACACAAAAAATAAAAATGCCATGACAAATTGCAAGCACAGCAACACAGGTAAAACTTGTGTCATTATAACTTGGTTTTCACCAAGTTTGTTTTCTCATTTTTTATCAATGATCTCTGTCGCTATCTAAAAATGTTTACAAAGTTTCCTCTTCCCTGTTATTATGTCATGTTATTATTACACTTATCCATGGACCCCTTTTTTCTGTCCATTAAAAAGTGCACAGAAATAGAAAAGTTACCCTTCTTATCTAGACATGTGACAGATATTTGTGGGGTTTTAACTGGTAGTTACAGATTCAGTTTAGCTCTGTAAGGCTGCACCTACCATTAGTTTATCTTAGCTTAGCTGGAAAACATTTTACACTGCTTGTGAAAGGATTAAACAAACATTATATTAGTGAACTTGAGAAGGGCTGGTAGATGTATTTGTTTCCTGATGGTAGAACCAGGGTGTTATTCTGTTTTCCCATCTTCACAATGCTATTTTACTGTTAGCTGTTAGGCAACTCTATTGGGGCTATTTTGGGTGAACTTACTCACTTTAATGAGTTGGTCTACCTTTGGCAAAATATTTGTAGTTGCTTTCCTGCTGAGGGGCCTATTTAAGAGAAGCTTAATGGGCCTACCACGCTCATATCTGTAATAAGGCTTTGTCCAGCAGCTAGTTAACTCACCTTGGCATAGAGACAGGAAACAGCTGCTGCTCCTAGTCAAGAAAAAAGATACATGAAACATCATTCCATGTTAAACCATAACCTTGTTGTTGTTTTTGCTCTTTGGTTTTAGTATGGATCACACAGCCATACAGCCAGACAACCTGTTTCCACTGTTTCCATTACCTGATACTAAGCTAAGCTAATCCACTACTGAATATAGCCTTATATTTGCCAGGCATAAAGTAAGAGTGATATTTATCTTAACTGTTGGCAAGTTAGTGAAAAAACAGGCTTCTCAAATTATTAAACTATTGCTTTGAAAACAGGGCAGCTATAGCCGTTACAAAGAAGAAAGCATGCCTCTTTCACATCTCCAACCCTGATCTTTCAAGACAATCACTGGATTTGAGCCAGTGGCACTTTTGATCACAAAATTTATTCTTTCTCATGGAAAATGCAAGAATATCTCTTGTGATCAGTAACACCCATACGACTGGATCACAGGTGATTAAGCAGAGTGCATAATGCACCTTGTGCGTGACAGCCGCATATTGTGGAATCATTGAAATTGATACAACGTCAATGTTCAGTAATCACAGAGCTCCCTGTCTCTTCTCCTTGATCATTCAGAGTGAATCATAGTCAGTCTTTGATCAGTCTCTGGTGCTGTAACCAGGGACTGACAAAAAGAGACAGGCAGTACCGAGGAGAGGACAGACACAGCCATGTATTTACCCCTGCATTTCAATTTCACTAATGATTATTCACGTCCAGTCACTGTATAACAGCTTGGAGGAAGCCAAGTACTGAGCCTTTATTACAGGAGATCTGAGTGAACATTATTGCTTTTGCTGCATGAAACAAACGCTTCAAGCAATTATAATGATTATCATTATCTGTTGGGAGACATGCTCGATGCAAATTGGTTCTATGTCAGTAATTAAAAGATGCACCCCTTTTTTTAGGAGCAGGGGAGGGGGGTGACTGAAGTTTTCATGGTGCTTTTAAAAATAAAAAGCCTCAGTGACTCTGTGCAGAATTTTAATTTCCAACTCATGCAGAAGAGTTTGACCCCTTCTCTCAAAAGGTTCTACATTTGAATGTTATCACCTTTCACAATAGCTAATTGCATGACAAAAAACAGTAAAAGGGAAATTTTGCAAGCCAATTTAAGTCTTTAAACTTTAAAAGGCTGACCAACACAAGAAATGTATCGTCCAAGTCAGGTCTGAGCTGTGTAATTGTACTTAACATAGTTCTTTTCTTTCTAATTTTCTAATTCATTCTCTGGAAATGGCCCAAGATTGTGTGTGGCAGTGTGTAACAGTTTAATTTCCTCTGCATGTCAGGCCAAGAGAAAGTAGCTGCAGTAAAGCAATGCATCTAAACCATCCCATAGTAGCAACCTTCCAGTTACAGTAATACGACCAGCCAGTCCAGGTGTGAGTTTATGTATACATTAAATTGCACATTAATTTTTACCACCATGCACTGCTCTCAGTGGGGTTTTGCTGTGACAGAATGGGGTTAGGCACAGCATGACCAAAAGGATAGCTACAGTAAAAAGCAATCATAGGAAAGCCTAACAGCAGATGCTGTCATAGAAGACTACTATTTGTTTACATCTGTCCTGTCCTCTTACACAAAAACAGTCCTGTACAAAGTTTCCTTCACTTCATGTGGAATGGAAACTTTTGATGGGATTGTTTCAGAGCATTTTTAAATTTTGGCAGGCAATTATGTTTACCAGGCCAAAATTAGTGCTAAGAATGCCATACTTTTATGCTTCAAAAGTGTACACATACTTAAGAAATGCATATAGTTCTGTCAGTGTTTTGTTTTGATCTTTCTAGTGCTTTTAACACAATCCAGTACAGGCCTTTCCTTCCCAGCCGCAAAAACATGCTGTTTTCATCTCCCATGATAAATTAGGTTTATGACTATCTATCAGCTAGACCAAAATGGTACTGTATATACACAGCCCCCCAAGCACAGCCTATACTGTCCCTGTTTCAATTTAGCTTGTGCACTGCTGACTCTAAATGCAACCAACTTTACAAACTTTCTTTCTTTCTTTCTTTGTACCACTGAGTCTATCTCTATATTTATTTTTTTTAAAGTGCTCTTAAAAATCATTTATAAAGCAGAAGCCTCAGAGTGTCACAGACAAGTGATGGAAAATAAAACTCTTCTAATTACTCTGACAATTTTGAGGTCACAAGTGGAAGTGAGTGGGAAAATCCTTTATCTGCAGGTGAGTATTCTTCATGTGCTTAGAGGGGAAATAATGGCAGAGCTGTAGATGAAAGGAATTACACGCCAGCCATCTCACAGCAGAGAGAGCGAGAGAGAAGGTGATGAAGGTGAAAAGAGAAAAGAAGAGGATTGTAAGATTGATGTGAAGTTGGAGGACAGTAAAGACAGAGTGGGAGTGGAGGAGGTGGGTGGGTTGGTGGGGCTGTTACTTGGGTGCAGGCAGAGGGGGAGGCAGAGAAAGTGTGAATTCATGGGATATTAGATGTCCTGACCTGGCCAGTGGAGGGCGTGAGGATGGATTGGCCACCACGGACCAACTGAGAAAGTAAGAACAAGAGAGACAGAGAGATGGGGTGATGGAGGTGTGGAGGAAAAAGAAGGGAGTAAGGAGAATATCAATGGCCCGACAGAGACACGTATGGATTTCTCTTCCGTCTCTTCAGAGCCTAACTTTACAGCAGTGCAGGAGCGGATCGAATTGGGAGGGAGAGAAAAAGTGCCTGCTGATCCTCCCCAGAGAAATCAACACTTATGCATGAAAAGCTTCTTTGACTGTTAACTTTGTTTCCTTGCTCATTGTTCAATAGAATGCACTTGTTTTTTTCATGTCCTTCTGTTTACAAGTCGGCAATAAAAGCAACATAAGGTGGTGACAGAAAATAATGAATACCACATAAATGATAAAAAGCCAGCCCATGCCTTAGAGTGAACTAATAATAAAAAAGGAAATTTATGAATAAGTGTGGTTATTACAAAGTGCTGCCTTCTGACTATTTGCATAATTCCAATTATTGCACAATGACACAGTTCCTTCCTGATGTGATTTGTGCTGACTGTTAATACCATCAGCATAAACAAAGAAATATCACATTGATTCTCGAGCTGAGTCTGTCAATGTATGCATCAACATCCATATAATGTAAAAAAATGGACGATGGAGAGACAGATGGAGGTTTTCCTCTGGATTGGACTAAAACTGAATAAAACAGAAGATAGCCCATGTCGTGATTATCATCATGATGATGGTCATGTGACTGTTTGTCAGCCACTGTTTCAAAGGTTAAGATTAAAGATTTCATCTTTAAAGCAAAGAGTCAATAAAAATATACTGTGTCATTTCATCATAACTGTCATTTGCAGATGACAAAGCTCCAGAATAGTTGCAAAAAAGATCTTGTAGCAAGATTGTTTTTGTTGTTTCCAAAAAACTCTGAAAACACAGCACGCGTAATAGCTTTTTGGAGCTTTTGAATCTGTCACGATGAAGGTTTTGATATGGTTGAAACTCAGAACAGCTCCTCAAAGGACCTTGTAGTGATAATGTTACTTTGAATACTGTTTCTAAGGTAAACAATAAACTTTAGAAGTTATAGAACAGAACAGATAAAAAATAAATTCTAAAAGAATAGAATAAATTACAAAATAATCTCACCACAAGGTCCTTTTTGAACACACCACATGATTTCCAACATGACTGAAAGCTACTCAATGAATTGGAAAACACTTCTTCTTAACTGCTGCAAGGCTTTCACCCCAAGGCCCATTTATGGTATCTGTTCGTTAGCTTCCGACATATCGTCGTGAAGATCGTGATATATGATCAGTGACCATGGAATGTCAAGCTGTGTGCAAACTTTACTAAACTGTCTGCACTTGCACATGGATTTGTAAACCCTTGGAGGCTTAGGCTATTTTTTGGGCAATTTCACCTTTACTCACAAGTGCCATCTATACATGCTGTGCATTGGATTTTTTCCAATCTAGACTATCTGGATTTGGCATCATTTTATGTGTTAATACTTGCATATATTTTATAAACATTTTTATATAGATAAAAAAAAAATTACATTTTTGCATGTGTCTCACCATGAAAAGCTGCCATCCACACTGAGGGGCTTTGTATAGGAGCAAATTAACCTAATGTGTGGAGAAAACCCACACAGGCACAGGGAGAACATGTAAACTCAGGACCTAGGATTCAAACCTGGAACCCTCTTGCTGTGAGGCGACAGTGCTAACCACTGCACCACCACCACCGCCACCAGTAGACATATCTCTTCATATTTGTGTAGGGAATCTTTCTGTGCCAGATGGGAATTAATACCATTTTTTTCTTTTTTTTTTACTGAAATAAATGTCATTGTTTTATTGTTGATAAAAAAATATGCTTTATTTGAAACAATCATTCAACTTGTACACCTTACACATCTCACAGAACAGAAAATTAGAACAGTGTAGCTGTATCCGTATACTTCTCTCTGCCCTTACTCTGAACTTTCTGTTGTACGACTGTGACCTGACCTGAACGTCAGCTGCGACTGCTTTTGTGCACGCGCATTTACGGCAGCCCACGTGCGCCGGTGACCTCAGCTCTTCGTTTGACAACTCTTGTATCACTGCAAACAGAAGCAACAAGCAAAAAAAAAAAAGTGTTTCTTTATCATTCGAAGTGAGATGCAATGTCAGCCTTATGTTGGACACCATGCAAAAAATTATAATTTCATAACCTGATTATGGACATGTTTTGTCACAGAGAAACACGTGATAGTTTCGGAATCGGTAAGTTCTGTTGCGCCTGGTAGGTAGAAGTGTAAAACAGGTGAGGAAGAAATTAGTGACGGAGTTTTTTTTTCACTTGGAGATCTTTGGGGATGGAGATCTACCATCGTAAAGTTCCGTTTCTGCTCTTTCAGATATGAGTTCCTTATCTGTGCGATCGCAGGTTCGCGTGTAATTCAGACGACAGTGATGGGTGCGCAGAAGAACCAGGGCGCTATGCAGACTGTAACTATGATGAAATTTGAGGTAAATTCAGTTCTTTTTTTCTCTCTCAAACACTTGAACCCACAGACAAGTGCTGACAGGTTGTGCAGTTTCGTGTGATATGCGTTACACCTGCTGTGATGAGTAGCTCGGGAGTAATTCAACAGAGAAGAAGGGCTGTGAATTTGGACGCACTGCGCGTCCTTTGAGCTGTTTTTGTTCCTCATCTGACACGGGGGGGTGGGGGGCATTTTCCAATAGCTATGCAGGTAGTTCCCACTTGCTGAGATTAGATATGTTTAACAGAAACGTCTGTTGCTACCTCAGTGGGTGCTCAGAGCATTAAAAAAAAATTGCATTTCAGAACTTGACCTGGAACAACAATAATTAGAGGGTGGAATGTTATAGTCATTTTGGTGTTTACAATAAGTGTAATGTATGAATTATTGATGTGTTATTGTATTTTTATGTGGATTAGAACTGCTGTGTGTGGCTTAACTGTTTAATTAGTCAGGTGACTGATTGGATACCATATTCACCAAGTCATGGCTGCCAGTGAGTCAGTTTGTGAATTGGTGAAATGACTCTTTAAGCTTTATCTTTTCAGGATAGAATAGAACAGAACAGAGATATGGCCTTTGATCCCCTACAGGGGGGTCGCCTGTGAAGAAGATAATGAGTAAATCAATACGGCTGGTTGTAAAACTCAGGCTAAGTCATGCCTGCTCAGTTGGGGGTAAGCTGTGTCTTATCATCAGCCCTCCAGCACCAGCTGACACCTAACTGCAATGTGTTACATGTGCATGTGTTAGTGTGAGTTTCTCAACCTATGTCACTGTGTGAATTCAAGTACATATGTGCATTTGCAGTGAGGGATATGGAAGGCACTAATATGAGATGAAGGGGTATGTGTGAATTCTTCTCCTGCCACGTCCCTGCTTAAATGCATGACGTCTGCTTGGACAAGGACAGAAGCAGAGCAGTGGGTTCAAATGAAGCCACAGTGCTTTGCTGTGGTAGTCTTGCATGCATAAGGCAATTCTTCCCACTTTGGATATTGAGAGTAAAAACAGTGCTGATCTGTGATTATGGCTTTAAAACAACATTTTCAGAAAATACACTTACTATAGAGTCTGGGAGCTGGCTAAAGTTCCATCTAACTCTTGGCAAGAAAATAAAATATAATATAAATTTAAAATCTATCTCTATTTGATAGAGCTCTGTGTGTGTGGGGTGGGGGCCCAGAGCTACCCTGTCTCAGACATTTGTTTTTGTGCATTTCCTTAGCAGTCAGGGTTACATAGAGAATAACCCTGTGCACCAATTCACATACACATTTTATCTGTGTGCAGTAACATTCGTCATCGAGCTTAAATCACTCCCGAGCAGCATGCGCCGAGCTCCAAATCGAACACAATCATTTGCTCACACTCTTATCAGTAAGAGTTCAGTTAGGGGCTAGGTTCAGTTAAAATATGCTATTTGTCCTTTGGTACACTGGGAAAAAAACAGTTTGACATAATTGGTCATGTTACTTCTTCTTCTTTCTCATTCTATTTGCGTGCTCTTCACAGACAAAACAGTGATTTACCATGTTAAGGTCATAATTGACAGCAAACAAGAGCAGTGAGCAGATTAAAATGCATGGCACAGAAATACTTAAGGTGTTTAAATTTAAGACATATATAACAATACAATCTAAGCTAAGGGAGCAGTGTACAGTAGCTACACAAATGATTGTTTGTGTATTTGATATTTGTGCTGTTTGATCATTTAGTCTGTTTGATTTTCCATTCGTATGAAATCCAGTTAATGACACACTGTTCCAGTTTCAAAGGGAAGACATTTCACGGTTTTGTTCATATATAGAAAAAATATTGCATTTCATTTATAGATTTATAGATTTTTAAAATTAATTTATTATACACATAAGTAATTTATTATACATTTATATTTACAGAACTTCATATCTATTATATGTATTAAAATATACCCTGAGATGTGTTTTTCAAATTGCGGTTCATAACCAAGCCATGAAAAATGCATCACCAACATCATCATCCTGCTTTGGACCCATTTCATATAAGGCAACAAATACTGGAGACCTACATATTTGCTTTATGTTATTCTTGTTCTCTGGTCGCATCAGAGAGATGTCCTGTAAAAATACTTTTAAGAACATTAATAATTCACAACTCTCACAACTCCTCTGTTGGTCCTTATACAATAGGAGAAGAGAAGAGAGGAGGGGAGACCTTGGGTTGGTTATATATTCAGAACAGAGCCTCACTCTAATCCACATACACTCCAGCTCTGTCCCCCATGTGTGCCCTGCCCTTAAGAAGACAAACAATGGATATCCTTCACTCTCCTCTAGATCACCTCTCTCAACACATTATCCTTCATCTTTGGGTCATATTCCCTCTCTTTCTTCATCTCTTTCAAATACACATTTAACCGCATATTTTCATCCTGTCAGTAAAAAAAAAAGAATGTGTTTTGCAAAAAGGCCGCATGAAAAAGATTTCATGCAAAAAAAAGAGAGAGAGGGAGAGAAACCCTGGATCACTTTCTGTTTGTGTAAGAGGGATTTTTAGTTAAGCCCAATTTAACAGTCAGTGAGCTTAAGCAAAGGTGCTCCACACTTTCTATTCTGCAGCATAAACACTCAATATATGCTAAGCCTCATTCTCTTGGTGTGCATAATGCTGCCTGGATCTCACCAAGCTCCCGTGGACCTGCACACATGGCCCTATTCTCCTTACTCCCTCTGCCAATAGCTGCCAAGGCAAATCAATACGTCAATACACATCGCAAATGTTGGGTCTTGACTTTGCAAGGTAATGTCTGCTTGTCTCTGCAATTTCGCTCTGTGCGCAAAAGAAAAAAACAATGTTCCTTCACTCTCCCACGGACATCAGGTGATGAAAAACATCAACATCACAGGTATGTAGTGGCCTCAAATATGACAGGAACATGCTCTCTCTCTCTCTCTCTCTCTCTCTCTCTCTCTCTCTCTCATTCTCTCTATTCATTCTTCACACACTCAACAGAGACTGCTGTGCACAAAACTTCAGTTTTACTTTGCTGTTTCTAAAGTCTGACACCCACAGAGATTGTGATCGGGAATAGAGGGAATACAGTGTTTAAGCACTGTGCTGAGAGGAGTGGGAGGGAAATGCCAAGGAGGAGGAGAAGCGGAGCTCAGCACTAAGAGCCCAGAGACCCCCTGTCTCTCCTAGAGATCGGTTCTACTCTGAAAACTCTATCAACATTTAATCCTGTCTCATAGGGACACACACCCACACAGACACATACAAATGTAAGCACGCAAACACACGTGCGACTGAATTATGCATACACGCACACACTGAGTGCATATTGCACGTAATCACAGCAGCTGCTGGAGCACCCTATCCTCTATGGTAGGACTTGTACTGATGAGTTTAGAAGATTGCTAAATGAAGAATAATGATATTTTTCCACACTTAAAACCATTTTCTTATTATGCACTAGTTCCAGCATGCATATCACAGCTGAGTTGGCTAAGGGACTGATCGCTTGCCAAGAGCGCATGTTGAAAGGAGTCTTTTGCAAAACATATGAACCCTCTCCCAGTAGAGTCCTTGCACAGTACAAAGTATGTGACAGATGAGTAAAGCTGGAACATTCTGAAACATGTTCAAGAGAAAGGCTGCCCTACCTTAATATCTGAATATGCATGAGGTTTTTAAATTAGCAAGCTTTTTTTTCCCACATAAATACATGCGTGCTGCCTCTTCAGTTGTCACACACTGTTCACATACAGCAATCAACAGCTCACAAAAACTTTCAAGCACGTTCAGTTTTCATATTTTATTTATATATAATTTTCTATCATCAAGCACAAGGAGCATGAAGCAAGTTTGATCTGAGTTTTTTGAAAGAGGTTTCATGAATAAGGGCACTAGGGACAGAGCAAAAAACCCTGTCATACACCAACACTGTCTGAAACCCATCAAGGTTGCTTTTTCTCCAGGGATTGTTAGTCACAGCCACTCTCACTGTCTTGTCCTGTTTTGATCCAGGTTTAGCCCTCAACAGCTTTTTGGATGATCAGTGATATCGCTGCAAAAGTTGACTCATGAATAATAACGTTTTCAAGTGAAGGAAATTAATTCTTTGGCACCATGTCAGTACCTACACTTGGAGTAAACACAACATTGACATTTTTCCAATTTTAGGTGAAATTACCATAAAGGAAACTGCTGTTGCTGTTAAAAATTATTGCGAGCTACTCCTACTGGCACCGGCATGACTTACTACTGAGCACAGACACGTCATTCACATAAAAAGAATAAATAATTCGTCCTTGGCAGTTGCTAGGTGCATTGATTTTTGGTCACTAGAAAGCTAAACATCAAAACAAAGTGACACACATGCCGCTGTACGGTGCCCACTTACATCTATCCATGTGACAACTGTAAATCTTTCATTCTTTCTCTTGCTAGCTTGTGAACAAAATATTTTGTTTTTTACCATTTTTGTACCAGCTAGTCCCTAAATTTGTCTGCCTTAGAATATAGTGTTGTGGGTATTGTCAGGTCAAAACAGACAGAATGTTTTTGGCTTTGCTTTGGTAATACTAAATATCCACTGACAGCAGTAACATTACTCCAACAACATAGCTTTCCCTGAAAACACATCGCTTTGTGAATGTGAAAATGCCTTGCACTGAGTTGGAAGCAAAAGAAAATAAAAAATGCAACATAACAAATGTAAAAAAAAAAAAAAAATGAACACCACACTGAAGGAATCGACTTTGAGTTGATTCCAGGCCAGCTATAGCCCTGTAGGTGAAATCCAAGAGTACAAGTTCACAGCCCAAAAGGCTACAAGCCGTGCTCCAACACCATTAGAGACACCTCATGTGAAAACAACAGTAAAATTTTACAATCTTCTTCAGGCTAATATTTCTGAAAAGTAATTTGACATAATTTAATCAGAGATGTGTAAAATTGGGCTTTTCACTACTGTATTCCACTCATTGCTCTCAGGTAAGAACAAACTAATTAATTTAGAATCCATGACAGGCTGTAATTTATTGAGATGAGGTCACACATAACTGTTCTGATCCCCTTTGCCAGTGTACACAATCCAGACTAAGTTGTCAATTAGAGAATCGCAATGCAATGGATACAGGGAGAGAAACCACCTATATACTGTTATAATATACTGTAACAATATACTGTGTCTTTGACTTCCAATCCCTTTCACTTAATTGCTTGATAAATTATTTGTAATTAATCATATTTGGTTTTATAGCCCACCTGTTCTAATGTTTCTCAAGTTAACAAGAACACTCTGACTTGATTCAAGCAGTTAACCTCGGTTTTAGTGTACCTACATAACATGTAGGGAAAACTGGATTTGTGGTTAGGGCCATGAGTGTCTCCCAGTGTTTCCCGGGCACGACTCCAGCGCTGACAATATTAGCAAATGGATGAACGGATGGATCGGCAAGGAATTTTGTACTAGCGTTCACGGTGCCTAAAGAAAGAATTCTGCAGTCTTTGATGATCCCCCAATGTTTCTCTAACAGCACCAAAAGGTTGACCTTTGTGGTTAAAAATGAAGCATCTCAACAATTGCAGGATGGATTGCTTTGACATTTAGATATTAAAATTGTCAGTTGTTAGTCAGAATAGGAAGATGAACACGATATACCTGTGAAACATCAGTATGTCAGTAATGCCAGTGTGAGCATGGTAGCATTCTATTGGTAGTGTTTTGTTGAAAGCGCAGCCTCAAAGTTGTGCATTTTATATCATTATGAATAGAACAGCTTCTGGGCTGGTTGGACTCTTTAGGAAATGGTGATGGACATTTTTCACCCTTACCTGACATTTTAGACTGAAGAATAAAGCATTCAAATATAAACATTAGCCTCTATTTAAAATTATATCAAATGCAAAAAAGTATGTCTATCTTTGCCTATTTTTAAATCTTAGATGATGTTTTAGTAGTATCAAAATAATTTTTCTGTTAATCAGCTGATTAACTGATTAATTTCTTCAACAATTAACAGAATTATTCAGCCAATAACAACTAATCACTCACTATAATGCATGGTTCTCCTGTTAACGCTACTGGTTCTTTCCAATTTGCATTTATCCAACTGAGACTGGCCGATATATTCAAATCAAATCATGAATATATGGTGGTGTTTTTCAAATGATACTTGCTCGTATACAAAAATAACTGAAGACATTAAGGCAGCAACAATAAACAGTGCAAAATGGAGATACATTAGACTGTCCTCACGTATATCCACTGAAAACATAAAAGGAATAATTGAATGGTCGTCATAGCAGTAGACAGTTTACAGTGGCCCTGGGGGAAGATGACACACCAGGGGAGCGGAGACACAAGTGTTTTGATTAGTATTACTAATTATCTTCAGACCGTTAGCAAAGAAGAGAGAGCATTAAGTTAAATGGCCTGCTCCAAATTCTCTTTCTTTCAGCAACATAAATAGCCAGCGACGAATCAGATCTCTGTCTCCTTCTTGTTCCCTCTCCCTGTGACTCCCAGCTTATTCCTCTCCTTTGAGGAGACCAAAATGAGTCAAGAACTTGTTCATTACAATGAAACCAGGCAACATTAAATAGTTCTATTAAATCAGTCCTTTGTCAGATGAGACATCTTCAATACATGGTAACACCCACCCACCCATACACACACACACACACACAGGTCTCTGCAGACAAGTGAAAAGATTCCAGCTCTGCTGTCACACTTAGATGATAATTATAGTATATGTTGTCACAGTGTGTGCATCCTGCATGGCAAAACACAAATGTGCCATATGCAGATTGGCCAGTTTAACAGGCTGAGGATAAATCAACATTTAGTGTGCACGAACGCTGGGGAAATATTTATCCTGGAGGACAAACGATGTGTGTGACAAAGCAGCCATATTGGGAGAAGTAAATAAGGCAGATTAACCGTTCTGGTGTTCTGGTGATGTTGTGTTCCCAGACATGTTCTGTTAGGACAGATGGAAGCAGTGAGAGATGCAACCCTTATTGTTACCCTCACAGGCTGGGCAAAGCCGCGTTAGAATTAATCAAATGAAAATAATCTCAGTGTGAGGACTGCATGATTACTTACTGAGCGACAACCTAAAATGAGAACTAACAGGTCTTCAGCTTGAGGCTGGACCATGGAGGATGATCAGCCTCTTTTAACTTCTGGTCTTTGATATCACCAGAATTTTTTTTTTCTCTTTTTTCTTTTGTAATGTTATCACTCAGGTCAGTAATGCCTTTTCCCTCTAGTATCAGCATCATCACTCTCCCATACAGGCGTTTTTACACCCCTCTGCCACTGTTCACTTTAACTCCCCGATCATAGCCTGTCAACAAAATTGTGTGCTTTTCTTTTTTTTCTCTTGAACAAGACAGTCTTGATATTGATCCGTCAATCCATTGGTAAGGTCTAGCCAGTCCAGTGAAAGGTCAGAAAACAGACTCTATATTCCTTTTCAGTAGCAACCACCACAAGTCACCCACATGTAATACTGTGTGCTGCATTATCCATCTTGATGAAAAGACACGAGGCCATCTTTCATCTAACCTGAGAAATGTTGTCTCATTCACTTGGAACTCACTGCTGGTCGAAGCTGTTTGTGTTAGCCGTCTTTTGGAAATTTCAAGCTGTTATAAGCAGCATGTTCCATGAGGGATTATCAAAAAATGAAAGAGTTGAAAATGATCCAGTGACATTTACTTTTTAAGCATTCGTGGTACATGACTTTTTATTGGATTGCATTGATTATCTTTTTAGACTGTGAGGCAGAGTGATAAAAACATCACACTGTTGCTAAGTGAAAATCATATATTTCCCATAAGAAATAATGTGCATGCAGTCTTTTAAACTCTAACAGCATTTACCTCCTGGCACAGATCAGACTGAAACATCGAGACACAGATCAGTCGAGGAGTCTCTGGGGAAAAACTCACTGTTCATCTCACTCTCAATAATAATAACGCAAGCATGCCTACAGACTTGAATATGTAGAGATAGCACACTATCATTTTTCTCTCTCTTTTTTTTTTCAACTCTGTTTTCTTCATTTGTCCATGTGTATTTATGGTTGTTTTATCTATATACATTGTATACAGTGTCCCTATGTGTTCCTCTGCTTATTTACACTGCATAATTAATCTGAAATGACTCGGAGACATTGCAATTACAATCATTATTACCATGAAAACAATCTCTGTGTATATTCACACACCAGAAGGACCCATCTAATTGAATCTATTTCCTTTGCAGATGATGGATTCACCTTCTGTCACGGTGGATGTCGTCTGACTTCCATGTTGTGGAAATACGGTTTTATTTTCTGACTTATCTCGGCTGCCTCTACCTCATCTGCTCTTGGTTCCCTTTGCATTATCCTCTCCCTCTCTCTCTCTCTCTCTCCCTCCCTCTCCTTCTGACTATCTCACTAACATTAGCACCACCAGCAGAGAAATGATGGTAATTGGCCATTTTGGGCTTGGACAGCTGCTAACATGAAAGCGAAAGTGGCCTCAGCTTGGAGTGCTGGGCTCTAACCTCTTCAACAGTTTCCCCCTAATAACCAGGATGTCTCTTTTCCATCACATACTCTGTCCTCTCCATAAGCACGCACAAATAAATGAATGTGCAATCCAAGTAAGCCGGATAAACACATATTGGACACACAGACACACACATACACTGTCTTTACTGATTTCACCTCATCTTGACTGATTGGAATTTAAAGCGGAGATATACGTATGTCTCCCATAGAGAGATTAAAAATCCTCTTATCTTGCTTCTGAAGGCAAGGACGATGTGCTTCACTGAATAAGAAATGAGAAAGTTCCTCCTGACTTGTAGCTTTTAATTTAAAACAAGCCATTACCTGACATGTATCAATTAGGCATCCTAGGATTCTGTGGAATTGGCCTGCAAAAGTGTGAGGTCTTCTTTTTTTTTTTTTCCTTACCGGGCCTCTTTGCAAATGTGCAAAGCAAATGAAATCATCCCACAGTGTTACAGTGGAAAATCATGAAATTGAATAGAGTGATTCTACTATTCTGCAGAACATCCCGAGGCTTGGTACCTTGTAACAGAGATCCAATCGATGCCTGTAGCTTTAATCACATCTAACTTTAATGCTAGCCACATCTCCGAGGTCTAATTCTTTACTTTCACACCAAATTACTTTTTAGCCCAAGGCACATTTTCTCAAAAAAATGTATCTGTGGTCACAGCTTGAGCAGCATGACCATGGTCCATTGATTGACACGCGGCTAAAGGCTTAGTCCCAGTGGAGAGGAATCCTGGGAACACATATGGCTGGTTTCCATTGGAATTACTGCACATGTAACTACACCTTCATCATGGAGAGAGGAGCCTGAAGCCTAAGGATAACCCTGTCATTAATACTGGACCTGACTTCAGACCAGTGCAGGGAGCAGTCAGAGCCCTTGATCTGTTTTGGAAGCAGATTTCTGGAAGCTATATAACAGCAAACAATAATTAAATGAGAGACTGAACCAAACCTCCGAACTGCAGTAGTTAATTAAAATTCTCATAGCAAATTTGGCCAATTTCATTTCATCATTTTAGATCAATTCCTCCGGTTTCACTCTATCAGTTTGATTCCCCTGAAACTTGGATTGCTTGTGTGGTATTACTCCTGAAATAGACAATATTCTCAAATGTGCGCTGTATCTGATTTTTTAATAATACAGGATTGTCTTGTAATCCACTATTCCACTGGCAAGATGCATGTGTGTCCTTTGAAAAAGCCAGATTGCCATCATGTGGCAGAGAAACTTAACTGCACATTGGTGCACAGAAAGTTTGATACCCAACTTAGACTGTTAACATGTAGAGTGACGGCATGTTTAATGGACAAAGAGCATTCCCTACAGAAGTTCCTTTGTGTATTTTCCACATCAAATTAGTGAAAAAACATGTGGAAAAAAATATAAATAAATAAAGAGAACTATTTCACATATTTCCACTAGATGTCTCCCTTCACCCAAGTGGATTTCTGCCTTTGATTATGTGGCAAGTCTTACAACCTCTACATGCTGTTAAGTTACAATTTACAGAGGATCTGTGTATGTGCATGTGTGTATTTCAACTGACCAAGGGCTGTTCAGAGGGCGGGACCAACAAATGCATGCATACTCCAAAATAGTGTCTGTTTTGTTTAATTTTGTCATTAAAAAAAACAATACATAACACACATGGACATACAGAAATACAAAATGAAATGATTTAGCATGTAACACAAACTTTGTGTAAAAGAACTTATTAGTGGTACATGACAATAACAAAGTCTTGCCATTAAGACATCTTACACAAATGACCTGCTAAATACAAAATAAATGATGAATAATGTCTAATCATTTTAATGATTTAAAATGTCCTTTGATAAGTTGGTTCTTTTATTGTAAATATATATATAACAAATTGTTTTAGTTTGCTCAGTGTTAAAGAGGCCATGGTAATGATCTTAAATGCTGAGTCAGCTGTTGTGCAGAAATGTCTTGTGTTTTTTGTAATTTCAGGGTTTTGAGTGCTCATTTAGAATATTAAAGCACAATGTACACTTCGAAAATCACAGCCTCACTCAGTCTTTTGCTCTTTGTCTTGCTGATAAGACAAAGGATGTGTAGGAATGAAGGAACGGAATGGGAAGACAGATGCACACTCGCCATGCATATCCCTCCTCCTCTAACTAGGACATGATAAAGGGTCTGCAGTGAGGACTCTGAGATAGAGAGAGGATGGAGGGAGGGATTATATCCACTGACAATTAATAGGCATAATAATGGGGATATTACTTAATCTCCAGTAAATACAGAGCTGGTCAAGCCATTATTGTCATAGCACAACCAGCACAGAGGACATTAACCAGAGACAATGATGTGGTCAGAGGTCAACATTCATCAAGGAGATAAAACAGACAACTCTAAAAGAACTTCCTCAATGGCAAATCAGTGAGTGAGAAGAATGCTGGCTTACTATGAACACTACTTTCTGTGTGCTATCTGGACTTATATCTAAACTGTTTACGCGACTCAGTAATATTGACACATTGTGCTGAAAACACACAGGACAATCTGCAATGTTCCATCTCCTTTTGTTCTACTCTGTTTAATAACCCTCCTCTGCTGATCGTGATCCCATCCTTTATCACAAGTTCCCCTGGGTTTTCCCAGTCACAAACTTTCCTCTGCAAAGTGGAAGCATCCCAATGAGCAGACGTGGTGTTTTGTGTACCCAGGCTGCCTTTCTCTTACTGCTGCTGACCCACAAACACAGCCAAGTCCAGCTCAGCCCAAGGCCCATACAGCAAGATACAGAGCCAGATAAACAATCACACAGATACAGAACTGGTATAAACATCTGCTCGATCACACTTCTGACAAGATGTGAACAAAGGCAAACTAAAAACAACTACTGTATAAAATAGGCGTGCTTAAAAGCCAATAATATTACAAAAATTTTAAAAATTAACTCATAAATGTTAACAAAATCAGTCAAAACAAGAGCGTTTTATGTGTTTTAAGACGTTCTTTCCGGAGTGTTGATTCTGATTTGAATTCCTAAAAAATCTGCTGTTTCCTCCCTTGGTCTGGAACAGGAAGTAGAACCGTGGTTGTCTTCCGCCCGTCTTGTTTAAAGGAACCCCCCTTCCTGTTTTCAGATTCATCCCGATAATGGCTGAAAGTCCCCAGCTGAAAGCTTCACACAAATGCACTTGCACACATGCACACACGCACAGACACACAGACACACACACACACACACACACTTCCCCTGTCCTGTCCCTCTCGTTCTTTCTTCCTCTACTTGTTTCTGTTTCTGCCTCACACTGCTTCGAAGATGGCTGCTTGACAAGTCATTTAGTGACACGTTCCCATCAACAACCACAATCAGATTTTTTTCACACATTCCAGGTGACCATGTGTGTGCCATATGAACTGCTACATATGTGTGTGTGTGGGAGTCCAAACTGATTGATTATCCCCAAACTGATTGCAGTTAAGATCAAAGTGTCTGTGAACTGTGAGGATGGGCTCAAATGCGTTTGTGTGTGTGTGTGTGTGTTTATAGGGTCGTGCCATGTGCAGCCAGGCCAGAAAAGTATGCAGGTCAGTGCAGAGGGAATGTCAGGAATGCCAGTGTAATTCAAACTCTCTTCTAGCACTGGAGACAGCTACTACCTGGGCATTTTGTTCCAAAAGTCGGTAGACATGTTAATCTGTGTGTGTGGCAGTGAGCAGCACACTTTAACATGCCAGTAGAGTATGAGGAAATATACATGCTCCCTACATCCTCAGCATCTTAACTCAGCAATCTCCCCATCGAAGGGAAAGAAGCCTCTGCATTCCCAAACACCTGTACTTAAAACAAAGTTTGACTGAACTCCCAGCTGCTCTCATGGGTTACACCTCCTGAATCCAGTTCCCAGGCTTCAGTAAGCCTTTCATTTGATATCACAACATATCTGCCCCTACACCCCTAGCCCTCCCCTCCTCCCTGTCTGGCCAGCTTTTTCAGCCTGTTTTCACTCAGCAGCTTTGACAAAGACTGGCGAAATAATTACAGCTGGGCCTAAACTCAACAAGTGTTTGTCTCCAGTAATCTCAACCAAACCCACCAGCAGGGACCGTGTCATAGGAAGAGGAGGAAGAGGTCGATTGTTCTGAAAATGAGAAGCCCATGACATCATTTCAAAGAGCTCTGTTTAGAGTGTTCAACACTGGCAGTAAATAGGCACCAATGTCAACGCAGCGTAATGTACACAGCTCGCCAAACGTCAACAAAACTTATCATTTCAGACACAGGCCCAGGTGGTAGAGTCTATAAATCTCTCATCTGTCTCCCTCCATTCATCACCCTCTTTGTCTTTTCCCCTCATGTTTTCTGTCATTTATACAAAAAGTTGTTTGGATGAATTTATTTCTCAAGGTTAGTTTTATGTCTGTATAAAGTCAGATCTGAGCTGAAACATTTGGCATGTTTAAGAGCTTTGAGTCAGGATGTCTGATGGGAGGGACAACAGGATGACTGCTTGCGGTTGTGAGGAAGTGAGTGAGTAAGGGGAGGGATGGGAAGAAGAGAGGGAATGGCTACAAAGGAGAGAAACAAATAGTAAGTCAAAGCAAAAGTATGTAGAAAAATAAGAGCACAAACAGGCAAAGGCAAAACATAAAAACCTAAAATAGATAAATATAGGTTACTGCGTCTATATAAATAAATTTTAAAAAAGCACATTCAGTCTACAAATGTACTAAACATGTTCCATCAGAGGAGAGGTCATTTGAAGATGAGATTTCTGTAATGTGCAGTGACAGTTGCCGATGAGTTATGGGGGAAGTGTAGCGTGTAAATCACCATGTTGCCACTGCTACATGTTGCTTAAAGCCGCTGCGGGGAAAGGGCCAGGGAAAGGAGAGCGTCTCCTCGGGCAGGCAAGGGAAGCATGGACACATAGAGATATTTACATACAGTCAGACAGACTTCCTGGCATTGTCAGCCTGAGAGCGTTGATGTCAGATCCACTCCTTCCTGTGCAGAAGGGAGAATGCAATGACAATGGGCCCAAAACAGGACAAAGAGGAAATGTTTAAATTTAGGCCCCTTCTTCCACCATCTCCTCTTTCACGGCTGTGCAGCTCTGGAGCTGTTTAGTTTTTCTGAATTCTTTCAGTGCCCCCCCATCCCTGAGCTCCCTCTCCCCCATTGTGTCATTTCAATAGAAGGATTTTCACATTCAACGCAAATCCCAAAGGAGGATCATTCAGTGAGACCAGAGTTCAGTCAATCACTTGTTTTCACTGATGTTCCTATTAGAAATCATAAGTGCTTCCTTATAAATCCATCCTACAAATAAATTAAATGACTAAAAACGTATACTTAAAAAACGTATGCTATGAGTTTAGGATTTTAATGAACTGAATAATGAAAAGAGGATTAAAAGCACAATAAACATCAAGTAGTTAATAAAATGTAAGCTATATAGCCAATAAACAAAACCTAACTCAGCTATAAATCTGCCGTTTATTACAACACTTTGAATTAAATTGTGCAGTGGATTTTCACGCGTTTCTGGGTGTGTGTTGGTATGTGTGTGTGTGTGTGTGTGTGTTGGTATGTATGTGTGTGTGTGTGTGTGTGTGTGTTGCTCTGTCTGCGTGAGAGCTTTATCACAAATCAGAGTGTCGGCGTCTGCTGGAGCTTACAGGGCAAGAGTTCACCGGTCTGTCGCTAACTCGGAGAGTTTCTCTCGGTTTGATAAAAGCGGACGGAGTTTAGAGGCAAGAACCAAAACAAGGGATCTTTAAAGGAGTCGCTGCCCGAAACATGACTTCAGTGTTACTCGTGGATATGGTCTAAATTAAGCCGTGAAAGTACTCTGGATACGTTCAGCCGGTGTTTAAGGCGGTGTTTCCATTGATTTTTAGGACAGCAGCAACGATGCCCTTTTAAACAAACGGACGTTTCCTGTGGGTAAGTTAATATCATTAACAGCGACATGTAAGTGGAAAGAAAAGCTGCAGTTTGTTTTTCGCGGGTATATCTTCAATGCAAGTTTCAAAAGTTAATAGTCAAGTTTAATTTACGGTATATTAGGCAAACGGTTTGAAGACGCGTTAACGCTAAACCAAATAGCTGCGACGTGAATGTCAGTTTTATTGACGCCATATTAAAATTACTTTCAGACGTCCAGCCCAACATAAAGTTACCCTGTTAGCTAAGTATAAACCGTCAGTTTTAGCTAGTTTACGTTAGAGTTGCCAGTCACTTTTAGTTTTGTTACAATGTATGGAAGCCAAAAACAACGACAAAAGTTTTTCTAACGTGTGTTTTAGTATTTTATGGGATTCTAACTACCAGGCTTTATAACGATTGAACAAAATCATATTAACGTCACCAGAATAACTGTATACTAGTAGTCAAGTACCTTAAAGAGTCATTTTATGTTTAAAAGTACTTACCGATTGAAGGCAGTGCATGTAAACTGCCAAGTTGTACATTTTTAATTAACTGAGTACTGTCTTTAGATAGTGTTCTTATCACTAAAAGAAGCGTACAAATTAAATTTTGACATTTTGCAAAAAGGCCATTTTAAGTGAAACACGTCTTTGGTGATGATCTCATGTACCAACAAAAGATCTAATGCTGGAGGCCCCAATTACGGAAGAAGCTTGTGTACATTAAAGGGATTATGAAATGAGGGTAATTAACATGTGGTAGTGTAGCACTTGCCCAGCATCTTCTTCTTCTTTCCGCTTTAGAGAGAGCTGATCAGAGCTATGATGATGTCACAGCTGAAGCAGGCCTGAAATAACCAGACGTGTGTTTCCATGACAACACAGCCTCCTGGTTTAAATGGTGGACAGGGGACTGTGTCTCAAATAATTGCTTTGGATAATGTGGACCACATATGGGGGGCGGTGGGTGTTTGTGACTCTTGACACATGGTACGGAAGCCCTTGTCTGAGAATCACAAAATGAGACCCTCTAAGGCTCTCACTGTGTTTTAGTGTTTAAGTAGCACTACATATCTGTTATTCTTGAACGTGACCTCCTTTGTAGAAAAAAAAAAAATACAGCAGACCCTCCACTGAGAATATTTTATATGTTACATCTTGCATTTGTGGCATTCATCTCCAGGCATTTTCAGCATGTTAAGACACAAAAGACATGAAAAGTCATGAAAACTTTAATGACAAAACTTGTCTTTAAAAATGTGGTTTTGTTCCTCCAGGTATTTGAGAGAGAGAAAAAGAGAGAGAGGCCTGAGACATGATGTACATTGGAGCTGATAGCTGACACTGTAGAATGAGAGAGAATGGAACAGACAGACAACCCTGCCCCTGAGAGCAACAACCCTAATGGGTTTGTCAACCGAGTGTTTAATGTTTCTCTGGATGTGGAGAATGAGACCAGCAGTGTTTATATTCAGGAGACTGCACCAGGGCTTGCTGAGGGGCAGGGAGAGACCCAGGCTGTCTCTCCTCAGACCCCTGTCAAGGACAGACAGGAGGTCAATCGGAGGCCCCGTGCCACAGGGGGAATCTGGAAGATCTTGAACCGAAAAAGAGCTGTCTCAGAGTTGGAGCGCAGGCCCCACTCCATGATCCTGCCCGGAGAGGCTTCCATCCCTAAACTCTCATTTGCTGACAAAGTTCGCTCCTTCAAGAAGCTCAAATCTCCCTCTGTGTTTAGAGGGAAGACAGGGAAATTGTCCTCTTCCAAGTTCAGCAGCTCCTTAGTCGATGAGGAATCTTTCTGCCGTGACATTGGCACTCCTCAGCAGTCCAGTAGGGGCACACTTAAACACCGTGGCAAGAGACACTCATATGCTGGCTACACAGCAGAATTTGACTGCTCCTTTGAAGACCTTGATCTTACAGCTCCTATAGATGGTCACCAAAATGCTGCAACAGGAGAGACTGTGACTCAGAATGGTTGTAAACCACCAGAAAGAGTTTGCTATACTAAAAGAAGCCACAGCAATTCAACCAACTGTAACAAAACAGCTGCAGGCAGCGAAGAGCATAGCAATAAAGGCAACTCAAGCACGCACCAGGGTAGAGGAAGGAGGCACAAAGATGTCTGGAGTTACCTGAGGAGGATTTCCCTTTTGGGGAAGGCCAGTCCTGTCTACTCAGACAGGAGCTTTGACTCCGAGCTTCACTCTTTGGACAAGACCATGGACTCAGACTACGGCTCTGTAGACTTTGAGAGTGTCAGAGACTTTCAGCCTCCACCCCCAAAACACTCTGACACCAAGGGACACTTTGGTGGTCTCTTCAAGTTTTTCAACAGTGTAGCAGAGACAGCCAGAAAATGGCGGACAACAACACACTCTTTTTCTCCTCCAGAAGGAGAGAGGAGTCAGATGAGCTCCCCTCGGGCCCAACAGCGCACAGTGGACAGTATTCACAGTGTGTCCCTGACACTCCATAGTGATGGACTTCCAAAATCCCTGCCTATTCCGTCATCACCAGTGACCGCTAAATCCTCACACTCCAGTAGCTTTGACAGCGAGGCTGTCGCACCTGTGACAGGTGGACGATCTCCTAAGGTTGTCCTGAAAGCCTTTAGGGAATACCCAGGATCTCCTGGTGTCAATGGCCTGCAGAGTTCTCATGGCACAGATGAGCATATAGACAGAGAGACAAACCACAGGTCTGCAGCCATAGTAGAGAATCACATCACCCAGTCAGGTCCAAACACAAAGACTAAAATAGAAGCAGAGGTTGAAATGGATCCATTAAACTCCCTCTGTCAAGAGCAAAAGGTAGAGGGGCAGACAGGAAATGAGCAGGATTCCAGGGATGTTCCACCAGACTCTCACCAGATACAGGAAGTTAATGTCCAATCACAACAAGGTGATAAAGAGAGCACAACCAATAGCATACCAGCATCCAATTCCACAGAGGAAATATTTAAGGTATGTGACTTTAAATACAAAATGAGCTGTGTTAATTACCAGTCACTGAATTTAACAATTGCACTTTTTAAAGACATCTGTAATTTTTGTTGCTAAAGTACAACAACATTTTCATGTATGTGTCTTGCATTTATGCCGTAACCACATTTCATTGCAGGCTTTTTCCACGTAATTAACGCAGCCAAAGGCATGCATCATGTATTTACTGCTTAAAATATCATTGATGTAACTGTTTTAACCAGGGCCATTCTTTTGCTTTCTAAAATCATCAGTAACAATCCAGAATGTAAATAGAATCAAAGCCGTTACTCATTCCTTCATGTTCTAAGTCCTAGGTGTGGTTCATTAACTGTCAGGGAGAAACAAAAACAGTCAAACCTGTGAGGACTTGACTTATTCTACACCTACTCTACAGTTGTCCTTTTGCCCCATCTGTTGGAGAGAGGGGGAAACAGTCAATAATTACAATGGTGGATAACATCAGGTTAAAGGAACTTGTCTTTTCCTGCTTAGCCAGGTAACTGTAGCAGGCAAGGAAACCCTATTTCCCATAAAACTGACCACATGTGACTGTGGTACATGCCCTACAGCTCTGTGACGTCTGCACTTCATGACGGCACCCTTCTCTTCTCAATCCAGTGGAGGCATTAGTCACCCCCCTTCTAGTCACACCAACGAGTCAGGACATGTTAGCCCCAGCTCCTAATGACAAAATGAGATGTGACATCTCAATACTCAGCACACTTTCGTAGTGGTTTGTTATGGAAGGGCAAGGGCTCAGGGAATCTGAGTCTTGGGAAGGGTGTTAATATGCAGTGCTATGATTATTTAGGAGAAAAAAAACGAGTGAAGGAAAGTCCTGTAATCATCAACTGTCCACTAAATCCACTTGTCTTTTGTTTTTTATTCTTCTTAGAAATTTTACTGCCATTAAGAGAGAGTCTTAACACTTTCAGCTAGCTATTGTTGCATTGCAATTTATTAGCTAATTAATTAGTCCATGGTCAATAAAATCTTCTAAAATGAATTATGAGGTGTATTTTGTTGAATCTAGAGAGGCGTTCCTCCTAACTCTCTATACAAGAAATGCATTGTTGCACCTTCATCTGGGCCAAACTGCTGAGTATCTGTGCCAATCACAGCTGTGTGAGCAGATTGCCAGCCAGACAAGCTGCAGTGTAAGACAGCCGTGCCTAGCCATGCCCCACTCTAGCACAGAGAAGACCTCTGTACCTCACAAGCCCCTGCGGCTTCGTCCTCGCCCGGCCTCGGCTGTACTGGACCAGTGGAGGCCCAACCCCGACCGAGAACTCTACAGCCATTATAGTGAGGTTGGCTCACTGTGCAGACGGAGACGCAGACCTGCTCCCACCATACAGTACTCTCCGGGGCAGAGACTCTCCAGACGCTCCAGGCCTTGCTCTGTCATAGAGACCAGTGTTACTAGGGAGGCACAGTCCATGGAGCTACACCACAGAGTAAGACATCAAATGACAAACGCAGGCATTTATGTATACCTTCACTGAAAGTAAACTTTGGCAGAAAATGTCAAGTAAGCAGTCCCATAAATATCCAAGTAAACTTTTACTGTAAGTAAATATATGTGTGTATATATCCTATATTATAATGTTGCAAAAATGAAAGCAGTAAAACAGAGTGTCACTAGTACTCTCCACCAACTCACTGATAAATATAATCCAAGCTCAAAGTGAATCAAAAACACACCACAGACTTTGAAGGGCAGCCCAGTACTAACCCGGTATTTATACACCACTCACTGTTAGCTGCAACAATTCATGCATGCGCTGCCCCATTTATAGGGGCCTGTATTTCTGGATGCTGCTTTTCCACTCCCTCTCTTTCTCTTTTTCCCTCTTGCCCTTCCTGTCTCTTTCTTTCTTTGTGGCTTCTCTTTCTCTCTCCCTCACCCTCAGTCTTTTTCTGTGGCCAATTTTCTGCCTCATCGCTTCCATAAGCTCTACCTCTCATTGCCCTAACACAGAGTCAGTTCATTTTAACCTGAGAGACCGCCCAGTTGGCATGATGTATAGTCTCTCATGGCTTGCTGCAGGGCATGCACACTGACTAGTACACCAAAATAGACTTGCTGAATGTGAAATACTTTAATTGTATGCAAAAAAAGGGGACAAGGCAGAAAAGAAGATTTTTTTAACATGAAGGGAAATATGTGTGTTCAGCCTTGTGTGTGTGCATCAAAGTAACTCTGTATGGAATATAGGAGATGCCCTAACTACTCAGTACCCTCTAGGCCTTGTCTCGCCCCCTGGGTGTGTCACCGCTAGAGCCCCCACTCAGGGTGTCTCTCCAGCGGTGCCGCTCCCTGCCGCTCACCCCCAGCACTCTCACTGCCCTGGCTCTGCTCCTGCCTCAGTCAGGTACCATTGCGTATTTTTATTTAACATCAATATGCAGACTGTTCATTGACGTGTATTTGTGGAATTGATCGTCCGTTTGCCTGTCTGTCTAAAATGTCTGTCCTCTAGACATGGGTCAGTCGTCATCGTCAGTGCGTCTGCGGTCTGGAGGCTCTGGTAGCTGCAGGAGGAGGAGGCTGTTAAGACCTGGCTCAGAACCACTGCAGGTCAACATTGTAAGTCCAACACAAACCCGCGTAAAGACACATACGTTAATACAGATTGACCTAGTCACAACTTTTACCCCATTAGGCTTTCAGCGCTCTCAGAGGGATCAATGAAAAGCACCAATTGTACAAATTTATAACAAATAATGTCTATCTGATGCTAAATGCCTCTGCACACACACATCTGTATCACACCGAGTTTGTTCACCTGTCACATATAGTATGAGCAGATGTAGATGAGATAATAGATAAAACGGAGTAGGAGGATGACTGATAAATAACCTTTCACTGATACTCGTAATATGGAGATGACAGAGCACTGGTCAATGTTTCATCAGATAATGAAGGAACTGAGCCGTGAAGATGGTGGCCGTGTGGATTAATGTCATCCAGTACTCTTAGGCCATTACTCATCCTGAATTGGGCATCCAGTGTTTCAGATGTATTTCAGTCTGAAGGGAACACGTGCGGACAGAATTTCACAGCAGAAACAGGAATGATGTTAAATCTTTTTCATATACCTGGTGTGCCAGACTCTTTGAGAAATGTAACAAGTCTTTGTGAGTTGTGTAAATTAGCTTCAGAGTAAATCGAAGTAATAGTGCTGAGGAGGTGAAATCATTCATTTCAGAATCAGTGCTTTGATGTGCAACTGGCCTTAGGGGGGATCTACTGAAAGGGGATGCAGAGTTTCTCTGAAACATCCTGATGGGTTAGTGAACATTTGTTGAGCTGTGAACAACATCTATACCTACATAACTGCAATGCAGTAGGCTCAACATTGTTTTATCATAGGACAATACTGAATTGAATCTCAAATCTAAACTGAGTCCCACTTGCAAAGTTTCTTTTTTTTTTGGTTATTGATGAAGACATGTTTAATGATAGATGCCCTCTAAAATTTTATTGTAATATAATACATACCTTATTCATTTGCATTCAGTATTAAAAATGTATTTCCCCACTAAAATATGCAGGAAATATATATTTAATGTAATTTAAGAATTATGAGCGTGTGCAATTAGAGTCAGACTATTTACATGGAGACAGAAAATAACAACAACATTGGCAGTAACATAAACAGTTCCTTTTCATGAGATATCTGTCTGCTCAACTGCTGAAGTGCCAGGCTTTCGGTTCTGGCATGCCTTTGCATTGAAGTTTAGTAAACTGTGTCTTTGAGGGAGTAATACAACTGCATTTAGGCTTTGATTATAACTTTTTCTTGCTCGTCTAAATAGTGTTTGTGAGCCAGTGCACGTTGTTGCCATGACACTCGCTGGCTCCTGTTCATCTTCTTGCTTCTATCTTTAGGCATCCTTTTTAAGGGTGAGCTAAATAGAGAAAGTGTGTGGGTGAGAGAGAGAGAAAAATGGGTGGGAGAGAAACAGAGAGAGGAAGAGAGATGCTCCCTTTGTATGTGCACTTTTGTGTTGTGGCCCTCCCCTTGGCATAGGGAACGTGGACTCATAACACTGGAAATGTCTTGTGTGTGTTTCAATGGTGAGGGAAGTTCATTTGCAGCGGGCTCAAATGCTGGGATTTATGACTGCATTTTGACTTACAAACTGTATATACTGTATACATACTGTATATGAACAATATGACATAACATGGTAACGCAGCTGTAGTGCAGTCACATGGATGGATGATGCTTCAACATTAAATCTTTGTGTTACTGTCTTATTTCTGGTAAGTCACACATTTTTTTATTTGGTATGGCTCTTATGTGGGTATTGCATCTGATGTTTTTGATACAGTGGAGTGCATGTTACAGTCTTCCTGTTAGGATGACTACCGGAGCCTAGAGGCCGCAGGCAGAAAGAAAGGCTTCTCACTGCAGTGGATTAACTGCTAATGCTGACGCCTCTCTTCTCCCTTTCATTTAAACGGATTTCTCCCACAGTCACTGCCCTCTCCTCTCCTGTCCTCTCTTCTCCTCTCCAAACACTTTGGCTTTGCAATTCCTATGCAGATGAGAGGACATTTTCTTGTGTGTTACTAATGCTGTGCCTGATGCTCTGCTGACGACTTGTCAGAAAGGGGGATTGTCTTATTAAGGACTTCACACAGATTAAATTTTTCAACAGAAATCTCATATGATTAAGTTAGGGCTAACCTAGGTCTGTCTGGTCATAATCATATTATGCAATGCTGTCTATTATGAATGCATGAGTCAGCAGGCAGTGGCTTGTTGGGAAAATAGTAGGACAGTGATGGAAAAGGACATAACTGAGTTGAAAAACTACTAATTCACATACTTTTATATGCATGCGGGGGGGAGCACCAGCACTTACATTCATTTAACTACATACGTGTTTGTGTCTGCCTCCTAGGCCTCAGCCCCTATGATACACACACTGACACACACACACACGCTCTTCACATGCTCTCCTGATGTATTCAGAATTCATCTGTCAGCGTACATGAGTCATTGCATTGACGACCTCATTATTTGGTGAGGAATGAATAGCACCAGCTAGTGATATCGTTGTTAAACACACAGTGAATGTGTGGCATTTGCTTCACCCCGGGCTTTATTTTAGAGCCCTGTGAGACAAACCACGGGAATAGGTCTTCCTCAAAATAACTGCGTGCATGTACAGTCCGCAGTCTGAGCCATGGGCGACCTAGAATCTTTTATCAGTGTTCATTCAACATCGTCCCCCTGCCAAGTTACAGGCATGTATCCGCTGTGACTTACTGCAGCTACCAGCTAATGCTGTTTTGTAAGATGCAGTGGGCTCTGATAAATAGTAGTGGCGCTGACTGCATCTAAGCAGGTGGTTGTGTCAGAGCCTCCCTAGGCTGTTTCTTCCAAAGAATAGGTTTCTGTCTGACAGGTGTGTGCACGTGTGTTGTTGTTGTTGTTGCTGTATGCACAGGCTCAATGCTTATGTGGTGTGTGTGTATTTTTGCTTGTGTTTGAGAGAGGGAGACAGCTAGGCTCAGGGCCTTTTTTCTTATATAACAGTTGAGAGGGTTTCCTTTGCTCCCTGCAAAAGCCATTTCTGCTTTTATTTCAGATGACTGAATGTTCCCAGGGACTGGAAGAACAGTGCTGTGTATTAATTCTCTTACTCACTGGTGTATCCTGTTTTACAGTATCTCCACATCCATATTTTGTCAGATCATGCATGCCTGTGCATGCACAGATGTGTTTGTGCTTTCTTGGAGCACATTCTGCTTTGTATCTCATCAGTGCCAGTGTATATACCTTTCCATCATCACACTGCCTCACACAATAGGGCAGTGGGAACATATTGGTGGATGGTTTCTGTAATGTCACAGCATGCAGTGATTCTTGTTATGAGAGTTTTTAAGGCCTTAGGCACCATGGTGCTTGTTATCCTGCATCAGCTGTATCATTTGTGATGACTTTTCCAGGCTCATAAGGTGATTTTACCCACAGTCATCAGCCTCTACTGTTTGTGTTACAATGTTTATTTTTCTGCCCATTTGACAGGTTTATATAAGAGTAAAGACTTTTTTTTTGGTCTTAAGTCAACACAGAAGAATGACACCTTGTGTTGGGTAATATGATGATCCCTCATTATCTTACTGCACCATCTTAAAGCAGACAGCCCACAGGCTAAGATTTTTTATCAGTTGCCTTTCACAGAGAGATTTTTGTGTGTGTGTTATTTCCACTTTAGAGAAATATAAATATAACTGACTCAGCTTGACTTGAGTACAAACAAAAACACTTAATTATTCTGTTATGGTTATGGTAGAATTTTACAGGGCTAGAAGTGCTTCATTTTTTTCAATATCAACTCTGTCTTGCATCTCCATTAGGCCAAATCCTTCCACACAGGACATCTAATAACCTAAATGGTAGATTGCCATTAAATTTTAGTATCAGGAGTTCATGAAGTACAAAACGTATCGATGAACTGTTCTTTGATATGTATATATATTACATATTGTTATTATATTTATGGTCAGCTTCAATTCCTACCCAAAATATTCTACATATTTTGCCAATGGGGCCAACCAATTGAGAAAACTACGCTGGTAAGAGTTGCTTTTTCAACATATAGACTAATGTCCAGTGGCTGCTCTATTCAAAACATCTTGTTTTTATAAATTTAAAACTAGATAATGGATGTGATCTAAATATATTTTAATTGAGTATTTGTACCTTGAATAAAATATATAGCTCCAGCTCTGGTCACTTTGTTCCCGCCCTAAAATAATGAGACAGAAGCTAAGCGCATGTACTGTGTTCTGCTAGTTAGAATGTATCCTGCAGGCCTCTATGAAAGATGGGCTGGATTTTTCTGGCAGCTGCCACTTCTTGTGTACATTATTTAGCTTAACTTTCTGCCTCTGACCTCCCTGGCTCCCTGCTACACCACATGCGGCGTCAGAGAAAACCCTCCATCACATACACATGTTATGCAACCCCCTTGCTCCTTGTACTTGTTCCTCATTCTCCCTCTCCTTCCACCTCCCTCTATTCCTGGCCTCAGAGCTCTTCTCCCCTACCCTCCATCACATCCATGTCTGTTTTTTCCTCTTCTCAGATCAAGTTTTCTCTTCCCCGCTGTTTTTTCCTTGCTCTCTCACCTCATCTCCCCGATTTGCTCTGTCCCATTCCCCCCTCCAGGCATGTGAATACACCTGCTTCCTGCAACCTGTTTCGTGTGTGTTTATGATTATGAGAATGTGCAAGTCTTTATGTGCAGCCATGCCTTTGTACAGTCATATATTTTACATGGCAAGCATGTGAGTGAATGTTTTACAGGACAGCACTAGATTAGGTGAGGTCTGTTGAGTCTTTGATGGTAGGAATTGACCCATCAACAGGAAGTAAGCTGCTGAGAAACACAGAATGTCAAATAACCCTGCACCCAAATATCGTTTCACTGCAGAGTTTTGCATTTCAATCCGATGTTCTGCTTTTGAACTCTTGTGGTGCGGAAGCAATGAGAATGTAAAATGATTTTAGCTCAGAGGACAGGTGGAGCTGTAGATTTTCTTATCCCAACCCACCTCCATTTACAGTGGCACCAAGTGAGCACGGTTGATTTGAGTAGGTTAGTAAGTTGTTTATTGCGAAACACAGCATTCTGCTGTCTCTCAGATGATGTGACTAGCCTCATCAGTTATGTTCTAATTCCAAAGAGAAACAGTGCAGATATCCGAGAAACATTTCATGCAAATGCAGTAGCCATAAAACTCTGGATGGATGGGAATGCATTACTGCCCTAACCCCCCAGTGTTTTGGCCAGCAGGTGGTTGACAGTGCTCTGATGAGTGATGACAGTAGTGAACACGCTCAGTGCACACAACCAGCATAGTAGAAGTACAGTAAACAGTGCTGGCTAGGACAACCAACCAAATCCTAGTAAAGCTCATTTGATTTTATACCGCAGCAGGGCTCAAATGACCAGTCTTTGCAGCTTATTTAAGTGCAAACTGCCACGGCCAGTGAACAGAAACATAAATAAATAACAGTCTGTAGTTTCAGCAGTGTTCCTTAATGCCTCATCTTTGTTGCAGTTTTTAAAAAGCTACAATGCTGTCTTTGGGGAGCTTGTTACCGTGTCTGTTAGCAGAGACACTGGTTCTCCTCTCTGGGAAATTTTACAGAAATTTCAGACACACTATACCTTCACTGAAGAGTGGAGGGCTTTAAGGATTTCAGTTTGAAAATGCCCTGAATTTTAGTAATTTAATGCATCTTCTGCTTTTAAATAAATCAAGGAGGTTTCTTCATGAAGAGTTAAGATGAAAAATGGTAATGAAATCAAAACAGTAGCAGTGAACAATTAATCTAGATGAAATACTTACAGTAAAGCTAAAAATATGTTATTATATCAGTATATATCACTCAATTTTACCTATTACCCATTTCAACAAGTTCAGTATGTGGGTAAATACACTTATTGAATTGCTGAGTTAGTTAGCACAGTTGATAAAGCGTTCATGTTTGTAGTATAAATATGAAGTTACAGCCAGGAGTTGCTTAGCTTAACTTTGCATAAACACTGGAGAAAAAACTAGCCTGGCTCTCTTCTTAAGATAAAATCCACTTACCGGCACCTCTAACCCCTCATAAAACAACCATGCTGATTTAAAACTTTGGTTGGTTTTATTGAGTTCTTAGTATTATATGCGTTCAGCCATTAGTGCCAAAGTTAACCTAAATACAATTATCAAAGTAGCCTAGTAATGAGTTTCTGTCACAGAAGTGTGGAAAACATATGAGACGTGTATTAGGTTAAATTCATATTTTATGTTCTCCCTCTGCAAGCTTGTCTTCAAAAGCCTGTGTTTATCCCACGGGAAACTTTATATACCCTAAATTATGGTAGTGTTTATATAAAAACGTGTCTGTTCTTTTCCTGCTTGAACTGTACAATGTTATGCAGACTCATGTTCCATAGTCTCCAGAACACACAGGTGTTACACAGGTTTGTCAGTAAATATTAATAAATTTTTCCGATCCTATGGCTACGTCATGGATGAGTTAGAAGCTGTTAGGTCTAAGACTGTTGACTGTGATATCACTTGTGATGTTTTCAGCCCTAATTTCTCCACCCTACTTGGCACAAACTACCTCTTTTATCTCGTCCAACTCTTAGTGTTACTTAAAATTCTCTATGCACTGACCCGCTGACTTGCCTTTACACTAACAACCAAATTGAGCTGAACGAATAAACAGCTGATGTCTGAACAATGGTGACAAAACTATGTTCAGGAAAAGTCCAGTGATTTATTTTTAGGATGCTTTGTGGCTGGAAGGCCTGGGAGGAAGCAGGAAGTCGGTGTGGTTGTCATGGGGATGGGAGGGGAACAAAAGAATTGGAGCAGACTGAAGGGGAAATGGGCGTGGTGGGCTTTGCCTCCCATTAGCCAAATACCTACTGGCCACAAACAGATTCATTTGCTTGCACTGAAATACATAGTCTTTTTCAAGGAAAGACTTTGCACAGAAAGAGATGAAGAGAATATCATGACTTAAACTTAAGTTTGGTTCATGTGATTCTTACTGGTGCTGGATTTCAAGTAATACTGAATAAACAGGGAATATTTTCACAGTCTTTCATCTAAAGGTATGAGGTGCAAACCATGTTCCTCATCTGACTTTCAGAGTAGCTGTGATGCCAATATTGTAACCACATGGTTCCACCAAGAACCACTGCCTTAAGTAGCAGAACTTACTGCCTACATCCTACCAGGATACTACTGACTGTTATGAGGAAATATTTTTATAGAATATTTATTGACAATTCTGAATTTGGAATTGTGTTCTGTGGCAATAGTATAATTACATCATGCTTTTTCAGCAGCATTGCATCAGCATTGTTCAAGGAAGGTGTCAAGGATGTGCCTAGTACTCACATCTATTTGGGATATTCATGGACATGATAGTGAGGCCACTCAAGGTCTGGAAAGAGTCCAGTTGATGAACTCAGTGATTTGCAGATGATCTTTTCCCGTTGGCTTAATTAGACTAAGGTATCCAGTGTGCACTGCAGAAGTTCTCTCACTGGGAAAGATGTCGCAATCAAGTGGGGAGTGGGCAGCTGCTTCTCTGGAAGGGGTTCAGGTTCATTTTCACAAGTGAGGTTGATGTGTGAGATGTGTCATTTTGGCACAGTGGGTGCACTAACAGAGACATCAGACCCCGGTGACAAAGAGAGTACATTACAGTGTTTGTGAGTTTTGGAAAGTGACAGAAAGTCTATGATTTCAAATACCTAAAGAAATTAGAAATTTCTATGCAAGATTAGTAAAAGATAAGTTCACTTTTTCTATCTAAATGCAGTACTCACATGTCCGTATGTGTAATGAAAGAGTCTGCTTTTGAGACATCCAGTCTCAAAGCCATTTCAACATAAGAAATGCAAAGTAAGTTAAGATTTTCCAGCAGTCTTAGTTTGCATGAACTCTGGCATGTCAGATTTGTTTTATGATGAACATGAAAATGAATGAAATGAACAGTTACATAAAATGTATTAAATTTGTTTTCTGGTGAAATGGAAGTTATCACAGTATTGACATGTATGATTCCAGTGAAAATCATACATTTTTCACTTTAACTTTTACAGAACAGTACAGAGGAGTGATAGAGGGTGTCATATGCTGCAGCAGCAATAAATTTAATCACCAGCACTTGAATATAAATGTTGCTGCAAAATTATTGTCAGCAGTTCAGTGTCTGACCAAATATGAAAATAGGTCACAATCTCCCTTCTGTTCCTGAGTTATGTGGTTGAGTAATGGGCTGAAATGTTTCCCCCCCAGGACATTGTGATGTCACAGCGAAGTTGACCTTTGACCTTTTTGGATATGAAATGTCATTAAGTCATCATTTTATTCTAGTAGACATTTGTGTGACATTTTCTCATGTATAAGTGTGTATGGATTCTTTAGTTGGGACCTAGAACATGTTCTTTGAGGTTACAGTGACCATGACCTTTGACCTTTGTCCACCAAAAACTAATCAGTTCATCCTTGAGTCTTAGTTAACATTGTTGCAAATTTTGAATAAGCTCAGTTGAGGTGGGTTGTGTATTTACAAAGGCAATTCCGCTTGATGGTACAGTACACGTTACCAACTACAATGTGACAAAATGGCGATGGAGAAATTGATGGCTGGATGGCATAATTCCATCCTAGATGGAAAAGAATCCACACTGTCAAAATGTCATCTCTGTTTATTAAATCTTTATCTTCATCTACGAGACACTGAAGGGCTTGGTGGAAGCTTACGTATTTTATTTTGACATACATGAATATCTGCACAATGCAGTGCAAAACCCAGTGATGTAATCATCTTGTTATAAATGCATTAATTTTTTGTTGAAACTGTCTTAAAAATGTGTTGCCCTACCAGTTCTGTGTGTGTATATGCCATTTCTATGCTTTATACACCATATAGTCAAAAGTATTGGGACACCTGACCGTTACACCAACAGGGACTTTAATGACATCACATTCTACACACACAGAGAGCTTTGGAGCTAGAACAGATTCCAGTCTTCTGGGAAGGCTTTTGTGTGAGATTTCTGTGGTAATTTTTGCCCATCCATGCAGTAGAGCATTTGTGAGGTCAGACCCTGATGTTGGACCAGAAGGTCTGGCTCGCAATCTCTGTTCCAGTTCATCCTAAAGGTGTTGGATGGGGTTGAGGTCAGGACTCTGTGTGGGCCAGTCAAGTTCTTCCACACCAAACTCATCCAACCATGTCTTTATGGAGCTTTGCTTTGTGCACTGGGTCACTCACAGTCATAGAAAAGGACCTTCCCCAAACTGTTGCCACAAAGTTGGAAGCATAGCATTGTGCAAAATGTCTTGGTATGCTGAAGCATTAAGATTTCCCTTCACTGGAAGTCAGGGGCCCAAACCAACTCCTGAAAAACAGCCATGTACTACATCTGAATTAAATAAAAAAGAGGTGTGTCCCAGTACTTTTGTCTATGTAGTGTAGATCATGAAGACCACAAGATGTACAGTGCATCTGGAAAGTATGCACACTGCTTCGCTTTTGTCATTATGGTGCAATTTGTGTAGAATTTTGAGGGAAAAATGAATTTAATCCATTTTGGAATGAGACTGTAACATGACAAAATGTGGAAAAAGCGAAGCGGTGTGAATGCTTCACGGATGCACTGTAGCTGAAATTGTTGAAAAGTGTCCAATAGGAGCTTTTCATGTTAGTTGGTGAAAAAATGGACACATTTAAAGCAGTCAAATCCCAGTTATACTCTAATAGTACAAATCCTTCATAGTAATGACAGTCCTGAAAATGATGTGAGTCATAGAAATGAACTGTAACATTATGTAATTTGCATACAAAACATTTAAGTTTAGGCATATTTGATAAGTGATTGTCTGCTGGCCTGGGAGATATTCCACCAGTTTTACAAACTCTCCCTCTCTTTTGTATATGTATGAGTAAATTAGCATTGGTGTCTGTGCAGATTTAGACTTTCAGATGTGACCTTTGTTGTCTAAATGTCAGCGACATTGGAGAGGGAACCCACAGAGGTGGGGTGGGCTTATGTAATCTACTCACTCTGCGTTTCACACACACAAGCGCACACACGCACACATACACGCACACACAGAGCAGAAAAAAATCTTGTTTGAGGACGGTTGTCATCTCAGCTGTGATGCCTCTTACAGCTGAAAGCCTGGCTTTCAGGAGCCATTGCTTTTATCACCATGCATGTGCAGAAAGTGCCCTGGAAATTATTTATGGTTTTAAAAATACTGATACAGTGCACTCCTTTGGTGTTATCCTTTTAAACTTATTCTGAGGTCTTTTGATCCCAGAGCTCTCAGCTGAATGTGAAGACCGACTGTAATTTGAAGAAGGGTTTTTGTTTCTGTGCATGTGTCAGATGGTTGCTTTGGGAGTGCTGAGACTGAGCTGAACTGATTCTCCTATATGAATTCATTCATTCATTCATGATCATGTTGTGCTGTCTTTATAATCTGCCAACAATGAAAAGTGTGTAGACACCAGGACAAGAGCTGCGGGCTGGGATGCACTCATGTTATACAGTGTTCACCTCAAGTACTGCTGTCAACATGGAGGCCAAAAAAATGATGAGCGTGCCAATGGCAAACACGTGCATCAGATGAGAACTGGAATCCTTGTGTCCTGTCACTCCCAGCACCCGTTACATGAAGCCTTAAAGAAATACTGCACTGAAAACACTCGCCTCCTGCAGGTTTGAAAAGTGGTTCTGAAACATTTGCAGCTTGCTCCTTTGTGGAGAACATCAGCTGTGGAAGAGAACACTTGTGAAGCACAGCTCGCTTCTCTGGTATGCCATCCATATGGTTCGTATGTTTTAAATAGTTTTTAAATCAACCTGCAGCTACACTTGTCTATGTTGGTTCTGAGTGTAAAAGACTAACTGGCAGCAACAGCAATGTGTTTATTTAGCCATATGTCTGTGCAGATGTGACAGTTTGGAGCTTGTTAATCAAATGGAATGGCAGCTTCAGGAATGGTTTGAGAGGTTTCTACTACCATTTTGATACCTTTTTGTCACCATGAAGCTGAGTTGATTAATTCAAGGAAATAATGGTGTTGCATCTCATCAGTTATATTGATTGTAACAGTTTTGGGGTGGGGGTGTTTGAATTGTTACTCTGTTCTACAGTTGCTTCTTTTGTAAGACTACATCATAATGTCTTTCTGGGCATAAGGTGTTATATGATTACTACAGTATCCCACATCACTTTTCCTGGGGGCTTGGAAATGAGATTTACCATAAATACTGGACACACCTCAGTGCTTCTGAATATCTTTTCCTGTTCTACAAATTAATGGAATTGTAATGTTTGCTCTGGTTAGAAGACTGCACACACCCTCTAGTTGAGGTTTTGAACTGTATGTTTCAGCTTTTAACCATGTTTTTTGTACCTTTATGTATTTGGAGTAGGTTTTCTAAACCCCAGTGGGCCCTGCTTCACATTCACAGACTTAACACACGGTTGCTTGTGCAACCACAGTCTGATTTGTGGGACACTGAGTAGCTTGTCTAAGAGCAATTGTAGGTTAACATAACACATCTTTAGCAGGAAGCCTGCTTTACAGACTGGGGATATGGAGTTTGGAAGGTCTTGGTGTTTACCAGTGCAGAGGGTCCAACTCTTTTTCTGCAAGTACTAAATTGTAGGATTCCTTAAATAACATAATTACATAATAACAATGTAATAATTAATGTTAAATGTAATATTACTGTAATCGCGAAGTATTCGTTTTTTGTGCTGAGTTACAGTATAAACCTCTTGATGCTGTCAGAACAGTATTAAGTTATGGGTAGGTGGACAATCTGCAGAGATTCTCCAGAACTTTTTGTATTTTCTATGCCTCTTAATGCCCACATGTGAATTTAGCAAATGAAATTTCACATTTTTGCAGTGAATTTCTTCCTTCCTTCCTTCCTTAATGCATTAATACCACTTAACCCCAGTAAATGAAACTGTAAAACTGGGCTACATCACAGTCTTTGGGGGACACATTATTTTATAAATGAAACAGAAGCATAATATTTGTAAGCCTATAGGGTCTGGCCTAAAAGGGGAACAATTTCCTGCCATGTCTCTGGCCAAATCACATCACTTTTTTTCCTAATCCTGTTGTGACATTCTAACTCAATTTGGTCCAGAACTCTTTTTTTTCTTTTTTTTTAGCATTTTAGAAAACGTAGTTTATTAAAGTAAAACCAGTAAAAGAGTTAAACTAAGTTTTCATGAAACATTTTGCATCTTGTAGAGATGAATGGCGGTGGATTGCAGTGCAGCAGGGGGATAACACAATGCGTGAACGTGGCTGATAATCAGATCAGCTGGGCACATTGTATCTGATTGATGCGTGGTCACAGACGAAGTGGCAGAAAAGGCTGACATTATGCCAATAAAATTATAATATGGTGATCACTTTGAGGAACGTGCATCCGTTATTCTGACATTTATTCTCCTTCATCAAGAGCTGTTAATGATAAATGATAAATCATCAGGGCACCGTGATATTTTTAGATGGGCTGGGAGATGAATGAGGTTATGATTCTGGCCTCTGTGGTCGATGTAGTCCGCGAGGGGCTGGCTGTGCCCCTCCTCTCCGCCTGTAGGTGATGGCTGTGCCCGTAGTCCAGCAGTGGAGCGCTGATCAGTATTAATACAGGACCGCCTCTCAGCCTGACGGCCGATCTTTCTGCGGTCCCCACTCACCGGAAGGCAGCTCGGCAGCTGCGAACAGCCTGCGCACAGCCGCTCTCTTCTTTGCTTTGAAAATCTATTGGCCTGAGAGTCGGGGGAGAGGCGAAACACCGGCAGGTGTTGACTAGCGGGGAGAAATCGAGGTGCAGACTGATGACGATGATGATGGTGAGGATGATGCATCTCTTCCCGTGCCTTTATGAATTACATCGCCTAATGTGAAGAGGCGTAGGGTCATCTTTTTTTTCATTTCTTGCCTAACTGTAATAGTGGATTCCTCGGTCGCTTTTGAGGCTACGTGTCTTGACGGGAGAGCTGAATATCGCCCGTCACTGAGAGCGCATCTCAGCATCGGCCCGCAGCGCTGCGCCATGGCCTTGGATGTCCAGACTTGCGCGGTGTTTACGGTGATCGCGGTTCTGGTGCTTGTGAACGTGCTGTTGATGTTCTTCCTCGGTACACGTTAATGGATCTGCGCTTGGGGCCCGGTTCGCAGCGCACCACACTTTCACACAGGAGAGGAGAGAAAGGCAGTGCGCGTTGGTCGAGAGCGGGGACACCCGGCGCTCCATCACGGCTACGCGTTGAAATGAATGACGTTGGTACAACATAATGTATTTCTGTTTTCCCCCTCCCCAATCCTTCGTTATGTCTTGTGTCCTCTCACCGTTTGTGATAGCTAGTGTTGTCTGGTGGTGGTCGTAGTTGTGCGGATTCAGATTTGTGATGCTCTTACCTTTTCTGTGGCAACTGGAAATTCATATCCCCTGTATATAAACATGTCCCTCCCTCCACGTCGATCTCCCTCTCTCCTCCATGTTGTATATCGTGCATTATGCGCATGGATTAAATTTAGTCTGCAATAATGTGATTTTTAGATGAAAAAATTAATCTGGTGGGATTTTTAATAACAGCCTACTGCTGCATCTGGGCTTGTTTTCCTATTGTGATCCACTGTAGCCACATCCACAATATGGCAGCTAATAGCTGAGCAGTGATGTCTCCACTAAAGCAAATGTGATGTTTGTAGCAAATAGACATGCAAGTGAGAGGTTAGTACTGCTGATCAGACAGGAACATTGTAATCTCAGCTGAACAGTAACCATCAGCAGGCAGGGCTAGGCCTAATAAAGGAGGGCCTCCGTCACTCCAGGTTTCCCCCATTTTAGATGAAGCTTAACTCAGCTCCCATTTCATAGCCCACAATATTCACAGTTCTCCTGTTTGCAACATTTGATTGTGGCACCTGTTCCTGAAGCCCACATTTTATTAAACCTGGTCACAGAATCACGACTAATAATAATAATAAAAAAATCAATGTATGTGCATATTTGATAAAGATGTAGTGTCCTCCATGTGAAAAGTAATGTCAGATGGAAAATTAAATGCCTCTTTCCTTTTTTCCCCACATGCAGTGGCATAATCTAATAAAGGATTGGAGGCAGGTGTCATGAATGTTGAATGAATGTCAGAAATAGATATGCTAAAAGCCTATCCCAGAGCCGTTCATGACAGTCCTATTAATAGAGATGGTAGGCTGGCCACATTTTTTGAAGATACTGCATGTGCTCTCTCACACTCATGGTTAAGTGCTGTGTTTTCTGTGTACCTCTAGTTAAGTGGCAAGTGTTGTACTGTAGGTGCAGAAAGAAATTTTTGGTAGCCATCTGTTATGAACACAGATACCTTCATCACATGCCACAGCATGTGGGCCAGCGTTTTCATCACTGTGGTGCAACAGAAACCTCCTTACTGGTGGGGAGCCCCACAGGACTATAAACAGCATCCAAATATGGTACTCTGTAGTGGTTATGGCTCTGTTAGTTAGCAGTGATCGCAGGGTGCTACTTGTATGTTCACATGTAAGCATGTTAAGTTGTATGTGTATGTGAGTGTATGTGTGCGAAATAGCCCGGGTGGGTGTTATCTGTAGTTCCTCTTTGAGTCTGAGTCGTACACACGTCCCAAATGCTAACACATTTGCAGTCCCCCTGGGGCAGGTGCCTTCTAATAGAGTTCTGTTAAATGCTGTGCAGTCAGAAGTGTCATTGTTGTGTGTGAGAGCAAGACAGCAGTGTGTGTGTGTGTGTGAGAGAGAGATAGAGAGAAAGAGAGAGAGAGGATGTGTGTGTATTTCTCACCGGTTTTAGGCAGAGCATCTTTGATTGGCTCCCAGACTCAGGGTATAAGTGTATTACATAACAGGGTTGGCAGACACAGGGAGGACGGACCGTGAGACTCGCTCGTTGCGTCGGAAAGAGAAGCCTCTTTCTGGAATACAGCACCTTGTTACTCGACATCGCAGGCTCTGTTCTTAAGGAGGACCATCACCTCTACCGCTTGCCAAAAGAGATTTGATTATCATGATTGTATGAATCGGACTTCTCCATGCATACACTCTCTGAACAGTTACATGCCACAAACATGGTAAGGCTGGCTAAAGACGTGCGTGTGGGTTTATGTGTGTGTGTGTTCGCTCAGGGATGCTGTAGGTGCTTTGGTGCAGATGTGCTATGGCTAGAGATAGAGGAGGATGTTGGAATGCAGTGAAGCTGCCAGTGCAGTGAATGCTGATGTGTTGTGCTGCAAAGATGATATAAGCGAGGGAATCGACTTTCTCTTCTTGCATATTTCCTTGTCAGTTTTCATGTCTGTGCTTGAACAGGAAACAGAAAGCATTGTAATATACGTCTATGTATAGGGATTGATCTCCTCTGCATTCATTTCCGTTGACCCAAATACAGGTTCTGCGGTTTAAAGACTGCTGTTTCACCCTGTGATCTTTGATGCTGTAACTGCAGTGTAACCATAATGATGACATTGGTCATCACAGCTGGTAGACACATAGGTAATGATGAGTGTTGTGGCAAGACTTCTCTGTGTTTGTGTCTGTGCATGTTTGCTGTGTACTATTTGATCAAGCTAGGTATGAGGTTGTGCTAAGACAGGAATTGGTAAGATTGATTATGTAATGCTTTTAATTTATTCAGACATGTAGGGGGAAAAGGGTGCAATGTATTGAAGAGGGAAGCGCTGATCTCATTAGGGAGATGGAGGAATGAGAAGATGGGGAAGGAGAAAAGTGAGCAGGGAGGAACATTGGCTGTGAATGGATCTCTGTCTCTCTCCCTTGTTTTTTTCTGTCTGTTGCCTGTATTACAACAGATTGATAGGGGCTGGAGAGATTGTACTTGAAGTGAATGGGGCTGAAAATGGTGGTGCTGGAGGTGGAATTTGGGGGTGGGTTGGTGGGGGGTAGGATTAGGCCAAGCAGACATTACAGCGAAGGAACAAGAAGCAAGCCTAACCTTAATGCCAGTGCTCATCTGCTCTGTGATTCCTCTCAGCCAGAGGTCCTGATGTCAGCTAGCCATTCCTGTCCTTTTCCTAAATTCAACAATCATATTTTAAAACCTTTTTGAGCACCATTCATTGGTCCTGTTTCCATGGCAGCATGACACATGTTTTTGCGGTAATCCTCTTCTCTTCCTGTAGCAGAGAGCTTTGAGATATAGGCTGGAGCTATTGTTATCCCAGCTCCCAGACCAGTGTGGTACCTGATTGAGTCAGCCTATTCAGTGACAGCTTTGAATGAAAACCTGCGTGCAAGGCCTTTGCTACATGACTTTATTTTACATTGACATGGGAATGATCATGTTACTGGATTCTCTAATGTGATTAGTTTGTCATTTAATGTGTAATAACAGGGTGATGTGGCATCTATTCAGTGGCCATGCTTGACACAGACACTTGTACCTAAATTTGGAAATATTCTGGTGCATCCTGAAGTGTCCTTGCCTCATCCTGTCATCTTGTCAATAGCAGTGAAGCATCCTCATCTGTCACCATGACGACGGCTGTTCTTTCCCCTCCAGGCATGAACGTCCCTCCCTGTGTTTACTCCTCTGCCCTGATTGGCTTATATTCCCTGTAGCAGTCTCTGTGAATCGTCAGGGAAGTAGACTTGTCCACAGGTTTGAAGGGGAAACGTAACTGCTGACTCTGAGAGCTTGGATTCTCATAGGGGGTTTGGTTGCCTACAAACAAACACACACACACACACAGGATCTGCTGTTTCTCACGAACATTTCTTACAAAAATTTTCTCCATTTAGAAAATGTAAGTTGCTGAATATTAATATGCACAAACTGTAATGCAAATACAGAAGTAATTTAATGTCCATCCATGTGACATCCCTGTCTTCAGGCCATTGATAACTCCTTACCTAGAGCCTAAGCAGCTCCTGTCAGGCTTGGTTAGCGCTGGCTGCTCTGCCTGCAGCCCCAGGGACTGGATGCATGGTTAGCTCTGGACTGGAGAATGCTGATGAGCACTACTTTGGAGTGAGCAATAGGAACAATCAGTTGGAGCTGTCTCACAGATGCGTAAAGGGGTTTCACGTACATAAAGCTAAAAGTGTGGCAGCCTGTGTGCATGTATGTATGTGCACATCTCAAGGCAACAAAGCTAAGTCCTCAGTGTGATGGATGGTGAGGCTGCAAGGTAGATGGATGATGGCAGACTCAGGTCTTCTCAGGAACGTTGTCCGCTGTCTCTTGTCCTTTAATGAGAACAACCTTTAGCCTCTCCCCAATCCCCCAAAGAATACTGATCACCTCACAGGCTCCCATTCCCTGACGACCATGCCCAGTGCATGCACACAAAATGATTCTCTATTCATGTGCATGCACAAATTTTAAACATTTCGTTGTCGCATAGTGTATACATTATTTATGCATGATGCTAAAATCAATGCAAAAGATTCGATGAGTCATCCTTCCATGTTTTGTCAAAGGCCATGCTGCAGATAAAATAACATGACATGGTGACAACATGAAGGAAGGGAGATTATCCCTTCACATTTGTTTGCTCCTCAGAATTTATATTACATGAACACATGTAATTATTCTAATGTTATAATGGGCCAATTACTGTCCCTGTGTGGAGACTGGTGCTGTGCTTCTTAATGCTGTGTTGTTTCTCTACTAATGGCTCTGCCTTTTTTTATGTTGTTGTGTTTTGTTGTGTTGTACTGTTTTCTGCGTCGGCTATTGTGTTGTTCTATTTGCAATCCCTTAGCTGCCAGTGGGCCCTGGCTTTGAGGGTGTGTTTTCGCATCCATTAGTAGTCTGAGTGGGTTAAGCAACAAGGATTCACGCAAATCGAGACCAAAATGAGGCTGCGTACTGAATTACAATCACTTTCAAATTTGATTTACATGCTGTTTTAGATCAAGTGGATCCACATTTATTGGTCAGTGTCTGCAGTGTTGTCCATGATGTCCATGAAGCGTTGCTTCCACAGCATGGCTTCATGTAATGAGACTAAAGCATAAGAAGACAATGTCTGTCCCTCTGATTTCTCCAGTTGATAAGTGGAGGTTCAATCGTCAATGCTGAGGCGGTATGGGACCATGTGACCATGGCGGACCGGGAGTTGGCGTTTAAGGCCGGTGACGTCATCAAGGTGTTGGATGCCTCCAACAAGGACTGGTGGTGGGGCCAAATTGATGAGGAGGAAGGATGGTTCCCTGCCAGCTTTGTACGGGTGAGTTAGCTCCAGCCATGGCTGGCCAGCGACCATAGACACAACACACACCCACACACATACAGAAACGAAGGCACATGAACATATGCACACAAGCTGAGAAATACCCAGAGGAAGGTGCACATGCACCAGAATTTTTACATATACACAAAAACACAAGCACAAAATACACACTGATATGCTTGTTCCGTAGATGCACACAGGTGAATAATGTTATACTTGAATAATACATAACACTCAAGAGATCAGAGAACAGCTAGCTAAGTGCCTTTATCGTTTGTTGAGGGACAATGAAACACAGACGCTGATGAACCGTTCTTTTAGTTTGACATTACCTTCAACTCCTACCCTTGAAATCCATTTAAATATGCAATGACCTCACTATACATCACATATGTCAAACTGGTCCACAGGAGTGCCGGTGTGGCTGCAGGTTTTTGTGCCAACTAACCAAGAGCACACCGTTTGACCAATCAACTGTCTGAAGACGTTGATCAGTTGATTAAATGAGTCAAGTCTGGTGTGCTGCTACTTGGTTGGAAAGAAAACCTGCAGCCACACCGGCCCTCCTGTGGACCAGTTTGACATGCCTGCTATACATCATGATTATATAATCTCACCCACATCTGAGCACAACTAAACCCAACACAAAGATCTGATGCAGCTCTGTATGTTATGCCACAATTCTTTTACATTATTACTGAAGGAACAATTAGCATCCTTTTTGTAGGTAGAGGCTTCAGACAGCAGAGTACCCCCACCCTCTACCCCCACACACACTCCTCATGGCCATTCCCACTTGTCCACCCTTCCATATTCACTCCTGAGAGGGCAGGGCAGACAGGCTGACTGACTGTCAACCAAAAAGTATCTCTCTGTTCTGTCATTCTCTCTCTCCAAGGTGGAACCCCACCCTCCTCAGCCCCAAACAAAACAGGTTTTCTATATCAACCCCATAGCAACTCCACGGTTCCAAAACACCACGTCAAAGGTGCGTTTCCCAGCTTCATCTACCCATCCAGCCTGCCCGCCCACCCGCCCGCTCCAGTCTGTCCACACAACGTACCCTCGACATTACCAAACATTAACAATCCCATGATGTTCTCCCATCATCCTCTGCGGGGTCGATAGAGAGGCAGAACTGATGAGTCAAAAGTAAAATAACGTTAAATGACCTGTACTCAAATTCTACAAATGGATTCATATAGAAAGAGATGGATTTGGGAATCATTATTCCTCTTTCTTCTATTTTAAATATTGATTATTTTTACCATGCTCTATTTACTATTGACTCTGACTATTTCTCAGTCTTAATGCTGCACTAGTAAGTTCTCGTCTGCAGTCAGTGCTCTACCACCCGTCACGCTGCTTGTCTGTGGGGCTGCATTTCCCATCTTGTGTTTGGCATTGTACCCGTCGGTTCTTTAATGTTCTCTTGGCAAACTGTGTGTCATCAGGTGTTGGCTGCTGGACATTTGAAACCACGCTCACTTGGCCCTTTTTGTGAGCGAGAGTGGAATACACTATGTATTTGGATCTGAGTGTGTGTGTGTGTGCTGGTGTGTGAGGAAATTGCGAGGTTGTGTGCAAGTGTATTTGCATGCATATGTGCAAGGGGAAGAATTACTTGAGTCACACACAGAGCTGAAGTTGGGTAAAAGAGGCTTTCTAAAACTCTGGAGTCTTTGGCAGTTTGTCCCTCACCTTTCTGACATGTTGGACTAATAGTCTTACTCTCAGAACTACCAGAGGCCCCTAACATGAAGCTCTGTGTGTGTGAGATTGTGCTCATGTGTATGTAGGGTGTGTGTGTATGTGTGCGTGTGTGAGTGAATGTGTGTGTGTGCATTCATGCTCGTGAGGAGTGAGTAGTGAGTTTGTGATATGAATACCCATATTTGTCTGTTAACCAATACTTTATTCATCAGCTTTATACACTTAACGCTGAGCACATTTTTTATTCAAGGGTGTGTGTGTGTGTGTGACTCTGTGTATGTGTGAATGTTTGCACTCAGCTGTGGGTGAACCAGGAGGACGGGGGAGCAGAACCAGCCGAGGGAACCAGCGAGGTGCAGAACGGGCACCTGGACCCAACCAATGACTGCCTCTGTTTGGGCTCGCCCCTCCAGAACCGAGACCAGATGAGAGCTAATGTCATCAATGAGATCATGAGCACAGAGAGACACTACATCAAACACCTCAAGGATATCTGTGAGGTAAGAAACATCTATAGACCTCCACCAGAACACACACACACACACTGCTGTTAAATGCCAGAGAGATAATGGGAAAGGTAAATGATAAAGAAATTGATCAACTGAAACATGAAGGAGAGAGGAAGCAGCCCTTTTATTTTCTGCAGAAAGGCCTATGATTCCTAACACTCCCACATTCACACTTTTATGCAAGACATATTTTTTTGGTTTTTTTTGTCAGCTGTGTACAGTAGTGGCAGGTCACACACTTGAAGTGATCTCGTCCAGATTAAATTATTATGAATCATACCAACGTGACAAGCTAGAATTCACACCTAATAAGATTAATCACTTTGTCAGTTGTTACATTTGTATGTTGATGAGTCTTTTATAAAGAATCAAAGCCTTAAAACAAATTTTATTTTTAATCTAACAATCTTTAGAATGAAACCTTTTCATATATGAACCGTTTCGTTCCTAAAATCTGTGATTTCTGTCATGCTGCTTTTAATGTAGAATTTTTTTTTAAAGTTAGTTTATTACGGTGATGTCGAAATAAAATAGACCTGTCTAGAAGGAAGAGAAGCAGCCCAGGATCGGTTGTGTGTCCTTTTCAGTCCTTTCATTCTCTTGAATCGCTGACTAAGGTGTTTGCCTCTCTTGTTCACCCTCTTAGCTCCAAGCTGGGCTAACTTAGCTCTTATTTCAACTCTCTTCCCTCTCGTTTTGGGCCACTCGCATCAATTGCAGTTGTGTTTTCTTGGGGTGGACTGGCTGGTGATTGTCTCAAGGTCTGCTTCACTAAATGCAATCCCTGCACTTTTCCAATGCTGATGATTTCTCTTGTAGGCTATAGGCACCTGGCCTAATTTAACTCTGACCCAGCCATGGTACCAACCTTAACAACAAAATGTAATGTCAAAATTAAAAATTGTAAAGAAATAATCCTCCTGGTTCCATTCAACTGACTAATGTACTAGTCACTGCAAAACTTTGAACGGGAGGATGTAACTAATTGCTCTTCTGGTCTGCGTGCCCTAAATCATTTCATCTGATTTCTCAGAGAATTCGCCCCAGTGGCAAGCATCTAGAATAAATATGCAGAAACAGCTAGTCTTCTCCCTAATGCTCTTGTTTGTTTGTGTAGGTGATATAGAGGCATCAGTATTAAGTAGATGCTGTTTGTAACTGGTTAAAAGTTAAGGTTAAGGTTAAACATTTTTTTAGTTGTGTACTCACATCATCCCAAATGTTTCTAATGTACAAACTAAGAGAAGTGTGTGAGTTAATTCAGGGTAACGGTCCAATTTTAAAACATAACCTCATCACATCAGATGGGTTATCATCAGCGAACGTGATTGTTTAACAATGAAGACAACAACTCCCATGAACCCATACCACTTGCGTATTTTGTTTGCTTTTTACAGAGAGATGTCTAGTGGCAGAAATTACATACTGTTCACTTAAGGATTTAGTAATTCTTATTAGAAGAAAAGTTTGCTGTTTAATCCCTGTACACATGAAGTCAAAAGGGTTAGGGTAAGGGGGTTTGGGTTATTGTTTGGGTTAGCTGTTGATATTTTCCTGGTTCTTCAGGGAGCATGAAATTAGTGGCTGTTGCTAGTCCCTAAAAGGGCTATCGTAGATGACCTCGATTAAAACCAGTTTTAACTTATTATTTGCTTCGAATTTGACTAGAAACAAAACAAAAAAGACTTATCATTTGTGTTTCAATAGAGAGAATTGTGGGTAGTGGAGTGTGGAATAGCAAAAAGCTACCTCTTACAGCAAATCTTTTCCCAAAGTGCCAAAGCTTCAGGGCATTTAATTAACCACAAGAACAGAACTGACAAATTGGGGCCACAGTACAACCTACACAAAATTCTCTCTGACTCTACAGAAGCTTCTAAGCGTCTAAGGAGTCAAAGTTCATTTTGATTCCTATAAATTAAATCTAAGCAGTGACTTCACATGTTTATTACTAAGAACTGTGACGTGACAAGCTAAGGCCTCTTCTGTAGCCTTTTCTGACTCACAGCCTTGCAGCCATGTCACAAGTCAGGTCCTGCTGCTTAAACTGTACCATTTTTGAAAGCCCAAAGTAGTTGTGACCCATATTGTTGCAGGGATACCTGCGCCAGTGCAGAAAGCGCGTGGACATGTTCAATGACGACCAGCTGAAAGTCATCTTTGGGAACATTGAGGACATCTACCGTTTTCAGATGGGCTTTGTTAGAGACTTGGAGAAACAGTACAACACAGAGGAACCCCACCTCTCTGAAATCGGACCATGCTTTTTAGAACACGTGAGTTCAAACAGTGTTTTCAATGTTTTTAACACACTTTGATTGAGTTAGTGTTTTTTAAAGCAAACAAACTCATACACACTGCCCACTCTCAAGAATTGGCACTCCTCTCTGGATCACGTTTTATTAAAAAGAGGATTCATTACATATTGTCTTCCCTAATCATGTCTCATCTTTCTGTTCTTTCATTCTACAGCAAGATGGTTTTTGGATCTATTCAGAATACTGTAACAACCACTTGGATGCCTGTATGGAGCTGAGCAAACTGATGAGGGATGGTAGATACCAGCACTTCTTTGAGGCCTGTCGCCTCCTCCAGCAAATGATTGACATTGCCATAGACGGTTTCTTGCTCACGCCTGTCCAGAAAATCTGCAAATATCCGCTCCAGTTGGCTGAGCTTCTCAAATACACGGCACAGGAGCACAGGTACTCAATGCTGCGGGCAGGGTCATTATTTAATCTGCTGATTGAGTGGCTTTTTGATGGTAGCTCATTTGTTTCTAAAAAGAAGGCATTACTGATGCATCGTTGTGTTCTGGGTGCATTGTGTTGCAATTCAGCTGTTGCAGGTGTTTATTCTACTGAAATGATAATTATCCACTTATGAACTGAAACAAATATTGTTTTGTGCTGTTTTACCAGCTTTTGGTGAAAGTTTTGTAGGAAAACGTTTCATCAAATGTGTGCTACAGTACTACTGTTAATAACCATGTTGAATTATTTTAATAGATGGGCATAGGGTCATTGCATAGGACTCTGGATATAAATAGATTTGCAGATTAAATATGACTTGGCATGTATACAAGCATCAACATTCTGTATGCTCTGCCCGCACAGCACGGAAGCACAGTACACAATCTAAACATTTGCAGATGTGCACGGGGCACACACGAGAGCATCCAGATGTGCAAACTCATGCATGCAAACCCACAGAAAAATGGTGTAAGTGATTCAGCGTGTCTCAGCCAGCTCCAGGTCATTCACAAACCATGCGTTCTCAGCCAGAGAGGGACAGGTGCCAGCTCTGCCAGCTCTGCCTGCCAGATCACAGTGTTTGGAGCTGTGGAGAATCTGCCAGATATAGGCCTGCTCTCTGTTACACACACCCACAGCGCTGTCACACACACACGCATTATCTTCCAAAGTGAGGATTGGATCCATAGCACATCTAAGCCAGAGGGATAAATCCAGCTCAGTTAGCATAGATGCAGTCACAGTTAACTCTGGATAGAGAAGATGCCTGATTAAAATTAAATAGCACTGCGTTCTTTTGACTATGTTCTTGTAGACTTACGGCTGATCTGTGAGTTTATATCGGCAGTCTTTTAAAAGGCTAATCTGTGTCATTCTCCACTACCACATTACGCGTCTTGTTGAAGCAAACAGTCTCCAAGAACCATAACTTTATGTGTACACTGTGTCCATAGTGACTATCGATACGTGGCAGCAGCACTGGCAGTAATGCGGAACGTCACTCAGCAGATCAATGAGAGGAAGAGGAGGCTGGAGAACATTGACAAGATCGCCCAGTGGCAAGCCTCTGTTCTGGACTGGGAGGTATGTGTAATTACCAAGCATTTGATGTTGTTTTCCTGGCAAAATCTGCTCTGGTCTGTTTGAACCATCTGCTTAATCACAGATTCCGTCTGTGATTAAAATTTTACTTTTTTATTTTACTTTATATATTTGTCACTAATGTACAGTTTTATTGTATAAACTTTGTGAAGACATCACATTTTGAGCTTATGTATGTTTAAACTTATTATTATTATTAAAATTTTTAAATTAAAAAGTGTCAGACATAGTCATAAAAAGGAAAGAACACATCCTGAAAATATCTATTTTGTGTTTCAATATACTTTGGAAAAAACACTCATTTAATCTCGTAAATGTTTGTATTTTAATAAAGCAAAAAGGACATCATCTCGTGTTTCACTTTCACACCTAGACGTAACCCTGCATTAGAGGACTGACTGTCCAATGTGTTTCACCATTTCAACATTATTTAAAGGAGCAGTGCAGTAATTTAGTATTTCCCTTTCATAACTTCAGGAGGTCTGTAAGAGACAATTAAATGTCAAATCTGTCAGCCAGCCATTTCCTGGTTTGTAAAGCAGGCTTTATGACAAAAAAATGTTATTTTCACAACTGTTTTTACAGCCCGAGGACTACTAACAAGGACTGAAATTGACTGTATTGTAAGATGAGTTAGTGAGGCTTTTTGTAGCCTTCAAAATTGCATTACATGTTTCTGTCTTTTCAGTATCTTGTTCATTTACAAATTGCATATGAGTGTGTGTGTGTGTCTGTCTGTCTAGGGGGATGATATTTTGGACAGGAGCTCGGAGCTCATCTACACTGGGGAGTTGTCATGGATCTATCAGCCGTATGGACGTAGTCAGCAACGAGTGTTCTTCCTCTTTGATCACCAGCTGGTCCTCTGTAAGAAGGTAGGCTCTCACACATTCTTCCTTTCTATCAGCTGAAAGCAAGCTGACAAGCTGAAACACACCCAAAGCCTGTGTTCTTGAAACTTGTGTATTGAGGAGCTGGTGGCAAAGATGCTTGAAGACAATATGACTTCATCTTCAACCTTACTCAAGAGCTGCAAATAGATGACATAATACCATATGAGACGCACCAGCCCCCAGTGAAGATACATTCAAATCCTCAGCACCTTTCACAAAATGGAGCTGTGGTAGTTTGGGCTGTAATGCACCGAGGCTGTGCTCTCCTGTCAGACGGATGTTCACGCTCGGCTGGGCTCTACAATGCGTGTGCACAGAAACACACGCACAAATGGAGACAGACATTTACACACAAACACACACGGGGGCTGAATAAGTGCGTCATCACACACACGTGTACACACAGGAGAACAATAATTTCACCATTATACAGCCAAAGACACACACACAGAAAAGACTAACAATAGACATGTTGTCTTTCTGTTTTTCTATCCTTCCCTCTGTCCTTGTCCTCCCCCCCTCTTTTATCATTCTTGAACATTTCTTAACACCAGAACTGATCACCAGTGTTTTGGCAGATCACTTGTTTGTTAACTGTTCTGATCCACTAAGTAAATTTGCTCAAAAACGCAGCAAATTATAAATTCTAGTCTTTGTTCTACGCATCCTTCTCCAGCATCCTCAGTACAACATGTGTAATGGCAGGCCTCAGGCTGTGTAAGCAACATGTTGCAGGTAGTCTTCCATCTTTTCCTCTCATCTCTTCCTTATTAGTGCTCGGATGCAGATTTGTCTCTGCACGCTTATGAAAAAAGATGTCTGTTCTTTATTGTCTTGTTTTACCTTCCTTGACCTTCTCGCATGAGTGGATTCCAGTGACCACTTTTCCTTTTTGTGGTGTTCTCATTCCTGTAAATTGTTTGATCTTGTGGTATTTTGATGATTAATTATGTCTTATGTGACAGTAAACATGTAAATATGCAATAGTTTTTGCTATGCAGACTCTCTATAATCAGTGTGGATGCAATGTTGATATGCCAAAAAGCTGTCTAAATAAGGCCTCAGGCATTATGGTTACTAGTGGTGTTAGACTGCCAGAAGTCAACACAATATAAGAAATACAGTGCAGTCCAAAAGAGCTGCGATAATAATTATATTAACTCATCAGTCAACAAGCAGAAAATTATTCTGAAACAATTTAGATAATTTATCATTTTCAGATGTTTTAAAAACAAAATAGGTCCTTAAGGTCCAAAATTAACACCTGCCAAGCGCTAAATGCCTGCAGATTTTTTTTATTTGGCAAGTATTTAGCGGAAGAAGATGGATGGATGGATGGAAGTATTTGGCAGTCACACTGGTTTTACTAACGGCTGCGCCGTCTTTAGCCACTGTCCATGTTGGAGTTTGACACACACACACACAGAAAGGGACTTCATAGTGTTTTCAGGCGCACCTTCTAACCTGCGACATTTTGTATTGCAAAGCGTATGGTTGCCGACAAGGATTTCATGGTGCATTCAAGAACACCTTATAAACTCCGAAAAAAACTGTGAAATAGCCAAAGGGGTTGTTTAAAATGAGTCCATCCATCCATCCGTCCATCCATCCATTTTCCATTTATCCGTCAGGGTCGTGGGGGAGCTGGAGCCTATCCCATCTGACTACAGGCGAGAGGCAGGGTTTACCCTGGACTGGTCACCAGTCAATCGCAGGGCTAACACACAAAGACAGACGAACATTCACGCACATGCTCACATCTAGAGACAATGTAGAGTAGCCAATTAACCTAACATGCATGTCTTTGAAGTTGTGGGAGAAAGCCGGAGTACCTGAAGAAAACTCACGCAGGCACAGGGAGAACATGCAAACTCCATGAACCTGGAAATCTCTAGCTATGAGGCAACAGTGCTAACCACTGCACCACCGTGCCGCCCTTTAAAATGAGTCATTTTCAAAATCTTTTTATTTTTAAATTCATTCATTAAATTCATTTAAAATTTAAAATCCATGACCATTCATTTCAACAATGACCAATTTTACAAACTCTTTAAAAATCCAAATCAAATTGTTATTAGCAAATTCCACAATATTTGTGTGCAACAGGTTTCTAACAACCAATTTTTAGTTATTTTTCAATAGTGAAGTCATACTTCAAAGTCAAACATGCCTGCATTTTGATGGGTAAAAATATGCTTGGATGGTGGATTTTTTTCATCTTGCAATTAACTTGGCTGGTGAGTCAAGAAGCTAATTTTGGACGCTGCTTCAGCTTCTCAAATGTAAACACATACAGATTTGCATAGTACATTAATAGTTTATACAACTGAAGCGGAGATATCTTTGGATTTTGAGCTGTTAGTTTGATAAAACAATAAATAAAGTAAAAATAAAGTAATCCTCTGGCACTCTGGGAAACTGTGTTGGGCAAAAGATTGAGACAAGTGTCTTAAAATTTTAGAAAATGTCTAAATATCTTTCTGACACAAACTGTCATCACAAACTAACCACCAAATATAGAACTGTTGTCGGATGGTTGTACATTAGATTGCACTGGTGTAAACTATTAAGTGTGCTTGCCATTGTTGAAATACTATTTTCTACATTTTATGATATCGAGTGCAGAAAAATTTGGCATTCTGCAATGTGTGTGGAAGGTGTTTATATGTTTGGGCAGCAGATGGAAAGGGTTGCATAAGACAGATTCTTAGGATACCAAGGGAAGGATGCTTGTTGACATTGCTATGATTCAGCGCACAAGCATACACACATTAACAAACCCTCTCTCCTCCTCTTTCCCAGGATCTGATACGCCGGGACATCCTGTATTATAAGGGCCGCATCGACATGGATCGCTACGAGGTGCGGGACGCCATAGACGGACGTGACGATGACTTTAATGTCAGTGTGAAGAACGCCTTCAAATTGTGCAACAAAGACAGTGAGGAGATCCACATCTTCCTGGCCAAGAAGCCAGAGGAGAAGATCCGCTGGCTCAGGGCCTTCCACGAGGAGAGGAAGATGGTGCAGGAGGATGAGAAAATCGGTTAGTCACACACTTCCCAGTTTGGAAAGCATTAGTTTCATTTACAATGGGCTATGGGGCTTCAGTTACATGTTGTATTTTCTGGGACAGACTGGCTGACAGAAGGACTTCAGGTCTGGACTGCAGGCGGACCAGTCTAGTACCCGTACTCTTTTGCTATGAAGCCATACTGTTGTAATGAATACAGAATGTGGCTTTATATTGTCTTCCTGATATAAGCCAGGACGTCCCTTTAAAAAGACACTAATCAAATGTAAATATAAATGGACATACGCTTCTCCAAAGCCTGTCTGTAGCCTGCCTTTCAACCTTAATGGTACCTTCACAGATGTGCAAGCAGCAAGGATTTTGGCTGGCTTTGCGGTGGTAACAGTCTAGAGGGTCCTTTTCCTCTTTGTTGATTTCAGATAAGGCTCAAATAGGTCTGCAGCATTTCTATATGTTGTTGATATATGGTTTTTGCTTTGGATGGTAGTCTTAACTTGCATTTGTAGTTGTAGTTTGTAGTTTGACAAAATGTGTTTACTGACAAAACACATATAATAATATCCTTTATTCAGTCATCGGTTTTTAAGGCAGTGCTACCTGAGGGATTGAAGGTCATTCAGAGTTGGTTTTCGACTTTTCCCCTTACGTGCAGAGATTTTTCCAGATTCTCTGAATCTTTTAAGGATGTTCTTGATCATGGGCAAATCTCTAACTCTCTGCTGGATGCGGTTTTTCAGTGATGAACCTTGTAACATCCTTGCTTGTATGGTTGTCCCTTTTATACCCAATCATGGTACTATCACCTGTTGTTTACCTATGGAATGTTCCAACCAGGTGTTTCAGAGCATTCCACAACTTTCCCAGTCTTTTTGTTGCTCCTGTCCCAATTTGTTTGAAATGAGTTGCTGGCATCCAATTCAGAATAAGCAGATATTTACAAAAATTAATTAATTTGATATGGTAAAGAATTAAAAATATTGTCTTTGCACTGTTTTCAACTCAGTAGTTGTCAAACAAAATCGGCAAACTATCAGTTTCTCTTTTATTTACATTTTACACAGAGTGTCAACTTTTTCTGAATGACTGTTGTATTTGTATATTGGGATAAATTATGGCCTTGTTGTAAAAAGCTAAATCTGTAGAGCTGTAAGGCAGCTTTTTGTGGTTTATTACATCTTATTTTCACATGCATTACAATCTTTGTTTGTGACATACAATGTTGTTTGTTGTTTAGGTTTTGAGATCTCTGAGTACCAGAAGCGACAGGCGGCCATGACAGTGAGAAAGGTGACCAAACAGAAAGGTGAGGCAACAAGAAGATATCAGGTGATTTCCCTTTTCTTTTCCTCGCTGGTGTGCTCTGTCTTCTCATCGCTGTTTACTCTTCCCTTAACCTGCTCTCTTTTTTTACATTCTACACCTTTTTGCCTACTTTATGCCTACTTTGTTTATGAATGGACTTAGAGTATCTGTGTACTAGTACTGTACAAGTAAGCTAGAAATGTCAAATGGATTCATGTCTTCTCTCTTCATTACACTCAATATTTTTCCAATGAGTAAAATGTCTGTCAGCCCATACATGAGGATGACTTGATATGAGTTAAAGCAGCTGTTAAGCATCAATGAAAAGACAGAGGGCTGTTTGCATGAAGTATTGAGTTTGAAGGGGGATATCAGTGGTCATGACATGTGAGTCCTGTGTCACGCTTCTCTTGAAAACATGTAATACCTCAGACAGCTGTTTGCATTTTTTCCTTTACTGAGTTAGGGTGGTTGTTGGTGCTTATCACCTCTGCTTATATCCAGATTGTCATAGTATGCCCACAACAAAAGTCACCAAAGGTCGGGCCTTTGGGGTTGATGCGTATTTGCCATATGTATGTCTGGTGAACAAGCTTAAACCAGTTAAATTTCACGCAAATAAACTAAACTGGCATTTGTCAGGTGTAGGAGGAGGGGGTTAGCAGCGTGCTAGCATTAATCACGCCAAATTTAGTAGGGGGAGGCGTGGGAAAAAAAACAGCTGTTTGTTCTCTCTCTCTCTCTCTCTCTCTCTCTCTGTCTCTCTCTCTCTCATTTCACAGCACAGACTTACTTACGTGTGGGGCTTGCAGTAATGATATTCCCAAATATTAAGACAACAAAAAGCTTAAATTATTAAACCACATGCCATGTCATGTGGCATACATAAAATTCACACACTTCAGATGTCACTCCTTTCACTTTTTTTCTCTCTCTTTCTCACTCCCTTTTTAACTCTTTTAACTTGTGCCTCGTGCATTAATGGCAGAGCATTAGTAATAGGAAGATGCGCTTTTCATTTATGCTGCTTGGGGAATTCTGCAGACAATTGAATTAATATTTTCCTCTTTAAAGAGGTACCATTTCACCCACCTGCCTCCCATCGACTGATAATCAGAAATTTTTTATGACGTGTGGGCCCGTCTGGCCCACAGATTATCCGTGGTGTGATAACTGCACTTGAAATGTATAGCTACCAGTCATTCTTTCTCAAGGCACTCTAGTCCACTGTCGTATTTTTAATTATTATTTTGACGTTAAACAAGAAGAATTAGTAGAATAAAATTTAAGTTGAATTGTTCTTGTGAAAAATAGAAACACAGTGTTTCATTAAGTCCTGATGGACTGTGGAGCCACTGCACCTCTATTTACAGGCTCAGTGCGAGATGCTGCTGAGGCTATACCTAGAGGTATAGAGAGAGAAGTTTTGTATACTGGTCCAGTCTGGTATTTGACTTTATTGTTACACTGGCCCAACTTTAGTGTACATGTGTAGTTTATATGTATTGGTAGATTTGTAGAACAAGAAGACTTTACCTTACACTGTGTACTCTTGAACTCAGGAGTAAGTACTCGGTACTTTGTCTTATTTTGTGATTTAACATTTGGATTGCTTTTAAACCCAGATATGCCAAAATACTGTGAACTGCTAATGGCTACCAACTATCTCAGTAACAGGAAAAAATGTCAAGCAAGTTATTCAAGAGTGCTTTTTCCTGACAAATCATCAGACACAGGACCCACATGTCCAAAACTGCTGGCATCATCCTTTAAGATTTAGCCATTTTAGTGCGAGGCTAGATGTTTGTATATTTACCATTACTGATGTTCTTGTTATTGCCAGTTTCACAATAAGCATGACCATCCATAAAGGTATTAATTAACCAATGACCACTGCTGGAATGTTCTCTCTGACATTAGGATCCCTGTAGATGTCTGTCAGAAGTAAATGTTGTGTGTTTCTAAGTGCTGTATGTGTACATGGCTGGCACAAGGTGAAGTACTCTCTTGAATTTCAGATTCATTTATAGATTTCATCTTGAGAAAGAGGGCCATGTTGTATGGACATGGTTTGAAAATGATAAAGGTATATGCCTTAGAGTTCTCCTTAGAGCTAGCACAATAAGATGCCATGGCAACTGCTGAGCAGCATTGGAAGCTGTTGTGATTAATGTTGGCATTGGAGCATGCAGTCACAGTCCAATCCTGTTTACAAGCATTCTTTTTACTATCCAAGATAAACAGGTTCCACTAACACAAATAGATCAAACCTGTTTAACTAAAACAGTGTTTGGCCCAATACCCCTCATAAAAGACATCTTTGCATTTTTTTCCTAAGATGCCATGGCAACTTTTGAATATTTCATCTCCAAATATTGATTGTACCTAATTTTTAATTGCACTAGCATAGTTGTTATGCTTGTAGACCATAGCTAAATGACATTGTAGACTGTAGTTAAATGCATATTAACAGCTTTCTGTTGGCTCTATTTTTGTTCTCAAGTGTCCAGGGTGCTATTCAAACAAATGTGCTGTCAACAAACACGGATGAACAATGTCCCTTGTCCAAATGCCTGGTTTCATCACCGTATCAGACGTAATCCGCTGGTTCTCTTGTTTGCCTGCTACAGAGTTTGATTGAATAGCATCTTTAGTCTCCCTTGTGTCATTGCTAGAGCTGAATTCCAAGTTTATTCCAATTCAGCTGTCATCATATGATCATAGTGTCTCATATTTCAGGTTTGATATATAGGAATGTTAGCACTGAAGGCCCATTTCGTGTCTATGTGCCTGTTTTATTTGGAAGCATGACTTGGTGTTGTGTTGTTGTGTTGTTTCAGATACATTACTGACAGTGTTTCCTGTTTGCTATCCATCTCCCTTCTTCTTCTCTTTTGCTTTGTGCCTTGCACTGCCTCCTTGTCCCCTTCCCCTTTACACCCTCTTCCTGCTCTTTTTGCACCTGCCTTCCTAGGTGTAAACAGGTGCACGCCCCCCTCATACCCGCCCCCCCAGGACCCCCTCAGTGCAGGGCAGTATGAGGTAACGGAGGACATGGCACAAGGAGAGGTTTTTGAATTCAGTCAATCCAAAAGAGGCCAGGCTCCTTTCTGGCAGAATTTTAGTAGATTAGCTCCATTTAAGAAATAGAGACACACAGACTCTTCTGAAGGACCAGCTATTTTTCTTAGAAGCACTAAACACTGGATGATCATGTCCCATGATGAAGAAAAATATGAAAAAATACACACATACACGAGAGACTTTGAAGTTTAGGACCAATGTTAATATAGAGTGTGACTGGAAGCGGCAAGAGGACTGAAGACTTGAGAAATTGAGAAAAAAAAATCAAACTTTACACTTCATATATGTTAGTAACGTTCTTAGTTATCATGCTTCTCCAGCTGAGTCGACTGTCATGAACTCTTTCCCTCGGATTTACGTCATCTGAATGTCCTGGAGTTATTGAGATTGTTCTATTATTTCATTTTGAATTCATCATCTGGAACGCACCACGAGCCCAAACGAGAGCATTCCTACTAGTATGATTGTGTCCAGCGGCTGAGATCTTGCAGTGCTGCTATGTGAGGTCGCCTGTTGCATTCTTCTGAATGTGAGGTTGAATAATGACAGGCCTCAGCTACTGGCTGTGGTCATCAGAAGGACCAGCAAAGCTCCACTCTCGGCACCAAACCAGAGTCCAGTCTGCTGCTGATCACAGACCAGTCAGGCCATCTCTGCTCCGCTGATGTCTACGTCTGGATCTCCCCCTCACTCACAGTGCTCCATTTTCCCTTTTCTAGCTGTTTGCATATAGTAGCCCTCTCTTCACCAAGTCTGATGTTCACAGTGTTTCTCTCACTCTCTCTTAACATCCCTCTTCTTGTCCTCTCTATCTCTCTACCCACCTGCTCAGCCTCTGTGAGTCAGTGGCTCTCAGAGCAAGAGCTTCATTCTCTTGGAAACCTGCCATTGGCCGCGATATGATGGATCAGGGAACAAATCCATAGCCGGAACATCAATAGAATATTCCCATCCTTTCACCAACCACTTTTGACAGGGTATTCATAACCAATCATGCCGAGGGGCTGTGGGTTGCAGTTGACAGAGGGCTTGCCACTCAGATGAAACAGCTGGGAGCAGGAGATAGGCAGGCTACAGTCCACCTGCCTTGTGTCAGCACCCCTCCCCACTGTCCCCAGAGACCACCCCTGTAGCACTGTGCTGGCAGCTCACTGGGTGTTTGGAAAGAGCACAGCCTACCTCCAGAAATCCGCCGAGAGCTAAAAGTGAAGTTGATGCATTGGCCAAGGTCTAAAATGATATCTCTTTTACAAGTCAGCTGTAAAACAAAAAATTAAATAAATAAAAAAGAGGACTTCTTCAGTTCTTTAGTTAACTTATTGATTATTGGGTATTCACTAACATTGTGAAAAGCACAGCCCATATTCAATCTGAAGAACACTTTTTCTCTCATTTGAGAGGGAGTGACCCAAGCATATGGTGCCACAGTGTGAAAAATGAGAAAGAACCCTAACTAGCACAAGGGGTAATGGTCCAAAAGAGGAGAAATTCAAAATGAACAGGACAACCATATTGGCTGGTTGCGAGTCAGTACTGAAAGAGAGCACACTGCAGAAGTGTGAGCCAGCACTATAAGGAGACAAAGAGGTGAACATAATCTGTAGCATGCAAATGTCCTCTGACAGATTCATGTATGTAAAAACTCCAGTTTCAAACTCTTGGCACTCCGTTGTTTTCCAAATCTGATCCATGTTTTGGCAGTTAGCTCAGTACTGTTAAGTGGTTTACAGAGGACTGTGGCCTGATCAGATTAATTTGATTAGTTTCAACAATGAATTGATGTGTTAGAGAAGAGATGATCTGCTGAGGAGGAACAACTGATTTACGTGCATCATGAAAGTGTATTCTTTTCTACAGTTAGAATGTAAGTGACTCATCTGTCCTTGGTTTGTGATCAGATTTTGACCCCAGATGCAGAAATACATTTTGTGTTGAATTATTTCACCTGATGGACAGTACATATACAGTATGACAACTTGTGCAATGTGATATATCATCATATATCTTCACTATTCACAACAACATGATATGAAAGCGTTATATATTGTTCTTTGTCATTTGTTTGCCTTCTTATAGGCCTTATAACCTATTGGAAAAAAAGACCTTAGAACTGCTTTGTATGTTGTGTAATTTATGTTTTGTTTCAGTAAAGAAAGTTGAGAAACGGGTGAGTTGGCTGCTGGTGTCTGTAGAGATGGCTCCCAGTGAGATTGTTGTGGAAGATAACTCCCTGGTCTTGCACAGCAAAAAGATATGGTTCCCAGGCCATGATAACCTCAGGTCCTGTGCCACACCCACCCCCTTCTCCCTCGCTCCCACTCCCCTACTCCACAGCACCACCAGTACCAACATACAAACACAAGTATGCAGGAAAACACACGCATCCACACACTCACAGGCACACACACAAACACATAATCATGCGCACTTGCTGGCCCGTTCTGCTGCGGAGAAGAGAGATGCTATCTAACAGTGCCTTCCAGCATTCCACTAGTGATTATCTATTCAGTTTCACAGGCAGATTTGAATTAGTCATGTATTTTCCCTTCAACGTGGGACTTGCATATCTCCCTCTCTCTATCTCTCTCTCTCTCTTGCTCTCTCTCTCTCATACACACTGGGAATTTCCTTGTTCCACAGTGCATCCACTCGGACAGAGGTCAGGCCTTTTCCATATGAGTAGATACTGTGCTGTCTGACTGAAACATTTAAAACACCTTATTATATTATGTCACACTTACATAGCAGTAATTTTATTGCACAACAAAGAGTTAATTATAATTTCAGATGTTTAGAAACTACATAGAATTCCTTTATTGTTATCTATTCAACGTGCTGAAAGATGGTTTAATTTGAATATCTAGTAGGAAACAGTTAGGTTTCACATTTCAATGTGTATTATTAACAGTGAGTTATGAATCAAAAGAAGAGTCATCTATTTTACCTTTATCAGCTACACACTGTAAATACTGTAAAAAGAACAGATCATATATTTGGATATTGGTATTTTGCGTTGGAGACGAATGTTGTTCCAGTTCTAGCGTGCGGTAGACCTCAGTACCAGGTAAATGCATGCTTGTGGCATCCAATATTTTGCATGAGACTTAAGACAACTCTTAACAGATTGTTTAGTTTCATTTAACTTCCAATGGGATTTTTTTCCACAATGCGGAACCACTCATATGTGAACCCATACCATCTCACTAAAGGGAGTTCTTTTCTCTGTCCACCCGTCTCCTGCTCACTACACATTACAGTTGTAGCTTGTGTTTTTATTTATTGTCAAGGAGAGGGGAACATCTTTCCTCACGCTGAATCAAAGACTGAGCTGCTGATAGCTAAAACAAAAGGCACTGATGCTCTCTTTGCCCAGATATAATGGGTACTATAAACTGTAATGTTGTAAGTTTTAAATCTTGATTTGTTTTTTTTGACTCCAGCCTACACTGTCATGGTCCAAACTGCTGTTATCTTTTTTTGTTTGGTTGTTTTTTGTTTTGGTTTTGTTTTTTTTATTTTTGTTTTTTTTTTTGAGGGGGGTGGGGGGGGGGGCGGGTTGGAATGCCATCAACTGCTGAGGCAAAACGGGTATAATTTTTCTATGACAACAGAGAACCAAATAGGAGTAAGCACTGATCAAGGGTGTTTGTGTATAGATTTGTAGCCAAGCAGAAGAGCTGAATAAATGCGAAACCTCTCGGGATGAGCTAAAAATAAACATAATCCTGAAGCCACACACACACACACAGAGTACTTCATTGCAATTCATATCATGCTCTTGTTTCTACTTAAGAAATGGTTCTTTGAAGTACAATGACTTGACAGTACAAATTAACTCCTCACTTGTATTTATTGAATGCAGTATTAAATAGTATACTTTTGGATGTATATTGGTTTGATTTTCTCGTTTAATTATCATCCTGACTTTATACTGAGAGCTGAGGGGACAGCCTTTTGTGCAGCTGAAGATTTTCTCACTCTCTCTGGCCACAAAAGCAAGACAGCCGAGTTAGCAGCCTGTCAATCGGATGCATCAGAGGTTGCTCAGATTCATGTAATTCCTTTTAGTCCGGCGTGTACATGAGACACATTCACTCACATTTAGCATAGCAACATCTTCAGTAGGAACTCCTTGCAGTTGGTTATGCAGTCCTGTGTTGTTTCAGAATAGTCAGGGTACAACAGTCTTCAATGAGCCATATATTGATGTGGTGTTCAGTGACAACAATGTTAACAGAAGACTGACATCCCACTTTTGGAATCTACCCATTGTATATTACCATCTAGTTTGAGGTCTGGATTTTTGCCTATCACAGAAAAATTTATTCACAGTATCCGTTTCCTTTGTCACCATATGCAAACATTTGTCATTTTCTTTCTTGCTGGCCTTTTTGAGTTTGATTATTTGCTGTAGAGATGAAAAACCTGAAAAATAATGCCTATTCAATCCAGAAACTGTGAATGGGAGAGTGGAGATGTCAGCTGTATGTACATTATATGTTTTGATGTAATCAGAAGCACTGGGAATATGTTGTACTTTGCTGTAAAAATAAATCCATATCTGATATAGCTGTACTTTTGTTGAAAATAAAACCTCTGCAGAACTTGCGTGTTAAAGGCTCAATGTGTGAGTGAGAACATTGTGCTGGAGTTTCCTGTAGTGTGACATCATTTCCTGTTTGTAGGCCTTGTTCCCAACAGCTGACTCATTAACTCCTGGATGTACTACAGAAGGAAGATAGAACAGCGTACAAACAAGAGATAATAACATTATCAGGAAGGTATTCACAAGTCACAAAAGCAAAATTTCAACAAACCTCCAACCTAAAACTGTAGGCTGCATGTAACTATGCTGCAATCAATATGTAATGAGACTTGATGAGACTGCAAGTATATTCTCCCAGTTGGCCTTTCTGAAGTGTAGATCATTCCGCTTCCTAATGTTTTGAAGTTACAAGATTGTTTCTTAGACGGGATCTAAAACACTCTGGTGTGCTACAGATACTATGTCTGTGTGTGTCTCTCCAGATGGGTGTGGATGTCTAAACCAGTGAAGGGAGACTATCTTTGATTGTGTGTTGTCACCTGTGAAAAAGACAGCTAAAGGTGACACAAAGAGGTATTAACAGAGAAGCCTCATGTGTAACAGAGCTCTAAGCAGTGTTACTGTGGTCTCTAGTGGTCAATCACGGCATTACACAAATGCACTTCCCAAGGACAAGGCAGTTTCCAACATGGCGTCTGTTGGGGAACATCTTTCTGTGTTTGACAAAGACACTTTAATGAGCTTTGTTGAGCTGAAATGTCTGTTTAAACTTGATCTATTGGTAGCCACAAACATTAATCTGAATGCATAAATGATAGAAACAAGAATTTACAGCACTGAGACAATGGAGTGACCTCTAAATATATACATGTCACATGGAGCTTGGCTGTGCGAGTGTCCGTTATCTTGTTCTACTCTGGGAAAATCTTATGGAAAATCAATGATCCAGTCATGTGAGTACAGCAATAAGATTAAAAAAAAAAATCATTGGCCATATATTCTGATGCTACCGTGAGCATCATATCAGTTCAGAGGTGTCGTGCTTCAGGTAGTTCCTCAGGATGAGAGGAATGTCCAAACCGTCAATGGATGGCTCCTTGTCTGCAAGGGGGAGGCATCTTCGTATCGCTAGCCGAGTCTGTGACATGAGTGTTTTTGGGCAAACTGGAGCAGAAACAAAAGGTGAATCAAAATGAGCACTTTGAATCATTCACACACTTGAGTGTTGTCTGAACTAATCAGTGTCTCACCTCTCTCTTTGAGCAGCAGAACCAGGGCTTCGTTCTGCTTCGTAGTCTTGTCAATGATCAGAGTAGGCAGATACACATCTGCTCCAAAGTCTATGAGAAGCTGGATGTACTCCACTCCGCAGCCATAACGGAGACACACCTCCAGAACTGTCTTTGGCTGCTTGATCCTGGCCAGCATCTTCTCATCTGTGCAGTTGTAGTTGGGGTTGGCTCCGTGGAGAAGGAGCAGTTTAAAGCAGTCCAGGTGTCCATAAACAGCAGAGATATAAAGGGGCCCCCTGCAGGCTGTGGCATTGGAAGCCCACTCTGGGACTTTGGGTCTGACATCCACCTCGGCTCCGTACTTCAGCAGTTCTCGGAGCACGTCTACGTCGCCTTCCCGGGCAGCAGTCAGCACTGGGGAGCAATTGTTGTACTGACTGCCATTAGGATCGGCTCCGGCCTTCAGCAGGGCAGCCACACAGTCCAGATGTTTTCCACTGACAGCTGTGAACAGGGGCGTCTGGGCCTTCACGTCTAGACTGTCGATCTGGAGTCAGACACAGCAGTACATCAACATGTTGTGACACACTGCAGTTTGTTAATCCAAAAAGTTGAGTGATTTTTGTGAGTGAATGTGTCAAAGCTAACACAACGCTGACATATTCTCACCTAGTGTATGAGTTAGCAGAGAATTTTATAGTATTTACACACCCTGAAGACATTAGACATTCATTTATTTACTTCATGATTTAAAAGCCAGTATTCCTTCTCCTCTTAGGTACCATAAATTGGGTTCATTGTGCTGAAAACAGGTGCTTCCTGCTTCTGGAAACAACACTGATGACAGCAGAGTTTGAAACAAAGAGCTGGAAGACGCTAAATGATTCAGTGAAACTGAGGTGAATCTGAATGATAATTTTGTGTGAGCTTGCAGCAAAGCCTTTGATATTGCACTGAGCCACCATCATTATCATAAAAATATCGATTAGTGCAGCTTTAATGCTATTAAGTCCAAAATGTTGTGAAAATCTTACTTCTTACACTGCTCAGACAGTGCTGTAGCTTCTCACCCGTAATCTCGCCATTCCCTTCTAAAAGTTATATAAGAAAATGCTCTCTCCTCATCTCACCTCTGCTCCATGCTCCAACAACACCTCCAAGCACCTCAGGTGTCCCAGAGCAGCAGCAGTGCGCAAGGGAGTTACTGGGACCCCCCACCCACTTCGAGCATTGATAGACCTCCTGCAGCTCTCCTGAGACAGAAGCTCGGACAGCAGAGTCACGTTGTCGCTGCTCACGGCGTTGTTCAAGGCCTGACAGTGCTCATTGTCCTCATCCTCCTCCTTAGGCTGCAGCAGGGAGAAGATCTTAGAAATGTCCATCAAACTCATGTTGACAGCTTGGCGCTGAACCATAATTTAACTCCAGGCTGATGCAGGCCAAAGCTCTTCAATCTGCAATGACAAAAAATGGCAATGGAAGATGGCAATGCACCCAAACACATACACAGCTGACATAGTCTTGTCATATTGGGTTGTTTTTGCTGGGCATGAATTTTATTTCAACATAACAAATATGTACAGGAAAGTAAAAGTAATAAAACATTTCTTACCCTAAGCATACAGTGCTACCATAAGCCAATGCACTTTGTTGACAAGACACAGTGAATGTATATAAGACAAATCAGAGTAATAAAATGTGGATGTTTCAAAGCCATACATGAGTGCATTTTACTCACAGACATAAAAAGCAAATGCTTTTCTAGTAAAGGTCCACATCATTTGCTCAGTAGAAAAAAGGTTACATGGTTTGCTTGAACAGCAGCAAACTGGACAGCAGTGAGACACTTACGTCATCTAGGTACTTGCTGGTGTTATTTCCAAAGACATTAGAGGAGCAGAGAAGTTAAACCCCATAGTAATGAGTCACATGGAAGAAGAGCAACGTCCAAGAAGGAGTGTGATGCTTCCACAGGAGCTGTAAGTTGTGAAAAGTGCAGTATGGTTTGTGTGTGTGTGTGTGCGTGTGTGTGTGTGTGTGCATGTTCACTCCTTTCTGGGGGGTGGGGGCTAATTTTAGGCCACAGATGGGCCTGGCTAAACTTCCATTCTTGGAGAGCACAGGCTCAGGTTTATAATTAGAAAGGTGATACAAGTGTGACATTCGCTGTCTCCTGAGTAAAAACAAATATGAGATGGAGATGGCTGTGTCTATGTCTCACACAGAGTGGCATATTTTAAGGTTCCAATTTTTGCTTCAGCTTGTCAAACGAGTATGAAAAGAAATTGTTGACAGAAGTGCATTGTTCAGTTTCACTTTGTGACAATAAAACCAACTGGTCAATGAGAAAGGCAGTTAGTTGGCTGTTTGCATCATGATATCACCTTGTTTCTCTGATTCACACCAAGGCAGCCGTTTTAGTAAGTGTCAGCTGCATGACTGTCAGAAGTTTTAGGGGGGCAGGCAGTCAGCTGTTCCTCTGCCAAACCGACCCGTGTCTTCACACTGTCCCATGTTTAGAAGGGAGGCTGTCACACACCACATTCTTTCAGCAGATGGCACAAGAGCCCAGATTCCTGGCATTGTAGAAACGCATGAAGAAATTTTATACATTAATTTGAGCACACAGACACTGTACAATCAAATGTAGGTAGATTTGTTTTTAATGTAAACTACCTGAATCCTGACAGAAAAACAGCAAACAAAATAAGATCATTAGCCATTGCAATACGGTAAGAATAAATCATGTGTTGTGTTTAAATTGTAATATTATAGATCAACCATCAAGAATCGAAACAATATCATATACATCTTCTGAAATAATAAATCCACAAAATTTATTTTTTCTTTATTTATGGTCATGTTCTCAGGAAGCCATTGCACTGATGATGAGCTAAAGTGATATTGTGGAAGAACTGACACAACTGAACACCTAATCGATGACAAATGTTCATTAACATAAATTTATTTAAAATTTCTATACCCTCTTCTGTAAAGGAAAAAATAGTACAGAATATTTTATAGTACAGATATTTTTTGTATAATTATCTAATTATGTCTAATTAATTACATAACTTGTTTCTATCATCTTTGTATATAACATTTTGTGTTTGGTTTTGCACATTTGAATTAATTATGAGCATATCCCTGGCCTTGTCCTTTCCCTGTCGACCACCAGGTGGCGATAGCAACGCGCCGATTACAGGAAAGGCAGCTTGTAATGAACCTTAAAAGAAGAGGACAAACGGTCTCGAGAGAACAAATCGCGTGTTTGGCATTTGTTCTTAATCCATCATTAAATCCCTTATTTTTCTAGCAGAAAAGGGTTCGTTACGACACCAAAAAGCCCCACAGCTTTACAGGTTACAAAACTGGAGTAAACGTTTGCGTCAGTTATAGTTTGCACTCATCCTGATATGGTATTGGTATAACCGATCAGATACAAATAATAACGTATTCCCTGGTGCTGTATTTTGTACGGGATGGAGGAGGAGGAAGCCCGAAGAAACTACTGCAGGAGAATGATTTCTCTTGTCCGGAGCAAACGGCAGCATCTTGAGGGCTCAGAAGAGGAAACGAAGATAACACGAGAGAGAAACCAGATCTCTCTCAGTTTCAAGTCATGTCAAGGTCCCGAAGTCCAGCCTGTCCCCGCTCAACTCGTTTCAGTGCTGAGGCTCAAAACCTTCGAGGAGGAGATGAGACGGGTTAGGAGGCATTTGTTTGACTTGGACTTAGTTTTGCCTTAATGTTATGATCATGTTTGCAGCAAAAACAAACAAAAAAAAAGAACGCCTTATTACCTTATTTCTGTATTAGTTATTTTCATGTGTTCTCGTTTGGCAGGCTGCTGAAGTGGAGCTCCATGACCCTGCTGTCTGCAGTGTGTGTGAACGGGAACAGGCTTCTCTGGCCTTGAAGAGTTTTATCAGACGGAAGAAGACACAACTGCAGTTCCAAACACTGCAGATGAGACAAAACACGCGCTTGAGCTATGAGTGAGTTTATGGACAGACAAAGCCGTATGTCTCGAACCAGTCTGAGAAGTTTCTTCCACCACTGATTATTAAGAGGATTAAAACTTTTCTCTTGGCTATAGGGGTGTGCACAGTGGGGGAGTGTGTGCACAATCACCAAAAGCCCTTCGATGGTGCCCCTCCCTGGATTTGGGAGGAACTACTTGGTGTACACATACGGGTCACAGCAACCTGTGGTTGCCATAGCAACGACTAAGGAACGTGAAGTTGCCCAGGCAACAGATGAAATGAGGGGTTACCTTGACAAAAACACTACAGGAACTCATTTATCAAGACCTTACTGTCCTTTTTCAGACAGATAGCTGCAGACATGACAGCCCCAGTACTGATACAATGAAAGGGACAATGTTGTGAAGGAGTCAAACATATTTCTTCCTCTTTATTATTATCATGATTATTATTATACATAATAATAATAAACTCACCCATTTGCCCAGTAAACACTGATTCATATGCTGATGGCTTTGTCTTCAGTTACTCTGCTTGGCTGCAGCTGTGTTTATGTTCGCACTGCTAAGTAACAAACAAATGTCTAGCTTTTGTTGTGAGTGTAAAAAAGGACAAGCTAACAAGGTTAGTACAAAACAGCCATTTATTTTATTATCACTGTATTAAAGTTAAACACACAACACTATTCAGAGCAAGTGAGTCTGGCCTTTTTTTTCTCCAGTCTGGTCACCTGAACACTGTAAACATTAAAACAACAATGTTTAATTTAACATTGCAATTTAACATATTCAAATTTTATATTGGCACAAAAAATACACAACAGACAGCCATGGAAGCATGCATGCATTGCAAAAAAAATGTAAAAAAATGAAAGAACAGTACATTATCTAAGGCAATACATGATAGCAACATGGGTAGAATTGTTTTACTAAGTTCCTGTTTGCATTATTGCAGTTATATGTTTAGGGACTAGTAAACCTACTATAGAAGTCATACAATTACATATAAACACACCCAAAGCACTGATAAAAACAAACAACAGAATGACATTACCAGATCTTGATCAATTGTTTCCAGTTTATGAAAAATGTACGAAGACGACTTGATAAGGTGGGGACAGTTTGTGGAAATTGTCCTGAAGCACAGATCTGCTACTTCAGCCATATGTTTAAAGTACATGGCTGACCTTAGATCAGTGCATTGGGCCAGGTCCCTTTAAACTGTACTTCAGCTGAAAGTAAAGTTCAATCTACTCATCTGGCTTCCTCTTGGGCTTCTTTGGGTTGCGGGAACGGCTCTTGGCCTTACACAATGGACAGATGGGAGCATTACGATGAATCTGCTGGTGGCAGGACAAGCAAGCCTAGAAAGGGGGGAGGTGAAAGAAATTTAGAGTAATATTAATAATATGTCCTTCAAGCTTTGCTGCACAGATAAGTAAGTAAGTGCCGGGGTGCCGGGTTGCATTTGGACGGCATCTGGATGGGTCTGCATGAGCTTTAATCTTTTATTTATTTAATTTAGGTTGGTTTGTGGCTTTGTTTCTGACAATTTCTTCCAAATCACATACAAATAGGAGCCAATTATATATTGGAAAATGCTTTTTCATTGTTCAGAAATAAGCTACAAGGTGCAATGTAATTAATTGACCTATGCCTTAATGGGAAACGGCTGTTCTATTATCAGGTCAGGCCATCCACCGACTGTTCAGATTAGAAAAAAATAGATATACTGCTATTTTAGTACTAACAGTATTACCTTCATAGGAGGGGGTTGCTGTCTGAAGGTGGCTGTTTGGCGTGCATCCTGCTTCCTGGACACCTGCAGCTGCTGTGCTGCTGCCGCAGCGGCAGCAAGGGATTCTGGGATCGCAGGCTCATGCGGTTCCTTTTGCCACTCTGCTTTTTGCTTCTCAAAGTAACTGTTCAAAGCAAATAAAGAGAGAATACTGGCTAGGATGATTCTTAGAGTTCATAAATCATATTACAGGTAAGATGATCTCATCTACTGTTGTTGTGTAGTGGATACATGGAGTGGCAAAACCAACTACAAATACACGTGAATTGGAGAAAATTTTAGTCAATCTCACACATTTTTATGTGCAAAAGTGCAGTCATTGTGAAAGTGTTTGTCTGCATGCATGTCAATGTCTGTGTGTGTGTGTGTGGTCAGGGAAGGGCTGGGAAAGAAACTCAGCCTTGAACTTTTCACCTGACTGGCCCATTTCCAAAAGTGTGAAAAAAAAACAAACCAAAGCATGATATCCCGTTTCTTAAAGCTCTCCAGTTTCTCTCAAAATAGGTTTGTGATAAAGTATTCACAGAAAAAAATTAATGGATTGTATTTCCTGTAACCATAATCCACCAAAGCTTCAAACACACAAATTTCAGTTAGTAGTGTACAGACTCAAAAGTCACTGTTTAATATCTACCTTGGTTTTAGGGTCACGGTTTAGTATGTTTTCGATACAGCAGAGAAAAACAAATAATATTTTATCATTTATCATGAAAAAAACAGTTAATGTTTTTAATGATGGTTTGCTTGTTTCGCCACCATTTAACAATAAAAAACATAATTTGCAACAATTTAGCTGTTTGTTTAGCCTAGATCTTCCCACTACTCAGAGTGGGGGAGAAAGAGAAGAGAGAAAGAAGCGTCCTGCTGCTCCCACCAGCTGTATCAGCACCTAGGTGAGCAACATGGAATTGTTTCACGCTTTTTTGTCACGCTCAAACTAGCTGCATGAACAATGCGGGTGTGGCGCAGAGCCACCTGCTTTTCTTTGTAGTGCCCAAGTTAATATGTTAGACCAAACACACAAAGCAATGTGACCTCAGTAGCGCCTAGAGACCTCAAATCCAGCCTATTATTCTCAGTATAAATAGACCTCAAAACGATCTGTTGACAGTCATATTGACATCATCCAGCGTTTCACTGCAATTTCACTTCCTATATCTGTAGAATATTCTACAGAAATTTAAAAAAAAACATCAGGTGCGGAGACTGGCTCTCATAATGGCGCAGGTATTAAAAAAATCTTGACCCATGCATCACTGCCCCCTACAGTTAATGTAAGTTTTTATGATGCGGATTCTGTCATTCTTGTTATCATGTAAATTAATGTGGTACATTTTAGCCTGATAGAGGTGAGCACGCTACACCTCAGTAATATCAAAAACTTGAACTAAAATACTGCTTCGCCTCACCTTATAAGATAATTACAGCCAGTACCATTTGTGTCTGGTAAAATGATCCCACTTTGCTGGCACCAAGATATGTAAGCGATCTTCCCCAGACATCATCATAAATCTCTTCCTCTGTGTTCTAAGAAAACATTTGTCTTTGTACAAAAAAATCCCAAGAATGATCAGCCCCAAATTTCTATAGTATCTCATAAGTATCTCATAAACTCAGGGAACCTCAAGGAGCGCAACACCAAAAAAGAATAGAGAGAAGACCACCTGGCCCAAAATGAACTCATCATCTACCACACAGTGCACAGCTGAACTGAGAAGCCAGTCTGATAACAATAATCTCAGCGTGCAGAGCTGCAGCAGCACACTTTCGCAGAACTAAAGTTCTTAATTTGTAAAGAAAATTTGCAGAATATAAACTGTCCTAACCAAACAAGGGGAAATGTTACAATTCATTTTGAAATTCTACAATATGTTCTCTCTGGTTAGCAAACCTTCCCAAATTGAAGATGAGCAAGATCGTCACATCTCGACAGCCGTGCCTGTACAGCAAATTTTATAGTGTTGAATCAACTCTGAGTCAGTTCTAACACTATGCTGGTATTTATTTTGTCCCAGTCTTTGCAGAGATAATTTAACACTTCCTAAAGTGTCAGTGTTAAAAGAACTATACAGAGTTAAAAATGAACTCTGTGTAACACCAGAGATAGAAATCCATGAAGATGCATTAGGAGAGGTGTGGTTTCATAACTCTGTGGAAGCTGAGTCCCAAACGCTGCTCAATGACACCAACTCCTTACACTTCTGAGTTAAATCAACTTTTAACAGTGCCATTTCAACTCTATATTATAACACTTTTGCTTAACACCGGAAAATTAACTCACAGAATTTTGCTGTGTGTGAGTGACGGACCAGCTCAACAACTGACAGAATCATTGCTGGTGGACTACTCTATATATTGGTCTGTCCAATGAATGAAAAGAAAAATCTTAGATCAAAAGTCTCTTTCTACAACTGTCCTAACATACATTTGAAAACACAAACGTCATCCTTGGCCTTGTTAAACACCACTGGCCATAAATAAACTAGTCATGAGGGCCCCAGGCCAGTGGCACACTGTTCTGTATTTAGAGCTTGATAAAGCCATGCACTGGGCTTGCCACCACATTTTGCAGTTTCCTACCCAGCAAAATGTCTAATATCCAGCAACTACTGAATTGTCCCTAGCTATCATTTTATTAATATCTTTTGATTAAAACAATGTAAATATAACCACTGTTGTCCAATAGAGTCCAGCCTCCCTAACCAAATATCACAAACAGGATTGGCTCTGCTGTTTCTTACATATGATATACACAACATATGAGAGACTGTAGTGAGGAAGAAACCATGCCTATACTAATAGTTCATGTGTGTGACCATTAAAGTTGGTTCATTTACTAGGCAACTGTGTGTAGCTGCGACACAAAGTTTTCATAGATTCAGCATTCGCTATGCCTGAGTAGCTAGCCAGATTTCACTTTCAAGGTGTAATTCACTGAAAGAAAAAATATACTTTCTGATAATACTGATAATATCAAGAGTCAGCAATAATGGTAGTAATAATACCAAACTGAGCCATAAATGTTTTCCTCACTGTTCACATCGCATGCAAAAATTTGCTATTTTGAACTGTGAAAGAGGAACCCTGACTCTGCAGTTGCTCAGACAAAGAAGGAGATGCAGGTGGAGAGGCAGGCTCACAGGTGAGGTTGAATAATACCTTTGTGATGTGTTAGTTCAGTTTTTAGATTTGTTACTTATGATCCATATGGCAATCATTATTGTGTCTCATTTCATAAGGTGAGCTGACTCATCCTCTCAGTCAGGCAAGATCAGCACTTTCATCTGTAAAGAACTACTTTAAAAAGTACCACCTTGATGGTGGTCACACCTCTGCCTTAGATAATACACTCATAACACCCCACTTCAGGATTGGCTCACACTACATGTTCCTGCAGTTGCCACTAATCTTGGACAGACAACTTAAACTAGATACACTGACATCAATGGGGCGATTTAAAAATTTGATGAGAGGTTTTACTGACTTTATATGTGACCGTTTTACTTCACATTATTGTATGTATTATTTTATTCTCTTTTATACCTCATTTTAATTGCTGTACCCATTACCAACATTACCAAGGATGTTTTGGATTTTCATGCTGCTGTATATACAAATGGATTTTGTTATGATTTTGTTATTATTATGTAATGATAACTGGCATTATCATTACAGCTAATATTATTTTCATTTTATTCATCTTTATTTTATTTAGTTTTTACTCTATACTCAGGTCTGGCTTCCAAATGAGATCTCGAGCAACACTGTGGCCATAAAAGCCTGCTCAACATTCCATAAAGATCAGTAACTAGATATTCAATTTATCTGGGTTCCTCAGACCACTGATGGCCATAAGATCCACCTCACAGAGTCTTAGCTGTCTAAATCCCAGTATGTTGTCTACACTTCTTGTCATAAAAAAAAAAATATGACAACACTCTGACCAGAAGGCAGGGAACTGCCATTTGTCCTTGACATTTGAGAGATCTGATCTGACCATCTGATCCAAAACTTCTCCACAAGGCAGTAAACCCATGTCCTCATGACTTACAACTGCCTGCCATTTCAACAGCTACCATCAAAGACTTCAGTCATGCTGCTAGACCAGCCAATAAAATACCTCACTGTCATAATCTTTGCTATCCCCCACCACCCAACATATCTGTCATTAAAATTATTGTTCGACATGTACCATGTACCATTGCTCAATGTTGCATTACTCTGGAGATTTAAATATCCACAATGATGTGGCATCAAATGGTTTTGTGACCGACTTACATCTTCATGTAGCAACCAAAGTGCTCTCTGTCCTGTACATATACATACATACACACGAACATACATACATTACATATATATGTATATATACAGTACATATATATATGTGTGTATATATATCTATATATATAGATATATATGTGTGTGTGTGCGTGTATGTATGTGTGTATATGTGGACTTGTTTCATCCATTCTTTCCACTGCTCAAAGTCTTGATAAAATGTATCTTTTTTTAATCAAACATAATATCATATGTTAACAAGGTTAAAAACAAATTTCCTAATTTGAATTCTGATGCCTATAAACTGCTCCAGCACGACGCTCTAACAGATGCTCTTGTCATGATCATAAATTATATTTCGCTGAGTGCTGTTGCAGCCTGATGCTGCTGCTGCCACTTGGTTGCTTTTCAGTGGTTGAATCTTGATTAATAGACTGAAGCAATGAATTAGTCTTTAAAGATCCAGTGTGCAGGATTTAGGGGCAGGAACTGAATACAATATTCATAATTAAGTTTTCATTTGCATATAATGATCTGAATCATAGAATGTTGGTTTTTTCATTGCCTTCAAATGAGCCTTTCATATCTCCAGAGAGAGCGGGTCCTCTTCCGCTGAATCCGCAATGTTTCACTGCCATATTTCCACAGTAGCCCACAATGGACAATCCAAACACTGGCCCTAGAGAGTGCCTTTTGTGTTTTTAGCGGACACCGTAAGATAGGGTGAGATGAGGGGTGTTCGGTTTCTTGCAATCTAAAGCCATACCACTGGGTACAACTAAATTGTACACACTGGACCTTTAAAGGACTGTGCTGAAGTGGTTCTATTTGACTTGGTGGGGCCCGATTCCATTGTATTAGCTACATTATATGTACTTGTGGCATATAAGTAAACCAAATTTACTAATCTACCCACCTGCAACTACAACTTACCTTTGGAACACTATGTCGCTACACGCTGAAACAGCATGTGTTACTACAATCAGAAGGATTGTACACAAATGTACCTTGACAGTGACAAAAGAATATTTAGTCTTGTGCTGTATTTTCTTCCAATTTGTACTTTGCACTTGTGAATTACTGTGTAGGATTTTGGTTGAAAAACACAATAGCATTTAAGTTAAAATGAAAACTGCTCAGTGTATGCTTAACTACCGTACAAGAAAATCGCATTTCATATGTAGTCAAACATATTTTCTGAAGTTTTCTGATCTACAGTATTTGTGAATAATTGGCTGTAAAAACCAGTGTGATAAGAACATTTTAGGAAACTGTTTGTTTTTGTGTGTATACTGACTCCAGAGAGAGCTTCTCCTCCTCTTCATTCAGGTTCGGGAGTCTGTGTAGGCCTAAAGTCATCCTGAGTGCATCGACATGCTCCTTCAGAGGTTTGTACTCATCATGCAGGCGGCGAGTGGTTTCTAGCAGCTTATTCAGGTCATTCTCTGACTGCTTGATGGTGCTCTCCATCTAAGGGGAAAGGATTGAGTATTTCAGAAATGCATTTATAATATATTCAGTATGAGTTATCTGTGGCTGTACCTAGTCATTTTATCTGTTATAATGAAAATAATATAGGCACTTTAATTGCATTCACTATATCTCTATTATGTGCTGTGGGTCAAACATTGCAATTCTCAATGCTGCTGATAAACTGTACTCTCCTGAAGGCTGAAATGAGATTTCAGTAACACTTCCTCTATAGAAGGAACCTATTCTAGTCACTCACCACATTGATATCAGCATGGATGAGCCGCAGCTCCTCCACATGTGCCATTTTCTCTTGCAGAAGCAGATCCATCTCTTGTTTGTACTCTTTCAGATGCTTCTCCTCAGACTCCAGAGCTTCAAACTCAATCTTAAGACGAGACTTGATCTTCTGCATCTGGACAGTCTTGTTCCTGCAGCCAGTGGCACAGACAAAAGGCACCAACTGTCAGGTTATTTCCCACACAGACGCAAAAAGAGAGACTCAACAAGATCTACAACACAAGACGTTATTTTTCATGTCGTACAGTGCACTGAATTTGTGTAGAATTACAAATGACTTAACAAATGTTTTATATTGATTTAAAGCTGAATGACAAACTACTACAGCCATGAATTATTGTACTAAGTGCAATAGAATGTGTGTATTTGTTACACAGTTATTAAGCATGGCTACAAAGAGCCATGCTTAATAAGAAGATACCAGGACAAACAAACACCATTTTGCCTGCGGTGTTCTGTGGACTAATGACAGGCCGATAAGCTTGCTAGCCAAGTTGCTAGCTTACCCACAGCAATAATTAGCAGTGCACATCTGGCATTTTGCGGATACACATCTGGAATGGTGATGTGTGTGTGTGTGATCTGAACACGTATTATAAGTACAGCCTATTTTTATATTTGTCAAGTGCTGATTGTGTGCCAACCACGTAGGAAACTATCTAAAACTAGCATAGCAAAACATATTAAAGGCAAGCTTCGCAGCAGACAGGCTAATTTTAGCTAGCTCAGTAACAAAAGCGAAGCCGGGGGGCTTATTCGCGGCCGGCTAACGTTAGCTAATTCTTCTCGGTACGTGTCAAACTGATGGCAAACCATTGCTTTAATTGCGCTTCCGAGTCTTACCGTATTTCCAAGATGTTTTCCAATTTGCACATTATTTCTTGTTCGTCCGCCATGGTTTGGCAATCCCTTGTCGTTCCCTTGGCCAGCTCAGCTACCCGTAGGGCCACGGTGGTCGCCTTGTTGATAAAAACACAATAGCCGATGTGAACGCGCACACGAACGCGCGCGCAATGTGAAACCTTGGCGACGTGTAATGAGTACACTGCACTTCCATGAGCTCTGCCTCACGCAGCCTGTTTTTGAACCGAAATACAAAGTGTCCAGTTCCCCTTTAGCCAGCTTTTAATGACGGGATGGAAACGAACTCACTCCACATTAACATTAAATATTAAAGAAATTCTCACAGTCTCACTGAAGACTTCTCAAAAATAAGAAGAAACAGGTTAAGAACACCTAAAAATGCAATATCAACAGACAGTTTCTGTCTACTTAGTTACAACTTCAGCCACCAAGGATGCATTGTCTATTCAAGTATTTAGATCAGATGACTTCAATAAAAGCAGCAATCCCACAAAAATAAATGTTCAAATATATATACAATATATATACAAATATATATATACAAATATATGTTCAAAACCATGTTCAAATTCAAAACATTCAAGAGCTTAAAATATTCTAAAACAGTCCAAAGTAGGCTAAAAGTAGGCCTACTTCCGATGTAGAATAGCTCTTGTCAGCGCTATATAATATTAATACATTATTGTATTATTATTATTATTACAGACGTTTTGAGCAGCATTTTAAGCTCGAGGTGGAGCCAACTGAAGCTATTTCACACAGCTCACTATTAAGCAGGTTATTCTAAAGTAGAGTATTGAATGATATCTGATTTATTCAGAATATTAATCTGTAAAGCTAAAGGGAATACTTTTTTAAAATTAACAATGTACTCTGAAAATTGTAATATGTTTATATCTGAAATGCAGTGAAGTAGAAGTAACATAAAATCGACCCAAGTAACTTGTAACATACAAGTACTTAAGATAAGAGATAAGATGAGACTTTACTGATTTTATTAAGTGTCCTACAGTACTTGAATAAATGTACTTATTTATGTTCCGCCACTGTATAGAGGACATGTCCACAGTATTTTTGAGGGGCAGTTTGGAGATGTGAAAATAATTATCATTTCATGATTTAAAATGACTACTTTTAGACTTGGTGCTTTTGAGAGTTATGGGATACATAAGTGAATAAACATACTGATTTAGTGATTGCTCTCATGAGGATTTATTTGGCTGGCTATGGTCCCGTCAGCCCCCACAAACACAACACACCACCACACCAACCCCCTAAATCACTGAATGCCATAACAACATATGCTTAAAAAAAAAAAACTGGAAAGATTATTAGATTAGTAGAATATACTGGTGCCCTCACTGCTGCTGGCACATTCGGTGCTGCTGAATTACTGTTGATTTGTGTCTCACTATAAATAGATTTGGGAGACAAAGAGCCTGGGTCCTAGATGAGTGATACACAGTCAAAACCTAATTAATAAAAGAAAACTTCACAGAAGATGAAGGTTGCCTCTCTACAACAAGTGGGCCCCGGGCTGCCATTGGATTAGGCAGAGAGAAGTACTTGGGAACAATACAATGGTCTATTCTCATTCAGTATAATCCTTGTAGGTATTGCAAGCAGTTTCATATGACTCCACAGAGAAAAGGCTACTACAAGCACCTCTCTGAAGAAGTGTTTCGGTTACAGATTAAAAAACCGCAAATGTCAACTGTAAGTAGCTACCTTTCATATTTTTATATTTTCATTGTCACTGTGTCACATTTAGGTGAAATGTTTAAATTGCAAATTTCGTGAACCAGCTCTGTAATGTCTACAAGAAGGCTTTAGTTGGTAGTAAACTTAAGAATTAATGTAGAGGAAAATCTATGATGATATTTTGCCCAGTTGTCAGATGTTTTTATAATCTGTTGTGTGTTTGTCTTCCTTATTGTGTGTTGTCACATTATCTACATAAACAAAACTGTAGCAAAGTTAAACTTGTTTTTGTTTTCATGAATGTTCATTGAAACAGTCAGTTCAGTAAGGTTTAAAACTGTATATTATTATTAATATTATTATGTTATTATAGATATTAATGAAAGCCTGCCTCGCTAAATCTCAGAGGTTTTTTTTAAAAAAAAAATGGAGCAAACCATTTTCTTCTATGCTTCTTTTTTCTATTTTATAAGTCTTAATCAGCAACTGCAGATATGTGTCTTTAGTTTGATGCTAATATGCAAGATTAACGCTAAATGGGTGTTACTGTTTTGACCCAGTCGTTAATGCTTATGCATCATGGAATGAACCCCCATGTTCTCAGTTAAGTCTAAAATATACTGTGGGCTTCATTTTTTGATTGTAGTCCCCACCAACCTCTTGCGATTGGATGCTCCTGGTTGAACAGAAGAATGTAAGGAATCCTCTTTTTGGTCATTTTGCTGTCAAAGAACCAACAAATTGTTTCAAAGAACAAACAAAATTATGACAGATCTTTTTCACACAGTTGTCACTCTGCATTGTCCTTGATGCTTCCCCAGTGACACAGATGAATGTGCAGCAGGGATCTTTTCCTCCTGTATCTCAGTGTCAGTGTTTTCTCTGGCAGATAAATGTCCGCGTTACAAGCATGGATGCTGAGCTGGAGTTTGCTATCCTGCCCAGCACAACTGGCAAACAGCTTTTTGACCAGGTACACTGTGCATTACAATCAAACAGGTGCTTTGACCGACAATCGTGTGACAATGTTACTGTTTAATATGTTTAGATAGTGAAGACAATTGGGCTGCGAGAAACCTGGTTCTTTGGCCTCCAGTACCAGGACAGCAAGGGATTCTCCACCTGGCTGAAGTTGAACAAGAGGGTGAGGAGAATGTTTGTGTGCCAACTTTACATCTCTTGATAACAAAACTTGACTCCCTTGACACGAGGATTTAAATGAAGATGTAATCATGGTTGTGGCTTTTTTAATGCTACTGTTTCACCCCATTGAGGCTAATTAGTACGTTTCTTCATTCCGGCATCCCTCTGCTGGTGGATGCCAATCCCAGGTGACAGCTCAAGATGTGAAGAGGGACAACCCTCTGTTGATCAAGTTCAGGGCCAAGTTTTACCCTGAGGATGTCGCAGAAGAACTGATCCAGGAGGCAACACAGCGCCTCTTCTTTCTACAGGTGAATGATAAGTGCATGCACATTGACACTTTTAAAGGGAATCAAGTTTTAAATTTGCACGCCTAAAACATGGGATTATGGTGATGGGCTTTCCTAATTATTCTTATTCAGTTTCTTATTAGTTTCTTGTATTTGCACGCCATGCGAATGATCCAGGTCCATCAATCATCTATTGATTTATTTAGCATGTCTCAAGAGATAAATTAATGGGTTAAGGACAATAAATTCATATTAAATGGATATCGTAACATAAACAATGCTGTCATATGCAAGTGTGGTGCCCCCAGATGCAAAGTTAAATAATGAATCTCAGACAAAACAAAATACTGAACCCAACTTAACGACTAGTGGGAGTGTGATGACTCTTGAGGATTACATTAATCTTCATGGGTTTTCCATAAGGGAGTACAGGCAAAAAATGAATCCAGGTACACTAAATAAACACCAGAACACATACAGTTTATTGTTGCGTGAGTCACATTAATATTATGTATCATCATGTATGATACCTTTACACAGAGAGCAACATCAAACATTAGGAATTCATGTGTTAAAGCAGATTTGTCTGATTTTTTTTCCTGTGTTTTAGGTAAAAGAGAGCATCATAAATGATGACATATACTGCCCACCTGAGACTGCGGTGCTCTTGGCCTCTTATGCTGTTCAGGTCAAACACGGGGACTACAGGAAAGACTATCACGTACCCGGATACCTAGCAAGGGATAAGCTGCTGCCACATAGGTACTGGGTCCTATGGATATCAGCGTTAACCAAAATTCAAGTTAAGTCCGAGTTCACTCACATGAATTCTATCTGGTGTTTCCTCTTTACTAATAAATTCAGGGTTCTGGAGCAGCACAAGCTGAATAAGAATCAGTGGGAGGAAAGAATCCAGGTGTGGCATCAGGAGCACAAGGGAATGCTGAGGTACCACAGTCTTACTACAAAAAGTTATTAATGCATTTTTTTTTTTTTTTGCTAACTGGTATTTGGTATAAAACTGATATAAATTGCTCCTCACCACAGAGAAGATGCCATGGTGGAGTACCTGAAGATAGCCCAGGATCTCGAGATGTATGGGGTCAACTACTTTAACATCAAGAACAAAAAAGGATCAGAGCTCTGGCTGGGAGTGGACGCACTGGGGCTGAACATCTATGACAAAAATGACAGGTAAGATCGCCATTTAAAATGTTGTTTAAAGTTGTTGTGAATCAATGTATGCTTACTGTTGTATGTTATTTTTAACATTTGTTCGGGGCATGGTTCTAGAGATGGTAATGTTGGTCAGTCTTTTAGGCAATCAGCCATATCTCAATATCTCAACTATGAAAATGATTAAAGACATTCATGTTTCCCCAGTGGATGAATCTACCGACTTTGGTGATCTCCTGATTTTTCTATTATCACAGCAAGGTTTTGTTTTTTAGTGAAATATCTCAAAAATTATTGGATGGATCTTCAGAAATTGCAGTACAGATATTCATAGTCCCCAGAGGATGAATCCTAATGAACTGTGCTCCCCAAACTTTTCCTCTAGTGCCATCAACAGGTCACAGTTCTCACTCATGCAGCAAAATATCTCTACATGTAGATATTTATGATTTTTGGACTTTTTCTCTCGCACTACCATCAGGTTGACATTTTTAGTTCAGAGTGATAAGTGTTGACTGGGGGGAACTTCAAACAACCAAGTTCCCCCCAAGAATGACTTTGCTGATCCCTTAAAGATCCCCTCCAGACATGGCTTAAACTCAGATTCAAGGTGAGCATAGAGAAACTTTTCCCCTCAGCAGATGAATGTGAAAACAGCTTTCTGCTCATTGGAGGTCAAACATCCAAATTAAGGACCAATAACCAAAACTCATTTTTAGTAGGGGACTGAAGCTTCACATCTACAGCTATCATCTGGTTTGGTTTATTAAAACACCTGTAAAATAATGATTGCTCATCAGCCATGTTTGTTGTGTTTAGTGCTAATTCGCAAGTTCTAGCAAGCTAACGCACTAACCTAAGATGGTGAACATGATGAACACGAGTAGCATACTGTATACTGTATATACATTGTCACTGCGTTACTCTAACTATACCACTGACTATGCCAATACCAATGTATTACAGGATGACTCCAAAGATTGGCTTCCCCTGGAGTGAGATCAGAAATATTTCCTTCAATGATAAGAAGTTTGTCATCAAACCAATCGACAAGAAAGCCCCGGTATGCAAAAGTCATTATCAGATATTAGCAGGAAATGCAGTACACATGATCACTGCTGCCTGACCATATTAAAAAGGATTAATAAATAATAGAAAATATGCTATTTTTCCTACGTACTTAAAATCAGACATTCTGGGTGCCTTTTGTGCCGCTTCATGGTGTGTTGAGCTTATCTTAGTTCTTCATTCACAGATTCTTGTGGATGGGATTGAGAGCTGCTCCTTCTCTAGATCTTAAGGTTTAATATGTAGTACTCATCATCTCAGTATTATAATGAAAACATTTTTACAACTTCATACAAGATCCTGCAAGTATGTGATGTTATGATCTTTTCGTATTTATTCACTGTGACTGTAAACAGGAGGTGTGAGAGAACCCAACATCTTTGTTTTGTTGAAATTACTAATTTTGCAATGCATAAACTAGCACAAGTGGTGTAATGAGAGCAGCTGCTACTTGAGCTCATTCACAAACGCAAATTTAGACTCATACTTCAATTCGGCTTCTGACTGCAAACATAGATTTTAGAAAGGCATTCAAAATTCCAAAACTAATAAGATTCTCCGAAACAAAACTATCCCTTTGGATTATTTAAACCCAGGCTTAAGTGTAAAACAGATCTGAGGTGCTGAGGTATGTCATAAATCTGGGGCGATCACTGAGTGCTAATATTTGTGTTAAAGGACTTTGTTTTCTACGTACCTCGTCTTCGCATCAACAAGCGTATCCTGGCCTTGTGTATGGGCAATCATGACCTGTACATGCGCAGACGTAAGCCCGACACCATTGAGGTGCAGCAGATGAAGGCCCAGGCCAGGGAGGAGAAGAACAAGAGGCAGATGGAGAGGTAAGGAAAGAGGAGAGGAGCTAATGAAGGTTTGCTTGCTTTTTTTTTTTAGAGTTTAGAGTTTACAGTGTGTTCTCTCTGCTTTAAGAAAGAACTGTCAAGAGATATAGTTTTGTTGTCAGATGTGTATTTATGCACAATTCTCCTGTCAGGGCTCTGCTCGAAAGTGAGAAAAAAAAGCGAGAAAATGCTGAGAAGGAAACAGAGAAGATTGCTCGTGAGACCATGGAGCTGATGGAGAGATTGAGACAGATTGAAGAGCAGACAAAGAGAGCACAAGATGGTCTGACAACTTTCTGACTACAAATGTTTTGCAACTTGAGTTTTGTTTTTTCTGTTTAAGAAAATTAAAAGAATGGCTTAGGACTATTCAGTATTTGTGCTTTTAGGATATCTACAAAGCTTACACTATGTGAACACGTGTGGATGCACAATGTGCATGTGTGTTTCAGAGCTGGAGGAGCAGACTCGCAGGGCTCTTGAGTTAGAGAAGGAGAGGACAATAGCCCAAGAGGAGGCTGAGCGCCTGGACAGGGAACGCAGAACTGCAGTGGAGGCTAAAGCAGCCCTGCTGTACCATTCTGAAACCCAGATCAAGAACCAGGAAAGCCTGGTACTCACACACATCTGCATGTTGACTTTAACTGACTCGAGATTAACCTGAAGAAATGCAAATATAAGGTGCATTTTCTCTAAACCTACAAACTGAAATGTTTGTTGCATTAAGTACAAACAAGGCCGGTAAGTTATTTATGTCATAAAGTTCAAATTCAGCTTCATAGTATATTTTAAATGGTTAACATTTTTAACTGATTTAATTTAAAATGTAGTTTACCCAAACCATGGTGCTGCATATGACGGTATCCATGCACACGCAGACACACACACGCACATTGTCTTTGACATAGATGTGCACCCGCAGACGGAGCATCGTGACCTGAGATCAGGAGCACTCTTAACTCTCATCCAATTTGTGTGTATGTGTGTATAGGCCTCTGAGCTGGCAGAGCTTACCTCTAAGATCTCACAGCTGGAAGACGCCAAGAAGAAAAAAGACGAGGAGGCAAAGAGATGGCAGAAAAGGGTGAGAATTAATGAAGGAAGAAAGCATGAGAGAGATAAAGGATGAATCAAACATGAGCAAAGAGGGATGTCTGACACTACTAAGTGTTAGGAAGGAGGTACAATGGAAGTGATACGTCAGTCACAGACAAGTATATCACTACTAGACTGTCAAACTGTAATTCGCTGCAATGTTACATTCAACAGACTTCATCCCGGTGAACCCTTCCAGCAATATATTACATACATATAAAAATTTTATCCAAGATTTACCCAAATTGTTACAGAACTCATTGCCTACAAATAAGGAGTGCTGGTCTGAACTTGCATGTTGTCTTCACATTATTTAGTAATACTGCTGTTAGTGTTTTGTAATGACCATGAGTGACCACTGCACGCAATGATGAATGACCCTTTAAACAGTACTAAAATGTATGTTAAAGTGGCAGATGTCACCACAGACTACCCACTTATCTTTTACTCCACAAAGGTATCTTCATTTATTACAACGTTGCAGTATGGTGTTCCTATACAAGCCCCATTTTTCAAATCATGATGATCCTTTAAACCAATCTTACAGGCTGCTTTAATTAAAAAGCACTTCACTGCAAGTCTTGTGTGTTGACAGGCAATCGTAGTAGAAGCTGATCTGGAGCGAACCAAAGAAGAGCTGAAGACTAAACTCATGGGTGTCCACATCCAGGATTCGGTCCACACTCATATGCATGAGCACGACGAGACGGATGAGAGCAGCGCAGAAGCGAGCGCTGAGCTGACTTCTCCAGGCATGGTCCGAGATCGCAGCGAGGAGGAAAGAGTAACAGAGGCCCAGAAGAACCAGAGGCTGCAGAAAAACCTCAAGGTAAGGTTAAGTGAATATATTCAAATTTCTCTTACCAGCCCTCAGGTTAGAGCTTAAGACATTATAATAAGAAATAACGCAGACAGATGGATCAGTCCTTCAGTGCTCTAATTTAGTGGTTTTAGGTTCATTAAATAATGCACTCTGAAATTTAAGAACCACCTTGTTGAGCCCATTTCATCATTGCCTGAACCTGCATTTACTCTAATGGCAACCAGATGATAATTGCAACAAATCAAAATCACGTTGAAATGAGCGTCCAAATTCTCCCTCAAAATATATTTTAAGTATTTTACATTACATATGCAGCATATAGTAATGGGACACACCTCTTTATTATTTAATTCAGGTGTAGTATGCAGCTGTTTATCAGGAGTTGGGTTCAGGCCCTTACTTCCAGTGAAGGGAAATCTTAATACTTCAGCATACCAAGACATTATGGTTAATGCTATGCTTCCAACTTTGTGGCAACAGTTTGGGGAAGGTCCTTTTCTATTCCAGCCTGAAAGTGACCCAGTGCACAAAGCAAAGCTCCATAAAGACATGGTTGGATGAGTTTGGTGTGGAAGAACTTGACTGGCCCACACAGAGTCCTGACCTCAACCCCATCCAACACCTTTGGGATGAACTGGAACAGAGATTGTGAGCCAGGCCTCTTTGTCCAACATCAGTGTCTGACCTCAGTATTGCTGCACTGCATGGATGAGCAAAATTTCCCACAGAAACAAAATCTCAAAATATTGTGGAAAGCCTTTCCAGAGCTGCGGAAGCTGTTACAGCTGCAAAGGTGGACCAACTCCATATTATTGTCTCTGTATTTAGAATAAAATGTCCTTGTCCCTGGTGTCCCAGGGCTTTAGTCTACATAGTGTACATGTGCTACGATGCTACCAGCATGGCTCTATGGCATTGTCAGCCTGTTGGCCCTACTGTAATATCTCCACAATCGTTGGATCAAAGTTTTTCACAGACATTCATGGTCTTCAGAGGACATCTCCTAACGACTTTGGTGATCCCCTGACTTTTGATTTAGCATCACTTTTGTTTTTTAGTGGTCTTAAAAAGATTGAGATCCATGTCCCCCAAGGATGAATCCAAATGACTTTAGTGTTCTCCTGACCTTCATTTATTTTATTTCCCCCAGGGATCAATAAAGTATTCTCATTTAGAACATATTAGACTTAATAAATCTGACATGTGTCTTAGCGTTGCACATTAAGCCACAGTTGATGCCACTTCCTTGTCCCACCCCAGTGTAAGGTTTGAAAGGGGCTTTTTATTGCTGTTGTGTAGTTAAGGATTTTTAAAGTGTTTTGGTACATTCATTATGTTGTCTGTTGACATAGTCATATGGAGGTCTTGACTCTTCTGTAAAGCTGGCGGCTTAATTGCCACCAAAAATCGTGTTTCACCAAGAACTAAGTGCACTCTGCATAATTAAATGTTGTTGCAGGTACATTATCATTCTGTTGTTTTCATTCAAGTAGCAATCTCATGCAGACCATTCAAACCTATTACAAATGAAATAAAATAGGTCTTTATCGCACAACCAAAACAAGATATGATGTTGCACTGAGGACTCAACACAGAAATGAACTTAATAACTATGGACAATAGATAACAATGTCTTCAGCTGGGGGTTGAGGGGAGTACAGGATTGAGGTGAGAGTTGTGGGTTCTGAATAGCCTCCTAAAGAGTCTCAGGGAAGAGAATTTCATTCACTGCCTCCTGTTTGTGTTATTTTTCAGTTCCTGAGCACTGAGCTGGCTGGAGCTGTAGATGAGAGCAAAAAGACCCCCAATGACCTGATCCACGCTGAGAATGTGAAGGCAGGCCGTGACAAATACAAGACCCTACGTCAGATTCGTCAGGGCAACACCAAACAACGCATCGATGAATTTGAGTCCATGTGAGAGAGGCTGCTGTGGATTCACTCAGAGTGAAGACAAGATAAGAATAGATGACAAAATCAGACGCACTGAGAGATTATAAAAGAGTAGGTGGAGAGTACAGGATAGGTAGAAATTAGCCTGACATAACAGAGTGAATATGATGGTAAATTATATTGTTACTGTGCTTCGATGCCTTTAAGGTCCATGATTTTAATGCCATTTCATCTGGAAATAAGTCAGTGCAGAAAAGTACATTTTTAATTTCATTGGAAGAAAAAAAAAACACATTAACTGTCCACTTCTGTGTTGTGAGACAAATATGTATGTCTTTCATGAAAAATGTAAATTGTATTACACACACTTGAATCTCAACATGCCAACTACGGAAAACCCTCTGAATATTGATTAATGAACACAAGGACATTTAAAACACTTGTTATCCTTCCATTTAAATGTTAATTCCCCTATTCTTCATTACCAAAATAAAACACACAGAAACCCTGTGTGTTTTGTGTGTGCATCATCACCTTCAATATGTGTAATGACTAAGCTGTTCAGCACAGAAACACATGAGCTATGATCAAAAATAAACCTTATTATCACCTTCAATTAGATGTCTATCCAATATTAAGCCTAGAAAACTGAAAATGAAAATGAAAAAATCTCCTCCTCACTCCTGTAAGACAACCCATACTGCAAAAATGAACAAGCAATAACCTTGTTCTTTTTTTATAATTCTTGATAGCAGAAATTAATGTGCCTGAGTTAATAGAAATGTAATTGGTTTTATTTTGATTGTGTTTCTCCGGCTGTGTGTGGCGTCAGTAGCTCACCCTTGTCTTGTTGCTGACTACCCCATTCATCAGGCTGTCCAAAAATAAACACATGAAAATACAGAGGGACTATTTGACCCTATATTGACCATCCCAGTAAAAGATATATTTCCCATTTTGTTTGTGAATATCTTGTGTTGTCTTTTGGACAACTTTTACCTTTTTTTTTCTTGGAAAATGAAGCTGTTAAAATAATTCATAGTTGAAGTAAATTCAAACCAAAATAAAAATAATACTAACAACATCATGAACATACGTGGCAGCTTTCATTGTGGATGGATCTGAGACAGCAGCCTGTAACACCCTACGTTAATATGTCGATATACGCTGGTCCTTTTAATCCTCGCTATCCTCGCGAGACCTGGGGTTACGCTTTGCAGCCAAATAACGGGAGGCACGACGCTGGGATATCAGTTTAGATAATAAGTTACATTCAGGGTTGTTGTTCAGTATGTTAGCCGGTTGACATGCCAAAGTACAAAGTCCTCCTGCGTGGTTTCTAATAGATACTTCTAAAAGGCATGCAAATGGAATCCAGTGAAATAGCGTAATGCACTCGCAGGAAACGATTGGCCACTTCTGAAAAGTTCGGCAGCCCATCGCCCGCGGAACAGATGAACGGGACGTCCCTTCCTTTTAGAAGCTCACGTCAACGATTGTCCTAAATTTCCCATCCGCTGAGGCATATGACCGGAGTCTCACGGAGTAGGCGTTTTCTCGCCTGTAAAGTGTTGTTTTTCTCCCTGCAAACTGACGCACAGCGTAAAACTGCTTAACTGCGCCGACTGAAGATGGCCTTTCACTCGAGCTTGTCTGTTTTGGAAGAGACGTCAGACTCTTTCATAGTAAACGAGCGGGATCCGTCGGATGCCACGGGCACCTGTGCTTGCCCGACTACTGCTGAGCTCAGTAAGGCAGTGTCGGTGTCCTTGGGTTTGGATACGGTTTCTCCTCCGCTCAACAACATTAACCAGTGCTCTTCCAGCAGCACCTTTACAGACTTCGACCCCACGGTGAACAGTTCTCGTGGAGCGCCGGAGTTTGGAACCGCTCGAAATATGACCTCAGAAGGCAGCAGGGTTCTGCTCAACGACTCTAACCTAAGAGAGGACGACTCTGGGGAGGTATGGCATGACTCTCAGCGAGTGAGCTGCATGGACCTGCTGCGATCGAGCGACATGGACACCGCGCAGACCATGACGCGCGGCCAGGTGATATCCAGATATGTCCGCAAGGATTCAGACTTATTTATGAACGCGGTGGTAGCGCAGTCCGCGACCTTTCAGGTGGACGAGCTCTTACCTTTGAAATCGCACCCCGCTTATTCTGCCAATCCAAACATATACCGAGATGCCCCGAGTGTGTGGTGTGCATACAGCGGACAGTCCGAGCCAGCGAGAGGCGGAACTGGCGGACACACTTTGTTGGCTAAATACTGTAGTTGTGGGCAAGTCTCTAATGGATCCAGTCAGGAGTGCCACTGTGTCTGGTACAAAAAGGGTGAGCAAGGTCGTAAAGGTGGCACGCGAGCAGCAATGGCACAAGAATATGGTCAAGTGGAAAGTTACCAAAGTGCGGTCCCGCGGGGTCATGCCACTTTTCCCACGATCAAGACCGAACCTTCAGTTTGGGTGGATTGCGTAGATCGTAATTTCAGGTAAGTAACACATTTAACAACGATATGTTCTGTTCTTATTTGCTTTGCATTAACATCCTGCCAAGAGATAATCTGGTGTTCTTTCCTGACATTCATTCGGTGTAATCTTATTTTAATCTTAATCAGAAGCACCTGTCTATGTCGAGTGACCATCCTTCAATCTACCGATCTACAGTTAGTCTGACTGTTGGGTTTGGTCCTTTTCATTTATTTTTTAAAGGTTCTACAAATTTGCATCATTAAATCCATTAGTTTAAAGCTGCCAAATCTTGTTTGATAACATTTCTTCAGCACACATTTGGACTTGACAAAGCGCAACATAAATAAATGAAATGCAATAAACATAATTATTGTGTATTGTTATTTGTAAGTCCTTGTTGGTGCTTGTGGACTCACACTCGGTTCATCTGCAGAGGCAGCTGGGCACCAGTGTGAAATCACTCCAACGGGCTGGCTCACATGCTCCTCTTGGCCTTGACTGTTTGGTGTTTCACCATGTAGCTAAACTGAATCAGAGTTCGCTCTATTCCTAACTTTTCACAACTGTCCTCGTTTATTATTTATTTATTTATTTTTTTTACTGTGACTCACTACACAAAATATAAGTTAATGTAGCAGTGTCACTGTAAACAGGAGATACAGCAGCTGTTACTAAATGAAAGGAAGCTGCAGGTTTCCCAACTGATTCCTTAAAAAAAAGGGTTCTCCTTTTTTATTCCGAGGTTTGCTTGCCTTTTAGATGACTTTACTTGTTGTCGTATAATTACTCTTGACAGGGAAATCTCCTGTTATAATTTGATTGGATTTAGAGCATTAGTGCCCCAGACAGCCTAACACTCTTTGTGAGCTGACCTAGATCTGATATTAGCATGTCTTGTTTGGCTATCTGTTTTTATTTTTCAAGGATATTGTAGCTGTAGAGTATTTTGAAAACATGTAGGAGCTGTGCCCTATTTTGAATCCTTTGAGAACAGTTCTTTGGTGTATATATATATATATATATATATATTTTTTATTTTTTTTTTACCTGTGTGTGTATATACAGGCATGAGGATTTGTTTCCCAGTGTGTACCTATCAGACAGAAGAGTGTGTCAGGTGTGTGGTGACGATGCCTCCGGCTGTCACTATGGAGCAGTCACCTGTGGCAGCTGCAAAGTATTCTTCAAGAGGGCTGCTGCAGGTGGGTGTGACAAGCGAACACACACACACACACACAAGCACGCAACACACACTATTGCTATTCCCCTCATTTAATTTCTTCCACCCCCTCACTTGTTCATGCAGGCAGGGCACAGTGACCCAACATAATTACGCCAACTTATTTGTTATCAGCAAACACCCACACATCGTTGTCATGGGTGGAAGCGTAGGAATTGTTGAACGTGCTCCCTCATCCCTCAGGACTTTTGTGTGTCACCAGGTAAGCAGAACCACCTGTGCGCCAGCCGGAACGACTGCACCATTGACAAACTGAGGCGGAAAAACTGTGCCTCATGTCGTTTAAAGAGATGCTTCATGTCAGGAATGAGCCTTAAAGGTGAGGTACTAAAATAAGAACAGAGTGAGAGATAGAGAGGGGAAAGTATGTGGGGTGTGTAGTTTGCAAAGCAGGGTCAAGGTAGCCAGATACCATACATGCACTGGATCAGAACTTGGTAATCAAATGTTCCAGTATAAATGCAGTGTAACAAATGTATTTCAGCAAAGGCCAAAACATTGTTTTTGCCTAGTGGCCAGTGATCAAGAATTTTTCTCCACGTAGCTATAATAAGGAGCAGCTTTGTGCGCTGATAAAACCCTTTGTAGTACTATATACTTGCATTATATTAATTCCTGATTTGTCGAGATACCCTCTCGTGCTGTAATCAGACAAAACATTTTGAAATGGAAGCTTCTCATCTCCTCTTACCCTTTTGTCTTCTGCCTCTCTCTGGTGATTCTAGGTCGCAGGCTGAAGGGAGCCGGGCAGTCGAGGAGCGGAGAGGAGGAACAACTTCTGGCTCCCTGGGGGACTGGGGAACAAGGGGAAAGGGCCGCAAAGAAAGACGTCATCTTGGAGCACGGAAGTGTGGCTGCCAGGTCTCAAAGTGAGGATTAATCTCAAATACAGTTTTCCGTAAAATATTATTCTTCTGGTCTGTGCATCACTGAGCCTGTTCAGACGTGGTATTAATATCCACCCTGTTAGATCCTATCACAAGTGGACAGCTGTAACTCCAGGTATGAGTGCACCCAAGACGCGTTTGAGAGTCACTTAGTCACTTAGACTAGATTTCAGAGGTAGTTTAGGCCAGATATGACCACATTCTCTGAACAGTGTGTACACAAACCTGGGACAAACTGAAGCACACAGCCTACTCAACTGACGTCCCCTGTCAAACAACAAGGAGCCAAAACTAAACCCAGCATGTTTAATGAATTACACGCTGTTTGATTTCCATTTGGCTCACTGTTATGCAAATACCATGTTTGGGTTCTCGTACCTGCTAAGGTAAGCAGCAGATCTTTGTGAATGTTTCAACTGATGTCTCCGTTCAACTAGTAACTGTAGTGTCCCCAGATTTCCTTAAAAGTTGGGTTGGGTCAGGAGAAGCGGCTAATTCTTAATCATGTGTGCCTTCTTGTAAATTCAGCATTTTATATATATATATATTAGGTTGTTTCTTTCCCTGTGGAAAGTGTCAGTCTGTCTGTGAATGGTTTAAAGTCTGTTTTAGCTGCCAACATGAAGCAGCTGTTTGAACACAGCTGTGTTTCAATAGATTTCACCATTTACACTAAATTTATGAAAGAAGACAAAATATTATTGATGGTAAACCTTAATACAAATCCATATAATACAAATAAATATTAACTAATATAGGCTATTTGAATCGTGATTCAAATAGCATATTTATTTTCATATAGAGTAGGGAGGTGAGATCCAATCACAAGAGGTCGCTGGAGATACAGTGACACACTGTAATGGTAAAGTGTGACCTGACAGACTCACTTGTGATCAGATGAACCAGGACTGATGTTAACAACAGCCCTGAACAGTTTCATTCGGTCTCTGTGTCCTTTGCAGCATCTCAAGCCCTGGCTCTCAGCATCCCGCCAGCCCTGCGCTCCTGCCTGTCCCTGCTCAATGTCTTGCAGACCATTGAGCCAGCTGTGGTCAATGCTGGACATGACCATGCCCAGCCAGACAGCCCTGCATCCTTGCTCACCAGTCTCAATGAACTGGGGGAAAGACAGCTGGTGACCGTTGTGCGCTGGGCCAAGGCAATACCAGGTAATCTCATCCGAGCCAAGGTGACACACTACAGTCCATGTCACATGCAGGTGTTTGTGCCAAGAATGTCTACACTCAATCGCTGCAACAGTTATTTCAGGATTAAAGAAATGCGAGACAAACTATTTGTCATGAAGCCAAGCAAAACATGGCAAGGCCAAACTTAAAGTGAGCAAGAGAGTTGACAACACTGTAATAAAAATATAATAATGCTGTGAAAGATATATCAGGCAAAAAGAAGCCTTACACAAGCTATTAGGAGAAGTATATAATATGTCTTAGGCCTCTAGACCTTACCAGAATTTTATTCCAATTAAACATTGGTAGTGGAGCGTACAGTCCCGATCAATGCAAACCAGCCTGTTCAAATATTAACCACTAGAGGGGGATATGTTCATATCTAAGCCAAAAGTGGCAGGCTCAAAATGGCCAGCAGTGCATTGATACTGTGACATCCCAGTTGTTGTTAGTTTGAAGTCTTCGCATTTAGCTGACATATGAAATGTTATTTTCTCATATTCCTACAAGCAGATCTGTGATAAAATCTGTTTGTGACAGGTTTCCGTGACTTGCACGTAGATGATCAGATGTCAGTGATTCAGTTGTCGTGGATGGGAGTGATGGTGTTCGCTCTGGGTTGGAGGTCCTACACACTTACTAACAGCTCCATGCTCTACTTTGCTCCAGACCTGATCTTCAATGAGTAAGTCATAAAAAAAAAATCACTTTGCCAACTTCTGAGTTCTAACGATGAAGTGTTTGAACTAAACAAAGTTAATAGAAGTTTGTCAAACCTGGCTCAGTCTCTTTTTCTCAAAGAAAGAAAGTTTGTTTTGGCCCAATCAGTCATAATAATCATTGTGACATTGAATGTGTTGGAATATCTTGAGATTTCAACTGTCATCATGGTTGGAAATAAAGGCACAGTGGAATACAGGCTTCAGAGGAAGATTTTTTAAAAAACACACACGATGAATGTTTTTTAGGTGAGACAGTAAACAAGTCTGTTCTGTTCTCACCACTTCTTTTGCATCTGATACGCGTGGCCGCAGAGGGATCACCTCAGATGATTTATTCCGTTTCATCTTTAGGAAACCATCGTTAGAACTGCTACAGCATTGAGTTGTTTCTTTTTTCACTTTGATAAGTTTGCGTTCACAGTACAGCTTCCTCCAGCCTCTGTGGACACATTTCTGACACTTTAACACCCGCCTTTTGTCTATACTTTGTACTTAACTTTGTACTTAACTTAAACTTAAATCAAATGCCTGTAAAGCAAATCAACATACCCGATGAACAATTTCACCTCTATTTATCAGTAAATCCTTTTTCAGTGTTGCGCACAATGCTAAAACAAGTCCCAAGCCCTCAGAGCAACTTTCACTTGGCTGGTGTTTCGTGCAAAATTAGCAAAGCGCTCGTTCTGTCTGCATTAGACCTCTGTCACTCTATCGGGCTGCTTCTGGCCTGCATGGTAATAGATACACCTGCCCTTGTTGGCGACCCTCATTTTTCACTGTCTCTGTCATTCTCTTTTTCCATTACCCAACTCACTCATTTTTCTCACCTCTACTGCTTTTTCCTCTTTTTCACTCGCTCTCGCTTCTGCCACCATTAATTGTCTTCCACCTCCCTGCTTACCTCCCTGCCTGACCCTCTCTTGGCTTCTCACTCCTCCTTTTGTCACACTATGTGCTCCTTGTCCTTCCTCTCACTCCTTCCCCCTTTTTTCTTTTTTTTTTTTTTTTTCTTCACAGCGAGCGGATGCAGGTGTCCAGTATGTATGAACACTGCGTGAGGATGAAGCTGCTCTCCCAACGGTTCTGCATGCTGAAGGTCACCCAGGAGGAGTTCCTCTGCATGAAGGCACTGGTCCTTTTCAGCATCTGTGAGTCTGCTGGGACCATGACTGAAATAATAAGTTTAATGTCAGCTCAGCAAGTGAAATATGACTACGACAGAATGCAGCCTTGCTTCAGAGAGCTGATGGGATGGTTAAAGTCTGTGAGAGTTATTCTTGTGTTCTGACATTGCGGTCACAGTGCCAGTGGAGGGCCTGAAGAGCCAGCGTTGTTTTGATGAACTGCGGACCTCCTACATCAAGGAGCTGGACCGCCTGGCCAGCCAACGCGGAGAGACCACCCGTACACAGAGACTGTTTCAGCTCACGCAGCTGCTGGACTACCTCCAGTCGGTAATAAACGCAAATTCTGCTTAACTCTTATGTATAAATGCTACTTTAGGCACTGTCATACATTTGCATGAAAAAGTAGATCAGAGTGTGCTCCCCACATAAGCACATGTTGTATTTGGGTTTTAGCAGTATAGTGTTAACTTATTAACTATTCAGGCTACATCAATACTTTTGGATCATTTCATGGCTGGATTACTTCAACTGAGCCTATCAGTTATTACAATTAAATTTTATGCTGTGGTATTTTATTTAAGTTACAGATTAACTTAAAGACAACCAGCTGTAAAAGTAAAGCAAAAGTCATAAGCTCTCAAATGACAATCAAGGGTTCACCATCAATTAATGTAAATCCCAAGCGAAGGTTAAATACAAACTAAGGGGTCAGACGTATAGTTTAATTATTATACGAACCAACATGGTTACTTTGGAGAGGTATAGAGGAGTTTCTAAACAGATTTTATTCCTCCAGGAGAAATCTGGGGCAAAATAAAGCTATAACAGATTCACCAAGTTTTGTTTTTGAATGAGAGTGTAAATAATTTACACCTGTATTTTATTGGTACACCAGTTGGATACACCAAGGTACACCGTGGATAGTTGCCTCACCAACATTTAACAGACTCACCTGCGTGATGGTCAGGTGCCTGAAAAAGTTAAGTTTGACTCTTATGAAGGCTATTGTACAACCACATGATGAATGCTGTTTTTTTCATTTTTTATACCCAGTGGCTCAATTATATTTTATTTTCTTAAATGGTTTGATTTTTGTTCAGCTGTGAGAGAGTATGACATATAAAACCATAAACGCTTTCACTGAAAGAAAACAGCAGCTATATAATGAAGAGAACTTTAAAGAAACCCTACAAGGTGTGTAGGTGTAGGTAATGGTGAGGATTATAGTGAAATATGTCTTATTTACTGATTTGAAATATGTATTTTAATTTGGTCAATGGAGATGTGACTGAAGACTCTTGGTAGAAATGCAACCACTAGAGGGTGTAAATCTTCTGCTTTACTCTTTAGCGCTAAGAGAGCTCATAGATGTTGAAATGAAACTTTTGACATCAGTGATTGCGGCGTGAAGAGCCGTAAACTTTTCTGCTGCAGCAGTTTTCAGCCTCATGTCTTTCACTGTGGGTTTACCCTTAAAGGCTTAGCTTTGTCCGTGTCCCGCTCACATCTCAGATCTCTTAATGCCTTACGAGCTAGAGGCCAGCCAGGGATTGTCTGGCAGGTTCCTTTAGGCAGAAAACCAGAGCTGATCAAGACTTTGCAGTTCAGACCCCTTTCAGCTTTACCCCTGCCTGTGGAGCTTAGGGCGCCACAACAAGTGTCATCTCTTTAAATCACCTCACAGAGCCCAAAGACAGGCTTCAGTGCCACATGTTATTTCCTCGTTCATCTGCTGGCTTTATTCTTTTTTCACTGCTGCACACATTAAAGCATCTGATTTTTGTTATTAATAATGCCACGTGTGATCTTTCTTCCTCTCTCTCTCTCTCTCTCTCTCTCTCTCTCTCTCTCTCTCTCTGACCTTTTTCTGTTATTCTCAGATTGTGAAGAAGTTACACCAGTTCACCTATGAACTGTTTATCCAAGCTCAGTCCCTGCAGACGCGTGTCAACTTCCCAGAGATGATCTCAGAGATTGTGAGCGTTCATGTGCCCAAGATCCTCACAGGCATGGTCAAGCCCATTCTTTTTCACAATACAGCCTAGAGGAGAGTCTCTTTGATTGTCCTGTATGTCACTTGAGCTCCGGTACCCTGTCCTTTGGCCATTTCTGGTTAGCTTGAAATGGCTATAGAGAGTTTCTGAATTTATGGTGGGAAAGTAGAAGCTCCTTTTCGCCTATAAGGTGAAAATGGGGCATGTCGAGGCTATTAGCAGCCGAAGGGCATACAGCACTTTCTTTTATTCTTGTAATTGTGTCTCCTCTCTTCTTCTTATTGCCTGTTACCTGTATCATGCACATCCAGTGTTTCTGGAGCAGACTAAAGAACATTTAGCATGCATTCCTCTGCACAAGCTCATGAACTGGCAGTCACCTTGCATGTAGACTTCTTCACATTGATAACATGACAGCATGTCATTTTGAGAGGTAAGACAGTAATGACAACAGGGTTCCCACGGTCATGACAAGTTTTGAACTCATACAAGTTCAAAACCTTGTTTTTCAGACCTGTAAAGAGTCACAGACTTCAGAAAAATCCTTGAAAGTTTTGGAAAGTTTTGTGAAATGAAATTAACTGTTACAATAAGCTTCCACTGATAACCTTCCCTGTAATGTAACGTAAAGACAAATGTATTTTCTGTAGCTGGTGACGTGACGTCGCTGTGTGTCGATGTGTGCCAGTGTTTTCTTTGTTATCACGTACGTCTCTCCATATGACAGCTAACCGAAGTTGCGTTTGTATAGAGTTAAAATTTCATAGGTTTGAGAAAAAAAAGCCGCTTCGACATTAGCTATGTAGGAGCTGAAGTTTTCCATCAACACATTGAGCAAACATTACTGTGTGTCACATTAAGAGGCTTCATTGCAACTCTGTGTTTGTTCACACTGAAGTGATTGCTTGTCCGAGCCATGTGAGAGTTTGGCATTAATCAAACTAAATTACATTAATTACAAGTCTGAGCAAATAAAGTGCCTTTAACAGCACAGAAGCCAATGCCTTACGAAACAACACAAAGTACATAACGTGGACATTTTAAAGCCGCCTTCCTGAAATGTAATGTTAGCTATCGCTAACTTCATAGCATTTCACAATTCGGCTCATAGCAAGAGGGTTCCAGGTTCGAATCCCGGTCTGGGCCCTTCTGTGTGGAGTTTGCATGTTCTCCCTGTGCCTGCGTGGGTTTTCTCCGGGTTCTCCGGCTTCCTCCCACAATACCAAAAACATGCACATTAGGTTTATTGGCTACTCTACATTGCTCCTAGGTGTGAGTGTGAGAGTGTGTGGTTGTCTGTCTTTGTGTGTCGGCCCTGCGATTGACTGGCGACCAGTCCAGGGTGAACCCCGCCTCTCGCCCGCAGCTGGGATAGGCTCCAGCTCCCCCGTGACCCTGACGGATAAGCGGTATAGAAAATGGATGGATGGTTTGTCGTGGTGGAAAGCACGAATTTGAGGTGCTTCCGTAGACCACAGAAGAAAATGCTGTACTTTTTACTCCACTAAGTTTATTCGAAAACATTAGTTTCTGGTTACTTTGCAGCTTCACATCAATAAATTTGGAGATTCGATACGGCTTTACTGGTATCCACTACCCAGCAGTATGTAAAGTAATATATGAAATAAATGTTGGAGTAAGGATGATATCTGAATGCTATCAATATCTGCACAAAACAAATATTTCTGTCGATTTGACGGACCAATAAGATTTTGCGCACGAACTAAATAGTTTCCTTATTTTCCCCACTGAATGTGTACATTTTGATTAATAGATGTAATCATAAATACTTGTATCCAGACATTAGTTTGTAAATGCATTAAGAATGCACAGAGAGTACAGTTAGTCTGATTTTCCTTTTTGCTTGAAAACCAGTGTCAGGGTGACACAAGTGCTTGTAAAGCTATTCTTTCGAAAGGACAATTTATTGACTGTGCCTGTAGTTTGAAATATTTGGTGAATATGAACAAAACCAGCTAATATGGATCAGAAAAGTGGCTGTTTAACTTTCATACAATAATTATTACGAGTAAAGTACATTCTACTGCACAGTAGCAAACAGACCGCTATCATACAGTTCTGTTTGTGTACTTATAGGTTGTGAGTGTTCATGGAAATGTTAGCGTAGGTCCTGAGAAAGTTTTGGAATTTTGTCCATGAAGATGTGTGGGAACCCTGTGAAAAAACAAAACACGTGTCCAGAGTTCACATCACCACAGTTTGTGCAGCAGCATGACATTTGGATTAGCTCTTTCCACAATGAATGTTATTGTGTGCACCTGAGACGAACAAAGTTGACTGACAGTTAATAAACGGTTGAGGCGCGCACTCCAAGAAGCAAAGCTGTCTCGCCTGAAGGCGTAGAAAAACATTTTTTTAGAAGCTGCTCTCATCTGTAGACATAATGGTCGACTAACAGTTTTAGACACTAGCAAAATAAATTTACTTTCAATCTGCAGGAGACTGCAATATTCAAATGTATATTCATGAATATTGTGAAGTCAAAGGGACACGTCAAAAGCAATGAAGAAAGCAGTTGCACAAAATGCACAAAATACTGGAAAGACTTATTAGTCGACTGACGTGATGGGTGACCGTTTGCTTGTTTTTCACAGTCAAACATTATTGAAATGCAGTTTTTCCACAGCGTTTCATACTGTTGTAACTTTTCTACTGTTTCTTAAAGTATTCTTTGCAAGTGCTAAATTGTGTGTCATCATGTGCTCATTGTAACTTCTGATATTTTTGCTAAATGTTAAAGGTGTAGTCTTTTTTTTTCGTTTTGTTGCAACATTGACAGCATATAACACCTAATAAAACTGAAGCATGAGTGTGTATTTATAGTACAAATATTGTTAAAATGTGGTCTCTTAAGTAATGTTTATACTGTAGTTTAACTGTTTTTCTCTGTCTAATAGATTCAGTCTGCAGTGAAGTAAGTGGTCAGACAGGTTTTAGAAAACATCAGAGAGACAAGGCTTTTCTACCACTGCACTACACACCCTCAGGATTATCTCAGTCTCCACCCAGCCAGGTAATAGGTCACAGCGGGAAACAGAGTCTGGCTGATATATTTCATCTCTTTATCGTCTACGAAGCAGAGGTGTCTGCTGATCTGGAAATGGCTGCCTGTGTTTCAGTGCCATCTAGTGGCTGCGTTTGAACCTGCCTCAGTAAACTGAAACTCAGCATTTGTAAAGCAACATCTGCTGGATCCATTGACATTTGCTTCGTAATGTAATTGGACACGGATTCACTCAGTGTTTCAGCATTACCATTAAGTCACGAGAGGGGAGTTCATAGCAGTAAAGTAAGTAAGTAAATAACAAATGTATTTTAATCAGAAGTGTAATTCAGGGTTAAATTGTGACATCTTAGATAGATGTTTTGGAAGTAAAAGCTTCATCTTATGAGAATATAGTAATGTGAACTGCATTGGGATGCGTTTAATTTTAATCAAAGAAAAGTATAGATTTGAGGATATATATATATCACATGTCTGTTAGAGCTTTACATGGTGCATTTAAAAGCCCAAACTGTAAAAAGCTGCCTATCTGGGTAACCTCTCCTACCATTTTAAATCCCATTTCCTGAACAACTGCTTTCAACAAGTATTTGTCCCCCTCATAAATGAATTGGAGCTGAACGAAGTTGGGATTGAAAGACATGCTGAAATATCACTTATTTCTAAATATATTTCCTGCTACACATGCCCCTGTGGCTTCCCTTAAAAGGAATGGCATCTTGTAGGTTTGCAGTGATCAAAAATGTATGTGTTGATGTCGACATTTGAACTTAGTTTAGATTCCATTTGATTTCTGTGTTTCTGCGAGTCTGCTCTGCATCAATATTACATGCCTACTCTAGCAGAAGAGGGATTTTTCCTGTTGGGTAACGACAACCGCAGAGAGCACAAACACACTGGCCGCAGACAACAAAAGTTCTAACTATTTCCTTATGTGGAGGTGGAGGTTAGATTAACGGGCGGAAAGACTTTCAACGCGACAGTTTGCTTTGAATAGATGACACAAAAGAAAACACTCTTAAAAGAGATGAGAAGACACCAAAGTAACTTAACACCCACAATACCAAACTCCCAAGAAAATGTAATTGGCACGGGATCCAATATTTCACACCTTTACTTAAAACTCCAGCATTAATGTCTTTAACACCAGGTTACCGCAAGTAAGTGCTACAGTGACCTGAAAACAATCAAATTAGATTGTGGAAGTGGTAAGATGACACCCCTGAATGGGTTTTTTTCGGTGGCCTATCTAATGGAGGGTGATTCCTACCCAAGCACCAGTCCATTAACAACCAATTAACTTCCTATTAATATTTTACCAGACAGGGCCTCTCATCCTGACGTGTTTTAAGAAGCTTTTCCCAGGAGTGTTTGAACATGAGCAGCTTTTAGCACAGCATAAAGAGGCCTGTGTAATGGGCTGAAGGAGGAGGAGTGGCAACCTGATAGCACTGAGAGCAGAGGAGGCGAGAGAGGAGAGGAGACAGACTTCTGCAGCTGGCCTGGCCCTGCACCGGGCCAAGCCTCGGCCGGACCAAACACACACAGACTGCAGCGTTAAGGAATCAATGGTTTTATGGCTGCGACACAAGACCAGACACGAGTAAAGTCCGTGTGCCATATGCGGAGTGTAATGGTGTTTTGATGGTGAACGATGTGACTGAGGAGTTTCCTTGTTTGCTTAAAACTGTGACTGAGCAGCAGTTTTGTCTCCAGGAAAAGAGCTCTCACAGTCTTGGAGCTTATCATAAAATAATTCTTAAAACAGGAATATCCAAGTTTTTCCAGATCGACCCTGAGCTAGCTTTGTGCTTCGTAAGGCTGGTTTGGGTGGACATTTAAAAACTAGTCCAGGGAAACTCCCTGTCTTGAGACTAAAAGAAAGAAAGAGAAAGAGAGGGAGGCCATTATGACTATAGCCTGAGGCTACTCCCAAAGGATAAGGCATTTGTCTTCACTTGAAAGTATGATTTATTTTTCCAGCAGTCTGAAGGGTTATGTTTGTCACCGCACACTGAAAGGACTTTTGGAAATAGCATCAGAAGCAGAAATGGAAAAAAAAAAAGAAAAGAATATCCACTGGTTTTCTAATGCACTCTTTGTGTTTTTTCAAAAACTTCCCTTCTATGGTTACCTTGTTTGAGATCACTTTCAGTCCTCATTAACTTTAGTTAATCATACTGAACCTTGTGTCTAATTTATCAGCAGGAGCATGTGTGTGTTGATGATTAAGAGAAAGAGGGGAATGTGGGAAGGGGGGAAAGATGTGGTTGTATCAGGTTCCCTCCACTGGGTGTAGATGTGGTCTTAGATTTCTCTCTGGGCTGCTGATTAACGTGTGTGTGTGTGTGCGTGTGTGTGTGTGTGTGTGTGAGAGAGAGAGAGAGAAAGAGCTGGGAGTACACTGAGGAGGAGAGGAACTTCAGCTTTAATTTCCCCCAGCTCCAGATATTACACCCCCGCGCTCTCTGTTTTTATTGGAACAGAGACCAAAAAACACCAAGTGTTTATGAAGCATTAAAGCATGGTGAGGAACTCGAGTGTGGAACTGTAAATCTATACATTTGGATCTGTCTCTCCAAAGCGGAATTAATTCTTTTATAGAGTTTTTTGTGTGTTTTACGAAGACTGATGATTGTAACGCGCCATGAAATTGTGTTTACCATCTCGTTGTGGAGGACAGAGGCTACAGAGAAAATTCTGCGTCATAAGGGAAAATAGAGGGAAATGCAGGCCGGACTTTAGAAAGAAAGAGGGGCACATGGGAGATGGGAGGAGTCATGGAGTTTTGGGTTGAAGCACAGAAGGAAGGAATTATTCAGCATTACGCTAATGACCATTTGAACAAACGAATGGGTGAAGAGACCACATTACATTCTATTAACTCTGCTTTTGTTCTCAGTGAACTGTTAATGATGTACAAAGGGAGCTCTGCGCCGCTCTCCTGGACAATGCATGCTCTGCGCCTCTAATTATTCTCAGGAAACTGCTGACAGCCTTTATACCTGGAGACACATTAGCTGGCTCTAATTAGAGTAAATATTCTTCAGGTATAATGCTGGTATTGCCTGGTGTATCCAGCAGCGATTAGTGCTGTGTTTTTCTGCTGGGCTACTTATGCATTCCCAGCTTTTCTCTGTCTCACATGCTCCTTCAGTTTTTCCGTCTTGATCATTGCCTGTGCCTCTTCCTCACTCTTTTCTTCTCTGCACTCAATTTACCCCCCCCTTTTTTTGTGCCAGCAGTAGAGCAACACTAGCTGTGACAGAATCACAGTGTCTGCCCATGCTCCAGCCATCTCCCAAGTTCATTATATCTGTACACAGTGTCCATGCCCTCCGCCCCTCGCATCCCCTTGTAGCTCCTGTGTGCCGGCCAAACACAATGTGACAGCGCCGCCACATCCCTCATTTACAGCCATCACAGGACAGATTTCCCCCTTCTGAGGCTCCCGTCTGCAGCCTGATAGATGGCACCCCAGCTTCTTCCCGTGCGTGCGAGCGTGTTGGTAGCTTGTGTGTGCACGTGCAACTGTGTGTTCCTTCACGTGTCTACACTCTTCTGAGCCTGCATGTGTGTGCGTCTAAGGCCTAAGTTGGAACAGCAACGTTCCCTCTGTCAGCAGTGATCCCTGAAACGATGTATTATAATATTACTGAGTGTTGTTTTCCACTCTCTCACACACTGTGTTTTTATATTTAATGCACTCTGCATACGATACTCTGATTTTCTGCTTGTACTGTCAGAGTGCTGCTCAAATTTAAGTGCACAGTTTGTGCAGGACCATCCATTTCTGTGGCGCCCTTATTGGCGCACCCTTGGGGCGAGCTACATCTTTAGTTTGGGAAATGCTGCAGCACAATTTCTGATATCTTGTCTCTCTCCCTCCCTCTAAATATTATACTTGTAGCCTCGGGCATCGGTTCTGTGTCGTACTGGGAAGGTCAAAACAGACGCGCACATACCCACGCCACACACACTCATAGATTTCAAATATCTCGATCTGCCCTCAGAGGATCAGATTGTTTTACGGGAAATCGTGTCACGGGTCAAATGATTGAATTATTAATGGATGTGTGGTACAATAACAATCAGCCCATGTCTATTGTGATTCCAATGTGATATTTACAGGCCCCTCTCAGCCTAACTTGATACTACCATGTTACAATCCAAATCCAATAATGCCGACTCTGCAAAAGAACCCCCCCCCCTCCCATCACTCCTCTATTGTTTCATCTGTCGAAGAGCATCTTGACTCTGTTTCCTTTACAGTGGAGAGTATTACCGAGTGTGTAGAACCATATCGACTGCTGTTCCACATTTCCAAGGACAAGGCAATACATTTTCATCAAAACAGTCATGGTAAAGTAATTCACAATCATAGGACTCTTTCACAATACACTGCTCTATGAAAAGTGTGTGTATGTGTGTGTGTTTTTGTGTATATACGTGTACCTACAACAATATGTGTGTTTGTGCTTGTGTGTGTAATCTGGCATTTTTTCCAACACTCCCGACTTTGTTCCTTTTGGTGCCAAAAATGGATTTTGTTTTTTAGCAAAGCTGAAAATCAACTGAGCAAATCTAAGGCGAATTCATTATTCACATTATGGAAATGAGAGCAGACAATACAGTATTCTCACATTTGCATATGTAAAGAAGAACACTCAGAGAGGTACAAGTATTTTAACCCTGTTTGACACATAAGAGATCCAATTGAAAGTTGTTACTTCATGTTTCTAGGGAGGAGGTTGACCACAACTAGAGGCAGTGCTGGTTCCCTTCAGGCATGTTTCTCACAGGGCCAGTATGGAAATATGTGTTATTGTTAAAAACAAAAAAAAAAAAAAACCCTGGTGATGGATTCTTGACCTCAGCTCAGGAGGATTTGTCAGTCTGTTTTGAGAATGACCGTAGAGCAACACAAGGGAAAGAGATGTATAAGGTCACCCCTTTAGAATTTATTATCAGCCGGTGCCAGAAAACACAACTCTTTTAGACATCCTAAACATAGCACTCTGGACACATGGGCTGACAACTTCACTTAGGAGACGGAAATCAAACTGGCTTGTTAATGCAGCTGCTGAAAACAGTCCCGTTAGGAGCAGTCACTCCTATTCTTTGTTTTCTTATCATTTGTATTTGCCTTTTCAACGTCTCTCCCTATTGGGCATAGCTGGAAAAAAAAGAAAGAGAAAAAAACGAAGAAGTGAAACATGTTCCTTTAAACATTTAATGACGACATTTCTCTTCCACTTATAGCTTGAAATGGATATCAAAGAGAATAATACGTTGTACTTTTGTTGTTGGTTTTTTTTTGTCATATTCCTGAATGAAAGCGCTTCTGTGTCTGACTCCATCAAGCTTGTTTGCATCATTATACATTCTCATTATAGCTTAACAGAAGTTTCCCATCTGGAGAAGCGAAGTCCTTGTTTACTGTCCTCTGTTTCCCTCCTCGCCTCCCGTTACAAACCACATGGATGTTCTCCAAGGCTTAACTGAGCTTGAAGACAAAAAGAGCACCATGTAGTATCCTTTTTTTTCTAATTTGCTTTTTCCCTCATTATGTTCTCCACTTTATGGGAACTAGAAAACAAAAGACGACATATGTAATTACCACATGACTGAAGCGTAAACATGCCTCATAGGATGAGGCTACGCTTTCGGCGGCAGGCTAATTGTAACTCCCCCTTTCTCCAACAGTGCCTGAGTTATATGATAGCTCACAGTCAGACACGTGAACATGCATATGTGCTCACATGCAAGCGCACACCCACAGCGATGCACCCGTGCTGTGTGTGCACCCACTTTACTTTCACTTTCTGTGTCTCAAAAACGGGGACGTGTCTAAAAACCCTGTCGTCAGAATAAATGTTTTTATGATCTTCATTGCTTTCTAGAGTGAGCAACGTGACATTGCTCCTGTGCTCTCAAGCACATGACTGTCTTTATGCTTTCTGTACTGTTCAGGTGAAAAAAAAAATTAAAAGGTAATGAAGCCAATCTTTTTCAATACGCAAGCGGCACTTGAGATTGCAGTGAGCCATGTGTTAAAACTACTGTATAGAACTGCCAGCCTTAAAGCCTCCTCAGGCAGTTAAAACCACAACACTACAACCATGAATGGCATCCTAGCCTTGGTCTGCACACACACACACACACACACACACACACACACACACACACACATCATTCCACACATTACTCCCCTTAGCTCTCCTTTTGATGTGTCAGAGAGAGAACTAGCCACTGTTCCACAGTTTTTTTTATTGCTCACACAGCAATGTGTGTGAGTGTGTGTGTGTGTATGTATATATATATAAATAAATACGTGTGTGTGTGTGTGTGTGTGTGTGAGAGAGAGAGAGAGAGAGAGAGAGAGAGAGTTTGCTCTTCAAAGGCAGCAAAGAGGGGGTGCGCTACTTAAGGCCTATTAAACCTGGAGCTCTGTTCATTGTAGCTGGGATGGAGAGCGCTGCATGCTGAGGCAGACAAAACGGCGAAGGCATACCTTTGAACTGGAATCATGTGGGAGCTTGCATTTTCACAAGTACTGCAGAACTGAAAACAATGTTTTGGCGAGTCCCCTGATATGTGTTTTTTTCTGTTAAGGACTAGCTAACAGAGAATCTGTTAGGGCTTTGCCCTGACGGTGTGATATTACAAGCCCACAATATTTAATCCGGCATACTCTGAGTTATTAAAATATGACCATAGCAGCTCCCCTGGGCTGTATAACTCACACATAGGCTGTCTCTCTCTCTCTCTTTCTCTCACGCACATACACTCTGGTACAAATTCCTGTGGCACACATGTATGCAGATAGTCCCTAACCCTGTCTCTCTCTTTCTCTCTTTCTAATGCACCCAGACGTGAACACGCAGTTTTATTTTAAACTGCACACAAGCTCTCTCACAGTAGAAAAGTTAAACTTCACTCACAAATCAATACTTTAATGGAGTTTCATACCTTCATTACACAACTCACACTGCGGCCAGTTGGTCTGCAAGGGGGGGTGGTGGTGTGTCTTAGGGAAAAGCTTGCCAGTATACATGCTGGTCTATATCACAGAGGAACAGGAGATAAACATAGCAGAGTTCTACCAGGAAGCAGGAAGGAAGAGAGAAGTACTGAATCTGATCAATGCCACACGCTGTAGTTTATGTACAGGGAATGTGAAAACGTAGAGAAATATTATAACCTACAAGGTGGTTTGTGCAAAACAGAGTATGCCTGGATTGATTTCCAAAACCCGTTCCAAATAAAAAAGAAGCAAACTGAGTGCAAGTTCTGTGGTAATGATAGATATGCCTGTGTTGGATTCATTTATAGAGTGGGAGTGGAACACTATTGTTAGATCATAATTCAAACAACCTGCTTCTTTCAGCTATGGTAGATGAGTCTCCCAGGAGAATACTGCTATCATCATCTGCATTATGTGTGTGTTTGCATGCACGCACATCCTATGCACACACACACACATACACACACAAGCACGCATTTTCCGTAGATTCACACAGACTCACACGATTTTGGTGTTCATGCAGTCCCCAGGGCGCAGAGCCGGACAGGAGATTTATGTTCTCTGTCGTCCAGACATGGTTCTCCCGGCTAGCTCCCTGCTCATTAGGGCTCCTACATGGTCATACATGTTACTCTAACAAGCTGTATAGAGCCCCCTTCTAAAGCCTGATGGATTCAAGGGGTGGAGTGAGTTCCCTCCCAGCAAGAACCCTGAGGAGACGTCACAATGCATGAAGCATTGCTGAAACAACTTATCTCCATCAAGGCAGGAAAAGGACTATGAAGTTTGTTCAGTCATCCATCATGGTTACCTGCATTTATTAGGCCTCAGTTTAATGATCCTTTCACAGACATGAAGATGCACTGAAATTAAAATGTTTGATTTGCACCTTGTTTGTGCAAGGGAGCATCGTTATCAGTGCTATGATAGCAGCTGAAGCAGGAGAGCATGTTTGCTAATCTGTATAGTTACCTGGTGTGCAATGAGTGTCATTCTCATTTGCTGTTGGTTACAGAGACTGGAGCAAATATGAAGGCCAAATGAACAAACGGATGACATTGTTTGTGAGCTGCTCTGCTTACAGGCTTTATCAGTTTTGTTCCTAATCCTCTTGATAATGCATCCAGAGTCTATTTTGCAACTCATGTTTCACTGATCATGGTGTGTACATGTGTCCGTGCGCCTGCCTGCTTTAGTCTGTGTGTCTTTGTTGTGTTGTTTTCCAGCAGAGCTACTGACGGCTTCCTATGAGATCTGTGCTTATCGTGGAAAATGACTGCTAAGGAAAAAGGAGCTTTGCTTTGTTAAAATACTATTTTGTGTGAAAGCTCAGGCAGTAAATGGTAATCACTGCCAATGAAGCTCACTTCATCTGAGTCTGCACCTTGGGATTTAATCAAAAATCCTGTAGCTGTTCACTTACAACTGGTTTCTCCATTGGGCTCTTTAATCCTGAAGAACACACTATAATGATTTCTGTAATGAAGTATATTGCACATTCTCAGTCTAACCATCTAGGCTCTGATCTGATCCACAGGCCTTGCTTTGACTCTTTCCATGGCAAAAGCACCAAAGTTGCACTCAGGTGATGGTTGCAATGAAGTAGTCAAACGGGGTCGAAGAGAAATGGAACGCGTTATTTACAACCCAGCAAATGTAAGATAAGCTCAGGTTGGAGAGCAAGATAGATGCCCCTCCACGCTCCACACTGGCCATATTTCAAACATAGCTATCAAGAAGTGGCAAATAAAATGTCTGCAGTCAAATTTTACAGACCAGTAAAGTGTAACTTAATAAAGGCAGTGAAATGCCTGCTGTATCGACTGCTAGTGCAACAACATACTGATTCCAGAATGATGGAGGATGCCATTAACAGTATCATTAATGAGCCAAGTCAATGTCTTTGTAATCAAATGTTTCCAGTCAGCAGTCAAACTTATTCTAACAAACAGTGGGAAGTGAAAACAGTGGTGATAGCACAGGCACAACCGGCAGTACCTTCCTCCCAAGCCTATCCTGATTAATCACACTGCAATTTTTGCACACTCGGTCATTCACCTCGGCGGCTTTGGCAACAGCAAGGAGTGTGATGGTTCTTGGAAAGTGCTGTTTTATCATCACACCGACTACGGGCTTTTTAAATGTAGGACAGGTCAATTCATTCAGTCTAAAGCTGTTTGAGTTGGCTTGCTGTATAGGTTTTTAAAAAGATATTTGGGAGATCTGCAGAGGGTTTCACTTTTCTAACACAACATCCAAAGTAAACCTTTTCATTTCCAATGATACTGAACTAGCCCGGCATAGACAGAGAGCGGTGCCATTGTAAATTAATCAGGCTCGTGGAGGAGAAACAGGAAAAAGCATTCCTCAAATTAGACAAACTCCAGCCCCAGCTTGATGCGGGCAAGCCCTGGCTGTGATATGGCCAGCTTCCACGCTTCATACTGAGCCAAGGCAAATTTAGAGCTGATAAAGCTGGCCAGGTCTGTTTCAGTTAACGCTTGTGTTGTCAGTGCCCTGGCCAATTATCTGGTATTGTCAACTATTGCAATGTACAGATGAGAGGGAATGAGTGGCATCACAAAGTATTGTTCATTTAGGAAAATAACAACAAAGTCAAGCTGTACTGTTGGGTTTTTATCCAGACACATTTCCACTACTGCGTTGTTGTCAGATTTGTGCCTTTTTCTCTGATCCGGGAACACAGTGATTGGAGAATGTGATCTAGGTTGCTCTGTCTGGGGGACACCAGACCAGCCTGGCTGCCCAGCCCCTTCATGGAGACAGTGCTAGGTTTAATTATCCCCAGCTGTGCTTCATCTCCCACCCCAGCTGGGCTCTGTGTCCCAGTGTCCTCTGCGAGTACGTCGCATTCACACTGAAGTCAAGGTGAGACACACAGAGACACACACTGAGTCTGCACAGGCTGACATGCAGCCGCACACACAGAGGAAGTGCACACACAGATGAATATATGCAACGGACACAATAATCTGAACACCTGTACAATATTGCCCTTTATGATGTTCAGCTTTTCTTGTGACTGTCAGCTCAAACTGTGCTTGCTGCTGTGTGTATACACATGGAGCACAAAATAATATGATAACCCCCGAGGATGTTTAGCATTTCATGCCACCTCACATAAAATATATTAACACAATGAATTAGAGTTTTTTTTCAATTAAGTTAATTATATTTTAGAAAATACTGTGGAATTTTAATCAATGTTTTGCCCGACAGTTTTATTTCACTTTTTCCCTCTATCTTTTGTACTAAGTTAGTCTTGTTAAAAACCAATTTGTTAATTTCTGTTGCATTGTTAAATAAATAATATAAATCAATTAGGACTGTCATGATATGAGATTTTTACAACACAATTGTCATGGCCTGGAGAATTCACAATAACAATATTTTCATCTTTATCATCTTTAATTTTGTTTATTGTGTGTTGTGGCAAATGAATTACACACAAAATAGGAGTGAAAGTCAAGTGGAGAGAGTCTGTAACCGTAACCGTGCAAAAATGTACAAAATGTGCACTTGAATAGTGAAAAGACAACCAGATGAACCGATAAACAAATGATCTACAGGGCCTAACACCTGCGCTGGATGATTTACAAGAAATTATCATATGTGTGTTCCTAAAACAATATCAGTATTTCATTTTGAAGTGTCATGCTTATCATCAGTACTGGCATACCCGTGGTACACCCTCTACTTACAGTAAAATCCTCATCCTTAAAAGCATGGCTGTAGCTGCGAGAATACTTAGTAGACGTTTGGGGTATTTTTTCTGTGGATTTTGGTGTTTTAGCATCCTAGTGGAAGCTTCCTCTTTTCTTTTTTCAGTTTAACAATCCAAAACTACCTGATAATGGATATTATATAATGCTAACTCTGCCATTTTAAGACTATATGTATTTAAATTTTAATTTAACTTGTTCTCTGATGCATGTCTGAAGCCATAGATGAAAACATGTAGAGCTTTGTGCTGCAGAAACAAATCTACAGATAATATGATTGAACAAAGCACAAACATAAAAAAAATCAATCTGACATTCTGTTCTTGCCATTATCGTCTTGGGCCAAGGTTTACTCGGTACCTGTAACATCCTGGAATATACTGTATATGTTGAACTGTTATTTAGGTTGTTGAGCTTATTGCTTCCACACACACACACACACACACACTTTTATAGTAGCTTAAAACATATGTGACTGTTGAGATAACAGAGTACCCCTGCCCCATGCCGGTTTCAGAACGAGACAAATGCTTATGAAAGCTGTCCCAGTGTGAAGCTTTTGCGTGAACACTGGTCTGGCAGTTTTGATTGAATTCCGATCTGACTGGGTTTGACTTGGTCCATCTGTGCGACTGTCCTTGGCCTTGGTTTAGGGTCTGCAGTAGAGGGGAGGGGGGGCGTGGAGTTATCACACTGAGAGGCTGTTAGGGTCATTACAACCCTCTGCTTCAATATTTCCACTTTTTTGATAGGAGCCAAATGTTGTGCTGGAATCCCTGTGTCTGTCTGTCTTTGTTCCCGTCTCTCACCATCCTGTCCAGGGCTATGCCAACACAGCTGTGAGCGGCAGCGTGTAATAAAAGTCTAATGCGAGCAGCTGCTGGGGGTTTAAACTGTAATGAGATGGTGTGTGAGATTACCACACTTCGCTAGTCGCTGAGAGAAAGCTTGGCACCCCGACAACACTGCCCCCCAACCCCCCAATGGTACAATTACACTTTAGATACGGCTAATAGAATATCCACACAATGCCTGTAAGCAAGGAGTATAATGAGCTTTAGCTTAGCCTCTTCCTTTTCTGTTCCTCTGTCTCTTCATCGCTCTCTCACATGCCCACAGCTGCACGGAGCATCCACCCCAAGGAGTTGCTGTAAACTCGGGCTAATGTAGGAAACAGAGACAGTGTTTCTGAAATCAAAGGCACCACTAGTCAGAAGATTCCCACAGAGGGGGACAGCTTTTTTCCCCCCCTCAGTGCTTGATCACTGGAAACACATTTTGCTTGCTTACATCACCCCAGCAAATAATTCAGACCTCAAGTCATGAATAGCTGAAAAACCCTGTGTCAACTTCATTAGTCATCATGGGGGTGTTTGTGATACAGGATCTATGCATACCTGCATGGTGCCATTACATTCAATGGTGAAATTACAACAGAAAGGAAGCCTGCTATGGAGTTGCTCTAGGCCTGCTGTGGATCTTTTGTCATGCCTTACTTTATCATGCAAACTCCTTTCTTTTCCCTTCTTTCTTATTCTCTGGCTTATTTTTCATTATCCTCTCTTATTGTGCTTGAGTTTCTTTTGTTTTACTTCTTCTTCTTTACTTCTCTTCTTTCTCCCTGTCCTCTCCATCTGTCTCTATTATTGGAGTTCTATCCCAGGCATGATAGGATAGATGTAGGATCATAAAAGTCCTTGTTATGATTACAGCACCTCCTCAGAGGTGTTCAGTAATGAAAGTTCAGGGTGTGTGGTTGTGAAGCGTCTGTGCCTGTCATGGCAGTGCTGCGATAATAGGCCCAAAGGTGCCACTGGCTCATCACGGTGGAGGAGGAACTGAATGTGTACGGCTCTTCATTACCTCATGCAGAAGGCTAAACTTTAAATTCTCAGATCTGAGGAGCTGGATACTGTAAATGTGACCACAGGGAGCAAAGCAGTGGAATTTCAACACGCCACACGGTCAGTATAATTCCACACCTGAATGAGGAACCTTACAAACAATTAGTGGCTAACCGTAGAAGGCAAAGCAAAAAGTAAAAAAGTAAATTACAGAGTCTGTCTCGCCTCAGCCCTAGCCATGGCCTTACCAGCCAGCAAGGATATTTCACATTCTCACAGCAGGGGGGCTGTGATGCTGCTGGCAGGGAGAAAGAAAATGAACGCTCTCAGAGTGCTTGAATGGGTGGAAACCCAATTTCTGCAGGTATTTAGGAGGGTGTCGAATGTGGCAGCCCCGACCATTCAATTTCTTAATATTTTAAGTGTCTCCATTTTGGGTTGATGTCTGTCTCTCTGTCTCTGTCTCTCTCTGCGGTTGTATTTACAGTATGTCTGTGTTTCAGTGAGGTTACAGCCAAGAGATTTTATGTTTAGCATTTCTAGTAACACTGCACTGTAACTGTTTTATCAACACCAGTCCAATTATAACTGTAAAGGATCATCAAGTCATTAAAGTAATATTTTAGCCTGGACTGTGGCTCAGGTAGCCTTATCAGTGTACTCCACCATCCCTTTCATTAGCCCACCTTGTCTTCTTATTATCAGCAGCAGCAGATATAGTCTGGCACAGATAGCAGTTGCCATTTAACTCCACCACAGCCCTTGATTAAAGTGCTCCATTAAGTGACACTGTTGTTATTTCACCACAGATCCATCTCTTCATCTACACAAGGTGAATATGAGAGAACACGAAAATAATGGAAATCTTGAGCAGAACTCCCAATCAGTTGATAACATCAAATTACAAAACACCTAAACAAATGATTCAGTTAATGCATCAGTCAGTTCACTTCTGTTCTCCTTGTCATCTGCTTGTCATGCGATGCCGCGGCGCTGCAGCTCGCTGCTCAATGTGGAATGCTTATTGCCACATGAGATCTTCGAAGTATCCCAGCTCTCTCCCTCTGAAACGTGTGTTCCAGCTGTTACCACTCTATGGAGTTGTGAGGTTATAATGAGCATGGAAGCAGCTGCTTCCTCCTACAGTAGAGGCCCCAGCCTTTCTAATCCTGATCATTAAGAAAGGGAAGGGTGTGGGGAGCTGGAGAGCACAGACTTGTGGGCCTCAGCACCCCAGGACATGCTGTGGAGACTTGGGGTCACCCGACCATTTTATTAGTTGAACCAGCAGGTATAAAACCTTATTGATCTGCCTGAAGTGGTAAAAGGATTAACTTATGCAAGACAGCTGGAGCAAAGACTAGAAGTGCAGCAGTTCCATTTTTCATCCAGCATTATCCAAATTCTCTGAGTGTGGAAAGTCAGCAAAAAAATTGCCAGTGATTTTACCATCACCACTGTGAGATCTTGCTTAGCTAAGAAAAAGACAAAGTAGCCTGATATTTCGGTATTCTCAAAGCCTTAACGTCGCCATGCATAAACTCAATCTTACACAGAAAATATCAGATTATGAAATATTTATGTTCTGACCTTTCCCAGTAATGATTTCATGATTTAATTTTCTCTGGCTTTACCTTAAAGTGCTGAGAGAATACAAAACAGACCCGAGCCCTAAGCACAAGGGAAAAAAGATGATCTATTGAGATGATGACATTTGCATTCAGCTTGTAAATATCAACAACACTCAGGCAGATTATTCGTTAGTCTAGGCTTGCCTGTTTTACTATTGTCTCTCAATAAGCCTTCAGATGTTGGCAAAGACATATCTTGCTGTCTTACAATTTCACTCTTTAATACTGAAACAGTTGAGTGAAGCTGTAAATCACAGACCATGAATGCAGCACTGTGTGAATGAAATATATGCAAGCGCATACCATGGAATGTACTATTGTAAAGTTAATAGTGATACATGTAGGATAACAAGCCCACTCAACCTTGTCACAGCTGAGTTGACATGCAACTGCACCCAGAACTGCAGCTCTAACAAGACTATGTCTTTGGAGCAATTTTATGTAGATTAGTAATATGCTAATTTGAAGCATGACCTCGCTGTTTGCCAGAGAAAATCTGTCTCTTTTTTGATCTGCATATTAATGCCCAAAGAATAGATGGAAGTTGAGACATGAAAAGGTTTAATAAAATCAGCAGGTAAAAGGCAGCCTCATAATTAATCCTGCAAAGAGGAAGGCTTTCACAGACAATGGCCGCACCTCAAATTCATAATTGGGTCCTTTATTGATATTCCACAGCCTCTCCAGCGCATCTCCTGAAACAGTGATTAATCTTTGACAGTAAAACAAAAAAATAGAAGAAAAACGGTGGTAAGACGTGCTTAACTTCCTCCTGTACCTCTCGCACAACTGGCTTAGCCAGTCAGAGCCTAGAATTATGTCAGCTGGAATCATCATCCCCCCGACAACAAATACACAAACTAGCAAAATTACTAACCAAACTCATTTTTCAACAAGAAACACAAATGTAGGTGCAATTCAGGGGACAGGCCGTGGCTTTATGTGATGGTCTGTCATTGCGTTTGCTCTAGCTAACCTCTCCTGACACCTGGAGTCAGGGACCCCCCTCTAAATGTGTAATATTCAATCTTCCTGACAGCTCTGCTAATGACCAGGAGGAACCAAAACAGAGGTAATAGGTGAGCCTCAAAATTGCTTTCAAATTATCCCCGATAATGATTCCCTTCCAAGTAATAAACTCTGTGGTGTGTGTCTGTGTGTATACGTGTGTGTGTGTGTGATTTTGTGCGTGAGTGCGTGAGTGGCAGTGTGTTTACATCAGGAGAATGTAGAATGGCAGGGCTAATTATCAGCACTATTAAAGGTAAGTACATCCAGCTGCATCCCGGACAAGTCCTAATGAAGGACAGCAGACAGGCTGGACTCTTTCATCTGTCGTCTGTTGTTGGTCAATATCCACACCTCCACACTGGTGCTCTGGTTCTGCTTCAGCTCTGACTTTGAGGAGAAAGTTAAACACCTCACAGTGGGATTGGTGTTATTCCTCAGTTTTGTTTCAGTAGCATGTGGTGACGAGTTAAAGCACCAACATTTCTTGACCTACTTTTCCATTTGTGTTAATAAAACTTACCTCAGGAAGATGTAAATCTAAAGAGTAAATCTTCACACTGTAAAAAGAAAGGTATAGTATTTTAGGATGATTCAAACTTTAATTTTTTCTTACCAAAGATGGATAATCCTGTCAAGGACCATTTACAGTGAATTATTAACACAACACAACTGGTCTTAATTTGTCTTAGTGAGACATTCAATCCTTTTTTCAGCCAGAGCTGACAAGTCTGGTAAGTTTATTGCATGGTTGTCACACTCATATCCCAAACATCTGTTACTGTAAGAGAAAACTTGATGGTCTTGCCCAATTTAGCCCCTTAAACTGCAGTTTTATCTTTGATATGTGGCTACGCTACGCTAAGGTTCTCATGCAGGAATATATAGGCCTATAATTTTTTGAATAATTCAAGAGAGCATTTTGTTGAAAATAGTTTTTATTTCTGGTCATGGTCATCATGACCAGAGGGAATACAGTGTCCCAGTTGAAAAAAAACAGCACTGTTTAAATGAACTGCTTTTTTTTTTTTTTTTTTTTTTTTAGAATTTTTAACATCCAGCATTGTTAGCCTGGATTGTTGGTGCTGTATTGTTTGGTGCTGACCTGTCAACAGGTCCTGCAACCTAAATGACTGGATAGGTCTTGTAGAGTGTTTTCTGATCTTGTGCTTTCACAGTGCTTTCCTTTCAGCCTTTCAAATCTCTTACAAATGGTCATTACAAAAATCATCTATCTGAGTATCTAATATTTAGTGTGGCATAGGCACAAAAGCTATTTGGTTATGTGTTTTAGTTATGTAACTTGCAAATATTTCTATTTTTTGTAGATCCATCCATCCATTTTCTATACCGCTTATCCGTCAGGGTCGCGGGGGAGCTGGAGCCTATCCCAGCTGACTACGGGCGAGAGGCGGGGTACACCCTGGACTGGTCGCCAGTCAATCGCAGGGCTTTTTTGTAGATATTGATATTATATATTGTCATTACTTCCATGCACGAGACCAAATAAATGACCAATGTTGTTTTCTAACTTTTTTGTTCAAGGATTGGAAAATCCACAACACCACCCTGTCACGTCTGAGGATTGATCTCAAATGCCTTGATGCCACACCAAAGAAAAGAGCCACGGAAAAACAAATTAGATACTGCTGGTGGACAGTCTCAGGTTCTTATATTTGAGGCACCATGGCATTGAAGGACTTTCTTCGTGTTATACTGCAAGTCGTTTCAACAAACTAACTCATGTCTGCAGATCACTTATACACATACATATATATACATATATATATATATGCTTTGCCTGCCTGTTTGTAAACAGAGATTTTGTGTAGGAAGTTAAGGTTTAGCATAACAGTACAACTGCAGGAAGACTGCAGATCCCTTCCCTAGATCTTCTTACACAGTAGGCTGGTTTAATGTCGAACACTGCAGAAATTGGCTCAGTCAATAAAGGCATGACACAAGGCATAAAGATAACATGACAATTTGTGCATTTCTAATCAGTGTTGCATAAATACATCCTTGTCAACATGCAGCGCTCAAATTACAACTGCTGTAGGTTCTCTTAATTTTCCAGAGCTGGTGAATTATAAATGATATAAAATATTTAAAAACCAGCATAGAGCAACCGTAGAGAGAGTGTCATGATCAAGCCAAGTATGCAATAGTTCGTGCTTAAGTAAATGAGCCCAAAGCTGTGCACTGCGTAACTGTTTGACCTCTACGCTGCACATTCATTTTCCAAACATATGTTGGCTATTTCGGCAGCTCTGGACTGTGAAACTGAGACCGGGGGAAGAGAGGTCTGTCGTGCATGTGAGCATGATCTAAGTGGCTGTAAATATGGAGAACGGACTAGTGGTTAGCGGTTGGGGAGCAAAGTTTGCAAACTGAATGACATGTTTGTGCGATCTGATGCAGATTTTACTGAGGCGCTCCGAAGGAATAGGATAACCCAGGACCTTCGGGATGTGAACTTCAAATCTTTCCCAAACATGCATTAGCAAGTACACATACACACATACAGAGCCACTTGTAATTATGCCACCAATCCCCACCAGCATAAACACTCGTAAGGTACAGCTGTTACAGTGTGTCTGTTATTAAATGACAAGGTGACTTGGTGTCCTGTAGGCCACCTGAGAGGTAGAGCTCTGCTAGGGGACACAGCAATCTATTCTCCTCAGTGCGGAGAGGAACTTACTCAAGCAGAGCAGCAGTTATTTCCCCACTCCACTCTGCTCCCAATCCCTTCAGGTTTGCCTTCAAGTCAGCACCAGTTAGTAGTTCCTCCTGTGTGTGTGTGTATGTTCACAAATGTGTGTCTCTGGCACTGTACGTGAGGCTAATTTCCACCACGATGCACTGCAGTACGCTACGAGCATTCTCCGGGATATTGATGTGCTGCATATTAGGCAGCAGAGTGAATCAGCTCTGTGTGCTGTAAATATTCTATTGTCACTTTAATGCCTCTGTCAATGGCTTTGTCCAGGGTAATTCAGTCCGCTGCTGTTTCTGTCCCCTGTAGCTTCCACCAGCGAAGCATCTCACACAGATCTGCACACACTTCGTGCACACACATGCAGATACCGAGAGACGGAAACAGAGAAAATGAGGGGAGAGGGGAGAGAAAGATAGGAAGGACACACACATCACACACATACACATACACACTTTGCCTCGGGTTTTTCTTGCCGTCACAGATGATCAGGCCCAGTTTTGGCTTTAGCTCAGCTCTGACCAACCCCTGGTCCTGGAGCCAAACTGTTAAAAGACATTAAGTCAGCACAGAGACACACCACTGCCTCCTCTCTCTGCTAACCATGGGACACTGAAATTGTGTGTATGTGTGCACACATGCGTATGCGTGTGTGATGGAAACAGGGTGACTGGGCTAAGATTTGCACATGTGTATGCTAATGAGTCTTTGCATGTACTGGCGCATGTGTAGCCTTCTACTTGGTGAGGTCAGAGGGGGCAGAATATTTGGAGCAGCCTTCCGGTCTCTCTGGGCACACCACATGCCTGTCGCAGCTCAGTGAGCAGACTGTGAAAAGCTTATGTAAATGACGAACCGCTCAGATGTGAAATCAGCCCTGTATTAAATTGTTTTGTTCCACTTGTCAGAGTTGATTAGTCCAAAAGCTCTCCAAAAGCTGCACAGGTATTGTGTTGATTGTATTCATATAGGAGCACATGCAAAAGGGGGGAAAAAAATGCAAAGATCACCGCAGGAAAGAGCATCTGCGTAGGTAGCAGGGTGCAATTGTTTTCTGAAGTGTGATCATTAGTTAGTTATCCCATGACAGATTAGCATGGTGGTGTTTGAAGATGGATGCTGGATGGTCCTTCACAGATGCACACTGATTGCCATCTCCCCCCATATGTATCCAGAAACAATCCACCTGTCTCTTCAAAGGAGGCAGTTCTCCGTCTATTATATAGACCAGATCATAGGTCCCATTAGTCTAACTTTGGTCCACTTCTGTCTGAATGTCATAGACCAGGATCTGCATATCTCCCTCTCTCTCTCTCTTTTGCACACATACACACACACACACACACACCTCTGGGACGCAGCACAGGTGCCATGGTACCTTCACTTCTGAGCTGGGATAGCAGGGGGAAATTAGAGTAGAGGAGAGAGGGACGTGAGAGACAGGGTGATTGGGGGGGGGGGGGCGAGGAAGCAAGTTCAGGAGAGATGTGTGGGCAGAGAGTATGAGATAGAGAGAAAGAGAGAGAGGCAGTAAGGAGATTGCAGCACGACGGCTGGAGGGCTCCCAGCATAAAGCAGGTCTTTGAAAAGGGCAGACAAAGAGAAAAGGTCTCGGCCAAAATACCTGAAAGAATGTTGAGAGGAAAGAGGAGCGCGGCCAGAGGGAGATAAGGCAGTTATCCGCACACTGAAGCAGCTCCTGTGTCATTGGATCAGGTTACTTGTGCCTGCATGTGTGTGTGTGCATGTGTATTTGCGTGCGCTCATCTGTGCACTTGTCCATTTGAGAGCCGAGGTCGATACCAGCACTGCCGACATTCCGCATTGGTCTGTCTGCGTTCATGGTCCAGTGAGGTCGCTGACAAAGGCATGATGGGCCGAGGCCATGTATGGCGCCTCCAGGGCGAGCCCAGCTTGGGCCACAGACGTGAACCACAGCATCAGGCCAGACGAAGGGGTACAACAAAGTCTCAATATTTCTGTTCAACTAAGGAGAATTTTCGTTCTCTTGTGTCACTTTTTCAGGCTCTTCTTCTGGACTTCAAAGCATCTTAAGAGGGGAGTCTGCTTTGAAAGTGATTTTCAAGTCTGTGCTTTATCTGTGTGTGGGAAATCACCCTCTAGCTATTTTGTAAGCTTAGCTACCTTTGAATAGACTAACAGAGCCTTAGGATAAAGGGATCTACTGATCTACCGTAGCAACAAACCAAAATGTGGTGCAAACCAGCATCTCTCTGTGCGGGTGTGGAAACAACAACAAATCTGCCAGGATATTAGAAGTGGATAATACGAGTATCGAAACAAATCTAAGAAGTTATTAGTTGTGATTGAGGTCTGATAGCAATTAGTCTCGCTCCAGCACACAGACTGACTCCTGTCTAATGATGTCATTGACCTTGTCACCTCCCAGAGGTCAAAGTGTCCATGTTAAACCATGCGTAATGGTTCCGTGTTTAGACTACAAGGGCCTGTCCGGCTAAATGGTGATGGATCACTTCTTTTTCTCTGCTGGTGGTGTGTGTTGCATCAGATGATACGGGTCTCAACATGATACGCAGTTGATTAAATCAATACTCCAAGGAAATGTGTGGTGGGCTCCATTTCAATCCAATAACTCAGGGGTTTTAGGTGTGTGTCTGCGTGTGCTCGTGCCTGTGCTTGTATGAGTATCTCTCTGTGTACCCTTGAGGAGCATTTGCACAGTACACAAAATAAAGGACAAGGACAATGTGTTTGTTTGCAATATGATTTTGAAATGAGGTCATCAACAGTAAATTCATGCCTTTAAAGAGGTATCATGATCATCTGCAAAGCTTGAATGCAGAAATCTATTCCTTATGACAGACCAGATGATACTGGTCATTTACTGCCCCAGGTTCCTAAATCATAAGGGAGAGATAGAAAATGACAGACAGCTCAGCAGCCTCGTGCGAAAACCGAGGGACATTTTTCTATTTTCCCTCCTGCTTATTAGATTCGTTCATCAAGAAGAGGCCAGCTGTTGCTAAGGCCAAAAACTGAATGAGGCTGCTGGAGTGATGAAGGGTGGCAGATTTGCATGTAGAACAGTAGATATGAAAGAATTTCCACCCATATGGCCACTGCTTTGCACATTTTGTCAGAAACTGTTAGCAGGGCAGGTGCTGCCCTTAGGCTGTGCACATTAACAAATGCACGCATGCTATTTACTCTTACACTTTTTGCCCACAAACACAAACACAGCAAAGCAACAAGAGAGCTCAGGACAAGGAAAAGAATTTGCTTTACTATTTTGCTGTCTGCTTGTTTTCTCTCCTTCTCACTTTTTTCTACTTTCTTTCTTTGTTTCTTTCTTCCCAGCCCAGTTGTGACCTGTAACAACCCCCGGTCTAATGACAGCTGCAGTTTGACACTCATTAAAGGTGGTCAATTAACCAGACGGCCCGAAGTCACTTTCATTAGGTCGACTTGTAAAGCTCTATTTTAGTCTGGCTTTAAACACAAAGGTTTGCAGACAGGACGAGTGCTGGGTACCTGGACCTCGGATGGTTGTAGTTGTAGATGCAGAAGAGAGGGAGGTTTGAAGCCTGCAATGAAATGAAGACAAAAGCACCTCTGGAGAGTCATTTGTTTTGTTTGTTATTTGTTTTCTTGAACTGGATTCTGTTGGTGTTTTATGGAAACAAACTCAAATGGTGAAAAACAGTGGAATTGCTGAACAGAGCACAGAAAATGAGATCTCATGAGAGAGAAGATGAAAAACAGAGCCATCTGCTCTGAGGGTTGGCTCTCTAAAGACGATCTGGTCTCATTTCAATCCTTTGTATCACTCCTTTACAGTAAATCAAGGCAGAGACTTTTTTTTGCAATGGTTTAAGCTTTTGTGTGTGCATGTCTGTGTTATGTTACGTATGGCTGCATGCGCACGTGTGCAAATATAGTTACGAGTGCACCAAGGGGAATGTTTTTCCCATTGTGCATACTTTCGTGCTGTAACATATCTCAGTGTGTGTGTGTGTATCTGGTTTAAGGCAGAAAGCGTCTCCTGGTCCCAGGCCTCTAGAGTCATCAGCCTGTGAAGGTCAAGTCTGATTCAGAAAGAGACAAGGCAGATTGGCATGGAAATGGAATCTGCTGTCTCTGTGCCAAACGTCCAGACTGACTGACTGCCCTCAGCCTCTCATCACATCCAAGTCTATCCTCTCATCGCACGGTCCACTCCTCCTCCTCTCACGGCCGTCGCTGCATACCAATATCAGACTAAGACACAGGAGGAGCAGCGCTGAAATGGGCCTGTTTAATAATCATGATGTCAAACAATGCCTGCATGAACGGGAAACATGAATCCAGCTGTTAGTTGCAGCTAGGAACCATCTGCTTAAAGCAGAGCTGTCTCTTCTCATTGCTTTTCTGCATATGGCAAATTTAGCCTTTAGCCATTTTTAAGCAGTTATTTTATAATGAAACAAGAAATGCACTTATTGAGCTAATGGATTCATGAGCAGCCTCTGCAAAGAGGTATTGTTCAAATGTTTATTATATCTTTATGAGAAAAGTCGAGTTAGATGAGTTGTATTGGACCTAATGTGTGTGTGTGTGTCCTGCTGTTGTATGTAATGAGCATGCGCTTTTGATATGAATGAGTGCAGTGAGGCGTGAGATGAGTATGTGCCTGCTGGTATGGAACAAGTCCTTGCACAAGTGTGTGTATGATTTTGTGACTGGACTATATGCATGTTTGTGTGTGTGTGTGTGTGGGTGTAGGAGGGGTGGGGGTGGGGGGTGCAACAGAGAGAGAGCAACAGAGAGAGAGGTGTTCATTGGGTTGAAATGGGTCCCTGCCCTTCATGAATATTCAGTTACCCCCTGTGTTTCCACTGATGTTTCACTGATGTCAGCTTGCGTGTGGGAAAACGAGTTGCCCTGGTAACAGTGCTCCCCAAAAACTGGTCTGACTGCTGCAAAAAAGGGGGGGGATTTGTACAATAGTTCATCCCCAAAACGCAAAGTGTTCTGGTCTAGAGGAAGAAATAAAAGCAGCTGAGTGAAATCTTCTTGATCTCATGTGGCACCCTTAAAAGTAGGGCAGTGCTTAGGTCACATGTTTAGGTCAGTCACCCTTCACGCGGGGATTCTCTAATGCATTTTGTCAACCGCTGTGAAGCCACAGCGTTGCGGGAAACACAAAGGCATGTCAATGTGCGCTCATGATGCTTCCTGACTGCTCTTCTCAGTTTTAATTTCTCAACTGTGTACTTGCTATGAATTTGTCTGACAATTTGAAAATCTTCCATATAAATGGTCTGTTTTGCTCTCCTCAGTGCAAGTGACATTGAGAGATCCTCCACTGCTGCGCTGAATGAGAGATGCCGTTATTGTGACACTGTCATTGTCAAATAGACTTGCATACAGACCCACACGCATGCGCATACATACACACACACACACACATGCTCGCTCAGTATCCACCATCTCTGCCCCCGCAGATGTTGCCCAGTATTTAGGTCAGTTCGTTTGCAGATGGGTGGTCAGCATCACTTGTATTAGCTTGGGTTTCCAGGAACTGATACAATAGGCCAGTCAGCTCTCAGTGGCCACCCCAGAAAGCCTGGAAATGCAGCACTTTATAATCATAATGAAAGTGTTCAGATACCAAACAGCATTACAGTCAGTCTAATGACTGTAGCTACAAGATTTAGACCTCAGTGAAATCCAGTGTACTTAAGAATGACTGTACTGTAGCTTTGGCAAAAAGACCGCTCATGTGACTATGTACTGTGTACATTATATTACTAGAACTTTAATGTAGTATGACTGTACTCTTGGCCATACATACACTGGCAAGGATGTGCATAGGGCTGAGCAGACTCTCTAGAGGAAATAAAATGCCAGTAGTTTCATTTTTGCTAGGTTGCATAACTACATGTAGTTCATAACTGCTAAATTTACAAAAAAAAAATATATATATATTAGATAGTTAACCAGCTGGGAAAGCTGCTTGCATAGTTGTTGTTGCAAAGTTTTTACATAATATTTATATTTGTACATTACTGTCAGGTTTTCATTTAATATTTTCGGGTGTGTTCATTAAATATAATACATATTACAATATCAATTTTTTTCTCAAGTTCTTGTTGAATATTCTGTGGTTATCTTTTAGTTGTGCCTTTTTTAGTAAGGGTTTTAGTAAGGTTTTTGTACGGTCATTCCTCTCCAGCTTTTCTTTATTATTCACATGATTTTGTTCAATATCTCAGGTCTTTCAGTATTCTTGGTTGTTATTCAATATTCTCACATTTTTCTTGAATATTCTCATATATTTTTTTTCTCAGTATGATCAGGTTTATTAATTAAAGTCTTTTCAAAAAGTTTTTTTTTTTTTTTTTTAAATTACTTCTCATAAATGTTCTTTCATTATCCACAGGTTGTCTTTCAATATTCTCAGATTCTCATTAGATATTCTCAAGTTCTCATCTGATAGTTTTAGGTTCTCATTTAAGTTTTGTGGTTCCCGGTCAATGTTCACAAGGTGACTTGGGAATTCGCTTACTCAGTGCATTAATTGTATTATGAAAATCTGATACACACGTCTTGAGTTTCTTGTCCTTCACCTACCTGTCAGTCAGCCAAGGCCACGACATGAATCCTTGATGTGACTTCTTGGGTTTTTCTCCATAGAGAAATTCTAAATCACGTTTTTGCAAAACAGAAATCACATCATTCAGGACTGACACTGAACATGCCGCACTGCCAATTGGCCTCAGTTATTTCTCAGACCACTTAAATCGTCTGTCAGAGCAGAAAAGATGTCTCAGGTGACATATAACAGGTTGGGGAAAAGTGGAGCAGCATAAAGAAGAGGAAGAGGAGGATGAATGTGATCCAGTAGTTCTAATGAAATTCGTGCAACAAATGTTTGAACTCTAACAGTGTTGCACTATCAAATATGAGTTTACAGCATGACTCTTGAGGAGCACAGTTGTGATTTTAGCCAAGTTAAAACTTGATGGATTATTATGATACAATGAATGTTCAATATTCATGTGACATATTCACAGTATTGCATGACAACCATTTTTGTACTGTATGAACCATAAAACTGTGACCTAACCCATTTTGAGACAAAAATTGACCCCAAAATAAATTGCAAAAGCCATAACATATATAAACAATATTTTGATGGTATTTTCAAAAATTTGTGACACAAGTGTTTTAATTTGTGAGTTCATTTTGTGAGAGATTTGTTGAGCTTTGACAAAATGGCTAACTGTTTTCATTTTTGTGTTTATAGCTTTGAAAAACTCAGCAATAGTTTCGGGACAAGGGCGGCACGGTGGTGCAGTGGTTAGCACTGTCGCCTCATAGCAAGAGGGTACCCGGTTCGAATCCCGGTCTGGGCCCTTCTATGTGGAGTTTGCATGTTCTCCCTGTGCCTGCGTGGGTTTTCTCCGGGTTCTCCGGCTTCCTCCCACAATACCAAAAACATGCACATTAGGTTAATTGGCTACTCTACATTGCCCCTAGGTGTGAGTGTGAGAGTGTGTGGTTGTTTGTCTTTGTGTGTTGGCCCTGCGATTGACTGGCGACCAGTCCAGGGTGTACCCCGCCTCTCGCCCGTAGTCAGCTGGGATTGGCTCCAGCTCCCCCGCGACCCTCACGGATAAGCGGTATAGAAAATGGATGGATGGATAGTTTCGGGACATGTGTTTAAACAACAAGGAATGTAATAACAGGCCGAAAATAAACTTTGCAATAAACAAATAACGCATAAAGAAGAGAAAATCCATTGCTCTCAAGTACAAATGTGTGCGTCTGTATTTGCCAGGGTGACTCTTTTGTAGTGTTAAACATCAAGTGCAGTTTGAGTGAAAGGGGGGAAATGAGAGAGACAGAAGGAACCAAAGCTTCAAGGCATAATACTGTAATTGGAAAATTGTGCAAATGCGTTTTGGAGTCATGTTATATAAATGGCCAGCAGAGATAATGCCTGAGATTCGAGGCATGGCCTAATTGAGAGTAGGAGATGGAGGAGGAGAAGGGTGGTGATGCTGAGGGGGTGAATGAAGTGTGGGTTTTAAATTGGGTGAAGGAAATGTGGATGGAAATGGGATGTTTTCAAATACGTGGGAGGCAGAGAGAGTGAGCTGTTTCTCTTTAAAGAGGGGGAGAAAAAGAAAGAAAGGGTATAATTCCCACTTTCTTCCTCGGTCTACACACCTGTGACCCAGCAGCCAGCCGCCCCAGCTATTTCTCCCATGAGTGTGTGTGCTTTTTTTTTTCTTTTTATGTGTGCAAGTCTCTTAGGTTCTCGCACTCTCTGTATGATTGATGAGTCTCGGTCAGACTTGGATTTCTGCCATGGCCCAGGCTTGATCAGGCATGTTCTGGTCATAACAATGCCATCAATATATGGCTGACGGATGTGTGTGTGTGTGTGTGTGAGCGCGTGAGTGTAATGAAACATAAAAATGAAGCAAACCATATCCCAAAAAAAGATACTTTGGTGGAAATCCATTTCCTGCCCTGTTGAGGGATTAAAGAGGAACACTGTTTAGATATAGTTGCCTCCATTGACTGGAATTTGAATCACATTAATTAACCTTTCATGAGCGATCCATATGTTACTGTTTGACTAATGAACTCTCCTTTCGTGGTTTTTCTTCTCCCAGTTTGAGTTTCTTTGCACCCTCTCAGCTTTCCTCTGTAGCTCAAAGACTGACCAAAAATCTGCTTGATATTTGATGAGCAGCATTTGATGAAAGGCATTAGTGGGCCTGCATTATTTATGAATGGTGAGTGATGCATTAACTCATTAAATATGTATGTGTACTTTACATGAGAACGAACATGTCCCATAGCATGTCATATTGATTCTGGTGTGAGTTACGGAGCCTACTGTGCAATCCATATGAAAAAACATTAGGAGATGGCATACCAAATCGCTTAAGAGCTATATTGACGAACTCTCCCTCCGGATGCATGGTCATAGCTGAGAGGTTTCAGAGTTTTAGAACTTGCTTGCTTCGACAGATCAAGGGTACTGTCTGCACATGCAGCAAATTTTGTGTGGGTGCGGAGTGTGTGAAATAACAGGAGGGGAAACTAACATACCGTGCCAACTTACACTGTTAGAGGAATTGTACCAGTGTTATTGAATTCTTTCCCTCATTTGGTTAGCTATCACTTTACATCTCCTGCTGACAACTTTATTTTCCATCCATGACTTCTTTATAAGCTCTACTGGCCTTGTGACCACACCAGAACTGACTTGCCTTGCAGGCAGTGATGCAATAGCAGACAAAATGTTAAGCAGGCTAATACAAAACTAGTTGGTGATAATGTGAGGAAACAACCATCAGTTCAGTCTACAAATGAATTACTCAGCTAAAAAAATAAAAAAGCATTAATCAGTGCTTTGTCACCTTAAAAGATACCGTGCTCATCAAGTTTACATCAGTTTGAAACTATTTACTATCACGGCCACATGCTATGAATTTATATTATGGAATTTTTTTTCTGTCTAAAAATTAAGACTGCAAGTTTGTTCAGCTTGTAGGTCTCAATGATTCAAATGTGACCATAATAATTTCTGGCGGTTTCTTTTTCCACATTACAAACTGTTAGAAAAACTGAACTGGAAAGGTTCTTTGGAAGTTCTTTTCACAATTGGTATTCATGGTCATGGATGAAAATGAGTGTAAGTTAAATTGTTCCCAAGCCACCTCAAACTGCTGGCAGCTGTTGCTTTCCCAGGTGACTTGTTTCATCTATAAAGACATGCGAGCCACCATATTACACAATTAAAAAAAAAAAAAAAAGTGCACACACATGCTCATATTGAGCGAGAACTCACGAGGGTGTTTTAGCTGCAAGTTTAAAATGTACTGGTGTTTAAAAATGCAAGTGAAGTGGTGTCTGACATGCAAATGCACAAAATGTATTAAACTAAAGAGACAACCCTTAATAATCCCAATCGTTGATATAAATATATAAAACATTAACATTACATTACATTTAATAAGAATCTGGAGGGTGCATCTTCCAAAAATGAGGAATGAAAATGCTGCAGTGCATTATTTTCTTATTTTTATGATGACGATGACTGGTGTCGAACAACAGAAGAACCCTGTGGCAAATGTGGGCACACATACAGGGAGAAAGAGAGAGACATACATAGTAAAACATGCAGTAGCTGAGTGGGGGGAAGGTTTTAATAAACCCACAGTAACGTGGATCTATGGGGGCGTCTTGGGACTTAGCCAGGAAACCAGATGAACGTACCTGCCCCAGGGCACAGAGAGAAACAGTGAGGTGGGGGTGGCGTGGGGTGGGGGTATTCAGTGAAGCCACAGGCACATTATGTCTCTCATTGCCCCTACTTTTTCTCTCTCCTGCCATCAGTCTCTTCACTCGCCCACTCTGTCTCTGCTCACATCATCAGCCGCACAAAAGCCATGCCCACAAACACTGATGTGTTTGTCAGAGAAAATGCCCAATCACTTTAATAACATTTCATGCCATCTCTGCTTTCACCGAGGACTTGGAGTTTGTTCCTCAGTCGGCTAAACACAGCCTGTAATTTCAGACAAACGCAATGGAAATGCAGAGTGCAGCCAATCAGATTTAATCATGTATGAAGAAATGTAATTTTGGAGGACACCAGGGCAGAGCGGGTTGATACGGGTATTAGTTACTATGCAAAAAGGCGTGTCCATACTCCCAGAATATGAATTTATGGAGCCTGCTTGTGATTTCAATCTGACTAATGTATCAGAACAAACCCATCTGTGCAGCACTGACCCCTGAGGTGAGGGTTTGGGGGGGCTGAGAGGGAAGTGCTGAGAGCGTGGGCGACTGGTATAAGCTGTCACCGTGAACCAAGGTGGTCAGTAAGTCTTTTACCCACACTGTAAAGCTAGAAGGTTATAAACAAAGTGGGATGAAAGAAAGAACATTTCTTCAGAACAAGTTCCATGGGAAAAATTTTATTTATCAATATGCTGTAGTTTCCAAACTGGTGGAACGTTATTTCCATTGTAGCTGGTGCCAATAGGTTACGCTGAGAAGCGGCAAAAAAGTGAATGGCAAAAAAAATAAAATAAAATAAAATAAAATGAAACAAAATAAAATAACAAAACTTGACAGTTATGATTCAAACAAAGGGAAACAAATTCAACAGGTTTTGCTTACACATGCACATTGAAAAATAATACTGTGGCTTTGAACAATAGCAGAAATCAACCTATAGTGAGGCTGAGCGACCAACATCCTTGTGCTAAATTAGGAAAGGAGGGAAGAGAACAACTTTAAAACAAAGGACCGCCTGGGAGATAATGAGTGGTGTAAACCGGATGATTTATTAGCGAGCGCAGTACGGTCACACTCTCATATGTAGCCTCTTTTCTTCTTTCTCTCCCCACCTCTCTCTACGTCTCTCTCTGCCGGACCCAATACACTTATTAAAACTGAGATACGATTAATCTTTCTGGACCAAAATGTTTTGTTACATCTTATAATGGAGTGGAAGGTGTACATAACTCAAAGGCAGTGGAGTAACACAGTCTTCATATGCAGAGTTAAGTGCTGTCTCCAACAGGGAAGGGGCCTTATCATTCATAGTTTCAATGACCTATTCATTTCAAAGCCGCGTGATGACAAAGCTTCGGTCCCGAACAGTTTCTGAACAACTAGAATCCTGTTGAATGGCGATGTACAAACTCTGAACCCCATTTTCTAACACGTGTGGTAACAAAGACTTTTTGACAATACTGGACACTGCAAAAAATGACAAATCCTGTGTCCAATGCAATATTCAGTTTACCTCTAAAAGAAAAGAAAAAAAAAACATATTGCAAACAGAGACAAAAATGCAAGGATTCATACAAAACACACTTTAAAAAGACAGCTATTTACAAACATCCTCCATTACAAAAATCTAATCTTAAATTTTTCTTATGAGCAGTGTTCAGGTGAAATTACATCTTAAATTGGGTTCTATCCATATATTTACACTTCTTTCTCATTTAATTTTTTTGTCTCCCCTCAAAAATCTGAATAACATTAAGTGGTCACAAGAATGAATAAAAATGAGATATGGTTTGTGGTTATTTGGTAATGACTCCCTTGGCTGGTGTAGGTGAATGGATGCGCACCGATCCGAAACAAAAACATTTGATCTAGATGTGTTTCACAGAGGGCCACCGAGGGCTGCATGCTGAGTTAAAACACAGAGCCGCAAAAGCACAAGCAGCTGTTTAGGTTGTTAACTCTGAGGTTAACGACACACAAAAGCTACTGGAGTCTTCCCCGAGTCTTCAAGCTGGGCTGCCTTTTAACTCAGCAGCATATATCCGTGGATGGCAATAGTATGTGGCAGCGGATGATAGGTGTCTCTGCCGGTGAATAAACATAAACCGGCAGTCAGACCGTTTGACTGGAGATAAACCTGGACTCGTCAGTCTCGGTGTGTCTGCGCGCGTGTGCGCACATGTGCATCAAACGTCAGCTCGTGTCTGCGTGCTGAGGAATAGCTGTCCTTATCTGCTCCCCTCTCCTCTCACACATCATTAACTGGGACTGCGGCGTTCCATACCTTGGCAGCCACACTGTTTGGAGCACCTAGATCCAGTCCCAAAACAGGTCTTTCAGCTGCTACACCACAGAAGTATTCACAAATAGACACATACACGTACACATGCACATAAACATACACACACACGCAGAGGAAAAAACTGCAGCTATAAGCACAAATAAGTACTCACATATAGGAGCATCTATGTGTGCACACACACACACACACACACACACACACACATTCAAACACCCTAAAAGCTAGCATCGGTGTGCACACATGCACACATCCAGCTGCAGTAAATCCTGTCTCGGTGCTGCTGCCCTGGGCTGTGTGATAGCTGAGCTGCAGTGTCCTCGCTGGCTGAACACCTTGACAGAGGAATGTTCTGCACAGCATTTTTAATCACAGCAAAACTGGTGAGAGGATGAAAAAAATTGATGCTAAACTACCTGCACCCCACACCTCACCCATCTATCCCCCGCCCCCAGCCATCCCCATCCACACTGCCATCTTCCTCTTAGGTTAAAGCCAAGTCACAGGAACATTTTCTCCTTTATCCACTGCTCTCGCTCTCTCTCCTCCCCGGCTGGTGAGTGTGGGCACGAAGATGGCACATAGATTAGTCACACGCTGGCGATGCCACTGACTGCACACTCCACTGACTCATCTACAGATGGCAGCCAATTGGCATCTGACAAAACTGTACCCCAATGTTCAGCCGTAGCTCGTGATCCAACTTTAATATAGGGCATCCTACCCTATGTAGGCCAACCAATCAGTTCCGACAATCCAACCTACGCCCACCTCGCCTAGGCAGCAGGCACAAAACTAACTGTTTGATGCTTCTATCGTTGCACCAGAAGCTAGAACAAACAAATATCAACCTGCCTGTTGTCTTAAAAACCATCTCCCCGAAAGCTCATCAGACACATAAAACCGTCAGCTTGTGCCAACTGGAGCACTGGAGGGGTTTTGTAAGATCTCAGGCTTTTCTGTCTGTCAGCATGTCAGTCTGTCTGTATTGCTTTTGAAGCTGACAATACAGTAACTTAGTGTTCTAGCCCTAAGCCAATACGTCTGCCCAGAAACAAGACTGGTCTGGACAGGCCCAAACGTGCACATGCAGACACACACGCTCAGAGGACACACTCTCAAATACACACAAGTGGGTCATAAATACCAGAGTAATGGTAAAGCTCATATCAGACCAATGGAGTAGGGAGTATTCTCACAAACGCACGTGAGTGCACAGACACACACACAACCACACCTTGATATCAATAGTCCAGGTCAAGGTACTTTCCAGGAAAAAAAGAGTGCAATGGATGACATTGGTGGTGAGTAAATGAAGTAATAATGATCTATTCAATTCTATACATTGTGCACTTTTAGGAAAAGTCTAACAAAATACAACTGCTTTGTGAACTGAATCAGGGTTTGAGGAAATCCTCCATCAAAAATAGTAAGTAAGGCAAACATCAGAGGTGCGAAGGGAAAGGAACACATTATTTCACACACTGTGTCTGATACCTGAGCTATCTGGAGAGTTTCCTGTCCCAGCGCGGAGCCCTGACTAACATACACACGCACACATGCACGCAGAGACACACACTCGTTTTATGCTTGCACACAAACTGCAGGCTGAGCGGCATCCAGGGCCTGTGTCTGCCTGTTCCTGGCTAGTGTGTTAAGATGGTGTGTTTAATTGGGTGTAGCACAGACTGTACTCCAGGGAACTGAGATAAGTTATATCCTGCCTGTTAAAGAGGGCAGCGAACCAGGAAGCTAGAGTCCCATCAGCCCCGCCCCCTATCAGAGAACAGCAGGGACATGTAGAAGGTGGGAGGTGAGAGGAGGAGGAGGACAGGTATGTGGGGTGGAGGTTGTCAGACAACCCAAACAAACAGAATAAATGTTTCTCATCGGTCAGCTCAGATCCCCGCTGGTTACTGGTCAGTGTGCATCTCTCCAGATTTGTGCAGCAGGTGGTAGAAATAACATGGGCTTGAAGAAGCATCAAGTCCCCAAAATGCAAAGGAAAGTGTTCTTCCCAAGAACATAAATCAAGCGCTCCTCTCTTTCTTTCTCCTGACTGTGTCGCTGGCTGTGCAGAGACTTTGTCAGACTTTGTAGTAGATGTTGGCAGGGCTCTGCGGGGGCATCTCCTGGACAATGTAGACGGGGTGGCCATAGTCACCGCTCACCTTCTCATAGTGAGGGCAGTAGTTGTTCTCTGTCCGCAGCGGAATGATGATGTCGCTGGGCTCTGTGCCAGCAGTGCCCCCGGGCAGCTTGGGATTGGACAACGTGCTGAGTGACAGCGCCGAGGGGCGGGGCTGTGAGTGGGCATTTTTCCTGGCACGCTTGCGCATCTTGATGAGCAGGATGACAAGGAGGAGGATGAGCAGGAGGAAGATGATGCAGCCAGCCCCAATGGCGGAGAACAAGGCCACTTTGGAGCTGAGGATGCTGTCCGAGTTGCCCGAGGAACCAGACTGGTCCTGATTCATGTGGTCTATAAAAAGAAATAAAAAGAGAGAGGTCTAAGGAGGTGAACAAAACTGCAAAAGGGGGAGGTAGCCATTTCATTTCTGCTTAAGGAAGGGCAATCTAACTTTTTCTGGAGAATCTTTTATTTTTTTTTCTTACCCGATATTTCTCTTTATAGTTTTGAAATTTATAACATTTAAGTCAAGATGAGATGAGTACATCAAAAAGATGGATTTCACATATATGCAAAGGATATGATGTGGGGCGTTTACTCATTTGGTGGCTTTCGTTTATTGAACAGCGATTTATTTGAAAGTAGAGAGCGGCTGTATTTTCACCATTTTGTGAAATCTGCTCTAGTTATATGCGCTGCTGCAGTTTTTTTCTTGCAGAATGGGAGGGTCCTAAGAAAACATTCATGACACATCGCACTTGATTTTTGCAAAATAAAACAGAAGATTTGCACCCCTCTGCACCCAGGTAATTTGCATGCAGTCCCTTAGCAACTGGTGAGCCATCAGCAGTAATAACATTTACAGTAAGCCAGTCCTGTCATGTGCAGATCTCAGTGTTCTATGCTTAAATCAACTGTGATCATATCCTCGTTTGTTGTTTGCTCTACATGACTAACAGCCCCATTGATGCAATCTAATTGAATTAGCTAAATCAAAATAGCCTCCAAATGAAATCTGGAGTCATCACTCAACATAACAAAGATTCCTGCTCTGATAAGATTGAGCCAGAGCAACTTGTATGAAATGTCAAAGCTGTACTCGTATGGCTAAGGCCAAGTAAGATATGAAAAAAAATGAAGAGGACATATCTGCACATCTGATTTTATTTTATCCTTTTGTCTAAGGGTTTCAGGATGGTTGGAGGATGGGGGGCTGCTACTAGATGAGAGAGAGAATGACTGGCTGCTCCAGTGACTGAAATCCGAGAAGAACCAAATCTGTTTTCCATGTATGCGTGCAGCTGCTGCCAAAGAGCAGTACTCACCCCCTCCCTCCACCACCCACCACCACCTCTTTACTGTCCATGAACCCCCCCCCCCCCAACAGGCACACAAAAGCCTCATAGCTCCGGAGACTGCCATCTCCACTAATGACTGTGTCTCCGCACTCGGCTGACCACTCTGCACTTAACCATTTATTGAGGAGGGGATAACTGTGCCTTATGCCTTATCACAACTAAATGACATCACAGAAAGCTACCGATTCCAGCCTTATCGGTGAAATCAGAGGCACAAGGAATTTTGTACATTCTGGGCACTGGAGAAAGCTGGAGAGAGGCTGTCGGAAATTTCATTCGTAAAATATCAACCCCTCAAACCTCTGACACGTCCTTCATTCCACCCTCCACTTCTTCACTTGACATAATCACTGATCTAACAATAGCAGACAGGCAAAAGCCTGGAATAGGGAAAAGTGACATTAGAAAATCTTTTTATAGAGCAACTAATGTCAAATAAGCAATTATTAAATGAGGAAGCCTTATCACATTGGGGCAGACAGAACAGCCTGTACTTGGAGGAAGTTTGTGGCTTACAAAGTTGTGAAGTAAGTCCAAAAACTGTTGTACCTCCTGTGCATAGCAGCTATGAAAGGTGCTTGTGAAAACAGGAAACAAGAGAATCCAGTGAGGCTCAAGTGACTGCTTCAATTACCCCTGTTTTTAATCTTCATTGCAATTCTAATAAGTTTTAAAAACACATATATTGAAGAAGTCTGTCTTTGAATCTTCTTGTATGCAGCAAGCCCTTTGTGTACTCTGAGAGTGAAGCGAAGTGAGCTTCATTTGTTCTGGGTGGGCTATTTTATTGTTTTATTGCAAGCTGCATTTTAGAGTGTATTATTTTATTCTGTACAACACTGGTTTTGCACATATTTTATCATACTGACCCCCAGAAATCAAAGGAATGCCTGCGGCATGAAAAAGCCATATGAGACTACTTACTTAGGGAGACTCAACTATGATTTTTATTTTCACTTTTCAGGCTAAATGTGATTAATTATTAGAGGAAACCTGGAGGCTGTGAATATTCATTTTTTACATTTTAAAAAACTTTATTTTACTAAAATATTTGCATTCTTGAAACTACAAAGTACTTTGTGAAGAGTCTGAAGCTGCACTTTATGGGTATAGAGCTGGTCTGTCTATCTGCTCACCAGGGTTTCCTGGCATTTCGGGTCCAATATGACCCTGGTCAGACGGACTGGGACTGGACTCCGGTATGGCGTTGTCTTCTGGAGTCTCCGGCACCGCAGGGTTCGCTGCGTTTGGGACTGTGGGAAACAGAAAACACACAGAAGCTCAGCCTTGGCAAGCTGCATGCACTGAATTACAATGACTTGTTCCTCTTCATTGGCTAGGTTTTTTATTTGATATGTCTTTTATACAGAGAGAAGGTTATCTTTGCATGTGTTGAAAGTGTCTCGGTGAAGATAAAAGTGCAAAAACAGGAAGGACAAGTTAGGGAACGTCTGTGGAACACGCCAGTATCCCTGTCCTGTCGTAAAAATGATCTCACATCTACATCAGCAGCTCCTTCAGCAAACACTCAGACAGGCATTTCCACCACTGACACATTCATGAGCGTGTAGGACACACACATACACACATGTGCATGCACACGCATAAGCCCACACCTACAACATTCTTACAATACACTTAGGCATGGCAGAATGAGGGTAAAGTAGTTATATATTAACTTTTTATTGTTTTACATTATTCATCACGTTAAAAGGCCATAATATGCCTTATTTATTGCTCTGGATTTAACTCTGCCTGAAAGAGGCACACTTCCGAAGAAGAGCGGATAGGAGGACAGGAAGGGTAGGGGGGGGAACAAGGGGTAGGGTGAAAAAGCTCTGAGGGGAACGCAAAGGAAAGAGACAGTTTATCTGTCTGTCTGTTGTGATTTCAGCACACGCACTTTGAAGTCTAAATACTGGAAGGTCCGCAGCGTGTCTTTTGCGAGGGCAGGGCCGGCAGACAGAAGACAGTTACAAACTATTACCGAAGCCGCTCCGGTGGATTCCACAGTACACTATCAGATGCATCTTCTTTATCAGGCCTTATCTGCATCTGCCTAAAGGCCTGCTCAAGTGTTGTTTGTGTGAAGAGACAGGAGGGCGTGTGGGGAGGCAATTTACATTTGAGTCCCACAAGAGATCAAATGTTAAAAAAAATGTGAGTGAAAAGGGCCAAACAGACACGCAGTCTGCTTGCTATTTTCACCCAAGTCTGGCTGAGACTTGGGCAGGAAAATGATTCACATGAGGGATGTCTGGAGATAAGAATTATAGGAAAAAAAAAAAAAAAGGCAAACAGCCATAGATTCATGGGCAGCATTTTTTTTTCTCTCTACTGTCTTCTCCATGTCCAGACCACCACATTGCTCCACACTGATTGCAGCAGTGGTGGACCTAGCCATGAGCTGTTGTGTGCTATCAATAATTGATGAAAAAAGACAGGAGTGAGAAGCGGAAACATTCTTGTATGGCAGTGGATACGAGAGGACACAGTGATCTCATTCACTTCGCGCATATAGCCCCAATGCTGTGTGTCACTGAGCATGTGCAGGGAGCGTTTTAATGTTCTGACCCATTTTTCTATGTGCGCTGCTGACATTTCCCTTAGCTATGCAGACAGCACCTCAGAACTGCCAACCCACCAGAAGGAGGGAAAGGGCTGGGGGGCGGGGGTGGCAGGTGGGGGATGAGAGTGAGGAAGACAATGATCGAGCGACAGATATGTTGAGGTGAGGTTCGGGGACAGAAAATGAGCGGGGAGAGATGCATGCAAGGCAGTGAGTCAACATATTTCTAATGAGCGCGCTGACATGATGTGGTGGAGGAGAAAGAGAATGCAGGGAATGGCAACGGATGTATAAAATATGGGCTCCCCATATTTTCCCTTCAATCAGTTTTGCTTCCTTTTTACTTCACATTTTATATCAAGACAAAAGATGGAACAGGAGGCGTTCAAAGTAGAATTAGATATCAATGTGTCAGGGTGCATAATTTCCCCGAAACAGATGATTCAACGTGATTACACCCTGGTGTGTCTCCATGAAAAAAGTAACGGTGAAAGAATGCGCATTATAACACGCTGCGATGAGTCACCAAAATATAATCCACAAAGCGAAGTGCAAAGGAGCATGAGTGGACATATGGGAAGATCTTGGGGACTTGGCCACAGGAAGTGCTGGCATTTAGCTGCAGAGGAAATGTGGCTTAAACACAATAGCATCTGGGGTCAGAGCCAAGCATAGCCCAGGTTTTGTTTTTTTATTTATTTATTTTTTTAAATAACATCTAGTGTGACTATAGAAGGGTTTAAGCTGCAAATAATGATGGTTTTCATTATCCATGCCTCCTCTGAGGGTTTCTTTCAATTAACTGATTTATCTTTTAGTCTTCAGAATGTCAGAGAATAATGAAAAATGCCATCACATTTTTTTCATGATTTGTCCGACCAACAGTCCACAAGTCAGTTTATTGATTGAAAAAATGTATGATTGAAAGGTTAAAAAAAAAAAAAAAACAGAAAGAGCAGGAATTCGTCATGTTTCAGAAGCTAATAGGGAAAAATGTTTTTAGACTTTTGCTTGATAAATAACTTTAATGTATAACCTTTAATCAAAATTGTTGTCACTGAATTTTCTGCCAACCTTTGATTTGATTCATCAATAAATTTGAGGTCAGTCAAAAATATCATCTATCATCATTTTTGAAGGCAGACATTTACAATGCATTAATGGTAACTACCTTAATACTGATTATTGTTGCTTTTTTTGTCATTTATGGCATCAAATGGTCATCAGCTAACAGTGGTGCAGAAAGAATTAAGATCCTTTAGTTAAATCAAATAAGCAACACCACAATTTAAAAATATTCTGTTTCAAGTAAAAGCCCTACATACACCTCTATCATGAATTGGGTATTTATTCAGTCATTTCTGACATGCTATTAAAAACAACAACCATTAATAAATGGAGTAAGCAGCAGATTAATCAATAATGAAAAGAGTCATCAGTTGCTGCCCTAGTGGTACATCCTTTCTGTTTCCAGGGAAAACAAATGTACACAGCAGTAAAATCAAATTTTTTGTCAATGCTCTAATTTCTCACGGCTATTTCTCTCAATAGTTACGGGGTTGGATGGGCACATTTTGCAATGAAAATTCCACCCACAGAAATAGATTTAAAAGCAGTAGCAGCTGGGCCAACAGCATCTTTTCTAACAAGGTTTTTAGGGCAAATTGATTGTGAGTGACAGCTCGCTCCGAACCGTTTTGGGAAATGAGCGCATGGCTCTGGCGAAGTTGAGGAACAGCCGGCAGCCACAGAAACATACTCGAGCTGAGAGGAACTTTCCTAGAACTTTCCTTAAATAAGACATTTCCTTTCAACTTTCATTAACGTGAGCTCAGGGAGTTGTTTTTCCTCAAAGTTAATAGTTTAGAGATGCAATTGTGATGCCATTTGCAGATGGTGTTGCAAGGTTGTCGGATGCTCAAATTGACCTACATGGAAAGACAATGCAATGTCTATCTGTTTCCCAAGATGACTGTGGGTATTTTTCACTGTATCTGCTGAATTTGTTCCAACTCAGACCTTGCTAGCATCAGCAGCTTGTTAGCGTCTATTCTCCCACCGCCTGCCAGGATAGACTGCTGTCATCCCACTAGTCACCATTCAAATATCTGCTACAGATTTGCACACACAGACACTGCAGATTTCTCAGCGAGTCTCAGTTTATTTTTGACACGTTGTGATCCAGCTTTTAAGCTGGAATCAGACCACGGTGGTGGGCAGATGTTCCTCTCAGATGGCGGTTAGTGTCTGTTTCGGTCAAAACAACCACACTAAGAATGAGGGGAATGTTTACAGAGTAACACATCTGTGTACCGTATCCTGTCAAAATGCAGGATATGGACATCCACATACTGAGTAAAACTTGTCTAAAAGTGAAAAGTATGATGCGAACCAAATGCTGTGTCGCGGGATATCCAAACAAAAGCCCACTTGTTTACTTCATGAATTTTGAGATGACGCACCCCGACCGTGCACTTACATACCGGTTTCAAACACATTTTCATTCTGTGATTCGTATATAAAAATCAGGCTGAGAAACAGCTGAGGAACATCAGAGGTCTTTTTATAATTTGGAAATGGACTCAGAGTCATCATCATTCAAAACTACTGTATATGACAGCGGTGGTTAAGAAGGATAAAACAGCATATGTGACTTCACAGCATGAGTTTACTAAAAATCCACTTTAGAAACTAATTATGGATAGGTTAACAAGTTGGGAATGTTTTTTCATGGCTTATTATGAAACAGCTAACTAAAGACCTATTCCTTCTTACTGATATGCAACATTGCCTGTAATGGCTGAATACAAAACAGAGACATTAAAGCAAGAATTACTTTAGTATAATATATGGCAAAGTCTTTGATGGGAAACAAACATCTCCTGTCTTACAATATGTACTGGCATATCACAGAACTTTAATAAATAACTAAATACCTGGATAACTGGCATTTACAACTTAAATAATACAGTATAATGCATTTGTAAGCACGAACGAGGACATTTTAAGTGTTCCTATATTAAATATGAATGTAAAAATAAATAAATTATATTTTAGTGAAATATGAATTATATTTCTGTTGTAATCATTAATTAATTTATAAAAAATTAATTATATACTGTATTACATTTTTAAATAAGTCCTTTTTAAACACAATTGTACACACATTGTGTTGTATTCATAAACAGCTATTATTTACCATCTGTTAAAAAGGAGCACACTTCATCCACGAAGGCCACAGAATGTGGCTGAAAGCTCTGAAGTGAACCTTGTGTTCACAGTGAAGTGAGCGAACATTTCGTCAGACTACTATTTCCAAGGTCAAGCTAAGCTAATTATGTCAATGTTGACAAATACATTAATAAAAACTTTAATTCAATTCAAGTTTAAATGTCCTCCTTACAACAAGTGTTAAAAACTATTTAGTTACTCTTTTATATCGCTTATTAATTATATTATTATATATATATATATTATATATATATATTATATTATTATTATTAATATTGGAGTGCTGGCAAATGTTACTGGAGAACTTAATCCTTAATACTAATTAACAACTTAATAATAAAATATTGATAAGAATATCTTCAATAGATAACACAAATGCAATGTAAAAGTGTAAAATCACACATAAAAATTATAACGCTTATGTTAAATAAATTAAACGTGTTCTTTGGTTATACATCTAACAAAAAGTGGAAAATACTTTTTTTTTTTTTTTGCTTGGAATGACTTTATGAAATGATTGGGCCCATGACAATATGTTAATATTATATTGAATTATTGCTAAGCCCCAAGAAATGACACTAAAGAAGCCACATCAGAATTAATAATAATAATAATAATGATAATAATAATAACAATAATAATAATGATGATGATGATGATGATGATTCCATCACACTTGTAGAGACTCGTAGAGAGCAGGTCTTGTTGGAAGCTTTTGGCAGACAAAGTCACGCTAGCTACACATAGCGATAAATGAAAATGTCACACCAAAGTGAAACACGGCTTTAAGGCAGCAGTGCTGTATTGTGTTCTACATGTGAGGTGAGCGCACATTTACCTTGCCCGACTTTCATGATGACTTTCATGGCTCGGCTCTTGCACACGCCTCCCTCCCGGTTCTCCAGGCCCTCGACTGTACCATTGGAGGTTGCTGGAGGCATTTGGGGGGGGCGGGGGATTCAGGAAAGAGAAGGAGAGAAAGGAGTGAAGGACAAGAAGAGTGAGGAAGTGATGGAGGGTGAAGAAAAGAAAATCAGGAGAAAACAAAGGAGAAGAGAAGATGACATACTGGTTAATGAGCACGTCCATAACGCACAGAACTAATCAATATTTACGACAAGCACTGATTAGCTGTTCCAGTGATTAGCTGTTCTCACCCTCAATCAACCACCAGCTCCTCTCAACAGTATCTCTTATTAACACAATAAAGTGAAGTCAAATGAATGGAACAGCATTAGAGCCTTCTTAGGGAGGGTGGCCGCTGAGGTGGGGAGAAGGAACATGGTCAAACCTGTGTGTGCGTGTGTGTGAGTGTGTGTGTGTTTCTGTCTGTGCATAGTTTAGCAGTGAGACATGCCAGCGAGAGTTCCAGCTGCTTGCCAAGTCCTCGAGCAGCTTACTCCCTCTGAGCCACATGTGTCATTACTTGCTGGTAGTGCTGAGAGCTAAATGCCTCCCTTAATATGTGTGTGTGTGTGTGTGTGTGTGTGTGTGTGTGTGTGTGTGTGTGTGTGTGTGTGTGTGCGTGTGCGTGCGTGTGTATCCATTTATATATTGGAGCTTGTGTCTGTGTGTGTGCGTGTCACACTCGCTCCATGTTTTTAAAGTGTGTGTTCTGCTCTGACTTGAGCAAGGAGCTCAGGGTCCAGGGTTGTTTATTCAATGTCACATTCACTTCAGACACTGTGACACAATTGGTTGTCTATTTTAGGGCCCATGATAATGACCTAGGGAGACAGAGTGTGACTCTGACCTTAACACCGAGAGGCTAAGCACAAGGCTGTTTGGTGTGTGTGTGTGTGTGTGTGTGTGGGCGCATGCGATGGCAGCTCTAATTTTGGAATTCCCCAAATGATCTGCATCTCCGCTTAGTCTGCTGTTTCAACTTACTCCCTTCCTCTGAAATGCTTTTGTTTCTCTTCCTACATTATCCGTCTTGGTCTCTCTCTCTCCCTCTCTCCCTCTCTCTCTCTGGTTTTTCGCTCACTTCATTTAGTTTTTTTTTTTTTTTTAATCTGCACTATCTGACTCTACCCCTCCCCTTCCCTCCCTCTTAACTCAATGACCATCTCCCTGGGTGATTGCTTCAGATGGCACCCTCATTATGATGAGATAGTCTTGGAGAGGGTGCTTATCTAATGATGACACAAAGAGAGGCACAACTCAGCTACAGATGGGGGAGTTGGGTGGGCACAAACAATGCACTACAAACTTAACAATACTTATCCTCGCTGGCATGATGTACCAATGTTTCTACATGCATTTCCCTGCTATAAACTGATGTTATATCAAGCTGTGTTGAAACCTGGCTCCACACCAATGGAAAAGCTCATCTAGTTGATTCATGCCGTGTCATTCCTAAGTATTATTAATGTTGACATTTTGTTGCCCTCTGGGATTTCAGCTTTGTGCTCGGGCGAAACTGAAGAAAACTAAATAATGAGTTGCACTAACATTATGTTACATTATCAGATCATAGTCAGGCTCTAAATTACAAGGAGAACCACAACATTTTGTTAGTGTTGCCAGAGTACGTGATAATTTGTGAGAATGATTGTGATAACATTGTGTCAGGAGCTCTTTGGCAACCCCCCCCCAAACACAGCAGACTCAACACGACTGAGTGAACCGGACACTGAAATATATACGAGGGGCCGGCTTAGCAGAGTGCAACGCAGGAACAAAAAGATTTTAAATTTACGTCGGACATTAATGTGAATGAACACTCAAGGCTAAGTGAGTTTTATGATTTATGTAAAGCCTGTGCAGGGAGCATGTCTCTTCTAAAGAGAACATTCAAAGACAGTGAGGTGAACAGGCCTGTTTCCAGTCTTAAAGGCACACCGTCTCACAGCCCTGAATTGCCTTGACGCTGCCACAAGTGCTAACCTCATCCTGCCATTTTCCACCCAATTTCTCCTCTTCTTTCAATTTTTAAATTTCCAGGGCAAGGTTATAGAAAAATGAGCTCTTTGAAGATCGAGCTCAAAGGCTTGAATAATCTGACTAAGAGTGAGCGTCATGCTATGAATTTTATATTCACTCAGGGAGAGCAAATCTTCTCAGTGTTAACTTACTTCTGTCATCTAAATTAACTTATTCCTTCAGGCTGGCTGAACCAGCTCCTGCACTACTGATGTGGCATGATGATAAGTTGGCCCTTCGAGGCCTCTGTTTAGGCAAACAACTGAAGGAAAGCTGGATTTATAAAGAGATGATCACTTTATATGTTGTTTGTATTCAGGCCATTTAAGAAGTCAAATAATTCAAGGCCTTGACTGTACCGCTGGAAATTCATAATCCGATTAACTGTGTCCAATTTTAACCACATTTCTTTATGTGAATTCATCTTTTAAGTACTATTCAAGATGGAAATCTACTACAGAAACATCTGTTGAGTGCATTAAATATTGGGCCCTGAAACAAACAAGCAAAAAAGAAAAGTGCCAATGCCAACTGTTCAGCACCACACACTTCTGTGTTTGTCATTTTAACCCTTGATAACTGTATTTACATCTGCTATGTCACAAGTTCCCTCAAAAAAATATAATTGCCAGTCATGTCTCTCAAACTCCCTAACCCTACTCCACAACAAGGACACACTGCCAGCTTTTTTTAATCTAAAAGGCTCTCATTCACTCTATCTCCTCTTTTCCTCCCTCTCTAACCCTCTCTCTCGTTTTATCCCTGCATACTGACGTTAATCCAAATCTGGATTTCCAGATATAAAAGACTGACGGTCATGGCGTGTTTTGGAACGAGGAAACTGGGGAATTGGGTCTTCCTGTGTGTCTCGACAGAGATAAAAACACAAGGGGATAAAGCAACGACGGGGCGAAGAACAAAGAAAGTCCCATTCTGCTGCTAATGATTTAGTGGAACAAACCGGTTCAACGTTAGCGGTTCATAACCAAAGAACTGGTCATTGCATGAAGGAATGTTGCTTCTTTTTTTTTTAATAAAGCGGTCGGCTCCAAAGCTGGATTTTTTTTTTTTTTTTTTGTATGATTTAAGGCCCTCATTGTGGGTGTGGACCACTGGCCACAGAGTGACTAGTGGGAGAACAAAAGATCTACAGCTGCTGAAGTCATAAGAGAAACCAGGTGCCAAAATGTTGATGTTGGGAAATATCTACAGCACAAATGTATCAGCCAAGAGAAAGCCTTACAGGGGAAAGAAAAAGGCTTCTGTTCCAACAATATACACATAGCACTTCTGCGAGCACATTAACATGCATGTGTAAATGTGCACACTTACATACACACAAATGCACGCAGATTTCACAAGGACACTGAGGGGAGGGCAGAAGGACTGTTGCTCTAAGGAGAAGAGTGGGAGATGTGTGAGAGATGCAGTGCTGACTGGCCGAGACGACACAAGTTTAGGCTGGAGTGCGATGCGGTGGTCTATATTTATTCTCAGTTCTGCTAAATGAGGTCACTCAGGTGGTCCTGCTGAATACATTCCCCATCTCCATCATGAATCATTTGCTGCTTATTATTCCTGTCCAGCCCAAGGGGGGCTTGCTTTCATACAGCGCAATAGGCTGTGTGTACGTGTGTGTGCATGCTCTGCCATGTCTATGTGCGTGCGTGCGTGCTCTCGTGCGCGACATCAGCCCAAAGCACTGAGCAACAAGGGGATGGATACAGCCCATGTGACAGACAGAGAGCAGGTTGTTTAATGAGAATGTGGATGAGAGGTGACATTCATTGGCTACCTTTCACACCGCGCCCCCCCCAAGCCCCCCCCTCCCTTTCTCCACAGCATTCAGACTTCCATTTGGACAAGCTGAGCAGGCACAGTCTAGTCACAGTAACCACCAGCAATAATGTCTACATTTTCACAAAAAAGGTGAATACACAAACAGGCAGGCATCAGACCATGATCTGATCACACACACTTTGCATCAAGGAAAAACAGCCGCAGATAGAGCTAGAAGCTAAACACAGCCGTGTCAGGTCTGTAACTGTATCAAACAGAGCTGTCACAACATAAATGGCTATTTCTCATGCCTGTGATATTCCTATCTCTGTTTTTGTTTACATTAGCAAACCAGAGTTGAAGTGTGGATAAGGAAAGGAGAGCCTATTTGTACAAAATATTTCACTCCTGAATGAGCACAGAGAGGGTTAGATTAGGTTTATGGGCCTGATTCCAGAGATAACCCTCCCAGCAGATCTGGCATGCATGCAAGCACACACGCACACACACACACACACACACACACACACACACACACACACACACACACACACACTCATACAAACATACAGAGTGAGGTTGGCAGACTGGAATAATACTGGGGGGATCTAGATGTTTGCACTTTGAACCTTTTCTAATCCTGAGTATTAGGGCATGGGTAAAGCCTGATTATGGCAGAATGAAATGGATCTAAATAGATGTCCTAGCCCATCAGCCCTCCATTTCTTTGTCCTGGAAATAGAAATGGAAATCAGTAATCAACCTCCAACCTCTCGCTCGCCGTCCCTCCCACGTAGCCTCCTGCGCAGGTTTAGCACGGGCGAAGAAAATTCATTCAGACTTTTCATATCATCTCAGATAAAATTATGTGCTCTCGGCTCAGCCACTGTTTTCTCCTCGTGTTTCTTTTCAATAATGAAACTTGGCAGACAATATAAAATAGTCATATCTTTGATGCTGGTGCTGCACATTTTTCATGCTATTTTGAAAATCCTATATTGAATTTAGGTCAGAACAAATATGCTTCTCAGTAATGTGTGTGGACACAGCCGATTTTCTCATCTTCATGTTCAAAAACGTTTTTTTTCCACCCATTTACTTCTCGCAAAACATCACTACGTAGCAGCTCTAATATCATGGCATGCTGCCTTCTCCCAGGAGCCACTTTGCTGTATGCACGGTAAGCAGGTAGCAGCATTACTGTCAAGGTTCAAGGTGGTTAGCGGCCCACTGCACACAACTGTTGCTCAGCTCGCTGCTTCAGTATACAGCCAGAGGGGGAGCTCCTCTCCTGTGTCCTGATTACACTGCCCTTCCTCTCTCTCTCTCTCTCTCTCTCTCTCTCTCTCTCTCTCACACACACACACACACACACACACACACACCAGCAAAAGCAAAAGCATGCACGGCTGCACATACACAAGTACAACCACACTTGAAATGGTTGTGAAAAAATATACAGACATGTAAGCACTTGGACCCACAGTAGCGAACACACATTTAAGCACACACTGACACACACAAATACATTCTCACACACACACACACATTGGCTGTCTGTGTAGCCAGAAGATCAGGCAGGACTTAAGAGCTCCTCCGGCACCAAAATTACAGGGTACCTCTGAATCCTTCCAGCAGAGAGCACTATGGGATAGTGTGGGGTGGGAAGGGAGGGGGAGTGGTGCTGCTGGGGAGGGGTGAGGGAGGCAGGTGAAGTGGAGAGGTGCGTGTGTGTGTGTGTGTCGCTGGGAATGAGATGTTTAGAGAGGGGATGGAAAGAGGAGTGTGGGGTCGGTTGGGCAGAAGAGGAAGCAGGAGATTCTTTTTTTGTAGACAAGAGAGTGTGTGAGCAGGGGAGAAGTGAGACTTGATCTGTCTGAAGTGTACTTGCGTGCGTGCGTTTGTGAGAGTGTGAGTGTGCGTGTGTGTGTGTGGGGGGGGGAAGCGGATGGAGTGTCTGAGTGTGCGTGCATATGTCGGTGAGGGAATATGGAAGGAGGTGATGAAGTGAGGAGTTGAGAGGAGGAGGAGGAGGAGAGCTCAGTTTGGAAAGAAGAAGAAGTGGGAGGCGATTTTTCTGTGAAGCAGAAGAAGCATATGCATGTGTTGGATTGTGTGCATTTGAGTGTGTGTGTGAGTGTGTGTGTGTGCCAGCTTGCTTCTCCCTTGCTCACACTCACAATTTCTCTTACACTCTCCACTTTCAGCATCTCTCTGTTGAGTTGTATGTGTGTGTATGCACATTTAAGTGTATCTGAGTGTCTCTGCATGCACAGACACACATGTACATGAATGTGAATTTGTATTTCTACATATATGTGAACTTTCCTCTGTGATTTTGGTGATTTTTTTCTTTTACGTTTCGTGTGCGTGTGTGTGTGTGTGTGTGTGTGGTCCCTGTACATCAGTCAAGACAGTCCCAGATTACAAGCTAAAGGTTGGGCATTATGGACCTCTGTGGCCAACAGCGCTGGACTAGTGCTTCAAGACTACTTATGACAGCTTTTAACCTCTGCAGAGGACCTGTCAGCGGCTCCCAAAGTGTCTGAGTGTGTACCTGTGAGTGTGTGTGTCTGTACAAAACTCACAGCCTGCAGACACAGAGAGCTTCTGCATCATTTAGCTGCGGGCATCTGTATGTCACCTCTCTGGTGAATCCAGCGGGGCAGAGCTTTTACACCGCTGTACTTTCCACTCTCCATTTCCTAACTCAGCATGCCACAAAACCCTGTGCTTCTCCTCGTATCCGCACATGCACACACATAGGACGGAGGACGACACTGTCCCATTCTTATGCGCGAGAACATGAAAACAATAAGACAGTGTACGCACATGCAGAATTTTCACATACACACACACACAAAGAAATGAAAAGTACACACACGGTGCGGGCCGTCTGTCGGATCAGTAGGAGATAAAGGACGCAGAATAACAGGAGGACCTTGGGGAGCAGAGCAAGTCATCTGTCTCAAACATGAACAGACTGAGCACACTCCAACATGACAGATGCAGAGAGACTCATCTTAGAGCACATCGCACCCTGAATCTTTCTTCTGCACTCCTGCCCCCACTCCCTTTCCACGCACACACACACACACAAACAAAATGAAAGAAACCTGCTCAAAATGTGCACACGCACTTCTAAACCCACATAATGTGACAGGTGTACACCGGAGGAGTTCAGATCATAGAGTTTTGAATGCGGGTCGATTGGCACAATAAAACAGTGTAGCCTGAGGGAGTGGGACTTACAGCTTATAGTATCATAAGCTGTTGCATATGCTATTAAAGTTATGAGACAGCAACTGAAGGATCCAATATTAATTTCATAACTATGCCGCCTGTAAAATTCAAGCTGACCACGACTCTGCTGTTTCTCATATGGAACATTTTTAGATATTAGCTGTTTCAACTTTTAGCAGCTATTTGTGTTGTGTGGAGAAGTTGCCAGTAGCCCACACAACCCTCCCTAATGACAGAGTAGCTAATTGGCTGTAATGGCTCTTTTCACCGATATCATCGAGCTGCAGCTGCAGAAGACCTCAGCAGTTTTACAGAAATCATGCGCAGAGTAAAAGCAGAGAAAAACAGTTTGGAAAGCCCTTTATTATTATTTTTTTTAATATTATCTTTATTTTTTTGCTTCAGATGACCAGCAGTTGTGTACACCTAAAAGCACAGACTGAACCATAAAAGGAGAAATAAGACTTTAGGCAGCTATGACTGTTATCTTTTCTTTGTTTGCGGTGGACGTCACTCCTTATCAATTAGACGATTACTTTTAAAAAACTGGCACAGCCCTAGTGGGCACACACATCTTATCACCCTTGAATACACAAAACTAACAGGTGAACAAATACGCCCAGAGAGCGACACACACGAAAACAAAAACGGCCACATGAGCGCACACACTCATGAGTGTGCATCGTTTGACTAATAGCAGTTGAAATGTTGCGTGTTCGAGAGAAATAAGCAGAGAGGAAACTGGGTCAGAGAGAAAAGACCAGCATTTCACCTTCTTATTGGTCAGACCTAAAGGTTAGAAGAAAAGCAGCACATGCTGAGGCACACATACATCCACTAACATCCACTAACAAGCTCAAAAGCTAAAGGTTAATATTGTGGGACTTTCTGAGTTACAGTTTATCTCATGCTTAACCAACGTGTGTGTGTGCGCGCGAGTGTGTGTGTGTGTGCACAAGGCTTGCAGCAAACAATGAGTACACAGAGTTTCATCCTTGTTAAAGACAGAGGGGAGTTCCACATTAGTGTTTCATTAATCCCATTATGAGCCCAGTGTTTCTGTGTTTTCACAGAAATTAGTGGGCCAGATGCCCACTCTTATCAACCAAATGCCCACTAATCCACATCTAACAGTCTACTAGTCTTCTATGCCTGTATTTCTGTTTTTATGTTTATCTAACAAGTAGCAGCATCACTATTATCTGGTCTGCCATCACTCTCCATATTATTGGATCTTCCGTGAAGCTGACTGACCACTTCCTGCTTTTATGTGAAAATTAAAAGCACAGCTCAGCCACATCATTTGGTCATGATGAAGGTTAAGAACATTCTGGGAAGTTACACACAAAGAAATGGTGCATATTATTCAATTTCTATTCTCCATTAACCATAATTTATAATGGACAGAGTTGTAGAGATGGCAAGAGAAATGATGGAAGAAGAAACAATTATCTGTTAACAGTATTAACAGTAACTGCCTTGAAATTAACTGCGAAGTAGCGGCTGCAAGAAATATACCTATAAAATTCAAAATAGAGATAAAAGTAGTAAAAGTACTAAAAATGTACTACACATTATCAAAATTATCTTTTTGTTTGTTTGTTTTCTGTTACTATAAATTTACTTTAGGCAACCAATTTTTTTTCCTTTTTATAAATTTTGCATTTTGCTCTTAATGATAAGAATTATATAACTAAAGAGCTTTTTAAAAAGTGACTAGAAATGAGATTAGCAGTCATGCTTGCTTACTTATAGTTTTTAACAGTATTTCTCTGCCTTTTTGGCTTGTGACTCCTTACAACCCATTGAATTGTCCATTTGAGAGCCCTCATCACAGATCCGATCTGTCTGGTGCTCATGACTTTTAGGCATTTAAACCCACTGTCTCAGCTGTTTTTGTTAGAAAAAAAACCCAAATATTTTTGTTCAGCTTTTTTCCCTAATCCATTTATTCATAATCTAGATCCTTGTGACCCTCGGGGTTCAGTGCTTTTCTGTTTGTGTATCAGTGATCTTATTTTTTGGTCAGGATGCAGAAAAAAAATGGTTTCACTGCTGGAGTACAATTCAAATTCAAAACTTCAATCAAATATATCAAATCATCAAAGTTAAGTAAAACTATTAACATGTTTGCTTCTGTAAATAAAATCACAGCGTATGCATGGCAGCCTCTAAGCACTCATGGCAAGACGCTTATCTCCCATCTGTACCTGCAGCCAGAATAATGGTGGAACGGTGCATTTTATAAAAATTAATTAAAAACTGTTTTGTTTCCAAAGCAGATGTGTTCACAATATTCTCATTCAATTTCAATGCCTAAACCTGGAATGCAAAATAAGTACAGTGTTCTGAACACTTCACGAAGCTAAGAAAATTACAGGTTTTCAAGAATGAAAGGGAGACTGGTGTTCTGATTATCCCATTGTTGTGTCAGTTACAATGCCGTTGTATTAATTTTAGGCTATCATAAATGCCAAGAGTTATTTTCTCAAAACATCCTGGAACATCCCTGTCAGTGGGTGGTATTGGCATTGCCAGGTTACACATGTGTAATCAGCTGACAGATGCACACACAGTGTCTCTTAGTGTGCTTGTTACTCAACGGGAGGCTCAGTGAGGTTTTCTCCTTGCTTCATTTGCACTGATAATCACAACCACGGTGAAACATGGTTCGCTCACCAAATCTCAACAGATGATAAAACTGATCTTCTTTGTCTTTTGTAATTGTCAACAAAGGTGATATGGGACCCTGGACTCCGGAGAGAGGAGTCGCTCACCTCGATCTAAAGGTCCACGAGCCACAAATCAGCCGGCACTGCCTGATAAAAGAAGCGCTGGGATGGATCGGAATGTGGTGGGAGATAGTAAGGGCATGTCAAAGGCCACGAGGCTTCAAAAATCTACACTGACTAAAGACCTAATCTGTGAGCAAACTCCCCCCAGGAGAGAAACCAGAGCCGAAGGCCTGGAACAAGTTAACAAACACGAACGGAAGAACAAATATCCTCACTGAACTCCTCACTCGTGCTGGCGCATGTTAAAAATGTGCTCACAGGGACAGTGTGTGCGTTTGCGTTCATGTGTGCATTTATGCAACTGTGTTTAGATGTCTGAGTCTGCGTACATATGTGTAAGTCTTGTCTGTGTGTGTGTGTGTGTGTGTGCAGAAATCCTACATTGTATCCATTCATCCTTTGTGGAGAGAGGAGAGTCATTTTTTTCATTGACCTTTTCAATCTGGCCTCCAGAAGAGAGTTATGACAACTGAGCCAGCCTTGTGTTCCTTAGCACAACAATTCACATCAAAGATGGGCAACAAACAAAAACAAGCAAACAATAACTCTTACCACAGGCTCAGCAATTTCATTTGCAAATAGGCAATGCAATGCAAAACAAACCAAATGAGGTACGCTGACTGAGAGGGAACAGTACACTGATGCAGCGTGCCGGGAGAGACAAGCTGAGCGCTGTGGCTCAGGTGAGAAAACAACCCTCAGGGTAATGAAGCTGCCTGGGTGATCAGGTTGGAAAAACACAAATGGGAAAGATTTAGGGCTACAATCAAAGACGCTGATTATTATTACTATTATTAATGTTATTATTATTATATAATTAATGGATTAATTTTTTAAGTTAATAACATGTTAGAATAGAATTAGGATGTTTGGGATTTTTGCTTTATAAATGACTGAAACGAATAACTGACAGATCATTTCAGCACAAGACAGATTACAGTGCAGAGAGAATGTAAAGACAGTGAGATGGACGGAGAGAGAAAGAGAGAGGTGTCAGAGACAGACAGAGCGAGCGAGAGACAGCGAGTGTACTTGTTATTTAGGAGAGTCCATGTCAGCCCATCTGTTGTCAGTAAAAAACAAAATCTGCAAGAACAAAGACAGAGAGAAAGACAGAGAAGGGGTGGATAGTGCACGTGTGTGGGCATGCATGTGTCTCTGTGGATCTGTGTATGTGTGTGAGTGTGTGCATGTGTGCCTAAACCCTGGGGGAATCTCCTGTACCTGCGAACATGGAGGCGACTGAACAAGGCTGACTGCAGCCAACGTGGGGCCCCGAGTCAAAGCAGCTCCGGTACACACAGACACACACCTATGTGCAGACACAAGCTGCCACAGAGGCAGACAGATACATATATAAAAGATAAAGTGTATGATGTGGCTAATGTGTAAAGTGCCAGGAGTCTGAGTGCTGCTCCAAACCACACGGAGGCTCGTCCAGCTCTGAGGGCAGGCTGCAACACATGAAGCAGGAAAAGAAACACGTTTTTCCTTCGTTCCTCTGTTACTCGCCAAAACCCCAATCAGGGAGCAAAGCAGACCACAGAGAAAATGCTGCTGATTACATCCTAATACACACAAATCCAGCAGCTGACACACATGTACACACATGTACACACACACACACATACACACACACACACACTGATTACGTCCTCTCTGGTGCTCCTCTCTCCTCATCCCTGGTATCGGTTACACGGTAAAACCACGTTGATCGCGGATCAGTGTTTTTTGGCACAGGGCGGTGAAAGAGTTCGTGAGCTTAACCTCTAGTCCAAGAGTGGAGAGAAACTAAGGATCCGAACCCCCACGCCCCCCAGCACAAATAAACAGCTACAACACAAAAATGTCTGGCAGACTCGAAACAATTTCCTGAAGGATCTGTCACTGTGCAGGAGGGTGGGGGTGGATGTGGAGGGTGTAAGACATAAGAAGGGGAGAAAATAGGTGGAATGGCAAGGCGGAAGGAGAGAAAGATTAAGTTGCAGAAGAAAAGGGGAGACAGGGAGAGAAAGCGAAAAAGAAATTGGACCTGTGGGTTTGAGAGGTAGGATTGTTCTGCCGTCTCATCAACTCACTGCGAGAGGTGGCACAGCCCAACAAAAAAACTTGTTTATTTGAAGACATGAAGCTTTCTTTTCAGCATCCATCCATCCATCCATCACAGTACACATGCACAAACTGTGACAGCACACACGTTCACACCCCGTGGGACTGCTGACAGGAAATATCTGGCACTCACCTACGGTACAGTTCTTTTGAATGTGCATTAACCAATGCACAGTGCTTACAGCAGCTCCTATTACGCAAGCAAATCTGTGCAGAGCAAAGGAGGGTGGACATGTGAGAGCATATTCTGTTTTTTGTGTGAGCATCTATTTGCATGTTAGTGAGAGCTTATGAGTACATATATATATATATATATATATCTACACACATTTGACTTTGCTTATGTGGCTTGATGCTTATTTATGCCTGTGTGTTTGTGCACACACTTGCCTCTTGTGTGTTTGTCTGCTCCTGTTACTGTGTTTGTGTGCCTGTGGTTGTGCTGGAATGGAACATGGACATTTTGCCACCGAGCTGAATTCACAGAAACGGGCTTGGTCCTGGCCTGCAGAGCAGTATTTAGACTCTGTATTTATGCGTTGGACAACCACAGCAATCTCTATCACCGCCTTGTGATTCATGTTTGTTTGCTTTGCTCGGTGCTGATTCCATTCCATCAAGAAGCTCCTTTTTCTCCCTTGCTCCCCCAAAATGCTTTCCACAGAAACGTTCACGCCATCTCGGGTCAGAGTTTCATCAGCCGCCCCTCATCGTAGCTGACCAAGCATGCAGTGGTTTCCATAGCAAGGATGCGACATTAAAACTAACAACCTCTATAATTATACATCCATATTTCTCCGATGAGTTTGTGTAAACAAGCCCAGGCTCCAGCTCGGGGAGGCGGACTTCTTGGCAGGCCCTGGCTGAGGGTGCCACTGAATGGCTGTCGGAAAACAAAGCCATTTCAGAGTGCGCCTTGGAAAAGAGAAACCACTGTTCTAGGGATGACGGACAGAGAGCGAGCTCCATCTGAGAGACAGAGAGCCGTGATTTGAGCTTAGTTATTGGCTTGAGAAGAAAGACGCTGAGAATATGTGTTGTTGGCAAAGCAGAGGGCAAACAACCTCAGACATCTCAGACGGAAAGGGAAATATGCATTTCTGAGTGTTTTAGATTATGGGCTATCATTGTTCTGTGCTGTGCTTATGTTTTTTTTATACAGCATACACCATTGTCCGATACAATTTGCCTCATGGACAATGATGCTCATATTCTCGTGTCCCACATTTACTTTTTCCTAATCACCATGGACTCTACTCCAAACGTGCATCTTTCCAGCGGTCTTAAGATGTCTCCTCTCCTTTTGCCTGAAGCTATTTTAGTGTTGCAAAAACCACAGTGATGGCTTCTGCATGGCGGATGGAATTAAAGAAAACCGGGAATCTACTTTCAACAACTGAAAATCACTCACAGAGAAAGGAGCCCGTCTGCAATTGAGTTTGTGTTAGCTGAGAGGATGAAAATGAAAACAGAAATCAACAGTGTTGTTGTTTCGCAGAGTTAGCTCTGTGGTCTCTCGTGGTCTGTGTGTTGAAAGGAGATCTAAGCTATCAGTTAACAAAAATGACTTGAACACAGACTTCCCACAGTACCTACACACACACACACACACACACACACACACACACAGGCATATCTTCCAAGCGTGAGAGCAGAATAATGGAAGGAGAAAGGGATGGTTGGAGGAGTGGAAGCAAGAGATGACATACGGTAGTAGGAGAGAGAGAGAGAGAACTTGCACACAGGATAAAATATTCTAATAAGATAAGCATGGAGAACAGCCGAGGAGGGATGAGTGTCTGCATTTGAAGATGCACGGAGCAGACTAATTGAGATGAATACATGAATATATCAGCCTCATCTAGCTGCGATGGGTTCAGCCGTAACCAATGGTTACCATTCACTTGTAAAGCCACGTGAGCGGTCTCCCTCTAAAAAAAAGAAGTCCTCATGCAACCCTCCTTCCTACCCCACCCCAACCCCTCCCGTCACTCTAAACAAACTCCTCTGTAATAAACGAAAGGCAATAACCAGCGACAATAACGCTGTGCCTGCTAACCCTCTCTGAATGAAATATCCAAAGGAGAAGTAGCAGAGGCAGCCTGGATAGATTTGCAAAGCAAGCAGAAAGTCATATATTACACTCTACACTCTAATAAACACTAGGCTATATGCACCCAGGGGAGGTTTGGGTAGGTGGGTGGGAAAGGTGGGGGTTAAATCTCCTTATCCCAGGCCATGCTGCTGCACTGGTGCTAACCTGACCTGTTAGCAGGGTTTACTTTGAAAATCAAATCCGTTTAGTCTTACTGCTTAAAACTGTAATCACTGTAACATCACTGACAGTCACTCAAAGTCAGTCCACGAGTGATTTCCTACATGAATCCAGCTCTTAAAGCACTTTGCAATTCATGGTAATTTGGTAAATTTGGTAAATTATCATGACATAAAATGGAAGTAAATGATTCATAACATAGCATTTAAACAATTTAAAAGGTATCAAGGAATATAAAATTGTACATTTTGTCAACCAACTGTTGAGCTTACATGGTTTTTTTTTAACCCAAAATATATACCGTAACAATACAGAAATGTTTTCCAAAAATACAAATCATTACTTCAGATTCTGGAAGTTATTCTTAATGTCTACGATCTGTTAAATGTGCAATAAAACAGTACGTCCTTTGTTCTTTTCTTCTCACAAGTATGTGGGAGAGTCCATGGTGTCTTTTGCTTGTAATTAAAATATTTCAGCGGCATTTCACCGAGGGAGGTTACCAGATGTTAACATTTAGTGTTCTCAACAAAGATTCATTTAATTTGCGAGTTAGAAATGTGTGAGCTATTTGCATCTCTCTAATGTGACAATCAAAATGCCTTTGTCTTTTTCAAATGCGCTGCTGACACACATGCAACAGCCTTTTTTTTTCCCAAGCGGCTGTGATTTGATTATGGTAATTTTATGTTAACTCTAAAAGATGACATTTAACACTTTTTTATAATCAGATTACTGTTATTGTGCTGCGACAAATCAAGTTATGAGCCTGCCAGTGTTTATTTTTATTTGACTGTGTACAAGCCCTCATTTGTATGTTTGTGTGATCATGTTCCTCCTCTCGCTTGCCTTATTACTGAGTACCTGCGTAGGAGTGTGCATGTGCAGAGATGTCACATAGGTTCTTGTGATCTTCTGCAGCCGGGCCAGGGATTTCAACCTTGACCTTCAACTTTACCAAGGGCAAGAATGTGACGCAAAACAAGATGCTCGCATATTGCCAAATGGAGAAAGATTCCTTGGTTGGGGGGGGGGGGTTGCACGGGAGGAGTGCATAGTGTGTAGGATGTTGAGCAAAAAATAACAGTGATAGAGAAGAGCCCACGCAAAAGAATATGGATGATATGCAACATGCCTCCTGACCTTAATCCTTTCAGGTGTGAGATCATTCCACAGTGTCACATGCAGTCGGTCAGCTATATTACTCACTGTTTTCCAAAGGCTGGGTCAGCGTCCGTGTTGAAAAGAGTCATGAAATAAATAGAGTTTCTCCATGCCTAATCTATCCTCAAATAATACAGTACTTATCAGTCACTCTGTTTATCCAGGCTTAAAAAAAACTGAAGAAGTTGGGCTGGATTTACCTGCAAAGTCAAAGAAGCTAAGTGACAGGAATGAGGACATGTTTTCTGTTTGCTGCGAGCGGGCATTATGTATTTTACTGAGGCAATCTTCTGGAGGTGAGATAGCGTGTGCTCCACTGCGGCAGTATTCTGGTGGGGAAGTCGGTGTGTGTAAGGGTCCACGATGGTACACCGAGATGGAGAGTGACAGCTGTCAGGAGGGATCAGGCTTACCCTGCCCACTACACAGGAAATCAAGCGAGAAGAGGAGTGTATGAGGACAGGCTGCCTCTGTTTACTGCCTCATGGCCTCACCCTTATATAGAACAGACACTCACCGGCCCAGCTAACCGCTGAAAACATATCACTGAGCAGTCATGGTACATTATTTCAATGACGAGCCAATAGGAGAGAAAATGGAGATACTTTTTTTTTCGGCTCCACTGGGGACATATAAAGGCTGTCTGTATATTTATGTGTGAGCAAATGTATGTCTGTCCTCTTTTTCTCTTTCCTGCTCTGTTGCTTATTTTCTCCATTTTATTCCCTTCGCCTTAAAAGCCTCCTGTCTAAAATCACTTCTCTCCTGTCTCTAACCTCTAAACACAGTGTGGCCATTTTCCTCACAAACAGCTCATTCCATATCCTGTGTTTAGACAACGCAATGAAATACAACTGGTTTGTCCGCCGCTCATACACCAGGTGGGCGGGAAGGTGCATGTGTATATATGTGTGTTTGTGTGTACATTGGGGGTGGGGGTGCTGATGGACAGCACAGGCTGGTCCTGGTCTGGGGTTTAGATCAGTGCAGGGTTATCATTGCTGACCCTCTGCTGTGTTTCCGTGACCCCTGGACCCTTAACCCCCCATGACTCAGAGCTGGGCTCAGATAGACGGGAGCAATTGGACGGGATCCCCTGCGGTGCCGTCAGGGCACGACACACGCACGCATACACACACACAAACAAATACACACATGCGCACTCACACACACCATTTGTTGTTTCCTTTACTCCACACCTTTTGTTGCTTATTCTACCCCATGGAAGGAGCAGAAGTGGGGGTGGGGTGGAGATGATCAAGGAAAAGACAAACGGAGCCACGGAGTCAGAGTGGAGACCAGGGGTGGACAAGAAAAAGACTGCTGGAAGATTCAGTGGAATGTCCACTCCCTGTGCATCTTCGTCTCGTGTTTGCCACGTTTGACCGTTAATCAGGCCAGATAAGCCGGGTCTTTATAGGCCGAGCAGATTTACGCCACTCTGCTGGCCTGCTGGACTCCATTCCCAGCAGAGACGATGGGATAACGTACTCACATCTTCTAGCCGTGGATAAGCTGTCCTAAAGGGGCCTCAAAACACACACACACACAGAGGACACTACTGTACAGGAAAAGCAGTTAAAGTGTATGGTGCAGGTGTTCACCATCATCTTTTACTCTCTTAAAAAAACACACACACATATAACACACATGCAGCAGCCACGCACGGCCATTATCTTAGTGATAGATGAAGTGTGTCATGGTGTACGCACAGGCTGCAGTGGAATAAATAAGGCAAGCTCTTCCTGTTGCAAAGAACAACAACATTAACATAATACAAAAGACAAATACCACATCCGATTACTGCTGACGCGAAAACGTTACGGTATATGAGCCTAATGATGATCCACCAACAGGCTGGATCCTGCAGCCTCCCTGGTGAAGGATTTACAGGAGGCTTTAGTTATGAGTTCACAGCCTGAAACACTATGGAGCAAGAGTTAAGCATTCTTAACACTTGCATAATACACACATCAGCAAGAATGTTGCTATACAAACACAAGAGAATGTTGTACCAACCTAAAGCAAAGTTGATGTTTTCTCTTTGATGTTGGATCATACTACAGTCAAGATGCAAGCCCACGCACATGTCACTAATAGAGTTAGTTAAAATATTTATGATGTAATCAGGAGACAATATGTACTGCAGCCCCGCTAACAGCCGGCTAGGAAAACTTTGAGCAGATGCCGAAAATGCCCAAGGTGTTTTCTAAAGACATGTGGGTGTAATAAAGCTCAAAGAAATATTCCTCAAAGCTCACATGATATGTTGCCACAGCAGCCCCCCACCCCACCAAAATTGTCGCTTGATAACATCATAAGCCTCACGCTTCCCCGCATTCTGGCTTTGAGGGAGAGTTCACAAATATCGATTGAACCGCTACAGATCAAAAGCAAAACATAAGTGAGATTTAATTTAGCGAGGACTATTCCTTCAGGGGGAGGTGATATAAAGAAAGATTTTTTTTTTAACCATAAGAATAAAACATGGTTGGGTTTATTTTCTTAACATAGTGGAAATGTTATTTCATATCTTCTGAATTTTTAAAAGATATTTGGATAAATTGTTCAAATAAGCTTGGTATACATATTTTATAGAACTTTTATGTAAGGAGACAGTTGATGATAAATGTAAAATGGTATGCTTGTGTTAAAGGTTAGTTTATCAAAGCAGATCCTATTATGCTTTCTCTTAAAAATACATTTTTCATAAGGGATGATCAGAGGTATTTCCTATGGCAAGCAGAGCCTCTAATGACTGTGCCAGAAGTTCTTTGGCACAAGGCAGCATTTTGCGTTTTAGCTTAGACTTTGCATCTCTAATGTCACGACAATCTCTGATCATTTCATTGATTCAGTGTGGAGTCAATTACAGTTGTGGCAGCCCCCAACTGAGTATCCTCAGCCCACAACACATGGTATGATTTTGGAAAACTGTTCAAGTCATTCCAAGAAATGTAGGAAATGACTAACTAAAGTAAATTTTAAAAAAAAGAGATAAGGCTTAAGTAACATCTAATGTCTCGCGTATTACATCATTTTTATTAATCAACAAATCGTAACGATAGAAGACACAAACCAACCGCACATTTGTCTGTGGTGAAATCTTTTTCCCTCTCATGTCTGTGGAACCTCCAAGCCCATTTGGTCGTTCTGAAGACATAAATCTTTAAAAACAGCTGAGAACTGTAGGTTTTGCATTTACAGGGGACCACTTTCAGCTGTAGATTAAAATTAAAATACATTTGGTGCTTGTCGGTGAGTATTTACAATACCAGTGCAGTGTATGTGGGACTGATTCAAAATAAACTACGGTGTCCATGTTGATCATATTCAAGGAACACGTAACTTATTGCTTATGTAACTCATTCTAAGTACCAGCTTTATCAGGCTCTGGCTGCTCAGGCAATGCATGTAAGTAGGATAAATTTGTTGTTGTTTTTGCTCTTTTCATGGGATTTGGAAAAACGACTCTGTCCTGAGAGTTTCGTAGGGTGGCAAAATGCCAGCATGTAATTAATGGCGGCTCCTGCGACCATCAGCTGAGGCTGTAATGATCAAATTATTTTATATATTATGAATGCATCATTTCACAGGGTGTCCTCAGGGTGGCTATATAATTTGTGCGATATTTAATAAAAAATACTTGTTGAGAGCATTTCCTTGGTGACCTTCCAGAATGCGTGACAGTTATAAAGTTCAGTTCCTAGAATTTACTTCTTAAATGTGACTCACTTGTGAAATTCTCGTTGTCACTTCGACAGTTTCGTTTTCTCTGTATTGTGATATGCAGCAACACGCTATCAATAGAGCTTCTTGAAAGAAGCAGATGAATCTACAGACCCATCAGGGTATGTGAGAGCTAAACTTTTAACACTTTCCCATGCATTGTAAAAACCTGACGAAAACTAAAACAAATATTATCTTATTTCCCCTTAAGGTGTTCTTTGAAAGAGCCATACATGAACAGGTTCTGCTGCTCTGATGGAATATAAACACTTACAAGTCTCAGGTAAGACCTACCATCCTTCCAAGCTCACACCAATATAAAATGCCACATACATTCTGATGAACTCCGTCTTGTCATGCTTAAATGTGACTTTACTGTCCTTTTAAATTGCTCTGATGACGAAGAGATTGGATCTCAGGTGACTGCTGAAGACAAGATAAGCTTTAGGAGGAGAGCAAAAGTACACTGAGGGAAAGGTGAGTTACCAAGAAGCATTCAGGCAGTGCACCACCACACCTTTGAACCCTGCTCGTCATACTTAGATCACTCAAATAAAGTAGGGCAGTAAAGATTAGCCGCCTGTTTTGTTTCTGTTTTAAACATTTGTGATTTTGAATTGGAGGGTTTCGGTGAGGGGCCATACCAAACCACATCTGATGCCTCTGAGGCAACAGCCCAGAGGAGACTTAACACTAGTTTGCAGTAAATTGCTGCATTATGCTGATTATATCCTCTAAATACGTCAAAACTCCACTTCACATCTAGCTTCTTGTTTTAGGCGTGAGCTGTACCTCCTAATTTTAACTGAGTCACATTCAACATACATTTATTAACAGGGTTTAATATATGTGTGACACTATGAAGGGTTTTGAAAATTCATCTAATGAACATAAACTACACATGCTGAACTTTTCCACACACAGTGCAGCCTACACCAAAGTCGTGAGGAAAAACCAGCAGGAGGCTCTCAGCTCCAAACGACTCCAAAAGCTGGTGAACAAAGTGTTGCACAATGCTTTTTTTTTTTTTTTTTTTTTTTTGGCGAGGGGACATATTCACTAAATATAGCTACGCCACAAAGCAAAAGTATTTGATTAGAAGTAGAACTAGATGATGCTACATTCAAAATGACTGTAAAAAATAAAATAACAAATAAATTATATAATTATTATATACAAAATAATTATTGCCAAAATACAGTACACATGTAGTAAAGTAATCATTATGTATACTGGTCTCCTTCAAATTTTATCCATTATTTTCTTCGAACTTCCTGGGAATTTTCCACAAAATAATTGTATCGTTTGGTACAATTTATAAGGAAAATTGTAATATTCTTGCAAAAATATTTATTTAACATTAATTCTCTATTTTCTGGAAAATTACTATTCGTTATTAGAAATTTAAGTCTGTACTCGTGTTGAACTGCTACAATTTTCACGTTTGTTTGTCCAGCTGACCCGATGGGGACTGTATTTTAGGTTTTACTGTTTTTCATAAAATCAGTACAGTGTACTTTTCAAAGAACCTCTTAGAGATTATTAGGAAATTATTAGGAAATTGAATTTCTATAAAAAGTGAAATTGCAAACACCTCAGGTTTGTATTTGAGCAAAGTAGTTCTTGAGGACATGTCAGAAAAGATTGTAGGTTAGCATCCTGAACTGACAGCCAACTCAGCCTCCCTGAACGACAGTCACCACTGTGCCATAAGTAAAGCGAGTCACCTCCAGTTGTTGCTGTGGAGCTGCTGCAGGAGCCATTAAAAAACAGTTTTACTAGGAAAGTCCCAAGTGTGACTGTGTGTAATGAGTGTAAAGCAGAGATTATTACTCAGATTGTTCAGTCAGGCGTCTCTGATTACATGACGGTTATAAAGCTAAATATCAACAATAAATCTAATTTTATGACAGACTTACAGGTGATGTAGTAGTTTACGTTCCTCTTGAACTCCAGGCCCATGTAGTTGGGGCTGAACTCCTGGAATTTGATGGTGAACTTGATGTCTTTCTCCGGTTTGTTACAGTTGACCAGAACGTTAGGATCAAGGACTGTGCTGCAGCTCTCTGCCTGCTCCCTCTTCACCAGATACAGCTTGTAGTACTCATAGTCTCTGCCTTGGTCCGCTTTGGGACAGATGATGTCCAGCTTGTCCCCGATGTCTGGATAGATCACCAGTCCCTTTCCAGCCAGAAACCTGGTTACGTGAAAAGAAAAAGAAGACGAATTGTTATTTGCGTGTAGTAAAGGAAGTCTAGAAAGGCAGCCACATAATTCAGCAACAATTTATACAGTCTTAATACTTTGAGCTACAGGAGTTATGGGTTTAAATTTGTCTGGCACAGGCTTTTAGGCACAGCGTAGATAATTTGGCCCCACAAAAACATTACATGTAGCAGCTTGACATTGCTCAGCATCAGTCGACAGAGAGTTTCACACTCCTTTAAAGTTTTTTCTCATACTTGGATCCAAATCAAAGCATACCGAAAGTTTACAAGAAGGGAAACAAGATGGCCAAACACAAAATGGCTGCCGCAGAAATGGTTACAGATTACATCCAAAGAATGCCATGGATTCTTTTTCATATTTTTAGAGTTCCAAGCAAGACCCGAGCTTCAACTTAATATCCGCGCTGCCTCTACTACCCCTAAGTCCCAGTTTCTGGAAGAAAACAGTGCACAGGGGTCAGCCGGGAGGTTAAGGTTTCCTGGTTCATCTTCCCTCTGCCATGATCATCTACTGGAGGATTAAGATAATCCATGTGGCCTTACTGTACCTCTCCACCTCGCTCACTGCTGCCAACTCAATCAGATCAGCGTTTGTTCTCTTTTATTCACTAAAGGTGGGGAACAGAAAAAGGAGACTCACTGTGTGTGTGTGTGTGTGTGTGTGTGTGTGTGTGCGAGGAGAGGAGGCAGGGGTACACTGAGTAGTCGCAGTGTGTTTGGGCAGTGGTGTGTATGTTTATGCATGTCTGCATGTGTGTGTATGTGAGCGAGTCGGTCAGCAAAATGGGCTGAGGTTGCGGTCTGATGGGGGGGGCGGCAGACGGACTGAATCATTGTTCTGGACTTGTTTGAGGCTTAAAATGTCAACATGGTTCAGCTCTGCTGTCCCAGTTAGCCAAGCATTAACCCAGACAGCCGGACTGACCACGGGTGTGTTTATGTACGTGTGTGTATGTGTGTGTGTGTGTTGTAGTCGCAGACAGCGAGCACAGCAGCGGGGCTATCTGCTAGATCTGCCCATGCCAGCGGATTTAAGCAGGATTTAGCTGCGCGCAATGCATTTGTTGTTCTTTCTGATCCCTCACGTTTTAACAAGACATCAGGGCCTCTGCCCCTCTCTGTCTCTCTCTTATTTTTCTCTCAGAGTGTAATCTCACCTTATCTACAGCCCCTCATTTCATCATCACACACATCATTTCACCACTAAATAACTGACTCTTCAGACAGGCCCAGGGAAGGGAGGACGGTGATGCCTCCTGAAAGAGACTGATAGAGGAGTATGTGAGTATAGGGGAGCTTATGATCACCATCCCTCCTCCTCTGATGTTAAACATTGGCAGACAGCCAGCCATTGTAAGAAACAATAGTTTAAAAAGTGCCATTTCTGAAGAAATACCCTCCATGAAAATGAACATGATTGGATTAAAGCCTTTTCAACATTCATGACCATTCTTCTTGGACAGGCACATTACCCAATAAATGACTTCATTCACTAAGGAGATAAATGCAACACGAAATTTGCAAAACGGTCAGAAAATCCTGTCCATCACCCCGCGACACACACACACACACACACACTACCCTTTTATTTGACAGAATATGATGTCATGAAAGCATGCGTGGATTTAGGACCTGTCGAGCGAGCCTTGGGAGCGGGTGAGACGTTATTTCCACGCTATTGTCTGATGCTCATTGGAGGGGGCTGGGGGTGAGAGGAGGGGTTTCAGTAATTCAAGGGCCGATAAGCGAGAGAACGCAGGGTATCCTTTGTCCTGCCTCTCCCAACAATTTGCTGGTTTTCAGCAGGAACACTCTGCATGTGCTCGTATGTGTGTGCGTGTGTGTGTGTCTGTGCACCATGCCAGGGTACACGTGCATGAGTCTATGAAGACATGGACACAATCAGTCTCTAATTGGATCTACAAGATGCATCAGTGAGGCATAAACAAGTTTCCATGGCAACATTAGGCTTTGTTGCTGACCACCCCCTCTCTCTATTCCTCCCTCGATCCCCCCAATCTCAGCCCCCTCTATTTCTGCACCCCAATCTCATTCCCTCTAGCTTTATCCTTCCCTCTCAATCACCTCCTCAACATTTCCCTCATTCTACACCCCCCACACCTCCCATCACCTCCTCCTCCTTCTCTCTCCACACACACACACAAAAAACACCTACAGAAAAACAAGTGAGAACCAGAGGGGTGAAAAAAAGGAAAACCGTGCAAACATCACAATTAGACATTGATTTGTTTCACTCAACAAGTAGGTGTTTTCTATTTTCTAGTTTCATTGTAGGGAAATCTTTGCCAACTCTTGTTTTTGTTTTTCAAACATTGTTTTAAAAATACTTAAAAGCTCAGCTCTCAAATAAAACGAGTCTCACAACCCACTTCTCAGTTTTACAACCCATTTATTCCATTATGAAAGTGAACTGCAACAATTTAGATGAATAATTAAGATTTCCAAAATCTTAATATCTTAATATCCCTGAAGGATTTAATCACAAGCCGGCCCCTGTCATTGATTCAATTTTCCGAGCAGGCCTCCTCGTTGGTGGTTAGATAGCTATCCTAAGTGAATTCTCCGCTTCTGTTTCCCAGCCTTTGTTAACTGTCTGCTATAATGAGGCTCTGGCTGCTGTGGAGGTCTGGAAGCGCCATCGCAGATGGGAAAGAAGCAACATAAAAGAAATAGGGCAGCAATTAGTGTTTAGCCCAGTTTAAAAGCCCTCCACTTGGCAAGCTGCAGCCCAGCTCCAGTCCAGGATGTGAAACTAAACTGGTGGGCTGGGACTTTGTCTCCCGTTTGTCTCTCTGTTGGCTTAATCAGCACCACTCCGGTGCTACACACAGCCACGCAATGGAGAGGAGGAGACGAGTGACTGAAGATTATTGTACTTTTGAGAAGGTCGAAAGGGAAAAAGGGGGGATAGAGAGGTTGAATTGCATCTTTCATTCATGTTGTCTGGAGACTTTATAAAACCTGTTGATGAAAGAGGTTTGAGTGCACAGAGGAAGAGCCGAACAGATACAAACGATGTTTCTGGGAAATGACCCTGAACGTGAGAGAGCCTTTATCCCCCTCATGTCAAACGAGGTGGATCTGCCTGGACCAAACAAAATAAAGAGAATCATTTTCAAAACAACCAAATGAGGTTGGTTTTGTTTCATCTGGATGGCTCCACGTTGTGCTCAACCCTGTAAAGAGCTTATACAAACAGACCTACACTGCAGCACAGCAGAGAGAGAGAACAGAAAACAAGGAAGCAAAGGAAAGGAGAGGAGAGTGGAGAACCCCCTCCTCTCTCTTTTTACATTCCACTGGTGAATATGAGCACATGATCTCACATATGCTACACACACACATGCACACACACACACACACACACCTCCCCATACGAATAGACACACACGGATGTGAGAGCACACAAAAGCACTGTGGGGTGCATCCTGGACCTTCCCAGCCCAACTTCCCAGCCACCCCTATTCAAGCACCCTGCCCTCTCCGACTTTCATATAAAACGCCGCCTACACTAAGGCCCACTCAGAGCCCCTTACAGAGCCTCCTCAAAGCAGCCCTTCCCCCAATGTTCTCCACCCCCGTCCAGTCGACTCAGGCCTCTGCCCTGAGCATAGCGCTGGCAGGCAGTCTTAGCCACTGAATGAATGGACCCGAGACACAGGAACTGTGAGAGAAAGAGACAGAAACGGCTCATATCAACAGAATGGTGTCAAATTGATTTGTTCCTCCCGAGCAGAAGCAATGAACATGCCATACATGTCAATTATCCTCAACCACATACACAATCTATATGCAATAAATCCCTACCAAGGGATAACACGGCAATAGCACAGATGTAGGCTCTACCTCTTCCTCTTTGTCTCATTTCTGCAGCTCAGCATTCAGTTTTTCCACTCTTTCTCTCTGGCCTTTAAAGCACATGAGTGCATCATTTAAAAACAAACACACATAATACACACACTCCGCACAGTCATCACTACAACAGGTACTTTATTCCCCTTGCTCTCAGTGTGGTAATTATCACGCCAGGAAAAGTGTTCCCTCACCAATTATCATTTCTCTTTTACATTATCCACAAAATCTGTGCAGCTGTTTCCCCTGCTATTATTGCAGATGACACATTCAGTGCAGTAGCTCTATTTATGGAATTTTTCAATCAATATTTCATAGGCTTACAGTTTGGAAATATTACAGTAATTTACCCACAGGACAGTGTAACCACTGTCATGTGAGTGACACAAAGCTGCATCATGCCAAGATTATTGGAGTTGAGCTCTTGTGTAATATATAGCAGCAGGGGTTTAAAGCTGATTCACTTGTTTTAATCAATCTAAGTTTTGCGTAATCACAGGGTACAAACGCAACCTGTTCTCATTCAAGTCAATCAATATTACATAATTGTCTTCTAGCAGGGACTGTTTCAGCCTTAAACCACTAGCAGATCCATCAAGATAAAGCCACATGTTCACTCTGTCTCACAATGGAAACATTCAAACAGCAGCCTCTGAAATGGCTTCCCCTCTTGATGTGTGGTTGAGCTCCACCAAGCGCTGTTGACACAATGTGATCATTTCATACTGGGGAGAAAGGGACGTATCATCAAACTGTCAGTGTGTTTGTACAGCTCCAGAAAAATTTGCCACATCTGTAGTACTGTCAGATCACGTGAACTGTCGGTTATCTGACTAGCGGGTCTGAAACCAGCTTTAGCCGTCTCCCTCTAGCATTTGAAGTGACTTCACGGGAAGGTGCATCGGTCGTAGATTCATGCTCGTAGCCAGCGGCTCAACCTGAGTGCTTGTATACATAGCTGACTTCTGTCAGGCCGTCGCAGGGGAAGATGTTCTTAGGGAGGCCTGACTGTAAACACACACACACATAAACACACGCCCCGCAGTGTACACACACCGGTTTCCTCACATGTCAAACATGGTAAACAAGTCGTCTCAATGCTGATGCAGGCCACACACACACACACACACACACACACATAGCAGAGGTACATGAACAAACACAAGGATCCTGAAATTAAGCAAAACAAGGCCCATCTGGCTCCAGAATTGTTTAGCAAAGCAGGAAGACCCCTATTTGACCCTTATTATAGAAAAGCAGGACAAACTCGCCAACGGGTAGTGGTATTGAATGAAGTATAAACTCAATCCAAGTTGCATTTAAACTCCAGACTTGGCCACAGTGACTTGCTGGTGAGCAGAAAGCTCTGTATTTTCCCTCTGTGCTGTCCCCATTAGAGAGACATAAATGAAGATGTCAGAGGCAAAAAAGGCAGACAGAATATCCTGAATTCCACCCCGCAGAGAACTGCTTTTGTACGTGTGAACACAGACACCCTCTCTCTCTCACAGACACAGACAAACACACACTAGCTTCAGTTAGCTCAGTCAACAGGCTGGCATGCAGAGCAAATCAGATTCAGCGTGACTCATAACAGTTGCTCTCAAGCGAGTTATAACACACACACATATACACACACACACAAGCGTGGCTGACACACACCTCTCACGTTCAATAAACAAGTTCAGTATGCTTGCCCTCCATCACTGTCACATGAGGGGCTAGCATCACACCATCGGCGGCCGTAATGAGTTAACAAGATGACACCCAGATGGCCTTGCCACAAGGAGGACAGAAGTGGACGTTGTTAGTAGAAAAACAGGCTGAAGAGCACTGTTGAGCGAGAGGAGTGTCAGAAGTCATTATGGGGGAGAAAGAGCATAATCTGTTTCTTCTTATGGCCTCTGTGGTTTCTGTCAATGCCGAGCCCATCCCTCTCTAAGAGTAGGGGAGTTAAGCGAGAATGGGTGTATGCGGTTGTGATTGAACGTCATCCATGGTATCACTGACAGCAAGAGAAGTCCCAGACTGTTGCACTCTGCGTCTCCACTTATTCATCCCGGAGCCCAGGGACTGAGCTCTTCCAGCTGGTGGGAAGAGAAGAGAAGAGAAGAGAAGAGAAGAGAAGAGAAGAGAAGAGAAGAGAAGAGAAGAGAAGAGAAGAGAAGAGAAGAGAAGAGGATATCTGGCTCGACGAGAGAGCTTGGGTCAGTTTCAGCCCGAGTTTAGCCCTCATTCTGGGGTTGTTCTGTGACCCAAACACACACAAGCCTCCTTCCTCCTCCCCTGGTTCCTTCCCTGGCCACGACACAGCACACACACACACACACACACACACACACACACACACACACACACACACACACAGCCAGCTGCCTCCCATCACTGAGGAGCAGCCACAGATGGGCTCTGCATGCTCCGTAAAGATCTCTCCACAGGCCCAGTCTACAGTTGCTGCCAAAGCCGCCTGGCCCGAACCCACTGTATGTGTGAGCGTGTTTGTGCGACTGTGTGTGCAGCTATACGTGTGTTCATACATGCCTGAGTGGGTGACTGTGTGTGTGTTAGTGTGCCAGACACCCTGAACGTGCCAGAGCAGAGTTTGTGTTTGCGTGTGTGTGTGTGTGTGTGTGTGTGTGTGTGTGTGTGTGTGTGTGAGTGGTGGGGAGGCTGGACAGTCGTTAAGAGAGAAATCCCTCAGGACTAAGAGCTGCAGAGCAGAGAGTCAAGAGCTGGACCAAGATGCAAGGTTGTAATCAGTGCAGAGCAGAGCAGGAGGGGAGAAAGCAGGAGACCCTCCCAGACAAACAATGGCATCTCTCACACTCACCCAATTGTGTTCCACTCCCACTTGGGGCAGCGAAGGAGAAACTACACAGAAAAAGGAATCAAAAGCACTATCAAACTCATGCAGCTTGCCCAGGTTGCTAACCAGCAGCCATTCTCTGTGCTGTATCTCTGAAACCATCAACAGCCCCTTAACATTGTGTATTAATAAACACAAAACCATGCCTGCACAAACACACACACACAGACGCAGTCCTGTTTCCATCGCTTCTGGAGACGCTGCATACATTTATATTCATTTCCTGGAGGCTTAACCACCACCTAACCATATCAATAAACATTACTTGCCTAATCCTAAGCCTGACCTTAACCCAACCCTAACCTCAACCTAACCTTAAAGCAAGTCGTCACCCTAATATTGAATGATTTATGTTGTGGGAACTTGCATTTTGTCCCCATAAGTAAGGCAGGTCCTCCCAATGCGACTTTTTTGTCCCCACAACTACTTTAATATGCATCCTCCATATTATAAACAAGTTATTTATATTGTGTTTGGATTAGATAGAGCTAGCCACAGTTAAAGTCAATTTTTAACAACTGCCCTCCTGTCTCAGCGTGGTTAAAAATTACTCAAGGGATCACAGTTTTAGGCTTAGTAATGAAGCAAAGTGAAACGCTGAGTCAGGCTATGGTTTGTAGCTAAAGTTAGTAACTTATGCTCTCTGAATGAGAAGGTTCTCGGCACATCGGGGAGTAAGGAGATGTAGTTAGCTTACTCAGCAGCATTTTGGCACAGAGACGTCTGGGAATCAAATCAGTGAGTGATCAGCCACAAGACATCTTCCAAACAAACCTGACACCCATCACTAATGAGGTTTCTTCTTCAACATGTTGGGAAACACACACATTTGCTTTCTTGTCTAGAGTAATTGAGAAAATTGATGCCCCTCTCATATCTGTATGGCAAATATGAAGTTGGAGCCAGCAGGCGGGTAGCTTAGCATAAACACAGAAACAAAAAGGTAAGGTACCAAAAGCTGACCAGGACAACCTGTAACACGTGTCATTTTTACACTTTGTTTTTTGTCTGGATTAAACAAACAAGATCTTATTTACCTAGATTTAGGGTTGAGGCAGAATTTGTTAGCTTTGGACAGGGCCAGGCTAATGAGAGTGGTATCGATCTTCTCAGCTAATATGAATCTAAATAATCACCCAAAGGGTGTTTTGCTTTGTTTTGCCTTCCCCCTCCTGTCTTAAGCTAAAGTTAAAGAAAGACTCTTTTGGAATATAGAATCCTGCTTCCAGTTTCAATTTTAAAGCAACCTTATCAAGGGGAAACTGAACTGATATTTTATGAGCCTGCATGTTGTTAACAGGTGTTAATATGACACAGCTACAGAGAGTCTGGAGGACTGGAGAGAAACCAAAGTCTTCCTGGAAGAACAAAGAGAAGACATGGTGCACAGAAACCGAATCAATCAATCTCTGCCAGAACACGTCTGGCTTTGACAGCATAGATCTGAACCCAGAAGTAAAAGATAGCACGCAGCAAAGTTCAAAATACTTTCATTGTTCAGCTGTCAATGTGAAAGACAATTGCAAGGGAGAGGGAGGGAAAATACTAACACAATATTTATCTTGCCTCCCCTTCCCTCCTGACTCACTCTTTTTTAATGTATTCCTGCTATTGTGAGAAGCGCTGGGAGATGGATGGGGAGAGGTGTCCGGTAGGTGATATGTGTCTGCTACAAGCACAGTGCAGTCACTCACACATTTCCCCTGTCTCCAATCTCAAGCAACGGCAATAATTCAGTAACCAACAAACAGGGACTTTTTTCGTGGCATTTCAATTGTCGCTGGTTGGTGGTTTTTCTTCTGCATTGTTCTTGAAACTGCTTCCCTGGGAAACTGGGAAAGTCAAACAGCTGACGAGATGTCACCTCATGAACTCTCTCCTTGGTTTCACACACTCACAAACAGCCACGTCGGCGATCTGACACATACTCTCCCTCTCAGGCCTTCTCTTTTTTCTCCTTGCACACACACACACACACACATACAATTGTAAAGATCTCTCATCAACTGCTTGTCAAGCTGAACGGCACACATCGCTGTCTTAACAGGCTGTGAGCTTCAGCCTCTAACATGCACTGACTGTTGCCTTTCAAGGCTGGTGGCTCTTGAGCATATCACGTCAGACATGCGAGTCTTATGATGGCCTTTCCTTAATTCACAAGTCAGGGTAAAAGCTCACAGTAAATCTAAGGGATTTCCGTAGAGTATGAACACATTCTTATTAACTTAGTTTTTCATTTAGCCTACAGCACTGCAACCTTGAGAGAGCGTGTGTGGCGCAATAAAATTTAGCTTTAACAGTCATTTCCCTGTAGCGATACCTGTTCACTGTGCATGCCCGTACCTGGGCCTCACAAATGCCTGTTGTGACTGGTCATGCGGTGCTATATGGGAAGCCTGTATGACCTGAGGAATTATCCTGTGTTCGAACAGGGACATATGCATGCATGAGTGCTCAAACACACACACACACACACACACACACACGTTTTTGCATGTGCATGTACATAATACACATGCACACACATTCTTTAAAAGCCAACAGTAGCGAAACAAGAGAAGATAGGCCTCTCTGTGTGCAGCTGACAGAGTGAATTACATGGTGAGCTAAAACACTAGCTTCCTGTCTCACACAACAGCACTGGATGGCTTTCAGATGGATTTCGCAGAATCTTGTACAAACACTGAGTCAATAATGGGGTAATGGCCGATCGTTGAAGAAGAACAATTCACAAGTGATTTGTGGAGAAGATGTGTGTTTAAGGGCACTTTGCTCCAAAGTCTGTCACCCAGCCATAACAAGGGCGCTCTGCCAGGAGGTTCCATTTGCAGGGCTTGACACCAGAACTGCATGCAGTTACCTGAATATTCCTGAGCCCTTAATATGTGGCTCAATATACCTCATCATAGACAGGTCTTGGAGAAAAAAAAGAAATCCCACTGATGAAAAGCTGATAATTCTGTCGCTAATGATTCAGGAAGTCATGAAATCAATGACAAATTTGTGTTATGAGCAAACGTACAAGACATTTTAATCCTTCAGCACTTTGCCTCTGATATTTATGTCTGTCGCCAGTGCTTTCATTATCATAAAGCGTGTTTAATATTTCTCAGCTGTGTGAGAGGGCCGCCACACTACAGATGATTGAGTGCACTAGATTTAGAGGCTCTTTTCTGTCTCCCCTTCTCTTTCTCCAGCTGTGTCCACGTACTTCAGGACCTATACACACGACAGTGTCGACCGAGAGAGAGGGTAACAGAGAAGAAGAGGGGGAGGGGGAGGACGCACTGTGCGAGCACTGAGGACATGGTGCCAACCAGAGAGGCCCACCGTGCCTCAGTCCCATCTCTCCAGCTGAGGGCTTTGATTCGCCTGATTGTCTCCAATATTGAGACACACAATAAACACAACACTTGGCGGCCATTTGCAATTCTAATCAGTCCCTCTTAACTGGCCTGGACAACCCAGCTACAGCCCTCTGGGATATCACTCATCTGACTGCAAAATAATGACACAATCATTGCCATGGCTACGCTCCTATTGCATCCCATGAGCGGCACCGCGGAGAGGATATTAATACACAGGAGCTCTTGGAGAACTAAATGAATTAGCCAGGAGATTAGCTAGATACCAGGTTAACGAATGTGCCACGCAGGCAACTTCGCCTGTCTAGCTTTTGGGGAGTGTTCACACCTCCCCCCCCACCCCTTCCCACCAAATCACTAGCGGCAAGCAGGCAAGCTAGCAGGTCCACACCTGCTTCTGTGGGACATGTTACAACAGGATTTCAATAAACCATCTTCTTTAAACATGAAATTCTGTCTATGTAAACTCAGGCTGATTGTTTCTTGATAAGGCAGCAAGTTGCAAGCTTCAGCACTATCTGATTTTGACATGCCATGAAGTGACGAGAAATGTGCATGCAGGCTGTGATATGATAGTTATCCACCGTAAAAAGTCTGTGTTTATGTTTTTCGGATGTTAAGAATTTTTTAATCAATGCAATTTAAGAAGTTTAAGATAAGCTAAAAGATAAAAAGGCTTTATCTATAACAAACTGTCCTAAAATCACACATCTCAAAATTATAAAAGCCCATCTGTTGGCTCTTCCGGTGCTGTTTTCATTGACTTGACAACATGATGGTAATAGATGCTTGCAGATAAATGAGTGCAAAGTGACATGCAATCATCCACGTTTTAGTCGCCTTGATGTATTTGCTTTAACAGTCACCCGGAAGATGAGAAACTCAAATTTATTTCAGAAAATAACAGGCACATCTTATGAAACTGGCTATTTGACTTGCAAATCACTCAGATGATTCATAACGGCGACCATGCTCGTCTGCCCTCGTTTTCAAGCGAGCATGAGCGCACGCCTGCGTCCATGCGACCAAGAGTGTGTGTGTGTGTGTGTGTGTGTGTGTGTAGCTGCTTACAGAAGCATGTGAATGACAGCCTGTCAGTGAAAGAGATGTCATTATCTAGCTGATGTCTATGTGAGTTGTGACCGGGGGCAGGGTCACATCACTAGTGCGGACCTGACACTCTGCGAACAGGAAACATTACTTTTTGATTTCCCTCCAGAGGGGAAACACTCTTGTCACAATATGCAATACCACTGTTCGACCTCATTTAGAGGTTATTCCAGTATGTGCAACAAAAAAGTATGTGTGCCAGTGCACTCAAGACAATAGCAAGAACGATACTTATCTCAGTCTTCTTTGACAGAGTCTATTTCTTAAAAAAAAACGTGGCTTTTTTTTTCTTGCTTTGTTCACATGGCCTTGAAGAGAGGAGCTCTGCTAAACCTCTCCCCTCCCTGTCCTTAGCCTTTGACATTTTCTGTGTAACAACAATACATGGGTTTTAGTTCAGCGTCCTGAAGTCGATCTGTTAGGATGCTGATAAGAGAAGCTGACGGATAGGTTTAATCAGCCAAACCCAGGGATCAAGACCACGAGACAGATCAATCAAAATGCTGTGTGGTTTATAAAAGAAACAGCTTTTATCAGTGTCACAGGGATCTCTGTCTGCGCTGTGTCCACTGGGGCAAGAAACCGGTATCAGCACAGGAAACTAAATGTAAAAAATAGTATCTTAGGTACATGTGCTGAAAGCCACATTAACCAATGAGACTAAAAGTAACACACCAAATGCAGTGGAGAGAAAAAGCACACAAAAAAAAGGAACATCTGTAATCACTATCACGATTTTATTAAACAAAACTCTCTGAAAAGGCAAAATGTCCCTGGTCTCTAACTTACTAAACATTTCCTGACATAAATTGAAATTAGAATCCAACTAAATCCCTTCTGCAAAATAAAAAACACTCAGCAGAAACTTTGCACTGAAAGTTGCACTGAAATCTAAAAGGAGTACAACAGAGAGACTGCAACTTCTACATGAAACAAACAATGGATCTATGTGTAAGAGAGGCGCTGTAATAACTAGGACACGGTGTTTTTAAAACACAGCTGCCTTCTGTGTCTTAAAAGCAGCTTCTTATCACAGAATTTGAGTGACAAGTCTATTCTCTGCTTACAATCTGGGCTCATGATTGTAAAAGACAGCTACACATGTCCCATCCAATCCAAGACAAATTAGTTGCTCTTTCTTTCCTCCCTTGGATGGGAGATCTTATCCAGGCGGACATGCTTAAGTTGTCAGTGGGTTTCTAAAACCCATATTGAACAGCATATTGACTGATGCAATCGCGGAGACACACATCATTAGGCTCATTAACAGTGGATGCAAAAGGGGAGGACGGCCTAACTGGTGTAGAGGGAGTCTGTGTCTCCTCTGATAACACTCGCCTTTAACAAGCAGAGCGCAGGCAAGATGCAGGCTGTCGGTATTAAAATGAAATGTGTGTGTGCGTGTGATGTGTGTGCTAATAAATAGCTTGCTTGACAAGATGCTATTCTCATTCACACAGTTTGCTCTGTGATAACTGGGCGGATTGTGGCCTCGTAAAGACGCTCCATGTGTTGTTTTAGGAAGCCATTACAAACCGGGCCGTCTCCATTACAAGGGCTATCTGATCATTATTACCCCCATCTGTAACGCACACTCAAACCTTAATCTGCACAAGCCAACCACAGCTGACTCCTGAGCTGGCACGCTCTCTCACACACACACACATCCACACCATCTTCTGCTGTGATATACTGCTGTGTGTGTACATCTAAACATGACACCGCAGCCATTCCCTCGTCACATTGCGGCTTTCGGGTCAACACGTTTTACTCCTGCCTACTTAAACTACACTGAGTGCAGCGCCGCGATCCTGTTGAACCCAACGACTCGCAAGTCTCTTTGCAACGGCTGAACCCCAACACCCATGCAATGCAATCGCAATCTCCCAGAACTGCCAGCACCCTTCAAAGGCTCATCACAGGACGCACATCTAATGCAGAGAGAAGGCCGGTTAAAGCCTCAGCCAGGCATACTGCTTTGAAGCGACTGCTCCAGCCCCTCAAATAGGAGCCAAATCATTTCCCTTCCCTCTGCCATTCCATTGTGTGAGAAGTGCACCAGGCGGCTCTATTTGGTGGTCGCATGTGGGGCGCCTTCAAGGATCACGCCACTCCATTCCAGAGCAGGGCCACTGCAGGAAATGAGACTCTCCTGGATGCACAGGGGTTTCTGGACAATAAATATATTCATGCGTTCATGTATATTTCAAATAAGAATTTGACTCAGCCCGCATAATGCACATGCAAGGTTTTCAACTTTGAGATTCTTGACATGCACGAGGTGCTACAATCAGAAATGTATAAATAAATCAGAAAATGCAGCAAACAGAGCTACTAAAAGCAGCAACACGGGCCTGGGCCTGCCGCACAAAAAGGACTCACAGAGGTTTGTCTGCAAAGAAAAGCTTTCATCTTGCAGACAGGAGAGGAGAGGAGAGGAGTGATGTGGTGGAGGTTCAGGCTGTCATGTTTCGCAGCGGGGGACTTGAGAGACAGATGAGGAGAATAACTAAAAGTTGTCAAAGTTTTCAGTGCAAGGGAAAATGGAAGATGAGACAGCAAAGTGCGCAAAGAGCGCCACACATTAAGATTTGCAAGTTAAAATCACAGTATGAAATATAACATGACAAGAGCCATAAGAGGACAAACTACCACGGTTACTCATTAAATCAAGTCAGCGCGATTGCCTGCAGTCTTATTCTTCGCATAGCTCATAATGAAAAGAGAGGAGAGGTTTCAGGACATCGTGTTTGTTTTAGCAGACCTTCACTCCTATTTCCAATATCGGAGAGATGAGAGGCTTCCATGGCAAAGCACATCATGGGGGAGAATAAACACAGATCTGATGGGAAACATGTGTGTGGGAGATGAAACGACCTCCCTCGTATGAATAGGATGAAATATAGACCTATGTCCTGCTGCGCTCCAATCACGGCCGCAAGAAGTCGGCGTGGAGGGGAAACGGCAGACCCCCGGCGGGCTTTCTCACTCAACACACACACACAAGCTGCCAATATGGCCGAATTCATGTGGAGGCCAGAGTCTGACAGTGACATCTCCATTCACTCTTGAATTCTTTTTCTCTTCCCAACATGCATGGACACACACACACACACTTGCGCACACACATACACTCACAGAGAGCCAGAGGCCATGGGAGGAGGAGCAGCGCTGGGGCATTAAAAAAGCCTTTCTCCCTGCCGTGGGTCTCTGTGGGGTTTAGCATGGCATTATGGGAAGATTAGACTTTAGAGTGCTCTACTATCTGATGTCATTGTTGGTTTTACGTTGTCTGGATGGCTTGTGGAACTCGGACCTGATGGCAGGCACATTTCTCTCAAAACAAAATGCTCGGGGTTGCAGTTGTGATTGATTGCAGGTTCCTATTGTATCTGTCTGGTATGCCTCTATTGGAAGAAGAATTAGTCAGACAAAAACTCATGGAAAACGCTCCACATCTGACTCCATCAATCAAGTCAGCAATCAAAATAATTTGATTAAGAGACTTAAATCCCGCTGGCTTACGAGACTGTGCTCAATAGTCCAGAGACAAACTCGATTTACTGACAATCCATACATGATAGCATTAACTCCACTTTTAGGCTAAAATCTTTTTCCATTACTTAGATTTTTCTAAATATCAAGGGGAGAGCAAAGGAAATGTCTGAGCTATTCTGTTTACTCAGGGAGAGGAAAACTTGGAAAAAAATTAAATAAACAAGACCAACTTTAAATACATAATAAACAAGCTGTCCAGACAGCTAAACTAATTTGGAAGTTGTTTAAAAGGAGGGCTTATTTACAAAACACAGAAACTTTAGAAATGCTTTCATGGATCTGGTAAATGGCAATATATCAGAGATGCACGATTGTGGAAAGACTGGGAGAAGGAGGTTGCTGAATATGTGTGTAATTGTCTTTTTCCCCCCGTTTCCGAGGTGTGAAAGGGAATGCAGGGTTGAGCTGGGGTGTCCCAGGGAGAGGCGATTGAAGCGTCAGTCACAGCTGCCACACAGAGCCCCGGCGCGCAGCAAATCCCAGGCCCGGCCCTCGTGGGTGGAGGGGCCGGGACTGGGCCTGGGAGCAGCAGGAGTCCCATAGGCCTTTTCTTCCAACTCCTCTCACCAGCACAAGGGGGACCGGGATCATGCTGGGAGTTTGCTTAGAAAAGGCTGAGCCAAGACTTGGCAGAATGGGTTAACGGAGGCATACAGACTCTACAGACACTCGAACACACACACACAACTTGGAGTTTTTTTGGGCTGTTTGTCTTGCCTGTGGGCATGGTGGGAAAGAAAAAGATAAAGTGTGTGTGGGGGTGGGGGGGGGGGATCAAAGATAATCAAACTTCCAGTTAGCATCTGAAAATTTGGGACACACACACACACAGACACACATACACATCGCAAGAATGGGACTGTTGAAACAAGATTACTGGAGAAATGAGTGGTTTTTGGTCGATGCCTGGGGAGCCTAATAGTGGTAAAGTCCTGAGGATTATACACTGTGCCATTTCCATGCTTCCCCTAATAGTCTCCATGTCCTGCCTCTGTATGCCATAGATGGATTATGATGCTTTATAATTAACATGGGGGGGGGGGTTGTTTCAGACCGCCCATCTGCCACGCTGACACACTTACTGGGGGTATCCCTTGGGAAAAGGGGGCTGCTACCACACTATTTCATTACTTTATCATCATATCATTCTATTATCCTACTACTCTATTCAATTACACTGTCACTCCATTAGTGTACTCATAACAGTGAACAAAGAGCTCCATGATGATCATTAATGATATGTTCAGAGCTGGTTGGGTATGGTCATGCTTCATACAGTCTCTACTTATATCTGTGACCAAAGTAAAGCTCTCTTTGGATCCACTTCAGGAGCCACAGGTAAATGATTTAAGAGTGTCCAATTTATATATTATATTATATTATATTATATTATATTATATTATATTATATTATATTATATTATATTATATTATATTATATTATATTATATTATGAGTGAAAAGAAAATAACACTGCAGTGCTGAGATGCAGTTGAAAGCTCCAGGTAAAGCAAGTAAAAGCACAAGTATTCCTTATTTACTTATTTATTTATCTTGAATAGTGTGGGGGAGTCTACTATGCTGTTTTTTATTTTACAGATGTGGCTATAAGTTGCAGAAAAAACTAGCACGTGTCCCTTGAGCTAAGATGTTTTGTTGTGTTTATTTTTGTAATTCTGTACATGTGGTTGAAATCTATACAGAAAAAAAGTTTGTAAAAACTAGCAGTAAAGCTGGTAAATGAACCTTGAGTTAATTGTTTTTTTCTTTTACACTTTTAGCAGAAGATGCAGTTGAAAGCTTCAGAAAAGTATTAAAACTTTTTTAAATAATTTTTTGGAACTTATTCTTTAGCACTCAAGAAATTAAAGAAAAAACTGTCTGCACATAATTTAACGACCTCAAATTTTCAGCAAAACCAGAACATTTTTATTTGTTAATAAACATGCACCACTGGTTCTATCCCACCCATTTTTGTCAGTTTGATCCTTCATCTCCTTCCCCAAAGACTTGGCACACTAAATTCAACCCTCCCCACAAAAGTCTTTTGAGTGCCACAAACGGGGGAAAATAGATCCCTCGCTGACTGTATGCCGGTGACAACTGACGACGTCTTAAAGAACCTGCCTTGCAGCTGGCTGTTAAAGTTGCCTGCCTGCTGTTTGGGCCTGGCGTCTGATGAGGTCTGCCTCCACGGCACAGAAGGGTTCTCTGAGAAAGTCTATGAGGTCAGTCCAGAGGAGGAGGTTACGAGTTCCCGAGTCGGAGCTGCAGGGGTAATGGTTTTAGAGATGGCTGTCACACAGATCCGTTCCACTGTCCAACACTGCCGCTGATCTCCACCAATGCTTTTCAATTGCTCAACTTCTCTCTCCCTGTCCCCCTTTCTTCTTTTTCCCTCTCTTTCTCCCTCGCACTGACACATGGAAGTAATCTGGGAGCTCTACGCTGGACTGAAAGGATGTGCGGTTGAGCTCAGGGCCGCGTTTCAATGCTCTACATCAGCTTCCTTTCCTCTCCTGTTTAATCCCCTTATTTTCAACTGCTCTTATGTAAAAGAGCTAAGATGGCAAACAAAACACAGACTTTTCCCTGCTTTTGCCCAACTTTTTTCCCTACTTCCTGTAACTCTGTATCCCTCTATTTTCACCTTATTCAATTGAAGTGCAAGCGAGACGGCAAGAAGAAATCTTAAGGGAAGCTTTCCAGCACCAGCGCTTGTGCCTCTGCTTGGCAGAGCTGGAGCTGATGGGAACTTCCTGGATGCTGCCAACCAGGCCTCTGTCTAATGAAGCCGGGTCGCTAACTGCCTGTAAGGCTGCCACTGTTCAGCCACTCCACACTTGTCCACCGCTCGGCCCTCAACACTTTCACAGGGGCACACTGGCACGCTTCTAACACTTCCTTAATGCTCCACTGTGGCCGAACAAAAAACAATGGCAGACTGACATGCAGTCTCAAGCATTCATTCACTTCCATAAGCTTGAGACTTGTGCCTTTAATATGAGACTTGGCGTCCTTTAACCGTAGCATGGCCTGATAACTTGAGTAAAGAGAACTTCAATTTGAAATTTATTGTGTAAAATAACTGGACTAGAAATTACCTCACCAGATAAAGTTCAAATACCTAGTACACTGCTGTGTTTATTTTGGCCATCATATTCTTAAATCAATGTGCTTTTATTACCAAAACAATTATGGTGAGTAACACAAAGTTTCAACAGGTCTGTCAAAGTTTTCTGTGACTCACCACAGACTAAGCCCATTTCTGTCACGCCTATGTGAGAGCGAGAGAAATACAGTATATCCATTGTCTGTTCTGGGGCTGCAACCAATAATTACTTTGTTGGTTAAGTGTTGAAAAATGGAGAAAAATGTCCAAGCTGAGCAACAATGACTCAACAAAAACGCAAAGAAGTTATTTTATTATTAATATAAATATATATACAGAAAACAGAAATTCTCAGGCTTTTTGTTTTATAACGTAGTAGGTGTGGACAACATGACACCATCATGAGACAATAAAACTGTGTCAAATGTTAGTTTATTTGGTATTTGTTTCTGGGTGTATTAGGTTGTGTAAACAGGATTGTTGCATGAATGTTATGAAGTGTCTTGATATGTAAGATTTTTAATTCCCTGGATAAACCACTCAGACATTCCTGTCTTGTTACTCTAGCAATAAACAGTTTCTCAGCTGAGTTTTTACGAAATGTAAAATATCACAATATCCCGGTATTGTGATATTTTATTGTGTATTATATTGTGATATCAGCTAACTGATCAGCTGACTAGTCTTTTGAAGTGATTGTTGAATTCAGTTGTTATCCCAGTTGTGAATCAGTCCCTGTAATACGTCTTAAAAGAAAATCAGCTTCAACTCTCAGTCGTGAGGACCAGTTGGGGACTCGTACACGCTCATGAAAAAGAACTAAAAATTAGTTGCAAATGCTACTCGTCTCAATGTTGGGGAACAAAACCGGGTTTAATGTGCACCGCTGCTTGAATATAAAGAAATGAATGCATCAGTAAGACACAAAAAGCAGAATGATCAGTTTTCAGTGATGTGGCAGCCAAACCACCGTCGGATAAAGTGAGTCCATGTGGAGAAAAACCATGATGGAAAAACTGGAAATTTTTTTCCCCGTGAAATAACCTAAAGCGCTGCAAGCCCTTTCTGAGCCCAGGTGCCTCATGTAGATAACCAAATGAAGAATCTGTCGTTACACACCGCTGAAACAACAGACATGTCGACACAGAAGTGCACGCACACATAAAAACAAATGCAGCTGTCCTTGTACAGAGACACAAGGTGTCTTTACAGCACCATGGGCCAGTTGCTTTCCGAAAGTATTTCTTATTGGTTGGCCCTCTCTCTTTCTCTCTGAGTGGGGCTCAGGCTCTAAGTCCTCTCTGTGTGTAATGAGATCTTTATCAGAGGGAAACACGATCAGAGTCGAAGGGAGGGGGAGGAGAAATGGGGGACTCCGCGAGGCAAGGAGAGCGAGGTGTGTATCGCAAGGGGTAGAGGGGGCAAGCAGCAGGACACAGGGCAGGGAAGAAACAAAAACAGGCCTCTGACCCTCTCAGCAGTGACCCACACTGCAGCGAGCAGCAGAGGGGAGCGTTCACCGGACTCCTCGCAAGGAACCAAATCCTGTCTCTGGTCTAGTCCTGGAGTTTCCTCCGGCTCTCGTTCAACAGGTTGCGGCAGTTTCAAGCTCTGCAGTTGCTGGTTGTTTTTTTAACCTCCTGCTGGAATCCTCGTTATATTTAAATGTCAGCTCAGTAAATCTTTTCTGAACACCACTTTGCGGGAGTCAAAGGTTTCTCGTTGTTCCAGAATAAACCTTTAAAACATTTTGCTTTGATAACATCTGTTTCTGAAAACATGAGGCAAACGTTTGTTTTTTCCTAATTACCTTATAGGGAAAACAATTTCTTTCCCCATTATCATATCGGGAAAAAGGTAATTATGAAAACAAAACTTGGACTTTAATTAGGCCTTCTGTGCCTCTGTTCTACTAAGAGCAACCAAATAGAATAATGTTACTTTGAAAACGGATTTAACAACAAACCTGGCAACTCATTATCTAAAAGAGCTGTTTTTATTTATCCTAAAAAAATTTACATACACTTTTGTTTATCTGTTTTGGGGAAAAAAATAAACATGTTGACTAAATATCATTAAATATCACAGTGGTAATCAAATCCAGCTTAATCATCAAACTCAATGAACCTTTAAACCATGCAAGCACGCTATAAACCAAACCAGCCAACTGTTAAAGTGTAAGCCAAGCAACTGAGGTCAGTGGACAGCAAAATAAGATGAGTAAGTAAAGACCCAGAGCAACAGAGGTTTTCGCTGACTCTTAGCAACACAAACGCCTCTCTCTCTCTCTCACTTCTTTGTGCTCTTTTGCCAGCTTCAAAATCAACACACAGGCCAAAAAATGTCGGCAAACTGCTTCCAAGACTCATCAAAATACGAGCAGTTCCAAATCAGTGCAGCAGACTACTGGCCGGCCCGTGGCTGTTTCTACGCCGTGTGTTTTCAGAGGTGTGCAAGTGTGTTTTCCGTCTCTTTCCCATCGTCTTGTTTGTCTCCTGAGCTGCTGCAGACAGGCTGTGATAGCTACAGGTCATGAGGTAAATATTAGCGAAGGAGGGTTAGAGGACGTGCGGGAGCCACTCATAGCAACCTTGTCAGATTATCATTAAATTGGCATTGCTGCAGCATTCCTGAGCACACTGTAAGTGTGTGTGTGTGTGTGTGTGTGTGTGTGCATGTAGTATGCCTGTGCATTGCTGCTCCAGCTTCAGCCAAAGCGATGGGACGTGATCGGTCATAACAAAGTGACATTTTCTGGTGTAATCCCACTCAGCTAAATGAGAGATAATCCGATTTGCTCTGATCAAATGTTAGACGGTTCTTTACCGACCGGGGACGGTGACACATCCAGCCTTCTTCTGCACGGCTGCTTCTCAACCCAATCCCCCACACGCTGCCCCTCGCCATATCACTCATCCACCCTCAAATTAAATATCAAAAAGGTCTGGTACATCCCAAAGCAAAACTAAAACTCGGGGATGTTGCTTCTTTTTCTCTCCAGACGGCGCTACAGTGATGATGTATGTTGCCTGTTCTAGCATGCCGGGGGAAATCAATTAAGTATACCCCAGTTATTGATAACGCAGGGGCGGGACTGATAGCATCCTCACATGGAAATCCATAAAAACAGGAGCGCTCAGAGGGCCCAAACCTCCACACACATACATAAAGACAGAAAACACACACACACAGACATACACCCCACAGTGGCCCAAACCTGCTGGTTTCCCATACTTTGCCTCATAACTCATGGCCTGCAGGGAAGCACTGGTATTGTTATATTTTGTGTGTATGTGGTACCGCATGCACACGGAGGGCCACATTAATTTATTAGCTGAGGCAGCAATGCTCCCCAAAGTGGGAACAGGAAGTAAGACATCGTAAATCTAGATAAGTCACCAGATAGCGTACTGTACATTTCTATAGGCCTCTCTCCCTCTGTTATCACTCTGGAGTAATACAGGCTAAGACAGAGAGATGGAGTTTAAAACAACAAACAGTGAAGACAGATGCTGATTGCTGTACAAGTACTCCCTTCTTATTGCCAATCTCACGCCGCTGCTGACTGATACATTTCAGAAGAAAAACAGGTTTGTCTTTTGTTATTGCAAAGCCTGCACACAGCAAGATAATTGTCTATTGTTTTCTAAGCGCAGAGGAGCCGGATAATTAGGTTGAGAGAACACTTTGCCTAGTGCATTATTGTTCCACTGTGAACTTTATGAAATTGTCAGCCAGCATGGGGATTTTACAAGGAGCAGAGTGAAGAAACAGATGGAGAAATGATCTTCCAATCCCTAAACCAGTGTGGCAACCTTCTAAGACATTCCCTCCAGGTGACATCATCAATCAATAAACACCCCCCCCCCACACACACACACACACACACACACACACACAATTTTTTTATTGGTCTTCCCATGACTGACACAAGGTGTGGGTTTTTTTGTGCATGCGCAATGTGTGTGTATGTGTGTGATATCTCTATCTGATGACGCTCATTGTTCCACTACCTCTGCAGCCGTAGTCAAATAAAAACTGATGGGCCATAGTCTTGCCATTAGGACCAGGCCACACACACACACATAGCTACACACACTCCAATGAACATGGCAGCAATATTCATAGTCACTGACTCCACAACGAGCTCTTATGACATCTGACATTTGGGGGATAAATCACGGATTCACTTGAATGACTAAGTTCTAGTTATAAGCTGGTCGAGCTACTCTCCATTTCCCCTCAGTGCAGTGAGCTCAAATGAAGGTCAACTCCTCAACTCCAACCACACATAAATACAGGACAGGGGCTCCCCCCCCCCACTTTATATTTATTTCCCCCTTTGTGCTTGCTGTCCAACACCATGCGAATGTAGGAGTCGAGTCTGAGTGGGTGATAATTGTTACCAGAGCATATTTTATTATCAGCAGTCTGGGCTCACTTTACTTGTTTTGATGGGAGTAATATAAATTTTCAGAAGAAGAAAAAAAATGTCTTCAGCTGCTTGCTTTTGAGAAACTTTTCCCCAGTTTGATGTGGTGAAATTGAGCTGGATGCAAGCCAGGACAATTAAGGGAAATTGAATTTAATTCAAGCATTTATTTCTCTGAAATCTAAAAGTATCTTGTCATACATTTTTGTGGGCAAACTAAATTCAAACAGAGGAGGTGTGGGACGCACTGTGGTCCTCAGAAGCCAACCTCATGCACAGGGCTCCTGAGACGAACTGAGGCAAGAAAAAAATCTCAACTGGACTAGATCTTGATACATCTGGCCTCCTCTCCCCGACAATTCTTCTTCATTTTCTACTCAGTTAATTACATCAATTACAAGAAACCGAAAGGAAGAAGTGGACAAACTCTTAACTATCTCAACTTTGAGATAGCCTTGATTGAAGAGTCCAAGGAGACTCAGTCTGGTAATAAAAAGGTGCATGTAATGTTGCCATAAATTGCTGCAATTAACCGTCTATTATTGTGTTTTAAGTGAGGCCTACTGTGTATTGTATAAGCCGTACCTACTGTGTTTCTTTGGTGTTGGGAAATTGGGAAATTCCCCACTGAGAAATAAATCAACACAAAACTCTGCGTGCAGGAATGACAATTAAAACGAGGCTTAAATAAATTATGTTCTTTTTCAGATAATTACTACATTTAACAGAACATTTAACTCAGCTTGCACACAATGGCAACTTTTCCAGTAATCTTAGTCCTCCATTACGCACACACCCAATGAGTCTGGTATGCTTATACGAATGAAATACGAGACTTACTTGGAATTCTGTGAGCTCCAAATTATAGTCTCCAGAGATTTTGCTGAAGGTAACGCCGACCTGCACATTAAAATAAAGATCCAGAGATAATACTTCCAACAGCCGAGTCCCGCCATTCTGATAAACGTAGAGACAGTGAGCCGATAACTCAGAGCGTCGGACGGTGCGCCTGGCAGCCTCTATCTGTGGTTCGCTCGGTGGGAAGGTGAGCTACGATCAGTCGGGAGCATGTGAGGTCGATATCAGATACATGTCCTTCTGTCCGACTTCTTAAAATCTGCTCCAGGCCCCCGTGTCCTTGACTGAACTGTCCGCCGGACCTGAGAAGAAGCCCCTGGTTCTCGATAGGATCTGGGAGGAAAGCAGCCCCCGAGTGTCCTGGTTGACCTGTAGCTGAGACAAAAACAGCCCCTCGCGACCTAATTACTCAGTAGAGACAACTCAGCGATACAATCTGATGTGCGACTGAGCAGTTTTAAGCAATTGCACAGTTTCTGGAGACACAATCTGGCGATGCGGATGCCGATGAAGCGCTGCGCCGTGTCTTTGTCAACGCTCCCCTGACGGTGCCTGTACCTGTCGCTGTATATAGCCTACAGATGACCACATTCATCCATCAGTCACAACTCCGCAGCACGCTGGGAATCCCGAGGTCCACTTCATTCCAGTGTTATCTTTCACTCCTCCTCCCCCAGCTATTCTTCTTTGCAAATGAATTGAGTTTCTATTGTAAATATCCCTCCCGGCTCTCAGCGCCGTTCCGCGTGCGTGTTGCGCTCCAGCAGGATAGTCTCTAGTCCAACTCGGGCATAATGCGTGGCCAGCGCGTAAATCTACTGTACGCCTTGTTTGTCGCTGCTCGGACACCAAAAGTATCTCGTGAGGATTAGAGCTGCTCACCAGCTCGCTCGCAGGTTCGAAATCCGCTTGCCAGCAATTCCATGCCGGTATATGTTTTTTAGAAAAAAATCGCGTACGACTCTGAGCTCCGATGAGTGAGGCAGCTCGGGCTCAACTGTAACACGAGCTGAGCAGAGCGCAGGGGGAACAGCCCACAGTGCGAGCCGCGGCCAATCACAGCGCTCTGTCCGAACTTGGAAGCAGGAAGCTAAGGCATTTATGGGGACGTGGAGGGGTGGATCGTGAACTGGGGAAGGGGGGGCGTCTGTTATTGGGTTGACCCCCCCATCACCACCACCAACTCGGCCCGAGCTATCGACCCAAATTGAAATGGACTTTGAAGTTATTCTTCATACTGAAAGCTTTGGTGAGGAAAACGAGCGTGATAAACTATTGGAGCGTGCGTAAAAGTGCTTACAGGAGAGAAAAGTTTGGCCCTTTTTTAGGTCCAGGACCCGCTTGTTACTGCGGATCCGACACTAAACATTTATGTTGTAATATTTCTATAATAAAGGCCTATAAAAATCTTATTATAATTATGTCTGTGGTGTGCTGGATTAGAAAATTTGTAATATTTTCTCTTTATAACTGGGCTATAATTTCTCTGTAATATCATGATAAACCTCTCTAAATATATGTAATTTCTTTCTGCAAAACTCCTTTATAATATACTGTATAGGATTACAGTATCTGTTATTTTGGTCCTTTCTGTTTTCTTCTTTGAAAGGAATGATGATTAATGGTCTCTTTGGATCTCTTGGATCTCTTTCTAGTTGTCCCTTTTGGGATAATGAACTGCATGAGAACTTAGTCTCCAGTGTCAACAGACAATAGACGGTCGGTAGCCTATAGTCACTGGGCCATTCATTCATTGAGGAAGAAATGCTTGACACATAATTGATCATGTCCATGTCTGTGCCCCCTTTGTGTGCGTGTGTGTGTGTTGTTAGAGAGAGAGAGGTGGCGGTAGTGGTGTGTGTCCCTTAATTTTGGTGCATTTATTCAATCAATACTGCCCCCTAATGGCTGTGATGAAATCGATACAGGAGGGGAATTCGGTATAATTGGAAGGGAACGATAACAGACATTTAAAGACATGTCTCATGGTTCCTGAAATTATTTTTTATTACATCCTGTTGTGCCGTGACAGCCCATAAATCTTTGTAAAAGTTCAACATCAGCTTCACACCCGAATGAATATGCACTCTAATTATGTGTATTTATATCGAGTGTATTGTATGTGTTTCATAATTGTGTGTGTGCGTGAGCCAGTGACAACAATGGCCACATAATTTGGAGCGCAGTGGCTGAATCAGAACGGGGTTTTCTGCCTCTAAGGCACCTATGCTTCTGAAGTGTATGGACAAGGGGAAAAATCTGCAAGGTCATAAAGTTATTCCTTATACTACAAGTGTTGCTGGAGTTTTGCCATGGCTGCATCCTCAGGGGCCTGCCTACAGACCATCAAAGTGTTGTCATAGTGACAACAAACACAGGCCAGTTGCCACAAAACTGGCATGTCCCGTCTGATGGCCAGGATGTCTGGGATACCTGATACCTCAGTGGCCAGTGACATGGTCACAGACAGATACCTGATCTTCCGCGAGCCAATAAGACACCTCCTGTGTACAGTTTTGACAAATGCCACAGCTGCAGCCAAAGGTGGGTGTCCAATAGGAATGTGGCTCCAGGATGGTGATGGTGGACATACCATTCTGTTGTTTCAAGACTGTGACCCAACCACAGCCTGGAACCAGCAGAGTCAGAAACACAAATACATTATAATACAGACATTTTCCTTGGCAAGCAATGAGAACTAATCTTTTAAAACAGCACATGTGGCAGCAGAACCACATGTCATCACATAAAGCACAAGAGGATTATGGACGATATGTAACAGATATTAGATTTCCTGCATTTACATAAACACAAAAGCTTTATGCAACGTGACACACAATGTAGTACAATGTTGTAGGGACAAAGAGGTATATTGAGTGTAGCTTTCATGTTCATTCACACACACCATGGAAAGCAATTTGATTCCCACCTATGAAATAGTGGCATTTTCAAGGAATGAGGTCATCATGTTAATGTGTATAGGTGGCTGTGATTAGTGCTTCTATAAATAGCCTGAATGTACTTTGATACCACAAACGCTCATACACACACTCTCTTCAGGACCTTTTAAACAGAGTCAGGCTGCAACCAAAGATTTTTTTCAAAATTGATTATTCTTTTTTCTTTATTGATTAATCTGCACATGTCAGAAAAAGGTGAAAACTGCCAAGTGCAATTTCCCAAAGCTTAGACCAACATTTCAAGCTTCGCATTTTGTCAGACCAAAATTCAAAACCTCAGAAGACTATGACTCGTTTATCATGTTCACCAACTTATTTAGAGGCTAAATGTGATTAGCTTAACAGGAGTTCAGTCATAATCAGAAGTAATGGATGAATAAAAAAAATTGAGTGGATGATGCTACAAGAAATGTCAAGGGATCAAAAATTTCATGGCAATCTGTACAATAGTTGTTGAGACATTTCTCTTGAAACTACAAATGTTGACATCACAGTGGCACAATAGCAAAAGTGAGGGGATCACTGTAGGCATCAGGCATCAGGATTCATAGACTGGGAACCATGAATAACTGTGTGAAAGGTGTACCGATCTATTCAGTGCGTCAGATGTTGAGTTATTTCACAAAATAAGTGAAAACTGCGACCTGCCCGTGGCACTAGAGGAAAAGCAGATAGATATCCAATATGGTGATATGATTTATAATTCATCCTCTGGGGACCATGAATGTTTGTACAAAATTTAATGGGAATCCATTCAGCAGCTGATATAATTTAGCCTGGGCCAAAATGCTGGACAGACAGATCGACCAAAAATAAACAGCTTACAATGACATAAAACAGAGAGAAGCAGGAAATATTCTCATTTATGGGGCTGAAACAGGAGAATGTCTAGAGGTTTTGCTTGATAAATGACTAAAAAGATGAATGAATTATCAAAATAAATGCAGATTAATGTTCCTTTCACCATCCAATGTTTTGTTTCAGCTCTAAAATGGAGAACAGTCAGTCATACTCTGAAGCTTTTGTTTTCCTCTCTCTTAAACTCCAAGATGAACCCTGCTACCAAGGACAGAGTTCCTTCCCAATCTGATATTTACACTTAGCAAACACTGAAACCATGACATCATCCTTCTGGGATGAAGGCGCTTCTGGCCTGTGCTCAGCTCAGCAACCTCACACTGAAAACAAATCACACTTAAAATGGCCTCATTTTGCTTTTAATCTGCCCTTAATGAAGTCTTACACATTTCCCTCTGGTGTGGCTCCATGACACAGCCATGATGTACAGGGCCAGGCTGGAGACCAGAGGGCCAGGGCCTCGATGGAGCTGTGGGAGATGTGGTTCCAGTCAGGGCTTCGGTTCCAGGTATGAACGGAGCCCCTTTGGCATGCACGGGGTCAAGTGGTTAACCCTCATTATTTGGAGAGGATGAGGAACATGTGACTCGGACGTTCCATCTGTAATCAATATTGAATAGCCATTAACCACTGAGACAACACATCCTCACAAACACAGACATACACGAGCACTTACAAGCATGCTTCCTGTCCATCTCACGCACAGCAAAGTGTTCACCAAAGGAAACACCAGGGCATAAACGAAAACAACATGGTCTCACTCCAAACATTGAGACAACCGAAACAGTGGGAAAACTCTGTTAATGTAAACGGACTATTTTCGGAGGCTGACACTTGAAAGTTGTTGCATGAGCTGTTCATGCTGCTTTGATTTAACTGTAACAGGAGTGAGGCCAAATACAACAGCTGGGGCATCCGCAGACTTACATTTCCTGTTTGTGGTACGCTTGATTGCCGACCAGACATCTTCCTGCCCTCACTCTTCTCCTCTTGCCTTACTCTACCTCCCCGCCTTTACTCATCTCAGCCGTCATGACTGACAGGAAAGCACTGATTACAGACAAATAATCTGCACTAAACACGTCCTCCTCAATTTAACATGCCAACACGAGATATGAGCAAAACCTCTTCTCTTCTCTTCTCTTCTCTTCTCTTCTCTTCTCTTCTCTCTCTTCTCTTCTCATAGCAGTAATTAGGTCTAATAACAAGCCGTGACAACAGTCGTTTCATGTAACCACCTTTGTCTACATGTAAACATCTTGGAATCTTGATAACAATACTGATTAGTAGCTGGTTGTGATCCACCTTTCTCAGGTCTCCACGGTTCCCTGCATTATACCTTTTTAGCTTCTCCGATGAGATTAGAATTTGAAAAGAGAAATTGTTCTTTGATGCTTCATATCAAAGAGCTTGACGCACAACAGTTCCAGATGAAAAAGTAGGCAGAAAGTTAGGACAGACGCACACACAGACACACACATGTTATTAACTTGCTGTGATTATTTGTTAGCATAAACTGGATTTTGTAGGCTTGTGGCCCAGAGGGTTTAGAGAAGAGCTAAATTGATGAAGAGAATATGCCAAATGCTGGCCTAGGGGGTTGTCCTGTCCATTCTAATAGAATTACAAGCCTCTGATAGATGAGTCTTTTCTCCAAGGCTACTTGTCTGTCAAACATTAGGTCACACTCAGCTTCCAGACTGGGTGGAGGTGGGGGCACCGACAGAAGAGGAGGATAGAAGGGGGCTCATGGCATTGAGAAGAAAATGTCTGAAGAGGTGCCTCACTCCCTGCCAAGAAAAGGAGGGCAACAAAAGTGAAAAAGGGTTAGGGGAGAGAGGGAAGAATGAGGAAAAAAAGGGAGGGTGAAAGAGAACTGGTGAAAGAGAGTGAAATGAGTGAGGGTGGGGGTTAAAGAAAGAGGGGAGAGTGAGAAGGGTACAAAAGGGTGCATTCGAATCCACTCTAATTAAGGCCTGTGTGATGGACAGGACCTGCGGACGTGCCTTCTTTTCTTTTTGAGTGTGTGAGTGTGTGTGTGTGTGTGTGTGTGTGTGTGTGTGAGAGAGAGAGAGGGAACGGTGTGAAGATGGGAGGGGCCAGGCCTCTAGTAGAGATGTCTACTGCCAGCAGTCTGAATGGGACAAAGACCTGAATAGAAACTTCAAAGCGACCTCTGTGAGCTGTGAGCACCCCATCACCATTACCACCACCCTCTCTTCACAGTCCCTTGGCTGTGTGATGGTCAACAACCTCCTGTTCAAGTGGTGTGTATGTCTGTGTGTGTGTATATGCGTGTACTCATGGCATGTGTGACTCTGTTTTCCAGTCTGCTATTTTCTGACTGATACACACATGTCTTGGCTGCTATGTGTACAGTGTGGATTTCAAAGTGTGTCTTTCTGCCTGTGTGTGGTTCTGTCTTATGCGACGATGCGTGTGTGTTTGCTTGAAAGAGCGGACTGCAGGATGCAGATATAATTGGAGCAGAGGGTCTGACTCATTGCTCTCTCCTTCTGAACTGAGCGCTGGCTCTCTTTGGCGGGATTGGAACTGAAACAAGGAGCCCACAGAGCTGACGTGTTGAAGAAATTATTGTTGCTAAATTATACAGAGGGATTTAGCATCTAATTCGATCCCAGTGTCCTTACTGATTTTGGCCTGTGTTATGATCTTGTGGTGTGCGTCATCTAATTCTATTTGGCTCTGGCTCAGGGCTCCTAATGATCTTCCACTTATCATCATCTACAGTAGTTACTCCTCAAAGTGTCTCTCAGCAGAGCTAATAGCCTCACATGTCTCATGACTGACTGTTGCAGAGAGTTGGAATCTTTCTGGGCCCCTGAGAAAAACAGGAAGACCCGGGGTGATGGCCAGGGCAGGCAGAAAGATAAGATTTGTGTGCATATTGTGTGCATTGGCATGTGTGTGATCGTGTGTGTGTATGTTTGCACGTGTCACAAAGGTATCTGTCCTATCTCAGCCCACTTGTATCAGTCAAGAGTCAGGTCAAACTCCAAAGCCCCTGGGATCAACATGTCATTGTTGCTGGCTGGTGTCAGTGACATGTCCTCAGTGACATCATCACCCAGGGACACTGAGCAGATGATTTATCCCTCTTTAATGCCCAGCTGAAGAGCCATAAGAATCCTCCTCTAATCAGACCACAGAATAAAGTAGTCCCAACAACCTCATCAGTGTTTCCTTTTTTCTCCCGGCAGGTGCAGTGTAACAGCGTAGGCCGCTGCAGCTTTGATCATGTATTTATATTTTAAGAGGTAGTACAGAAGAACAGAACTGAATGCAGACCCAATCCTCATAATGACTGTGCCGGGGAGAGAAACATCCTCTGAATGCGTCTTTATTTCACATCGAGCCACTGCTGTCATGTGTTTCTGGGAAAATGTGCTTACAATTTGTACCATATTCACACTGAGACAACCCTATCTGCAGATAAAATGTTATCTGTCGTTCTGATTATGTCATATGTTTTCAGCTGAGCGTGATTCTGTCCAGCTATAAATGGAAAGGCCATAAAAATCCCGGAGGAGGTCTATAGTGTGTCATGCCCACACACATAATGCTGTAATTGTGACACGCCTTCAAAGCAAAGATGCTAGAATAATCACAGCTAACTTGTGTGCATGCCTGCATACAGAGCAAACATAAAGTACTGCACCCGAGCACACACTGTTGCACACACCTTTAGCAACTAAAGATATACACTAAAACACACACACACACACTTTAAACCCAGGGAGACAAACTCCTAAATCTGAGAATGTCCTTGTTAGTAAGCAGCCGAGGGTACAAGAGTGCTCTCAGCCGCATCATCAAAGCCTCAGCAATTACTCCCATGCTCCCTCACTCTGGCATAAATCTGCTCTTATCTCGGCTCGCTGCAGGATCAGGGAATATCAGCTCCAGCATCTGCTCCATCTACAAACCCAGCCACTAAAAGCACAACAAAGTGGCTCTGGAGGCATAAATAAAGGAAGGAGGGGCACCGGAAGAAGCGAGAGGGACATACAGAGAAACAGAGAATGACAGATGAGCAGAGGGGTGTTTGTTCCTGCCTGTCTTATTTGTGCTCATTCACACTGTCAATCAGCCAATGAAAAAAATCCTTTACTCAGACTGTTTTCCAGGCAGTTTTGCTCTGCTCAGGATAAATTCTTGGCAGGAAATTAAGAGCTAAAGGAGGTCAGCGGTTTGGATTGGGGTAAAAGGTCAGAGTTGAAGATTTAATGGTCAGGGCCAGATATGAAGTTACGACAGGCATATTTATTGGAGGGGTTAAGGTAATCGCTGACTCTGTTTGTCAGAGGGCCTGAACTTCAGAGAAATTGGATCAAGGCCCCCTGAACACATTTTTTACATTATTAACCCAGTTTGTGCAAGGAAGTCAGCAGATTTGAGGTCTTTTATTGAGAGCAAAGTTGCTCACACCTGGCTGAAGCAACGGTGATGACAGATGAACAGGTCTTCCAACTATTTTTAGGAGGATGTTTATTTTGCTCACGGCCGGACTGAAGCAACATCTTTCATTCCGACCCCTTTACTGCAGCTGTGACCCTGACCTCCCTCCTCCACCTCCCATTCTGTCTCCTGTCCCTCCCTGTCCCCTCTGCATTTCCTCCTTCCCCACTCTCTCTCTCTCTCTGTCTGTATCTCTCTTTCTCTCTCTGCAGTCCAATCCCATTCATCCGCCCCGGGTCACCCACTCTCCGCTCCCCAGCTACGCCCTGTGAAGTGAACAGGAGAGTTAGCCAGTATGATGCGTAGATAGAACTCAAGCGTACAACCATAAGGATTGTTTGACTCAACGTGAGCTGAGAGGCCTCAGCCCGCTGGTTGTGAATCAGTTATAGAGACAAAATGTTACAAGTGAATGTTATGAGGAAATACCTCAGCTCCAGGTGCTGGCAAACGGGTCAGGGGTGAGAGGTGATGGGTCACACACCACCCCTCAGGGCTCCCTGACCTCACAAGACTGATGAATAGTGTGCTAACAAGGACCAGCTCTCTCTTACTGTGTCTGCACTCTCTCTTCTTGTCTTTGACCACGTCTAATTTTTCCCTTTTTTTCCACCCCCCTCCCTCTCCTGGGGACTGATCTGGCAGCAGCATAGTAGTAATACTTATACCTGCTGAACCTTTAAAGTACCTCACCATCTGTCGTCTCCCTTGGATTTATAATTATCATCATATCACATTCAAACTAGGCACTGTCGCACTCTTACATAACCTAACCCCTATCTACCAGCGCCTGCAATACTTAAGAATAGATTGAATAAATTATTATTGGGTGAGGTGTTAAATCTTGGCCAGCAATAGAAGAGCTTTCTTTCTAATGAGGCTCCCCTGCCTCGTCTCTGGCTTGTATCCGTGCAGAAGAGATGTGAGAAAGCTAATCAGAGGCACATGCATGGGCCACATACACATGCAAACACACCCAATGCCCCCCATACACACACACACACACACACACACAGGCATGCAGAAATGGACATGGCACAGGCACGGACATCGCTCACACATTTCACGCACACACACCCACACCCTGGGCCATTTGCACAGTCATATCATAGAGCCAATTAAAGAGATGAGTCTTATTAGCAGAGGTGTCCTGGCCCTCGTTAATCACTGGGGTTTCCTGGCAGGGGCTGGTGACATGCAGAGCTTTCCGTCATCTTTATGAGACCTGTCTCATCACGCCCTTATAAGACACTCATCCAAACTTTACTGAGTCTCATGATTTAGCAGAGCTGGCTTGGCCCAGAAACACATTCAGTCATCTGCGGGTCACCTTTGAATGAGCTTCAAGGGATTTAAAAACGAAAGCATAGAAAAGTAGGCCTCGTGTGGCGCACTGCTACCTCACAGGCTTGCATGTTTTAATTGTTTCCCCCTGAATTGAAAAGCCATAATCTTGTTTTCTCCTCTTGCACTGGAAAATCACTATTATCCTCACTGCAGAGCTCAGCCCCACTGGGACGAGCGAAAGTGGCACCACAACAAAGATGTGAGGTGAGGAGGTGCAGAGAATCAGATTGCAGGGTTACCCAGGGTAAATATCATTCTAGTCACTGCTGAAAACCTGTCTTGTTTTCTCGCTTTGCAGGGTCGAATGCCCTGCCCAGACCTCTGGACCACCTGCAGTCCTTCTGATGACAGATTCCCTCCACACACTGGACCATCTCAGGACTGAGTGTCAAAGAGAGACTAATCCTCCTTCTCCTGTCTTCCAAACACAATAGCCCTGTCACTCGTTCACTCATTCAGCATACCTTTAGCTGCTCTGCCTGTGTGTCAATACGAAGAAAACCGACAGGAGGCAGACAGTAGGATTCCCACGGCACTCTATTCATAGCTTTCCACTGGAATCTCTGACCTGTTCTGGCCTGTCTCATGAAACCTGCTCCTCATAATGAAGGGCATTGATCCTTTTCTCATTTCACATTCACCTTGACATCTCTGTTACGGCCCACGGAGCGTCTCCTCTTAATCCAGGGGAGATTCTTTTCCTTTATTTGGTTACCAGATATTTTATTGGGTACGAGGCAAAGTGTTGGGCTGATGTGGCTCAGAAATGTCAAGATGGCGTGCTGCACTGCGGTGCACCATGAGGCACCCAGAGATGAGTTGGACGTTTGAGCTTCAGTGGCCTGGAAGTTGCTCTTTCTCTGTGTGTGTGTGTGTCTAAGTTTCTAATTTGAGGTCCTAGTAAATGATTTTCCAGGGTCAGCTGCTTTCCTCTGCCCTTACAAGCCAAGGAGATTACCACCATTGCTGTAAATGATGATTTATCCATGGAATTAAAATTCTGTGACTTTATCTTCTTGCAGAATGGTGGAAGTCTCATCCTTCTTGTACAGCAGTTCTTCTAAGAGTCGAGTGGCTTTGTTAAATGTGAAGCAAACATACATTTTCAATTGTCATGAAACACTTTACAGATCCTCTCAGTTTCTCCAGTGAGCTCTGCACATGTATGTGTGAAGCATGATTCCCAGCCCTCCTTGACCTCTCTAAGGTCTCAACATCAGTTGAACTGATAGTGCCCGTAGAGGCCTTTGGGTTATCAGGAGTAAATAATAGAGCTGGGCCAGCAGAGGCTGTGGCTCTGATTTAAAGTCAGCAGCCCTGACCTGACCAACACATCTTAACCTATCTAAGCCCAAGCAGGGGCACTGCTGTGGGAACTGATCAGAGAAAAGTTGATGGAAAATAATCATTTTGGCACTGAAGTCTGAGATGTGGACTTAAAACACCTACTCAACTCTCATAAAACTGGTTCAACAACATGACAAGTTATACACTAAATGCTTTCTTTGGTCTCTTTCTGCATGAACACCACTTGCAGTGTATCAGAGCTAGAAATACTGCTTGGTCGTATGCCGTCTCCATCTAGTCAAGTTGCATATATGTATTGAAGACTTTGAAGGAATTTCAAAACTGAAGTTATCACTGTATTGACAAGTGTGTTTCTGGTGAATAAATTCCAGTGAGAAACATGTTGTCTTCCCTTAGACACTTTTTTTCTTTGCAAAGGAGTGCAGAGGGCTGATAGAGCTTTGTCACATGGTGCAGCATCAACCATCTGAAGCTCAGTCTCAGTAAAAGCTTTGAGTTTGTGGTGGACTACAGGAGGAACAGGACTCCACAAGTCCAAGTTGTCATCCAGGAAGAGAAAGTGAAGAGAGTGGACCTTAAGGTTCAAATCAACAGAAAATATTCAAGCCAGCAACACAAGATATGCATAATCACATTTCAAGGTGGGGACCTAAGATTGGTGTCAACAGTTGAATACCTAACTAAATGTGAAATATGGTCACATCTCTCCTTCTAGCCCTGATTAAGGCATTGAATAACGAACAGGAAAGTGTTTTTTGTTAGACATTTGACCTATTGGATGTAAAATGCCATCACTTCATCATTTCACCGTATTTGACATATGTGTGAAATTTGGTCATAATTTGCTTATGATTTCAAGAGTGTTTAGTGATGCCACAGCAACCTTGTCCATTGACTATCAACTACTAATCAATTCATTATAGAGGCCGTATTTGTGCTAAATAAAAAAAAAAAAAAAAATCCCTCCAGGCAATTTTGAGATATCCCATTCATTAGGGTAGGACAACCCCAAAAACATAAGGGCTCCAGCTCAGACATCAGTCAAGCAGGACTGCCAAAGTATGTTTTGCACATTACTGTGACCGCCGCAAGGTGACAGGCAGACTGACGTAGTGATAGATGAGCCTCTTCATCTATCACAAACTGGACATGAAGGGGAGCTATGCGCTAAGCTCCCATTCTAATACGCACCGCACTGATCTGAGCCCCTCTTTATTAATCATGCACTTAACACGGAAGTCTCTGTTGCTTTCATCCTTTCTTCTGCTACCTCATGTTCTCACTTTTATCATTACAGCAACCGTAGTGCTCTTTGTCTCCGCAGAACAGGACATTACTCACACTGCAAGGGGCCCTTTTTGTACTGAATACTAATGTAGAAGCTGTCACATGCAGTGAGATGTGTGCATAAAATGCACAGGACCTGAGAATACATATTCACATCTTTTTCAGCAAAGTGGAAAACGATATATACATTTCAGAGTGACACCATGTACAGTAGTAACAGCACCATTGCGGGAAGATTTGTTGTCTGCCTTGGACTATACTGCCCCCTTGAGCCATTTAAGTGAATAACCGAACTGTCACTCAAACTCAACTATATTTTACCCCCAAAATGCATAAATGTACCAAGGAAAATCTACAGGCACATTGTGCAGCCTGGATCTGATTAACCCCAGTATTGCTACATTGTGGTCAAAAGCAAAAAGTGCCACAGATGAAATGTGTTGATTTTTATTCAAAAGTTACTGTCTCCAGACAAGTACAAATCAGAAAACAGTGGCTGAAAGAGGATGGGATAATAGACAACTTAGAGTGTAGGCAAGAGTGGAGAGAAAAAAAAAAACAAAAACAAAAAACAACATAAAACACAGAAATGGCCAAAAAGAAGGAAAAAATTAAATTTTGTATATACACACGATCTAATAAGAATTTATACCAATGTAGTGGTAAGTAACAAACAATAAACAGTACTTTTTCTTTAAAAGAATTTTCTTTTTTACTTACATAAAATAATTAGGCAAAACACATATAGGCTGTTCATCTACTTTATCACATTACATCTGACCACCTCATGTTTCATGTTCTAAGAAGCCAATTATCCGCCTTTAAACATGACTGATCCTCTAACATGGAAGATTACTGTGAGAGAAGGTGACCTTCAGAAGCATGTTTAAGGCTTAAGCATGGAATGACTACAAAATAACAACCTCAGTAGACAAAACATTTCATTAAAACTTGTGTGTGTCAAATACGTCAAAATCTAAGCTTTGTCTAGCTGCCACAGCGCTGCTGAATAACTTCCATCTTCAGTATTGTCTGAATGACCTTTCACGTTGAACATTTGAAATCTTTGAGTATTTTGTGACAGGACTTTTCATGTTGAGGAAACCTTAAAGCTGGATTTCACAAGTCTTTTCATTAGTTTTATCCAAACTAATTTACATGTAGGAAAAAAGGTAGAAACCTGAAGACATTATCAAGACAAAAAGAAAAAAAAACATAAAAATACAAATTTAAAAATCTTCCTTGATGCATGGCTTCACATGCTTTCATTTTTTTTGTTTTACTTACACATTTCTCAAACTTTGTGACTGAAGGTTGAAAAGTTGAAAATAAGAAAACAAAAAGCACATATATAAAATCAGCACCGATTCATATATAACTTTTATTTAAAATGTAGAGATACCCATTTCAACATTATGCTGCTGGATTTTAAGAGAAAAAGACGTGTAATTCTTCGACCAAGCTACTTTCTGCCAGAGCCCACACAGTGGCACTACTGGGATAAAAATCTGCTCACTGCTGGGGAGGTGTGTGTGTGTATGTGTGTGTATGGGGGGGACACATTTCTCTAGTAGATGGCGGTTAAGGAGTGGTCCAAATCTTAGGGTAAGCTCTAGGACTTACTGCTTAACAATGTGGAGCGTTGAGTGGACTCTGGGAATCTTCACAGCATAAAGGGATCATGACTGATTCTACGTGACATCTCACCGTCTTAACCACCAGTGGTTATCAGGACCTCAAATCAGGCCCAACAACAGGGAAAAGAAACCATAGAGGGAGGAGAAAAAAAAGAGCACAGAAACATAAAGACCTCCATCCACTTGGCTAACACAGTACAAGCAAGCTACTACAGTCCGTTTATAAATTACTACTTCACACCTGGTAACTTACTACAATTGTAAAAAGGGTTAGACATAAACAAAAAAAATGTTTCTTAAGTTAAACACACCAATTCATCCCTGTTTAAAAAAAGGAAAGAGGAAAAAAAGCTATCGTGGATTTTTCTTTCTTCAGACATGTCTCATTTCTAATAAGTTTGGAAGTGGCCTGTTACACTATTTCTGAACAGGAAGAGCTTACCCAAGATTATAAAAGTAAATATTTGAAACAAAGTCCTCTCTGAGCAAGCAACACTGTGTGTGGGTCATCATTGGTCCACGTGGAGTACAAGCCAGAATTTTTTTTGTTTTGTTGTTTTTCTTACAGAAAACACTTCTGTTTTCGCATCTAAAATTCTCTTTAAATACAAATCGCCTCTTCTGTCACCCCAGCATCAAAATCATCTGGATATTAGCTTAAAACATGGACACCCCAAGGACCTGAAAGGAAAAAAAAAAACATCCTTTAATAACCAATAATGTTAAAAACTCACATTTAATATGAAATAAACTGGCAGAAATGTGACATGCTGAGATTGAAAATATAAAACAACCCTTTTTCTTGCATATCACTATGCATAATATGAACATTTACATGAACAATAACATAATGATGATAATTTATTATATTGTTCACCAATTGCTTCTAAAAGCCTCTACAGTAACCTGATTACAAAACTGTGTAAAGGTAATTCAGAGAGGAAAATGGAATCCGAGGCAGACTTGTTATGAACTTGGGTGCAGGGGAGCAATGCTGGAAAAGCTCAGCAGCTAAGTGCGTTTCTTTGCTCAGAAAAAGCTTTACGGAACAAGAGAGTAAGTGTAAGCAAGTAAAAACAAAGCAGACTTCTGCTGTGATATTTTTTGTGGCAAAGAAATGATTTATTCAAAGTTCACATTTTTTGGTGCTCTATGCTGAGACAGTGTCTGGAGGAGCACTGCATTTCAAAGCCCAAGGGAGGAAGAAACGACAAGAAAATCCCCTTAAATAAATACAACAATTAATATGAAATGCTGCACTTGGCTGCATTCAGGCTGGTCAGAGGAACTTGTCTAAATGTTTTGCACAGCCTCAATGAGCAGCCCAAACACAACTTGCTTGCAAGCGTCCATCTAATGTGACTGTTGTAATCCATCTATTCTTGGTTTACTTCCACAGAGTTACACTAATTTTAGTGCAACTCTGTTAACTTTATTTGGGCAATCTCAACTTTTATCAGCTCTCACTGTGCCTCACAAGCTTCTACAGCTGGCCATAACGCAAACACAACCGGAATTTTCATGAGTTCACTGGTATTTGTTTGTGGTACTACAACAGCAATTGAAGAACAAATGGAGGGTGCCATCAACCTGGTGATAAACAATATACAAGGTGAAACAGATCTAAGTGATGGAGTGTAAATGTTCCTTACCGATTCATCCATGATAGAAGCAGGGTCAAAGTAGTCTGGCTTGAGTTCAGACCTCTCACGACGATTCTTAGAGGGTGGCTGGGAGAGAAAGACAGCGTGTTTAGTACAGATATTCCAACAGCTTTTTCTCCTCTAACAGCTGCTTTGGCAGACAACTGGTAAATATTTCAACAATCTTTGCCCATACCAAAAACTAGTGGTGAACAATACTGGGAAAAAACATTAACATTATGACATTAGGGTTTCTTAAACATGCATTACAATATTAAATAAAGAAGATGATGTATAATTTCGACAGATATTTGCTGCATTGAGCTCCTGCAGCTCATTCTGGTAATAAAGTACCACACAAGCAATAAATGGAGTGAATTTATAGAAACTGGGACAGTTGTTAAATTTTCTGGTTGATTCAACATGACATCTGGAGCCTTTCTCATGAGTGCAGCAGTACGATAAACAGCCAAAATATACAAATTTCTCAGATAAAATTTAGCTCTTGTTTTACACTCATCATACACGATACAGTGGTGCTGGTGTAAATGGCCAAATTAATTGGTCATGCTGCTTCATGTTGTAGCAACAGTTGCAAGGTGCTGTTGACAGAAAAGGGTTCATAATCTTTTTAAAACAACAAAAAAGCACATATATCCTTCCTTGTAGTCAGTGCAAAAATCAACACAAGTTGCTTATTAACTGTTGTCCTGTCCTGAACAAATGAAGGATGACTAAACAGTACAACATCATGAAATCCACAGAGAATTGTGGCATTGTGCTACATGAACCTTACTGCAACGCCACAATTTACACTGTCAGAGACTTCTGGCTGTCCTCATTGACGGAAACATAGCATAGAGGATGAGCAGAATGAGATGGAAATGTTAAATAGGGGCTCTGAACATAAATTTTGTTTCTTTCAGGTGGCATGGGGGGTGGCAGTGGGGATGCTCAGGATGCAACTAACAATTTTGAAAGAGGAAAAAAAAAATAGAAACTGTGCACTACGTGACTACGTGCAAGAATCACAAAACAACAATCAATCAATCAGTTAAACAGGTGTTTTACCAGGTCAATGTCCATGGTATCAAAGTCCATGCCTTCGTTGAGGTCATCCATACGACCCTCAGATGACATCATCACATCCTCCACGATTGGCTCTTCGTCTTCCTCCATAAGCCCGGTGCCACGACGACTGCAAAACAATCCATTATAGAATTATGTAAACATAATTACAATGAAATTCTCACAATAACCTCAATGTGCAGATGTGTGTGCCTTACATAGCATGCTGCAGATTGGTCCTGAGCTTGGCATAGTTCATGGCTCTTTCCTGCTGCTGGCGTGCTTCTTCTTGTTGTCTCTGAGCCAACATCCACGTCACCTGGGAACTAAATGCACAATAACGCATTAATTAGCAATGTTTTTAATTCATAGGTTTGATGATTTAACTGGAGACCCCACAAGAATGTCAGATACATCTATATACTATAGATGGTCCACTGGCTTGGTGCCCATGAAAAGTCAAGTTGTATAAATAAACTAGTCGGTCACTGTCCCAGTATGGCCAACACTTGGCAGGCTGTTAAGTACAAGCATTTTGCTACCGTTTGCACTCAAAATTAATAGCACGCAAATGGGAAATTACATTGAACTCTGTACTAATGTATTTTGGCTCATATTCCAGTTCTGATCCCACTCTCAGAGGATAAGTGATCCAGTGCACTAAATGATGGGCGTAAGAGTTTCTGAAATGCTGGAATGACACAACAAACGAGGAGGAGGAAAGTTGTTAAGACTGTTGAATTTACAAGCCTATGCCTTGGCACAATCAATATTAAGTTTTATATGTGCACTGTGGTACTGAAAGATTGATAATAATGTCCATAGTGGATAATAGTATACATAATGTGATCAATATAACCAATGCAAATAATAATTAAGATAACAAACAGCTTGAGACATGGATACATGTTGGATTACAAAGCTCCCAAAATTATTTTACTGTCCAGATAACTTGGAAACTTGTTCTTTTCATTAAGACTACAAGACTAACTAAACAATATATATATATAAAACTGGAAAAACAAAATACATACTCCACGGGACATAACCTAGTGTCCAAGAAAAAAAAACTGTTTTGTACATCTTCTGTAATGTACCAAATGTTTATTCAAACATTTGACTGAGGAGGTTGCATTTTACTCAGAACTTCATTAGAAAATGATTTGCACGTTTAATTTGCACGTTATGCCCGCAGAGGACCTAAGCTTTGTACAGTCTAGCTGTTTTCATTCAGACTTTCTATATATCTTGCATGTATTGAACTGTGAACTCTTTTAACATGTATTGTACAGGACTGTGAACTGACTGCACCAATAAATGTCAGTAATGTAACTTTCAGACATGCATACTTATAATCCATGGGTGTCTGGTGGTGCTGAGGCGTCTGTGGGTGGTGCTGCGGGTGTTGGTGGGGTTGCTGCTGGTCGTGCGGGAGAGGGTAGACCCCCATGAAGCTGTCATCACGACCCCTCTTAGGTTCTCGCATGGCAGTGGAGGTGAGGTGAGGGGATGGCATCATGACTGGGGTCTGCATGCTCTGCTGCCACACCTCACTGCTGCTGCTTTCCTCTGGAAAACCAGGTCCAAAGTTATGTAAAAACTCAACAAACATGCACATGCTTATTTTGCTGTACTTGTTTTGAGGGCTTAACGTGACTCAATTTCCTCCCAAGTCATGTAACTATGAATGCTGAGTTTCAAAACATAGAGAAACTAGAATTGTCTTGCAGTTGTATACCTCCACCAACCTGTCTGTCTAGAGTCATTTGTATCATGAAAACTTCAAAGGAATTTAATCAAATGTAGTGTATTTGTTAGCAAAATGGAAGTTGTCACTAAATTGACATTTGAGTCCAGTGAGAAACATGCTGTCTTAACTTAGAGACTTGTATACCATAATGTTGGTCTATTCTGTACATTATGGAAGAGGGATGCTCTAAGAAGTCCCTCAGAACTTTGCAGCTTGTATTCTAAGACTAAGAGGCGTGGCCACATTTTTCCTGTGCTGACCTCTCTACACTGGCTTCCAGTAAAATTTAGAGTAGAATTTAAGATCCTCCTCCTAGCCTACAAAGCTGTGCATGGTCTGGCGCCATCATATCTCACTGATCCATATCAGCCCTCTTGGATGCTGTGTTCCTTAGATTCAGACTTACTGGTAACACCACGAAACTCCAAATGTAAATATGGAGCCAGGGCCTTCAGTTATCAAGTTCCTCTGCTGTGGAACCAATTACCAGCATCAGTCCGGGCGGCAGAGACCCTCTATATGTTTAAAAGTAGACTTAAAATCCTCCTTTTTGACAAAGCCTATGGTTAGGACTGTTCAGGCTCTGCCTGGACTAGGGCTGGGTATCAATCAAAGACTTGAAGGAAGGCTACGGTCCGCTTTTCTTGCAGTCAAACATGGAGCAACTTTCTGCTCTGAAATTGATTCCATGCACAGTCAGATGCTTCATCAAATTAGTTGTGTTGCCGGCCTTAGCAACGATGACTTTTTTGCATATATTGCATCGCGCGCTATTGGCTAATCTGGCTAAAATGGAGCCACACTTTTGACCACTGTGGCATTTTTTTAACCGGTTCGACGACACACACACAACTACAGTTTCCAACACAGGTGCCCGCGAATCCCGTCTGCCGCGATCACATGTAACGTTACAGTCAATTGCTGGCAACATGATTAGGTCTCGATCAAGTGATTAACATCTGGGTACCGAAACTTGGCACCAAAAGACGAGGCATATTTTGATACTCGGTACTATCGAAGCATTTTGGTTGGTGCCATAAAAGAACCGAAGCTGTAGCCATGACATGGATGTTGCTGAAAAAACAATGGGAATGCTCACACATATGTGGTCATAATATGGTTTCAGTGTTAAATAATGGCCAGAAAAACATTTTGAAAAACATTTTACTGCCACAGTAAAGCTGACCGTTGACTTTTGGATTAAACATCAAAAATTCTTCATTTGTGTGAAGTTTTGTCATAACTGGATTATGAAAGAGTTATGTCCCAAATCTTGTTCTGTAAGGTCACAGCGACCGTCGACCACCAAATTCTAGTCAATTCATGCTAGAGTCCAAAAAGACACCAGGAGAATTGTGCCAGAGTAAAAACAATGGACCGGTTTATCGAATCTTACCACTAGGGTTCGCAACTGACTCAGCAGCCACTCCAACTGAGCCAACAAATACAGGTCACGACAACCCAGCACAACTGTGACAACATCAACACTCAACTTAATGTTTCTTCTTCTAAAGTTTAACAATAATAAAAAAATAGAATTTGGCCTGGTGCATCTTGAGAAATGAGGGCGGTATCTACATGACTTCCCACCATGACTGTCACCAGTGTGAAGGCATATTGAAACTTTAAGGGATGTCATGATGCTGTTATTGCATTTCCTAAAACAAATTTGGCATATTTTCAAAGTATATGGAATACCAAGTGGCAAAGACCAAATAGTTGACTTTACCAATTGAGCACTGCATTTGGTTACTCTAAATGGCAGCTAATCTAAAGACTTTTAAAGATTTTATAATTTAATACTCTTGAGATATCCATGGTCTTAAGCAAACTCATATACATACACACACAGACAAATTTAAGTGACCCTGTGTGATTGTAAGGAGCAGTTTGACTCTCTCCCACCATCTGCTGTTTAATCTCCTCACCCATCAGCTTGGCTGGCTGAGCCAGGCTGCTAGGAACACATGTGGGTTAATCTGGGCTCCAACTATGCTTTTGTAACATCATCGCTGGGGTGGGCTATAAAATATGTGGTTCTCATGAAGACTTGCTCTCAGTGCACTTGTGGCAGGTGCAGGGGGGTCTCAACTGAGTTCACTGAAAACTGCACATTATACAGTTGCCTGAACTAACTGAATTGCACTTCAGTAAAGCCAATGCCCATTTTTCTCTGATTCCTGAGTGTGCAATACCTTCTGGCAGCTTCCTCTTGGCTGCTGAAGTTCCAGCTGTAGCAGCAGGAGGCTTGGTTTTCTTGGAGCGGATGGAGGATCCTCTGCTGGAGTAGCCACTCATCACTGACATGGTATCATCATCACCACCAGCCTGCAGGGAATTCCTGTAGGAGATGAGGGGGAGCCAGCAGTCCTCACGCTGCAGTGCCATCTGGAACGTCATAAAGCGCTCCAGGTACATGTGGCTGCGGAGAAGGTCACACACACAGGGAACATGAACAATCCATTCTGCATCCATGCATACAGAGAACAATCTTTACAAAGAAAACCAGGTGCACATTCCAACTGGAGGCCTCATATCAACCACTTGCGCCTCAGAAACACCAGTTGCACCAGTTGTTGCAAACACCTGTTACACTGAGGCCTCCCACCCATCAGCTCAGCAGAAAAAACTTACACAGTCCTCTTGTCTTGTCTCATGAGCTTGGATGAGAACTCGCTGAGAATGTCCAAGAAAGCCAGGTTAAGAGGAGGACCTCCTTCTCCCTGGGGACTAGGTTCCTTAAATGCAAACTCAATACCATCCCTAAGATATACACAAAGACAAAGAGGAAGAATAACACAATGTGCAGAGAAAAATGATTGATTTCAAGGACAAAGTTGATCCAAAGTATGGTGAAATAAAAATCAAATAAAAACTGAGGTTTAACACACACAGAACAGTTTTTATGACATGAGATGTGTATTTGTTTAGATGAACCATTGACACATCTCACAAGTACAGGTTTTAAATCACTAGGCCATCAGCGTACCTGATATGACACCATAGTTCTGTTACACTCATTGACACACCCTGCGTCACCATCTTTCCCACTTGACTATCCCCTGCAGTCATGTCAAATTGTGCTACAATGTAATGATGTGCCACATCACTTAAAAAAGTTAAAACATTTTAAATACTACGCAAACAAAGTAAAATCTTTAGCCTGTCTTTCACAAATTTATACTTATGTTGAACAGGTACAACCTATAGTGTACCCATATATTGCACAAGTGTAGCGGATAAAACATAAAAACATACGTAACGTAACACTAAACTGAAATGAGTTAGCAAGGAACATTTTGTACAGCTCTTCTGATTAGTGCATAGGTTTCTCACACAGTGTAAGTAACAGAGCAATTTTGTTTTATAGCACTGCTGCTCTTCTGCGTATTTGAACAGCCTTATGGTGTTTTACATGTTTTTCTTTTACAATACTTTCAGTGCATGGGAACAGGCAAAACTGCAACATTTTACCACTTAAGCCTCTCTAAAATCTAGAAGAAAAAATAACATGCAAAAGGAAACAGTATTCAATGAGTAATCTGTCTAACATGACAGTTCCCAGATGCTAGGCCAAAAATCTAAGAGGACTAATGCAATGGAAGAAGAGTAGAATGAAGCCTTACTTGTGCAGCATAGCGATGGCATCCCTGGTTTTCACTTGGTCAAGACCAAAGGTTAGAGAAAAACGACGGGCCAACTCTTTGATTCCACAGAAAGCAGAGGAGGAGCGATCGAACCCATGACCCAGTTCAGACAGCATTTCGTTGAAAAGCTAGCAGAAAGAGATTTGTGAAACAGTTACTGAAAAACCTCTTTAAAATGGGACAAATAAACAAAAGGTCAAATTATTCACTTCATGAGTGACTTAACGAGTACACAATAGCATATACACTAACCTGCTGCAAACTGAGGATGAGCGTCTTGGCACATTGAATCTTGTCAATTTGCCGAGTCTTACTCATAGTCTCCTTGATGATGTCACCATAGTCATTGTAATACTGCAAAGAATAAAATATGATTGGGACTTGAAGAATTGGATTAATGTAAGACAGATCAGTAATTCCTGCAACAGCCGAAGTGTCGGTGAAAAACCATGGGCACTGCGCCCACTGCAAACTGGCACACACTGAAGTGCAATTAGCAATACTAGTTTCTGTTAGCAGCAAATTTAATTGTGCCCATGAGTGCACTGGTCCTAAAATGAGTGTGGTCAGGTACATTACTGGCACATTTCTATCTAAAGGCAGCAGAAAGCATTTGCAACACTAACAAACACAAACCTAATCTTAAGTCATTATAAAGACATTATTTTCCCTGCTATGTCAACTGTGGATTATTAAGATGATGCTCCTACATGTGGTGGCTTCACAAGGCACGTACACTCTGCTTGTTCCCACAGTGAAAACAATTGTTGCTATTTAAATACAGAATGTAAGCTGACACTAATCAGCAAAATTCAAGTTGCACCCAAAATACAACTATGAATGAGGAAAAAAAAAAAAACACATACAACGTTTTTTTTTAAACCAATTAAAGCTTGACTAACCCTCATGTACTGTTTGAAGATGTCTGCTCCAGTCTTCATTTCTACCACACAGTAGATGATCAGTTTACAATAAGCAGCAAGGAGGTTCCTCCTCTTGTGCAGAGCTTCAATCTTTACTGCCTCATCATCCTGTTGTCCATCTGTGGTGAAACACACACACATGAATTACCCATGAACACTTAATATATATCAGTTCTACAGGTTGCATTTTGGAAAAACCATCCATTTTGATTGCTCTCATTCCCTACCGGAGCAGAGCAGAAAGTAAATGAGCTGCTAGAAGTACATATTTGCATTTGTACCTGTGCTATTTGTGTCATCATCCTGGTCTATGAAGACATGGTTCAGAATGAAGGAGAGCAGTTCAGACTGCAGCGAGTCCTCTGGGGAATAGACCAGGGGCTCCAGGTGTTCCCTGCCTCCGGACACCATCTGGTGGCTGAAGATGAGCAGGAGATCACAGAGGATGGTGAATGCCTGTAGGAGAAAAGAAAGGGGAAAAAGGAGGACAAAAAGTTAGAACTATGTATAATTTTGTTCAATGTGCAAGTGTAGTACAAGCTATTTTTCTTAGTACAATTACAGAGAGCGTCTTTATGGATTGGGAAAACCAAATTTCGTGAGGCACAAACGGCTTCAGCAACAAATTGTACGAAACTAGCCAAAACTAAATGGCAGCTGACCGATCTCTTTAGAGTTCAAAGGTTTTATGAACTTTGCTAATTGTTGATGATCCTGATTCTATACATCCTTTTATATGCCCCTCTCTTGTTTTGCTTTTCATCAGATATTACCACATGTGCAGATTTGTTGTTCTCATGTGTCACCTGTTCTTTGACAGCTGTGTTGACATTGGTGAGGTAGCGCTGGCACATCATACAGAATGCCCTCATCTGCTTTCTCAGGGTCACCAGGTCATCCTGACAAAAAAAAAAGCCATTTTTTAAAAATATCACACTTAGTCCTACCCAATTCAAAACAGGGTAAGAATAGAGACACAATGCTTCAAGCTTTGAGAAACCTCACCTTCCTAGAGCTGCCCTCAGAGGACTTGGCCAGGTGCCACAGGATCACATAGTGGGTACACTGCAGTGAATGGATGACTATCTGCTCACAAAAAAAACCCAAAAGGTAAATACTTAGTATTTATAAAATTTGATAATTTGTTAAGTCTTCATTTGATGCAGGTGTTTATTTAATGACCTGCTCAGGCATGTCTCCATTCTCTATGCCTGTGTTGAGAAGCTTGAAGTTGCTGGTAAAGAGGTCCCACCCCGATAGGTCATGAGCACTGCAACAGATTTGAAAAAGTCTTAGTCACGTGTACAAAGAGTCACAGCTAAAATTATTGTTCTATTTTTTAGGAGACATGAAAGAGAGATATAGAGGGTATGAGGAAACAGGTTCCCCACAGAGAATAAAGTTCGTACTTGTGAAATGCTGTGATCCTTTTTAGAGTTGACAAAACCTGATAAGCATCGTCTTCATCAGCATCTTCACCCTGGAAAGAGACATTTTGAAGTATTATAGGCAAAGATGTTTGCTAATCTGATAAACACTGAATCGACTGAAACATGCAAATGCAAGTCTTTTGAGCGATCTACAATCTACAGTTGTTTGAGTGTCAAACTAAGTTAGATGAAGTTTGAATTTACAGTGACAATTTGGATGCTTATGCAAGGAGACAGGCCAGAAGAAACATGCATGTTTAGGAGTGCCACAGTGTGCATCCTATCACTCTTACCTCTTGTAGAAAATCCTCCAGTAGCCTGTTGAACTTGTCCACCAGCTCATCCAGCAGCTGGGAGCGGGCAATGTCCACCCTGTTAAAGATTGTGAATTCCTCATTGCAGAGGGCATGGTAAGTCTTGGAGCAGGCCTCCAAAACTTCAGTATCAGTGTGCTTCTCCACAATTTCCCTGATCTGACGCAGCAGAGATTCCAGGTGCTGGATAGGAGGGAGACAGAGTGACACATTGGGTGATAGCAATCAGTGAGAAAGATACACTATTTGTTGAACTAACTGATGCACTTTTTCACAATCCCATTGCCACTGTCTAACAAGTGTCTTACCTTCTCTAGACGCCCTGTAGTATAAATTTCCAAGTCAAAGAACTGGGGCAGTTGCAACAAGTTAGTCACCTTTTCTGCATCCACAGCATACTGTAAAATAAATATTAAACATGATGACAAATTCTTATTGATCAATACATAACTTAAGCTAAGAACCTTTCAGCAGAGCACCTGTAAGGATCACAGAACAGATGTAACAAACCTTGGCCAGCAGAGGGGGCAAAGCGACAGCAAACAGCTCTGTCATCCTGGTTCTGTCATCCAGCTGAGTCTTCTTTTCTTTCGCAGTCATCACCTGATCATAGATACAGCAAGTTAGATTCTTGGGTCACAAATAATTTGCATACATGTACGCCAAAGGTCTACTTAATGTCTTTCTTTCTCATTTTTTTTACTATTTGCTCTTACCAGAGATTTATGTTGCTCCAACTAGTACCGACCCATAATTAGAGCGTTATGATCAGTTTTCAGCACAACACATGGTCAGTGTGACCATACCAGCACATGACCTCCATATTAGAAAATCCCTGAATTGTCCTTTAACAAATCTTGACACACTAGTGAAAGTGTGTAAGCCACCCTTACCCTCTTCCCTGTGCCTCTTCCAACAGGCGGGTGGCATTCAGCAGCCTGGCGTACAGTGCACAACATGATTTCGATCAAGGCCGTTTCTTGTCTGTCTGTAAGAGCTGGAAAAAAACGAACGATAACAATCAGAATGATCTAAGTCATGGTTGCGCTCTGAACCACATAGAAGTGATGCAGACTTCATATGCATGCAAGAAACCACTGCCATACCTTCCTCTCCTGGCAATGGGTCATCTAGCAGTAAGCTGATCATACACTCCCAGTCTTTCAGTAGCTCTGCACCACATTCCCAGAGGGAGTCCACTAGGTAGGCTGCATGCTCATGGAGCTAAGGAGAGAGATAATTACACAGATGAATGATGGATGTTTCAATTGCTTAAATGCTGCCAATCAAGACAGAAATTGTAGCCTTTGTGTGACAGTATTAAAAACAGCCTGATAATATACCTCACTCTCCAGAAAGAAGAAGACAGTGGTCTTGATGAGGTTGGCATTGGGGCTTTGTCTGCCTCTCCTCTTGGGGGCACCTTCCTCCTCTGGTTCCCGCTGGCTGAACAATCTTAGAGGAAATTACTCATTAATTGGGCATCACACAAAAGCAACCACCACACAATCACCCATGTGTTTCTTAGAAGCAGCAAGCAGCCTGTAAAATTAAAACTAAAAGCTAAGCGGAGAACTGTCTGACTTGTAAATTTAAACTTTAAAGAAAGGAGTCATTGGGCAGACTGACAGTATTGACTTCTGTGTTTCTGCTGAAGTTAACTGTAAGGGTAAAAAACTTGTGCAAAAGCTTCAAAGTAGCTGGAAGTCAGCAAAACAAGATTTCAGGGGGTGTTCAGTTACTCTCCAAGTTCTCACATCCCCTTTCCTTTATCCTTCTTTTCCAAACTGCATCCACAACAATTTTCCTGAACACACTCTGTTCTGACACCTGTTCAGTGCTAGGTTTGATTTATGTCAGACATACTTCTTGAATAGGAATTCTCCAGCTGCAATGGCAACAGGCCTGTGTGCTGAGTAGACCAAGTGATAAACACTCTCACAGTCCTCAGGGGTCAACACCTCATCCGTACTACTGCAGAGACAAACACAAAGACTCAGTCAAACAGGGTTTCAATGTAGTTGCTAGTACCCAATATGTACTTGACGTAATTCTTGAGGGCTTGGCCTTGATGTACATCCTACATCCCACTGACAAGTGATAAACAACCCGGAAGCTGGAAAGAACACGACAACTTACTTCAAGACTAGAGTGAGTAGCTTGATTGCTTGTACTGCAACATCGTACTCTTTGTCAAGAGTCATGGAGACAATACGATCCTGTGCAAAGTGAGAGATGACATGAACAAAGTTGATTAGTAAGGCTAATTCTGTAATTCAATCAGAAATGCATCCACTGTGCACCAGCCATGTGTTTGCTGCAGCAGAAGAGTTTGAAACAAGTTGGAGCTGTTGTGCTGAAATTATCCAGCAGGTGGTGCTAACCTTGAAGCGACTGGTGAAGAGTTCCAGTCTTGCATTGAGTTCTCTGTTGTAGTAGAGACCCTGCAGAGCTGTCAGACACTTCAGACGTACCTCGCCTTGCTGGAAAAGAGAATTAAGAAAGAATAATTTATGCAGTGCATACTAGGGATGGGGGATATGTTATTGTTTACGATATAATGGCAAAAACATTCCCCATGGTAAGAATCTGTCATCCCACGATAAAAATGATAAATTCCCATTGATGACATATGTAAGCGTGCGACACACGTCCCACACAGCCCAACACGTGTGGAATATTGACAACAATGGCGGAAGGCAGAGCAGATACGTCGGGCAGCGAGGAACTTGTTCCTAAACGCTGCTCCAGCTCTGTTATATGGAACTGGTTTGGTTATAAAAAGTCTGAAGCAGAGCATCAATTTACCACGTGCAAGGTTTGCAAACAAATAGTGTATACAAAGGACAGTAACACGACTAATTTGTTCCACCACCTCAAACACAAGCACAAACCGGAATACGAAGATAGCGAGAAAATGCGCAAGGATGCAGAAGCAGCGTCAACTTCATCCAAAGAAACCATCAACTCAGACGAAACTTGCTGATGCATTTGCTCAATCCACACCGTATGATAATTAGAGCAAACGGTGGAAAAAATTAATGGAGGCAGTTGTGATTTTTATAAGCCAAGTTATTTTTGCTGTTTGCATTGTTTTTAATAAAATAAAAATATAGATTTGGTTCTCACATTTCAGACTTCACAACATTTTTGCAGTGCAAGTGTACTACTTGAACTTAATTTATGTAGTTTACTAGCCTTTATTATCATTTTGGTGATAGATTTATAGTCAAAACGATTAAGTTGAACTGGTGTTTATTTATTGTCACCGTGATAAATACCAGAAATTATCAGGATACATTTTTTAGCCCATATTGCTCAGCCTTAGTGCATACTTGCAGTAAGCTGCAGCAATCATTAATTTGTATGATCTATGTGACTTTATTCTTATTGTATTATATGTAACAGAAGTGTTCAATCCAGAGTTCTGAATTTTGGTGGCTACACTTAGCAACTGAGTCACTGACTGATTGTGCGTTTAACAGTCCTGCATGACCACATGGGTTTTTTAACTTTGCTTAATTAGACATCTACTCAGAATGAAGTTTAGCACTGCTAAGCTGGAAAATTTGTGTCTTCACCAAACTTCATGTAATAATAGGTTGATCAAATTGAAGTTATGTCACACTAATACATGCAACAAAGTACAACAGTCTGTACAGACCCACAAACTCCCATGAAGAGGTCTGAACAGGAAAATTAAAGTAAAAACTCCTGTGTTGATGGACCATGGGTGTGCATGAGCTACATAAGGAACTGAAGAAATCTCACTGTGACCCACCTTATCGTGCATCGTCCACCCCACATACTTCAGATAGCTGTCATTGAGGAAGGCATCGCTGTAGAGTTTCATCCAAACTCCAATCTCTTCTATACAGATTGCCCTGATTTCGGCTATTGAATCACTGTTAAAACACAATGCCATTATTTGCTAATCAGACTACAGGAAGTTTTTTATAGCAGCATCAACAACCATAATAGATAACAGATACGGATTTTATGATGACATACCGATATCTGTGAACAAACACTCCTTTGAAAATTGCATTCATCATGTTTTCAATCTCATCCTGATTTTCCTGGAGCTATAATGAAGAGCAGAACAAAACATGTGAGCTTATACAGGGTTCAGTGTTAAATGTCTTATTTCCCACTTGACCGATCGAGTTAGAGACCAACTTACTTGCTTTTAGGTGCACTGTTCAATTAAGGCCTATCTCATCTCACCTCATCTTACTTATTAGCCATTATCAAGTAACAACAAAGACTGAAGTTAATTGTCATGATTGATCTTATTTGCCTTGTTGGAGCTTTGCCCACATACACTAATGCCACCCAACTAAACTGTTTCCAGGATAACTAAAAGGTCTGCTTAAACTTAACCTCATAAATGACTTTACCCGGCGCCATTTTCTCAAGTATCCAATCGATAATGCGCTTGTGCAACTCTCAACAGAAATCAGAAGGAACTAAGAATGGCCCACTCCTCAGGTAATTCCACCATCAGCTCCAAAAAGATGATGTGTTACATTCTTCTTAACCATCTAGTTGGGCAAGGGAGTTGCAAGATTTACTAGCCCAAGGTAGTACTTTACTTGTCCTGGCTAAGCATGCTATTGTTATTGTTGATCCCTGAATATGTGGTCAAAAATAAAGACTAAATAAAAAAGGCCATGATACAGTATGAGGTGACCAGGAGGCATTGTTAACGTAGCAGGATGTGTGACAGCCAACTATTCCACCATGCTGTGCTGTGGTTATACAGTGAACTAACAGATGGATGCCTGCTGGGGTCTACTGTTATATAACCTAATGAACTGACAACACTAGCTGAATAAGACTCAGCACTGACACAGTCACTGTGGGTCTCATCACCTACGGAGATGTTGCAGTTCTAAAAATTAAACAGATTTATGGCCACAAGCCAAACTAATATGAAATTATTTACTCTTAAAGAAACTGCTCTAAATGGTTAGCTTTGGAAAACAGAGTGGAAGACCTGTTTCCTAAGAGGTCAAAGTCTAAAGACTGGTCATCGCAACCAAAAAGTGCATATTTCTGTTAATGTTATTGTGGTTTTCAACATAAAGTTCTGCAAAATGGTTCCAGCGTGCGTATCAGTACTTTTCATTTTGAGCATGATTTAACAATGCCAGGATAATACCGATACTCTGAAAATTTTGATTAGTTTATGCATGATATGAAATGGTCAAATTATATATACCAATATGTGTTGGCTGAGTGCAAAGGAAATGCTTGGGAAGTTGGTGTTTTAAAACAAATCCAGCAAATTACCATACTACAACCTCCCTTACCTCTTTGCGTTTCTGCAGGAGCAGCTCCAACCTGTCATTTGCCCTTTTGGCCACCATTTTATTCCTCTCTGCCTCATACTGGCGCTGGGTGTTGTCCATGTTGATGCTCAGGTTTAGAGCTACATTCACCAGAGCTGTCATCAGCTTCATGGCTGCCAAAAACACAAGTATTATCATACTTTAACAGGATACCATCTAAAAAGAGCTCTGAACCAAATGGCCCCATCAAACATGGCAGCAAAGACCAAATATAATTGTTGTTGCAAATTGTACAATGCTGTTGCATAACTGATTTTGGCTGTGTGTTGGCTGTGCTATTTTATAGCACAAGATTTGCACCAACTGTGTGCCTTTGGAACTATTTTAACAGGTCAATCCAACTACACCATTTGTTACATGTACACAAACTCATACTCAGTATGAAGATGAACGGTGTTCATGCATAAATAACTATAGAGCACACCAATTACTGCAGTTCAGTATGTCTGCCCCCTGTTAAAATGTGACACACATGCAGTTCGTCTTACCTGCCAGTGTTGAAGTGTGTCTGAAGGCTCGAACTTGAGAGTCCGATAGTCCAGTGAGAAGGGAGATGACTGTGTCCATCATGTACTCATCATAGATGATACTGTACTGACACTGGCGCACTAGCACCGAAATGAATTCACAAAAGCTTGATTTGAACTTCTTCCACTGGGGCCCTGCTATGGTTAGAGGGTAATCACCACTGTCCTATAGAGGCCACAGAGAGAACAACATCAGTAAATGCAATGACAAAATGCAACTGCAACGTTTTTGTTTTTTCTGTAAAAAGTTAACAAATTCTTTTGTAATTGAGAAATAAAATTCCCAATCTGTACTTAAATGTATTGTATAATCCAAAATGATACCTAGGAGGTCAGTGGTTAATGGAATACGGTAATAATTATAAAGGAAAAAAATGAAGTTACCTCATCAAATTCCTCTGTCATTCGTCGGATGATCTCGGAGTTCTGCATGTTGCGGAACATTTCGCCACTGACCACACCTGAAACAGACAACAATTTAACAAATGTAAAAGATAATCACCTCAGGGAGAAAGCAGTACCAGGATTCAAACGCTTGCTTCAATACATTTAAAGGGGCAAATAATGGAGATGGTTAAATTAAAACATAGTGCAAACACACCTTTGCATCCTGAGCACTGGATGAAGAAGTTGATAAGATCTAGTAGTGCAACATCTCTGTCATGTTTGTAAGACTCAATCCAGTCATCAACAACAGACTGCAAGAAAACAAAAACTTTGTTTCTTTAAAAATCAAAACTTTAAATATCAGAGATCATTTAAAAAGGCATAAAAGTAAAAATAAAAAGACATTCTCAAAGATCTTGCCATTCATACCTGCATTGCACTCCGGCCCAACTTCACCACCTCAAACAGCATCATGTTTTCCATACCATTCTCCTGGTGGTGGCCATTTATCCGACCTGCTCCCTTCCCCCCTTTGCCTTTCTCCCCTGCTGCCTTCTTCCCCTTCTTTCCACCCTGCAACAGAATAGCAGACCATAACGAATAATTAAGTACAAGTAGAGATCAAGAGCAGACAAATCTACTTTTGTTACTTGTCACATCACAAATACGTTAAATTAAAAGACATAATATTATATTTATTGACTATATGGAACCATGGTAGGGAGCCAATGTGTGCTTTGTATACCTTTCCTTTAGCTGAGTTTGTACTCCTCCCATCAGGATCCTCAGAGAAGTCTGTGTCTGAAGAGAATCTGGTGTCTGTATCCCTGGTAGACACAAGAAAATAGTATAATGAAATTTCTTCAATCAACCTCAACTTTAAAATTAAAATGGCTACAAGAACTTACTGAGTATAGGGGAACTCTGATGGTATTTCTGGTGCTGCTATCATTTCTGTAACATCTTCTGGATAACTTCAACTTGTGACTGGCTTGAGATCCTCAGAAAATACAAGACAGGAGAGGTTGCATGAGACCTAGAACATGAAACAGAGCAACTTAGAGAGCCATATACAGACCTATAACATATTTCAACACTCCCACCAGAAATAATAAATCATGCAAAGGCCAACATCAAATGTGCAAATGTTTGCTCACATCCTCTATAGTGAGTAAATATTTCTTTGATGCTTTTCAGAGAAAAAAAAACGGTTTCACATGGTAACAGGGGGCAGACACAAATGCTCTTGTCACGGTCAGCTTTCTAACCATTGGCTCCCTCTCTTGATTTGCTCCCCTTGGTTTACGGACAACGTCACAGCCAAGAACACTGGAGTGTCTTCCTCAATGACCAAATATGGTACTGCCCCATCCGCCCCATTCAGATCTCAACCAATCAAAAGACAGTACCAACATCAACAAGACACTGCAGGCCACAGAAAACTGGCATGGTTAGGATGTGTAAATTAGCGACAAATACATCAAAGGGGAGAGAAGAAGTAACTTTTGAAATTAGGATTCTTACTTTGTCTGCAATTCGGAAATAAATGTAAATATCTCTTTAACTGTTTGGGAAGTCAATAAAAGCATTCCGTGGACATTTGCTAAGTCTTGAAAAGCAACCTTAAAACTCCACCCATTAACCCATTTGGGTTAAGCAGGCATGTCTTTTAGCCCAGAGATGGCATACAAGTGTGTCCTTAAATCATAACAGCATTAAGATTAGTGAGTAAACTTTTAAGGAGGTAGACTGATATATAATCCTTAGTCATGAGATACCCTCCATCTATATTGTCCGCGATTATTCACATAAATTGGTGATCTTAGCAAGCACACATTTTATACAATGTCCAACATGAAATCCCCTGCACCTCCCAAACACAAACTGCACCCGTGCAACATTGGCACTACGAATGAGACAGTTTGGACGTAATAAATTTGAACACAGCTAGGATATGTACCAGTCTATTAAACTGTTGACGTCCCTAATGTTATTTCCTTGATAGCGAGGGGATACTGACATGACGACGGGATTCTAAGGGTGTTGACTGAAAAAGTGGCGCCAAATCGCGCTGAATATCTCATAAACTTGTTACTGCGACACCAGACCGGACAACCTTAGATAAAACCAAATTCTGAAACCCGATAGTATGGACTCTTGCAAAATCAACTATGCCACAAACTACCGACTCAGTTCCCTCCAACAACGCCGACGCGGCTGCGCTCTTCGTCGGCTCCTGTCAAAATTGACGCCGGTGCGCTGCTAGTGCTAGCGCCACTGGCTAAGCAACGGAGGATTTCAGCGTCTTTTCCCCACCGTCAGCTAGTTGAGATTTGTTAAAGCAAACATGCAACACTAAGGGCAAACGAACGGCAATTTACTGAACCAAAAGGCAACATGCCTATACAGTGCATCATTGTTTAATATCGACAACATTTCAGCATTTACTAACGCTATTGGTACTGGACCATAATAACAAAACAACGCAAGCCCAACTGTACTAGCAGATGCTATTACTGGCTAATACACAATAATGCTAATCACTACCATTTCAAATGACGATAATTGCATTGTGTCTACACGCCATGTGTTTCCAGTGCTTTCTACGAGATAAAGTATATGATTAAAACAAATGTGCTGCGATTAACGAAATGATAATAACTCATAATAACCAGTTGTTAGCTAAGCTAACAGCTACTGCTAACGTTACCTAAAAAAACATCACGTCCTTGCGTCCTCCATCTTGCCTCGGGAGTTCCAGTACCGTATTGCATAAGCAACAAACACTTTGTTTACAAATATATAAAGTCCAACTAAGTCACTTGACACAATAAAATCCTTATTTCGGCAACGAACTAAATATTTTTGCGTTACGGCGGCACAAAATGCAGTTCGTTAGCTTGCTAACAACCAAAGTAGCCATGTACCGCGAGCTAGCGAAGCGACTTGGTTCAGGCAGACATCCGCGCTCTGGGCACATCTAGCACTAGCCTGGCTAGCGAGACGGTTAGCAAAATACAAATCAACTAACTTCCAGATAGCTCTCCGCCATTTTACAGCTAACTTACCTTGTTGTGAAATGTAGTCCCGACAGAATCGTAACTTTTACTATTCTTATACAGCTTCCGTCTGAATTCCACTATAATTGTGTAAAAAGAGTTTAAAAGTCGCGGTCAGAGGCGGTTTCGGACGTTCTCTCACCCCGCTTGCTCCGTAGTTCGGTTTGTTGTTTCGACGACCTGGGAGGAGGAAATCCTGGTGCAGAGCTACCACCTAGCGGCCACAATACCCGCATTGAATACACCGTTTCCGAGCTGACATCTAGTGGTCACTGAGAAGTACTACATTTTAAGATGCTACTTTTGTACTACTGCTTGTCTTGTCTTTAGTCTTCGCCTGCAAGCTGCTTTAGTAAAATTCCACAAACAAAATTAAGTCCTTAGTTATAAACTATTTAGGTAACTTAAACTTAAAGTTACCTCTTATTAGTTTTGAACAAGGGGAGAAGAAAAGAAATAGTTTATCATTCAGAGTTTATTGCCACCACAGTTCAGCTTCAGCTTCGAATCGGAGTCAGATTTATTGGCCAAGTATGTTCACACATACAAGGAATTTGACCCCAGTTACACTTGCTCTCAGGTACCTACATAGAACTGTAATAAAGTAAGGATGAATAAGAAGTACTAAAGAGACGAGGGAATAATACTTTGTACTGGGTGGGTGGAGGATGAATGACAATGTACATCAATTTCTTTACAATACTATATACAAATCCCTTAATTACATGTTAACAGTTTGATAAAGTGATGGCCTGGGGGAAGAAACTGTTTTGGGTCTGGTTGTTTTGGCGTACAGTGTCCAGTAGCACTGTCCAGAGGGGAGAGGTTCGAACAGGTGTGTGATGGAGTGTGATGGATCTGCAGTGATGCATCCTATCCGTTTCCTCACTCTGGGGGTGTACAAACTGAATTGCTGCTATGTAGAACTGGGCCAGCAGTTCCTGAGGCAGGCCGAACTTTCTGAGTTGCCTCAGGAAGTAGATCCTCTGCTGGGCCTTCTTGATTACTGTGTCTATGTTTGCTGTCCACTTCCTGGGAGATGGTGGATCCCAAAAACCTGATTGTTTCTACCATGGACACAGTGTTGTTGAGTATGGTGATGTGGGCAGTGGTGGGGGGCTCCTTCTGAAGTCCACTATCATTTCCGCAGTTTTGAGTGGGTTAAGCTCGAGGTTGTTCTGACTACACCAGCGGAGCAGTTGATCGCCATTCCACCTGTAGGCAGACTCGTCACCCTCTTGGAAAAGGCCATTGACTGTTGCGTCATCTGCAAACTTCAGGATTTTGATGGACTGGTCTCTCAAGGAGCAGTTGTTGTTGGTGTCGAGGGAGAAGAGCAGATGAGAAAGCACACACCCGTGGGGAGCGCCGGTGCTTATTTTCCGATTGCTTGATGTTGATTTCCCCAGCCTCACCTACTGCTTCTGGTCTGTCGGGAAGTTTGTGATCCACTGACAGGTGAGAGCTGGCACATGATGAGATGGGTCAGCTTGGAGTGGAGAATTTCCAGGATGATGGTGGTGGGTTTGTGACTGAGTGGGTGATAGGTGTGAATGAGGGCTTGTCAAACCTGCAGACTACAGGCATTCAGCTCATCTGTTAGTTGATGGTTCTCTGCAGTGTTGGGGGATGGACTCTTGTAATTGAGATGTCTTGCAGGCCTCTCCACACTGATGCAGGTTTGGTGGCTGAAAACGTTTTCCAGCTTTTCAGAGTAGCGCATTTTTGCAGCTCTGATCTCTGTTGTCAGTGTGTTTCTGACTCAGCAGAGGGGACAGTGGACCTATTTATACTATGAACCTATTGTTTAAGATAACCGATCTAAAATTTCTAAAATGAGTGAGACAGAGAATTTAATTCATCTTTATTTAATTAGTCAACATTACATTCCATCTAGAAATATTAAGTTGATTCATCTATACCACCAAAATATAAATATTGTTTGGGTTCAAACTGAAAGATTATTTCCACAGAAGGCTGTAACAAACAAAAATCACATCAAACCTCACCAGAGAGAAATGTCTCTAGCTGGTAAAATCCCATGTAGTGTGTGAAACTGGAATATTAAGGATACTTGTTTCACAAAGTTATACAAACCTTCTCTTAGTGGGTGATGAGGTTGAGCTGGTGGCCTTTAACCACCAAATTCTGAGAACAGTTATAGTTAGAAAAATACAAAATCTAACAGTAATGAAAGAAAAAAAAACATTTGAAGCTCAGTCATCGAAGTTTATTCACTCTTCAAGACACAAAAAAGTACATGATGGAATTGTAAAATGATTTTGCACCACACTGATTAACTGCAGGCCCTAAACTAGAGTCAATTTTGCGCAAACATAGAGAAAACTGAGTCTAAAACATTAAATACCCTAGATGAAACAGATGAGAGGGACACATAGGTGTATGACACTGATGGTGCATCCCATATTTAAATCAATTAAACTGTGGCAAATATCTCAAATAAAACAACTGAATGAGACACACATATATTGACCTAGAAGGCAACTCTGGCAAGAAAGAGTGTTACAAAAAACAGAAATTGTTCTTTAGTGTAGGTTTTAGGACTCATTAATGGCTGAGAAAATCAACATCAGCTATTTATAATATGATCTCATCCCAGTATCAACAGCTATTTACCATCTAAGTGATTGTGAAAATATTCTTACTCATTCTCTCATTCACAAACAACACAGTCCTCATATATATATATATAGATATAGATATATCAATATACAGATATAGATCTATATATATATAGATATATTTACACGATACACGCTATGTACATTTAATGTTAAAATACAATATTATAAAGATTAAGTGAGAAAGCAGCATTTACCATTGACTTTGGGCAAGAATTAGTGTTTCCCTTAAGAGTTATAGGTCTTGATTTTCTGTGTTATGGCTCCACAGCAGATTGGACACTTGATAAGTGGCACTGAACATTCCTTACAAGCAACGAGATGACCACACGGAATGAAGACCATGCAAATATCTCTGTCCATACAAATTTTGCACTGTTTCTCCCTCTGCAGCTTCTGCAGTTTCTCCAATGGGTCCTCATCTGAAAAAATGAAAGATTAAAATGTGTTTGCTCATATTTAAATCATATTTTATATAATCAACAACAGTATCTATTTATACTATGAACCTGGTTCAGCATACAGCAGGTACAGTACCTAGTGTCTGTGCAGCATCACTATGTGTCCTGTCGTTAAGACAGTCCTCCATAAGTGCTTCCAGGCTGGAGTAGCCTGAGCCTGTCCTACCAATTTTCTCCAAGATGGTCCTTTCTACCACACTAGGCTCCAGACCGACCTCTAAGGCCTTCTGAGCCATCTCACACCGCAGCACATCTGTACACAAAGAGGAAATATCATTGTATACAACCACTTGTTTTAGTTGGTTATTTTTATTTGTCAGCGATGAAGGTCATGAATACACCTTCTCATTTTCTTTAAGTACAGGATATGTTTCAATTAGTTTTAAATGCTCAAAAACGGATAGTTAAATTGAAAAATATAAAAGTTTACCATTCCTGTCCCCTGAAAATCCATTCTGATGACTTGATGTCTGCAAACACACAAAGTCATAGTTATTTTCAGAATACTGCAAAATAAAAACATGAGTGACATTACTACAGGTAACAATATATACAAATTTTTCCACATGGCCAACCATTCAAAAGTTTGGAATCACTCATGATAAAAACAACATAATTCAAACAACAAATATATTATTTACACGTGAATCCGTTTGGCCCCAAAAGAAAAAGTGAATGATTTAAACTAAAAGTTAATTTCCGTACTGTATGTGTGACAGGAGACAATACTGTTGTAATCATATTTTCCACAAAATAGCTGTGGAAAACAAGCTATAACAATGTTACATCTGATTCAATATTATAAATCATTAATTCATATAATATTTTTTTCAAATTATAAAAAAATTAAATTATTCTATACAAATTAACCTATTCTATGATTTCTCCATGGAAAGAGCAGATGTACCCCCGTGGTACGGGGAACCACTGCCCTAAAATAAACTTCTGTTCTTGTTTTTAAGTTTTTAAGAATAGCTTCATAGAAGCAACATGCCTGTTAATTCCTGTTCATTGTTGTGCAACTGACAATAAAACAGGAGCCTGTGCCTAAATCATCTGTTTAAAAAAAGGAATCTGCTACAACTGAAATGCATGGAATGCCATTCAAAAATACACAGCAGTCAAACTTTTGAACAGTGGTGTGTCTGTGTGTGTGTATATACAGAGAAGTCTTAAACATATTGTTTTTCAATTTATTCAATCGAAAAGTAAAATTATGTCCGTGCATCACTGCACTGTTTCCCTGTCCTCACATGTGCCACATGTTAACACAGGTTAAGTATACAATAACTCTGGCTAAGAAATCAAATGATCAACAAGTTTATAATGCCGCTATCCTGATCCAGAAATCTGGTTTCATTTTTTGTTTTTTCTGTTTTGGTTTTTTCAATTCAGGTTACCTAAGAGTATATAAAAAGCACTGAGAGTATATAAAAGCACTGAATTCTTACAGCTCTGTTGTGTTGTGGGTCTTGAAGCTGGATACTGTTGATGAATTCTTGTCCTTTTTCTGCCAACAGGAAGCCACATCTGATTTAAAAAAAATGACAATCACGATAATTGTATCAAAACAAATGCAGAAGCAACAGCAAAAATAAAATTAAATAAAATCAAAATTTAAAAAACAAACAAAAAAAACTTGTGTGTGTGTGTGTACAGAGAACATCATGGCAGTCTTTACCCAGGATAGTACTTGGCATGTTCTTCCCAAGGGTCTTCCTCAGGCTGCCACCCTTTCAAGCCGCCACCACAGTGGAAACACAACACATTGTCTCCTGTCCCTGCAAGAACACAAACAGTTTACACTTATTAGCATTCACAGCTAGCCATGATCAAATACCAAAGACAATTTTGAATCACTCAGAGTTTTGATATGTTGTTGAATGTCCCTTCAGTCTCAATACTATTTTCCCCTTAGTCAGACATTAATGTTCTACCTGTGCTGTAAAAGCCAGCTCTGGCAAGCCTCTCTCGGTTTACAGGGAGCTCAACACCTGCAAAGCTAGCAAGCCTTTCCTCAAAACTCCCCATATGGACACGAGTGCTTGCATGTTGTCTGCTGTTCCAGTTCTCCTCCTCTGTACCCCCTTCGAATGGGATGTTGCCCACATCATGGCCGAGGATGAAGAAGCAGTTGGAGAAATGTTTGGTGTGTTCTCCCCAGGCAGTGTCCCCTGCTTCCCAGCCGCCCAGCATGCCACCACAGCAGAAACACTGCACCCGGTCGTTCTTCCCTAAGTAGTAGAAGCCAGCTTGAGCCAGATCACGAGGTCCCACCGGACCACCAGATGGCCAAGAAGAGAAGGTCTGAAGTCGGGCCTCCTCACTCCTCATGTGGGGGGCCATTGGGTAGGTGGACTCATCAACCACCCCTCCTGTTCTCAAAAGATATTCTAAGTCCTGTGCCTCTTCATTATAGGAGGAACCATTACTCAGTGTGCTTTCAGAAACTGGGTGAATACCGGTTCTGTGAGTGCAGCTGAGAAATCTGCATGATGGGGAAATCTGTAGCAACACAAAAAATGTGACTTAATTTTGAAAAGAATGAAAACAAAACAATTTATCACATTTGTTTGTTTTATAACTATCATGATTACCTCCTTATGCCTCTCCACAGGTGTGTCTTCGTTGCACCAGTTTTCCACAGTCTTCCGGCAGCTGAAACAGCGAACACGATCAGCATGGCCAGTGAAGTAGAAGCCAGCCTGGGCCAGTCTTACTGGAGAGACCCGCTGGGCCAGACTGGAGCCCCGGAATGAATCCAAGCGACTGTTCAGTAAGGAAAAATCCTCACAATCATCTGCCTCCAAATTGTTGTCTTGTCTGAGATCACACATGTTAGACCCAGGCAGGAAAGTGCTGCATGTATCAACTTGATGGAAACAATTTCTGCAGATAATAAAGAAAGAAAATATGCTGCTGGTATTAGATGCATATATTTTCAAGCAAATTTCTAAAAAAGGGTCCAATAATATCAGTGAAATAACTTCTTGCTACATTGTATGTCAGGGTTCAAGCACAGTGGAAAGCTGATCTGCACAGCCAGGCTGTTATATGGTCACTGTGCCTTTAAGAGAAGCAGCCAGACTGTGATCACATGCAGGCGCTGGTTATTCCATGTGAGGGACTGGCACTAGAGAGGTAGGACTGCCAAACACTAGTATTTGAAAGGGTGCATTCCTTTGCAACCGAAGGACAATAATAATATTTTCTTCTTAAAATTAGTTACATTGACACATAGGATGTACAACTAAAAAGACCAGCTGTATGGAGGTGTGGCATGTACTATTAAACACTGAGTGACTTCAGCCTAACACTATTGTTACTTTAAATTTTATTTGACCTGATGTTGTAACATATAGCCAACAGTTCTTAAATTAAGCACATATGAAAGGTTGTCTCACACTACGATGATCTCCGTTCCACAGTATGTTTGAGCAGGTACTGTGAGGAGACAAACTTGCTCTCTTGGCTCGAAACATTATTGATGGTTGATGCCACCACATGGCATAACTCAACAAAGGTACAGGGTGTGTATTAACGTGTAAAAGTATGTTGCAACACATCACAAGAAGCATGACACACTCCCACTTACGTACATTTTCCCAGAGGGTGGAACTTAGTAATAAAAAAAAAAACAAAAATTTTGTTGCTGTCACCTAGCCTTACTAAGCTGATGTCTTTTTTGAGTGCATGTGTAGCATTCTCAACTGTGTATTGTCCTGATCGTGTGACAAAAGCAGACTTAAGCCCAGGGTAGGCACAGCATAAAATTTATGTAATGGAAGATGTGTATTGTTTAAGTTTTTCCAGGAACTGTGTTTTGGGGGTTTGAAAACAAGTAAAGTAAACCGAACTTGATTCAACTGATTCTCTTAGCAATATCATACCACAGCATATCAGCACTGAGTTAACTATTTATTGAACTACGGCTATCGTTTAAGACGTATATTTACTTTATTGAAGAGAGCAGCTTGCAATCTTTGAACTGTGTTACGTGTCGGAATACTTTGAAGAAACAATCATTAAGTCAAAGTTCAGGTAGGCTGGGTAAAATGCTCGCTGAATATGCTTCAGTCAAACCTGCTTTGCACAAAGTTGAAGTACGGCCTCTAAGGCGTAAAATCATATTATAGCAAGTCATAGCTCACTTATCCACGTACTGTCGCTTATATTATCAGACTGTAACTACGAGCCCCGCAAACTCCAGAAAGATCACGCAGTTTGAGTTAAACAATAGAGACACAACAGCCCCGTATTTTCTGGCAGGCAAACTCCGACTGACAGAAACTGAAAACCGAAGGCTCGCTGGACAGACACACACACACACACACACATCAGCTCAGTGTTAAGACGAATGAAGCAATTTAATAAGCTACATCGACCAGTGCAGTCTAGAACGGGATCAGTGATCTTGAGCTGTAATGCTGAGTTAATGTTAGTAATCTAACGCCAATTGCAAACGTTAGCTAGCCAACTTACGTTAGCTTAGCTATTCTACTTCACGTCAGCTACGTCAAAAAAGTTATAATAAACTAGCATTACAAAACTTTAAGAATTACCGTTTAACACCTCACAGCCGCCAACTCTTCAGTCTCTAATTTCAGATGGTGTTGGGTGTGAACACCGCCCATAACAGAATCCAGTGATTAAAGAGAACAGTTTGTTTGACGTGACCTCGCGTTTAGGAAGTAAAATCGACTGGGTGTGAGTAATGCGCATCTCCTCGTGCGCATACCAGCTGACCACTGTTGTGACGTCAGGAATTTCTCCCGTAGCAGATCCACGAATGCAGGAACAGAACCATACGTACTAATGCATCAGTGATAATCACCCAATAGTATACTGTAGACACCATTCATAACAGAAACCACTTCGTTTGCAAGATGGCTTCTTTTACTTTTATAGTGTAAGCAGACTACATTTACCTGATAATACGTAGGTATAATTTGGAATACAGGACTTGTATTTGTAATAAAGCATTTTGCATTAGATAGATAGATACTTTTAGATAGATAGATACTTTATTGATCCCGAGGGAAATTGTAGTATTTATTTAAAGAGTTATCCCAACACTATTTATAGCAAACATGTTTTAGTATCCACACATTCTATAAATGCACTCATTCATTTTAGGCTTAAAAAGCTGGCATATTAAAGTGTTTTTTTTTTGTTGTTGTGTTTTTTTTTTTACTTTTTAAAATTATTATTTTAAATTAGAAAAGCAAGAAGATATGTGTCCCCAGAATAAATGCCACAAAAGTGCCCTGTGGTAGATAAGACATGATTAAATGCCCAACAGTGATGAACAGACTTCCAAATCTTCTACTGCTATCCAACGAAGGATCTCCCAGTCTCCAAAAATCATTGTGCAAGAAAGTATAACAATACTTTCTATGTTCCTCTTCTATTGGGGAAAATGTAATGCAGTGGAACCATTTCACAATAAATAAATGCATCCCCAATAACCTTTATTAACAAGCTGAACACTGATTTTATTTATTCATTTCTGTAACAATTTGAACTTCATAGAAAATAGGCTGCAGTTTTTAATGTAGAGTGCTTTTGATTAGACATCTGAGGTCTGAACAATTTCACTGCTCCATCTGAGAAGCAGGATGCAGTACACTTCAACTCTTCGCCCTAGCTCTTTCATCTTCCACAGGTTACACATCTGGGTGGCCGACGCCAGGCTGCTCAGGGGGGATTGACTGGGATGAGAATTCTCATTATGTAACTTACTGATGGCGGAGATTCAAGCAGTGACAAAATAAATGCATCATCCCTCCACAATCCGACGCAATAAGTTACCCAGACCGCCCTTGGCTAACTGGAGGGGGGTCTTCTCCTCCTTGTTCTCAATGTAGATGCTGGCCCCATGTTCCACCAGCAACTTGGCTGCTTCCACACGTTCCTCATCACATGCCAGGTGGCTGGTTAAAAAAAAAAGAAAGAAAAAGAAAAAAAATGCATGCAGAATTGTAAATACAAAAATGCTTTTGATTACTTTCATTTTAAAAGTTGTAAACACAACGTCTTTCTATATTAGGGTGGAGGTAAAAATCCCATGGCATGAGAAAACATGTTTTCAGTTTAGGTGAACAGACCCTTTGTGTTTGTGTTTGTTCATTCCCCTGCAATTGTGTGTTTGTGCCTGCAGCCACACTGTTGCACTGAACAAATGAAAACCTATTCACACATACAGCGGTGTGTTGCCCTGTGAGTCCTGGATGTTGGTGGAGGCACTCTGTTTGAGAAGCAGCTGGATGAGGCGGTAGTTGCCCTTGGCAGATGCTCTGTGAAGGGGAGTGGACTCCAACTTGTCGGTGGCATTGGGGTCCGCTCCGTTTTCCAATAACATCAGGGCAATCTATTAAAAATGAAAGCTGTATTACTCACATGCAACTAGCAACAAGTAACCTAGTTTTAAGTTCTGTGACATTTACATGAAATACACATTACATCCAATAAATAAATTCACAATTTTGATGTAGTGTTTGTGACTTTTGGCAAGTTGCTGACAGAAGAGTAATAGAGTAATTTCTGTGTTCCAATTACATGTTAAAATATTAATTGTACACAGTCTATTAATTTTGAATTTATTTTTTAAATTATTATACTTTATTAATCCCGAACTAGGAAATTGTTCCACAACCAAATTGTTCCTGCCAGTGCGGCGTGGAATCGAACCGGCCACCTTCCAGTCACAAGCTGCTTCTCAAACCTATAGGCCACGGCTGCCCCATTATATAATAACTGTCATGATATAAATTTTTTACATTTGATTTAATTATTATGGCAATGTGCTACTCCGAGTCCACCATGTTGCATGGCCATGTTACTATAGTACACCTTAGGGGAGTATGAGATGCGAGGTCTTCTGCTGGTTGTAATTTGCAACCACACCACTAGATGCCATTAACTCCTACACAATGCACTATAAAATTACTTAATAGTCTGCAGAAGTTGGAAGCAATGTCTTCTTGCAGTACATGTATTGTCCTAATGATAATTCAACCTTACTCAAAGAAAAGCAATGACAAAGCTAAAAAAAAAATATTACGAGTTTAACCAACAATTATTTTCATAATCGACACATCTAATGATTATTTTCTCACTGAAATGTTTGGACCATATAATAAATGACTGGAAATAAAACATAATTTTAACAACATGTATTGAAAGAAAGAAATTTATGTGTGTGGCACCAGGTATATCAAACTATCATGCATGCATCCATCCATCCATCCATCCGTCCACTTTCTATGCCGCTTATCCGTCATGGTCTCGGCAGGGCTGGAGCCTATCCAACACCCTGGACTGGTTGCAAGTCAATTGCAGGGCTAACACACACACACGTGGCCAATGTGGAGTAGCCAACTAACCTAATGTGCATGTTTTTGGGATTGTGGAAGGAAGCCGGAGTGCCCGGAGAAAACCCCTGCTGTGAGGCAAGAGTGCGAACCATTGCACCACCACTACCATCCAAATTTATTGCAACCAGGGAAACTTACCTCATATCTGTCTTTAGAGGCTGCGTAGTGCAGGGGGGTACATCCATTTTGATTTACTGAATTCAGCTGAGCTCCTTTTGATATTAAAGATCTCACTATGTCTTCTCTGCCCGCAGATGCTGCAATGTGAAGAGGGGTCCACGAAGCCTGGGAAGCAATATCACATTCCATTTCACAAAACAGCGTGAATTGAATGTAATTCATTTGCTATCAGTAGAACACTGGAATACCCAAATGGCTACTATAAATAAAGTTTCACAAAGGTATTAATTCTGTTATATTTTTAAGCGACAGTTTGGCCTGTTGTAATATTACATTGTAGGGTGCACCTACTGTATCTAGAATTTAATATCACACGTCAGACACATTAGAGGATGAGAGTAGTGTAATCCGCTTTGTTTGTTTTTCACACAGAACATCAAAATTTTGTTAAAAAAACAAAAAACATTCGACCTACATCATCTTGCAAATTCACTTCAACTCCCAGGTCAAGCAGAAACTCCACAATGTTGGTGTGGCCAGCAGAACAAGCCCAGTGCAGTGCGGTTCGATTGTCCTGAAGTTACAACAAAGACGGGGGTAATCTTGGAAAATGTCAATTGGCATTTGCCATGTCTTCAAGAGATACATTCTTACCTGATCCGCTTTGCAGGCAAGCGTTTTATCTGACAGGATAGACTGTTTTAATTTCTCAAACTGCCCCGTGTAAGCGAAATTACAGATCTCCACATCTGATACAGAACCCTCCATTGTAAAATACCGTAGACTTTCAGTGTCACAGAAAGCTTATGGTTTAACGTAGCTTAGTGGGTAGTAGTAAGGAGATGAAGCGTTATTTCGTTTCACATTTGAACCAGGATGAGCAATGACTCAGGAAATTATGAGCCGTACTTCCGCATGGGTCGTTTTTTTCTCTTCAAATTAAAATGCTATCAGTGGCACCGCAAGACAATGACATTGAATTTCCGAGTCCGTTTTGTTATTTTATCATTTATTGAATCGCAGAACAAATAGGAAATTTGTAGGCGTTTCAGAGGGATGGTACCACGGTATCAGTTGCATCTACTGCAATTAAACGAAACTACAAACAATTTATTTTGGTAGTTATACTCGGTGCCCGGCGGAAATAATACATGAGGCTACATGGCTATGCTGGCAGCTAAATGAACAAGAAAAAGAAAAGCCACTTGATGCTTGAAAAGATTTTCCACCATCCTTCTGATAGTATTATTCAGTATTCTTTAATATTCTATTCCGTATATCTGTAACTATGGCACTTACGGTGGTAAGTTGGAAATTGTCGTTGCACATTTAGGCTGAATCCAAGCTGCTAACGCAATGTTTGCTAGCTAGCTTGTTCCCAATGTGTGCCCCGCGACGCAGTCGCATGTTGTTCAGTAGTTCAATAATAATGTAATAAATAATAATAATTCTCTCACTAGGATTTTAGGACCCATGTCGACCAGTCATGCAGATATTCAGAAGAATTTGTCAACATTTATTACGACTGTATGGATAAGAAAAGGAGGGTGAGTGCTGGTTTTGTTTTGTTCTCTGAATTACAAAACATCAGTACTTCAGTGTACGACGATCCAATTTCAACATAGACAAGTTGTCTCTTTGCATGAGTTGCATCGGGTATTTAAAATCATTTGTTATTTCTGAGCAACACACCAGGGTTTGATCAATAGAGTGATCAGGCCACTATTACCGTCAGATTATAGATTCACAGAGTATCGGTAATGGCGTTTGCTTCAAAGAGAGCAGTGAAAACTTTTTTTTTTTAACTTAAAACTTCCCTGCTGAATACAAATCATTAGATTTAAGGCATCCCTGTCTAAAACAGCCCATATATGTTATGTGATGTTTTTATTGGTAGTATTGGTTGGTCTGCAGAGCACACTGTATTGTGCTTTTGGTTTATGTCATTGTTCTTGTTCCTGTTCCTGTTCTTAACTAACATCATTTACTGGCTCCCGTGTCTCAGAACTTGACCCGACTCTATCTGGACAAGGCGACCTTGGTGTGGAATGGAAACGTGGTGACAGGGCAGGATGCTCTGGGCGAGTTTTTTGAGTCGCTGCCTTCTAGCGAGTTCCAAGTTCACACTCTGGATTGTCAACCAGTTCATGGTTAGTGGGCCAGTCTCGAAAACGCATCCAAGTGGTGGTGCATTTGGTCATTTTGAAATGTATTTCATAAAATGTGAAATGTGGCATTAAATGTCAACCGTATTTGATGAAACTAAAGTGTGAAAATATTTAGGCAAGGTCTGTAATTTAAATGCAGTGAAGGCACACTTATCCAGCTTTAACGTACTCCTCCTTCATTCACAGAACAAGCAACCCAAGGCCAGACTACACTGCTTGTGGTGACTGGCGGAACAGTCAAATTTGAAGGGAACAAACAGCGTTTCTTCAACCAGAACTTTCTGTTAACGGCTCAGGCGACACCCAACAATGACCAGCCTGTTTGGAAGATTGCTAGTGACTGTTTCAGATTTCAAGACTGGAATAGCTGAGGCTCTCCTGATCTCCACTTTTTCCCTCTGAAATGTGTTAACACTCATTGGTGATAGTCTTGAAAGTTAAGATAATGTTCATTTCTGTTTTTGTAATTAAAAAAAGAAGTCATACAACACTGAATACGAAAAGATCTTTATTTTCAGTCGTTGAACAAGGCATGTGCTCATAACGATGGAGTAATAAATACAAATAGGATCACCATCAACCGAATGAAATGTAACTGTCAATGTCTGCGTGCTTAAAGTTTTGATGATGCAAATCCAACACAACACTTTGAAAAATACATAGAAAACACTCCTATAATATTAAAATGAACTTCAGATACCTCTTGACACCAATTTGTATATTAATCTGTTAACTGAGGTAAAATACAACAGTATTACAGTATGCCAAAGGTGACTAGCAAGTGCTAATAAGAATTTTAGTAGTTGGTTAGCAGTTAAGCATGCTCGCTCTTAAATAAATAAGGTGCCCACAAAAATTTTGACAGAAGTACTTTCTATACAACAACAATGACAATTTCATATATTAAAACCTTTGCTGATCTTCCTGAGTCATTTGTGTTTACACATTTTGGTCTTCCTTTCTGAGTAAACCAACACATTAACAAAAAGCACTGAAAAAAGAAAAAAAAGCAGACAAGCAGACATGACCTTTTTAACATCACATGGCAGTTTAGCAATTTCTATAAAAGCGTAAACTATTTGTTTTTATCTAGATGCCACTTTAGCTTGACCACACAAGTACTGCAGACTGAAGGCACAGTAGCATCAGTACTCCAACTTTATAAAAAGCATTACAAGTAACCACAATGATTACAGTCATTATTTTTAATGTTAATAACAACAAAGCATCAGCCAGTGGTGGAATCTAACAGAACATTTATTCAAGTGCAAATCTGAGGTATTTGTACTTGTAATCTGTAATCTGAGTATTTCCACTTTCTGCACCTTCACACCACTACATCTCAGGGAGAAATATTGTCCTTTTCATCCCACTACATTTGTAAGACAGCTCTAGTTTACATGTTACTTTTACAGTTAGTTACATTTTTTCACACTCTTCCTACCCAGTGAAGATCAAGTATCTCCATATTTGATGATTTTGAATTTTTGATGAAGTGTTCTTTTATGGGATGAGAAAATTCTCATACTTCTTCAGAAGACTATTCAAAAGTGCTATTGGATTAGCTGGACATTTTAGACACAGTCAAACATAAAATGATGTTGTTACTGAATAGGATGCCTTGTTGAAGATTAAACTACAACACTATATGAAGTGATTATATTAGGCTGAACCTTCAACATTTACAGCAGCAAAATGCAACAGATTAATGCAGCTGTTAATGTTAATCCAAAAGCAACTGACAGGGACTATTTTACTACACAATGAGTACTTTTACTTTTGATGCTTTAAGTACATTTTGCTGACTTAATGGTTCTGAATGGAGGATTGTTACTTGTAGTGGAGTATTTGCAGTGTGATGTTGCTACGTCCACCACTGGCATCAGCAACATAAGGAGGACTGGTATTTTTTTTTTTTTTTTTTAAATCAGGTACAAACAAAATGCCAACAGATTGAAATGGATGGCAGCTGAATGCTGTAATGGTCTCTGACCCTTGACTTGGAACACTGGGGTGCACCTCGGACAATCAAAAATTCTACACAAAAAAGCAGCAAATATAGATCAACAGCTACAACTATCTACAGCTTCAAAGCTTCTGTTCAAACTATTTTCATTTGAACGCCCATGGTTCACAAACAGCATAATAATCCAATTAGGTCCCAAGAAGACTATTTACAGATCAAAACAGTGGTTTTGGCATTAATGGGGACTCTTGGATGAAAGTGACACAGTTATTTACCCCCATACATTCTCTCTATGTGTTGGAGATAGTGGTTCTTCAGCTCTTTCCTCTTCAGCTTGAATGCATCTGTGACAAGACCTGTCTCAGGGGTCCACGGCTCTGGACTCAGATGCACTTTCAATGGAATTTCAAATCGCTGGAGTTTTACTGTAAAGATTGAAAACGAAGAGGAAGAGAAAGACACAGTAAAATATAATGAATAATTTGCTCTTTTCTGCTAAAAGTATATAGCGGATAAGGACAGAAGCATGAATGCTGGTAAGCAAAGATAATCCAGCCATATCACAACATCATGAAAAGACGTGTTCAACTCTTACTGTTCACAGCGACCTCCTTGATCTTCCTCAGAACCTCTCTTTCCATTTCAGGGTGAGTGCAGATCTCTTCCCATTTTCCCACAATGCCTCTCTCTTTGGCCAGCTCTGTCAACTTTTTCTGGTTGGGAACCACAAAGCTGATCACGTAGTTCTGTTCACTGCAAGGATGAACATTATAAACAAGGTTGATAAAAGGCTAAAACAGGGCTAGCCAAATGGATGCTCACAGCTGAATATATGAAATGAGACAATTCAAAAACAGCTGGAATAATCAATTGAGGTCTTAGTTGAAGCAGCATTTAAGATATAAAACTGAAAAGTTAGACGGTATTTAAAAAGGAAGTGCTGAAGTTTAAGCACTGACTGAAGATGAAGTGTTCATTCAATTATAAGCACTGAGTAATGGTGAATGATTACAGTAGTTCAAATCAAAGTACACAAAGGGTCCTTAAACTGAGGTGACACTCAGTTTAAGGAGAAATCCAGAAATAATTTAGTGACAGTTCAAGTGAACTAACGAAAAGATGTCAGTTTAAGTGTATGCACTGAAAGAAGTAGGAGTCAACTGCATGAACAGTGGAAATCACAAGACTTATCAGGGCTGAAGAAGTATTTGTTTTTGTTCAGAGGTTAAGACCTGAGCCCTGAAAAGATCTGAATTGTCAGGTGAAGTGTGAGCTTAAGAGGGTGTTAGCTGAAGAGGAAGATGAACGCATTTGAAACACTGGTTGATGTGAAATGAGAAATGTGTAAAAAAGACAGAAGTGGGATCTAAAGGTGAAGGTCTGAAGCACACTACTACTATTGCTTGGATACTTTGAGGCTGGTTAACAGGAGAAGGCCGGGGTGATACTGAGGTAACTGAACATTATTAAATACCATGTTTAAATGGGGTCATGATTAAATTATGATACTGTAATAGCTAAAATAATTGCTCTACAAGGAAGAGAACAAAGATTTCTAACTAAACTGAAGTAGCTGACCAAATGTGAAATATAGTCACAATCTGACTCTCTGTTCCTGAGTTGCAGGGGGGAAAATAAGACAGAAAACATTATGATGTCACAGTGACCTTTGACCTAGATAGAATATGTCATCCATTCATGATTTTTATCCTATTCGACATCTGTGAAGTTCTATCATAATTAGTGTATGAATTCTTGGATTAAGGCCAAAAACCTGTTTTGCAAGCTCAAGGTGACCTTGATCTGTGACCACCACATCTAATCAGTTCATCCAGGTGGACATTTGGGCCAAATTTGAAAAAGCTTCTTCAAGGTGTTCCTGAGATATCATGTCATCTGGACAGACGAACAGACAACCCGAAAAACACAATTCCTCTGGCCACTGCAGAATATGGTAATGGAGATAATTTGTAAGAGTGAGCAAATATTCGTCATACTTGTTATTTATCAAACATATAGGAGACAGGAATTTGAAGCCTAAGGGTTTTCCTACATTTTATTATGTTCATTTGATTCAGGTAAATTTTAAACCAGTTTGGTTCTGCTTCATCACAGCAGAGAATACTGCTCTTTGATGTGTAACTGACAGTCGGTCTAATAGGAGATGACAAGAGGCTCCTCAACTCCTATTACAAGTTTGATAGTGCAGGTTTCACAAGTGAAATCTGCACATTTGGAGGATGTTTCACCATATCACTTCCACAGAGCTACCGTTACTGAACTGCACATGCGACATTATCAGCTTGTTGTCGAGCTAGAGGTACCTTATGAATGCAAGGGGACTAACAAACACTGCTAAGATTGAGTAAGATCACTTTCTAAGTAAGTGAGGAAGGGAAAGTTTTAGCAAAGGCCTCCTGCTTATCTCTCAAATTGTTTCTGATTTTTGCCAGATGTAGTGTTAAAACCAGAACCGTAGTTTGGTGCAAGGTGCATAACTATGTGAAGGAGTGGCTTCAGCTGACAGTCATTCATCAAAAAGAGGTGAGACATCTCAAAAGGATTGAAGAAATTTCCATCTGTGTATGACCTTGAATTGAATAGCCATTAATGGATATGTCTCATCCTTTGCATAGTACATTACATGTATTCCTCATACCAACATGGAATAAATGTGTTTCTAAATCGCACTTGCTCAAACTTAAACTTTTCCTCAATAAATCAAGATGACTCACCTGTTTGCGTATGCACAGATGTTGTCCACGAGAGAGCAGTTTTTCAGAGCAGACTCGACCTTACCAAGAGACACATACTCCCCCGCCTGCAGTTTCACTAAGTCCTTCTTGCGGTCTAAATGAGAATAGAAAAATCTGTTCACAGCGGTGTCTGTTATCAAGTAGAAACAGTTTGCCTGTCAGAAGTTACAGTCACACTGACTGCAGAATAGATGTTGTGAAATTAAGGAGGAACAGTGTGCCTTCACAGACACTGTCAGATGATAGCTGTGGTGTGTAATTGAGTAAAGAGCACATAAACCTACCCACTATTTGTAGACAGCCATCTGGGTAAATCTCTCCTATGTCTCCAGTGCAGAACCATCTCTGACCTTTTTCATCCACAAAAAAGTCCTGACTGTTGCTTTCATTCCTGTAGTAACCCATAGTTACATTGGGACCACCTATCAGGATCTCTCCTCTTGGGTTTGGCTTGTCTTTGCTGGTGTAGCCTCCTAAGAAAATTGGCAAAAGAAGTGGTAGAACAACACATAATTACACAGCATCTAAAAAAAAAATACTTCTCACTCTGCACAGTGTGTACCGACATATTTCACATACCTTCAGCCCAGTCCCTGAGTCTGATCTCACAGCACACAAGAGGAGCTCCAACACGGCCAGTGCTGATGTCTGCAACTGCATAACACAATATCTTAAAGACACACTTTTTCATTCTTATCTCCACATTCTCTTCCTTCTCTGCACTGTAAACCTCTCCTTACCCTCAGTAATGGTGCCCGCTCCGCAGGTCTCAGTGAGGCCATAGCCCTGGCCCACTGGACAACAGAAGCATACATTCATAAATCTCTGAGTGGCTGCTGACAGTGGGGCTCCTCCAGACAACATCATCCTCACCTGCCCTCCCAGTAGTTTCTTCACTTTCCGGAACAACAGGCTGCAAAGACAGATTGCTGTGTTTGACTTGAAAGTTGAAAAACACACTTCTAAAGATTGTGAGGGAGACATAGTGGTTTCTTACGCATTGCAGAGTGGTGCGTCATAGCCTCTCTTGATCTGCTCAAGTTTATAATTGTAGCCCAGAGTAAACAGCTTCTTCTGAATGAAACTCATTTCTTGCACTTTGCTCATCACGTTCTTGTTTATTCGATCCATAATTTCCTTTTAAGGAGAAAACATATAGGATTTATTTGTACACTTTATAATCAGCAGGTTTGAAAAAAAGGACGTGTGTGAAACTCAGAATATAGACAGAGAGAGACAGAGAGAGAGAGAGAGAGAGAGAGAGAGAGAGGAGGTAAGTCAGAGAGCAGGAAAACAGAAGTGACTGATGAACAGGGGGAAGAATAAAACAGGATTCTTACTGGCACAGCTGCCATCAGGGTGGGTCTGAGCACAGAGCAGTCTCCTTTACTTCCTTTTTTTATCTTGGTAGACTAAATGGAACAAAAAAAAAAAACGTTGCACTAATTACATGACGGCAACAACAATTAAGCTAAAAGCAATAATGCAAACAAATACCTGGGTGTGTTATAAAGGAACACATCATACACACTGACAGACACAACACAAGCTGCTGTTGGCGCTGTTTATTACCTGGTCCGACAGCGTCTGAGGAGATGAGTAACCGATCCGACAGCCATATGTGACACAGGAGATTTCAGCTGTCATTTCCAGAACGTGAGCCAGGGGCAGATAGGCTATGTAAGTATCACTAGGCCTGCCAAAACACAGTGTGAGAAGGTAAAGGTTAGGGTCAGCAGTTAACGCATTAAGTAGTTTTCTGTTTTCTAGTCCTCTTTCAAACTTGAACACTGTGCAGTTCTGAGCATGGTTCCTTGGTTTACAGTTGGACACACAGTACCTTCCACCTCTTTAGACCTCTCGATAGTTGGCAAATGATTGTTATTTTGCTCCTGGAAGCCAGTGCCAACACAAATTTATGTAAAAAATTCTACCACTATTCACCTGACTTTTTCTAAGAGAATGTTGTTTTGGTTGGACTAGACAAGAGAATGCTGCAGAGAGCTATTCAGTAAGAGCTGAGACCTTAGGGTAAGAATGGTAAACGAAACCCTGCTGTGCACATCCTATTAACCGAAAGCATATAATGACAATGCTAAAACTCACCCCAGACCAGGAATGCGTTCACACTGGCCTGTCATTCCTGCTATTAGGTTACTGTGGACAATCATGACCCCTTTAGGTCTACCTGTAGACCCACTGGTGTACATTATCACAGCCAGATCAGAAGGCTGGGGCTTCACAATCTCTCTCGCCACTGCAAAACAAACCAACATTCATTGTCTCATATTGTATGTGTGAGATCTTCCACCCCTGAATTTGACAAAGAAGCACAGTCAAAGTGAGTCTGAGAAATACACACTATTTTCAGGCAGCGTGCCCAGCTCTAGTACGGCCTGCATGCTGTGGATGGACAGTCCTGCCGGGTAGCCTTCTGTGCTCACTTTCTTCTGGTCCACATAGATCACATGCTTCAGTTTTGGGATTTGTGAAAGCACATTCTGGACAAAGAAAAAAAAAAAAAAAAAGATGAACAAAACTGCTATCACAACTCAATACTCAATAAGACTTAAAAATAAGGATTTCTAGCTCTATTATAATATTCTTATAAATCATTTTACTAGACGTTTCATTCTTTAGATAATTTCGTTTGGATCTTATCTTGATTATACCTTCTGGGGAAATGCAAAGATTTTAACTAAATCTAAAAGCCTATGTAAAACATTCCCTCCGCCCACCCATTTGCAAACCTTTCTCACACTTGTCTGCCATCAACTTCTGACAACTACCATAATGAAATTTATCTGTTTTTAATGTACGAAACTACCTTAAAAAGCAGATTTACAGTACCACTGAATTCATGCAGCACAGTGAAGTATGAACATGGGTTCCTCGTGCCTCATGCTAGCTTTTATGGAATTATGTATTTAGTCCCCATAGATAACGTCATTACTTATACAGACAGACAGGACGTTTGTTGACCATAGCTTGATCATCGCTAAGGGAGCTGCTCCGATTATGTGCTGCTGGAGATTAACTCACTTTCAGTTTAGTCTCAAGCAATTCCACACTGGTAACCAGATGTGTAACTCCAGTCTCATTTAGCCCAAATGCAATTGCCTCCTCTCCCAGGGTGGAATAGAATGTCACCACTGTAATAAATACAAAGCACAAAGTTAATGCATTATTCACACTTTGGAACAAAAGATCTTGCACTATACTGTGCATACAATCATATACTTACATGGGAAGTTGCGCCTGAAGCATGCCTGGGCCGTGATCATCCACTCTGCTCTGGTCTCACAGAAAATTGCAATATTGCTTTTAGGCTGCTGCCCCAGAGCTGCCAATCCACTGCCAAACTGACCAACTACAGCATCCAGCTCATTGTAGGACAGCCATCTATACTTTCCCAGGATCAGCTAGAAGGCAAAAGAGTCAATTACAACAAAGTCTTTGACCTCATAACATCCTTCACAAAATATCTACATCCATATCTATCTATCTATCAATATAGTAATGGGAGTGCTTACCTTTTTAAATAATTTACCAGTAGGTTGAATCTCATTCTCTTCGCTCAGTATATCTCGGGTACCAAGACAATGTGCTTGTCCAAAGCGCTGCACAGCATGCTCAAATAGCTTATCCAAGGTGTTCTTGCCTGGGAAGTCCTCCCTGGCCAGGGAATCAAAGTGGTCCACAGAGCGGTATGGTCCCTCTGAACAACCTGAAGTAGAGCGGGCCTTTATCCGCTTAGACACAGATGTTTTTTGCCCAGCACCAGTGATATAGTACCAGGGCAGGAAGGACAGGATGGAATAAAGCCATACCAGAAGGTGGATTGGAAAGAGCAGGATGGATTCAAGTGCAGAGTCCGACTGGAGTCCCATACTGTTCTCTTAGAGTGCAGGTAACTGAGGCAACTAAGCAGCAAAAGTGGTCAGATGAGTTTTGAACAGTGTGCTGGTCCCAAAGATGTCTTAGGGTGTGTGACGATTATTTAGTCATTAAATCAGATGGGAAGGTTCAGAAAGAGTAAAGCCAAAAGGCTGACAATTTTGAGAATCCACAGTGTAGTATGAAAGTATCTGGTCCACTGTCTCCCAATTCCAACCTTAAAATTGAATAAAAGAAAAAATACATACAAAACATTTAGAAAGCGCATTTGAAATAACTATCATTAAATCAAAGCATTTTAACAAGTTAAAACTCAAAGCAAAACAAAAAATCTGGATTGATTCTTACACCAAACACAACAAATAAAACAAGAACAAAATTGGCAGCTCTCTGGAAGATGAAGTTGATTTTCTGGTGGTATACTTCTCTCAGGAAAACAGAACCCAGAAAAACACAAGTTTTTCAGAGCAGTCGGCTATTTTACAAAGTTCATCTACCATCACGATCTAAAAATCATTTGATCCAGTCCCTGACAACCTCCTCTACATCCAGCACTCAGAGACTCACCTCCGTCTTGCTCTGTAACAAACAGCCCCTGCACCTTTCTCAGCTTTTATATGGGAGACCTCCTATGAAGGAGTGTTTCAAGAGCACATGTTCCCTCCCTTGTAGAGTACAAGCTCCTGTCTGCCTTTCAACAATATAGAACAGGTCATCTGAGAGGTCCTGAAAGGGGGAAAGCAGTGTTAAGGCATGGCCCTTCTGACCATCTTGGTCACTGTCCAATGACCACAGCCCCGCAAGTTAGGCAGAAGAGGATCGAGCTGCAGATGACCAATGACAATACACTTGAAGCTCACCCCACTGGTGGTCAGTGAAAGGTCACTCTAGGGCAAGCTCAGCTCGCTAATAACCCCACAGTGTAGGGCAGACGAAGGACTGAAGCTGATCAAAATCATGTTGCACTTCTGATATCAAAGTAAACAAAAGAAAAAAGAAAAAGAAAAAGAAAGAAACAGCTCAAAAAAAGAAAATATAATCAATTTATTTTAGCTTACAGCTGTTACTTCAGATATAAAAAGATATGATTTCCACGTTTGACAGGAAAGCAACTTCTTCTCATAGGTATGAACGTGACTGTGTATCTATTCAGCTTCATTGCCTAATCTATGATAAATAAAATGTCAGTATGTACTAATGTAACCAGCACTCCCTATCCTGAAGGCCTTATTTAAAATGATTCACATTCCAGTGAATCATAGTCCTAGTCTACGTCACACACTACGTCGGTATCTCAAAACATCTGGCCGTACTCCAGAAGGTGTACTTATAATGACATTGATTCTAAGCCCGTTTGCCAGAAATGTTATTTTTGGCCTTTAAGGCATTGTGGATTTCAGTTCGCTAAAACAAACAGTTTTACCTAAACCAACTAGCAAACATTCTCGTAGGATAACAGCCGGCAAAATACAAGTTCGTTTGTTCAATAACTTTGTTTTGCCTGTGGGATCTGAAATAGCAAAAAAAAATTCAAATCACTTTATTTGCAAAGTACGTTAAGCATTATTCTAAACAAAGAGATATGCCTGCAGCAAAGGCAAATATTGTGGAACATCCTGTTAATGAAGACAGCATGCTATGACAAACCCAGCCTGACGTATCGGACTTGACTATCACACTGGGCCGAAAAGCCCAAAGTTACTGTCATACACTCATCACGTATGAATTTCCTCTACGGTAACACAGGGACATTTCAACGTATGGGACTGATGTTGCTAATGTAATCCATATAAACTGCGATTATATACCAGGCAAGAATATCACTGTGAGAGTGGTAGTCTGTATAAGACTTCACATGTCTTAAAAACGGAAATAAATCTATATTTATATGAAAACCTAAAATAACACTTTATCAGAATTGACTAGCTTTAAAATGAGATGACCTGTGAGGTTAAATTAGCTTCTTTAGATACACGATAAATGGCGGTTACATGACAACAGCGGACGCGCAGGATAGCAGACAAAGTGATGACAAAAGCCGCGACACGTTGCTGGTACGCCGCCTATCATTGAGCAACCGTCGGCAAATTAATAACCGTTAGCTAGCTACTGATGTTAGCTAAAACCAATTCAACACCGGCCACACAAATGAACCGTAACACAAATCTACAAACGGATAAATTCAGTAATGAGATTACAGTAGGCAGCTAGAGAGTGATACCCTGCTTAACTACCAGCTACCAGCCTTGGGGCATTCTTACCTTCAGCGATGAAAACCCGGTCACTTCAGCCTACCCAGAAATGACCGAAAGTTACCTTTTCTCGGGCCCTAGAAACCGGAACCGCTACGTCATCTGATTCCATATTTTTCAACCAATGAGCAGCTGGAGTTGATTTGCCCTCAGCTTTTTTCCCCTGTATATCCACCAGATGAAGCATGTCTTTCAGGAAGTAAATGTTGTCTCTGTTCTCAGACATTGTTGACAAAGAAATGTCTATTTATTTTTTCGTGTTTGTACTGGTTACTCGCCTATGATGTTTAAACCTGCTGATTAGCAAAGCCAGAAAACATAGGACTGATTATCTCTTAAGGGTTAATTTGCCAGAACAAATTTATCCGTTTTATGTATTTTCCTAAAAAAAAAAAATGTGCGCACTCAAGCGAATATAAGACAAATGAATACTGGGTTGCTTTTCACATTTTTCGATGTATTTTTATGTTTTGTGCATAATACGATGGCCCTATTTCGATGTCGCCCTCAAGTGGTTTGGAAATAGGAACTTCCTCGTTAGGAAACCGGAACAGAGTTTCAACTGGAAACTGGATATACAATGTAGTTTTGATTTACCAGTTAAAATAAATTGTCCTGATTTAACACGATGTAACGCTTATAGCAATATTTTTGAATCAATATTGTCTTTCTGTTGTTTATATTTATCACAAGAAATAGATTGATGAAAGTAACTCCACAACTGAAGTTTTTAATGTCCATCTTTCATTATATAAAACTTTGGCCTTTGCGTGTATTTTACAATGTCAAATCCCTGGTCTGTTAATACATGTTTGGTGTACAGTATAACTTTTAGGATCTATATCAATTAATGCGATCTTGTCTGTAACAGCTTCAGAACAAATCCTGTAATGGAAAAATGTGTGGCCTCAGAAACCTGCATGGTAATGAGTTATACAACCACCTCATGTATATATGTTTTTGGGCACTCCTGGAGTGAACTCCCCTCACACAGTGAGACAGCTGGTCCATCTGTGTTGAGCTGTGTGAAGCAGTTGCTTTAGGAGCACTGAGATCAGCTACATGTTGCTCAAGATAGAATACTGAGCAGTCCAAATTATTCGAATATTTGTCACATTTGGAATGAAGAAACGTCTCATTGAGTGACCTCCCTTACTATAAATGAATTTAAAGTTTTAGATATTCGTTTTCCATGATATGAGATTTTAAAGCTGAGCATCTACGGCTATTTGTTCAGATAACTGATAAAAATCCCAGTACATCCATATAGCATGTAGCATATGTTGGTGTATTTAGTATGTTTAGTCTATTCTTCTATTTTTTCCACTAACAGTTAGGCGTTGGTTGTTTGTTTGCTTACTTTTGACTAACCTACACTGCTGTAATGCGCTACTGGTGCTTGAATTTCCCTCGGGATCAAGAAAGCATCTATCTATCTACATTATGAACAGTGGCCTCAGTGAATACATGTCGACGTCGCCCTCCAGTGGTTAAAATGAGGAATATCAGTAACTTCCTCATAGGAAACGGAAAAGAGCTGAAAGTGTTCCTTTCTCACGATTTTGGAACCAAACAAAAGAAACTCTACATGGAATTTCGTGCAGCTATGGATCACGTATTCATTCTTTCTTTCTTTAGGCCTATTTGTTTAGCTTTTTTTTTCTTTCTCAACCACACCAACAAAAGCAATACACAATGACGAGACATCATCCAAGATATGATATAACATAAGGTTTAAAGAAATCCAATAAACACAACCAAAATATGCTGCAAAAGATGTCAAAATTAATTAAAAATGCAATATATAACAAATGCAATATATAATAAATGAATGGGAAAAATAGAATAAGGTAAATATGAGGTATCATCTCATTTGGAAAAATAAGCGCATAATAATAGGATATAACAAGCCCCAAAGACAATGCTCTACACTGTCCACACATTGAAACGCCAGCAGGGGGCAGTGTTGTTGAGGGGAACGAGATGAGGTGCGCTTGTTTTGTGAACCAGGTAAGAGCTGGACAGCGATTTTCTTAATGCCCATGCTGCGAAACGCATGTAATTTCATGGTAACCAGTTTTATCCCTTTCACCAACAATTACAATATACTGCATAACTATATCGAAGGGCTGGTGAAAAGCTCAGCCTAGTGATGGACTTTAGGTTGAGTACACAGCCTGGTGGTACATCTTCACTTTATAACACGTGGTTTTTACCTGCAGATCAGTGCCGCAGTAGAGAATTGAAGCATGTGCTCTGAGCAAGTAGTGACTCTAACAGAAACTCGGATTAGAAGTAGATGCCAGGAGAAATGTGGCTTAAATTATGATTTATATTGTGTTTAATCAGTTTGTATATTTTTTCTATCCGTTCACATTTTGAAGCTTTGCACTGCTTTTTTTATAGCACAAAACCCTTTATCTTCATGAAATAAAAGTTTGCCTTACAGTTCAGCTTCACAGTATTTTCTCATGTCTTTCACTGTACACTCAATCCGGCCCTGAAAACGTTTGAGCGCTTCTCATCATGATTAGTATCCAAAAAGAAATCAATCATTTATCATCCGTTACCTCCGTCCCGACGGGCTGTCTTTCACAGAAAACGTTCGCACCCATGCCTGTTGCCCCACGTGTCTCGTAACTGTTGCACAAAAACATCACGAGTGGCCGCTGGAGCTCTGGGTGCGACTACGACCTACATATACAGCACATGGTGGCGGTTGGTAGCTGGTTGGAGCGACGGATATCATCGGGTCCTAGACTGTGTTCAGAGATTTTCGTATCACGCCTCAAATTAAAGTTGTGAAACTTTACTTTGGTGTTAAACGACTACAACCTGGGCGGCATTTGTTTTTGTTAAAAGTCTGTGAACGAGCGTCATATAGCGAGTTTGAGGACTTTCTAAAACAATAGTCCTACTCCGTCAGCAGCAGCTACGCAGAAGCTAGCATGTCGACCGGCACAAAAGAAGTTAAAAGTTGCCCCATCCCGACCAGGGTGCTCACTCTGAAGGACTGGTCCCAGCTACCCGACTGTTACAGCCAGACACCCGGGGGCACCCTGTTCTCCACCACGCCTGGAGGTAAGCACTGTGGAAACAGAAACTTCTCGAATATAACACTTTCTCTGGAAATGAATATTTTTTTTAATATTTGGTCTACAAGTTGTTTTCTCAAATGGCTTCACACAACACAACTTAAAGTTAACTAGCTTCTGCAGCTGTAACAACAATGCATCATGGTGCATACGTGCAAATACTCACTGCTCAGCGATAAACTCTCGCGAGAGAAGGCAAACAATACACATGTACAAAACAGCTGATGAAAGTCTTGGATTAAAATACAACCGAGCTCACCGTTTCACCGTAGAACAACCACATCAAAACTGTAACAAGATGAAGTTGGATAAATGCATCGTTGCTCACATTTTACACGACAGTCGTTTGAAGCCCTCATGTTGTCAACAAGTTTGCTAGTTTACGATTTGCCAATTTTTAAAGAGCGAACTATGAAATCAGAAAAAAACGTTCCACCATATGTAGCGTGGAGGTTGTTTTTTCCACAATCAAAACAACATTAAGTAGCAGCAAAGCCATCTTTCCATTGATAGTAGAATAATACTAATAACTTAGACTTGCATAAGATATATTAAAAGTATTATTGGCATACACATGTTAAATAGAAATTTTATTTAACACTTTTCACACACAATTCTGAGCATACAGTTGTCATATCAAAAACATCTAAAGACAAGGAGAGCTGTCTACCCCGTGACTTGGGATTTGAAGGAGGGTGCATGTGACAAGCTGCCAGAACAACAAAATGATTGGCCTCTGTACCAGTGGAGCAGTTGGACGCAGGCCTGTCACCCTAGTGTCTACTTTGCATTTCAGGAACAGTAGAAAACATTCTGTACAAGTTGGGAGGAGAGAAAGGAAATATTTAATACATGGGTAGTGTGAGCTATATGTTTCTATTTGTGCCACAAATTGACTGCGCTGGTGAGAACAACATAGGAAGTTGCGACACAGAGCTTTGACTTGTATTCCACTTTACGTGCAGCACATTTCACTCTACTGGGTTCATGCCATGTGTTGCTGGACTGCTGGATTGAACCCCCCTCCCCCTTTTTTTTCTTTTACGTAACTGTCCTGCTCTCTAACGTTGCCTTGCAATGCATTGCTTGTGCTATAGGCCCCCTTTGCCCCCCACCCCTGCTTTGGTTCCCTTTGTCCAGGCTAAACTGCAGTTATTACATAACATGTTTTTCTTTGTTGAAAGGTTGAGTAGATAGTGTACAGAACAGTTCAGACTCCAACAAATAACGGCAACAGACCACTCCTTGAATCAGTCATGTCCTGGTCAAGCCTACCACAAGACCGCCTTTATGGCAGGTTTCTTGCTTGGAGTTGGCCTAAGTCCAGTTTGTGACAGACATGAGGCACACCAAGGAAATTTGATGTGGTAAACAAGAAGATTTGTGTGGTCCCTGAAGTTTAAATTGCGGCTGGGAAGTTTTGAGAAAAACCATCCTGGATACAGAAGCACGTTGCATCTGCCCTCAGTTTTCAAACTTTTACTCAAGGAACGAAACATGTGGCTTTAATCTCAAGGCCTCCTGCCTCAAAGACAGAATGTTATGTGCTTTGATTTCCTAGAAGTCCTTGCAGTAGCAGCCCTCATCCCTCCCCTCTGTGCGCTCACAGAATCCACCTCTTCCCACTCAAATCCCCTCTGGTAGAGGATAATAATAGTCAGCTACTCAGATGTGCACCTTGCCAAGATGCATAGGCGCTCTAGTAAAAACTGGGCCCTTTTCTGAGCTCGTGATTTGGTCTGTTGTGTTTGTCTTCAGAGCATTCACGTCACTTCATTTTAGGAAGTGAGATTTGATGTTGGTTTACTGCAGGTCAAACATCAGATTTTCTTTGTCTCTCTCAAACCCAGGTACTCGTATCATCTATGACAGGAAGTTTCTGTTAGATTGTAGAAACTCCCCTCTTGCCCGGACCCCCCCATGCTGTTTGCCTCAGATTCCAGGGGTAACAGTACCTGCTACACACCCCATTGGGAAATTGCAGGATCTCAAAGAGGAAGCTGAGGAGGAAGAGAAGGACATTGCAGGTAAGCATACCACTGTTAAGTTCTTCTTTTCTCTGAGTTTAACAAGTTTTATAGAGTGAAGTAACTTAGAGGAAAATACACATTCTCAAAGTATGTGCGGACACATTCATACATCTGCACCATAACATGTACAAATCATGTCCTTGTATTTTTGTGATTTTATGACACCAAAGTATCCCAAACAAAACACTGTTCTGTAGCTTCATCCCTAACACACATTATGCTTTTTCATCTTAATGTGGTTTTCTCATGAACTTGGCAACCCTGCTGTTTTCACAATGAGGGATCATTTTACATTGTCATGAGTATTCATCATGTGCTAATACAGCACATAGGTGCAGCATGTGTGCAGTTCTATGCCTACATTTTTGCAGCACAGCAGTTGTGCTTTGTTGAAGACTGGGACGGGAGTCATTTTCCCTCATGTGTTAGTTTAGTCTCTTGGAGGCTGTGCCTTCATAGATATAACTTAATTTGGTCAGTGGCTTAGTACCCCATCACTCTACAAAGTATACTGTAAAATGTAAGCTTTACCTGTCTTTCAGGCTGATGGTGTCAGCTGTTAGTATGATGTTGCTGATGAGTTCAGACAGATACAAGCAATTGCTTTGCAACTTCACAGAATTACTGAATTTCTTGTATTTCCAAAAACCCTCTCTAGGGGATATAATGGCCTCTTGGAGAAAACACCTCATTTTGGAAATGATTCTCTGGTGGGGCTTTTTGTGGCAGCATGCCTGAAGGTCTGGCCTCACGGGCATGTTGAGACAGCTATTTATTATCGAGCAAAATACATCCAGCCGTCATCCACTATCCTTCATGTCAAACTAAAGTCCATGGGGATTAGTGTTGACCCCCTTCTTCCTCAGTCTCCCTTGTCTGGGTTGGTGTAAGCACAGGGCATGTCATGGGGTTTGGATTTGCAAGTTACACACTTATATGTTTTTTGTTTTTTTTCCTGACTAGTTATGATAATATTAATAACGTCTGTACTTTATCTTCTCCGTAGCCCGTTAAGGTGTGGTTGTGCCTGGAGTGCAAACACTAGTAGCCAGCTAACTGTCAAATGTCTCCTCTTTGAATCTTTAAACAGTTTGTTTTGTTTTTTACCCTTTTTTAACAGATGACAACCAGTTTGAGATGGACATCTGAACTCCAAGTACTACCTCCTGTGGAGAGTTATTAATCAAAACACCTCCAAGGTCATTAATGACTGTAATGCATTGCATATAAAGCTTTTTTCACCATGTTGTATCTTTTTTTTTTTTTTTTTTTTTTTGGGAAAAAACGCTTTTGTGAAGAACCAAAAAGAATGGAAAAGTTAGAAAGCTGTAGGGTGTTTTTGACCCTAAAATAGTGTGTTAAACAAAGAAATGGTATTACATAGGTTGATTAGTTGCTCACTCACTTCAGAGCTGCAGGAGGACAGAAAAAGAAAATCATTTTTTTAATTTCACTTTTTTTTATCTTTTGTAAATAAGAAAGTTGTACTATGTAGCCTATTTTTTAAGTTGGGGAATACATTAGTATTCTCACGGCAGGCCTCAGTTTTGTTGTATCCTCCCAGATAGGATGGCTAACCTTCTTTGAGATAGGCAAACACATGTCTCCTAATATTGGGGGTCAGGGCCTACTGAAAATCAGCTCCTACTTTTTTTTTTTTTCTATGGAGGGAGAGATGAAATGTGAATAATTTCAAATAAAGGCTGTTTGAAATGTCACCAATCGTGTGTGTGTTATTTCGGAAATGTATACAACATTCTATTTTGAGTAATGATTAGGACAGTGTTACTCTTAGTATCTGTGTGCTAAAGTGTAATAAAACCAACACACTGTCTTATTTTCATGCCGAGTAGTTCCATGAGAGCTCAGCCATTTACCATTTTAACATGCAGTCTATGTGCATATGTTGATGGCACATTTGTAGCGGAAAAAAGGTTAAGCCACCTTCCATTTTCTAATTATTTTTTTCATAAAATGTAGAAGTTTTCTTAAATTTTTTGTGTCTTTTGTGACGTGAAACTTGAGGCTTGATGCAAGTACTTAATAAGAGCAAAACTGTGTGACGACCTCAGTAATGTATGGCGTGATAAACCTGCGTGATAAGCAGTTAATGAGTTGTATAACCATCTCATGCCTGGAGAATGTCTTTGTGCACTGTTACAGTAAACTCCCTTCACACAACCACACTGACCTGGCCCATCTGTGTTGAACTGATTAAGCAGTGAAGCAGTTGCTTTAGGCTAAGCTATCAGCAGCAACTAACAACTATATATGTGCCCATCTGACATACTCTACTGTTAGATACACAAATCTAATGAAACAAAAGATGTAGGCTAGTGAAAGATACATTTTTCAGCTATTTTTGAATAATTTTTGATTTCAAGATCCACGTTAATGAAAGCGTGAGGGCTACTCAGATCGATGAGTGTTTTGTATTCAGCCTCTCAAACTATGAACAGGGTCAGGGCTATGTGTGAGAGCTTGTTCCAGAAACTGATCTGTAGATTAGGGAGACTGAATGTGGGAATAGGCCTGCCCCTAAGGAATGAGGGCAGCTGCAGCCCAAAGGCCAGACATACTGAGGCTCTGCAATGTGGGGGTGGGGTGTGACACCTGCTGGTATTTGACCAGGCTGTTATCTCAAATATGTAATTGTGGATTTACTGAGTGTACTGTATATGACCCGAGTCGAGGCAGATCCAGTATAAATGTTTGGTCCAGCACTGATGCCATGTCTCAACATATATCTTCAGTATTCAAGTGAGAACAGATAAGCAGGTCTCTATGTTGCACTGTATGTGAGTGATGTGGGTCAGTCTGCTCAGCTGTTGTAGTCCCATAGTGTTGCACTGCATTAAGATTAACAACTGCCATTTGGCCAAAAGATTGTGATTTGCTGACTCCTTTTCAAAGGAGGAAAGCAAGTTCAAAAATATGCTCAGTATTGGGTCCATCTCAATACTTCAAAGAGCACACAAAGTAAACTTGCCTTGTGACATAGTGTTACTGTGTCCTACAGCAAACATCAGACCCAGACAGTACCCTCAACGTTGCATATTGATAATTTTTTGCCCAAAAGTTCACACAGCCCACACTTGACTGTTTTTGTAGAATGTGCCCAATGACCTGCATGTGCTGTTTGAACAAGTGTGTGTGTGTGTGAATATTTGTGCTAGCACATGTGAGAACAGAGAGCAAGGCCAGGTGCCAGGTGACTATGAAAAAGGCCACATGCTCCTGTCATGTTGTTTTGAGGGATTTCCTGTCTGGCAGAAAGGGGAGATATGAAACTGAAAATGATACACAAATGTACTCCACAACCCCCTACTGTCCACACACATACCTACACAGCTATTCACAAGTTTTTGGTGACACACAGTGAGAAGGACATTAAATAGGCCTACTGATACACCCAGTCTGAGGTAATTATCCAATGTCCCATTCCGGGATGGGCACCAATGTACAAACAAAGCTTTGGTGTCCAGAACAATTCACTAATGTACTGTATGCATGCGCCATCCACTTCCCTTATTCATTTGCACAACAACATAACTGCGACTCAGATTTCACATACACAACATGAATATTGGTCGCGTAAAGTTGATGTAAATCACGTAAAATTCACTTTAAGCTTCCGCTCTCTCCTGCATGTAATTTTGCAACAGGTCCTTTTTATTGAATTATATCAAGAAATACTTGTAGTGGTAATCCATTGGTCAGAGTGGGAGGTTTTTGCTTGTCCATTTATCATTGAGTTTGTGACAGCAACAGCTACTGTAAGCATGCCAGTTGCTTTCTGGACGTGGCATCCATAAGTCAAACATATCTGCAAACATATGCATTTGACTTTTTTAGATTTATTTTATTGGATAGAAATGTGATGCATTTAACAAACCTCCATACTGTTACATTGCAAGTATGACAAAATATAATTACACACATCATATTTCAGAAGTAAAAAAGTGTTAAAATTGTTTAGTGCTGTTTAACTGCATAACACACATCGCACTGAATCCAAATAATGACCATAAAGGTGTGAATGTGACATGAGGTTCTGCCTGTTCCTGATATAAAATCAAACCATTGACTGGAAAACCAGCGAATGTGATTTCCATGCTTCCATGAAATGTTGTTCTGGAAAATAACAACCCTGCGGCACCGTAAACACCTTCACTCCAGACAACCAGCCTCTGAGTTTCAATGAACTCTGGTAAACTTGCCCCATCTCCCTTTTCCATAAGCAAATGCAGCCCCCTTTTCATCTCATCCCCCTCCACCGTTTACCCCCCGCCAACTTTCCCTGCAAGAGTGTTGGGCAGAGTTGAGCTGGTGGACCAAGCTCTATTTTTGTAATCTGTTCCTGTTGGTACAGGCACAGGCCAAACTGCCGGGGTGACGGGGTAAACAGACACTCTAACACATGACCTGCTTGATCAAATCTATCATGAAAGGGAGGAGTCAGGGGCTGAAGAGGATGTTTGTCTCATGCATGAGCACACATTCATAAACATAAGTTCACATTACATTTACTTCAGGATATACTTTGCAGGTATTCAGCCAATTGTTTTACAGAGTGACTTATGTTGAGTACACCAGTAAAAGAATATTCAGTTCCTGCAGTGTGCTTTGAAATTAAACCTGAGACACAAGCTGTTTTTCTGTCTTTACAGAGCCAAAGCTACACTGCAAAACCGTGGCCTTGTTCACTAACAAATGTATTTCAAATAACACAGCATAATACAACACGTTACTGTGTAGCTTGCTCAGTTTTATGATAAAGCTTGATATTCCTTTGCTGTTTGTTGCAGAATCTCTGATTGGACAGTCTCGGATCAGACGTTTAACAGCTGCAGTCAAGCTATTGCATAATATGTCCTCAGTCATAGTACATTTCACCAACATTTTTTTTCCATGCACAACTTTGGACTAGCAGTAAAAATAGCTGAGTATATACTGAATAAGTCAAAGGTCAGGTCCTTGCTTTTCAGAGGCACAACTGGTCTGGTCTAAAACTTTATTCTTTTGTCTAGGCTACCTATTGTACATATTCATTGTGTAAGCCTCATCACGTGTTGCTACATGGTCTGGTAACACCTTGCAGAATAGAGATCATTTCTTTTTAAATGCCACTGTCAGTGGCAGCTGTCATGCTGGCTGGCTGCTGGTATGCCACTGTATTCATACTGTACTCTTGAACTGAGATGATGTTTACCTTTTGTGTGTGTGCGCAGTACATATGGGTGTGTTTGACAGGTAGGTAGACACTTTACAGATTGATAATATATATTGTGTTATTGTATTATACACAATCCTAGAATATGATACTACATTAGGGATGCTACAGAACTGTATGTAATGCAGCTACCTCACCATTAAGATGTTGCTTAGGTGTTAATCCGGCAGTAATCAATATTATTTAAGAATGTAACACTTAGGACAAAGTGAATAACTGCACTTTGTCCTAAAGTATCACTGTGAATGCAGGACTTTTGTTTGCTGTGGTACTCACAATAAAGTAGGCCAATACTCCGTTTATGCATGTTATGCATGTTTTCAAGTGCGTGCATGTTTGCTGCACTCTGTCTGTGAGCTATCTTGTCACTGCCCACCTAAAAATTGCTCAGACGTTCACACTAAGTTAAAGCTCGACATGCGCAGGGAGGCCCCAGAGCCACAGCTCTTTCTTGTCATAACAGGAACAGAACAGACTCACTATAGGCTGCTCTTCTGTAAACACAACCTTAGAGTTAGAGAGACGTCGAAGATCCTGTCGCTCATTCTGATAAAATCTTACTTATTGGTCCTTTTAATATTCACCTGAATAAGATGACGCTTACTGATATTTTCGGGTTCACTCAGTTTGTTCATGAACCTACTCACTCAATTGTTAACATTCTGGATTTGATTCTTTTCTATGGAATACAAGTGTCCGCCCTGAAAATTTCTTCTGTCTCATCTGCACTGTCAGAACACTTTTTAATTAAATTTCAGTCTGCTGGAACTTATCCGTGTAATGCCAAGAGCGATGTTTTTGCCACTAATCTACACTGGCTTGGCAACTTAAACTGCACTTATGAGCACCTTTGGCCATGACTCCCTTTGCGACAGAACCGCTGGAAATTTTCACTAATGACTTAAATTCAGCACTTGTTGCCCTTCTTGATTCAGTTGCACCTGTCTCTAGCGAAATTAGACAATCAAGAAAGTCGACACCATGGTTTACAGATGAAACATGGGTTTTTAAACAGGTCTGCAGGAAAATGTAACATAAATGGTGTAAAAACTACTACTTTGCCTGGAATGAGAGAGTACTGTAACTTATAAGCGTTCTTATCAATGTCTGCATACTTATCTCACTGCTGTAAAAACAGCATAATTCTCCTACCTAATCAGTAACAATGAATACAGTCCTAGATTTCTTTTTGACACTGTTGCTATAGAAATTGATTTCTTAGATTTTTTTCTGTAATAAAATAGATGAGATTAGATTCAAAATTGCCTCTTCATCTCCAGCTATGTCTGAAGAATTGGTTGTTTGACATTCTCATAGTCTGTTTTGAGACTTGTCTGATATATTGTCTGATCTGACAACCTTCCTCCTAGACTCCCTGAGAGCAAAACTGTTCATGGATCTCTGGCTTTCTCTGAGACTTAAAATGCTGAATACTGTAAATGTATCACTTTAGACTAGTGTTGTCCCCATTAGCTTAAAGACAGCTCTGGCTAAATCTCTACTTAAGAAACCACCATCCAAATTCTCTAAATAGCTAGGGACCAGTCGCTAAACTTCTGTTCTTTTTATAAAGACGGACTTGTTTCTCTGTAACTTTCAGCTCACTTAATTAATAATAATCTTTTTGCACCTTTCCAGTCTTAATTCTGGGCTTGCCATTCCACTGAAACTGCACTATGTTTAAGGATGTTCTCTGATTTATGCTGATAACTGCATTTTTCAGAACAAAAATAAAATGCCGACTTTGGCAAATGCGGCTAAAGTCGGTTAAACAACCCATTGCCTGTTAAGAGGCAAAACAGCATGCTACGCTTCAGAAAAGGATTGACTGGGAAGAGTCTGACATCTGCTGGCAGAAACCAGTAATGCACCTTGTTGTATGGTGAATGAAAACACAGCCCCCCATTAGGGTGGAGACTTGCTTTAAGGTAAGGCTGAGGTTAGGGTTAGGTTAAGGTAAGGGTTAGGATTAGGCAAGTAATGTTTATTGTTATGGTTAGGTGGTGGCTAAGCCTCTAGGAAATCCATTTAAGTCTACGTAATGTCCCCAAAAGTAATGGAAATAAGACTCTCTCTCTCTCTCTCTCTGTGAGCATATCTTGTTAAATTTTCACTAGTGAATGAATGACTAACGTTCACTGGTCATCTGCACTGTGCTCGCAATTTGCATTTGTTTCCTCATTGACACGGTGATGCAGGCCTATTTGATGCTTCCTCAAGTCAGATGATCAGCAGTCATCGCTTTTCATTGACGTCTCTCTCAGCGCTGGTCCACCCCCTCCCCCCGGTCATCGCTCTGGCGTGTGATTGGACTCCACAAGCAGTGACTGTCGCAGCAGCCAATCGCGTCTTTTGCTGCCCACTAGCACTCCCAGTGACATAGCCCACAAAGGACATCACGTCCAGTAACAACGATACGTACTGTGTCCGGCAAGTGGGTGGCTCATTGCGATAAAAATAGTGCTAAAATCTGAAGACGGTGGAAGTTTCTTTCGAAACAGAAATAGCTGTCATTTGCGATACACCGGAGTGCTATTTATTCAAAGGTAGGTGGTCCACACATGTCCGTAACTCTTATTTTTATGTTTTGTGGGCTGTGGCCTGCAGGTGCCGCTTCCAGTGTTAGTAGCGCTCAATATTTGTTAAATGTAAATGTTCATAGGCTACCAATTGTAATAAGTTTCGCTAATAACAAACGATCTTCATAGTCTAACTCAGTGTTTTGAGTCTAAATGTCACTTTTTGAAGCAACAAAAAGTTTCAAACTGAAACGTTATTGTGAATATTATGTTATTTAAATTGTGATTCTAATTATTATTGGTATCACTTCGTTGTGACGCATGGCTCAGTCCATATGATTGTCTGTGTTTACGTGAGATCGTTATGGTTCTGATTCCTGCTAATTGGGTCCAATGGGGTGTCTTCCTATGCAGCCGTGATGTCTCCAGACGTAGAGAAAGTAAACACAGGCTGCCAGGCTACAGAGCTGCTATGTAACATCGATAGATGTTGCAAAGTCTCAATTAAATGAAGCACTTTTTTGTATCTAACTAAGCCAATAATGTCTTTTCGACCCATTTTAAATTGAAGCTCTCCCAGTCCTAGTTTTCTGTCAGATCATTGTGCTTTTAATAAGAGGAACAGTGGCATTTACCTAAATCAACTTAACAGCAGCTGGTGTTAGCAGCCCTGAGTGGGTTTTACATCTACTTTAGAATTACTTGATTGGATTTTGTCCCTTCATCTGTCCACTGAGGTAACATTTTGATTACTTAAGTCAGTTAGATGGCCTTTCGTTTATTGTTAAATGCTGTCATCATAATTGCGACACTTCGGTTCAGGGGGATTTAATGGACTGTTTAATGGGTGTGTCAGGTGATCTGTCCATGTGTGTATTTGAGTATCACCATCATACTGTTGCAGAAACATTATCTGACTAACTCGGTCCAACAGGGGAAAAACACACACTCATCAGTAAACATACAGAGGCCTGTATGCTGTGCAAACCTTCCCACAAGACCCACACTTCCCCAGTCCTATCCAAACGTAATCTGATATAAATGATTAATGCACATTAATATGGGTACAATACAGGCAAGGTGACCCACAATTTGATAGCAGACAGTCTTACTAGTGTCTCCCTGTTAATTGGGGGGGGGGGTGTTTTGTAATATTGTCATCTTCTACTCTTTGCTGCCTTAAGGTATAACAAAAGCAAATCACCATAGTTACCTAAAGAGGAATCTGCCATTAGCTTTAAGAACACATTCAGATAACATAGTGTCAAGTCATGCTTTGTACTACAGTTGTATTTCTTCCATTCTCCCTTGAGTTTATTTAATCTTACACTGTCATGGTATTTACAAGTTATGAAATGGACTTTGTCTCTCAGGTATAACTACCTGAGAGCTGCCCATAAAATTTGTTTTTAAATTAGTGGTATTAGAAATTAGGTTATCTAAGAGATAAAAAAGAACCATTTGATATACTTTGAACCTAATAAATACAATGTTTGTTTATCCAACACAAACACAGCACTAGCACCTCCTTTTTTGTGTACCAGTTCAGGAAATGTCTCTTGACATGATTTAGTTCAAAGCTGCAGCTGCATTGTTTTATTGTAGTCAGAAGATTGGATGTGGGTGGAGTAGCTGAGCAGAAAGGAGTTGGAGTGCTGTTGAGATGTTTATAGTGTATATGTACAACAAGACAGAGGAATCCTGGGAGGCTTAGCAGAGAGGCAGTTTCACAGCTGGCCCACTTTACTTTTGTTATGACTGTTCTACACGAACAAATCCAGTGATGTGGGCTACCATGAGTGTGGGGATGGACCCTGATCTTTCTTATCAGACGTTACTTGCGGTAGTTTCAGAAATTAATTTCCTTCTCACAAATTATAGAGTGGAACAAATAACCTTTAGACACGCAGCTGATCACAGATATTTATGGCTCTTTCAGAGTGGCGATAAAATCAAAAGAAAATCAAAAGGAATTGTTTCTTAAATTTTCCTTCTTGTGTTTGTCTCAAACATCGTATGGAAACTGTGTGTCAGTGTTTCTGAGTAAAGAGGAAAACCAAGTGTGAAGGTACAACCAATACAGGCCTGTATGGTCTCTGCAATCTGTTTCTCTCCCCTTCTTTGCCTTAGTTCAGTTGATTAGCCTCGCCCTGCACACTGTGAAGCTGGCCCTCCATTTGTAAAGTCTGTGTGTGAACAGTAAGATAATGGTGCTTATCTCTGGTAGGGCTCATGTGGGCTGTGATTGACCATTGACTCATAAGACACCATCAGCTAACTATAAAGTAATATTCTGTATCTTTCCTGTATGGCTGTGGGAACTTTGTTTGAGACTACTTTGTGGTCTGTGAAGTTCTGTGAAGTGAACTTTTGTGCCTGTCTGAATTTTTTGCATCTAGACTCAGAGGATTTGTTGCCTAATGTGAGTGTGGAGGCTGAATTAGACACACAAAGTCTATACAATACCATATGTTGTTCTGAGCTTTCACTTTTATTGAATGAAATGGAATAAAGGTGCATTGACCTCTATGATGTAAAGATACCAACAAACAGCAATGATTAATCATTGTTTGAGCTTCCTCAGCAAATCAAGTCATCACTACTGTAAAAGGAATTTTCGTTGTTTCTTTTTGCATTTTCTTTTTCATTCTCATTTTCTCCCTTTTGCATTTTCTTTGTTTTCAAATGCTTTCTTTTTCTGTTTCAGTAACCCAAAATTAATACACTGCTATTATTAAAGTAGGAAAATCATTACATCATACTGTAAACTCTACACGTGAACAAGCCTTTACTGTTCTATTATACATTTATGTGAGTATTTAAAGTATGTACAGTATTACTATAGCATATTATCTACAATCTATGCTTCTACAGTTATGCATAAAAACAGAAAACAAATTGCACTTATTTCTGTTATGTGACATGTGGCATTTACTGTTGCACTGAATCGTATTGTTTTGTATTCTCTGCTGGGATCGATGAATACATAAGACACATCCATCCTCACATTAAAATAAGAAAAGTGACATTATTTACACCATCATTCCTATTTTCTTGTTATTCAGGTGATTTTTCAAATCAAAGATGAATTTTGAGCAGCCTCCTCCATACAATGGCCCCACTGCTCCAGGCTACCCAGGCCAGGTCCCACCTCAGGGTTACCCTGCACAGGTGAACATGGCACAGCCTAATCCTGCTTACCCTAACTACCCTCCTGGACCAATGGGCCCTGGAGGTCCCTATCCTGGCCCAGGACAGCCTCCTTATCAAGCGTACCCTGGACAACCACAATATGGCTGGCAAGGGGGACCCCCTCCTGGACAAATGTATGGGGAAGGTCCCAAAAACACAGGTGAGTGGTAACACACAAATGATGCGGATATGTATGGTATTCATAATAGTATCAGAATGGCTGGAAGACCACTGATGATTTGAGAAGCGAAGCCCTGAATAATAAGTGGCAAAAGTAAAGTTAAGTATTGTGAAAGGTTTGAATCCTCTGGAATTCAGAATCTTCAGCAGTTAGTGTCAGATGAGTGTAGCAAAGATTAACCGGCCAAATACACAGGGAAACTGTAACACTGACACGTGATGGAGAGGCTCTTCAGATACAAAAGGAATTAATACTTTTGACCAAAATATTCACTTTTTGTCACATTTTTTTCTTATTGTGTCATTTGCACCTGGAATAAACTGAATATTTTTGCATTTTGCATTTTTTAATATGACAGTAAACTGGGAATAGAGCTGCATCGACAGTCTCAACAGACAAACAGAGTTATGCCTAGCAGCATGGCAGATGAACAGATTCTGACAAAAAGAACTATTTTTAATGCAATATTGGATTTTAATGGTGAAATTTGAGACATGAATTGGTTATTAAAAGTCTGTCTCCATAATCTACAGGGCTTTTCAAAATGGAGAATAAAAGATCACAATTAAGATCAATACTGGAACAGTTTCAAAAATTGTTGGCCCCAGTAGTCACTTAGACACATTACTATGGGATAAATTTGGTTACCTTATGAAATAAAATGCATGTTAATGCTGTAGCACCTCCCATCTGAGCATCCAGAATAGAGTATAGCACAAATGGTGACAGAAAAAGTACGCATGTCATTGCTAAATATTATGTGAAGAACAGTCTAGCTCCCAGAGAACACAGATAACACCTTTATGTATTCAAGGATCCATTATGTTTTCCCTTATTGTTTGTCAAACATATCATGGCAAAATGTCAGTTTCAAAGAATGTAAAAGTTGTCCCTTTGAGCAAAAAGCTCAGACAGCTCTGCATACTAGGGTTTCCCAACATTTTTTTAAGCTTGTTGCAGATTTCTGTTTGTTGGTTATGCTGAAGTTTGAGGCACCAACACTTCCTCTCCCAGTTCGAGCAGTTGGATGACAGGTCTGTTAGCTGCACCGCTGACTGTGCTAACTACCTAATGGCGGTTTCATTTGTAACAAGTGAAGTTATCTGTCCATGAGGAGACTCCGTAAATCATTATGTTATTTTCTGACGAAAAGATGATCCAGTTTCAGCCAAAATCAGATAAACACAGATAAGACTTGCTGCTCGCACACATTTTCTTGCTGAAGCCATAGAACAATAAGAGGTGTTCATGAACTGGTTTGCTCGTGGCAGGTGAATGAAGCAAACAGGTCACTTTCAAGAGCCAGTCTTCAGTCATCACTATAGGAGTGGAGACTCACCCCATGCACACACATGGGGCTAATATATCGGCAGTCGCTGGTTGTTGGGATGATGGTGGCCTTTTACCCTACTGGTCACCTTGGTAACACAGTCACTTGTGTCATGAGTCACTGCACGAGGTTGTTAAAAGGTAGATGAGTGTTTCGCTGCACATGAATGATTTATCACCAACACAGAGAAGGAGAGATCTGTTTGTTCAGACCTGTTGTTTGACTTGTTTTTTATTTTCTCTGGAACAGCTGGTGAAGTTCTCAAATGGTTAACGCAATCCTTTCATATCACTAATTTATATGTGGCTGAAGGTGAAGTAAAAGGAAATGCCTTGTTGGGGAAGGAAGTGTGTGGTCCTGAAAGCGCTCGTCTCATTGATCTAATGATACCACGAAGCAGTACTGATGTTACTCAACTGTAACGCTGTCTGATCATGGCTCTGGGCTGCTATGGCATTACCATGGTGATGTGCTTCCCTTATGAACGTAATTAGAGGAAAATCATAGCAGCCATGGTTACAGTTGAACTCCCTGCTGAAGACTTGACGGTGTAATTCTACAATTCTAATTCTAATTCTTCTAGAATTATCTCTGGTTTTATATTAAACAATTTCAGAAAAGGAACCACTAATTGCTTTCTTTAAATTGTCTTCCTTTCTCTTCTTCTCTATCTTGTCTTTGTCAACTCTATTTCTGTCCTCTTGCTTTTCTCTCTCTTTTTGACTCTCCAGTGTACGTGGTGGAGGACAGGAGAAGAGATGACACAGGAGACACATGCCTGACAGCCTGCTGGACAGCTTTGTGCTGCTGCTGTCTTTGGGACATGCTGACATAACATATTCTCCAACTGTTCACTCCCATTGCCCCCATCTCTGTGCCTCGATCGTCTCCCTGTTTTCCATCTGTCTGAAACCTTGCACTCCCTTGAAAGCTCCCTTCCATTTCCTCTGCAAGTCTGAAGCTCGTCTATAATTATAAGCCTTGATTGCATATGGGCATCTTGATTTGAGGCCCTCAGCACTGGCTAACAGACCGTGTTCAAGGGCTACTCTGTAGCAGCTTGTAGCTGAGCTTCTAAACAACAGCAAACCTGAATCTCAGGCTCTTCACTATAATCTGCGACTGTACAGATGCACACACACACACACACACACTAAGGTAGATGTACAATGACACATACAAACATAGAGTGTATTTAAATCTCAGGTTCATTTAGTGTGAAGCTCTTTGGCACTTTATAATGATTACCTCTGTAAGATACTACCCCTGCCTACCCTCTCAATCATCTCAGCGCTCCTTAACCCCCCATTGCTAAGAGCAACCGCTTATTCTGGCCCCTCCTTATCCTAAAGGCCACCAAGACCCTGGCTGCCAATGAGCCACAGGGTGCTCTTATGAAGCTGATGCTTGAAATGTATCCCTTTCATTTGCACAGGAGCTGTTTTTGCTGATGTTTGTCTTCAAGTGAAATCATATGACAATACATGGAATGCATTTTTAAGGAAGGCATTGATTATGTTTGATTACTGTTAACATTTGATGGCCTACATGTTTTTATTTCCATGGTGAACGTGATATAAATTATTATTCCAATATTATTTTCATTACATGCCTTGCACAAAACTATGAAAATATGAAAAATATTTGATGGCTTAACCGAAGAATCCCAATGATCTCTCTGATACCATTTTGCTTTGGATGATAATCTCGCAATAAAAATGTATTCCCATTAAATGAACAGCTTTGTTGTTTGTGTTCAGTATGGATGTTGCAGCATATGTGTGTGTGTCTGATGTATGAGAGGTTAAAAGAGAGTAAGGGATATAGATCAGTATACCCCAGCTGTCAGCGCTGGATCCAATTACCAATTTATATCACAGTGCTTGATACATTATCAGTATTTTACACAAAAGCAATGCTGCTTTACTGTTGTTGTACTACAGTAAAGATGGGACTATTGCACCTTTTATGCCACTATATTTATTTGATAGGTGTGAACCCCAACCTTGACCAACTTCAGAATTAAAGCACTGCTTGGCTGTTGACACTAACAGGCAGTAGTTGAAAATAACTAACATTTACTGAAATACTGTACTTAACAACAATTTTGAGGTACTTGTACTTTACTATGACAAGTGAAGATGTCCAATGTGAAAACGGCCTATTATGGTCAACTTTCAAGTCTTAAAGCTCAAAAGGTGATGCTTTTAAACTGTTTTATTAGTCTGACCAAGAGCCCGAAACAACAAAGATATTCACTTTAATATAACGTAAAGGAGAAGCAGAAAATTCTCACAGTTGTGAGCCTGAAACCATCAAAATTTTTGAGGCTTTTCTGCCTCAAAAATTACTTAAAATTTTAATCAGTTATCAAAATGGTTGCCCATTAATTTTCTGTCTGTTTATTGATTAATGAATAAATTGCTTCAGCAACTGGGACTGCAAAAATGCCAAATCTTCCAGTATGTGAACAGTTAAGGATTTAAGTGTGTGAAGTCAAGTCAGGTTTAAAATACAAGGCGTGTTAAAGCTGTGGCATGTGCCAACTATGCATCCGGAACTGTTCAGGAGTGTAGAACAAGCTGTGAGAGAAAAATTAAACATCATTGTTAAATATGTAAAATCAATATGCACAGTTGACACCTTTATGGATTAAAGCGAGCAGAGAGGTGTTACTGCGCATTCAACAGACTTCAGATAAGCCTAGCTGATCAAAAGAGAGAGATCTCCTATCAAGACTTTTACTTTGAGTCATTTTACTGTGACGTTCATTTTTAAAAATTGGCCAATTATTAACCAGTTCTTTGTCATATTATCAGGTTTCAGCTCATGATAAGTGGTCAGCTAACGTCACTTTATCTGTTGACCAACAGCTAGTCACCGTGGCACCTTGGCAACACACTTACAGTGCATCCAGAAAGTACGCACTGCTTCGCTTTTTGCACATTTTGTCATGTTAGTCTTATTCCAAAATGGATTAAATTCATTTTTTCCTCTCAGAATTCTACACAAAATACCCCATAGTGACAAAGTGAAACAAGTTTGCTTGATTTTTTTGAAAATTTATTAAAAATAAAAAACAAAAATATAAGATGTACATAAGTATTCACACCCTGTGATCAATACTTTGCTGAAGCCCCTTTGGCAGCAATTACAGCCTCAAGTCTTTTTGAGTATAATCCTATAAGCTTGGCAAACTTATTTTTGGGCAGTTTCCCCCACTCTTCAATGCAGAACCTCTCAAGCGCCATCAGGTTGGATGGGGAGCTTCGGTGCACAGCCATTTTCAGATCTCTCCAGAGATGCTCAGTAGGGTTCAAGTCTGGGCTCTGGCTGGGCCAATCAAGGATATTCACAGAGCTGTCCTGAAGCCACTCCATTTTGATGTTGGCTGTATGCTGAGGGTCGTTGTCCTGTTGGAAGATAAACCTTCACCCCAGTCTGAGGTCTAGTGTACTCTGGAGCAGGTTGTCAACAAGGATGTCTCTGTACATTGTTGCAGTCATCTTTCCTTTGACCCTTGCTAGTGCCAGTTCCTGCTGATGCAAAACATCCCCACAGCATGATGCTACCACCACCATGCTTCACAGTAGGAATGGTATTGGCCAGGTGATGAGCAGTGCCTGGTTTCCTCCAGACATGACACTTGTCATTCATGCCTAAGAGTTCGATCTTTGTTTCATCAGACCAGAGAATTTTGTTTCTCGTGGTCTGAGAGTCCTTCAGGTGCCTTTTGGCAAACTCCAGGCCCCGATCACTCAGCTTAGTTGGGCGGCCAGCTCTAGAAAGAGTGCTGGTAGTTCCACACTTCTTCCACTTACGGATTATGGATGCCACTGTGCTTTTTGGGACCTTTAATGCAGCAGAAATTGAGTCAAAGGCAAAAATTCATGTCTCAATCCTGTCTCGGAGGTCTACAGACAGTTCCTTTGACTTCACCGCTTGGTTTGTGCTCTGACATGCACTGTCAACTGTGGGGCTTATATAGACAGGTGTGTGCCTTTCCAAATCATGCCCAATCAACTGAATTTACCACAGGTGGACTCAACTCAAGTTGTAGAAACCTCTGAAGGATGATCAATGGAAACATGATGCACCTGAGCTCAATTTTGAGCGTCTTGGCAAAGGGTGTGAATACTTATGTACATTGTTTTTCATTTTTAATAAATTTGCAAACAATTCAAGCAAACTTGTTTCACTTTGTCATTGTGAGGTATTTTGTGTAGAGTTTTGAGGGAAAAATTTAATTTAATCCATTTTGGAATGAGACTGTAACATAACAAAATGTGGAAAAAGCGAAGTGGTGTGAATACTTTTCAGATGCATTGTACCTCTGTCATGAGTCACTGCTGGTTGTAAAAAGCTTTAAATGTTTCCTTCCTTGTGAATGACTAATCGGCGTCGGTGATGACGAGATGCATTCATTCATACCTGTTGGTTTTATACAAGTTCAGGAAAGGAATTGCTCATTGCTTTCTTCCTCTCTTTTTCCTTCTTTCTCTCTGCAGCATCTTTTCAACTCCTCTCTATTCCTCTTATACTTCTCGACACAGAGACAATACACGCCTGGTAGTCCATCAATCAAATATGTGTATGTGCGTGTGATCAGGAATGTGAGTAGCGTTTGGAGAGAGGAAATCAGTAGGTGTATGTGGTTGTTCGTGGACACTGCATAAATTTACGGTTTCGTTTTTCAGAATATTTAGAAAAAAAATGTACATCATATGTGAGGTTCATGCAGTATTAACAAATAAGGGAATCTAAAAAAATGCTTATATCAACAACACTAAAAAATCGGGTTGAAATGCATGGCAGTGCATGCCATTCAAGTCTGGTGAAAGATGCTACTGTAAAAAGAACATCAAAAAACTGCAATCGCAAAAAACGAGATGAAAGTGAACTACACATTGCTCAGTTGAAGTAAACAATTATGTTTTATTGATAAGGTTCTCAGAAGAGTCTCGTTTCAGTGAATGTATAAGAATCATCCTTTGATAATACTGATTTGGTACATTATGACATCCAGCACGAGTCTCTTCACAGTGAGAGGGATCCATTACTGCTACTGCTGTTGCGATCTAGGACAGAAATATGTCTGCTTCCAAACAAAAAACAGTCAAAAACAACAAACTGGGGATTGGTATTGTAGATATGGAATATTAGAGTGCCACAAAACTCTAGAGTAGTAAGACCAGCTAAAGATTTAGCACATTACAAGCCACTTCCTCTTAGAAATATAAAACTTGATATTTTGGACAATATTCTACTGTGCTGCATAAAGGTAGGTCTATACACTGTACATCGAAATATATTTCGAAAAAACAGATTCACAGTTTTAAAGACTTTATTTAAAGTATAAACTGTATTTTTTTAAAACACTTTATTACATAAATTATTCTTTTTGAGAGTGACTATTATTTGCCCTGGCAGCAAACTGAAATTAATACAAAAACAAAATGAACATTTCTTACATATTTTACAAAAGAAAATAAACTCATCCGTTAATGTTCATTTGGAATAGAACTGGTGACTCATTCATGATTGTCGTATAGTACTAAGAATAAATAAATAAAAAAAGAATAAAATAAATAATAACATAGCATGTTTTCTGGACTGTGAGTGTTGTGTTTCATCGTTCTGTACAGAAGTGCCTTGGTGAAAGTCTCACAATTCTACCGCGACTGAAACGTACAAAACTACGGCATCTACAGTATACGCAACATCCTGAAATTTAGCGTAGTCTGACACATATGTAGTAGTATGATTCTTCTCCCCATTTCAAAATAAACAATGCTGTGTGATACCACTGTCCACAAATATAGCCATCACTTTTTTTTTTACCTTGTTTTTTAAAAAGTTTATTATCTAGTCCATTAACAGCTTGGATTTGTTCAAGGACAGCTTTTGTGTTGCTTGGTTGGATGTGTGCAGCCTCAGCAGCAGAGGACTGGTCCATGGTGGGACGAAGGGAGGCCTGAGACGGGGAGACAACTCATAGTATTGGACGACCTTTAACATTGTATTGTTTGTCGCTGTTTATGATGTCCTCCGTTAAAGTGTAGTTGTAATGGGTGCCCTCTGGATTGGGTTTGTCTCCACTTTGGTCCCTGTGCCTTCAGTGTTTGTTAGAGACAGAAAAGCCTTCATGTGCAGAAGCCAGCACAGTACAACTCCACCGAGTGCTGAGTAGCTGTCACGGCCGCTCTCAGTGTGACCCAAAAAATATGGGCGAAAATATCACTATCTTTTTTAAAAAGGGGAATCTTCTTATTCATTAAGCAACATTTCTCAAAGTTCTTCAGTGCTTTTCAGTTGTTCAAAGTTTTTTTTCTCAAAAAAAGAACAATTTGACCAAACTTGAAATTTTTTGCCTGTGGCAGTAAAATTAACAATATGTTTTCTGATAAGTCATTCTTTTCAAAAGTCCCTGCAGCGTTCTGCGAATAACCCCGCTTGTTGGTTAATTCTCCATAGGTTTTGAGAGGAGTAGGGTTTAGGATATTGGGTAGGAAAAAGGAGCAGGACCTAGACAAGTGAAAGTGCCTTTCAAGCAAGTTAACGTGGGCTGTTACCTCTTGCCCATCTCGTTCTGTCTGAGGAACTGGATGTTGTTGCTGCTGTCAGCCAGTTCTGGATACTGTTCCACAGGCAGTACATAGTAGCCATCATAGCCTTGTACTCTACCTGTCGTTAGGAGCTGCTGCCTCTCGCCCTCCGTCCAGAGGCGACTACCTCCCTTCCCATCCCTGGCCCTCTGTTGTTCCTTGGCCCATGCCCCAGCCAATGCTCTCTGCCTGGCCAGTTCCAACAGTCTTACCTTCTCTTCATCCACCACATCTACAGCAAGCCCATACCGAACACTCAGTATTAACGACGGAACTGCAAACTCCACAGTCACTCCTCTTCTTGAGCGGCCACTTACCGTCACATTGATACCGCTCTCCAGTGATTTACGGCCATTGGTAAGACCCAGGGCCAACAGGTCACTGTCAGCAGAGCCCACTTTAACAAAATAGTGGCAATCCTTCCCATCCTGGGTATAATGGGTGCCTTCGAGGTACTGGGCACCATTAAGAACTAGGGCCACTTTGCGGCTGTCATCACTGGCCAAAGCTGATACACCAGCCACCACTCGGCCTTCCTTGAGAGCAAGCATTGCTCCTCTGCCTATTATGGGGGTGCTGGTGCCAAACCAGTGGCCGGGCTTGTCCTTGCGTCTTCTGCGTTCCTTGTTGAGGAGCCGACCCTCCAGGGCCATGAAGGCCTGGTTGTGACGCTCTGCTGCCTGCTGCACACCAGTGATGAGCTGCAGGAGACAACAGAAGAAAACTCTGTCACCCTGTTGTAAGACAGTGTAATGTCTTAACACACAACTGACTACCATTTGTAAATATTTCCCTGAAAGATAACTTGAATCCGTATTAACAGAAAAGCTGATTCACTGTCACAGTGTTAATAGTGGTTCTGATTTTGCTGTCATTTCCAGCACAGTTGTCTGTACCTGTCCATTTTCACAGTGCTGGGTGGCCTGCAGCTCATACGGTGGCTCCACAAAGTAGAGCGAGTGTCGAGGGAACCCTGGGATTATGTTACTAAGCTGGAAGCCAAACATCACCAGCCAGCTCTTCACATCTACAGCAGACAGGAGTGAAATTAATTTGCAGAATAGTTAAACACGGTAGCAAATGGATCATTTTTTATCATAAAAAACTGAAAAAGTACTTGCTACTGTGGTTTATATGGTGTTATGCAAAGCTATCATGATGTATCTGTAGTACATTTTCTCTTGTCCATAACGATTTCTTCTGCACACCAGAGATATCAGAGACAATGCCAGGAAATAACAAGCTATCCTGAGTTTGTTCTGAACATTTATATCTATTTTGTTACAAAACAAAAATTATTTTATCCTCTGTCTAACCATTACAGCATAATGATAGGACAGCATTCTTGAATGTTTTGTGTAAAATATTCACTCTGTGTAGTACAGTGAAATTTTGAAATACAAAGGGAAATGAACAATTTTAATAAATATGTCCAGCCACTTTTGACAAAGTTAAAATGATTAAATTATGTAGAAATGTTCATACGACACAATGAACATGTGCACCATAGAAATATATATTAATACTCTACCTGTGACATAATTCTTGGTGTCCAGCATGTCACTGAGGGGGTTGTTGTTCTTGAACATGTACAAATTAAATGGAGAGGGATCCTTCCCTATCTTGGGCCAGATGCTGTAGTCAGGCGAGGTCCAGCGTCCTGCCAAAACATCATAGTCCCGCTGGGTGAAATGGACCAGCTTAGTCAAGGGGTCATAGAGACCACCATGGAAGCCGACCACCAGCTGGAACTCTGGGTTGGAGTCCAGGTACACTTCTCCATACGCTGTGTACTGCACCTGGGTGACACAAGCAGAGTAATTTTGCCTTTTGTGATTCTCGGCTCTGCCTCTGATGGAAAGGTCAGAACATTGTGTGAGGAACAGAAGTGTCTCTGAAGCTGAAAAAATATTTAGTGTATTGTACAAGGATGTCTTGGGCACAGCATATCCCAGAATCCTTTTCCGTATGCAGATTTCATGTTGATTTTACACACAGTTTTTGAAGCTTTACTTTGTGTATTACCTGTTTGATCATCTGTCCATTGCTGCTGAAAACAGCTAGCGGTGTGCCAGTGTTGTCAGAGGCAATGTAATATTCCTCTCCACTGCTAACCTCCATGGCGAATAAATGTCCCTGATGGTGAGACAGAAAATCAGTACATTTACATTGAGTTTTAAGATAAAGCCTTTGCCATACTTCTTCATTACATATGATGATATGCTGAAATATAGAGAAAGGATATTGGTAGATATAGCACATTTCTGTACACCCACACTGACCTGCAGGTCATAGTACAACGATGAGATTTCTGAGCTGGAGTGGTTGAAAATGTGTGTGACCCTGGTTGGGTGGTTGAGATCTGCATAGAAGAACTGAAGGTGCTGTCCCAGGCTGTTCCTTGTGGACACCCTGCGGCCCAGCCCGTCATAGTGGTACACAACGCTCCAGCCGCCGGGACCTCGATTGTAAGCCCTAAGTAGCTGACCTTTGGAGTTATAGTCAAAAACATCTGAACCACGCTGGCTGAGAAAGCCATCCTCATCAAGGCGGTACTGGACATCTCCCAGGCGTGTGATGCGGTCTCTGAGGTCATATCTCAGTGGCAAGATACGGGCACTGTTGCCAGGATTCAGCAGATGGAGGTTACCATTCAGGTCATAGCTATAGCGCCAGGTAGACCAGTCATTCACCTGAAATAAAACAGTGATGTTTGTTGATATGATTCCATCAGTTTTAGTTGATTCAACCTTACGTCAGAAAGGTCACAGTGTAATGTCAATGACAGATTAGAGTTGCTGAGTCATTCTGGGTGTCATGAACACTTAAGGTTCTAAAGATAAGACTGTGACTAAAAATCTACATCATACCAATTCTCCACACAGAATATTCACCTTGACGCCACTGAGCTGTCCGTCTCCATCATAATCGTAGCGGTACTGAGTGGTGTTGGCGTATGGCCCAATTTTGAGCTCTCTTTTCACCACCCTTCCCATGCTGTCATACTGTACTGTCATCCAGTACATAAGTGACCGGAAGATCTCATACTGGACCTCCTTGATGCGACCATGGGTGTCGAAATGCTTGCTCAGCGTCATGACGGCTGTGGTGATGATCTGATTTATGTCATAGTAAATGACCCCAAACTTTCCAAAGTGCTCCACCTGTAGGAGGGATAGAAAAGTTTGAAGAAATGATGATTCCTCTGGCAGCCAAAGAAGATAAATTCACAGGCAAAGCTTTGTATTTTTTTTTTTCTACATGAGTGCTGAAAAGTGATTAAAAGCCTGGCAGATCAAAACAAAATTTCTGAACCTTTCCAGAGATCTCATCATATCGGTAGAGGTCAACAGGCAGCGGTGTCTCACTGATGACCGGTTTCATGCTGGCGATGCGGAAGCTGTTGTCATGGTATGTGTAGTCAAACCTAGCATTGACCATTCCTTCTTCGCTGAAGCGATAGATCTGCTTGTCAATAAGTGGGCCCATTTTGCGATAGCGGATGGTGCAAGAGAAGCCCCCGCTCTGCAGGTTGACCATCTTAAGCACACCAGCTGTCTCGTCATAGCCAAAAGTGACAGCCGTGCTGTCGTACACAATCTCTGACAGCTTTGCCAGTTTGCCATACTTGTAGAGAACACGGCGGCCGGTGCCCAGGTAATGTGTGGCCTGAGGTCTGCCATCCTCACTGAAGTCGTGGATGATGGAGGCGTTGCTCTCTGGGGGGTTGTAGGTGTTGCGGATGTAGCCAACAGACACATGTGTGAACATGGTGTGGCGGGCCACACTGGGCATGGTGACAGCTGTGACCCGACCTGACGCATCAAATTCAAAGACATACTGCCTCTGGCTCTGCAGAAGGAGCACCATGGACTGAAAGCAGAGAGAGAGAAGGAAAATATGGATCAAAAGAATAGCATTAACAATGGTTGACTTGCCTCCTCTGAAACAGCACCAAGAGTAATTTGCTCTTAGCTAACAAATTAGAATCTTCATAACCATCAAAATTATGTATCTTGGAATTCTGGAATCCAGATGACTATTCATTTTTGCTATTGCCTTGACTTGATAATTTTTTTTTACATACACAATATGTTAAAGATAAATTTACTTACTTTGTCAAGATAGCTGTAGCTCCACACCTTTCCGTCTACAAAAGAACGTGACAGGATACGTCCCTGAGGATCAAATTCGGTCCTCTCACTCATGCTCCCCCTCTGCAGACCAACGAGCTGTCCCGTGGTAGAATACGACACATTGACCACCGCCAGGCTGCTGCTGGGCAGCCACATAGCTGGCCGTCCCTGAGCGTCATACATGATGCGAAGTGTGAACTTTCTGTGATCATCGTAAATCTTCTCTGTGCGTGTGTTGCGGTCAAAGTCAATGGAGAGAAGATTTCGGCCGTGAGCCTGAAGGAAAGGGGTAATTTGAGAGGAAGAACTGGCTATAGGTTATATTTTTATTAAATAGCTCTTTTAAACATATGAAACATGAAAAAGGTTAACTCACTCTTAGCTTCCGCCCAAACACTGTGATCTTTCCCTTGGTTTGCTCTTTGCGCAGACGCCATTCAATGGAGTTGAGGCCGTTGTCAGTGGGCAAGGTGATGTTCCTGCGACCAATTGTGGGGCTGACAGAGCCTGCCAGGATGTGAGGCTCGGTGTGAAAGCTGATGCCCATACCATTAGCGTACATCACTCTCAGGGTCCCGTTGTTGCACAGCTGGTAGCTGTTCCTCACCTGGTCTGTAGGGGGAGACAAGCAGATATACATTAGGCAAGGAAAACAGCTACTAGGGGGACAAGATGATTTCTGGCCTTGATATTTAAATTCTGCCTAATTCAGAGGGAAGGTCAAACCCCCAAGAAATCCATAACCTGATTCGATTAGGGTCAGAGCTAATTAATAAACCAAGTGCTCCCAGAGTGTTCTCCTCAAATTATGGAAAGAAATCCTGAACTAGTAACTAGTTCCTTTTCACAAGTTAGAGTAACAATAACAGAAGGTGGATGGGAGCATAGTTTTGATAAGGAAACATAGGCACTAGGTAAGGGGCACATGGGCACCAGAATGGAAAATATGCCATCTACAATGCTGCTGCCTACTTTTTTTTTTTGAAAAAAAAAAAAAATGAAAGGCAGGATCTAAAAAGAAATAATAAAAGCAAATCTCCAGATTTGGAGAAAACACTGCTGTCATTTAAGTTTAGGGTACACAGGACCAGTTTTCTCAAATACCAAATACTGCAAACCACAGTTCTAACTCAGTTATATTGAAAACATAAACCCATATTCCAATATCAGTAAGAATCAGATTATGTCCATAAAATATTGATGGACATGATTCCTTTTCTTTAAAACTTCAAAATATTCTGAATTAAAAATAGTCAGATGAAACTGAATTCTCTTATAATCTCCCTGTCTCTACAGTTTAATGACTCACTTAAAACACAACAATGGAAACAGATAATTCAGTGATGCTGAGGCCTCACTTTCCCTAAGATTTCTGAAAACAGGTGTCTTGATCACAATGATGTGATTGAAAGAAAGATAAAATTATTCTCAGCTGGCAGATGCGGTGGGGTGAGTTTTTTTTTTTTTTTCATTTCATTTACAAAAGGTGAGGGAATCAGATGGTGTCTCCCTTTGAAGCCCAGTCATAAATGACAGTAATCCATAAGGCCAATTTGTAATAAAGCTCAAGGCACATTTTAACAATGCCTCAGACAAGTGAAGCCTTATCCATTGACTTGGCAGAAACAGCCTTTAGATAAATCTTCTCTGCTCTCTCTGTCTGAACAACCTCGTAATAAAACAGAAGCGAGGGAGAGGGAAAAGGAGAAATGAGAGCTTGAGGGCCTTGAGAATTCACTGTGCAGGAGTTAATGAAGAGAGCGAGAAAGAGCGGAAAGAGAGGGAGATGGTTAAGTGAGGATGTCAGCAGAGAGCCATGCTGAAACCCACACAGTGCTGTGGGAACCTTAAACGACTTACAGCTCAGTGAACAACTCTCCTCTTTTCCTCCCACAATGCAGGTGTATCACTGAATGCATCTACAACTAATTCTCTCTGAGGCCTTCAGACTCGCAGAATCCACAGTTTGCATTCATGCTTCTGTCAGGCCACTCGCACTGGTCAAGGGAAGGGACACAATTATTCTCCTTCTTCTTCCTCCTCTCTAAGCAGACCAAATAAGCTCAGGGATCATGGGAACTGCTTGAGAGCTGTATTTTTATGTTAGTGTGGTGTGCGTGCGTGCGTGTGTGTGTGTCTGCATATATGTGAGGAGAAAGCTTGAGGGATGAGGAGGATTCACTCTACATGACTTAATGAATTTTGCTGTGATGATATTCAAAAGCAGGATGATCCCAGCTGGGATTAACAACTATATATTGGTAATTTTACTCAGTGAGAGAGAGCGAGAGAAGACTGGATGTCTGTGGGGAAGGAAAATAATCTCCTGGAGCATACACATAACTGAGAGAAAATTACAAGACTTTCAATTAGAGTTGGCAGGCAGGCACACATTCACCCTCACAAAGGAGGCTGTGTTTTTGAATACTAAGATTAAATAGCTCTTGATTGTGTGTGTGTGTGTGTCTCGTCAAAACACTGATAACACATAAACAGACCCAGTACATAAATCTTTATCTGCTCAAAATAATTAATAAATAATACTATTTATAATTGAATTTTGATTCATATTTCCTTGTGTTGATGACTTGAGCCTACCAATTGGCCACCTTTCAGCCACACACTCTGCAGTTTCACGAGCATTTAAAAAATCATGACCAACCCATCCTCCACTGCATGTCCTGTACGTGCCGAGTGTGCCTTTACCTTGCACCACAGTGTACGAGGCTTCCACAGAGGACAGATTGGTGATGACAGTGACATCATCATCTCTGCTGGAGCTCTCGATGTCAATGTTGATGGAGCGTTCAATCTCACGGTGGAGGCTCGTCACCATGCCAGTAGGATATGTTACGTTGGTCAGGCGACCCTCGCTGTCGTACCTGGCAGATAGGAGATTATGGTGAGGGTGATTGCAAAAGAGAAGGATACTTGCAAAGCTTATATGCTCACACACATACACACAAAAGTACTTCCTGATAGTAAGTTATTATTATTTTGTATGTTACAGGATATGGCTGCAATAAAAAAGTTAACACTGGGGGGCAGTAGTGCTCTGTGCGCAGTGTCAGATGAATGATTGGGAATGCAGCAAAACACGATACACAAAAAACCTGTGAAACTCATTTATTTTATATTTCAGAAATAAAGAAAAGTGGTGTAAATACACAAACACACTTAAGACACTTTCCCACAAGTACAAACACTCACTGGTAAAATGTGGTCCATCCAGTCTCATCAGCTTTGGTAGCCAGGAGGCCTGTGTTGCCACTGTAGCTCATCAGAGCCACCTCCTGGCCCAGGGATGACACACTGCGCAGCCCCCCTGTTGGGTCCAGTCCCAGGGTCACCACTTGATTCTCAGGCAGTAGCACCAGCCTGAGCAGGCCAGCTCCTCCTCCTTGGCCCAGGCTGTCCCTTCTCACCTTCACTGTGTTATTGCAGTTGTCCACCAGCATGGCCAGCTCTCCGTCAGGACCATACGTGAAGTTGTAAAGTGGTTCCCCAGTCACCAGACTTATTGTCTGGATATGAAGTCCCTCCCCACTGAAAATGTACAACTCCTGCTCCCTTGGTGATGCAACTTCATACTGTGCAGAAGCCCCATAACCCACACTTGAGACAGCAGGGCCAGGCCGGTTGGCTCGCACTGCTCTGATGCGTATGTTGTTGAGGTCTGCGATGAAGAGTGTCCCATCAGGGGACACAGCCAAGGAAGTGGGGGAATTCAATCCGGCATCGGGGGCGTAACCATCATCACCATAGAAGCAGTTGCAGTTGACGTCATTCTTGCAGTCACAGTCGGAGGGAGTACCAGCCAGGAGAGAGATTTCTCCATTAGTGCTCACCTGAGAAAAATGCACAGATAGAAAATGAAAGTGGAGAGCCAGTTAATGATGAGAACGGAAGAAAAAAAAAAATCACCACTCAATGAAAGAAAATGTATTACCAAAAGCAAAATTCATTTTGAGTTATCAAAACAGAGGAATGGAAAAAAAATAAAGTGCCTGAACTGAATGCAGTATCTGGAGATCTGAAACACTCTCAGAATATCTTGAAAAAACGCCCACGCAGCCAGGCCAGTTGTGCTGTCAGTTTTTTTAGCCAATGAAATAACTAACAGACTAACAAATTCATTCCAAAAACAACCAGACAGCCAAACAACTGTGCACAGTACTTCTCTATCTCATACCTGTCTGACTCTGTTGATCTTTTTCTCATCTGTCTCAGCGATGTAGAGGATGCCAGTGTGGGACAGGGCAATGGCTGTAGCGCTCTCAAGGGCCGCATGTATAGCCAGCTTACTAAGGCTGTAGTCAATACCCGGTACTTGACAATGCATGGGCCGACCTGCTATGATGCTCACCTGTAGGCAGCAACACAGGATGTCACATTAGTGATTAAACAATAGATATGTGGGCAGTGGTTTTCTATTGAAACAGTACAAACGGAACTTTCTATAAAGAAGTAAGATTAGTAAGAAAGTAGAATATTATTAGAACTGATTAATCAGTAATGTTGCCACCACTGCAAAACTTAAAAAACTATGTTAGAAGTTGAACTTTTACTTCTAAATTGGCTTGAGAAAGTTTAATTGGGACCAAGTCCTGTCAAAACCCTTTAGTGAGTATCCAACCAAAGGCTTTTGCAGTGGTGATCCAGCCTTGTGATACAGACCTGGTGGTTCTCAGTGATGCGTAGGATGACATTGTTTTCCAGGACGTAAAGGGAGTTGTCCATGGGGTTCACTGCTAAGTCTGTGGGCCATTCAAGACGCACCTGGTTGCCAGAAACAAAAGTTATGTATGAGACAATATTCATACTGAGGTCTTTTGAAAAGACACAAAGGTTCACACTAGTCTCTTCTTCATTTTTTTAAGTGACTGCACTCCTCAATGTCTATTGATTCATTCATTTATCCATGGACTTTTCTATTCAACCCTAAATCAGTGTCTGCCTGACCTCCTGGCTGGCACATGTCCACACTATCGCCATAGCTCAGCACTATCGGGGCTGTTAGATCGTCATCTATCACTGCATCAACTCCTCTCTTCTGCACCTTGTCCTAACCGTCGTACCTGGCTGACGTCCATGCTGGAGTCACAGCTCAGTGGCCGTACTGCAGTCAGATCATTGGCACCCAGCAGCGTGGAGATGATGCCGTTCTGGTCCACCTTACGAATCATGGTGGCATCCACAAAGTACATCAGCCCATTTTTATCTACTGCGATACCTGTCAAAGTTGAGATGCATACCATGAGTGACGACTCATAACTCAAACGCTACAGACAGCCCATCGACATTTTAAGTCAATTAAACTTCACACTTTCCACTGGCTGAAAACGGATAACAGCCCTGACAGCTGAATTACTCAATGCTTCATTGAATGAGAGGGAACAAAGCGATGGGACGTGCACTGAACTGTTAGAGAAGTGTTAGTTTTGGGGTGAGTCATTGGGATGAGGAGCTGAGCTCATGTTCCTCCCACAGGGTAACTGTAGACTGCAAGCACATTCTTTAGAAAGGCAAGTTATCTGTTGCACTCCATTTTCCCCACTAATATCTCCTTGCTTCTCCTTCTTCTCACCACCACTCTACTTTTGACTTGTTTCCACCATTTTTTTTTGGTAGCATTTACCAGTAGTGCTGTGTCAGCCTTGTTGGTCTAACAGGCAGCAGACATTCAGACAGGTGTATTTGTTTGAGGTAAATGTGCCCCAAATCTTCTAGACATACTGAGATACCTAACAACAGATGAAGGATACAGCAAAGGGCACAGAGCAATTGAGAAAGAGAAAGAGAAAGACAAAGAAAAAGAGAAAGACAGTGAGAGAAAGATGGAGAAGAATGAAGAAACAGGCACAGAGAGGTCGAACTGACGTGCTGCCTGACAGGAAAGGAAAGAGTCAGTGCTCACAGTCTTCCACTGTTTTCTCTCATAAACATTCACACATAATCAAATTGTATATATACTAACATCTGCAGACCCCCGTGTACCCACACTTGTGTCACTGACAGGAAATGAGATAGTGTGACATCTTTGACAGTTTGGTGTCACAATGTTCTAACATCCAATGATCCCCAAAAATAATTCCATTAATAAGTTTACCATTAGCCTGGTTTATAACCTCCTTCTGTCTCTGTCCTGCTTTAGTTGAGTCACAAGAAGGGCGCAGTGCAAAAATCTGATAAAGGAAAATTTAAGGCACCTTCAATTTATATGTCTTGTGCACTAAACCGCACATGATGGCCTTACTATGGCTTTGATGGAGAAAACACACCTTTGAAAAAGAAAAATATGAAGGCAGTTTTAGTAGTTATTTTCATTCATCTAAAGAACTAAATGCAACAAACTATGATACTTAAATCGCGGTTCTCTATTCATGACAAAATATACAGGTGACTGGAACAACTAATTAAACTGCCCCACAGCTGTGAATAATGATTAGTTTCATTAAGAAATAAAATAATCATCAAATAAAATAAAATGCCTATTGCAATTTCCCACAGCCCAAGGTGAAAACTGTTTTCTTTCATCAGAACATCAGTTCAAAGACATTCAACTCAATTAAAAGAAACGCAGTAAGCCATCACATTTTAGAAGTCATAGAACAGTAACATTTTGCTTCAAATTTTCCTACAAGGATTATTAAGTTATCAAAAATGTTGAGTTTTTGTCAGTGGCTCACCTTTGGGGCTCATAAGCGTAGCTTCAGTGGCTTTGCCGCCATCACCGCAGCGTTCATCAAAGGGCAGGCACTGCTCCCCTGTCCCAGCAACCACCTCTGCATTGTCCGACAGCAGGCGTCCTCCCGTTAATGAACGAACACGGTAAATTCTGCGGGAGTTGGTGTCGGAGATGAACAAAGCCCCAGTTACTGGATCCACTGCCAGGAAGTACTTATGGGTTGGGTTATTGCTGTGATGACAGAAAAAAAAGACATGATTATTATGTTAATGAATAGCTTACTAAGAAGGTTTTAAGTGCCGTTGTTGCCAGAATGTACACTAAAAACCTTTGATTTATCATCATAAGATCTTACCTATGTCTGAAATCTTTGTTCCTTCAAGAGCGAAAATGAAATAAAAGCACAACAAAACAAATGTTAATTCACACAGTCTGTGGAGAGACCTACACAGGTCAATACAAAGTTGGCTGGTGGTGTGAACAACAAAATTTAACCATGGGTAAAAACACCCTGGAGAAATGGAGTCTGGTACAGTGTATAATTCTACTTCAATCTTGCAGTCCCCAGTGTCTCACCTTATTTTTCCTGTTTCAAGGGAGGATGCAATCCTACATGTTCTCTGTACAGAAAACATCTGGCCTTTCCTCCTCTTGTTCCTCTTTCAACTTAGTTTTAATCAACCTAGCCTTTCTTGTATCTATCAGTATTTTTTCTACATCACAAAACCTGTAAATCCCAACCTGCTTTCTAATAGATTTAGCTTTTACTTTGTTCTCTTCTCTGCTTTTCAAAACTGATTTGGTGTTTTACCTTAGTTCCAGGATGCCAGTTGTGTTCATAGATGGGTAAACCCTGCGTACAAAGTTGAGATCCCCGACATAGAGGCTGCCATCGATTCCCATTGCTAAGGCAACCGGTGCCAGCAGTTTGTTGCCATCTGCTAGGCCATTACAGCTGGGGCAAGAGATACTGCGTCTCCGGCCGTTTCCCATAATACTGGTGATAACTGGGGGCTGCTCTGTCACAAAGATGTTCTCACCACTTCCCTTGTGAAGGATGCCTAGACAGGAGAGAGGATGGCATTATTTAATTTAGAGAATTTTTGTTCTGAGTTGAAACAGTTAATACAACTAGTTTATAACCTTTTATTTTTAGCCTTGCTGCCTCTGTGGCTGAAACAGTTTAGCATTTCATAATTTTCAGGAAAAACATCACTGTAATGCTTAGGTGATGAGGGCAATGGAGGGTAACTCTACAACTGGGGCCATTGCAGTAGTACTTTGACTGAGACACCAGGAGAACATCAGTGTGTCAGCTCATTTATAATTCAAAATTTTTACAGTACAGAGTGTAGATAATGGCATAGTAGACGATGCCACAAGAATGACTCCCCCTCATCCACTACCACAGAGAATCAGTTTCTGGAAAATGTACCTCTAACCCCAACATCCTGACCCCCCACCTCTATTCCATAACTGCTGCTGATTGGTCAATGCACATGTTTACTTGGTAGCACCGGTGTAATGGATGAGTGAGTCAAATTAGGTGAGACAATAAAAGCTGTGAAAATCCTCACTGACAGGTAAAAAGATGTGCCTGGCAACACCAACAACAGGAAGCACAGCGTCTAGACACTCCCCAAGACAATAGCGAGCTTTGTGAGATATAGAGTTCTGTAAACCTGCTACACATGGGGAACTGGCTAAATATAAACTAGAAGGTAGAAAGAGAAACGCCTGTGCTCACTTGTGATGGAACATAAGGGAAAATACGTACCACTGCGTGTGTTTAGTATATGATGCTTGTCGAGTGACCAGCCACCCAGACTTGTGGGATCCAGTTCGTAGCCTTGCAGAATTGCTGTCCTCTTCTCCCAGAGGATGAGACTGGCACAGGACTCATACTCATAGCCCACAGATACTATATAAAAGAGAGGGTAGAGGTGGGAGAAATAAAGAAAAAGAGGTGATGAAAAAACAAATGGAATCAAACAGAGAATACAAAAACATGAAAGACAGCTAGGCAACAAAGGAAGAGAGGCTATACAAAACTTTATCAGAGCATAACTTCCTTTAAGTAGTGAAATGTGTGATGCACAGAGAAGCTAGTTAGCACCTGAACCAAAATCTGCTCTCACACCTAACTAACTCTCACATGCTTCTAAATCAATTAAAAACCTTGTTAATTGGATAGATTGCCCGGTGGACCTTTAAACCTACAGGTTGCCTGGGTGTAAAATCTGCTGGTGGAAACAATGAGCCTCAATCCTGTACATCTGTTGACAGAGTCTCAGCTAATTTGGCTGGATGTTGTAAGGTTGTAAAGAAAGAAAATTAGTTGATATGATATAGATATGTTGAGTGCAGAGTGTAGAGTCTTGTGTGCTTATATTTTGTTTGTGTGAAAGCTTTTGTGTGCTTGTGTGTTCTTACTTGTTCAAAGGAAAAGCGTTTTAACACATCAAGTGTTGCCAGCACCTCTTCAGCTCCACTGCAAACAGTAATGTGGTATACCTGCATCCGTTTTGACGGTTGCCAAAACATAACTTAATCGTAAACCTTGTATTTGCTTTATATTCTTTGAGAAATGTAAAATTACAGTCACTTTCTGGAACTATGGGACCTTTGAGTGAATGTTTTTTCCCAAACAGTATGCCCCTCATGATTTTAGTCCACGCTGAAGCCCCAGATGTCCACTGCATCTGTGGCCTGACAGCAGTGTTTGCCTGACAGCATCTGTGAGCGACTGTGACAGCAGAATGTAATAGCACTGAGGCCCCCCTGGACTCCTGCTTGCTGCTCCAGTAGCTAACTGCTAACTCACCCTGATGGCTAATAACCCTTCCCCACAGTTACGCCTGGCCGACCGAACCACACGCGGCTTCCATGAAAAACAGATGCATGAAAAAAAGGACTTAACTGTGGCTGTACTGCGTAGTGGATGGAGGCTGGATTTCTGGTGTATTATCTCTCCTTCAGGCTCCCTGATTAGCACTCTCTTCCTTTGTCATAGCTAGTGTTGCCACACTCGTAAAGCTTCGAAACACAAGTTACTGTCCAACACAACTTGTCTTCCATTCATCCCTTCCACTCACCAACAGCTTCAGAAAGTCCGTAGACCCTTTGCCCATATGCATCGGTCTTATCCCAGATGTAGGTGTAGGCTAAATTGGGTGAGGCATGGAACCACTTCTGGAAGAGGTGGCCCTCCACTGCTACCATCAGGTGAACCTTCAGCAGGCCCATGGACACCACAGCTGGAGTCATGGTCACCTTGAGCAGCGAGCGGTAACCCTGAGTCCTGGAGCTTAGGTAGCACAGCTTTAGACTTGTGCCAGGCACCTCGATCTGCTCATGCAGCACCTGGAAGACAAAGAGAGGAGATGACAGGAGAGAGGGATTAGGAGGGATTAGAGAGAGAGAAAGTAATGGGGGTCACGCTTCCACTGACGGCTGAAGGACAAAAAAGGGAAGAAAACAATGGAAGAAATAAAGAAATAGTGAAAGAGGGAACAGATGGGGGGCAGCTATGGGAGCGAAAGGAGAAAGTGAGCTACCAGAGATAGGAGACAGGAGAGTGGAAAGAGAACGAGGGAACCAGAAAGGAGATTAACCGGCAGCCAGAGGTCAGTGGTACTGCACCTGTGTCTCCGGTATGATGGGTTTCTCCCCTGGCTTGGAGCTGAAGAAGGAGGAGAGAGGGGATGCAATCACAAGAGGGTCAGGCCTGACGAAGCCGCTCAGGTCACAGCCCGGGATCGTGTTCTCTTCTGTCTTAAGCACCAGAGTGTCCATAGCATAAAACTGGCTCCAGGGCAGCCACACGGTGCGCTCCTGGCTCAGGAACGGGGCGCGCTCGAATCGCAGAGTCAGTGACGCACCACCGTTAGCTATCAGGTCAAACCTGGAGAGGTTTGTGAGAAGAGGATGGGAATGAGGTACAGATGGGGAGTGCTGTGGTGGACTGTTATTTGGACTCATGTCTCATTGTTTCTTCTCATATAATATTTACTCCACTGCTTTAGGAATAATTCATCAATCAAAAAACACCTGGAATAAATGCAGTCTTTTACAACATACATGTCTAGACAGGCTGTGTTGATCAAAGTTAAAAGTCTGAAATATCAAAAAAGAAAAAAAATGTTAGAAGAGATTTCACAAGATGTTTTCCTTTTTTAACCTTTGTTCACCAAATTATATTCAACAGCTATGTGTTATTGATTAGTATAGAAATGGGTGCCATACACACATTTCCTATGACAAACAGAACGAGCTTTGTAAATGTCTGACATTGCTGTGGCCAGGAAGCTGGAAGAAAACAGCACTCATTAAAACTAAACAAGGTCAGGCAGGGACATCAGAACATGTTCATTCAAGTCACAAGTCTGTGAAACTGGTGAGTAACTGCCCCTGAAATACAAAGTCAATTAAATGTTACTAGAAGTTCAGGTGTTTCAACCTCAACTTGGCCTATCTGGGAGAAAAAGCTGTAAAAAAGGCATTGGTGAGAGGAGGAAAGGAATGCTTAAAGAACCTGAGACAGGAAACACAGAAACTGCACATTTAATGAGTGGAGATCAGTCTCAAGAACCAATGAATCTGATTTTGAAATAGCGTGTTACAGAGCATGACAGACTTAAATTCAGTATGACTTGTAGGGCAAAATTGGACTGAAAAGTCAAATTAAAGCAGCTTAAAACTGCCCCAGAAACTGGAATTCCTGCAGAAGAAATAGAAAAATATGTTAGGTGAGTTAACCACATGTGCACAGAAAGTGGCTTTTAAAGCAAATGATTAAGTTAGAATTTCATTTTTTTCTTTGATGGCCCTTATTCAATTACACCTAACATGAAACTTTATCAATTATTATCAATTATCAAAACAAGTCGTATTTCTAGAAATTGTTCTCAAGCACTTGACTGGTTCAATATATTATATTAGTGTTTATTTCTTGCACATTTTTCCAATTGGTTTCATTTCAGTTATGTCTTTTATTAATATATTTTCAATTAGGAGACTACAGTGTTTTAATTCTCTGCTGTGTTGTTCTTGTAAATACATTTACTCTGTTCTTGTTTGAAACCACCTTCCTTTGCTTTATCTAATTACTGTTGGTTGCAACAGCCTATTTTCCTCATGGGATCATTTTAGTTTTCTAATCTAATCTAATCTAATCTAATCTAATCTAATCTAATCTAATCTAATCTAATTTTACCTAATCTAATAATACAGTCTATGTGGTGAAGTAGTTTCAGAGATTCAGCAAAGAGTGCTGGGTAACTGTTGTACATACATTCCATCCTGCCGTGTCAGCGTGTATCCATAGTGGGGATAGTTGACAAAAGACACGTTCACCCCCACCAGAGGGGTTCCATCTGTAGTCAACACCTGACCCCGGATCAGAGATGCCAAACTGCAAGAAGACAGAGCATACAGAGTGAGGCAGTGAAAGTCAATCTATCAACCCAACCTTCCAAACCATCAATCATCTGGTTTGATTAATCTCACCATCTTTCAATCATCCAATTTGCCCATTCATTTATTGCTTTGGTCTTCCACCACTCATTAATTAGAAGCAATCAGCAACCCCCGCCATCTACATTAGCTCACGTCAATCATGTAAACAAAGCATGACAATGTAGATGGATATGTGTGTATGAATGTGTGTGACAGTGTGTGCGCATGTGGCTGCACCACAGTAAACTAATACACAGAATAATATTTAAACAATATCATCACAGCATATCATCACTTTGATGAGTTATTTCCTTTGAAATATTTGAAGTCGGCTTGTGTAAATATATGCAGACAAGAATCAGCACCATGGACTAAGTTTCACAGCTCTACTAAATCCACAGGGAATCTTGGCTTGGTCTGTTCTGGCTTTGGGATTCGTTAAGATCTTGGCTGGCTCTGTGAACCATTCTGAAGTCTATTTGATATTTGTGTGAGTTAGGATGTTTTTCATGGCAAGCATTTATTCACATAAATGTCAAACCTAAGAACATCAAAGTGGTGATACTCTCTTAACATGCAACCTCATAGACATGTACAATCATTTCATTTTGGCAAACATGAATGAATGAAAAAGCAGCAGGTAAAGTCTACATCTAAATGATGAACACGAAGGACACTGTGTAATAAAAAACACATTTTCCTAACTTTTATCTTGCATTCCTGTATTAATTGGATTTTTTTCTCCAAAAAAGCATTTTTTATTATTAATAAGTGTCTGTGATTTTTTGATGACTCATGCTACACTCATGCACTTGCATGAATTTATAAACACATTAGCTTGTGGGTCAAAATATCTAGTAGAGATATATGATGGGTCAGAGGAGTGTGTTTGGATATCAGAGTGTCAAAGTACCTGGTTGTCTGGGATGTCACTGTTGCAGTGAATACTAATAATATTTGACTATAGCCTCTATTCGTGTGTTTTCCTGCTTTACCTGGAGTTGAACGGGTTTTCTCCGGGCAGGATATGGGTGCTGTCCCGCCCCACAAGCATCTTGACACGGTCGTAGAAGGAACGGACACGGGACTGGGACACTGGGGTTTGCTGGATGACCTGGAGAGGGTCCCTGGAGCCCCGACACAGTGGACTGTTCTGACAGGGACTCTGGATGCAGCAGTCTGGGTCCATGCAGTCTGTTAGTCCATCTGAGATGTAGAAAAAAAGAGCAGTGATGAGGTTGTGCTGTAAGAGCAGCAAGGAATGAAAAAAGCTGTATCTACTTCCTGCTTCCTCCTGATTTAATATTTTGGTAATCTTTGATTCTCTCAAGGAGCAAAGTTTAATTTTGGTGTTTGCAGTGGACGGCTCTTCTCATGCGACTTCTATTTTATGATTTAATTCATTATTATTCTCTACAATCCTTAATTACTTTCACAAGCATTATTTATTTGTTTATTTTTTTTTTACAAGAAGCATTCTTAGTTCGGGCTGCACTTAAAAGGGTTCTACCCTAAATTTTTCTCCAGCTCCTCCCAATTCACCTCCTTCGTTGTCCTTATTGTCAGCGCAGGAGGTCTCCATTGCAACACTGCAGCCAGGGCCCCTCCAGCCTGTCTGGCATTCACAATGCCAACTTTGCTGTCCCATGGTGCACTGGCCATTCCCATTACATAAGTTAGGACAGCCGTCTGTGAGGAAAGGAGAGGGGAGGAGAGGAGAGGGGGGGGGGGGGGGGAAGGTGAGCACAAATGAAAAAGGGGGAAGGATGATGGGAGAAAAGCAGGGTGACTCTTGGCTTTCATCATCAGTGATACACAGATGAAAACACACAATTTTATGTACATATGTGTCCACTCACACACACGCACATACATACATGCTCATATGGTTATGATAGACCAATGATTCTCACTCAATTTAATAACCAGATTGTAGCACACTGTAAGTATTGACTGTACAATGATCAATCTAATTGAGCAGGTCAGTTCTCATGCATAGCTTCTCGTCTGTGTGTCTATACAACATGAGTAAGGCTGATAACATGTGTGTATGTGTGGGCAAAAGTGGATAGAGCACTTACTTGATGGAGCCCAACCTGATCATCGCTCTCTCCCTCTCTCTCTTACTTATGATTCAGCGTAGGTAATGGAATTCTGATGGTCTGAGCGTAACGCTTTCTCATGAGAAAATGAGATTAAGTTCGAATGAATGTGTGTGTGTGTGCATGGATATGTGTATATGTGTATCCATGTGTCTATGCAATGGCAGTCTATGAACTAATAAACCATCACTTTAAAAACCCCGACCACAATCTAAGGCCCTGGAGCCAACAAAGTTCTGTAACTAGCATAGCAAGGCCACCTTCAGCTCAAGAGTGAAATTAAAACAAGAAAAGGCAGAAATTTTAAAGCAATCTGGATTGGGAAATTTGCAATTGCAGAGTGCAGTACCAGACTGTCCCATTTAATATCAAGTGATGGGTGGTTGGTTGTACTTGTAAAGAAATGAAACTGATGAGATTGATAACCACTCCATCTGTATTTAAGCCAACATTCGATTAGCTTAGCTTAAAATAGACTGGAAACAGTAAGCTCGGGTCTAACCTCAACTTCATATGCTCACATGTTATATCTTGCTCATTTAATCTGTACAAAAAAAAAAAAAAATGAAAACATGTGGATTCACGGGGGGATGTGTGGGACTATTTCTTAGCTGGAACAGTGACTTCCTGGAATCCTGTTGTCACTGTGTGGTTGTTATGCAGCCAGCAGAGATTCCACGAAGTTACTGTCCAAAGCCGAGAAAAAGTCCTGAAAATAACCTCCCATAAGACTAATTTTTCATTTCCACACTTTGGACAAAGCTGGGTTAGCTCTGTGTCCCTGTTTCCAGCCTTTATGCTAAGCTAGACTAATTTGCATGTAGCTCTAGCTTCATATGGAATAGACAGACATAAGAGGAGAATCAGTCCTTTCATCTAACCGTCAGAAAGAAACTAGATACATGTATCTCCCAAAATCTCAAGATTACTCCAATATCAAAACAATTCCCTAAACTGGGACCAAATAAGAACATCTGCTAAATGGCAAGAAAGCACAGAATGACATTTTAAATTCCATTTGATAGTTGCATGCTGAGACAACGTTGCCCATCAATGTCTTCAAGAAGGACTTTAAACTCCTGGCCTGTCTTAGTATTTTCTCGTATCGCTCTAAATCATACCCTAACTTGAACACGAGACTGCGTGTTTGCGACATTATAATCTATCATGGAGAGAGGAAAAAAGGCATGATGACACACAATGACAATGTTTTCTCCAGCAGCACAAAGAGCCCCAAACAAACTTGTCACAATGATTTCCTCTTCAATAGATGAGGGAGCAGGATGCGACACTCTTAAGTCTACCCACGGGAGATGGAAGCAAAGACAGGGTTGACTGATAAAACAATACGTGCAGGCACTTACTCACACACACACCCAGCACGACGCACCCTAGAGATATGACCTGACATTTCCCACCCAGTAGTAGTGAGCCGACACAGAGTGAGGAAGGACAAAATAACCCAGTAAGAGATTATGAATATGAAATGCTTTTCATTGAGTCCTGCTCAGTAGATTAATGAACATATTTTCACTCAAGTTGCACTGTAGGATTTCGCCCTCTAACAAATCGCTGCATCAATAAAGGCATGCATTATGAATACAAATAGTGCAATCTAAACCGTGGCAGCAGCTAAATTAACAGGCATTTCACCCCGATTGGCATTTTATCATGTGTCTCAAGCACCAACCGATGAGGGAAAGTCAACAAAGGACTTTGGGAAAGACAGTGTGCCATTTTGTTCACATTCTCAAGAAGAGGGTGGGGTGGGAGGGGGCAGAGAAGCTTAACCACGTTTTTCAGCTCAACAAGCGGAATCAAATCAAAGGTTTTTATCTTTAATTATTACCATTTTCTGCATCAGGGGACTGCTCATGACACTGTATTAACAGTCAGGCTGGAATAGATTGTCCCCAAGTATTGAGCTCAGGGAACAAAGGCAGTTAGCAGTGATTGCCTGTTAAATGGAGTTGCCATTTAAAGCAGCCAAATACTTATGAAGCACCCGGACAGGACAATCCATAGCGGGCATTGATCGGCTTGCCTGGGCAGGCCGGCACAAGGCTCCTCTCTCTTTAATGCCAGCGCCCAGTCGATACCCCCTCATACTAACTAGAATAAAGTGGGATTTCAGAAACTATTAAGTCTACCCTCCCCACTAATGTAGTTGGACTCTGATGAAATACCCTTAAAAAGAAGAAGTAATTGCCTTGGGTTATGGGTCAGCCCACACATAGTTTTGTGTGGTGTGTGGTGTGTGGTGTGTGTGGGTGTTGGGGGGTATATGACTGGATAGAGAAAGATACTGTGTAAAACTCCAAGGAGGAAGTGAGAAAGACAGAGTGAGAGACAGACAGTGATAGAAAAAAGAGACAAAAAGGATGAGAACAAAGTGCATAAAAGAGACGGAGTCAAGACTTTGTGCTAAAAAAGTTCAAGCATTCTCTCCATTCCCCATGTCCCCCAGCTATACTTCCTCTAAAGGTCATGACGTAAAGGTCACAGGCATAAACCTAAGACCACTCCTTATAAATGAAGCAGATAACCCTGGACTATCGCAAATAAACCTCTGCTCATCTACCCCTCCAATTCTTCATAAGCTACCTTAGACATTACATTCATCGCTTTACCGCACATGTTCCTTGACTTGTCTCTCTGCGTCCCTTTGTCTTCTTCTGTCCTTTACTCACCCTCTCTTTCTTGCTCCCTCTTTAACACTGTGATTTACCTTTTTTTTTCTCTGGGCTGCCTCTTCATAAAACAATGAGAGCTATTCCATTAAGTGTAGAGGGTGAGAGGACAATCTCAACGGTGCTCCGGGGACCTGTACTGTCAGGCAATCAGTGCTGCTCCGGCAGAGGTTCAACTGCAGGGCTATCTATTAAGTATTCTTGCTGTGTGTGTGTGTGTGTGTGTGTGTGTGTGTGAGACAACTCACCCCAGACCTGCACTCTCTCTGTTTGTGCCAATGTCTTAACCTTAGTCATGATTCTGTTTATCTTTGCACGACCTGACTAAAATGTTTTTTTTTATAGTGAGGGGATGGGTTTGATGAAAAGATAGAAAATCTGGAATTAATACTTGATGCTCACTGAGTCACACAAGCACATTTGAACACACATGTGCATACAAAATAAATTTATTAGCCACTCTACCGTGGGTGCGACTGTTGCCACAAATACCCAAATGTAAACACACACAAACTCCAACAGCTCTGTGTTTTTTGACACCACATTAAAGCCTCGCATCAGTGGCCTATGAAATTCACCAATTACCTTAAAAGTTCTTTACGGCTTTCATTATTTTCTTCTCATGTGAAGCAGCTGTATTTACACAATACATGACTAGACTACCTGAGCAGAGTTATGTGTTTGTATTTCCACACTGGAAAAATGAGGAAGAACACATTCACACGCATGCACATTCACACATTCACAGCACAGCCCCTCAACACTGCTGGTACCACACTAGGCTCTACAGTACCCCACAACACATCGAGACTCAATGACAGCGAACCCCTGCTGCAGCACACTGCTGTAAATGGGAGTGTGTTACATGTAGGGAGTTATCATTGAGGCTGGCGCCCTAATCTACAGACAGGTAGCACCACAGAGTCTACAGAGCCAAGCCAGGCCAAAACCCACAAATGCAGCAGCTAGCTTCTACCACCACAGGCTAAGAAACAAAACACCAGAGTCAGATACGGTACCTGCTTTGTCAACCATGCTCCCATGGTCTGCAGTGGGAGAAAACGTGCAAAAGGTAAGAAATGGGGAGAGTATTTTTATATATATATATATATAAATGCAAGCAACATCATGCAGAGCTGAAATGAACAACAGCCAAGCTGAGGTAAGCTAACTCTGAGAGTGTCTGGTGCTAGTGAAGTGTACTTAGCGCCAAGCTGAGGCCTGACAACTCTTTTATCTTGGGCTGATGCTGCAGTCAAAGCTGCCCTACTTTCTGATGGGGGAAACAGCGAGATCATAAACTGTTATTCCCCTGTGCGTATGTATGCGTTGGCGTGCGTGCATGTGTATGTGCATATGTGCATTGCTGCCTGTGTGTTATCGGTGTTTGTTTGTGTGTGTATCAGATTGCAATCGCAGTGCTTGTGGTGACAGGAAGATGAGACTTTGTGTCTCAAAGCACTGTGGGTGAATCAAAGGATTCTGGCACTCATCCATCCAAAATGACAGTGATGTCAATATGAGACAGTGATTGACTGACATAAAAAGTCACACTCACACACACAGGCACAACTGGGAGCATGCACGCACACGTACACACACACAAACAACGTGAGAGAGATATTTTTTGATCACAGTGAGGTGAAGAGTTTTACCTTTGATCACATAACTTTAGTGTTTCAAAGACCACAGTAACTAAGACTCCTGGGGTCTCCACTTGAGAGGCAACCTAAAAACAGCTAAATCATGTTCTTTTGTAACCCCCCCCTTCCACCCGAAGTTTGCTCCCTTTCTCTCGGTTCGCCCACTTCTTACCTCAGCCCCCATCTTCAAATTCCCCAAAGTCTTCCTTTTGTCTCCCTTCTGTTTTCCATTTTCGTTTAACAAAGTGGAAAGGGGCTACCAGCTCAGTCTGACTGGGTGCTGGTATTTTTGTGCACTCCGACCTGTTGACATGCATCAAACACACACCTCTGCGCGCCTACACAAATTGACAGAGTTGCTTACCGATAGTGCAGTGCTCTCCGTTCCAGCCCTGATGACACTGGCACTTCCCGTCCTTGCAGGTTCCGTGTTTGATGCAGAGCGGATTGCACACACGCTGATCACAGCCTGCACCTGTCCAGCCTTCCTCACAGCGGCAAGCTCCGCCCATACACACTCCATGGGTCCCACAGTCAACTGAGCACACCTCTGGAGGAAGAGAGAAAGATCTGGGTCACCAGCATTATTTCTGGATTCAAAAGTTGATGTTTTACGCATGTTTGTATTTTGTTGCTTTCCATATGTCTGCTCGTAAGCTCTGCTTTGGTGACTTGCAGGTCAAGAAAAGAACAGATGAGTGTTTTAGACGTCATCATGTTAATACAGAGATTGGGGAATCTTTCCAATTTTGTGCTCCACAGAAGTGGAACAACACTGAATCTTAAACCAGAGTGTTTAAAAACTTTTACTTTTAAACTGGAGTTTAAAAGTGAAACCTCAGAAAATCCAAAAAAATCTGTACTACTTTTGATTGTGACATGAATAATAACGTCATACTATCCTGGCAAGTGCCCAAAGCTGCACAATCAAACAATCAGAAACAATCAAATCCGCATTACACTACAGACAATTCTCCATTGTACACCTTCATTGAAAACCATTGATTGCAGTATTGTGAGGACTGTGTTTACTTCCAGAGCCTCCATTACAGTCACTGTTAGTGAGGCTCAGATGTTGCAGGCAGCGATGATGCATGTGGTGAGATGTGAGAATCCTGTTAGTGTACTCAGGACCCGTGGGGTGCGGGGAATGTAGTATGTACAGATGTTTTGATGCACTCTTGCTGAGGGATCCTGCAGTGTGGAACAATGTTGTCTTTATTAAAGTTAAGCATTGCTACTCTCAAAACAAATGTCGGAGCTCTGTTTGTGATCCGGAGATGGGAAGAGTTGCGCAGTTGGTATGGCAGGGGTTGCTGTTTCTCTTACAGTACAAGCTTAACAGTTTTGTTTTATTGTCATAAAGGATCAGGGAAGTTGAGTGTTTTATTAAAAACGAAAGGCACTTAAGCATGAACTCAACTACTTTTTACAAGCAGTATCTCTCATCTTTTTTTACTTCAACGGGGGATACAGCTGGGAACTATAAGCCTCTCGCACAGGAAGTGACTCCAGGCGTCCTCCATTTTGCTCTTGTACCCCCATACAGACATTATTCCATCTTTGGTTATCTCTATGTGTCACTTTCCACAGTTCAAACACTCCTGCAACATTAATGTAGTCGTTAAGTTTAAGAAACATCTGGAATTGGCATTTAATTATCTCATTCATTATATTCATTGCCTCATTATCTCTCTGACACTAAAATCACCTCATTGGGCTCCCAGGAAAATTCAGAGTCAATTTCAAAATACTAATAATAATCTATAATAGTTTGGTTCCCCAGTGCATTTCTGACAGGCTTGCTGACTACAGTCCTATGAGACCTCTCGGCTCTTCCAACTATACTGCTCTGTTTAAAATTAAGTTGTGGTGAGGAAGCTTTTACTTTGGTCTTCTTCTTCTTCAGAACAGCCTCTGTCACAACAGTATTGTTTAAAATTACAATTAAAACCTTTTCTGTTTTTTAAGCTTTTAATTAGCTTCTCTGTGCGAGTGGGCAGGGTGTTTGTTGGTGCTGTTTGTGGGTGGGTATTTTTCATTTTTATTAAAATGTTCCTTGTTGCTCCTTTTTGTTGCAACTTTTATTATTTATTATATTCTTTTATACATGCTACATGTTACTTTTGTGTACAGCCCATTAAATTTACTGTATGAATAAAAGTGGCGTGTTTTGCCATCATTATGGTAAAAAGCTGTCATAACCACATTGTCACTGACCGTCTATTGAGAGCGATAATTTTATATTGCCTTGACAGTAAAAGACCTTTGCACATTTTGTTCTTATTTGCATCAATTCAGCTTATAACAGTTGCTGCATCCTATTTCTCAGCAAATTTTATTGCTTGTGTGCTTGTAGGATTCATGCAAACACAGTTTGAAAGCCAAAATAGTATGAAATAAAATGGGGAAACTAATTAGCCATGTATCCTAGGAGACCACAAATTATGGTGGGACAATGAGTAGCCAGTAGCCCTATTCTCCTAACTACGACAGGGTCCACCTTTATGCCACGCATGAAGATGAACCAGCCCTGCAGTCATGCTTACCCATGGAGCAGTCAGGTCCCATCCAGTTGGGGTCACAGCTGCACAGCCCGGTGTCTGGTATGAACGCCCCGTGGCCATGGCACTGGTCTGGGCACTGGGCCCTCGGCAGCTCACAGTGGAGGCCTCCCCAGCCTGGCTTACAGTGGCACTCCCCGTTCACACAGATGCCATTGTTGGAACATGTCGGATCCAGGCAATCCACTGCATTAAGTCAGAGGTACACCCATGTGAAAATAAAAATACAGAGAAAAATTGAATGAAAACCAACACAAGCTATAAAATGATATGTTAAAACTGAAACAAATCATATATTATTAAACCTTTTTAAAAGAAAGAGACAAGATGTATTTTCATTCTTTGTGTACATAGAAAGATAATGAAATAAAAGAAAAATATTACCAGACATATTACTAAGGCAATTAAAGCACACAATAGCTGATTCTATAATTAGGGTAGTGTAGCGAATGTGCTCCTGCCTGAAAGAGCAGCAAGCCACACTGGCTCATTATTCAGTGTGAGCGCTTGTGTATGCATTAGTGTGTATGTGTGTATGTGCTAATACATAGGGGAGAATGTGACACTGTCAGTCTGCCAGGTTGACAGGCAGCTCTGAGTCCAAGCGGTGAGTGAAAACCAATTTGACAAATTACCTCCTCCAGGCAAAGTGCCCACCCACCCCTCTTCTGGCCTTCTCTCACTGTTCAGCCCTAGTCACTCCCATTTTCCCTCCTTTTCTCTCCTCGTCCTTTTTGTTTGACACCTCTCTTATCCCTCCCCTCCTCCTCAGGCATCACTGACCCCCTCTACACCCCTTTACCCACACACACACACACACATGCATTCTTAAAAAGCATGTGCTTGCGCATAACGTCGGCGCTCCATTTCTGTTTGCCTGGCAGAAACGGCGGATCACAGTTATCGATTTTCATGTCGCTGGCACTCCAGGTAAATTGTTTGAGGGACTCTGCTGTGATGAATATCAGATTTGAGACCAGAGGAGAAGGGGAAAAAAACTGGATGAGAGGGAGATGGAGAGAAAAAAAATGAAGAGCAGGAGAAAATGCTGACCTTGTTCTCTGGCCCTCTGTCTTGACTTCTGCTGTCTATCACTCTACTCCTTTCTTCCCCCGTCTTTCTTTTCCTCTTTTCATCTTCACCCTTGGCACACAGTTGTCTCTGTTCTCCCTTCTTTCCCAATTCTCTCTTTCTTCATACATATTCACCTTTCACCACGACCCTGACTCCCCTCCATCTTTTATCCCTCTCTTTCTAGCTCTTGCTCTCTATCTTTGTGATGACAGAGAATGTGGAGGGCTGATCCTTCTTAACAAGGATCAATAGAAGCAATTTCATCCCTTAATAAAATCTCTGATGTGTTTAGCTGTGGTATCATACTTCATCTGTATATATGGAGGGAAAGGACACTCAGCGTAAAATATGCTATAATGAGCTATCTGAGTGGAGTTAGAAGAAATGTGTGTCTGTTTGTAGATGTGTGATATGTGTTTTTTGCTGTGCAAACATTAATGTTTCATTCAAAATCATCACTCTGACCCGTCACAACCCACAATTGCAGGGAAAAAAAGGAAAAGATGGCACAAATGAAACCATGCTACATCGTCACACCATTAACACTGACTCCTCTCACCCTCTGCACAGCTCTGCCCTTTGTAGCCGATGGAGCACACACAGTTGCCGTCGGTGCAGGTGCCGTGGCCGCTGCAAAGAGGGTCGATGCACTGCGTGATAGGTACATCACACTCGGGTCCCTTCCAGCCACTGTAACACACACAGGAGCCCTTATCGTATTGGCCGTTGCCACTGCACAGCACTGGGCACGCCGCTGGAGGAGGGGAGAGAGGGAAGAAAGGGGAGAGATTAAACCCTTTGCATGAAGAAAGGAAAAACAATTAGCAGGGTTTTTAGACATTCTCGAAGGACTGAAAACCCATGCTGCCCATCCACATACACGCACACACACACACACCTGCCTAAGCCCACCAACACTTCACAGTGCAGGAGAGTGAATTGAGTGGTGAAGGGGCTGGAGTGGCAATGGCATGAAGAGTAATTACAGGCAGAGGTAACTAAACTATTCATCAAAGCTGTCTATCCCAGGTGAGCGCAGAGCCAGGGAGACATTAGCTGGGGGGGCTGCCATTCATCATCAGTCATCTTGTCTCAGCTCCACCTAAGGCCATGCGCCATCTTACCGTTCCTGATCCTCTCTACTTGCTTGCATGGTGCTGAAATGTGCCTGCCTGCGAGTCTAATTAGACGGTGGAAAAGGTAGACTTTTAGGACATAAAAAACACATTTTGTAAGCAGCCCAATACCTTTGGAGCAGTCCATGCCATGGAATCCTGGGAAGCAATGGCACACACCAGAATTACACTCTCCGTTACCATGGCAATTGCGCGGGCACTCTTGCACTGAATCTGTAAAGACGACAAAGTGAGACAGAGAGAGGGGAGGGGTGAGAGAGTTTGATGGCAGGCATCAAAGCATTCGATTAAATCATTGGCACCATTCATTCTTTAGGATGCTACATATCGAGTAAAATCGCTTGGAGTCTTGCAGGCACACAGACATCAAAAGCAAAAGCCCTCCTCCAAGATCCCATGCATTCCTTTTCAGCGCATTTTTTCATAGAATGCATTTTGAATCAGCCAGTCCTTGAAATGTTATCCATTATCCATCGTTTCTTTGCACTCAGCTTTAACGTCAATATTCTCAAACTCTTCTGCTGCTCTTGCAACTCTCCTAATCCCCATATTCTGCCACGTTTCCCCTTTGCTTTGGTTGTTTACGCCTCACTCAGGCTGCACCAAGGTCATTAATACTTCAGCCACGTGTGGTTGCTTGGTGCAACTAGGTAAATCTTTGTTGGACCGTGTGTGATTCTGGCTGCGTGCATACATGATTTTAGTTCTCAGTCTACATTTTAGTGCCTCTTAACCCATTTACCAGAAGAGAAGAGTTGGGAAGAAACAGGGTCAATATTAATGATAAGGAGGCATTTTGGACTTGCACTTTCCCCTACCTCCTATCCTCATGCCTTTTCCAGCCTCCACTCATCTTACACAAAGTATTACTCCGCCTTTCCACACTGCCTCCCTCCGTAACACTTCCTCTTTTTCTGTCGGCAGCCTTTCTCCCCAGATCTCAGCCCTATTTCCCCCTCTTATCCTAATGCCACTCTCCCTTTCACTCTCCTCTTCAGCTCCTCCTCCTCCCGTCCTTCACTCCACTTCACTCCATTCTGGCTTTGCCCCCACCATTATGTCTTTCCTCCAGCTCCTCTTCTCCCTACACACTCTAATTCTGCCCTCGCTGCCTCTTCTCTCCAATACTCATACTGCTGAAAGCTCTGCTGCCAGATAGCTTTCACTCGGCCTGACTCTTTGTATCCATCCCCCTTGTTCTCACACTCATGCCTCCAACACAATTGAGATTATTTTGGGTCTTGTTTCGAGTCCTAAAAACACCCAATTTAGGGGACTTTGGTGGTATATTATTTGGATCCATCTATGTTGTCGTTTCATTTCCAGTTCAAGACAGTTGAGTTTATGATGCCTTTTGATTTTTATCCTCCTAACACATGTACTACAAGAAGTGATTCTACTTAAGTTGCATTTCTGTTTTAAATGTATACTACCAGTTTATCCCACTACATTAAACAAATCTTTCAACTTACTTGACAATGTTGCTCATAGTCGGTGTATAGCGTCATGAAGTCTTAATTCTTGAATATACTAAGGGAAAAAATCTGACCAAAATGCAACCGTGTCATTCTTCATAGGAATGTCTACTGATTTTACATCATCAAAATGTGATGTGCCTCAAGTGACGTCACTTGAGTCAGTAAGTCTGAAAATGAAAAAAAAAAAATCTGGGGGGCCAACATCAGAGAGAAAAAAGAAGACCTCTGTAGCCTGTTTCATATGCTAGAGGTTAGTGACTTGAGGCTATATTAGCCGAGTTGAATTGTGGGTAGTAGAGGCACCAGGTTTGACAAAGAAGAAGAATGACTTGCATATATTTTGTATGCAATCTATTGTGACAGTGTCATACTGTTGGAGTGCAAAGCTAAATTGCTGGGGTGCTCTGGGGTGATCAGGGTCACTGCAGCAAATACTTTTGTCTTACAACTCTCCCAAAAGCAGGTACATCATGTTATCTACCTCCTCCACCCACGACTACAAGTGCTGCCTCTGTCTCACCCATGATGTTTGTGCTGAAGGAAACTGTCTCTCTCTCACGACCATCGTTGTAGAAAGCCAGGTGCCATGCACCGGCGTCCAGGTACTGGACAAACACTGCCTCATTGAGGACGACAGTTTGGATACTCCTCCTCTCCCGTGGAGACTCCACCACACTCCACTTCTCCTTCCCGTCCAGGCGCTCCATATAGTCATACTGCAGGGGAAAGAAAGAGTGAGAGAGAGAGAGGTTTTAGTTTTTGAACGGATGTGAGAATGTGAGTATAAAATCTATGATTCAGCTATGAAGCACTAAGGCGGCAGACTTTGAAAAATGACCAGTAGTTGTATATGCTGGAAGATTAAAAGAAGGGAAAGGTAGGTGTGGCTGGAAGGAAAGCATAAAGAATGGAGCAGAGGGAACCTCGAGGGCTGTCATTCTCATTGGGCTTCTGGGAACATTGCACAAGTGTCATGGTCTTTCTCCTCTTATGTCTGGTCAGGCAATGAAATGGTTATGTGGATGCAATTACCCCATTCTACAAATCAAATCTGCTGTTAATTGAATAGTTTCTAATTAATAAGAGGCAGTAAAAGTTACATTACTGTGAAATTTAATTAAGTGTAAATCTTAAACTAAATGAGTTTTTTCAAGCAACTATTATAATGAATCACAAATGAATTTTAAGATTTCCCATGACAGAACAAAGTTTTTTTTATGCATTCTCCATTTTAGCCGATCAATATGAAGATAAACGTCCCCTAATGAATAGAAAGATAATTCTCTGATTGGTCCATTACCTTTAAGCTGCTGAAGATATAGACTCTACTCTACTTGAGCCAGATTTTACCTGTGCGTGTGAAGGAGGCAGGCCCTTGCGAATGTACACTCCAAACAGGGCATCCTTGCTGAGGGAGATGTTGAACTTGAGGAACTGTGGTAGGCTGAGGTGGAGCAGAGACCTCCAAAACACTCCTGGAGGGACTTCTTGGGTCACTCGCCTCCCGACGTCAATGCTGCCTGTGTCTATACTGCTGTTCCGTCCTGCCCACGGACCTGGAGTGAGGGGGAAAGAAACTGCATAATCTGTGATTACATGTTTCGATTGTCAGAGTCAATAGCTAATCATCACAATTTACTGAAAATAATTTGCTATAAAAATTCATGGCCGTTGAATAGCAGAGGACGAGCACCATTAGCTCTGCATACTGTGTGCCCACAGTTTATATTATAACGAGTGTTTTTACATATGATGGTGGGATGTAAAAATGATGCCTTTGTGTTAACGCCTGCAGGACTGTGGACTTTGTTGTCTTGGCTAAAATGAGAGCAAGCTGATAGAACTGCAGGGCACAGGCTTCCAAACAGATACGCTGACAGGCATACATGCAGAAACACACAGCATCCTGCAATCAGGTCAGTCATCTAACGGCAGAGAGCTGGGGCCCAGACAGAAAAAGACTGAGTGTCTGAGTGTGTGTGTACGTGTGCGAAATAGAGAGAAGAAATAAAAGTAACAATGAGAAGAACAACAGCAGCATCTGGCTTAGACGGCTGGGGAGCACAGCACAACAGTCCTCTCATTAATACAGAATACACACACAGTGCAGCAGCCCACACGTACCTATAGTACATGCTGAGTGTGTTACAGAGCCAGATCGAACCAGTGAGAGAAGAACAGATAGAGAACCGCATGGGGGCCTTGAAAGAGAGATGGTGAGGGTGGGGTGGTGGGGAGCGCAGTTGGTGTTTTTACCTCGCTGCTGACTGAGACGATAAACCTCACTCGGCACATCTCATCGGAGTGGTTAAACAGCACGTACTGATAGCACAGCTAGTACGGCGTCATGAATTATGAAAATATTTTAGCTGTTGTGTTTGGGACTGTCTAAGCACGTTACACAAAGCAAAAAGAGCTTTTAAAGGCCTTAAAGGATAATAGTGTTTTCATCAAATGTGTTAGTCTCTCCTTCAGTACTTTCTGACTTTTACTGCCTGTCCGTGACACCTAGCCTCATGTCTGTTTGTTCCTACAGTTTTATTTTAGGAGTAAATACAGAACTTTAGGGGGACTATTTGCAGTTGCAGATTAATGCACGTTTCACATACTATGAATATTCAGTCTGCATGTGGTATTGAGGGAAGATAAACCGCACTGCCCATGTTCATCATAAAAGTGCAGCTCACTGATGTTTTTTTTTTTATTTTGTTTGGACAATAATGGTGTTCTAAGGCCCAGAGAGGAAAAAACTATGCTGCTTTCGGTCTTTTTATGGGATTTGTTGAGAATAAGAAAGAAATGTGAATATCGCCAGGCTTATCCTTTCAAGAATTGTTTTTCCAGACCCGACTTTCGCGTTGTGACTCTACATGAGTAGTGTGGATTTTCATGTGGGGGTTCTGTGCCGTAGTTCTTACCTCTGCCTCCAGAGGGCAGTGTGGCCACATCACTGTTGACAGGCAAGCCGGCTCCCAGTCCGTTGTTTAACACAGGGCCGTCGGACGGCTTCAGCTGCCATGTCAAACCCAGCAAGTTGATCGCTGTACACAAAGGGACAGAAGGAGAAAAAAATGGTAGGTGGGATGGAGGAAAAGAATGTGTGTTCACTGACTTGAATTGCCACACTTGAAAGCTCATCAAGGCAAAGAAATACAGGAGGCCAATGCTCTATGTCTAATCTGCCATTTTTTCAGCTGCCCGTGCAGAGCTTTTAGAGAAAGCTGCTTTTGTACTTGTGTTAGTGCATATCAATCAAAAAGAGTGTTCACAAAGTGGCAGGTAACCTAAACCACAAAAACTGAGGCAGGTGTTACAAAACAGACAATTAAAAACCATAAAGGACCTTCTTTCATTCCTATCTTTACCTCAACCTCTCACAATCTTTTCTCAACCTGACAGCATCTCGTGTTTTTATTTGGAAGCCTTTACACCATCTCACAGAGAACAAGTGACAGATTGGTCTCTGAAGAGATTGCTTCATGACTCCTTTCCCATCTCCTCTTCTTTTGTCCTCTGTTGTGTTAGGGTGTGCTGGTGGTATAAGACTGAGTGTGTTCAGTCTTCACGTTGTCAGCTTTTTACTCCCCCTGTTTCTTTTCCCTCCTTAGCCTGCTGCCATACGTCTCCAAAGAGAGAGTAAGAAAAAAAAACAGGAGGAAAAAAATAGCCCCTTCTTTTACTATACAGGAAAAAAAAAGTTTTCAGTCATTTTTTATGTTTGGGTGACAGCCATGCTTTTGAGTGCTGTAAACGATTATTTTAATCTCTGCTGCTCTTTTCAACAATCTTCTGAATAGGAAAAACATGTCAAAGTGATAGAAAAGACATGATGCACCTGCAGCGCTGTACACATACATGAATACAGTAACGTGAGCATTCAGGATGCACATGGCATGGATGCATGATTGATGTATTATGTAGGTGTTGCATGCCTTTCAGGATTGGCCTTGTTCCCGCCACATGAGCATTATAACACCTGCATCAGAAGCCTGGGAATCAGTTTTCCTCTCGTCAAATTCTGTCTCCACTTGCCCAGGGATTACACACACAGGGATCGCAAGCGTAAAAGTTGCAAGACAATGAGATGCGGCTTTAGGAATTGCTGCCGGGGCAGACTCATTCTCACCTCCGATGTCCCAAGCCTGGCTCCCTGTTTCTGTTTCTTTGTTTATTCCTTTTTCTGTTTTCTTCTCTTTCCCTATTTCTTCCCTCCCTCGCTCCTGGTCAAAGGAAAGCGCTGACACCTCGGCTGCTGCCCGGCCTCCACTGTCAGCTCTTTTTTATTTTTCAAGAGGGTGTGTATAGAGAACAAGAGAGACAGCATGAGCGGGAGAGAACGCAGAGGAACTACAGAGTCCCTCCTCCCCCGTCTCTCTTTTCTATTACATCCACCTCTTGCCCTCTCCTCTCTCATCGCGCTGACCTTCATTCCTCTCTCTCTTTTCCTTTCAATTCTCCCCCTTTTTTTTCCTCTTTTCTTCTTATCTCTGCCTGTCCTTCCTTGTAGATAACGCAGACATGCATCCGTGCACACACGCAAGCGCACGCACACGCAAAGATGGTATCACAGGGAGCAGTCGATGGAAAGATTACCTATTGAATCAGCAAGCGACAGTAAGCAATAGTGAGTCTATTGTGACAGTGCTCTCAATCTAGGTCATCCCCAAGAACACATCAGGCAGCCCTATAGTTATCTTATTGTGTATGTGTGTTCATTGTGCGTGGGTCAGCACATGTGTGCGGTTTTCCCAAATGATTTTTTTTTTTTTATCTTTCTTTCCTCTTTCTGTTTTTTTTTTCTTACTGTGGGTGGCTGTGAAAAGTTGACCAATAGATGGCAGTCTTACTCCTCAGCAACACGAGCACAAAAGCTAATACTCCATCAACAGGTTTCTTTGCAGCACCAGAGCAGGAGAGGCAGAGAGAGAGAGAGAAAGAACGGCAGAGACAAAGAGAGACACTTGTTATCATTCTCTTTACAAGTACCATCCCTCATTGTAACAACACTTCTAACTTTCTTAGGGTGTAATTTTAGCCAAAATGAAACTTCTGAAATTGATGCATTTAGCTTTGTGTTGCTACAATTTTAAGCATTTTCTTTTCGGATCATAATTGCCGTAATTACTGTTTTCAAGCTGCATTGGAAGGCTTTATTAAATGCCATGCCAATAAAGCTGGTCTAAATTGAATGCGACTGACAGACACGGAGAACAAGAGAGACAGTCTGACTTGGGCCGCGTTCCTTCTTAATCTCTGCCTTCTCACTCATTTGAACAGACACAAGCACAAAACTCACATGTACAAACGCATGGAAGGATCACAGAGAAACAGGTTCAACAAGCAAACGAGCTGGATTAAAAATAGATCAGATGCTTCATGATGTTTTTATGTAATCTCAATGCATAATTCAAAGAGGCAAAGTGTTGCCTGTATCATCTGCAAAAGACAGCATCTGACACAGCAGCAGCACACGTGATCCTGTGACAAGAAAGAAAAAAAAAGGGAGGGGGAACTGATGGCCAGAGGGATGAGGAAGATGAAAACGAGGAGGTGGTGGCCAGTCTTGGAGCAGGGTCCAACGGTCAGAAACTCTTGGAGAAATCATGCTGAATCCCAGCAGAGAGGGGAGAGGAACAGAAAAAATATTGGAGGACAGTGAGAACTGAGAGAATATTAAAGAACATATAAAATCCCCTGAGGATAGAAAAAGAGCAGAAAAAAATAGGCCACAGATGATGCTGCAGAGAAGAGAGAAAGAAATGAACAAGGGACCTTGGATGAAATAAGGAAAAGAGAAGAAGATGGCAAATGGAGAGGAAAGATTTAAGGTATGAGTGGTCCTGTATTCATTGACTGGCTGGGTAAGAAAAGATGGTCGTGATTCTTCTTCTGACAGTAAGTGGTTCACAACACAGGCAATCAGACAGAAATACAATGCTCGTGCATAAGGCTACGTGTGTTTGAAGATTTATTTATATGTCTCTGAGTAAAAGGGGGTGAATGGATTTCTGCATGAGGAGAAAAAAGGCGGTAGTTGACATGCAGAAAGGTGACTTTGTGGCAGACTGTGCACAGAGTGTCCCCTCACTGGAAAATATTGTATCATCATCATTCTGTTCTCTGGAACATATTCAAACTGTTCAGCATCCCCCCTTTTCCTCCTCTGTGTTCATTTGTCTTTTGCCCTTTTCTGCCTCACTTCAACCATATCGTCGCCTATTTAAATGGAAGCATCTCCCATTGAACCAATTGCACTGTTCCTAATTGCACCAGAGAGGCAGAGGATGGCCTCCTGCATGTTTTTCTATGTAATTTCTTGCAATGCAGCTAAAATTACACAAAGAGCACCCCCTACACACACACACGGGCAGGCAACACACTTTTCTTTGCCATCTCCCCTGGCCATCCTGATAAATGCATATTAACTGTTCTAATTCACCACTAAATTAACAACTCTGACCTCAATTAGGGCGGTAATTGTAGCCAGCCCCCCGTCCATGGCCCAGCTGCTAATTGGTTTAGGAAGCCTTTTCCCTGCCTTTCTACCTTTCGCCCACCCCATCTCCAAGGCCACCATTTAGTGAGCTGGTAGACATTTTGTTGTCTAGAACAAATGGTCATCTGAGAAAACACAACTTCTACGTAACCTTCTATCCATCTCTGCAGCACAGAGGTGCAGTGCCACTACTGGAGACTAGGAAAGAGCCAAGAGCGGTGTGCTGCCTCGGGTTCTCAATATTCAGGCCATTGGATTTTATTTTTTAGAATTTACCACAAAATATACACTTATGTAATCTATAAATAGAGTAGTCTTCTCTCTCAGCTAAGTTCTGAGGGCACTGCTTGCTGAGATCATTTAGACTCAGAGACAGAGCGACGGGGGCGGCAGTTGGCTGCTGCCCTTGGGGGTCATAGACACTGAGAGAGACAATTTGTCTGCTTCTCAGTGTGTGTGTGTGTCTGCATGCTTAAAATTGCATGGTATTAACAACAACTGCACAAACGTGCACGTACTGCAACCCCCGACGGGACCTCCTCACCCAGCTGATGCAACTGAACTGTAATTGACTGCAACACAAAAGGTTATGTGAGTTGCTTGCAGCTCCCACCTGCAAAATAGTGTCTAGGGGAGAGAAAACGGCAACTCACTCAATCACACAGCAGAAATGGTTTTCTTATTGCCGCTGAAATATTGAGACGGCCCGACGCAGATGCGGCCGTGCGTGTGTGCATGCATGCGTGCGTGCATGTGTGTGATGGGCTAAATGAAAAGAGATGTGAATCTGAGTGATGTCCTCCTTTCTGAATCCTCATTTCCTCTTCAGATATCTCTACCCTGACCCCCTCCCCCACACACATCCCCTCCTTCCCTCTGCCTGTTCTTCTCCACATCAACCCACTCTGCCTCGTCTCATCCCTTCCTACCTCGGTCCTTTCCCTCTCATCGATCTGTATTAGAAACAGGATATGAGGGACTATGCTATCTTATCACAGATCAGAGAGTGAGAGAGAATGAGTGAGGGAGAAAGGCAAAGAAAAAGTGCAGTGTGAAGGCCAAGAGAGGGAGAGCCTGAAAGAGAAAAGGGGATGTGGATTTCTTTCCCTTTGCCTTCCATCCATCTCCTGTTTTGAACACAGGACTAGTGAGGCTCCACGGGCCTAATTGGACTAACGATTGGGACCAGATAAGATCCGCGCTAATGAATAAATGAATGAGGAAATAAATGAATGAAATGAGCCCATGCACGCAACTGTAGGCTACACGAACACTCAGCAATGACGACATTGAGCCTGAAGTTTCAAAACAAAGAATATTTCTTCCAGAGCATGTACAGAAACTCCAGGTGCACTAGCAGAAAGTCAAAGAATGGACATTGATGTTATCACCACGTACTGTCTGAACAAGAGTGCACCGCGCTTTGTATCAACTGACCAACACAGATGACCCATTTATCCCTCTGGTGCAGATGGTATTGCACCTTGTGCCTGCTCCTGGCCATGCCCTGCCCTTTTCCTGGACTGGCAGCATGTGGTAAGATCCTAACCTTTATCGGTACGACAGGCCCTGCTGCTACAGACACACGCTCCATGTCTGATTCCTATGCCCAGGTCCCTGCATTCACCATATGCCCAACCGTACCTTCACCTCAGTACATATGCAAGCACACACACACACAACAAATGTATATGGACACACACACATGCTGGCATGAGCGACACATCCTGACCTCTAGCTGTTCCACCTTGGATCAGCAGAAGGGAAGCCACATGCAGAGTGAGAGGGGACTTTGGGGTCAAGGAGCTGGCTTTGGAAAGCAGCCACATTGAGAGACCTGCAGGTCCGACACAACTCAAGCAGGCAGTTCACATAGTCACAGACTCTGTTTTTGTTTCTTATTTCAGAAGAAAATCAGTGAATTTACCTGTTTTTTGATTATTAAAAAAACTTTTTTATGTTATGAAAAAGTTTATTTCTAATACTTAACAGCACTAACATAATTCGTGACTCCTTTGCATTTTATTCCTGTTTTTCTCTTCATTCTCTATTACCAGAAGCACAAGAAACATATTAACAGTGGCACGATAAAGCTCAGCACTCCTGAGCTGATGCCTAAGATAGAAACAAAGAGGAAAAAAAAAAAACATTTATGTCACAAAAGTGTCCAACTTTTCAGATTTTTGTTTATGCTTAGTTTCAGCTCTCAGAGTCTACAAACTACAAAAACTATTAAATGAAACAGTCCCAGAAGCTAAAATCACTCTTTGGTTGAACAACTGTAGTAGACCTCAATTCATGTTAGGGGGTGCTTGAGGTGATGGTGACAAGAACTCAGGGTAAAAATTCTTTTGAAAAGTCATGTGGCACATTAAAAAAATTGTCACAACATGATGTGATGCTTGTCTTATTTATTTGGAAGTTTGACTCCTCTTTTTGAAAGACTGCAGCTTTAGTATAACCATGTGTTGCATCACATTTGGTGCCTGACAAAGGCATCAAAAGTTGTGTCTCCAAATAAACTCTGTGCTGACAATGTGAAGGAATTCAACCTATTCTTTCATATTATTTCATTTGTCTATGCACCTATCCACCAGACGTGAACTGGATAATGCTCTGACAATTTCTTTGGTTGTGCAGCATCTCCCTTCAGTCCCAGTAATAACAAAAAATATGTAAAAATTTGAAGAAAATGCAAACCCTTTGATTAGAATACTACTAACACTATTTCAGCAGAGACAGTAAAAGTCATTAACATGTTATTATGTAAGGGGGCAGTGATATGAATGCACTGAAGTGAGACACTTATAACTGGGAAGAATGGCCAGTAAGCGATTGTGATCAGTCTGGAAGAGCGAGACAGCATTGATGGATGGAAAGTGGTCGACTTCGAGGCATGAAGGTCACACTCGATGACAGTGTGTGTGGGTCTGTTTAATCAACAGAGCTGAGAGTATGACTAAAAATACCTTGAGTCTGTGCATGCACGTGCACGTGTGCGCATGTATGTGTGTATGTGTGTGTGTGTGTGTGTGTGTGTGCGCGCGCAAGCTCTCATTCATCAGTGGTGACAACACCATGTGGAGTATGCTACTGTGCCCGACAAATTCAGCTATCACACACACACACACACATTCACACGAAACACCCCTGCAAAGGTGACACAAGTGCCTGCTAGCAAGTTTACTCATTGTAGTCAAGGGCACACCTGCATGTGTGTGCGTGTGTGTGTGCGTGTGTGTGTGTGTGTGTGTGACTGTGCATGTATGTGTGGGAAAGCAGTCCACCTGGACACAACTCGTCTGAAATGTCCTCGATCTTTCATCTATCAGACCAGCCCATCCTCTCCTTACTAACCACAACGTCTGTTTTTTTCTCTTTCTGTGGATTTGCTGTCCACCGAGGCTTACATCCTTCTTCATGTTTTATCCAGCCTAACTTCCTTTGTCATCAACCCTCCCCTTCTTGTCCTCCACAGCCTTTCTCTCTGTCCTCTCCTCTCTCTCTCTGTCACGCTCCCTCTGTTCTCTGCTCGCTGTGATCAATTAGAAGACATTAGTCCCACAGATATTCCAGGTGACAGAACCTCAGGAGGCCACGCTTTCCTTCATATCTCCTCCTTCTGCCTCCCTTCAGTTTCTCCTCTCCACACCTTGCTGTTGTGTCACTCCTACTTCTCCTCTCTGTCAGCTCCACTTTTTTTCTCAGCAAGTGCAAACAACAGACTTCGCTCTCTCCCAACTCCCAACCTCCACACCCCCCCGACCCCCACCCCAACTCCCACCCTCAATCTCGTGCTCCATGCTCCATCCCTTACAGAGCTGACAGTGACGCATCAGCTTTAGCGCTCCTCTCCTCCTGCTCTCCAGTCATCTATCCTCCTTTTCCTCTCCCCTTTACGTTCTGGCTACACACTGACAGTGACGCATCTCCCTTCTTCGCCTCTGCCCTCTCTGCTCCAACTCTATTCCACCCATTTCTTTTTCCCTCTCCCTTCGCCTTCCTCTATCTCACCCTCTCCAGGTTGCTGTTCACAATGACGGACCCGTCTTCCCTCCTGTATGCCAACCGTTCACCTGTATCCTAGCAACCACCTCTCCTTTGGCTCTGATGCTCCATGTGGAGCAAGCAAACAAGACGCCGGGGGAATGAAGAACAAGCACTCTCCTTTATCCTCCTCCCTCCATCCGTTCAGTCATTCCTTCACACGCAAAGAGGATGCCATACTCTGCTGGAGTTGGGAGTTAAAAGCTTTAACAGAAAACATGCTTGTCTATCCTCACATAAAAATAAACTCTCCCTAACTTATCCAAACGCACATTTAAGTATGTACAGAAATGCACAGACGCACAGCCAAATGTGTTTCATCCATGTTGGGAATCTAAATGTGTGCTTATCTCATCCCCATGGCTCCATTCTAACAGTAGGACATGGTGAATATGCTTCAAAGAGATACCGTCTATGGGATGAATAGACGTCTGTGCTCCTGAAGCATGCTGAGCCCTGCTGGTCTAAAAGGTTCTCAGTGTACACGCATACGTGTGTTCCTGGAAGATTGTTGAGTGGTTTTGAAGATATATTTATGGACGTGAGAAACAACAAAGAAAAAAATGTGTTTGAAGGCCGGCATGCCCTCAAAGCCTCGCAATCAGACTCGCACATTGTCACACATGAATCTCGTAGGTTGTTCTCAGGAAAGGAGTGCAAACACACACACACACACATACATGCACACACACTTGCAAGAAAAGAAAAGTGCTGTTCAGGCACATGTGTCCTGATGTAATTTATGAGTGGGCTCCTGGGCGGACGCCTCAGAGGGGTCCTGTTCACGCTGCATGGCTCTGGGTGCTCTGCACAATCCCCCCAGTGAGTACTGGGCTCTCACACACATTTATAGAACACACAAACCAGGTACTACAAAATCCTCCCCCTTATGAGCATTGAACTCTTCCGACTGAAACTCGCCGCACGATTAACGCTACAAAAAGCTAGGTAAACACAAGGGTTTCAGGCTTGGCAGCACTGCTACAGCTCTGTTCAGCACAGAGCAAACACCAGAGCAAAACATTTCCTCACAGCAACTGAAAAGAGGCCCTACAATTTGCAAAAGTAATAACGGCAACAAAGCATCGTTTCAGCCTTATTCAGTTTATCGAATTATAGCCAGTTGCACAATTAAGTTTGGTGCTTAGCACTGACGTTTGGCATACAATAAAACAGTAAATACAATATACATTACAATACAAGTACAAAGAAAGTGCAGCTTAAAAGGGAGACTTATTAGCAACTATTGGTCTCCACTCACTGAATTCTATTAAAAAATGCAATCTTATATGGTATATTCACACTGTGTTGGGATAGCATGATTACCAGTCTATTTTTTGTTTTAATACATCTAAAAATAACTAATCACTTAGTGTGGCTAACAAGCTAATGCTACCAATTATTAAGACAGACGGGCACTGTTGTTATCGTGTTGTATCTGGCAAGTACCCAGATGGCGCCCTAACACTGATGTCGTGGTAAAAAAAAAAAAGTGGATAAGGCAGCAATTATGTTCTCAGAGTAGACCAGCTTTTAATTTATTTTCTTAATTAGTTCCTTATTAACGCACGTCAGCTTAATATCATTAATAATTACATTTTCTGTGATGAAAACAAATATTTGTGTCATTAAAGCCCGAAGTGAACTGTATGCTGCTTATAAAACAAGATGAATAAACTGAGGTTTTGATTATTTCAATGCTACATTACATCCCTGCCCTCAAGTATCTATGGGGAGCTGCTGTGAACTTCCGCCTTCCCTCCTCTCCCCACTGCTGTTTTGGAGCGCCATATGTGGCTGTCCAGCGCAGTGTGACCGTGCAAAGCTCAGGAGAGGATGGATCTGTGTGTGTGCCCCAGGCGAGGGGCCTTGATGTTCTCTGGAGGACACACACACACACACACACACCCACACACACCACTCTCAAGGGCACTCGCGAGGGGATGCACAAAAGCATTCTCACACACACAAACATGAACACATGCACACAAGACAGCGCTCAGGACTTAGGATACATACGCAATTTGGAACTCGGAAAAATTCATATGTATATGTTAAATTACATTAATAATGTATGTACAGTCGAGAAGGGTTGGTCTTTCTGCTGACGCTGGTGTTGCCTAAGATCCCCTCCATCTGTTGACTCTGGTCTCTGGGGTAAGAGGCCAATCAAGGGCTCAGTGACACATCTGCCTGCTCACACAGACACACACACTCACATAAATGCACACACACACACACACACACATGACGCACAATTTGAAACATATATGCGTTTTCTGTCTCTTCTCTCTCTATTATATGTCTCACACACAGACACAAACGGACACACAGGACTGAATTGTCTTGTCCGCTGAATGAGGTCAAGATGGAATATAATCCATTCGCCCACACACTCGAGCAATGCTCTCTCCTTCTCCTTCACACAGATCCACCTGTAGCCATCAGTGTCTCATCCTGAGGTCCTCGATAAGTGCTCTCTTCTTTTTCTTCTGCCATTCTTTTAAGTATAACTATAGCGTTTTGGCTTCAGAGAACAACGTCCACTTGCCTGGTGGATGTGTTCAAAAAATGCCTGCTGCTACGGTTTATGTATATTCCTATATGTGTGTCTGGCTGTTTACTTATGCTTACTTATGATTGCCGGCCAGTGTTCCTGAGCCTGATTTGACAGGGCAGCATGAAGCTACAGTGACAAAGGTCATGCCCTGAGAAACTACTTTGTGTTTATAAAGGGGCCGTTAGCTTGAGACTTTTTTGTTGTGGTCTGGGATGAATAGACATAAGAGCAAAGTTCATGTATCGTGGCTCAGGGCAAAACAAACAAGGCTAACCAACCTGAAACTAAAGAGTGTGTGGCTATGCCTGTGTACATTCACTGGTAGCTCTGATTTACTTTTCCAATACTTAACTCACCATGTGTTATGTTTAATCCCTCATCAAAAGAGACCTCTAATTAAAACAATTTGTAATTAATCCTCCTCATGAATAATACTTGGTGCGCATTCACTTACCGATGAAGTAGGACAGTAAGATGGCCAGCAGGGCAGCAGCTGCGATGGCTGTTACCGCGGCACATTTCCAGCTGCAGTACTTGGACGGCTTCTTTAGCTTGAAGGCTGATCGAGAGAAGGTGTTTCTGGGTAGCAGACGAGGGGGTGGAGAATACACCGTTCCTGAGGTCAGAGGGTACCCGGGGGAGGAGCTACTGAAGAGAGGGGTGGTCCCTGATGACGTCTTGAACAAGAAGTGCCTTAAGAGACGAAACGGAAGTAAAAAGGTCATTCCACATGTACAAAAAGATGATGTAAATGTTCAGGATACTGGTGCTGAAATAAGAGGTCAAGGTAAAAAACACTGTAGTAGCTCTGTGGGAAGGTAAACACTGACTTTTGTCTATACACTATATAGACAAAAGTATTTGGATATACCTCTTTAATGTTGAATTCAGGTGTAGTATGGGGCTGTTTTTCAGGGGTTGGGTTGGGCCCCTTTCTTCCAGTGAAGGGAAATCTTAATGATTCAGCATACCAAGACATTTTGGACAATGTTATGCTTCCAACTCAGTTTGGGGAAGGCCCTTTTCTATTCCAGCCTGACTGTGTCCCAGTGCACAAATCAAGGTCCATAAAGACATGGTTGGATGAGTTTGGTGTGGAAGAACTTGATTGGCCCAAACAGAGCTCTGACCAAAACCGAGACAGAGATTGTGAGCCAGGCCTCTTCGTCCAACATCAGTGCCTGACCTCACAAATGCTCTACTGCATGGATGAGCAAAAAAGTTCCACACAAATGCTTCGAAACCTTATGAAAAGCCTTCCCAGAAGAGTGGAAGCTGTTACAGCTGCAACGGGGAGACCAATTCCATATTAATGTCTGTTGTAATGTCTAGAAAGTGATGTCATTAAAGTCGCTGTTGGTGTAATGGTCAGGTGTCCCAATGCTTTTATCCATGTAGTGTATGTGCAAGCATGTGTGCAATTTCTCTTTCCAATGAACCCTTCCTGACAAATTCTTCTTAAGGTCCTTGAACTGATAGTGTCTTGTTTTTTTTCTTTACTCCCACCTGCTCTTCTCTTTTTCTTTCATTGCTTCATCTCCCCTTACTCCACTAAAGATGTGCATCGTTACTGCTCTCAATGGTTGGAGAGGATCAGTGCTGTCCCTCAATCCTTTCCTCGTTGCCCCAATAAGGTCAGAAGATAATAGAGGGATATGAACCATCATGTTTTTGTTCACATTACTCATTAAACTCTGCTATCGCTGCACCTGCGCACCCAGCAAACCTCCTTTGCTGAACTCCGTCCCTTCTTCTTCGCATTGAGATTGAGCAAGATTTTTCATTTTTCTACATGCCAGTGCTACTCCACTCACGTCATCATTCATTCCTAAGCAGATTTCCCGCCCTTTTTCCTTCCAGACTCCTTTTTTGGTTTGACCTTTAAGGAGTGTCAATGCCATTGTAAGAAAATGAAAGACTGCACTTGAAGAAACTTTTCAAAGACTACGTCAGAAAAACTTGTATGACACCTTTGTGACATCTTTTGCAACACAGTCATAGCATGTTGTGAGGAGCTGCCCTTATTCAGACACCAGGTGGTATGACAGAAGAAAGCCCTCAGGTGAGTGTGGCGGATCAGAGGAGGCGAGGTCATTTGACTGAGGAGAGGGAGTTTTCGTCTCTCTGCTTTTGTGAAACTTGTTCATGTGTTTGTGAGTGTGCGTTTGCAGGTGTGCATGCTCTTCTATCTTTGTTAGTGTCGGACCTTGGGAGTGAAGACCTTTCTGAAAGAGAGGGCATTTTGTCTGGCCTCCAATTCTACATAATGCTGTTGAAGGATGGGGCCTCTTTGATGTTGTGAATGTTTTAAAGGTTAAACACTAATTCTTGTTTATTACAATTTGGATCTTATCTTAGTTTTTTTTTCTATAAATAAGTTGTAAACAAGTCAATAAACTGGCAGCATTGTCTGGAGGAAAAACCCAAAATACTGATAATAGACTCATTGCACAGGCATTGCACTGTGCACAACTACAATATGTCAAAACAACACTGAATTATGAAGCAGCATTGTTAGGATCAACTTTACTTCTAGCCATTCTTCAATGACACATAGCTAATGATATACATTGCAAATTGTTAAATGATTTTTAAAGATGTAATTTAATCTTGGATACAAACATTTTGTTCCTACATGCTGACATTGTTGGGGGCTCATTAATTTTAAGGTAATTATGTACTGCTAGTTCTTAGCTAACATTAAACTTTGGTTAGCTAAAGCCCATTAGAGCTAGCCTTAAATGACTCTTTTATTGCAGCCTCAAATGTTGACCGACATTGAAAATTTTTATGTCTCTGTTATTCCTAAGCCTCATTATCCATTTCGCAGAGTCCTTTTTTATTTGATTGTGAAACTCTACTGCTACATCCACACTGCTACAGACACCCTTTACCACCTGTTACACAACATCATATGCTGATATGGAACGGATTCAGAGTCTACCTGTTGTCAAGAAAAAGTTGCTATACACTTTCTTCTAACATAATTTCTAGTCTCTTAGCTTGGGGAGTGCATCAATTTAAATAAAAAGACTGAAGATGTATTTACAAGGCTTGCATTTGTCAAGTGGAGTTAAAAGATCCATGACTCAAATCTGCCTCAGGTCGACTCTGACTCTAATTCAGATAGAGTCCTCAGAAAGTACAAATATTTGTGTGTGCCCAAATGTATGTCTGAGCGTTGTTCTCTCCACTGTAACTCACTGTCTCTTTTATTCATTGTGGGCTAGAAGGACCAGTAACAACCCACAGCTATTGAAGGACCTGATGATTACCATTTAAAATAGCGCCTAACTGCACTTTGCTGGGCGATCTCCTATCCTTTTGATGTCTTTAATAACTGCTGTTTCATAACAGTGTGTCTGTGCATGTGTCTGATTGTCTATAAACAGCTGGTGAAAACAGGTGAAGTGCTCAGAGCATGAAAATTTGGTTTGGGAGCACTGTTCCACTCTGTATCAATTATTCAGACGGTCTGTTCCTCTCTTACTCTCTCATCATCTCATGCCACTGATTGTTGGATTTGTTATCCTGCTGGATTCTTGTCTTTTTTCCTCTTCAACCTTTTCTCTCCTTCCTCCTCCCCCTTTACCTGTCAGGTACACTGCATGAGACCAAGGAAAAAAGGAGAAAGAGAAGAATAGGGGGAGGAGAAAAACCCTCTAGAAAGATAGAGGCTGAAAGAGCGCAAGGAGATGGCACGCAAAGCAATGTGAGGTTATTGTCTAAAAATACCAGCCTCTCAGTGTCGCAGCCATCAATTTTAATACACATGCATAAGAACGCGCGCTGAATACACATATATATGCACAAAACATACACACTCCAAGGTCAACCAGCATGTGTCTTTGCTTCAACTCATTTTCACAGCCGTTGACGCACTGTGATGGCAGGGCCAGCGGTAATTAATTACAATGCCTCTAATGTGTGTGTGAATGCAAGGAGAGGGTTAGCTGGTAAATTACGTGCATTCCATTCGACACAACGTACACTATTTAATGTGAAGGTGTGAGTCTGAATGTGGGCACTGAGATCATTTCATTCCCTTGCTTTGTTGTTGTGTGCAGAAGCTCCACTGTGAGCTTGGTGTGGGATGGGAATATGTCTATAGGCCATACTAATTACGAGTAGAAATGGTAAGTGTCTAATGTGCTCTGGGGAGGTAATTGACATTGATTTATGTTGCAGAGGACTATGGAGGGGTTCTATCATAGCAGGCAGCCGGCAATCACAACTCTGTATCATTAGGCTGGGGTGTGTGTGTTTGCTTGCATGTGTGGCTGTGTATTTGTGTGTGAATATTGTGGGATTTTTGTCAGTGGTCCAGCATGGAAACGTCACACATAATTAGAGAGAGCTGACAGAGATCCCCCTTCCTCCTTCTTCTCCTGAGCTGCCAGTAACAGCAGCACCCCCCCCCACCCCACCCCTCAAGTCAAACCATTGCTATCTTGCTGTCATGGATGCTGTCTTACCCCTGCAACACACACTCATACACATGCAGAACAAGCAGGCACTTACTTACACACTGACACATTTGCACAGACTCAGACGTAGGCTCCCACCCACACACAAACAATAAAAAAATTATACGGGTTTTTCTCTCAGAAAATTGCCCCAAAAGTGAAAACATTTCATTTGCATCCTCTGGAGCAAAAACTGACATAAGAGAAGAAGGTGGCTGGAGATAGAAGGCTATAGATTAGAAGAAAGACAGAGAGGAGGGGAGGATGTGTTTTCACTGCATTTCAACCCTGCTCCCCATTGAGAGAAAAGAGGACCTGGACAATTAACCACAGAACAGAGAGCATGCTGGGTAATTAGCAAGAAGTCAAAGCTTGCATTCCCCTAGAGCGCTTGAACACATGCGCGTTCACAAGCACACGCACACACACTCTTTAGTTTCTCTGCTGTCACAAACATGTGGTTGCCTAGGATAGCACTCTGAGAATGATCATCAGAGGGAGAGAACAATTAACGGAGGTCCACTCGGTATGGAGGTGACTGAAAAGCAGTCAGATCTGAGAATGAAACAAAAGGTTCTGGGAGTGGAGGGTGCTCAAGGATGGCATCATGAGAATTGTTCCCTGCTACAGTTGAAGGAAACAACCACCAGATGGATGCAGTATAATGGTCATTCACTTGCTGAGTTGTTTTGAAGCAGGAAATGGGAAAATTCTGAAGCCAAGCAAAAAAAAATAAATAAAATAAAATAAACAAGAATCTAGTGTTCAGCTATACACGATTTTCTTTATCTTAAAGGAACAGTTCACCCAAGTGACAAACTCAAATTGGAATTGGGAAGTCAGAAAATAATCTTTTATATGTCATTTATTACAGAATATGATCCACTGCAGTTTTTCTGAATGAAGGCACCCCACTGGCTTAAATAAAGAATACCGCTGCTCAAGTCAGAGGAGTTTATTACATTTTTATGAAGCATAATGCCAGGCTTATTAAGCCACAGGAAAATGAGCAGTGCCAATACAGCACAAGGCAATGGCCTCATATTTAACTGAGGTGATTGTTTAAACTGTCGTCAAGTAGATTAGAGGTGTCAGGATCTGATTTGATTAAACCCAGCAAGTGATTGATCGATCGATCACATTGTATGCTCGCTTCACGGTAATTAATCAGAGCAGCATGTTTCAGTGTAGGCTGAAGTTAATCACCAGGTGGACACATGTTTTACCCAATACAATCTGCATTAAGCTGAAGTTATTTTAAAATTCATATGGTTGTGATGAGACTATGTGAGGAGGGTTTTTTTGTCATGTTTCTTGCATCTCTGTACCTCCTAAACATACTTGAAATTCAACCAAAGCTGTGTGAAAAGTGTCGAGGTATAGTTTTGCTTACTGACGGCACACACAAGCAGAGTTCCTTTGTTAAGAAACACTAAAATCAGGACTCCTTTTTTGACTGGTATTTTAAATAAGGTCAGACAGTGGGGTTTCATTTCCGTTTCTGGTTTACTCGTAAAGTTGTTACATGTAGCTCTTTAGGGTATATTTATTTATTTTATTTTGAACAGCATCCACGGGCTCAATTATCTAAGTTCCTTACAAATAAATACATTTATTTAAAAAAAACAACAACACACACCTGGTTTAATGTTGTTTCCCCTTCCCCAAGATGAGCTGGATCTACAATCCAAGTGTATGAATGATAATACAGGATATTACATTTATACTATATACTGTTGTAGTTCAATGCAATATGTATATTTATAAACCTTGCATAACATTAAGCAAATCTCATATGTATATTATAATGGTGGTTAGAGGGCTGGACATGAATCTTTTTTCTGTAGCTAACTCTTCTCCTCCTCCACCACCCCCTGTGGTTCCTACAGCCGGCATTTCTGATTCTGTCCCCACAGTAATGCATTTGAAAGTAACCTAACGTACCCCTACTACACACCACCCCTCCCTCTCCTTTCAGATAAATTGAGATGCTGAAACCCTCTCAGTGATCTTATTTCTACCCTAGAGCTGTGGCCCACAGCAGATCGCACAGGGGGATGCAGGGGAATGTTCTGAGATCACAGAGAGCGATTGAAACTGGCATCAGTTGGCCAGGAGGCTCCGAGGGACCAATTGGAAATCAGGTATTTTTTTTCGCAAAATGCTGCAACACATGTGTACATGTGTGCACTCACATGCACAAAGAAAAATGCATTATTTCTGTCTCTTTCTTACTTTCACACACACACAGTGGCATCAGCCGTCTATAGTCATTTATCTCACAACAGTAAATGTATCCATGTTCGATGGGCCCCAATCTCCCTTCTCTGCCTTTCTATCTTCTTTCATACACACTCCCAGAAACAATCTCCTTGAATCACCGCCTCTCTCCCTCCTTCTCCCTCTTTATCTCTCCCTCCTCTAACGTAAACCATCCCTTCAATCCACATCCCCCCTCCCTGCACTGCCAACTTATATTTCTCTGCTATATCACCCCTCTCCTCGTCTGTTTCTATCTCTCTCTTTCTCTGCCAGTCATTCAAGCCCTGGGGTATTCTTAGGTGATCAATCTTCATCCTTTCAGCAGTGTCACACTATCGGGTCAAGCCAAAACCCACACACACGCGTGTATCCACATTTACTATAACGAGCAGACGCCAAATGCCAAGATTTCCATATGATTACAGAGGGGAGCAGACAAAGTCATAGAAAACACACATGTTGGGATGCAAACATACACATAAGCACACACAATCACAAACTCCCTCCCTTGCACGTGCATGTGTGCTCATCATCTCCTAGCTGCTGGTTATAATGAGATGGAGGATGGGCTCTGCTGCCATTGCATGGATGATGTGACTGTCTGACTGTGCCCAGCTGGCTCTGACCCAGTCACAAGCTCCAACAGCTCCAGCCAGCCCACCCAGCCTCCACCATCACCCGGGCCAGAGAGGAGGGCCCAATCTGGGTTGGAGGGTGGAGCTGGAAACTTTGCTCGGGGCTGCATTTACTGCGACAGGCTCTGAGCCATGCCCAACCCCACCACCTGAACATGACTAAATACTGGCTCTGCAGAGGGCTCACCAGCGTGTGTGTGTGTGTTGCTTCATTTAAATCTGTAACGATAGCACACACAACACCTGGTGTCAAAACAGAATATCTAACTTTTCTTCACTGCATTATTTGAAACAATAAAATACAATATAATAAAAAAAAGTCATTTCTCCTTAAACTGTGTTCTGGCATATCTATCGCCATGGCAACACAGGTCTAGCTAAACATTTGCTGTAAATAGCTTCTATTTAAAGGCGCATGTATTCTGGTTCAATACCATGCTTCTTCTTACCCATCAGCACAGGTTAAGCATAGACCTGAGATCAGTGGGGCTGAATTAAACATGGCCAGGCCTCATAAATACTGCACAGGGCCGGCACTCTGGGGAGCTTCTCTGGGACCATCAGAGCTAGAAGCCCCAGTGCCCAGCAGGAGAAACACAACTACAGCTTGCAGAGTAAATGCTCAGAGAGCAAGTGTGCGCATGCTAGCAAGCATGTAGGCGGTGTCCCTCTCACTGCGTGCCTCATGAATAGTAATACCCTGCATGAACGCTCTGTTTGCCTGGTAAGTGTTCTTTGTGTACTGGCAAAAGTGCATGTGTAGGGTGTGTGAATTGGTTTGTATTTCCAGCTCTCTCACTCCAGGTTACATGCATAATAGCTTTGGCATGCAGCAGCTTTTTGTACGTGTTGCACTGAAGTATGAGGTGGAGAATGAATTTGAGCAGCAGACATGTGAATCAAAGGCCAAAAGCAATTTCCTTTTCAGTTAGGTGGTTCTTATATTGACTTCGAATGATGGAGGGAAACTCTCAGTGACGCTTTTGATATTCTGCGGCATTGTGTTCAGTGAACTAAAAGTTTTCATCTCATACAAATAACAAAATGAATTATATACATGCTGAAGACCTATGCTGGTTTATTAGACACAATTTAGTTGAACTGCTTCTGAAAGATTTTTCTACCCACGATAAAAAAAAAAAAAAAATCAATAGTCAATCAGCTAGAAAAAAAAAATCATGTTAGGTGGTTGTTAAGTCTCAAAAGTCATAACTAAGAGCCCCATTTTACTATTATTTGGAGGGGTGCACTGGGACAATTATTCAGGCTGGTCCAGGTCCATCTGTAAACTGTAAGTGTTTTGTCAAAATAATTATTTTTTTGCTTAATGTCAGTAACATACCTTTTATTTTTACAGCTGAGTGTCTTCAGTTTCAAGAGTTAGTTATTTGCACTTCCATAATTAAAGCAACAGGAATAAATATTCATATATATGATTTTTGTGCACTTTTGAAGTGGCATCTCCTTAGAGCTCTGGCTGAACTTCTTTATCATCATTAAGCTCTGGTACCTCTGAGTAACTCCACGTTACAGTTATAAAAAACAACATAAAATTTTTTTATTTCCCAGATTATTTCCATGCATACGCATCCCCTTGTCCCTTACATGATTCAGTTTCTTAAAATTTAGAATCACATATGCAGACATGATATGATGTGCCGAGGGTGGCCCTGCAAGTCTTTTGTACAAACCATGTCTCTTGCTCATGAAGATATCTGCTCTACATTTTCTCTTTCTCTTTCTCTTGTTCTCTTTCCCAGGCTATCCATTTTTTAAACACACTGCTCAGCCACACAGGCTCCATGCACTTGACGTTGACATGTATGTGTGTCTGACCAATTGTATGTGAATGCAGTCAGAGCTCATACTGTCAGGTTAAAAGCAGACGGCCGATGACGGTCTTTTGTTCTGATGGACTGTAGCTGCCCCGTATTGATTTATTTTTGATTTATCCATTTCATTTAGTCTTATACTGCTGGCCAGTTCTCCTAGTAGTGAGGCCGGTGCTCCTGATGAACAGTCTTTAACAGTGAAATACAAAGTTGGGTAATTCCAATCGAAATGCCATGTATTTATGCAAAATAAATCTGTGTGGAGCTTGAACATACTGTAGAGTTTCACACACTCAAATTTGTGCTTTTCACCAATTCAATTAAATTTTTGTCTGTTTTTCTATTTCATGTTTGGTGAAGATAGCATGGTCTACATGGTGTGCTGTCGAGTGGGCCAAGATATTTTACTTCTGATAGACTTGCATTGAGACTTACACTGCATGGTCTGCAACTCACATCCTCTAACTTCTAACTCACAAGTTAGAATTTGTTTACCATTTGCAAACCATCTTGACAGTGCCTGCATTTTGTCTGTGTTGCGCTATCCCATTTTATATAACCCTGCTCTACTGGAGTATAAATTGTTCCACAATAGAGGTATGGTGTGCAGTAAAGCACTGACTGGGAATGAAAAATGGCTTGGGACTTTTTGACTGGCCGACCAAACCGCCTGTATTGGTACACTTCCACTGACACAACTTAATATAAAAAAATTATGGAAGAAGGAATAATATTATAACAACAACTTTAGTTAAATATATGTTAAACAGAGGAATGGAAATTTGTTGATCTTAGGGAGAGACTGCCTAGAAAGGACACATATTGGCACTGGCATCCTGGCCCTGGTTAAATCTCTTGTCCACCGCAGATGCACTATCCACAACCCGGATGAGTAATTACAATAAATTAATATATTAGTATACAATAAGTATGTGATGTTAGTACCTGCATATTCACGTAATTTCATATAATAATACAATATATATCACTAGTATAATATTAACAGCACTGTCGGCTCACAGCAAGAGAGCTCCTGGTCTGGGCCCTTCTGCACGGGATTGGCATGTTCTCCCTATGCCTGCGTGGGTTTTCTCTGGGTACTCCAGCTTCCTCCCACAGTCCCAAAAACAACCACATTAGGATGCCCCTAGGTGTGCGTGTGTGGTTTTCTGTATTTGTGTGTCAGCCCTGCGACCATTCCAGGGTGTCCCCCACCTCTCACCCATAGTCAGCTGGGACAGGCTTCAGCCCCACTGTGACCCTGACGGATAAGCGGTACAGAAATTGGATGGATGGCTTAAGATACACAAAACCAACAATGATCATTTTTGTAGGTTTTATTCATTCATTAAATTCTCATGCAAGAAAAATTTCAACAATACTGACAGTACTCTCTAGTCTCTAATTTATTAATGCCAAGTACTAACTTAACTGGAGTTATTTAAAAATTTGTGATTTTTGTGTTGCATTGGCCCCAATTGGAAATGGCCAAACTAAATATCTAAATATGCCACTGCAGTCAATGGCATAAATACATGTCTTGATCCAACTAAATGTTTAAAATGGGTAACTCATGGCTAGCTCATATTTAACAAGCCAGACAGCTTGGCAGGCTGTTTCTTTTTTTTTTCACTAGCTCTTGCATTATTTTTAAGCTAGCACATCATGACTTATCTTGCCAGCCACAGTCGGCTGTGATCTAACCCCAGAAATAGTCACTATGTCTCCAAGCTTCCAGCGGCATCTATTTCACAGTGCAAATGTGAACAAACGTTGCCTCTTTCCTGTCTAACCGGGTTGGAAGTTTTTTGCTGCTTTACCAGAATGTACTTTTTTGTACTTTTTAAGATGACTAACGATTAATTCTGATGCCTGTGCAAGTGACCAGTTCTGTATCAAGACTGTATCCTCTGCCACGCTTATTTTCTCTCTTGGAATTCCTCTCTGATATCATCACTCTGTGCTCACTGGAATGTTGTTGAAGCAGCATGGCTCTGACCTTTCACTCTTGCTATTGATCATCAGAGCCCTGTTCCACTGTGGTGTTTACTGTAAGTGGCTCTAGATATCAGCGTCAGGTAAATGTACCAACTGTAAAAACAGAACAAAAATATGAAAGAAAACATATTTCTTCTGACCTGGTCTCAAGAGGGACGTTACTGTTGAGGACCCAGCTGTCTTGCAGCTGGACCGACTCTGGGGTGGTGGGCCCGTCTCCAGTGCCCGGAGCAGGGGCGTGAATGGGGTTGCGCCCCCCCCTCAGGGTGTTTCTGTTCAGGCTGTTGGCAGACTGATGGGATAAGGTGTGGTGGTTGTGTGGAGGGGGTAGTGGAGGCCGTAGTGTGGACTGACTGTGGTGATTGGCCGCCCCTGGAAGTAGATAAGAACAGACAGGATTTTAAGTGCTGCACATATTTGTGAAGGATATCAAAGCGTTTCATCTGAAGAGAGATTTCATTCAAAAATGCAACAAATCCAAATGTAGAATGTTATTTGATGTTTATTCCTCAGTATGCCAAAAAAGGCAAAATCTGTTCAGCAAGCAAATAAATTCCGAATTATTCAATAATTTATTATATAGAAAGAAATGCTCTCCAGCTAAATGTATAGATGAATTTTGATAACCACATTTTGTCCATCTTGTTTTTAGCTGATTCTTCTGCACTTGTTCCACTCTCACTTTCACTGTTTCTTTTTCTTTTTTTTTCAGTTTCACAACGAAGACCAACTGTGTGTGTGTGTGCGTGCGTGTGTGTAAGCAGTGTTAGAGCACTCTGCACAGCGTGTGCCCTCATCTCCCGCTCTCAGACTTGGGGGAACATGTCAGCTAGAATCCAATACCAGCCCTTCCAACACTGAGCTAATGGACTGTTGAGTGAGAGAGCTGAAAAATAAACCCGGATGACTCAGACAAGAACACCCATTCACACATCAACTTTCTATCTCTCTCTCTCTCTGTGAATCAGTGGGGGATTTGAGCCCATCTAGGACATGTGTGTATGAGTGTGGGTTCATCCAGAAAAATCAATAAACCACATATGCCTGCTATACAGCACAGAAGAGCCTGACACAGTCAAATCACTTCTTGTGCATTTGCATACATTTTGTTCACATACGGCAGGTGCTTGTACTCAGTGCCTGACTGATAAGAAAGAAGTCAAAAACCACACATTTGATAGAAAACACACACACTTTTCCCCCCTCATGCTGTCTGGTCATCGATGCTACATTTCTGGCTTTACAACACAGTTTCCATTTTCTTTCATCAGTACTACACACTGTGCTTTTATTATTATTTTACACATCTAGGTGTGGAATGTATTAAAATGATTGTGTTTGTTTTTACATTGCCTTCTTTGTACTGATCAAAGGATGGGTTAAGCGCACATATGCACACGTGTGTTGGGTGAACACAACAAAAGCAACTTCTGTGTCAAGCTGTGTGATCACACTTGCCCTCCACCATTTGTCATCTCCCCTTGAATTAGTTAAGAAAAAACTTCTACAGCTTCTCCAGCTGTAATGGCGACTAGTTTGTTAGGTGACCTGATTCCTCCGTGCCGCCACTGGGATGCAGGTGTCACCCACATGGCACCGGCTAACAGATGCTGGTGAAAGGCGAGAGGAGGGGAAGGGGACGAGAGGAAGACGGAGGGGTCTGACCTCTGCCATGTGGGAGAGACACAAAACATCTGTTTGCACATGCAAAGATGCTCCTGGGAGAAACTGACACACGTTCACGCATGCATACACACACATAAGCAAACGTGTATGTAGCTACACACCTGCAGGAAAAGTCAAAGTCTTGCATCATACATGCAGAGTTTAAATGAACATTAAAGTACAGAGAGAGGTGCCTCCTCCTCCTCCTATACAGCTCCATTTTGTTTTCAGGATTTTTTTCCTCTTTCATCTTGCTTTTATTTAACTTTTGTTTGTGTCTTTTGCTGAGATATGAAGCACTTTGAGATAAACCTTGTTTGCTAAAAGCACTTTATAAATAAATTTGTCTTGACTTCTGTGTAGCACCCCGATTAATGTGAAATAGCTCCCACTACACCATATCTGCATAAATACTTTTATGTAAACAGAGCAACGATGCAAAGAACACAGCACTATATACTGGGAAGAAATAAGCTTCCATGCACACATGCAAAAATAAAAGAGTCTGAGTAATGCAAAAACAAAGTCGGCACTCCCATGCTCACACAATCTGTGCACAAAAATGCATGCATTTCGCCTTTGTTCACTGCCATAAATATTGAACAGTTTTTCATTCAAATTCAGATGAATAATATATGGCACACCATGTATGGAAGAAGAATACATGTTTTTTAACCTTAGTTTTCCAACTAATGTGGCCTGTGTGTGTGTTCCTGAGTATTTCTGTCTTTTTGTGTGCATGTGTGTTTGCATGTAAGTGTGTGTGTGTGTGTGTGTGTGCATGTGCACATGCAGGCACGAATGGGAGAGTGCACTGTTCAACAATCCAGTCAATTGTTACACAGAGACTGAGTCATATCCTGTGCTGTTGCGGAGACTCTCATGTGCCACATTTTGTAATAAAGATTTTAACATTTCCCTTCAATAAAAGAGATGAAAATTCTATTATCTATCATCTAACATCAAGTTCTATTACACATCACCAGATAATGCCAGAAAAATGTAAATGCTGAGAAATCTGCTGCTGGTAATTCTATGAATTTACTTTCTTTAAGCCCTTAGGATCGTTTAGAATTGTCATATGCTGTCGGGCCAACTGACCTGAATCAGTACATGACAGAAAGGGATCATTTCTATTATTCTTCACTGTTCATAGTGAGTTCATAATGACTGATGTTTACTCTACAGGCATACAGCTGCACAAAAGCTGCCTTTTATTCTTCCAATAGTCACAAAGCCTTTAGTAGTAGTAAAAAAAAAAAAGTCTCTGTAGACATTCTGCAAAATATTTATGATCCGAGACAAATTGCTTTCTTTTTTTCTGCTTTAGCACAGGAGGGTGATGTCAAAGAAATTCATTCTCATGTAGACTTCAAATCCATAAAATAATCCTCAAAGCTTGCCAGAGAAAACAGAAACATATTGAGAAACGGGGTCTGCCTTGTAGCAAGGCCGAGGAAGGCGGTTTTTTAGAGATACAGAGAACCCCTGATGAAAACCCTAGATTATTTTGGTCAAAGAAATGAAAATCTGACTAACCATTAGAACTGAGGCAGTGTGCAGTAACAACTGGGTTGGGGGTAAATGGGTCCAATAAATTAAGATAGAGGAATTAGTCTGATAAATTGTCCAGCTGCTAAAGTACAACCCGCAGGTAGACTAATAGGAACAACCGTTTTACCAGGAACCCAGTCTGATAAAAGACAAAACATGCAGCGATGAAATAGAGCAATTAGAGAGCAGCCAAGCAGATCACATTTTATTCCACTTTATCTTTTCCTCCTTTCCTTCCTCCCTATTTTACGCACAAGAGTCAGTAAACAGTCCGCATGAAAAGATTTTCTCATCATCCCTGTTTTGTTGTCACAGCCACTTTTTGTGGAGAAGCTCAGAGCCCTTCTGACTGCTGCCGAAGCCTGACCCACTTTATTCTGACCGATGTCCCCTGCTACTGGAGAGGGGGACTGTAGCTGTAAGCTGGTTGGTTTGGCTCTGGCTAAACCCTGGAAGTTCATTATGCTTGCCAATTCAAAGGAGACTCGTTCAGTAGAGGAGCATTAGCCTGTCTGCTAACATGCCTCCCCTGTAAAGCACACTGCGCACACACATCAGTGAGAGGCAGGGGCTCGCCACACCATATTAATCTCACAGTGTGTGTGTGTGTGTGTATGTTTGTGTGTGTGTGTGTGTGTAGCCAACTGGCAACAGGAACCAACCAAGCCAGTTTGTTTTGCAGCCCTGGATGGGCAAACTGTTTATTGACATTTTCTGTGGTTAACAGAAAAAAAGTCGCAGGGCAGAGTGTGCTCGAGTGTGTTTGTGTGTGTGTGTGTGTGTGTGTGTTTGTGCGCGTGCAAGACAGAAATGCCCATTCAGCAGTTAAAAAGGGATCATTGCAGGGCTCAGCTCCCACCCCCTCACTCTCTACCCTCCCTCTGTCCTTCTCACTTCCCCTGTCTCACCGTCTCTTTATTTCACGCACCATATCTCTACTGCTTCCATCCGTCTTTACAAAAACACTGTGCCACCCTCCATATTTTTCATGCACCTTCTCTCTGAGCTAATTGCTATGCTCCCTGTGTTTTAAGGTGGTATATTCCCATGTGCTGCTGCTTCATACGTCCTCCGTCTCAGAATGTCATATGCTCCTCATTTGTCATTCTTCTCACAGCTCAAAGGCTGAATGGAAGGAGAACTTGAGGTGAAACTAAGACCCACACATACAAACACACACATGCCTACAAGAGGGGCTTCATTTGTGCATAGGTTTTATTCTATGTAAGCATCCACGCAAACACATATAGGCACAAAAAAAGCGATAAAGTTAAGGACATACATTTACACGTGCAGGCACACACACATTAGCACACAAACACACCACCTCTGCTTTGGCTAGTCATCTCTGTCTAATTAGGAGGCAATAATCCGCTAGAGAAGAGTCATCAAATTCAGCCAAAAACAAACAGTCTCCATGAGCAGAAATACATGTGTTCATTTTAATTTCACTCGCACACACACACTTACGCAAATGTCACCCTTACATAAGCACCATTAGGAAGAATAACATTAGTGCAGAGGAAGGGAATACATATTTGTTGTGCCTTTCTTTCTGTAGATTTGTTTCACCAAAGCCTTTAATCATTCATTGCTTAAGCAGTGACTTGAGGTGGCTTCCCTGGCAGCAGATAGCTAGCCACTTTAGAAGAGGCTCAGGCTAAAAATAGCTTAGCATTCCCCATGCATAATGAATGGCCAGAGACATCGCTAGTGCTAGCTCTTTCCAGGAGCGATCTGCTACGCTCCGTTTGGCCGTCTCAGCGTTCCGGGGGAGCGTTCCCAGACAGGTGCTCTGAGCCAGACAGTATTCCCATATAAACACTTGCAGACCCAATTCCCAGCCAATCCTCGGCAACAGCGTTCCGTTCCCATTCACCTGTCATGCTTCGATAGGAACACAAGTCATGTCTGTCCACCTGTTAGCTTAGGTAATGGTGGACTACTTTACGGGAACACATGCACTCACAAACACAAACACACATATACAAGCAGCATGCAGCTTCCTGAGGATTATCTCGCTGTGGTCAGTTTCTGCCTGGCTTGGTAAGGCTCATTTCCTGCCCAGCGTCCACTCTCTACAGGACCACACAAAACACACACATTCAGTCGGGCATACACTCTCACAGCACATGCACAAACAGTTGCTGGTTAAAGGTTTTTTATTTCCTCACAGCCGTTCCCGTGTCTTCCTACATGCCAGGGTGTGTTTATGCAGTGCCAGACTGCCACTCGAAACTCATTTAGGTCGATTTTAATGGATGCCCAAAGCCAAGGACTCTCTCTGCACCCATTAGAACAGCAGTCCTGGCTGGGAAACATGGCAATTTGCAATTTTATCTGAATGTTGTTCTCCATCCATCCAAATCTCTCTCTTTAACCCTCTAAGCTCTCATCAGCTTACCCCTTTTCATTCACAGTACCCCTTTTTCTGTTTGTCTCTTTGACTCTGTCTTCCTTTGAGTCGCTTTCTCCATCTATATTTTTATAATTTGGATGCGTTTCTCTCTCTCGCTCTCACTCTCCTTTTTCATTTTTACATGCAAGATGTCTCATTAAACAACTTCAAAAGTCAAAGTTTGGCTTTTTCTATCTCTGCTCCCATTTGCCTCTTTGGGCCTCTTTTTCTCGTTTCTCATCGTCTTTTTTTTTTCCCTTTCTTTGTCTCTCTTGCTTGCTGTCTCTATGCGTTCATGCTCAGCAGAGACTGAAAGAAGCCCCAGAACAGAAAGTGTGGGTGTGTGTGAACAAAAATGAGAGAAAGAGAGAGTGTGCCTGTGAGCCTCACTCTCCCTCTTTGCCAGTGTCTGCCATTAGGGTGTCAGTGGCAGAGTGAATTTATTTGCTGTGCGGTTACTGGGCTAATGATTGATGTTGCCCCAGCAAACAGTAAACCAATTAGAAGACTGATGTAACGTCATTTTAAAAGCCTCCTAATCACGTTGCTCTTGAACCTGGGACCCGGGCCTTCCCTAATGAAGATTTATACTGGATCAAAGGAGAGCCTAACGCCATTAACAATAGATTGTATTCCACCAAAAATCACATTAGGACTTCTCTGCCCACCCCCTCTCCTCCCATCAGGCCTCTGCTAAATATATCTGCTGATTACAAGTGCAGATGCACAGAGGGATGGAGAAATGGTGGGAAGAGCGGGAAACAGAGGCAGAGAGGGACAGAGAGGCAGAGAGTTGGCTCACAGTCGCTAATTGTTGAGAATAAATGTGTGTGCTGATGACCAAGCTCGTCGCTGCAGATGTGTGTGTGTGTGTGTGTGTGCATACAGGGGAGAAAAATAGTCGCGAGGTGCTGATATAAGCGCACAGTGAGAGTGTCCGATGATGAAAGCGAAAGCTCAGAGCCTGGGAGTCTAACTAGCATGTCTTTGCTTCACTGATCCTCCTGCTGGTGCTTAAAATTCATCATTTCCTTACCTTTCACTTTCCAGTGGATTAATAATGTCATATGGAAAATAAGTACAAACACACCTACTCACTGGCAAACAATCTGAGCTCTGCTGAGTTTAGGGGTTGCTTTCACTTGCATCATTGTTTTCTGGCAATAGTTGACAAAGGTGGGAGGGTTACATTTAAAAATCTAATCCATTAAGAGATTACCAGTTGTCAGCTGAAAAAGTGCTTTTTGTTATGTGAGCCACAAAAGAAGTCTATGACTGAAAGAGAGAAATTTTTCTTTTATGTTACTTTTGATTGTACTTCAACCACAGACCAAATTTTTTTCAGCATACAAAAAAATCATTAATTTCTGTCACTTTTTAAAATATACTGAGTGATCTTTTACTATTTAAAAATATAGAGAACTTAAATTGATCCCCTCTAATAAAAGCATAATATCCACAACTGCATGATTACCATCAATATCTATCTTGGGCCTCTGGCTGTACCTTTTACGATCGCTCCGAATGTAAATAATAATTGCTTTATAATCCCCAACAATAAAAAAAATTGCATAAAAAAATATCCACATTAAAATCCTTAATGAATGACCGGGATCGGCTTCCAAGCTATTTTTGATGTCACAAGTAACGTCCGTTTGCTCGCCTCTTAAAATCAGACTTTCAGCACGCACTGAGAAAATGGACACTTTCAGCAGTGAATGTGAAAAGGTCCTTATAGTATCCGACTCTGCACATTCATCATTCTGCACACTGAGCTCAGACATTCAACTGCGGAACGCAAAGAAAAACACAGTTTGTACTGGAGGGGAACTTTAAGTCCCTTTGGTTTCATTCCCAGCTCTGCAACAAACAAATGCTGACTTCAGAGGAATGAGAAAAAAAAAGAGAAGAAAAAGAAAAAAAGAAAAAAGCAAACCAAATGGCTAAAAGAACAAGATGTAACATTAAATTAAAGCTAAGGTTTGCTGGCATTCTACTGAGCAATGAATAAATCACATCAGGAAATAGACACATGATGATGAATGACATACTGATGCACAAATAAAATGAATGAAAGGATAAAAGGGTGGATGAGTGGAGAGCTCTCTTACCCGTGGAGGGGGGCTGAGCACGGAGCATGTATGAGTCATCCGGGTGGGGCTCCAGGTGAGAGTGGGTGGAATTTTTCTCCAGCAGGGGCACCTGGCATTCCCTGATCGGTGGAGACGGACCAGGGGAGGGGTGGTGGGGGGCGGACGAAGAAGACGGGAGGGACGGAGGGAGCAGTGAGGAGGAAGAGGTTGGAGGGAGTGGGCGACCTGGAGGATGGACGCAGAGAGAAAGAGGGGGAAGAGGGAGGGGGACCATTAGACAAAACGGATGGTAATGACTGACAGTGATACAGGGGTCTGTTCTGAGGCAGGTTTACTGAGATATCTGGATAACCCAGAATCCCTTAAAAACAATTCTCTTACATCTCCGGAGTCATGCAAGTTATTAGTTGAAGTAATTTGTATCATATAATGGTTCATGTGAAATGTGTCGACAGCATGGTCTTATCAGTATCAGGAACTGGGAAAAAATGCTCAGACCTTTTTTTAAAGGCTTCATTCTGTGTCTAAAATATACATTTAGTAATGTAGCCAAATTTTTGAGTGATATACATCGATTAGCCACAACATTAAAACCACTGGCAGGTGAAGTGAATAACATTAACCATCTGTTACCCATTGCATTTCAAAAACAGCTCAGGCATGTCTCAAGGACCAACGACGGCCTGCAGACTCCCCAGATCCAACCCTGATCGAGAATCTGTTTGATGCACCAGAATAAGCCAAATCCACCCTCCCACCAGACGGGGCCTCCCACTCACAGGGCACAGGACCCAAAGGATCCAGCATTCAGATGACCACAAAATACCCCCAGAGGTCCTGTGTCCCTGACAGGTCAAGGCTGTTTTGGCAGCACAAAGTGGACCTAAAAAATATCAAGCAAGTGGTTTTAATGTTGTGGTTGATTGGTGTGTACATACATATATGGGTATAGGCATAGAAAAAACGGCTATAAATAAATGAATATTTATATATGAAGTATTTAGTGGTTTCTAGAAAACTGGGACATGGATTTATGGAGCTGCAAGTCATCTTCAATAAAATTATTCACTCGTAAGAAAACTTGCTTCTTGGAACAGACCCCTGGTAATAACAGTAAAATGCAGCTTAGATACAAACGGAAAAGCTTGCTGAAATTGGAGAGACTCAATACAGAGATTTCTACAGATCCACACACACTCAGAAAAAGAGCCACAGATCTTCTAAGTACATTAACGGGTGACAAAGTGATTTTAAATCATTACACTACTGACAAGCAAAAAACATGCTCCTTTTAATGTTTTAACTCATTTTCTTTATCCTGATTGGTTTGGAGACATTTATTTAGCATTTTTTATTCTTTCCATCCAACCACCATACACACACATTATCTACAGCACAGGTATTGTGCAGTATCTGTTCCACCACTGTATCAATTAAAGCAAGCCTATGTGCACTATGACCAAAATCTCACATCGCAATAAAGGTCACTTCATATCATACAGCACACTTTCTGCAAATTTAATGAATGTAAAATGATCACATTTAAAGGCCTTTTTTACATTATTACATTTTGAATTATATACTCACCCAATAAAACTATATAGAAAGCCCGTGTAAATTTTCAACAAAACACATCACTGAATATTACCATATAAAATCTAAAATAATTTTTAAAACATAATATGGTAAATAGAACACACATGATTGTTGTGATCAGGTGATCAAAAATGTCAGTGATGTTGAGCCTGTTAAGTGTTTCCCACAGAATTACAGTGTAACTGTGGTTACACACACTACTTTGCTTGCTTGTCACACGCATACGCCCCTTCACCTCTGCTGCACACAGACCCCGCCCCGTCTCTTTTTCTGTTTATCCCTGTATTATCCCTCTTTCCACCTTCTTTGTCAGCGGTATGTTTTATCAAGCCAACCAACTCCTGCTGTGGATTCATTCTTAACAATAGCAGGTGAGCCACAGTTGGAGGACCCTTGTTGTTCAAGACGTAGTCTATCAAAACACTCAAAACCATCACTGTGCCAAACGACATCGCAACGAGGGCCACTTACAAAATTTTTTAAAACCATGGCGCAATTCTTTTATCCTGCACTGCTTGCCGCAATTTTGCTGGAAAGAGTGTGACTTGTGGGGCAACAAAAAAAATGACATAAGATATGAAACAACATTTTTCTATAGTCAGATGACATAGAAAAATGTTTATTATCATAAACCATGTAGCTTTTGTTATAATGTTATTGTACACACAAAAAACAAGTAGATAATCATGATAATCAGTGGACTGACCCATTCATGTCCGTTAAGTTTGCGAACATTAGTCCGGACCAAATCAAACTAATTCAAAACTCACAGTTTTGTGTCAAATCAAACAAGATAAGATTTTTGTGAGGACCTACATCCATTGTACGATTGTCCTCTACATGGGTAAGACAAAAGAAAGTTAACAGCCAAGTCTTTAAATAGTGGGAGCCATGGGACGTGTGGACACAATCAGGCTGTCCCATACACCAGAGAGACAAGAGAGGGATGGAGAGAATTCACTCTACTCTCCAAAGGTTTGGAATCAAGGACAAAGACAAATCTAATAAATTCTATTTAGAGACGGCTCAAAATATAGAATAATTATGTCTGCCATATTTGCAGCTCAATCAATCAACAATATGGCAAGAATGAGGCCACTGAGTCCAGCCAATCCACTGAAGGACTCGGGTTATTACAACCACTAATTAGATAGTCAACCAAAAAGACACTTTGACACAATGATAATCACTTATTTTCTCCTGAATTCACATTCAAAATGATAGCCTTGGGCACCAGTGATTTTTTTTTTGAACAGCTTTATGAATAAATGTCCTTAGTTTTCTCAGGGGTGCCTTGTCTCTTACTTTCTAAAGTTAAAATGTAAGTGGGTGGACGAAAAAACAAGCTCATACCTCTCATAACTAGTTTTACAAACTTCATCTATTCTCTCTTTCACCACTAAAAATTTCACCGGGTGATGGAGAATTTACAATGTTCAGCCTTTCAGTCAGTTAGTTCTTTCATTGCACCCTTCTTTTTCTTTTTACACAGAACAAAAACACGCAGAAACATTGGACAAGAAAGGGAAAAATGTTGTGAGACCTTGAAGGAAAAGACAAAATAGTTGACCTTACTCTATCATACCAAATCATTTTTTAAGTCCTTTTTTCCTGATGGTCCTTCAGAATACAGATCTGATAAAATTTGTCAACATTCACCTTCCCATCACAGTGTATGGATAGAAATCAAAATGTGCCATGGCCATGATAGGTTTGGACGATTTTAGGCAATAGTGCAATATTGCTTTCGTCAGGGAAACAGCAACGGACAGTGGAGGTTTAATCGTTCATGAACAAAGTAATCGGTTAACTTGCCCATCTACTGAATGCTGCCTCAGAATGAAGCAGATTAATCATGAAAAACACATGTTTGAGTCCAAGTGCCGTTGTGGATTTATAGAGGCATATTTGACAGGAAGTGAGGCAGAGTGATGTCTCGGACCTGTCGTCTGAACTGCTCCAGCTTAGAGCTTTGCGTCATGGAAACCCGAGCAAGGATCGATCCACAGCCCCTCGATAACTACACCCCAGGGAGATGCCAGCCTTGTCTTCTGTTTAGGTATGTGTATGTGTGTGTGCCTGTGTATCTGTATGTGTGTGCGTGTGAGTGTCCGGTCAATCTCATCAGCGCAAACAGAGAAAAATGGATAAACAATGGCAAAGCAAACACTGTGGCCCACAGGAGGGGAAAAAGAGAGCAGCAGGGAGGGACTGCGAGAGACGGATGGGAGAGACATTGAGGTCATTGGGGGTAACCAGGGGAATGGTGAGTGGAAGAGAGGGAAATGAACGGAGGGAGGAGAGGATGGAAAGAACAGGACAGTTGAGTGGCTATGAGCTGACAAAACTTATTGCCAATAAAAAACAGGGAAGAAAACCATAGAGGAAGGTAATTAGGAGGGGAGGAGGCATTAAGAGGGCACTGAGCAGTGAAAGATGGAGGAGAAGAAAAAAGAAACAACGAGGGAATATGGACGCCAAAAAAGACATTGATCTCAATGAATTGATCACTTCAATTGATAGTGAGAAGGCGGCTTGCATTTCACTCGACCTATAATGAGGCTGTTGGTGAGGAAGGGCAATGACAAATGTATGTAAATGTGTTTGTGCAATGGCACACCTTTGTTTTACTGCTGTTGCATGCTTTCATTGCGTGTGTACACAATTACGTTGTGTGCAAGCTCGTGCGCATGAGGTTATGTGTATGCGAGTGTGGTTATTAATAATTTGAAATCACTTTAATTACAAAAAAGGAAAAATTGCACTAGTTGGCCAAAAGCAATTAAGGGAACTTTAATCTCCTTAGCAATTATGCTGTGGGGCATCCTTAACTCAGTCATTTCTGCCTGCTACATTTGGAGAAAGGTCAGTGGAAATTGCTTTGTGTTATTAGAACAAAGACTTAGCAATGAGCTCACGTGGCTCTCTTGACGATTTGTTCGTTGCCATCCTTCGGCCGCCTCCCCGGCCATCTGTATACATTTCTGAATCCTCCTTTCTGTGCCCGTCTCTCAGTCTCTGAAGCTATGGTTCTCCAACAAGTGTTGATTAGTGTGAAAAAATAAACGTATCGTTGGGGAAAAACTAGGCATCTTAAGACTGTGGCATCCCACTAAAAGCATTAGTCGAGTCCCTTGATGATTTCGTCACAATGTAAAAAGAAACATGATCGTTTTTTTTTTTTTTTGCGTGAGCATCGGACTTTGACTTGCTCGTGTGAGTCATGCGTATATAAGCTTTGCCTGTTGCTGTTCTGCTGCATGTCTCTATTCCGTCATCTCAATATGAGCTTTGCATCTATTGTTTCTCTGTGAAGCCGTTCTTTAACGCCGAATGGCATTACACATCAGACATAATCCCGCTTGTTGACTGTTCGGTGACTTCTCTTCTCCTCGTCCTTGTCTCTATTTCTGTCCCTCCCTCTCTCCCTCTCTCCCTCTCTCTATCCATCCGTCCACCCATCTGGCCGAGGTGAGGAGTGGTAGGCCGAGGAGAGTGGAGTGGAGCGAGGGATGGAGCGACAGCTGGAGCCCAGTCAGACAAGGAGAGACAAATTACCCCTCTAACGAGAGCCATTCATCATGTCTTCATCTCTCCCTTCTTTCATCCCCCTCTTCCTCCACACCTCTACATGAAATACAGTGCACCTGGATAGCAACACTGGAAAAAAAAACAAACAACAAAAACAAAAACAAAACAAACAAAAAAACTCGACCCATCACTCAGTTTCACACCTGATGTTCTCATTTAGCTGCTAGTCATTGTGGTTTGTGCTGCTGAGTCAAACAGCACGCTCTTCGATTAAGATGACGGAAAACAACAAAGAGAAGAGGGGAGAAACAACAAGTTAAGGGAGGCGCGGAATGATTGAATGAGGTATGTCGGGAAGAGGGAGGAAAAAGAAACCGACACACCCATGCTGGCACATGCAGAGACTCATTACCATGGCTGCTGTCAGCACAGATGTTGGACTGAGGGGGAGCTGTCAGTCAGTGTGCATGTGTGTGTGAGTATGCGTGTGTGTGTGTGCGTGCGTGTGTTTGTGTGATAGTGTCTGACAGTGATCTGAGGGCTATTTAGTGATGACAGCTGCTGACACAATGGGCCCTTTTCTCTATTTATCTATACAGTGCAGTCTGTCTCCTCCATCTCATCTCTCTTCCTGCCCCCCCCAACCCTCTATTTTTCTCAACTCTTCAGCTTTCCTCTTATTAACTCCTTTCCTAATACTTTGCATTCAGCTCAACTGTGGCAAGTCGCACACCTGTTGTTGTCTGTGCGTGCAAGCACCAAATAGGTGTTTCATCCCGGCCAGGAGTGGCCTGAGTTCAGCTGCTTGAAACCCTGAATCTGCTTTCCCAAACGCTGCCCCTCGTTTCCTTCATTTGGAAATCAGAAAATGAATGATAAAATGAGTAAACGAGAGAGGGGAGAGATGAGAGGATGATTCAGCAGACGTGTTTTAATTAATAAAGTTGGGCTTTCACAGCCTAAAGAGATGATTGTATCACTGGCTGTTTCTTTGATGTGTAACGGAGTGTCTGGGCTCTTCTCTGGCCTAGAGCTCTCCTCCGCTCATGCTCCATTCCTCTCTTTCATCACACGTGCATCTAGCACTCCAAAACTATGGGGGCCCTCTTCTCAAGCAGACAGATCCTCCACACACACACGCCTGCAGCTGAGGCCGAAGATGCCTTGGGGCTGGGAAAAATGTGTTATCCACACTCGCAGCATCACACTGTTTAGTTCAACATTGCAGCATTTCCCTTTTAGTTTCTTTCCATCATTATGACTGAAATACTTCAAGAGTCTTGCTGAAAACACCTGGATTTGTAATTTTTCTATTTGAAGTGTTAAAACCGCTTTTCACCTAAATTGCTGATGTAAGAAGGTCCTGTTCATTGTAGTCTACACCAGTGGTTCCCAGTCAGTTTTTTCTGACATATCCCACAGTCCTATTAAGTGAACTCATGCATCCCTTCATCATGTTTCAAACTGGATGTTATTTAAAAGTATTAATTATATAAAAGTGGATGGACTGTGCTAGCTTGCTAACTAGTTTCAAGAACTCCAGATCTTGTAGTTAGTGTTCACACATTGCAGGTGATTCAACCTTTGTAATTTTTTTTAATATCACATATGCTTTTTAAAAAGCTCAAATATACTTTATGTAGCTAATTTTCACCAATTATTATTCCATAGACCTGCCTGTCTTAATAATAATAATAAGCCCTCAGATGATTTTGGAAAAAATAAAGCCATCTCAACAAGATGTGCATAAAAATAATTTTCTGAAACAGAATTTGAAAAGGAAAGAGTAGAGAGATGAACAGATAAAAGCAGAAAACCTTCGCCTGGTTTCATCTTTTCAGTCAAACCCTCTACTGAGAATTGCACTGAGTGACTGTGAGGCCATTCAGAAGCAGCACATTTTTATGATTAGTCACCTCTTCATAATATCTTTTGACCTTCATATGATAGGGCCCTAACAGGAATAATGGAGACCCAATACATACTAATTTCAACTGAAATTTGAAAAGAAAGCCAAGGAGATGATAAATTTAATGCCAGCATTGTTAGTCTCATCTGAACATCATCTAGAATGTTTGCAAGGCTTTGATTGCTGTATATAACACAAATGGTGCCATACATGACAGCGGGCCCCAAGTGGCGCAGTGTAAGATGTTCGCAACAGAGCGGAACTGGCATCAGGAATTCTAACATGTCACCTCTGGGTGATTTCAATATCTGGTTCAGAAGGCCTTTCTTCTCTTCTCTCCTCACTCAAGTGGCTGTTTTCTTTTTTAAAATGTTTTTTTTTTTTTTTTACTTTGAGACGCGGAGAGAAGAGAACAGAGCAATACACTGAACATTTTGACCCAGATGCACAAACACAGAACGACACCTATCTGCATCTGCTAATTGAAACATGCCTCCCTATTGCTGTGACATGCGATCGTGTGTGTGTGTGTGTGTGTGTGTAACATTATGATGCTGCAGCACAGCCATGCTGTCCACCGTCAGAGATGTCCACTGCGTGACTTGAGGGCAACCATGGAGCTCGCATTACCATATAAATTACATCCATGTTGTTGCTGCTGCTGTGGATTGATGGTATTGTTATGGATTCTACACATTGGACCCTCATTGAAAACAATCAAAATAAATAGCCCCCTCCTACTCCCACATAAATGCAAGCACACGTGCTGAGACGGACACTTGCTCATAAGTGCACGCACACATACACAGAAACGTTCACAGGACAACATACACAAACACGCACACATCCTCAACCCCAGGTGCAGAGAGACAGCAAACCATCCTCTCAGCCTTCCATTACCTCCGAACACGCCCTGCAACAGCCGAAAAGAGTACATCTGCAGAGGAGGAATTATGTGTTTGTGTCAGTATGTGTCATTGTGTGTGTGTGTGTGTGCCAAATACATTTATTTTGTTTTTTTTGTTACTGCTGTGTTCAATAAAATCTATTTGTAAATCAGTTTCAATGTCAGGAGAAAAAAAAAATTAAAAATTGAGGGCAAAAATTACAATAAAATATGAATCAGCAACAAAATAATCAAATAAAAGCAGTATAAAATATAATAGTGGAGTAACAAAAGCCATACAAAATGAGGTTTATTTCTTACCCCAGAATAGATGCTGAAGTTTACAAAAAAAGCCACCCAATTTTTCCAGATTTGCTATTCATATTTTTAACAGTTAAATTCCCAAACATCTTTTAATAAATTTAAGGGTCAAGCCAAAAACTTTTTCCCCACATGGAATCCAAGTATTTAACAAAGTTAGAAGTTTTGATATGAGCAAGGCTGCATCCATATGTTCTCACTTTTCTCACTCAGACCAAACTAAGGACAAGTTCTCTGGTGACTGGAGTTAGTGCTTGGACTCTGCGCTGACAATGGTAACAAAACAACAGAAGCCTGCTTGCAACTTTGGAAAGACCTTCTTGGATTTATATTGTATCTGGAAGAGCAATATCTGTGTGTTTGTTGGAGATAGCTTTTAGATGTTGTAGTGCAAAAATCAGCAGTTTGAAACGCTGGGAAGAGCTTTTCCTCCAATCTGCCATCCTGCTGAAATCATTTGCCAAAAATTTAGTGACATGAGAACAAATTGTGAACTACATGTTGAACTACATTATAAGATGTTGTAGACATGAATTGGGAGGCGACTGGGAGAGGATCAGGTCCTTCGTGAAAAGCAGGTTCAACGATTTTATCTGTTTGTCGTGTAAAAAAATGAGATACATTTAAATTTCACTAAAAACAGTTTTGATTAAAGGTGTAATTAATACAAACCAAAAGATTAAGATGAGGACCCCTAACAGTTGTAGTAAAGACCAAGGAAATGATATGGAAATAAAGAAGCTTTTAAATCTTGAGTCGCTGAAGCTTAAATTTAATGTTTACACCTTCATGACACATTCATGACACCCTAAAATTCCACTCTGATAGTACCCAGCTACAGCGTGGTTACACTCATGTCCCCTGTGCACAATATTTTATGGGTGGAAAAGGCTTTTATTTTCACTTCCAAAGAAGACAAACTGCATTTGCATCGTAAGATGGGGCTCATTTCACGAAATTTTGGGACATGAGGCAAATGCAAAACAAAAATACATTGCTCACAAGCCATCAAGAAACGAGTGCATGCGGGATTATTCATAACAAGAGCTATAAAAAACACATGCCAACAAGGGCAAATTTAACAGCATAGCGTAGATGCTCACACGTGCAGGTGACTGCACAAATAGCTGTTGAACATGGCAAGGCTCCACTGAGCCAGCCGTCAATTGCTGCGGTTGCTATGACAATCCAGTTCTGTAAGAAGCACATCAAGAAGCACAAACTGCTGCAAAACAAAGGAAAAATATCAAAGAAAATAAAATGATTTAAAAGAGAGAAAGAAGTGATGGAGGAAGAGCCGTGAGAGAAAGGGGAGATGGTAAGCGATCTGCATTTGTTTGGTGCGTGGATCTGCCAGTTTGCGACCTTGTGCAGTCAGAGATAGTGCATTGTATTGTAATCTCATGAATAAACTCAATTTCAGTTTTGTCTGAAGTACTCGCGTGCGTGAGCGAGCCTGCAAGGCTGAATCAACGGTGTCTCTTTTGACGATTAGCAAACATGTGCAAACACACACATGCAGGGAGCCCACTATGGTGGAACAATATATTTAGAGCCACTGGGTACTGATTGTGTACTGTGGCCTATTGCTGAAAGAAACCTCTCCTCCCTTTGATGTTCTGCAGCCTTTATTTATAGTTACAGCAGAAAATAGGATGGAGAGCTGAAAAGGACAGTAAGCCACATTCTATTACTTCTAACTAGCTTACTGTTGAGCACTGATCTCTCTCTCTCTGTCTGTCCCTCGCTCTTCATCTGAAGGTGACCATGCTGGAGTATCCACACTCTGGGCCAAATATGCTGAACTTTTGGCGTCTCACTTCTGATGCCTTGCCTTAATGATACATATGTTTGTTTACCATAGAAACGCAGCAGCTTCAAGGCGCAGTTTGGCTGTCATCTCAGCTACGCCTTTTGCCTTTATGCACATGCAATGGAAGGAGAGTTGCACAAATAACACAAATGATAGAAGAAAATACAATGAGTCTGTTCGATTTTACAAAAGTTCTTTCAGTTTGTGACAATTACAAGGATAATCCTTGCCTTTAGATAAAACTGACTGTGGCAAAAGAAAGAAAAGTTATTAAGTCTGCATTGTAAAGATGTTTAAGTGACAAGTTTCAAGAGTGAGGACACCACAATCAAGCTGCAGTGTGTTTGTTGTCAGACAAAAAAAATTAATGTCTCAGAAAGAAAAAGAATAAGTGCAACGAAGAATAAATGAACACAATGTCTGACTCTTCTATGACACGGGGCAGAGTGTGCTCATGAAAGATGAACTATGAAGAATTCTGATGATTGTTCTCTTGTGTGGAGGCATCAACATCACGATGGATTGTATTTTTTCGGCAATCTTTCTTTTGCACAACTTCTAATATAACGCCTCGAAAGTTGTTTTAAGTACTTCAACTTTTACAAACCCTTCTATAAATAGGTCATTACAATTTTATCATAATAGACGTTCAATTTATTTTTCCAGTTGGAGTTTAATTGTGGGCTGAGTTAATAGAGTTGACATTTTGGATATTACAAATTTTTATTTCTGGGATCCCAGACAAATCCTGCTGCTGAACTGCACCTTTTGAGCTCTTCATTACTTGCAGATTGAACTTAGGAGGCGGTCCCAATCATTGATTGTAGTATTAGCTACTGCCTTGGTAAATCAGATGTTAATTACTTGCAGATTGCAAACTAAAGCAGAATGAAAGGTGCAGCTTAAAGTTACAATGCAGTTTCATGGATGTAGCATAATCTCTCAACTTCCCTCCCCCCTTCCCCATGGAGGTGTGTCTGCATTTGTGGCTGTGCAGAGAGAAGAGCGTTGAGAGGTGATCTATCTATCTATCTATCCAACAACATGCACCCGTCATACAGCTTTACAATTAGCACAGCTTGCATCAGCTGACATCAGCTGACATCAGCTGACTCAGAGGAATATGGAAGTCCCCATGCTGGTGGACTTCACATGCAGTTGTGCATCTAGGTGTATGCCTGAGTGTGTATTTCAGAGCGCTTGTTTGTGTGCCTATTTTGCACAAACACTCTCTTGCAAACGTGATGCAACTCTCCAAGGCACGACCTGCAAACCCATTCAGCTCATAAACAGTTGTGCCTAGCCAAGCAGAGGCAACAGACTTTACTAGGCACTGGAGGAGACTGAGCCCATTCAAATGTTCAACATTAGGTATTAGTTTCACCCCCTCACCATGAAGTACAGACCTTGGAGACAAATAATAAATGCTAATCTTTGTAGGACAAAGCCAAGTCAGTCAGTTTAAGCTGAGAGCGTTGAATGAGATTTTTAATTACTGCATGACCTGGGGTATATTAGCGGATATTAATGAGGATCATTAACCTAGAGGTAACTAAGACCCCTCCTCCTTAACTACAACTGATAGCACCTCTGCTGTCTGACACCAAATGATCTGTGTGTCGATGTGTGGCTGTGTTGTTAAAGAAATGTCTCACAGATGGTTTATTTCATCCTTTTTAATAAACTAAGTCCTTGGTAAGAGTAAATAACTGGAATCAGTTTCAGTTTTCAGAGGCATTATGCAACTAAAGCTTGAATTCTGGCTTGAAAATGTCCAATTCTCATACAAAACCTTGATTTGCAACTTTAATGTTTTGTGCCCATTTGTTGCAGCTGTAGGATGGCAGAGGAAGGTAATACCTAAGAAAATATTTTTATCTGTTTTTTTATGCAGCCTCATAAAAAAAAATTCAATAGGCAGCAAGTAGGTACAACATAGAACAGAATGAAATATGAGGGAAAGGAAAGAGCAATTTCAATTGACATATGCAAAGGTCAGGGTAATTTCTATGGATAAAGAAGAGGACAAGTAAAAAACAAAAAAGGAGAAAGTTTCAGCCCATCTGCTACAAGAGGTTGATGTGGAGCAGAGGAGGACTCATTTTGGGACCCCCCGCAGTGTAAATGCCAAGGACAATGTTGACGTCATCCACCTACCATTTCTGTAACGCCACCCACCATCCCTTTCTCCAACCTTGTGTGTCAGCTTCGGTCTTGCAGTGCCATTAAGGCTGCAGCCTCAGTGGTATAGGGGCAGACGCTTTTATCTCAGAAGAGGGCGGCCCAGCTGTATTTGGCTTGTAAAATTTGCTAAGCACACACACACACACACACACAAATCTCCACACCGATGCCTGTGTACACTTACGCACACACACTCTATCTTATCTCTTACTTTGTCCATTTCCCTCCTCTCTCCTGTCTCAACAGTTTATCCTTTCATCTTTACATAACTGCGTAGTTCCTCAGTGGCCGGTTTAAAAACTAGTTGTTTCACAGTATCCACACGCAACACGGCCAATCTGCAGTGCAGGGCCCCTATCCACCTGAGCCTTCCTACTGCAATCTATCTGTTTATCTATCTTGTCTATCTATCTCTGCTCAATACACCGACTTGAATCGAAATATCAATAAAGTAATGAGGACTGGCAAAGGGGATTCGGTTACACTGATACACACATAAGGCTTATATAAAATATAGGGCAATGCAGCAGAGGGAATGGGTCTCCTTTGTGCAGTGAATCCACAGAAATAAAGAGGGTTGAGTTGTTCTCAGTTCTGGGTGGTTACATGAACAATGGAGGCAATCACTTAAGCAGTGTGTTATTTTTTCTGCGGCTGGTAGAAAATAATGGGGCATACTTCTGCTCTCTGGTACCTATATACATTTTAGAATCTGATGGTAAGAGTAGTATGGCTGAATGCACCATAAACTGTTTGCACTGTTTCTGAGCGTGGATTATGTCAAGTGGGGCTGTGGTACAATTTATTTAAATTGCATTTCTCAATGTGTGAGCCAGCCAGCGTGAGCGCGTGTGTGTCTATGCATCTTTCTTCGCTACACTATTAATTGCCATTCCCAGTGGTCGTCAAGAGAGCGCAGGATTCCTATGGGATGTCTGCACCTTCATTAGACTCTACTGATCATCACACTGCAGTACCAAGAGAGGGCCCGTTCCCCTCTTTCATCACTTCTTCATCGCTTCACTACTCCCTTGCCTCTCTCTCCTCGATTCTGCCACCCATTGCCGTTTTTTATATGTTGCGTTATTTTTCAACCAGACCTTGCAGTAACATTTTCTTCAAAAGTTATCTTCAGAGCAGTTCTGGGTCTATTAGGCTGGTGCAGAGAGGGAGGAATGGAGTGAAAAGAACAGGAGGAATGTCTGAGAAAGTTCTGGACTGGCTGGACTTGAACCTAACCACTCTATGCTCGCCCCTAACGCTTTGCTCCACGGTGTATCCCGCTCCCTCGATTTGTAATGGCTTATGATTTCATTGCCTCCCCTCTCATCTTTCAACATTTCTGTCACTTTACCCCCCCACCCCAACCCTTTCGCCCATCCCCACTTCCTCTCTGCCCTCATCTTGCACGTTCTTTTGCATTTTCATTCCCATCAGCCTTCCTTTCGTCATTATCTCTCAGTTAATACTTCTCACTGTCTCAATCCCCAGTGCAAGTGGTTCTTACCCCCAGGGGGTAGGTTCGCTAGCACTTCACAGACCCCTACAGACATGTAATGCACCCTGCGCTCCCCATCTTCCCCCGCTCCTCTGACTTCGCCCTCCTCTCTTGCTTGCTCCCTCCCTCCCTCCTTCCCTCCTTTCTCCGCAGTGGATGAGAGACGCCAGCTGGAGGAAACAGAGAGAAATGGGCCCAATTACAGCATTGGGAACTGAAAGTTGGCTAATTAACTCTAATTCGCTAACAAACTGCTTTTTCACCAAGAATCATCTCTCTCTGTCACATGGCACACACATGCATGAGAAACTGCATGCACAGCCAAATAGAAAAAAACCAAAAAACCACAACATCTAGACACACATCCACACAACTGCAGGTACACATACACGCAAACACAAACAACATGTCCTCACTCCCCTCTTATCTACACACAGGCACACATGCCCACACAAATGTGCGCGGACCCACTTGCTCAGCTGTATTTACCGCAAGGGCAAAATGTTGATTACGTTAGAGTGGCTGATTATTGCACAGTGACAGTAAAGGAAACAAATGTCTTTCATAGGCAGGCATCTATCTCAGTGAGAGGGCTTCTAGCTATAGACTATAGCAGCAAATGACTGTGCTGTATCCAGCTATGACAGACAAAACAAAGAGGGCAGGAAGAGGAGGAAGGGGGGAAGAATAAAAAGAAGAGAGTGATTGCACAAATGGGGCGCAGGGAGAACAAAAAAGTTAGAAGAGCACCAGATGGAGAGGGGAATACAGATGAATAAAGGATGAAATAAAAAAAAGTCGATGGATGGGGGGAGAAGTCGAGACAGAAGATGGATAAGGAGCGATTCTTGGGGTTTTGTACTAAAGCCGTGAAACAGTTTTCCCTTACAATAAGATAATGGTGGTTAGAGGCAAGAACAATAAGTTTATCTTGTGGAAAGATGCTATCTGGGGTAACACAAAGAATCACACAATCATACAACCACACACAGATGCACATGTACAGACTGTAGGATGTTTCATCACTTGAGTGTTACAGGCTGTATGTGGAATTATAGTGTAGGCAGCACTTGGAACAATAAGATTGTCGATGTTGAGTTATCAGAACAGGTGTCCAGTGGGCACAACTCCTCTGAAATGGCAGTCTGATCGTGCGCACACACACAACGCACACACACACAGTATATATGAGTAGGAAGGAAGAAAGCATCACTTAAAGTCATTGTTAGTGAGTCAGGATATCCTCTCATCCTTCTCAAAGAATTGTGAAATCCTCCTGGATTACCAGACATGATAAGAAGCGTCTTACATACGTGTGTTATAATTCACACTGATACACACTTATAGATGGGAAAATACCACTTCGCCTTTCATTTGCTCTCTTCCAAGCTTTCTCTCTCCCTCACTTATTCATCTTTTACCAACTCTCACTACATCCTCTTCCAATAAACTCCCATTTGACTCTACGTTTCTCACAGATTACCCTATAGTGTGATTGATAGTTACTCATCTTCTCTCTCTGTTTCTCTGATCCACCTCTTTTTCCTCTTCCACTTGTTCCATCTCTGTCCATCTCTCACACCTCATTAGTGATGCTAATACCCCAAGTAATAGAGCACACCATTCACAGTGTGTGTGAGTGTGTGTGTGAAACCAAATACTATGGAAGGGACTGTGTCTGGGAAGGGGAGATGAGTTTCCCCCTCTGATCCCATTTCTCCGTCTCAGCCTGCTCTCCTTCTCGCTGGGAGAAAATCCGATGGAAATGCAATCACAATCAGTTAGGGTCCAGACGCGTGTACAATGCACACACACACGCACACACACACACACACACACATAAACATACACTCTATTCCACTACCGAAAGGGAGCCATGCAGAAAATTGTTTTGGACATGGTGATGAGGAGAAGGGGGTCTGGGATGTGGTGAGGGGGGACTTTTTAATTTACATTTTTAATGTAAAATATCATTCAAAGAGGGAAAGTTAGGCATCTCATTATACTGCTTCTTTATTACACACTAGGCACATCAGTCTCCGGCTACTGTGTCCTGAAAAATATGCACACGTGCACATAAACACACATGTGCACAACCTGCCGAGTCCTCCAGCCATAATCACCAAGTTAGAAATGGGGCTCTTCCTTAGACACCATAAATCTGGGCAGGTATAATCTCCACTGTCCTCCAGATATTATCAATCACAGATAATCTACATCTTTGGATTCTCCACGTTGACTCAGAGCCATTCAGGAGGGGTCACTTTGGGCAGAACTTTGTGAGGATGCTATCAACTCTTCATATGAGACAGTGATAATGCAGCTTCAGGATTATGGATGTGGCAGATTTGAGTTTCTACTCATTCTCCGTCATTCCCGGAAAACAACAAGGGCTTATACCAGAACAATATCAATATAGATCATAAATGACGACTCCAATAATTAATCATGAGCATTTATCAAATCCTTTATGACGACAAGGGACTGCTGGTCAGGAAAATGTTGCATAGATTATTTCACGCTCTCAAGGAAATAAACTCAGATAATCATTATTACTTTAATACTTCAAAACATGATTCCATCCAAGATCATTAACTTTACAGTCGCACTAATCTATTCTTTTCTGGCTACTTGGAGGAAGAACTGCACAAAAAGTGGAGATGACACACACTTGACATATTGTGGTCTGCCTCTGAATATGTTAGCAAAGCATGGCCTATTTACACATGCAGCAGACATGCAGCAGCCTTATCATTCATCTGGAGACGTTCTTTGTCAAATAATCCATATTCTTTTTGCTTTGTTTTGGTCTTCACCAGTTTGTGAGAGAAATGTTTGGCTCTTTAGCTGCTGAATGCTCCACTACATGTTCATCAGCTAGTTGATAGCTTTGTGTGTCAGGTCATTTGCATGTATTATGCAGGCTGTTTTAAAGAGCTTTTTTTTTTGGATAGAAACTTGGTTGTTGAGAGGGTTAAGGCCATCTGTTTTTTGGACTGTACCGTTATCTTGTGTGTCTTTTTCAAATAACAAGAGAGTTTGTTCTTCACCACATCTGTTGTTTTCCCAGACAGGACAAACACAGTAAATGGTTCACAATACAAAATCATAATTTCTATCTTTCTGAACTCTTGCTCTCTTCAATCAAACGAGACACTTCCCGCCTTTAGCGTTGCCCCACCTCTGAGGTCACAGCCAGTGATGTCATACCAAAATGAGACTGTGGGGCCCTCAGAAGCCCCTGGGGGTCCTTGTGGCCTGCTCATGTCATAAATGATCATCATCAGGTCATCAGCCTTGCACAGAGGGCTGCCAGGAGGATCAACCACCTGCAGGAATACTAGTGGTGATGCCTCTAATGGCATGCGTGCACATCTTTGCCTTTGAATATATATATATATATGGAACCATCTGGACTCAATGCTATGGCAGCTGCACCATCAGAACGACTTTTTTTTTCTGCACATGTACATCTAACCATATATTATCAACATATGCGTATGTTTGTGTGCACTAAAAGGACATCTGCCCATGCCATCTATGATTTAAATGTTCTCTGAACACGGGGAACGAGATGACACGGTTAATAAACCATCCATCTGACATCGGGCTGATTCTTGTTGACACTGATTTGTATAAACAACGTTATGTGTCTATTTAAAAACTTTGTCCCCAACCTGTAATAAATTCTAAACCTGTTTGCTTATCATATTGAATAGCAATTTAAAATCAGCAGGATTTGTGTCAGCGCACTGATAATCTTCCTGCAACGACCTCCTTGTCAAAAAGTGTAGTTTCACAAAGTAATGCAAACACACAGTTGGAAAGTGAACCCGACACTGCCCTTCCTCTCCTTTCTCCTCTTCTGTCTCTCTCCTTTCGTGCTGTTTTTTGTCCTCTACGAGTCTCCTGCAGTTCTTAAAGGCTGAGACGGCACTGTGGGAGTCTGATCGCTACTAAGTCTGCACACACACGCACACACACATTGAGTTGAGTTCCTTTGTGTTGCAGAAAAAAAAAACTGCACCTTTAGAAGTGTGTCTATCAAAATGAAATTGCTGGCTTATTACAAGTCTTTGAAGGTATTGACAACTCATTTTTACAATCACCCATAAGCAGGTAGAGAGACATCTGTGTGAGTGTGTATAGTTAGACTGTTTCCTCCATGTGGGTTCGGCAAGATTCTCCCTTCTTTTTGTCAGTTTGCTGTTGATTGTTATTGTCTTGGCTACAGTTTGTATTTGAGCTTGTTTGTCAATCCTCAGCCCTCCACCCTGCCACCCACCACGCCTTCGTCTGGATAATCCTTACCGCTTTCTTCCCTTCGAACTCTAAGCAAAGTTATTTCTCCCTGAGACCCCCCACTGGGCGAGAAACAAACTTTCAAAGGCAGCCAAACAATGAGTCACACATATACATTCCTCTAAGAAAAGGCACACATTCACGGGGAAACATCAAGAGGAATCAAGAATGGACATAATGGCTTTCTGATAATTATTCATAAAGGTGACTGTGCGAGTGCGAGTGCCACTAAGTGCTCAGGCTCAGCAGCATGGAATGAGCTTGGAGTTAGTCACAACACAGGCAGATGACCAACATTATGGTCAGGCTGAAACAGACTGACAGACATTGCTTTACACACACACACACGCACGCACAGAGAGAGAGAATTTCCATCACTTTTTACATAGACTTACATTCATTTCCTGGAAGCTTAACCACCATCTAACCATATCAATAAACATTACTTGTCTTATCCTAACCCTAACCCAAACCTAATCCTAACCTCATCCTAACCTTAAAGCAGGTTTTCACCCTAATATTTAGTGATTTACACTGTGGGGACTTGCATTTTGTCCCCATAAGTAAGGGAGGTCCTCACAATGTGACTGTGTGAACAGATTTTTATCCCCACAAGTAGAGGAATACGCGTTCACACACACACACACACACACACAAGTTATCAGCTGAGGCACACACATATGCGACTTCCACGACTTGGCCTCATTGTAATGTTTCAATTAGCTACAGAGGACAGTCGGGCCACACACAGTCTGGCCATGTCTTCCATCTGGGATTTGTGCAGTCAAACAGGCAGGCGGATGGACAGACAGAATGACGGACACCCTGATGGCCCTCAATGGTGATTAATTTTGAGAGATGAGCAGTGTGGGGTTAAATCAGAACACAGTGATGAGAATAATCAGGAGAGGTGGTGAGCTGTACTTTCCCTGGAATTACAATATGGTCATGGAGAGCATATGGTCGAGCTCTATTTCAGTTTCTGTTGGCATTACACCTCCAGCTCTACAGTTATATAAGTCTCACTGCTTTCTTTGAAAACATCTTATCTCTTCCACATACTGCTTGAACCCTGTTTTGTTTGTTTGTAGCAGGTGGGACATAATCAGCACCCGTACTGCTACAGCAACACCGACGACAACAACAACAACTGTCCCAAAGGACTGAGAGAAAATAGGAATGCATTGACCCTCCATGATTTCTCCCTTGGGAAACAACCCCCCACCCCCTCCCACTTCATTTTTATTCAAGGTATTTTCTCCATCTCTGGTTTCCAAAGATGCTTTATTGTTCCCATACGAAGGTCGTTACTGAACAGTGGCAAAAACAAATAAAAGACCTCTTCCTTTGTCTGTCTGTTCGTCTCTCTGTGCAGACCCCTCATCATCTCTTTTTCATCCTCCCTCCATCTCTTTCTCTCCATCACCCTCTCTCTGGTGGAGGATAGTAATCCCATTAGGATCAATATTCCAGGCGAGTGAGCATCCTTTCACTGCAGCAATTACAAACCTTTAGAGACATAAAGGAGAGCATTTCTTCACAGCTTAGACCATCAATCAACTATTTAGCTTCAGAGGCAAAGGATGTTGTGTGTCTGTGTGTGTGAGAGAGAAAGACAGAGTGTGCGTGTGTGTGTGTGTGTATGTGTGTGCATGTGTTCTGAATTCTGCAATATTGTTCCATCTGCGTTACTGAAATGACTGTTGGGATTTTCGTCTTATAGATCCTATTATAAGTGTATGAATACATGAGAGAGCTTCTTAATGCACGCTTCCCATCTGCCGGCGCAACAAGGTCCTATCATCTCCCTTGTGAATGCATGTATTAGCATTGTCCACACTGGGATTTCACAGACGGCTAAGCTTGGGTGTTTAGGCAGGGGTTAATATTTCATGCCTTCACGTTATCTCCACCCCCTCCTGGCCCTTCTCCCTTCCCTACTTAAAGGCTGTAAATCAAATCCATGCAAGTTGACTCTGCAGCATCAGTTCATTGCTATGCAAGTGAGCCAAACACACGGTATGCTAATTTGACAATCTTTGAACTGGGTTTCTTGACAGCTGTGGAGCCTTCCTATGATTGTAATTCTACTAAAAAATTGGTTTCTCCCTAACATAAATGCAACAGTAAGAATCCCTCTCTTTCCTCTTCTCTCACTTTTTCTCTGTCTCTAATGAGGTGGCGTGACTGACAGGAATGGTGAGGGCATATCACTTCTCATCTTGTCAGCTCTGCGGCCACTTGTGCCCCTCAATGTCACAGGGCTCCTCTTTGCCTGGAGGCCCCTGGCTTCCATCTTTTCTAACTGCTCCACAACCCCCCAACCCCCCTCTGCCTTGTCTTGCCCGGAGACAGAGGCAGTCTCGTTTGGGTCACATCTGGAAGCATCCTTGGTGGCAGGCTCTGGAACATAGTATGACTACAACAACACTAAGAAAACAGGAAAATGCGCTTCATCGGAGAGCTTTATATACATTCTCTGCAGAAACAATGTAATCTGAGTCTGGGTTACAATTTGTTAGAGTATAACAGTTTAATCAGCTCTTTGTTGGAGCAGAAAATAGGAAATTCCATACCGTGGTCTAATGCAGCAGTGTGGGTTACAGTAGATCTTAAAACAACAAATGATAAATATTAAGGCTCACAAATAAACACGCAGGAAATGACAGATCCAAACGACTCGCTATTTTTATCGACGATTCAGAGCTGCATCATAGCCCGTGGCTCACACTGTCAAAATGATCGTTCTAATTCTTTGCCATGAAAAAATTCAATTAGACTATCATTAGACCAGGCTGATGATGAGGTTCTGTTTATCGTTAACTTCACATTATTCGATTCTTCATTTAACAGGCAGCGCCTCATTTACTGACGAGCCATTTCATAAATGCTTTTCTGAAAGTTTCTTTTGGCTGAAAATGTAGTTTTTGAATGTATTTGTCTAGAGTTCTGCACAGAAAATCTGGTCATGTTTCTGTGTCTTTATATTTTACAATGACAAGTTCTCTTTCTTGCCAGAAACTCAAGCAGATGACTACATGTCACACCCCCCTCCACTCCCCCCCCCCCCCAAAAAAAAACAAAAAAAACCCCAAACAAACAAAAAAACCCTCAACAAAAGCAGTAGTTGCAGGAGGCTTGTGGTGTTGTGGAAGTAGAAGATGGAGGAAAACACATACATGTATGGAAGAGTGTGAGAGCAGCAGAAGGGGCTTGGTGGCCCTTGTGGTGGTGGATTAACTGTTACATGCCTAACAGAGAGGGGTAGCAGAAGAGAAGAGGCAAAGCTGAGCCCTCTTTTTGTGAGGATTTTTATTTTATTATCAACAATAGAGAACAGACTGACTCCTATATGGCCAACACTGTGTGTTCTTCCCTATCTGCGTCCCATTTCTACAAATCTCCAACTTCACAGTCCCAGAAAGGAATCTACTTCGGAAGCCTGTGGAGCAGAATTTGGCTTGTGTGGCTTGTCCTTGCATGCTGGTCCATTGTAACCACTGCACATCCTTTGCCTTCCCATCACATTATCTTACTTCCAGCATGCACATATTTTCAGTCACAGTTACACAAATCCACATACGCGTGCCAAAGGTCCCTGTACTGATCACCCACTCGTTCCTCTCAAAACCCTGGAGACAGAGAACACAGGCTAACAAGGGAACAGGGGATGAAAACAGAGCGCTGGAAGAAACGCAGGAAAATGTGGCAGGGTGGAGGACATCCTTCTTCAGAATCAAACTGTGCATATTTTCATCTTTGCTCATAGACCAACTCCCACAGGACATCAGTATGCCAAACGAAAGGCCTGCTGCGTCTGTTTACTCTGCGCTACAAGAGAGGAGGCTGAATCAAACTCATTTTCAGTAAAGAGACATTATATCTTCTTTGATACCACAGTGTGAAAGCAAAATTCACTATCAAGGCTGCCTCAATGAGCAGAGAAGACCTGTTCCAGTACCTTCAATGAGCTCGACGCCAGCTTTACAAATATGAACCAAACGCTGTTTCGTAAGACACGCTGGTCAAATATAGCAGAAGGCGGCAGAGACAACAAAACTGGTCACAGTCAAGCAAATTAATTGAGAGAGGAGATTTTTTGATTTTCTCCAAACAATTTCAAAATTGAAAGCACAGCTTGATAGCTTTTATAAAGAGCATCCTACCAGCCTTAGACTTTGTTTGCAGGGTTGACTGGCAATGCTGAGTAGATGCTGGCCTTGGATAAACAGTTCACCACTACGATATCAGCTTGATAATATCTACAGCATCGCAAACATTCGAGCTGGGAACACAAACAATTTCTTTAAAGTTTATTTATCTCCATGCGCACCTTCCCAATTAGGATGTCAAGAGAGTCACTTTTTCCTTTATCACAACAGGCCCGTAAGACATATCAAGAAGCAATACATGCATGCAAATTTAAATGGAACTCAGTAATATGGTTGTGTTCCTGTTTTTCCCCACTGTTTGCTGCATGTAAAGTGCTTGCATGTGTGTATGTTGGTGAATAGATATGCGCTGACAGTCTGGCAGCTTCCATCAGAATCCTGCATCTCTGTCAGACCGCAGGCTGACTGACTGATGAGGGGAAGAGCAGCAAAGTGGAAAATGAGAAGAGAGGAGAGTGAAGAACATGGAGGAGGTGTGAAAGAGGAGCACAAATGAAAGAGATCAAACTGGACGAGAGGACTTGAGAAGGATGGTTGAATAGAACACGGGAGGGAAAAAAAAAAAATTTGGCTGTGATTGTGTTTGCAATGTGATGGCAGGGAAAAGGTGACGAGATGGCAGAGAACAGGTGGGGAGATTGCAGCATCAAAGGATGGATGGAAGAAAGGAAGGAGGAACAGAGAAGTGGTGAAAAAACAGCTGAAAAGAAGAGGCTGATTTAATAGCTTGTGTGTGTGTCTCTGTTTGTGTTGCATGTGTGTACAAGCAGGAACTGGTGTAGGTGAGTGGCAGGGTGTAATAAGAAATGTGACCTATTGATTGGCTGTAGAAAGATGTCAGAGCTCAGCGTCGAAGGGTGGATGGAGGTGGGGGTTGAGGGGTGAATGCAGCAGTGGTGGCATGAGGACACTGACACTAAGATAAGATGGCTTCCTTCCTCTTCTATATTTATGCCATCTTCATTTACTTCTGCTCGGATTTATCCAATTGCCAACACTTCTTCAGGATGCAACCCGACACTTGGCTCTGCGACAGATAAAATCTGATTATTATATAATTATGATGTGTGGTTAAGGTAACAGCACTCGAGGGCTGCAGCGTGCTATCATGTGAGAGTGTTAAGCAAAGGAGGAAGTGGGCTTCCCCAGATCGACAATCCAATTAAGTGGCTGTTTGGTGTGTTAAGAGTGGCTGCAGTCCACCCAGAGAAACAACAAATAATAGTGTGTTTCTGGCCAACATACACACTTGGATTAAAATAAAGCATTACACTACAGCACAAACACACACTTATACACATCTTATATCTTCCTCTCCATCTCTCTCTCTAGCCGTTACATATGAAAGGTGTGAGTTCACCCCACAAGCAAGCCATAGCGGATGAAAGAGCATGACTTGAGCTTGATGTTGTGGCTTGACTCTCAGCATTGATGATAACAGCAACAGCAACTGTTCTGAATTCACACCATTCAACCTATAGTACTTGCTCTTCTGTAACAAGCTCCCTCTCTCATGGCCCATCATGTCAGTGTTTCTATGTTTGCAGGAGAAGAGATCAGAGGAGTAAGTAAACAGGAAGCCTATAGACGGACCAAACAATTCAAATGCCACGCAGGTGATTGATTAGCTGACCTGACCTGGACTCCTGCGTCAATGATATGGATCATGAAAGAGCATCAAAGGGAGGATGTTTGAGGGTGTGTGGATGTAGGTGTGTGTGTGAACATGTGAAAGGTTTCTAATGCAGCTTTAAAGGGGGAAACACTAGCCTGTCCTTTGGCACACTGGCAATGCTGAATCCATGCTAAAAATTGTACCAATGAGTTAAACACAGCCATTTCTACCGAAAGTAGACAGTCACAGCAGTCTATAACCTGGTTATAGACAGGTGAAACATAAACACTTAAGCAGGCCTGAAGGAGACTGGAGCATAAATGGTAAACATCAAAACTGGACATTTTCTCCATCGCATGGTGTGATAATGCGTTGAACTACAAGTGAGCTCTCACTGCTGCAAAACAGCTCAGTCTGCTCACTTCATCAGCGACAATAAGACTTTGTTTTGATACCATAGATAAACTTACTCAAAAGCAGCCGTCTGACAGCTGCTCATCCTTTACAGCTCATGACTTATTTTCTTCATAATTAGACAGATAATGAAATAGGTAAAACACAAAATGACTTTATCATTACAGATTTGGATGTACAATATTCACTGAACCTCAGCAAGGTTCTCACTTCACTCCTCTCACTTCTTACAAATTTTAAAACTATTTCTGCGTCTTGGATCTTAACTAAAATATAAAGATTTGACTATATGTCACCAGTTTTAGCTCCATTTAATTGACACCCTATCCATGTCAGATTGGACTTTGAGGTGCTTCTGATGACACATAAAATTGGCTTACCCCCCTTCTTGTCTCTCTGAGTTCATTAAACTGACCACCCGTGTGCTCCCAGTGTAATAAAGAAGTCACATGGCTGCAGATCCTTTTCCTATCATGGTCCTATTGGGACAGTCTGACTCTGTTGAGGCCTTTAAATCTAAGCTGAAAACTCTTCTTTTTGCTTTAACTTTCAATTAGAAACCTTATCCTTTCATACTTCAAGCCTTGTACCTATTACCATTTTATTTCTGGTGGGTTGCTCTCAGTCTCAATGAATCTATTAACATTAGCACTTACAGTCCATGTTTATCCAACTGAAAACTTTTTGATATGAGCTGCATTCCTCTAATCCTCTGCTGTTTTAGTTTCTGTATAAGCTGCCAAGCTGTGCATGCCCACCTCCTCCCCTTCTCCCTCACCCTCTCTCCCCCAAGCCTCTACTCATTGTCCTCTCTTGCACCCAGACTTTCTGAGGTTTCTTCCATTTCTCTTTTTTTCAGTGAGGGTGGTGGTGGTGGTGTTCTCATTCAACTGCCAAAATCTCTAGCTGTTATTCATGAGGTTGTTTTATATCTAAAGGAGAGGAGAGAAAGAGTGGTGCAATCTTTATTTTCTTAACTATTTTATCGTGGTCATACCTATTAATGTTCTTTCTCTGGTCCCATCCCCACCCACTCTCCCGATTCTTTTTTTACGGTACACTCTGCTCATCATATCTGTGTATGTAATCAAGGTATCAAACATTCAGCAGAAAGTGATGTAACTTACAGTGGAGTTTGTTTTAATCTCTACATTGGTGGCCCACTGGTGATGTAAGAATAGATTAATACACAAACTTGAAAAATCCTTTTCTCATTTTTTTCTCTGCTCACATGGAACTGCCTCAAAGGTTGAGTAAAGAAACCACTCTTTGTGAACTAAATTGTGCAAATGTCCCTTTAAAATGTGCATGAATGTTTTGAGCTGATTTGTATGTGCCATAAAGTGGTTGCTTCACAGATTACAGGAACCTGCATATTTGACACTGAATGTGATTTAAAGTCCTCCTGAAGTATCACCCTTGTCTAAACCAGATGAAGGCAAAGAGGAAAAATATGTTGGGTGAGAGAAGGAACAGATTTTATTTGCACACTGCAGGGTTAAGTGCATCCTTCATTGTTTCCTGTATGCCTTATGTTGCACCACACAGCCGATGCGATGTGCATGTTGTCTTTTATCTACATCTGGACTATATGCCCCCCCCACCTCTTCCCATATCTGCTTGGCTTCAACCAAACCATGTTGACCAGTTTATGTGGAGACACGTTGTCCTATAGACATAGACCCATCTAGACAATCAAGGAAACCTAATGAGGCTCTGGGGGAGACGAATGCAGAGAGGGGTAAGGAAGGAAGGATGGAGGGAAAGCACATACAGGAGTTGGAGGGGGAGGAAGATGAAGGTGGGAAACAGACGCCGAAAAACAATGAGGCAAAATCAGAAGATAAACGAGGCGCTATTTCAGTGGCAGGATTTATGTACTGTCAACATTACCCTCGCTATTAGGGGGAATCCAATTACTCTGCGCCTCTCCTCTCCTCTCCCTTCTCTCTGGGAGGGAGGAAATAAGGGCATAAAAGAGTGAAGGATGAAAAGAAAATGGATACACAGGGAGAAAACAAGAACACCTCAACATGATTTATCCGATTTTCAACACATATTTAGATATTAAGTAGACGGAGCAGGAGAAGGAAGGCACAATGGACTTGAAAACTGAATGAAAGAGACAGGAAGAAGCGGGATGCACAACAGCGCAGTGTAAGGGAATAACGCAGAGAGTAAGAGGACATGACTGAGAGCTCCTGCGCATCGCAGGGAGGGTAGGTGGGTGGGGGCAATTATGAAAGGGAGAGAGGAAGGGGAGATTTGGAAAGACACAAGCTCCCTCTAGATTTAATTGCATGCACCTCCGCTTTTAAATGGCTGATAAATTATACATGAAGGATGCTAAGACAATAATTATGAGCTGTTTTAGTGCAGAGCAGTGGGATGAGGACAGACAGACAACGGCGGAGGAGTGGATGGTTCGAGTCGGCCAAGATATCCTCCACGGAAAAATCTCTAGAGAGTGCGCCGGGTCCAGGAGTGGAGGAATCACAGTGCATTATCATGATATTATGGAGGCTACATAGAGCAAGTAAGTAGTGGATCAGTGCATCAACACACACACACACACACACACACACACACAATATGAGCAGCAGACACATGCACAGGGTTTCTTTTTTTTCAAAACAGTGCCCTCAAGTTAGAGGCCTAAAAGTTTTGGTCCCTTTTTCGACTTTTTTTTCAACTCTGTTTGTGTGACCTAGCCTGCAGCCCACACACACACACACACACTGAAGATCCGTGCATTTATAGTGCTCTGTCAATACTTCCCCAACATATACGCCACTGAACTCTTTTTCTTGCATCATCCTCTCACCCCATCCATCCATATCAGTAGATTTTTTAAGCAGCAACGACATATTCTTCCTCAGTCTCCTGTTAATCATTATAAATCTCTATTAAACCCCCACCTTCTGGATAGATGAGGAGTGTCAGCCCACATCTGGCACCCTGTGCGTGTGTGAGTGTGTGTGTGTGTGTGTGGGTGGTGGGGGGGTGAATCTATAAAGTTAGAGTGTGGAATGAAAAGAGAGGAAATGAGAGAAATACAAACTGACAATTTAACAAAAACAAAGGGATGACAGAAAATCAAACAACTCTTTTCCACACCATCCGTTCCACTCTTCAGTCTTGAGCTGGGCGTGTGTGTGAGTGTGAGTGCATATGTTTTCATGAGCTGTGCGGGAGCAGCCAGTGATCGCAGAAGTGCTGTTGTGCCCTTAAGCACAGCCACTTAACCCAGGCTAACTCACTCACTCAATACACTCAATAGCCAGTCGGGCAAAAATGGAAAGCCTGCAGTGGCATGCTGTTTAGCATAAAAGCTATAAAAAGATACAGAGTCTCGATAATGCTGTGTGCACAGTCCATGTACTTGTCATATCTGCTATAGATGAGTGTGGAAACTCTGTGTGTGTGTGTGTGTGTGTGTGTGTGTGTGTGTACATGATCCTCGGTGGCTAGCTGGGGGCACTGCCATACTGGATGGAACCATCAGCTCTGAGTCAAATAGCAACTTAGCTCTAACTGCTTCCCTATGCTTGGTGTGCAAACACACACTCGCACACACACACACACACACACACACACACACACACACACACAGACATACTGAAACGAAAGGTCAATTTTCTTGCCAGACCACTGGTCTGCCCAGGAAACCTGAATTGATTGATTTGACTCGATTCTACCGCAGGCTGAGAAAGAGAGAGAGAGAGAGAGAGAAAAGAAAGACGGACAGACTGACAGCACAGATAGAGAGAGAGATAAAACGGAGAAAGGAATGAGAGGTTGAGAGAAAGTCAGGAGCAGAAAAATATGTTTTCTGTGTGTACTTCACACTGTAAAATCTAAAAGAGCAACACCTCAAAATGTGAAATAGAAGCCAACAATTCTATCATTATCTATTATCATCATGGCCACACACACACACACACACCTTGGTGTGAACCTGGCATGGCAGAAGTGTGTGAGAAGAGGTGCGATTGGATCACTCTATTCTAGTCATGGTGTTGGGGGTGGGCAGATTTTGTGTGAACAGATGGTGTTTACCTAGTAGCAGGTTGGTTGGATCACCTTACCACCCCCCTCTGCCGACCATACCATTTTAGCAACTCAACCATATAACAGACACATGTAGGAGGCACACACAAAGTCAGGCAAACACACACTGATGCACAAAAAAGAAAGAAGAAGAAAAAAACAGGGGAAAAGAACAGACCTTCATACATGCCACTCCTTCCATCTGAATGAGGGGTGATAACTCACCAAGCCGCTGTCGGGGAAAGGATAGAGATAAACGAGGGGTGACGAAATGAGAGAGAAAGAGAACAGCCAGAGAGGGAGCGCCAGAGATAGAGAGAATGAGGGAGTGGAGTGGAGGGAAGGAGAGAATTGGGCCATTGGTGTTTTTTTTTTTTTTTTCTGGTCTGTAGTTATGTAGGTCACTTTTTTCCTCCGACTCCAAGTGGGGAATTTGTAAATCTGACATAATAAGGCATTTGGCCCGCAGTGACGCTTCTGAAGATGTTCTGTCTTTCCTGCTCATTTTCACTGCACCATTGCACAGCTAGCTGAATGCTACTTTACCTGGTGATCTGAGGAGCCAAAATGGAGCGAGGGAGAGAGGGAGGATGAATGGAAGGAGAATGGCTGATTACTTTCTAGCCAGGGGGAGGGACAAGTGGGAAAAAGGGAGATTATTTAAATGGAAATAAGAGTCTACACACACACACACACACACAAGAAATATCTGAAGTTCCAGGAGGTTTACTTGACTATGATCATAATGAGGCAAAGTTCTTCCTTTTTTGGTTTGACCTTATTTCAGAAAAAAAGTACTGTAGTAATTAAGAGAAACAAGTTTTTGATCCTGTTTGAATTCTGCCGAGAATTACACGTATGGTATTTGTCAATTCAAAAGATAATTTAGCAAAGTGCAAAGTTATAGTTCGTCCTCAAACAGCTGAAGTATAAGACTGTGAAAATATGGAATCAGAAGGCCGACACACCCAACAGTTGTGTGAGTGATGTTTCCTCTCATATACCGGCTGCTGTAAACAGACTTGTAGTGATTTTTCTTTTAATAATTCTTCGGTGCCAAGGTAACAATCCTGCTAGTGATGTATGTGAGCAATGAGAAATGTGTGTGTAATTCAGAGTGGTTTCACACAAAATTAAAAGGTCTTGATAATTATCATATGTGTATCATATGTGGCACGATTCAAAAGACATCATCAAAACGGGATCTTAACTACAACTGACATTTCCTCTGAAATAAGGTCCATGGGGAATACCGGAAGAGGTGGGACTTCACCACTCTGTACTTGAAACACTGTAAAATGCAGTGCATACAAGCACAGAAGCGCACACAGAGGAGCAGACGGTGCAGGGTATGAGGCCTGACAGTGCTCTCCAAGGACCAGCTTGTGCTGCTAAAATAAGGCTGTGTCTGGAAAGAGGTGGATTCCCCTTGAGTGGGGCACAGAAGAGCACTAAAAGCTAAGTGGAAATGAAAAAAAAAAGCCTCTACAACTGGAGGGGAGAGTGAGAGGATGAAGAAGAGGAGGAGAGAAGGTGAAGGGCAAAAGAGGGATGGAGACGAAATCAAGGTCGGAAAGGAAAGCAGCGGCAAACATGAGAAACATTTTAGAATCATAGATACATATCTTACTTTCAAAGACAATCATTTCATCCTGGAAATGATAACTCATCTGCGGCTATATGCTGTTATCTGTGCATGATGTACGGTACAATAAAATGACTAAAACTGGACATAATTTCAAATATATGTGAGACAGAGACAAAGAGATTAAAACATTTGAAGCCCTGTACACCTACATACTGTAATGGATATATTTTATAAAATCATTGCAGTTAATCTGTCTGTCTTCACGTTGTTAGTTTTAAGTGCGAGTGTGTAAAAGTAAAAGTGAAGTTTTATTTTCTACTCGCCCTACCACATTATACATGTGCACATGGAATTATAGTTTATTTGAAGCTTCACTCGATAAAACTTGTGACTAAAAAAAAAAAAAAAAAAACAACATTATAAATTTAATATGTTTGGGTTTTGAACTTTTGGATAGCCAACACAGACAATTTAAAAAAGGAGAGAGACAAATATCCACAATATCCACCATTTTTCTGATATTTTATAAATTTATAAATGGATTTTTCATAGATTCACTGACAAACAATAATCTATACATGAATAGTGGGGAAGATGATTGTACTAATATGGACATACACCTGTGTGTATGGTGCAGCTAGTGCAGCTGAGTTACTTTATAACTTGGAGCAGAATCCGTGGATACACACATTGAACAAGGGTGTTACACGAGCTACATGACTGAGAGCTTTTTACAACGGTGTGCCTCCCCCTCCTGTTTCCTTCGTTCTGCTTCTGCATGGCTCTCTCCCTCTCCTTTATGTCTGTGCGCCTCCATGTCCCGCACTCCCTCACTCTCTCCGCATCTCCATCTGTGCCTTTGTGTAGGTACAGTCCTTCTCCATTAGCTGCTTTTGCTGTACCAGGGGAGAGCAGGAGGAAGGTCTGGAGATATGGAGTGCGAGGGAAAGATGACAGAAAATAATAAATGTAGGCCCATACAGCACCTCGTCCACATACCTGCGCTCATACATGAGGCGCGAGGAAATTATGAGGTTGAGTGGGAATTGTACGGAGAACAAGAACACACAGCAGAATGGCTTTGCAGATTGGCAGCATCGCAGCACCGTCTTTAAGTGGGATTGTTCTATGCATCTGTAATTTTATTATGCACATGTGTGGCTATCTGTTGTTTGAAGAAAGCATGAAATATTTGTTGGCTTGCTGCTGGAAAAACAGAAACATTTAAATGAGTTGCTTTTTAAGTCATCCTTGAAAAAAAAACAAAGCAAAACAAAACACTTTTGATATGGTATCTCTTTCCTGTCACCATGTGTTTTGATTTCCCAACTTTATTTATTTCACGTTATTTGCTTGTATTGTTTGTTCTCAAGATGAGTTTACAGGGCCTGAAATTGGCAAGCGGTGCTTTAAATTTGCACGGCCTTGATCGGGTCACGCAGCTAACAAAAGAGACAGAGAGGAGCGATGCTGAGGCAGAGAGCCCTAGCTGTGTTTGTAAAATATTCTTGAGGGGTGGCTTTTATCAGGAGGCTCTGGTGTCTGCTTTCAGCCCCGACAGTCAAAGTTGACTCCTTCCAGCCGGGTATTCTAATTGAGACCGCAACAAAATGAAATGACAAGTATCTTCTCTGATGCCGATGCAGCCTGGGTAATATCCTTGCTGTGTATCCAGCATGCTGTTTCAATCTCCCCCGGTTGGTGTGAGTATGATAGGGGGAGATATGAGCGCAAGAGCGGCGAGGGAAAAGGGAAAAAAAAAAAGTGTGGCTGTAAACAACCTCAACCTGTTCTCCAAGCGATCCATGTCTGCAACGGGAGCGGTAAGACACAGAGCGATAGGGACGAGATGAGCTGGAGTGTGTTTGAGGAGAGGCACTCCTCCTACTGTCTGTCTTTTCCCTCTTCTCTCTGCTATCCCTCTCTCCCTGCGAGCCACTGTGTGTTTGAGTGGGTGAAACACTGCCACAGTCCTATAGCCTCCCTTGAGACACTACTTCAAACAGACTGGAGAAGTACTGCCAAGGGTTCACTCGCTGGATATGTGTGTGTGTGTGTGTGTGTGTGTGTGTGCGTGTGCATACATCAGCTATGTGTGAACAGTGTCTATATCCACAGATGCTCTCTATGCCTCTGTGTTCTTTTGCACTTTTGTCTACTCTTATAGTTTCTTTTCTAAATTCAGTGCATTACATATACACAAATTCTAAAACATCAAAGTGGCACTTGAGTCATCAAACTCACTCACTTTCTCTCTTCCCTAAATACACATGATGCTCGTACAGAAACACATACACACACACAGACAGACATAATTAAACAAATCCATGGTGTCTATTAAGCATGAAGTCCTCCCTGCTGTGCGTAACATATTAAAACCCTGTAGCCCCCCGTGGATGGTGCTCTGTGTGTGTGTGTGTGTGCGCGCACGCGTATGAGATTGCTTGTGTCACTTTTTGTGGGCTTTAAACAGGGAACACAGGTTCTTTTGCATACATTGCTCTTATCTTATGTTCTATTTAGTACTTGGCAATTGCTGGTGAGCAAAGGCAGTGGGGGCCTTGAAGCAATATTCAGCCCTAAATAAAAATACTTTAAAGAGAGCAATAGCAATGAGACAAGCTTCACTATATTTCAGTATGTGCCATTATACTCAAACAGTGATGCGTACTGTGAGCAATGACAAAAAAAGAGAGGAGAAACTGATTTACTGACACAGATACACTTTTTGCTGTTATTACTGAATGTGAAAATTCTATATTTTGTGCTTCAATTGTAAAGTACAAAACCCGTATCCTCCACCGCTGCCTCTCCTACAGTGGAACTCTTATTCTCTTTTTCTTTCTCCCCCCTTCTGCTTTCACTCAGACTCCCGCTCTCTGAGGAGCACAGCGACATTCGTGCCACTTCTCACCAGGTATATTTGCATATTTGTATTCTTCTTTCTCGTCCTCCTTACACACTTCTCCACCAGGTCTTCAGACATTGCGTTGGCTTCCACTGTGTCATAGAGTAGAAAAAAAAAAGTCTTTTGTCTTCTCCATAAATCATTGAATCACTTGGCCCCAAGACACACTGCTGTCTTGCTCATACGATATGAAACTGCTAGAGCTCTTAGATCATCTGGAGCTGCTTCGTTTGCTGTTCCTAGAGCAAGAACAAAGATTAGCAAATCATCATGTAGTTACTATGCTCTTGTGGGACAAATTACAAAAGGATCTGAGGCGTAAACTTCCATGCATGTATGCGTGGATGATACTATTTCTTATTATGTTTGACATTGAAATGGACTCTTTAAATGCCTTTCCCAAATCTCTCTTATTTGCTGTAAATATTTTGAGTTAAAAAAAAAATTAAAAATATTTTTTGTATGTACAGTATAAGTTATGTTGTATAAATAAACTTGCCTTGTTCTCATCATCCCCATTTAGCTTTTTCCATCAGCACTCCCTATCGTTTTTTTTCCCTTCTCTCCATCTATCCATCTGTTCCTTTTCATCCTCTCTGCCACTCCATCTCCTTCTCTGTAGAAGAAGTGGGAAGTCTACCTGCTGGATAATCCTGCATTACATCCTTAATCCCCTAAACGTGTTCACACACACACACACACACACACACACACACACACACACACACACACAAGCACGCACACCTTTTCGTACATACAAACACAAAGCTAAACAACAGATGCACTTGCTCCAGGCATTGCACACACCTGCATGTACCTTCATATGTCTCCAAATACTGCATTATTAAGTGACAGATATGAAAGAATTTGATTGTACTTTTAATTATTTTTCTTTATACAGAAGACATACTGCTGAAGCCTATATATAAAGTGTGGTTTTCTGTGCTGTGACACAGAGGGTCTGACAGTGGGCTGGCTAAGAATATCTTAAAACAAAACCAAACAAACAGGCATACAGAAAATGAGTTTGAGGTGTATGTGCCTGCATGTGCATATGTGCGCGTTCTCTAGTGGGCGAAGGGCAAAAGGTGAGAGAAATGAGAGTGACAGAAAATAAAAACAGTGTAAGAGACGGAGAGGAAGCAGTGGGTGAGAAAGCTGGAGGATGAGTAAAGGCAGAGGGAGTATGGAGATCTCCGAGCAGTGGTTCTCATTAACAAGTGTCTCCAGGGTCCAGTCGCTTGGCATTGATTTGTTTAAAATCCAGAGCTTAGTCATTGACAAGCTTGGCGTCCTCAAGTCCCTGTCAAACCCAACAAGTGCACAAAGCGTGCACAAACCGGTCCAGCAGACAATGACGAGTCAAATCACACATACTTTGATACTTGAATTTTTTGTTTCCACATTACTGTGTACTGAAGTCAGTGAGTCATCTCAGGAAATCATGTCTAACATAATGATATTTTTAAAATAGAAATGATGAAATGCTTTAAACAGGCATGAAAAAAAATCCTTCTAATTTCTCCCATGTGCCTGTCTGGTTTCACATACTCTGGATTCTAGTGCACTTGTGTCTGAATGCGTATGTGTGCTTCTAGCTGAACAGACTATGAATAGAGGCCATAGTCAATCAATAGCCATCTACGGCCAGCCTTCACAATGCTAATGGGACTGTGCAAGAGCTGGCATCTGGCCAGTACCATCACTGCAGCATCAGTCTGAAAGCTCACATGCACACACGGACAAACAGGCAGAGGAAAAGGTTAGAGAGACGAGAGGTGAGAGTCACAAAATGTGTCAATATGAGAGACAAAGAGAGAGAGTGAACACAGTGAGGGAAAGGAACACACATACAAAGAGATGAATGTGCTGTGTGGCATTGTTTATGTGATCAAGAATGATCGATGGAATCATTTCACTGCCTCCTCTGCCCTGCTGCATGGCCCATCTCTCCTCATCTCCCCCTTAAGCACTGGTCATTAAGAGTGCGTGCACACACCCACACACCCACACACAAACACATACACATGCATGCATACGCACATGCAAACAATGTCAAGACTGAGTTTCACTTTGTCATCATCCCTCTGGCAAGGTCACATTGGCCTGTCTCCTCAAAACACACCTTCTATTTAGTGCGGCAGCTGGAGACACTGTCTGGGGAGCTAGTGTGTGTGTGTGTGTGTGTGTGTGTGTGGCCACATGTGGGTTTATTTATTTAGACATATGGATTAGGATGAGAGACATTAAGGCTGGTAATGTGCAGCAGGTCAGCTGCTGTGGTCAAAGGGCACTGATGAAGGCCCTTAAATGGTATCAAGTACAGCAACTTACTTACTGGCCTATGTTGCTGACAATACCATATGTTTCTACATGGTAAATACATTTATTGTAATCATGAAAACGCATAGATGGGGACCCATTCTGAAAATTTTTGTCCACTCCACCATAATTCCTAACTCGGCACCTAAACTATAGACTTACAAAGTGGTATAAGTCCTTTCAGAGTCATCAAATGGAAGATACTGTGCTGCAGTATCTGCTGAGTGGAACCCCACTGAGCTGTAAATAGGCCTACACTGTGACCGAATACCAAAATGGGATAAAAGAAGGAAGTCGTGATGTTTTTTGCATTTAATCACGTCCTTGTGGAAGTCAGCATGTTACTTTGAGGTAATTGAAGGAAAAGTGAAAAAAAAAAACAAAACACCTTAGCTGAATGTGTGACCAACCTCACAAAATTGATGGACGGCTAATGCACCTTTTTCAGAAGGGTCATCACTCTGAGTTCATCAAAGTAATTTGAAAGTAATAAAACTAATTCCATAATGCAGTACTGTCTGCATGAAGTCCTTGCTATGATTTAAAGGACACATGTAATCGATACAATCTCTCTTAAAAATGGATGTGACAGCAGCAAAGGAAAATAGCCTATTTCTTTATACTCTCTTGTTGATTTATTTCCACAGTCCTGTCAGATGAACTCTAGGACCCCTTCAATGACAGCATGAAACACGTTCGTTTGACAGCTGAATGGCATTTAACAATATCAGTCAATAATGTTTTCATATAGCTAAACAACCAGTGTTCAAGTCTGTTTGGTCATGTGTAGTCATACCATTTGGATTAGCAGACGCTGAATGTTTCAGCCATTCATCCGATGCATTTATCTTCACAACCTTTAATCCATTATTTTTAGTTAATTATTTTAATTGTTTACCTATACTTCCAGTTACATCACCATTTATCTATTTAACCATTTCTGATGACTTTTCTGATGATCATTTCAACAACATTGCATTGTTTTGCATTTTGCAATTTGTATTGTTGTAAATTGTTTCACCCTCTCTGAACGGATGCTGTCTCTCCAATAGCAAACAAAGAGCATAATACTCTTGTGTCCAATAACACTGACATTTCTTTTGAATCAAACATCTTTTTAATCAAAAATATTAGCTACTCTCTGATCTATCCACTTGCAGAATTTCCCACTGTGGTACAGCTATACGCCTGTTTGGGAATCAGTGCTGCAATGCATGCCCTGACACAACAAAGGCAGAGACAGAATTTCACAAGGACAGCTCCTCCACTAACAGAAGGATTTCTACTTTTGGTTAGCAAAACCATCTCCCTTCCTGTGCTTGTGAAACAACCCTACAGCACATTTGACCTATTTCTGCTCCACAGGCAGCACAGCAAACTCCCAGACTCTTTACAGCAGAAGCATCACTCTTTGAAATTGCCGGATGCAAACTCTATAACGTGTGAGGTATTGTCCTCTCCCCATCCCTTAAAATCGGTTTCACATCTGTCGCGACATGACTGCATGGGAGGCAGCCAGTAGCTGGCAGGGCAGAGTGACTCACAGTCTAGGGCAGGAGGAAAGGTAGTCTCTCTCTTCCTTTTTTATGCTAATAACATGTACCTGAGGAGAGTGTTTGGGAGAAGAGAGGCAAAGCTGCAGAAGAGAGAACAAAAGAAGAGGTGAAGAGTTCAGGAAGCTGGAGTCAGTGTTTTGGGGAGAAGGATATTAAAGATGAAGGGAGGTGCTGTGAAGGAGGAAACATGGACGGGAGGTAACAGCAGCAGAGAGGCAGAGATAGCAGAGAAATGGGGGAACATTAGATAAGATGAAGAATGGAATAGAGAATGGTTAGTCGGGTTTCGAGTTTACAAACAACGACGTGATGAGTCAATGCGTCAGTGCTGTCGCTGCTCGCCCAGAAGGTATAATGAGGCCGTGCAGATGAACGATGGCATGCTATAACAAAACCTCCTTTCCAGCAGAAATGCTGGGATCAATTTGTCACTTCAGCATGACTGTAATTGTGACACTTTCATCTGTCACATAGTTAGCTCTGGCATGGATCGATCACTTAGAGTGGTAGCGTTGCATAGCTAACAAATCTAACACTGCATCTTACGTAGCTGCTCTGATTGAGTATATTATGGTTCTTGCTTAAAGGAAAACCGAAAGGCGAATGAAGCTGATGAATAAATGTAAAAATATTCCACTTCTTCGTTAATATGTGGTGTAAAGTAAGAGAAAGGATGTAAATTAACTGCAATGTCAGCTTTTGTTTTCTTTTCCTTTTTATGAACTGGCTTTTAATATGGAAACAGAAAAAGCCAGAGATAAGAGGACAATGACTAGACAGTGTCAGTTTTGGATGGAGGGCTGGTTAGAGATATGAAGGGAGTGGGATGTGTTGGGGTATAGGTGACACACATGGCAGCGCCACATGCAGATGGTACACATGGATGAGCAGCCAGGGTAGTGAAGCATAAAACCAGCCAGCTCGCTGATCAGAAACACACACACACACACACACTCAAAAGCACGCTGAGAACACCAGTTAGCTTGCCAGCCCTTTACTCACCCAAATCACCACTGTGAAAATTAATACCTCCAACCGTCCATACAAAAACCAGCCCCACACTCTATAGCAGACACCCACACCCACCCACCCATCCACACACACACGCACACACAAGAAATCAATAAGTGCATTAAATATTAACATAGAAAAATGCATCCATAAAATTTGCGAGGAAACCTTTTTAAAACATTTTTGCTTTTAAAGTCTGTTCAATAAAAACAGTCTGAGATCCCAACATTTTAATATCAGCCGTTTCATTCTCAACGATTTCCTTTGTTTTTCCATTTCCTTTTCTTCAAAAGTGACTCTAAAACTGAGATTGACTGCTGTTTTTCTATCAGCATGACATGCACACACACACACACACACACACACACACACACACACACACACACACACAAGGCCACACACAAGTGCTCACCTGATGAGAGATGGGATAGACTGAAGAATACAAACTGGAATTACTGCCTCACAGGTTATATGCTTACGGTCATGTCGCAGTTTAAATGCATGTCTGTTCAGACTCATACAAAATATGTAGTGAAGACTTTGAAGAAACGTAATAAAATGTATTAAGTGTATTTTAGTAAAATGGAAGTTATCATTATATTGATGATTCAAGAGAGAGCTTGGTCACAGTGAAGCTCAGTATCAGTAAAACCAATGAGCTTGTGGGGCATTAATGCTGTGTGTGTGCAAGTTCATCAAGAGAAGCAAAAAACAGTCAGACTCGTTTTATGCCTTCACGTCTTGGCCAATAGAGCTGATTCTGATAGAATACATACAGCCTTCAGATTGTAAAAGCTGGATGCTTCACACATATCTTCAACTTGGCAGCACAGAAGTTATGTACAATCAGTTTCAAGGAGGGCATTCAAGATTAGTGTCACCAGTTCAATATCTGTGAGAAATATGATCACAATCTAACCTTTTGTTCCTGAGTTGCAGAATGACCAAAACAAGTGTTTTTCAGAACATTATGATGTAACAATGTTCAAATTTGACCTTTTGGATATAAAATGTCATCACTTCGCTTTATCCTTTTAGAAATCTGTGTGAAATTTTGTCTCGATATGAATTCCTGAGTTATGGTCAAAAATGTGTTTATGTGATGTTACAATGACCTTGATGTCTGACCAGCAAATTCTAAGTCAATCAGACGGTGTCTGATTTGAAGAAACACCCTCAATGCATTTCTGGGATGAGGTGTAAATGCTGATGGAGAGAAAACTCAAAAACATAATGCTGCTGGCCATGGATGCAGCCAGTGCACTGGCACAAAAGCACAAGCCCCTTTTCTATGATCTTCAACCACACACACACAAGGCCATCAAACCACACATATTATACACAAACGCTCAGGTGCTGACAGCCATACATACAATAAAGCATGGTGCTTTGGGAAGGACACAGGGGGCTGAAAGCAATCTTCCAACTGACCTTGAGTGGTGAGGACAAAATGTGTGATGAAAAAACCCAATGCAAGGAAAAGGAGTGAAATACATAATCTATCTCCACTGGCAGAGGGAAACAAATGCTTTCACTGAGATTGAGGACACATCGCCCTCACTCATCAACACACACATGCACGCACACACACACATTTTGGCTTAAAGAACACTGGATGGAAAACTGAAAGCAAAGAAAAACTCATTTTCCTAAAGCGGGAGGGGAACAGAGAGACAGGAAAGTGAAGTAGAGAAAGAAGATGATGGTGAATGGAGAGAAGTGGTGGGTGGAAAGAAAAGAGGAGTCGGTAAAGAGGCCAAAATAGGTGGAAACAAGGACAGAGAGGGAGACAGAGACAGATGGAGTAAGGAGAGGGACGTGAGAAAGAGAGATGACTGCTAGTGACCGGCCTTTGTAGATCACTGTCGTTGTTCACTTTTGAGTCAGCTTTACTGAGGCGAAGTCTTAATGACTCATGGCTCAATACTCTGCATAATCAAGCTAAGCATGTGTGGGTCTGTGTGTGTCGGCGTGTGCATGTGTGTGAGCGTACAAGCCACTAGTCTTGTAACAGAGAACTTTATTACCATCTGTTCCCACACATGCTTATTTGTTTAGCCGTGACACGCACGTCTTCTTCAATCGCTGTGCTATTTTTTTTCCTCTCTCCCACTCTGCGTCTCTTCCAATCACCTCTCTTTTTGTGTCCTCCACTCTACTCCATGTCACCCCTCCATGTGAAGGGGTGGTATTCCAATAAATACAGTCCGATCAAAAATCATGGCTATTATCTCAGTGGCTTTCTAACTACCTCCCTCATCATTCTGAAATGGAATCATACTCCAGCCATTTTAATCAAAGCTCGTGTGTGTGTATGTGTGTGTGTGTGTGTGGGTGCATATGAGTGTGAGCCTCAGTACCTGTAGAGGCCATTAGGTGGAGCTGGTGCCTGAGAGAGAGAGATATGGAGAGACAGAGACGCAGGATGGATAGCTGAATGACAGTGAAGCGAAGGCTCACTCTTTTCTACCTGTTATGACCAATTTTTCTGGCAGTATGTTTTTAAGGCATCCAACAGCGTGTTCTAGGCTGGAATACTTGGGTCCAGGAGCATCAATTATTCACGGTGCAATGACTATCACTTGGTGGTATCAGTGTGTTATTGGATGTAGGCACCACACACAAGAAAAAAAAAAAAGGTCGGAAAATTTTTTGTTACTCGCTATTATTTATGCAACCTTGACTTTTAGAGCCACAAAACACCCAATATAAAAGAGACGTTTACTCATGCCATATATTATAATTAGTCAGAACAGGAAAAGCAGAGCTGTGGCTAATAACATTAACAATGTCCCAGGAAGCCATACCAGTAAGCAAGCTGCCACAATACCAAATTCCTCGATTTGGATCATCTTAATGGAATGAAGCTATCGTTAGTGTTATTCATTACACCTTCTATGGCATGTGAAAATGCTTGCAGTGAAAAGAGCAAGAGGTGAAGACAGACAGACAGAGAGAGAGAGAGAAAAGAATAGAACAGATTTGAGCCTAAAGTTAAACCAAATTTAAGATGAGAGGACAAGTGACATTTACATTCACACATTAATCAAGAGGAGCCCCTTTTGATTATTACTTTTAAAGAGGATCAGGTTGGTGGTAGTGGTAGTGGTGGTGGTGACTGTGAAATTCTTCACAACAAGATTCAGGCACTTCAAAAAACCCAGGAGCCCTCCCAGATTTGTGAAAACAGACAGACATGTGTCACACGGGCACCTGTGCAACCACAGATCTTGCTGGCAGTTCAGAAAAAAGGGACGGTAGCCTGGAGGAAGGGCAGGTGTCCACAGATGGAGCTCTCTCTCCTGCTCTCTCTCTTTCACTGCCACAGATGGACCCAATCACACCTATTTCTCTCTCACATGCCCTATAGCTGCATAATCAGCGTGAGTGTGTGCGCCCGTCTGACTTGTTTATTGTCACACAGAATGGGTGTCTCCTGAATGAGTCTCGAAATACGCAAATGTCTAGCATGGTTTTAGCCTACAGCAGAGCTAATGTGGTATTTACTGTGTGAAGCAGTGGCTACTATAATGTGGAAATACCAGATTTCTATCAATCTATCAGTCTGTTAAAGCCAAAAGTGCAAGTTACAGTTAATGTGTGTGTTCAGTGAGATGTGCACAATCCTTAAAATGTGCACCAGTATTTCAGAGCATTGAATCAAAATGAAAACTAAGATTGAGTGTCTGCTGGTTCAGAAAAACATTTGATTTCATTTCATATTTGCATGTCTGGTGACAGCTGAACACGTGTGAGGTGGCCTGCAGAGGGTCTATCTGTCTCAGATGGCAGGGGGTCCCGTTAGCCAATGGGACCACCCGCTCCATAAAGCAGGAAGTGAACCACCGATCTGTCATCTGTCTTCATAAACCCACCAGTCAGGACCCTCCTAATTAGTCACCATGGAAACCATGGCTAATTCCCCGGTCTGCCATGCCAATCACGTCCTGTCTGTGGCAGCAATCAGAAAGGCACATTTATCCACCGCTGGGCTGGATCCGTGTAACAGATGTGTGTGTGTGTGTGTGTGTGCGTGTGTTGGTGGGTGTCTTTGTGAGAGTACATGTGTGGGCAGTTCAGGGAGCTTGTGTTTGTGAGCTTGTGAAAGGCCTGTATTTCCTTAGACAATGTTGCCTTTATGTTTTCGGGGAGGGAAAAAAAAACCCATATTACGCCTGTCTAGCTTGTAAATTCGTAACATTTGTTCAGACAGGCAGATGTGTTGGAGTTGCTGTGAGGGGTGTGTGCCATGTTGTGATTGTCTGTGGAAACTGTTTGATTAGCTTGACGAGTGCTAGCAATCCCCTCACACCCACAAAGCAATCAAACAACTATTATATGACACGCACACAAGCACAAATACACACGTAGATACAGACACAGAGATATACCGTACACACACTTAACCTTTTTCCTGAGGTCAAACTGATCTGTCAAACAACACAACCCCTGCTGTTCTTAAGCAAGCTGCATTTTCGCACAATGAGTTCACAACAAATCAGACCATTTTGATTTTTAAATTAAATCCAAATCACATCTAAATATTCAATCAATTAATCAGCATTGAATTAGAAAGGCAAATCCCTAGAAATAACGGTGCAAGTACTGTGGAACGACAGGCATGAATAAATTATAGATTAGAGTGGAACAGGGGCAACGCGTGTGTCGTCCATTTCTTGCCATCAGCTACGTGTCAATCACTGTAATTACCATCAACTAGAATGTGCTCACCAGAAAGCTGGGGGCTGACACACAAGGGCGAACTTACGCACACACCAACTTCAAATCAATGACCAACAAACACACACACAGACTCACACATGAACAGCACATACTGGCATTCACGGATGCCAATCATAACTTCAAGCGCACATCAAAGCCAAGTTCTAATCAGATGTATGCCGTTTGATCACTGCCACCACCTCCACCTCGCATGCACACGCACACACACACACTCCATCGTGTGTGTATATAACCTACATTACAGTGAGGCACTGGAATCTCCCAATCTCGCATAGGTTGAAAGAATGAAAAATAATTCAAGACAGTTTTCCGTTGGAGCGTGTGTGTGTGCGCCTGACTCTGTATGGTCCAGTTACAGCGATGCTCTATTGTTCCTTACGTTGCTGTCTGGAGAGAACATAGCGCAATGCCTCTGACTGCTGTGGTGACAAAGAAGTATCCGAGGGTCTTACCTGTCTCATGAGAGAGGGTCTTGGTTCTTCCTGTGTTGCCTGAGTGATGCATCTCTCCGTGCTTGTCTCTGTTTCTGATTAACCCTCTGCCCTTATCTCCTCTCCTCCACACTCCACTCCTCTCCGCTCCCTTACCAGTCCTCTTTTCTTGACTCTCAATCTTTTGCGCCCTGTTTTCTTCCTTTTGACAAAGTCCTTGTTGCCTGTCGTCTCTCCCTCCCTTTCTGCTGTTCTTCACTCTTGTTTGCCTTTCTTCTCCCCTCTACGCCTGTTTGCAGCGAGCTCTGTGAAGCACAATCTGCTAGCTGAGTGCCGGAACACCGCACAGGAGGAGAGAGAGTGAGAGATCGAGCGGGAGCAGCGAGAGACACACACACACACTCACGCAGTGAGGCTCGACACACTTGCGCACGTGTAGCTGTTGCACTGCAGAGAAAAACGCCACACACCAAAACACCAAAGGGAAAAGGATGAGCACTGCTTTTCCCCTTTTCCAGGAAACTGCACGTCTTTTTGCCTTCCTAATGTTTCTAGTCCTCAGTCCTTTTATTTTCAATCCGTCACAGATCAAGGCCAGCTCAGGCACAGGGGATCGGAGGGATGAAGAGAGTGAAGAAGAGTGTGCCTTTCAGCCTGTGGCAGGCAAAGCAGAAGAGAAGGAGAGCTGTGGCTGTGACTCCATCCTCCATCTGCCCACAGCTGAGACTGAGAGCAGACTCACCACACAAACACACATACGCACACACACGTTCTCTCTCTCTCCCTCTCCTCCTCTCTCTCTTTCTCTCTCTCTCTCTCTCCCCCAGTAGAGCCACACCACTGAGATGGAGGGGGAGGAAGCACGATGGTACGAGCTAACGAATGAGCCAAAGGGAGAGAGAAAAAGGGGTAGGGATGAGACAGTGAAAGAGGGAAAGCGTAGTGGTAGATAGTAGGAGGAGGAGGAAGAGGTGGCAACAAGGGCGGGAGAAAGCAACGGAGCCCACGAGCGCTAGAGAATGAGAGAGTGACAGAATCATAGGAATGTGACAAAGCATGCACCTTAAAGGCAAAGGGGAAAGAGAGAGAGAGGAGAAAATGATAAAATGACATATAGGAGACATGAAGGAGTGGGAGGAGAGGAAAGGATGAGGCAAGGTGGATAGAGACAAAAGACAGGGTTTGAGGGTAGAAGGAGAAAACAGCAAAGCGGTGAAGCAGAGACGGAGGAGTGGGAGGGGGCAGGGAGGGAGGAAGGGCAGAGGACACTGCGGCGATGAAGCCCGTAATATGTCAGATCTCACATGGGCGCGCTCGCATCCACATCATGTCCCTAAATAGGGAAAGATCAATGTCAAACAATGCAGGAGGATGGCAGCCATAGAAACAGCCTCTTTTAACAAAACTCTTGCCCTGAAACCAAACATCAACCTCACACACCATCAAATAGAACAGAAATCTATTTCACTTTTCATTTTGGGATAAATGAAAAATGTTTTTTTTCCTCTGACAGAAAGCCATGGATAAAATGGAGACATAAAACATCAGACTATCTGGATTAAGAGACTAAATCATAAAGGTCAGTTTCTCCTTCTGTCTGTCCCCTCACAGACTCAAGCCACCAGCTCAGGTGGCAGGTTACCAGGTGACTGAAGGTCCTAACAGTGCCCAGCAGAGGGCAGACATCATGTCACCCATCAACCAACAGGCTGAGGTCATGTCTGGCTCATCAACATGTTGAAAGTTTAACATATTTGTACATTACTGAAAACATTGATCAACATTCAAGGCATATGACACATCGCTTAAGTCACTTTAAGACGTTATGCACTTAGACAGCAATGCATTTCCAAAACTGTTCATCATTTAGTGTACATTGACGGTATAATTCAACATGACTAAGAAGAATGATAGTTGAACAGCTTGATTGATTTGATTGATTTTTCCTATTATTAGACATAATGAAACAAATGCAAACAGTAGGTTGCTAGAAGCCACAAAAGAAAAATGCTGAAACAGAAAGAAAAGCATCGAAGAGTGAAAAGATAACAATACACGCACACTCACAGGGACTGAACCACAGGTATAGAAGGAGATGAGCGGTAAAGGCCAACCGGTGAGCCACCGCTCCAGAGGGCTGCTGTCAGCCTCGTTTTCTACCTCTTCATGTGACATTCTCAGACCCCATCTATCATGCTCAACGAGTCACAGATGCACACAATATGCCCAGTGTGCACGCACGTATGTATGTGTAGACCAAGAGCAGTACACAGACAGACACACACAAGAGCAGCTACACGCTCCCTTGGCGCACACACATACACACAGTTCCATACACAGGTGTTGAGGCTCAATTTACAGCAGAGGGTGGGGCAAGGGGGGCAGAGAGGGGAGGGGGTGGTTTGCAGCTATGATGTCATCATATTAAAGTTGAGAGCGCGGCCCAGGTAGAACCAGCGGGAGCGCAGGAGGAGACGCAGGATTACTAGATGAGGTTCACGTCAATTTGTCATGAGTCTGACACAGAAACAAATTGCTTTCTTGACAACACCTTGTAATACTCCATCATGCACACATACACACGCATACACGTGAGCTCCCGTGCATATGCGCATGTACAAACGCATGCACAAACGCAAAGTGATATCTTTTCTCTTGCAGGTTATTCATCAATGCCATTCAGCGTCATTATACTTGACATATCTGTATAACCATATATATTAGCTGTACTGTATATGTGAGCTACACAGAAGCTTACGCTCAGGGTGATTCACTAGAGTCCATTTAACCTGCTACATTCCAGTATGGAAGGCAATAGGCCAGAGGATGTAAAGAGAAGAAGAAAAAGAAGGATGTATTAAAGGAACAAGAAAGAGAGCACATGTAAAGGTCATACAGACTAAGATGAGCAAGGACGGTGTGGAAAAGTATGAGACCTCTGCTTATTAGGTGTATTATGCAAATTTACTCAATCTCTCCCACCATTTCTTCATCTAATTATTACACTCTAAGGTTCATGTTGGGTTTCTAAAACCCAAGCTCTTTTTTTTCAAGTTTTCCACTGCCTTCGCCTCACAATCCCTTTTTTCCCACAGTGACATTTTTTGTTCTTTAGCCCCTCTTACGTCTGCCTCTTCCCATTCACCTTCTTCCTCCTGCTTCTCCTTCTTCTACCTGCCTCCTGAACTAAGACACCAAGGGAGAGCGGCTGAAGGGGGGATAGAAGGAGACAGACAGAGGGAGAGAGAGAGAGAGAGAGAGAGAGAGAGAGAGAGAGAGAGAGAGAGAGAGAAGGTGGAATATATGGAGGGGGAAGGTGTGCCCCCATGGGTTCAACACGGTCATTTATCATGATGCTGAAAGCTTAAGAAAAGACTAGTTAACCTTTACAGCTGATCCCTGTGAGACGCAGGAAAAAACACAACCCAGCAAAACACCTTCAGGAGAACAGGTACATTACGTGCACGCACACAAACTCACGCAGACGCATGCATGAATAGCCCTTGCAGTAGGCCTCCGAATCCAGAATTGATAGCAGTGAAACTCGTTCTGCAAAAAGCGAGCGCAGGTTCCCACTTTTTCACCCCTTCCCCCTCCAGCTCTCGCTCTTTTCCCTCAGCGAAAAGCCGTGTTGTCTCCATGGTCCTTTTCCTTCCCTCCTTCATCCCCCCATCCTTGTCATGCCCACACCCTGCCAGAGTAATTAATCACCTTGTGCTAATGAGCTATTAACTAATGACAGATTGACATGCCTCTGCCTGTGTGCGCATGTCTGAGTTTGTGCCGGTGTCTCTGCGCAAGCATGTGTGAGTGTCGCCAGAGCCACCCTTGGCACACTAATGTGATTAATAAGGTTAAGCTCTTATTAGGGAGGGAGCACAAGGAGTATGAACACACATAGACACACACACACACACACACACACACACCTGCAGATACAGAAGCCAACATCCAACAAATTCAAAATACCACAAATTGAATGACTGATGTCTGCCTGCTATGAGTCTGAGCATAAATAAAACTCGACCAAAGAAAAAACAATATCAGACACTTTATACTATATACTCTTCCATAAACCAATCACATAAAAAAAAATAGGAAAGCACGTCGCCACAACCTGAACTGAAAATGTGCTTCTAATGAAAACCTACAAGCCTGTTGTTGCTGTTACTTTGTTAACGTTTTCAGGCATTTGTTGACACTTTTACACTAATTCAGCAGATGACTCATTCAAGCCCGTGGAAAACTTCTGTCAGCTGTTCGTGACAGAATAAAAAAGAAAGAAAGAAAAAAAAAGAAGCAAAACAAAATAAATAAATAAAAGAGTACACTCACTCTCAACACCCCTCCAACTCACCCTCCAGATTGGTTTCAGTGCCATGGATAGCTACACAATGGCACTTTTTCATGAACAAATTTGAAATGTCCTTACAACAATGTCCTTGTTTCTGAGCACAGCGTGATACTTTCCTTCTTAATAGTAACACTCACATCCTAATAGACTGTGTACCAAACAATTTGAGTGTAAAAGTATATCAAACTGTAACACAAATAGGAAAGTGTTGCCTGAGACAGGTGGTTATAGTAGATGCCTGTACCTGGAGGCTGTTTCGTCAGATGTATTGGACTCTAAAGCCTCTGCTTTCCCATTCCAAGAGAAATGTAGTTACAGCAAGATCATTTGATACTCAAGAGGATCCTTGCACTACATAATAGGGAGTCTAACCTAGCAGCACGTGTGCATTCATGCGACTGTGTGTCTGTACAGTGCATGTGCCAGCACATGCCCTGTATGCGCCTCTGTGTGTCTCTGACCTAACAGTGTGTCCCTCTGGAGAAGTTTTGGCGCATATGAGACTCATTTGCATTCTTGCAGCTCTTTCATTTTTTCTGTGGCTTTAGAAGTGAACAGCTGCTTAATGGTCATAGCTCTTCAGAGACAGGACATTGGGAAGCACAGAGGGGGTTAGCCAGGGTTTCTGCACTGCCAAACACACACACACAGATGCCAGCCACTCACATGCACACTGAGGTACACACCAGGTAAAGCCTGCTTCAGCTATGGTTCTGAGAGTGAGATGTGACTATTTAGCAGCTGTTTTCCTTCCCAAAAGTGACTTTGGAGGCTTTTCACACTGTTGAATTTAACTACGATGGAAAACAAAGCAAGCCACACATGCTTTATACTGTAGCTGATGTGACAACAAGAGAGAAAAATCCTTCCTTCTCTCAGTATGGCAGAAACAATACAGATGTTTGAATTTGTGCTGATGTACAGAGTAAGCTTCATTTTAGGAGAACTCCAAATTCCAAGCAAGAGCGTGAATGCATAACATCAACTCTACACAACTGAAATTATTGAAATCCTGCATTTTTAGAGGAAAGACGGATGAATGGAGGTATGGAGCAACAGAGGATGTTCCTAAAAGTTGATTTAAAAAAGCAAAAAAGGGGACTGAGGCTGGATTTTTGGGGCATCAGTGTTTTCTCTAACTCTAGAGGATCTCACAAATGCAAATAAGCAATATGAACCCTGCATCAGAAACAAACCACATCAAATAGCCTTCATCTCCGCACTCACTTGACTGTTTGAGTTGAGGGAACAGCACAGGCACACGCAGATGGACTGTGTTTCATGAAATGCCAAAAAGAAAGGATTTGGTGAAATAAAAGAGGAGTAAGAGAAAGTTATCTCCTCGCGCTGGAAGGAGGGAAGAGCCATCCTGGTTGCCCTCCTCAGCGGGGAAGTTCACGTCTTGACCCTCACATCTCTGAGATGACTCAAATGTCCTCTTGACAAAGCAGAAGCAGGCCAATACAGAACACACAAGGGAACTAGATTGATTGATTGATGGGTTTTTTTGACCCACAAACCACTGCTGTTTGGTTCCCAAAGCTATAAAAAAAATGAAATCTTGAAATTTGTTTGATCTAATATTTAAAAAACAAACAAACAAAAAACAAACTATTAATTAAATGTGGCTGTTTTGACTTAACTAGGATAAAAACAGAGACATGCTGAGGATGGCTTAATAATAAATTGTCAGATTACAAAATTATTACAGTTTGGTTTAAAAGGAATACATCATAACAAACACGTATAAAGATTCCTTTGATTTCTATGAGAAAGTCTGATTCTGTTAAGGGACCCTGTGCCCTCTCTTGAAGGTCAATAAACTTGCTGAACATTGTTTCATCATCTGCATGCTTGAATAATTTTTTCAAATTTTATGAGAGTTGCTTATGAACTGAAAGATGGTGATCATTTTTTCTTAATACTCTACATTAGTGACTGGGATGGAATTGGTCGGACTGTTTGGATTTCTGTTAATGAAGGTTTATAACAGCCACAAATGTCATTTGAGAGGACAACATACAGCAACACTGTTGTCAACACTCTTTGTTTGTAAATGAAACAAATTAACATATTTTTATTCATGCATAGCCAACATATAATATTAACATAAAATGAAGTAATTGCTTATTTGAAAAAATAGCAATGCTTTGTGATCATTTACACATCATACCAGCTTAAACAAATGTCCAAATCTGTTGGATTTGTTTCCATATCAACATGTGTGGTTTTAAGAAAGCCAAAACAATTAAAAAAAAAAAAAAAAGAGAAAAAAGAAAAAAAAAATTAATATCAAACATAGAGACAAATGACTTCCAAACAACACAGACATTGTGGGCCATAGAAGTGCCAGGTAAATAAATGCCTGGAGACATGGAATAGAGATGGAACATACAGGCAGAAGGAGAAAGCTAGCTCAAACACAAGGATAGATGGGCTTATAAGTTTCTCTTTTCTACCTGATAAAAATGATGAATTCCTCTATGGGGAATTTAATCAGACTCCAACAAAGCATACATACAGACACTGCTACAACAAACCCGTCATGGGTAAGTAAACAGCACACTACAAACAAATACAAAGCTAGTGTGTATCCCTGTGTGACATGAAAGTGCACAAATAATGTCTCAAATTATGAGCTGGAGAAAAAGTTTTTGTGTCCATCCATAAACACACATTATAGTCAATAAATTCACTCTGTTTTTGAGGAAAACACATATTCAACGAGAGACACACAGTAATTAGCTAGGATCCGAAATAGAGAAGCATGCATGTATTTTCCAAGAAGCAGGGACTGATTTCCAGCTAAATTGTGTGTATCTCTCTCTCTCTCTCTCTCTCTGTGTGTGTGTGTCCTTTGGAGGCTCTTTACTCGGCATGAATGCTGCCTCTTTACCAGAATGAAGAGATTACAATTCCTGTGCCATGCAGATCAATATGTACAAGCTATGGCCAAATTAATTGCTTGTGACAATGCAAGGAAGACCAAGGAACTTGTGAGAAGAGGAATAAGCCTTGGATGGAGGAGTGCTGCAGTGTGTGTGTGTGAATATGTGTGTGAGAGAGAGAGGTCATTGTCTGAATGAACTGTGCATGCTTAGAATAGTCATTGTTAGTCAATAAACAATTTCAGCCTGTACATTTACACTAGATGTCCTTGAAATTTCCAAAAAAAAGAAAAAAAAAAATCCAGAAGAGAAGGAATACTGTGTGCATACGAATAGAGAGGGAAATAAAACAGAGTGAGGGAGGGGGACGGAAAAAGGAAAAACAAGTGAGTTTGTGGGTTTTCTGTCATTATGATGGATAGATGGCGAGAATAGGGGCTCCCAGAAGGAGAAGTGTAAAAATAGGATAGCACCTCTCCACTGACACCTCTCCTCTTGGTCCATTTATCCAATCTCTAGTCTCCTATCCCTCTTATTCCCTCCTCCTGCTCTGCTTTCACCTATGACTTCCCCTGCTCTTTCCTTCCTCTCTTGGTGCTGTTGTTCTCTGCTGTTTTCTCAACACTGTCTCCCAGCACTCTTCATCCCTCTTCCCTCCTTTGTGCCCACTTACTCATCCGTTTACACCTACAGCCAACACAGGCAAAAGACAGAAACCCCTCCATCCCACATTTGTTTCCTCCGCGTCACATCACAGCTGTAAAGGCTTTAAAACTTTTTGCTGTGCTGACCCCAGGTGACACATTTATACAGTAAACTTTGACTTTATTTTATGAAAACCCAGGGACTGCTCACACAGCCTCATGTCCTTTCTTTCACGCCTTGCTTTGCATTCATGCTGCTACACAGATTCAACACATTCGAACTAGTGCTCTATGAGGGATACTAATGGAAGCCGTTCAGAGCACCACTTATTGTCCTGTGAGTCTCAAATGCTCAACAAGCCAAACAGCACTGAGACCACTAAGGCAGGAATGGAAACAGTCCTCCACCACTTCGCCCGCGTTTTTGCCCAAGTCTCACTTCCATTCTTGCTCTGTCCTCTCCGATATCTATCACTTTCTCATTCATTAACCACACCCCCTCCTGCCTCACGATCCCTCTGTTCTCTCTTCTTCTCTCTCCGGAGCGGAAAAACAAACAGCTGTCAGGGTCAGACTTGCAGATGAATTCCAAATGACTTTGAAGGGCAGAAGGTCCACCCAACTTTCTCCAGAGAAGTGGCTGGTTACAAACACGTAGACATGAACATGAAAACATGCACACAAACAGCATCAGATAAATGTGACCCGCTCCTTGACCCATTCAGACACTTAGATACACCAGCTTGGAATGCAGCTATTCTTTAAATCAATACTGCATGTTAAGTCAGCCTAATGTCAAGGTGAATGTAGTTTGTGTATGTTTAGAGTAGATCTGTGGGTGTTTATACACTTATCATGTACACAGGTAGGAATATGACTGTACCAGTGGCTAAAGCTTGCTCACATGTGATGACACAGATGCCATGATTCTCAATAAACAAGAGTGGATTGTGCACAGGTTTGCTAACTTCCTCACGGCCAGATTTATTTCACGAGAATCTCCTCTAAACTTTCTAGAGATGTGAGAAGTCAATTTCACCTTCAATGACGCGCCACCCGTGGCTCAATTTGCAGCTCTCGCTGGGTCAAGATGAGTCGATGAATCACTTTTCATCTATCAATCATATCTATGTGATATCTCTCCATCTTGTCTGTTGTCTGAGTAAACTCTCTATCACTGTCTGTTACCATTCATCCATCATGAATAAGACCTTTACATTATTCAGTGGAGCTAAGCAAAGGTTTAATCAAGACATTTAGTGCTCAATTCTTTTCTGCTGTTTTCTCTCTAATGGAGTCGATACTACAGCCTAATATGATTAACCAACAAAACATTAAGGTCATTAACTAGTTGGTCTTGATTGAAGAAGCCGTACAGAGGGGTTTTATGTACAGATGGGTAACAAAACAAAGAAAATGATGCTTAATGTCAATGATGCACTGTTGCCATTTACTGTTAACATTTACAAATGATGTAGCATAACTGTATCAGCTGTTGACACAAATTGCTTCTTTAAAAGTTCCCAAGATCAGCAAATGAATTCAGTAGCAGCTTAGCTTTGGAATTTATGCTACATTCATACAGTTCTGCTCTTGCTCTATTTTGCTTTCATGTCACAAATGAAACACACCAATTAGAGTCGAATTAGATGCAAAATCCAACCAAAATCTTTTCAGATGATTTTGGTCCGCTTGTTTATTTTGAGTTTGACGGACAGATATTGGTTGAACTCAGAACAAGCAGGTGTGAAAGCCCCACATTAAGATCTCTGGCCTCCACAGACCAACAGAAGCACTTCAGTGTCCTGTCGCATTGATTCTCCAAGTTTCTGGAACTCTGGTGGAGTGATGAACACCATTTGTTGGTGTTGGAGAGATGCAAAATCTGCGATAACTTTGGTTGAGATCTAGACACTGTGAAGGCCACAGTGTATGACTCACATCACTTTAGTTTTCATTAAACGATTCAGCTCTGTATAGATGCATCTGAATTGGTTTTTCCTGTAATGTATGTATTGGTAACACGATGTTTGCTTGCTGCAATGTGTCTGGGTATCTGTACATAACATAAAGATGCTTGACTGGATTCAGTCTTAAGGGGAACCAAAAATATTATGAATCATTTTCAAGCCACACATTAAATGTGTACTTGTGTATAACAGAACAGGTTTCAACAATGGCTGGCTTAAATTAATTCACTTTTTAGTACTTGGGTATATGTCAGTGTGTACGTGCCTGCTCATGTGTGTGTTAGTCCTTCCAAGTCTTTGAGTTTTGGCAGTGAGATCAGAGGAAATGTGAGTTGTTGTGTTTGTGAGTGCGTGCATGATTGTGTGTGTGTGACGGGAGAGAGAGAGGGAGAAGGCATGAAAGTGAGATTCTGCTCTGAGACGTTTGATGTCGAAGAACAGCGTCTGCTGTCTGTCTGCCAACTGCCAACCCTCTATCACCATCCCAACACATGGCCTCTGCAAAGTGTGTGCATGTGTGTGTCTGTGTGTGAGTAAATGGACTGATTAGAAAGGGACTTGGCTATGTGTCACTGCTACAGAGCTAGTTAGACTCATAACATGCACCTCACTGTGTGTCACAGTGTAAACGTGTGGGCCCAACAATGCAAAATAGGATTTTGTTGTTAATCACACGACAGAGACAGGGCGAGAGACAAGGGAAAGAGGTGTGTGTGTGTGTGTGTGTGTGTGTGTGCGTGTGTGTGTGTATATGTGCGTGGGTGTATTGGAAGGGGTGCATAATCTCTCAATTTTCATACCTCTCATCCCACACCAGCAATCTTTAGATGGGTCCTTAACATACAGAGTCAAGCACACTTAGGGCTAATTGTTAACTGATGTATACGTGTGGTCGTGGTTCTGTGTACATGTATGTGAATATTTCTATATGTGTGTGATCATGTCTATAGGCTGTGAGCATGACTGTGCCAGAATACCGGAGTACTCGAAAGCCTATTAAATCCATGGCTGATATAACACACACACTAGCCCTGTTTTCATCTATGTCTGCAACTTTGCCAGAGTAAAATAAATAAACACAGAAAATATATACTGGTATATAAGAACAAAAAATAAGAGATTTGAAAGTAACTGAGAAAGCAAATGAAAGACAATGCCTTCTATATTTGCCCTCAGAAGGCCATAGGATGCTTTCAGGATTAATTTTAGTTCCACTGAAAAAACCGAAAAGATCCAGCAGATGTGTGAAGAACTGAAAGACGGGGGAACAAAAGCAATGAAAGAGAGAATGGAGAAGAAAGACGGAATGGAGTCTGTTCAAAAAGTCAAACACTTGTCTTTGACTCACTCACAGACATGCATGCCTACGCAAACTTAGGCACGAACAAACAAAACAAAACAGTGATAGAGGTACTAGCATGTGTGCGCATGCAAAAACATACTGAGATATTGGCAGAGCAAAAGGCTCAAAGATCAGGTGAATCTACAGAGCAAAGACAGATTTTCTTTTGCACGCTTCTTGACATTTTCACTCTGATAGGGCCAGATATAGTTTTTCTCCCTCGTTGCAACTCACAAGAACACACACTCTGTATGAATGAATAGTTGGAGCTATTTTGAAAGAAAAAACAGAATAGAATATAACAGTAACAGTAGCCAGGCGGTGTAAATGTCCTGTGGCAGCACACAAATAAGTGCTGTTACTGGAGTCATCTCAACACCTCAGCACAGCTACATTGATGGGGAACTTGACAATATGTTCACCCCTGAAAGGTTTGCAAGATGGAGGAAGTAAAAGAAGAAAGAGAAGGAGCCTAGCATCAGAAGTAAGAAAAATCAATATGTAGACGCATGACAAGATACAAAAGAGCTTCAGACTGAAAATCAGATTACACTGAATAGATAAACATATGTCTTCCCAGCGTTTTCTGCGTCAGCATTATGCTTAGCAAAGTCTTGTCTCTTCCCCTCTTTGGATAGAAATAAAGAGGCAAAAGCTGGCTACCAATTTGTTACTGGTCAGTTTATTTTTAATCGGTCCAGACAACTTTGATATATCAATTACACCCTCAAGTGACTGGAGCATGCTGAAATTGATCTGGGTCAAGATGAGTTGATGAATCGATGAATCGATGAGTCGTGGATAGTACTGGACAGTTCACATATTAAGTGGGGGGTCCTTCCTTCCCCCAGGAAGCTTTGTGCATCAAAGACGCTTTCTGGTGCTTCCTACATTCTAGTAAATCTTAAAGCACTATTTTGAGCCTTTTTTTCTGAATTTTATGCTTTCAGTTTGAGGAAATGTTCAAAATTCAGGAACCAGGTTACAATGCAAAATATACTGAAACATAAGGCTCTCAAGCAAGCGGTTTGTGAAAATAAAAGTTCTCTGTTACCATTTTTTATTAGGTGGGAGAAATTCACTTGTTCTAAACATTAAGGGGGGGCATGTCCCCTGCATCCCCTCTGAACTCTTTACCTTTGTTCATTCCAATCTATTAAAAATGGCTTCATTAGCCCTGCAACTGATCTACAAGATCAACTTGGGACTCATGTGCACTGTATGCATTGTTATTGATTACAGTGACTTGCTACTGTCTGCCCTAAAATAGATAGTTATGACTTTGCAAAGGGACCACTGGGGACAGACTGGAGTCTAGGCTGACCTATTGATTAGGTATGAAGGTGACCGGGTGTGGAGTATTGATTGTGACTGGTGGGACAGGTATGCTGTTGCATAAAATGGACTAAGCTTTTAGTGCAACAACCCAGACTAAAACACTTCTCATGCGCCTATTTGCTTTTGTCAAGTCAGGAGGAAAATGGCAAAACCACAACGGCTGAAAAAGATCCAGAAAGTTGTATTCCTTTGTTTTCCTTGGCTTGGGCTCCCCTCTCTGTACAAATGATACTTGGCTTAGCCATGGAAAGGGTTGAGAAAGGGAGATTTGGGACCAGCTGAGATGCCAAGCTGTCTCCATGCTCGGTTATGGAGATGGAAGATAAAGTCAGATACTTGTCTGATGATTAGCCAGCTCTGAGTATTAAGTGGCAAAGCAAGAGGACATGCCCAATCAGAGGTTAGAGACTCTAAAATAGATTTATTCATCAATTTTCTTTACTCCCATTTGACTCCTAGCTAAACAAAGCCAACCTATTAAAGCTTGTATTGAGTGGAGAAGAAACAGTTATAGAGATATTGACATCAGCGCTGCAGCTTTTTTTTTGCTGAACAGTGTGGTTTAATCAGGGTCTGTGTCTTTGCTTGGTATCTATGCTGGAACTGAGCAAAGGGGTTTGGTTCTCGAATGCACATTGTTGCCATTCAGTAAATACATAACACGAGATGGTCTACATTTCATACACAATGTGAATAACTGCTTTTAAGCTGAAATGGGAGGGGAATTGGAAATGGAGGAAACATACGCAGTGATTACAGTTTCTTTCTTCCTCTGAGATATAGGGGGAGGGCAGCTCCGCCAATTTTTACATTAAGATAAAATTTTAATTACGTTTACTTTAAGTTAAGTTCCTTACTGTTAGCATCAACTTTAACTGACATGACAAGTACTTATCAACAGTTTTATATTGGTTCTGTGGCTTTCGAAGGAGGTCTGTAAAAATTTGAGAACTTCATCCTGATGATGATGTCCTGACTTGGGCTTGGAGACTATACCTTGTTAAAATATAAACATTAAATTGTAATTGGACCATGGAGTTGAAAGACTTGGATATACAGTATATCCATACTGTCACTTTATTATCCCTACTGTCATTTTAATGTCACACAGTCTCCTCTGCACTGTCTATTGTCCGTACTGTGTTGTATTGTATTGTAGTACACTGTACTTATTGTCCATACTGTTACTGCACTGTCCTTTGTACTGTCTGGTCTGTCCTCATGTTTTAATGAGTGCTTTTTATTTTTATTTTTACTTTTTATTTTATACTCACTATGGTGCTCCTTTTATGTAGCACCATGTAACATCCTGGAGCAACATTGTTTCATTGATCTATGTACTGCACATACATGGTTGCAATGACAATAAAAACTCCTTGACCATGACCTTGATATGAGGTACCGTAGGGCGGGTCTAACAAAACTTAACCTGCTCCAGATGCCTTTTGACTGTTCTTTAATGAAAGTTCCCTGACTTTATGCAAAATACCCTACGACAATCAATCATACTTCGATTTCTTCAGGAAATGAAAGTGTAGCTGTTGACATGCCCAACTTCACTTTGTGCAAGTGCTTCCAATAAAATGTCGGAAAAGCTGATCGTCATCGACTTGGAGAAGAAAAACAATGCATGGTAAGATAAATGCTTCAGAAATAAATACTTTTCTGTGATGCAGTATAGTGTAAAAAGGAGAAAATAACTTTCCAACGAGCGCTAATTATGTACATTTCCTGCCTAATGTTTGACATACCATGTCGGAATGGATGAACAGAGCTTTAAAAGCAGGAGTGTACTTTTAATCCCAACCAATCAATGACATTGCATAGATGTGTGCCTGTGTGCTGTATATACTGCATGTATGAAGGCCTGGCTGTGTCTCTCACTGAAAAGACTTTAATTTGTCACGTAAACGCTCTCCCTTTTTTTATTCTTTCTGTTTCACATAAACAACACTTTCCAGCAGAGACTTGCAAGGTAGCGCCATTCCATGCCTCACCACTCTGTGTGGGGCCCCCAGCAGTGCTGCACTCCATTCAATGAGAGAGCAAAAGGCTCAAATCAATATGGATTTAAACTCTGTAAGGAGCTATCCACTGACTGCTTCTTGAAAGAAGAACATGTGAGCTTATTATGCTGGATTGCAATTTTTTGTGTATTTTAAATCGCAGAGTCAAAGTGAAAAGTGGAAGATAAACCAGCTCTGGACTGAAGGCCTTCATGACACATAAGCAAACACGCCTACGCCACGCCTGCCTCTTGCCACCTGTGGGGCATATCCATCAGGCAGCTTAGAGTGCTACATGGTGGGGGGGCTGGAATCAGCACTTCATCCCACCTGCCACACCTAGACTGAGAGTCACACTCGAACACACATATATGCATACACACACAGTGACAGGCCTGGTGGTAGGACTCAACCCCCATGGTCGTGGTGGGCTTCCCACAGTGCTCTGTGGGACACTAGAGATTATCCTGGTGCTTGCAGACAGTCACAGAATGTTAATCCTCAGCCATCTTTTCTACTGTACTGTTAAATCTGGATCTTCCTCTCAATCGCTGCTCCTCCTTAACTCCCTTCTTTCTTTATCCACCACTCTCTATCCTCTCCTGCAATCCACTAAATTCTTCTCTTTCTCTCATCTGCTTTTAACTCCATCCTCTCCAATCCAAAAATCTCCTGATCCCTGTTTCCTACTCAAATGTGACAAGGCTTCATCCCCATTTTTTTGAATCCTTTCTCTCTGCTCCCGACCCCTGCTATCAGCCCTGCATTGATCTTCTCATCACCAAGAAAACAAAACACCAATCAGCCTGTCATAATCACTCTGCTGAAAGAGGAAGCATGAATGCCAAGCACAGCTGCTACATGTTGATGTAGAGACAGTTTTTTTTTTTTTTGGGATGAACAGGTTCTGGATGTTTTCCATTCTTCAAATATGTAAAGAAAAAAAAGGGAGGGGGGATAGAGGTTTATTAACTATTTCTAACAGATCCCATTCTGTTAGAGATGAATCTGATTCTCTTTCCTTTTTAATTAATGTGCTGGAACAATAAAATCGACAGCTGCTGGAACCATTCCTTCTAAAAATGACAAAAAACAACCTCTGAATGATATCTGGTCCCCCACAGCTTCCCTCTGCTATTCACTCTGATTTTCTCACATAAAAATTGCCCTCTGCTCCTCGCACTTTTTTTTTTTTTTTTACTGCTTGTCCCATAGGATTTTCTTTAGGACTCCACGGCTGTTAACTTTCAAACAATAAATGCAGTTGGTGATCCGTCAGCAGTCTTCAGACTGTTATCCCTATCTTACTGTGCATTGTTGTCATGCAAAACACATGGATTGCAAACTTTATGTCTTTACATACCTCAGCATCTTTCTGCCACAAGAGATCTGGCACATCCAATAAATCTCTGAAATGTTTGCTGTGATGCTTAGACCTTATATTAAATGTACTTGAACCTTGAATATTTACAAAGTTAGATAATAACTTTTTAAATTCAGTGAAATATTCAAATAGCTTCATCGTGGTATCGATTAGATACTTACAGTAGCCAGTTTGAGTGAGTAATTTTGGACATGGCAAGAATCTGTACTGATGAAAAAGTTAACACACACTAATTAATCGATATAAATTTATTGATAATGAACTCATGCTGGCTTGTACACTCAATTAAACATTATGAAACAACATTATGAAACGCAGACCTTCTTCTCCATGTGTCCAAAGATCAGTAACGCCTTCCATTGCAACTCACCCTACATCATCTGTACATATTTTCAGATAGCATTTAGTGTGCTGTGCAATGAAGACACTGCCTTTTTCCCCTATTCAACTCGTTTAATTTTTCTTCCTGAGGTGCTGATTCGAGTGACATGGCTGGGAGTCGAGTCAGACTCGAGTCATAGCTTTGATGACTTGCATCTTGACTTTGGATGAATGACTTTTGACTTCACTTGTACCTGAGTCTTTGATAAAACTTGCTCACATTCCCCAAGCCCAGGGATTAAGAGGGATATTATGTAAAAAGCATGTTACAAATCAATTACTTACCACTATTTCCTGCATCAATTAAAAATGAAGGCCATGGGTACAAAATAAACATCCGCCAAGCAGCAAATGTGGGTAGATTTTCCGTTTGTCGATTAAGTTTTGGAAGCCTTAGAAGGTAACTCTTACCATGACCACCATCTTTGTTTTGTGTGTTAAAATACTAACATTTACTAATTAGCACTAAACACAAAGTATAGCTGATGGAAAGGTCAGGTAGTGAAAGTTACTACAAGAACATGAATATATGTAGAAAACTGAATGGCAACTCATTTAACAGCTGAGACATTCATTAATTACCATAAATGTCAACCTCATGGTTGCACTATAGGAAAAGTCAGGGGATCACTGAAGTCAATGGAATTTACTGTCAGGGCACAATTGATGTCTGCACCAAATTTGTCAAATGTCAATCCATCCAATATTTGTTAAGATATTTCAGTATGGAACAAAGTGGTGGACCAACCTACAGGCTGACCAACACGACCAACGGCCATCAGAGTCAAAAATACTTTATTGATCCCTGGGGAAAATTTGCTCATCCATGACGTAAAGCAAAAAAGATACAAAAAAAAAAGGTTGCATTTGCAGTTGACAAACAGGATTAGACATTCACAACCACAGGTGAACCCCTTAATGTGTATAATGAGAGAAATAATCTCAACATTACGCTTTAGACTGCACAGGTAAATCCAAAACAAATGTGCAAGGAACAAGATGCTGGAATAAGCAGGGTAGGCTTCACTCGGTCAAAAACATTTACATTTTAATGGCAAAACCAATATGAGTTAACAATAAGTCAGTTGATGTACCCATAATGGCTGTTATTTCTATGTATACTGAGCACCAACAACATTGCCTCTCTGCCAGTTCAGAAGATTGATGACGGTGTAGCCTGATGTCCTCTACAGTCACTGATGGGTTGTGTATTGTTCTTTGGGCAGGTGACATGTGACACTTTTGTCTGAATATTTGACTGATAGCTCAATAATTGTGGCATCATGTTTTCTGCTTGTTGTCATCCTGAGAGATTATATGAAAAAGTAAATATTAGTATAATTAAGTATAATTAATCAAAACAAGAAAAATAAATGACAATAATATTTTATTGCATATGCTGGACCTTACTTCTTACAAGACCTATAGTATTCCTTATTTCAGTGTTGAAATAGAACTTCTAGTTCTAGTCAGAAACTGAATGCTGCTGTGTGGAGCTAAAAACGTAAAATGTGCCTAAAGTGAAATACTGCTTTAATAATTGCAGAAGTGGTGCTAGGAGAATGAAAGTTTTTCATTTGTGCATTTGTCAGGCTTTGGTTATTATATGGTAGTCTACATAGTACTTCATCTTCTATATCAGCATCAGCAATGAACTGTCATTTTCATTGTCTGTGAAACAGCTTAAGTAAAATAATTTTTCTGGATCAAGTCTATATCTTTTATCTAAAAACTCTATCGAAAATGACTTTATACTGATTCTTAAAGGAAATGTATCAGAAGATATTATGGCGCAAGATGTTATCCCTCCCACTTATCTTCTGTAAATAAAATATATATTTCAAGACTTTCATTTCTGAGAAACTGGTGACTATTTACTCACCAGAAACCAAGGAAACTGTGCACAGCAAATAGTATATTTCTGGCTTATTTCCACAGACAGAAAGTCATGAAAAAATGCATAGAGGGAAAATTACATCAGTACATATTAGCTCTAATAACTTTGATTCATCTAAGTATTCTAATTTAGCCAGAAGAGCGCAAGTCTAACTCTATATTAGCAGCAATTTCACTCAAAAGTGTCAGTGTCATTAAGCTTCATTATTCATAAACTTTTAAGGATTCATATTCACCTGTAAGGATTTATCATTTGTTGTTTGTAAGTATTTGGTAGTAGAGCGGTCAGCAGGAGTCACCTCACAGCAAAAACATGCTAACCTATTGGGGGCCTTTGTGCGGAGTTTGCATGTTCCTCTCATGCTCGTGTGGGTTTCCTTGGCAGTACAACAAATTGCCCGTAGGTGTGGATGCGAGCGTGTAGATGTTTGGGGTGGCAAAGAACATCCACATGATTGCCAAGGTTTCCCCATAGAACACTGCATTGTAAACAGATGATTAACGTTATTCACTTCACCTGTCAGGAGTGTTAATGTTGTGGCTGACCGGTTATCTCCTCAACTCTTTGCTGCCATATGTGTGAATGTATTGCTACCTCTCTATTCACCTTGAAGTTGTAAAATGTAACATTTACGTGCTGAGATATACATGGATTTATTTTCATTATTTTATACCACACACTCTGCTCTCATTCTCACCCACCACTCTGATCCTACTAATGAAAACAGATGAAAACTCCACAGCCCAATAACACAAACATTAACACTAATTTAGGCTCATAGAGACAAACAATCTCAGAGACATGAGTAAATACGACTGACTTCCCGACAGTGGAGGAGGGGGAGAAGAAAAAAGCACCCTCTGGGAAATTTTCTCTGATCAAGTGCAAAGAGATTAACCAGTTGGACTTGTGCTAATGAACAGGAGATCATAATGAAAGGAGCTCGTAAATGTAGATGAGGCATGTAAAAACGAACAATGGCGACGCCTTGTATCAGATAAAACACAAGAGTAATGTACAGAAAGCAATTATTTTACCTTCCCTCTCTCCATCTCTCCAGCACTGAAATCCTACCGACTTTTAACAATGGATTGAACAATATCTAATGTTTTGACTGTAAACATCAATATTACAGAAATTACAGTAATATCTGCAATCATACATTAAGAAAGAGCAAACTTTTGAACCGACTCATAATGCTGTACTCTTTCAACTGAAGCCCAGTTGGAAGCTGTTATATTGTGTGCAACAACCCCTTTCTTAAAAACAAAACATCATCATTGTGGACAAAACAGTAAATCACACACAGACAAACACAGCAAAGGGCACAAAAGCACATCAAACACAATCACATACAAGAAAAATAGGTCTATGGTGGGCCAAGTAATCTACATGAGGCCACTGTCAGATATGACTTACTGATTACATAGTCTCCAAATGGATCTTCATCCTCCTCATCATCTAGGTAAGCTGGAGGAGGAGGAGGAATTTAGGACAGAAAGAAAAAGCAGGAGAAAAGAAACAAAAACAAAATATTATGACAAATCAAGAACGAAAGCATGAGTTTGTGACTAAAAAGCAAGCTGAAACAAAACAGAAACTCAACAAGAAAAGCAAAGATATGCTGTGTAACAAAAGTAAAACTTATAGAAAGTGGATACAAGATATGTTTAACGGCACACAAAGTGGATGCAGCCTTCTGCACTCCAATCACCCACTGCAATTTCCCCCTCCTTCTTACTCTCAGTCTGATACCTTCAGCCTTCATTAGGAAGAAAAGCATTGACCATTAAACTACAAAACTAGTTTCAGCACCATGCAGAGGAAAATATGATCACTCATAATTGGCTGGTGGATTCTCAATTTGCTCTCAGTGTTCCTTCTCCCCCTCTTTCTCTCTTTCCCATCTCTTTCTGTGGCAGGTCAGAGGATGGCTTGAGAGGCCATTACAGCTCACTAAATTCCCTATTAGGGTGGCGGCATAGTCGTCAGCAAGTTACAAGTCCAACGCTATCCAAAGATATCATGCCCTGTGATTCTTTTTTTTTACCTCATAATAATACAGTTAGTATTTCTCGGGTCCTCCACTTTAAAGTCACCTACTGCCCGCTCACACCGAGTATAGGACAACATAATTTTTTGAATGCCTTTATTATCAGCTGTATGTGAAAATCCCTGGCATCGCTCCCTTTCCATTTATTCACCATTTATATTTCCCTCTTCTTCTTCTTTTCTCTCTATTACTCCAAGCTCCAGGCCTTTAATGTGAGTTAGCATCCATCTACTGTGATCAATATCCCTGGGCTTTTATTAAACAGTGCTCTTATGCATCTGTGCGTGTTTATGTGCATGCGCACCTGTCTTGTGTGCCTCTGTGTATTATCAGCCTTTACTTCACGTCAACTCTGGTCTGTCTTTACTGAGTCCCATAAAGAGGAATGTGAATGTTTATTTTTTATTCATCAATGTGTGAATGTACGAGCACTGCGTTCAGTACATTGAATATAATCTTTATCTTTATTGATCCTGAGCGCAGGATATCAAAACCATTTTTCACACTCATGGCCTTAAACCAAAGACAGACAAATGCATCTGTGTGTAAGCACGTGCGTCCATCACTACTTTGCTCATTCCGGCATGATCTCGCTGCATGGACAAAAAGTCCTTGAACCAGTGGGTGAAGTATGGAGGCGTACATGCGCACACACTCATATACACACACGCACGCACGCGCTCACAGTGGTGTGCGTTTGTGAAAGCGAGCTGTCAGTGCTGCTCTCACACACCATTCATCACAAGCTACTAATTCTGTTAGACCATTGTCGAGCCTTTCGCACCCCACGTTGCTCTCTGAAAACTCAATCAGAGGCTAATGCCCCCAACCCCCCTAACACACATGCACACACACAAGCTCTCACTCTCGATTTTTTACTCACACACACTCACAGAGACCCTGAGGGGACAGCGGAGGTCTTGGGGGACCCTACCAGTCTGACTCTATAAGTGTTGCTTGAATTTGATAGACAGGAGCTGCGTGGACCAGGTTACTGCTGTTGAGAGTGGCTGCGGTGGGAGTGGGGGGTTCACAATCACTGTGTGACATATAATTATAATCTGTACTCCAAAGTGTAGACCACTTTTTAGTCAAAATAACCATAATTAAACATTATCTTAATTTACCTTGATTACAAGATTATCTTTTCTGTGTGCCAGTTCTAAGAATTCTCCAAAGTAACACACATCGGCTGACTTGGATGTTACTGATTTGGTAAGATTTATGATGGGATTCCTGTGGTACGCTAAAAAAGAATAAAGAGGACAGTGCGGGTGCAGGCACTCTGCCACCTGTGCTAGTATATTTGATTAGTTAATCAGGAATCACTTTGCCCATTGCAGCTTTTATAAAGTATAATTACAGCTCCAGCTACTCAAAAAATGAAATAAATCAAAATTTTGCCAGCAGATGTTTTAAGGGGCATTTTGAAAGTTTTCTGGTTTGTCAGAAAAAAAATAAATAAAAAGAATGAACATAAAGTTTAAGTAACATAAACATCTTAACACAGACCAGCTTTTAAAAATGAAGGAGTGAGTGAAGCAATTGAGCATGCCCAGATGTGGGACAGGGTTAGGCAGAAAGGCCAGACTAAATTTAGCGCCACCTTTTCATTCTCTAATTACGAGATTAATACATCCTGTCACATACGTCACAATACCACCCTATGATTTATTATCCAGTCAACCAGATGGAGAGATTGGGCCAGAGAGGGAAGGAGGAGAGGGAGATTGTCTGAAAGCAGCTAATCAACATGCATGTGTTATTGGGCCTCGACTGTGCAGCGCGCTGCCCCTACATGCATGTTCATAAAATTGTCCGTTTAAGTAAAGTCAGGATTTATCGACAGAAAACAGTGTAGAAGTTGAATTAACTTCTGCCTGCTTCTTTAACAGGCTGCTATTTAGCAAGAGGGAAACACAGAGACATATGGACCCACACAAGCATATGCAGAACTCTGGACTATGGATTATGGCCATGAAGTCTACCCTGAGCTTAGGGTTTAAATCAATGTCACAGCCTCAACTTATTTCATCTAATGCATGTTTTAATCATTCTCCCTCCTGATCAGTGCAGTTTGGATGCGGACATCAGGCACTGCTGGGTGAATTTACAAGCGCTTCCATTCTCCTGCTTGTGTTTCCAGACGGAAGTTTTACGAGGCAGTGCGCAGTGTGACGGTAAATCTCTTCCTCCACTTTGCCAAAATGAAATCTCTCAGTGCTGCTCTCTTTGCCCATATTTGTTTGCCTCACTGTGTTACTTGTGCAAATGAAACTTGTCCTGGCTCTGCCAAGTCAACGTTCTAGTCTCTTTGTTTTAATAGTGTCTGGAAGGGGCAATAAAAGCAAAGTGTCTTTATTCAATATTCGACAATAAAGCTAGATGTAGGGAAACTTTGAAATCCCTGAGTTGCATTTAGAAAACTAATTTAAAAGACTTACATACTTGTCGGTAATTGGAATTTAGCGGTAAAAGAAAAAAAATAAATGAGAAAATAATTTCGCAGTGTTTTAGCTGAGAAACTGATTTAACATGTGCCAGAGGTATGTAGAGGAGACTGCTACACAGACAAACCACGTTTCTGAATGAGTAACTTTCAAAATGTAATGTATTCCATGTTACTAGTAAATTTCATTTGAAAGTAATAAGTTATTTTATTAAACTGCTGTCTGTGCAGGGTAAAGTGTTACTGATTACACTTCTTTTGCAAAACTCAAAATATGCATGCAGGTAAGCATTACAGTAGTTTATGTTTCATAGTAGCCAATCAAAGCACAGAAACTAAAGTTTATTGCAGTTCATTACAAATCCAGTGCAGGCTGGTATTGTATAGCCTCAAAAGGCTCTCAGTCTGAAACACAGCCTCTGATTGGTCTACAGACTCAACCCAAGGCATGATGGGATTGTCAGTGGATGGCTAACAATTATGCTAACAACAAGTTATCTTGTTAGGTTAACTGGTGACTCTAAATTGCCCACAGATACGAATGTAAGCGCCCTGTGATGAACTGGCCATGTGGCCCATTGTGTACCCTCCCTCTCGCCCAGTGTCACTCGGGGTAGGCTTCAGCCCCCTGATAACCCTGCTGAGATGAGCAGTGACAAATAACGGATGGATGGACAACAATAACTCTTTTCAACACAGATGATTGGATGTATAATCACAGAACGCAGTCAGTGCTCAATTTATCATTATGAATTTATTTTTTACAAACCCTCTAAAAAGACACTGCACTTCAGGCCTGGATTATAAAGCTTCTAAAATGGATATGATCACACCAGAGTACTCACTAACACAACAATATCCAGTCCAGTCTATACTTCACACACACTCTCAAGATGTTTGTATCCATCTCTTCCCCTCTGTATGATGCCTATAAAGATGCACACTCAGTCACACATGTAAGCATACAAAAGTATTATCCCATATACTTCAATAACTGTTTTCTATACCAATTATGTGAGTTCTACTTGTTCGCATTAGATGTATATGTGATTCTAATTGTGTTGAGACTAGCAGAGCAGAAGGCATCATGACTAGGGACTGGTATCTGTTCAAAGGATCACACTCTTTAATTTGTTATTGACTCAGCTTTTGTTTTGTTTTTCCCGACATTTCAACTCCTCAAGAACCAAGCATTTAAAAATAATACATGTAGTTAGGCAAGCTGGAATATAGGACAAAAAAAATGTTCCTGACTTATTTTGAGTTCATTTGTAGTTCATTAATTATCATTATTATTATTGAACAATTGGGTAATAAAGATAAAAGACAGAAGACAGTTACCAACAGTTACTCTGCTGCCAGTTTCTCTGGTGACACAAAAAATAGCTTCTACGCAAACACACACACACACACACACAAATAGTACTTTCCCTGAGATTTCTGATTTCTGTCACCATTTCTCAGAGCTTTCTATTTTGGTAGTGAAATCTGCAATAGGGCACACGCGCACATTCATCTACATGTACGCTCATGCCCTGAAGGGGAAACCTAGACCCTTAAACTGACACCTGTCAGTCACGCTGGCAAGCTGTACTGACAGGAGCATAACGAGGGATGGTGAGAGGCACAGCGCGAGCAAAGAAAAGATAGACGAAAAGGCTTGAAAGACGAAGAAGAAAGGTGGGAGAGGAGGGAGATGAAGAGGAGGAGGAGAAGCAAGTTGAGGTGAGACTTCTGAAGCTTGTTAGAGATGCTGCGAGATGAGAGTGGTGCAGCGTGCTGTTCTGGTGTTTTAACACGTCACCGTCTTTTTGATTTGTTAGCATGTGTTTATGATGTTGTTTCTCTGTCTGCCTCTGTCAATCTCTATTATTAGACCCTCACATCCTTCTCCTGCTGTTTTGACACTCCCGTTGCTCCTGTTTCACACTTTGACACACACATGCAGGCTATGAGCTTGTACACGCTCTCACACCCGTAGACAGACAAAATCGCTTATAGACAGACAATGACAGTAACCTCCACATGCACACTTGCAAATTCAGCACCCACACTGCTTGGGGCGCGCACAACGGTTAGGTCTGGTGGGAGTGAAATCTTTCCTCTGGGTGCTTTGAGGTGTGACGTGCCTCCAGTATCAACTGTCCTGATTGCAGGGAGATGCAGGAATGAACGGTGAGATTTCCTCATTCAGAGCAACTAAAAAACGAATTGACTTGATCACACACACGCACACACCTGGTCCTTTTATCAAGCAGCCGTGCTATCTCTGATCTCTTCATGTTGGCAGAAACAGTGAAGCTGATCTAAATCTCTGGTTTGTGAAACTATGAGACAAGCCTAAATGCGTGAGCCAATGATTCCTAACCCCGAAACGCTTCTACAGAAGGAAAACTTCTGATGTCTTGCATTGAATTTAATTGACTTTGATTTGACATGTCTTCTGCATAATCATCAATATGAATTTCTCTAATAGACAAATGAATGTTTAGATCCACCAGGAGCACAAAAATATCCATGAATCACACTTATTCACAAAGTTTCTTTTTGGAAACTAAAAAAAAACAACAACAACTTCTGATCTTCTCAACAATCAACTCTCAGTGACATCATACCGCAGGCAAATGATTATCACAATATAGTACCGGATTAAGAAGCTAATTTTACAAGGTCTAGAAATGCAGACGACAGGACGTTAGTGGCATTCTCCTGGCCCTGAGACAAAGAGAGTGAGAGCAGTGTCTGCGGCTGATATCTGCAGCTGCAAGATTAGCTTGGTAATTAACCACAAAGCAATTATCGGGTGATGGGATGAGAGGCGCGTCTCAGGGAAGGTGTTTCTTGACGTGTTTAATAGGTGTTGAGTAGTTTGATCAGTCGACAGAAGTTGTCTCTGATTCAGAGGCCTGCAGTCCAACAGAGGTTGATCCACAGCTGATATGTGCGGCTGCTGAGAATTCAATTAATTAGACTGTTGCTTTTCCTTCCATCCACTTTTCATTAACCTCGATTGACACCTCGACAAAGCTTGTACGCAAGTTTACGACTGTGTTGGGATTAACAAGGAAATGGGAAGTTAGCAATAAACAAAGTTGCCAGAGGATGGAGAATCCCTCTGGGAACATCGCTCTCTCACACACTCTCTCAAATCGTTGGGCTTGGATTTTGTAATACATATATATATACCATATTGACCGAGTTTGTCCTTGGTCCTACCTGACTCGTCGTCAGACTTGTTGTCATTTTCTGAATCGGTGAGGGTCAGGGCAGAGTTCTCATGACTGGACACTCCTGAGCTGCGCCGAGACTTTACCCTTCCTTGTCCAGCCCACAGTTGGATGGCTCGCTCTGGAGACAGCGGCCCTTCAGGGTCCGAGTCAGCATCAGAGCCGGCACTGAGGGAGTAACCCCTCTGGAGGAGGCTCAGGTCTGGACAGTAGGGAACAGCAGCAGGATGCGGAGGGGGAGCTGGCTCACATACTCCCAGCTCGGCCAGGGTGAAGTTACCCCCTGTAAGGGAGAGGGTGGAGTTACATCACTGACGAGTAGAGAGTGAAGTAAATTAAAGCAGTAAATGGAGACTCTCTCCCAGACAAATGCTTGCACAACCAAATGCGCACGCATATCGAGCAACAAACCCACAATCACACGCAGAGAAGCACACTAATTATGAAACTATGGAGGAGGAGGCTGAAAATTGGTCTTTGTTGTGGCAGGCAGGAGGGGGAGAGATGACACAGCATGAATCAGGCACAAACTCCAAGCTGGCTGCTGGAAGGAATATGTACTGGCCTGCAGGCCTGTTAAGGCTGGCTTAGAAGGCCTGCCTCCCTCGCTTTACTGCTCCGCATTGGCATTCATGAGATGTTGATGTGAGATCAAAGAGCTGTTCACTTGAGACCTCTCAGACTGTAGTGGAGCTTCTTTTCTGCCTTCTGAGTTTCATCTCCCCACCTAGTTGCCATCACACGCTGGACCCCGGGCTCACTGAGTATACTGCAGTCTGCTGCAGTACTGGCCCCGCTGCCTAACACTATCCCCTCAAGACAAACCATCTCGTCACATCCAAAATAAATATATAAAATTATCCAAATTAAAGCACATCAAAGGAGATCAATAAACAGTGCTGCAGCCCAATTAAATCCAAGCTGAGGAAAAAGCAATTAAGGAAAAAGGCATGCTCAACCAATTTATTCTCTATACTAATTAAAAGAGTATTGTGGATGCAATCGCTCACCATCAGCTGTTGGGGCAAAGGGATCGGGGGAAAAACAGTTGTGATTCACTTCATTAGCAGTTTGTGAGGGAGGGGAAAGGAAGAGGCAAGTGAAGAGAGGTTGTCATTGTGCCGGCACACTGCATGAATCAATGCGCTGGGAATCACACAGCTGTGTGACTGGGTTAACTGTGACTCATCAGGCGTACGGACGCAATCACAGAGAGAGGAATTAAACAGATGAAAATCGTCTGCTGGATCTTCACGGCTCCTCTTCATAGCCTTGCCGAAACTCAAGAGTTGTGCTGAAAGTAATGAGGAGAGGGAAGGCCTGGTAGGAAACTTAGCCAGGGAAGTGGTGAAAGGCTCTATACTTCTACTCAGACAAACAGATGGACCAGACTAGACAGCAGAGGCAAGCAAATAACTCCACAGGTGGTTTCAGCTTTTAGGCTACAGCTTGCCAAGCATTCAACCAGCTACCCAAGCACTGGAAGACACCAGGGAATATTACCATTCCTTGTCTTCTTTGCTTCTTTGTCTTTTCCTCCCACTTGTCAAAAAGGACAACAAAAGGAATCATCTTTACTATACATAACACTAGGGACTTTTATAATCTGATGGTAATTTACACTGCAGCTCTACTGTATGCACAGGATCTAACTCTACTCGCTGAATCCATACCTGAGATGAAGTATCGCAGGAGGACGGGAGAGAACTCCAGGAGGCCTGAGAGAGTGAAGCACATGGGTTCTTTAACATCAGCCAGCAAATCATCCTGAACTGAACAGCTCCCCAGAAAAGTGTCTACTCCACAATCACAGCTAGGATTAGTCTTTATGCAAATCACCCCATCCAACCACAATAACAATAATTGGGCCACAAACACATCTTCTAATCTAAACAAACACTACATGAAAGCAGTTACACAACAGGAAAGTGTGTGCGTGCATGTGCGTGTGTGCTTGCCACACATATCCAGCGTTACATCCCACAGGCCAAAGCTCTGTACAATTAACATCCCATAACCAGTGATTACACATGCAAAATCCAATCACTCCCATCAGCGGTTGACACAGCCCAATGCCGTAGCAATCTACATGCACTCAGAGAAAGATGGATTGGTGCTACGGGTTGAAGCAGACATGAAAATCTATCTCAGTTATTCCATAAATAGAAAACCAATCGCATGTTTGTTACATGATATTATGACAAATGTGGGGACAAATGTGGTGCTGCATTCTAATCAGATCAATGCCTTTCTCTTTGTTGCAACCCTGTCACTGTCATTGTTGGCTTATAACGCACATTAATGTATGTTTTGATCCTTCCGCAGCCCCTGCAGCTGCCTTAGGCTGCTAACATCTGTATCTCTCCATTACTTAGGCAGAGTGCTTCCCTGCATGTTTTCATTAACAGAGGTGAAAAGCAAAGATTAGAGCAGAAAGAAGGAAGGAAATCTCTGCATTCTAATGAATTAGGAATAACAATAAAAAGGAGAAAACATGCACATGTCCGAGCACTACTAAGTGGGTTAACACTATCTATGTGTGTGCTATGACATCTATGACATATGTCGTAGAACGTGCTATTAGATGAAAGCAGAATGATCTCGAGTGCTTCCTTGGATAATTTTCCAAATACAGTGAAATGCAGAGTGGAAGGAAGGAAAAGAAAGAACGACAGAACAGTGTGAAATGTGTGTAAGTGTGCGAAAAAAGACGCATGCACAGTTACCGAGTTACGATGTAGCGTGGTCTACACTTTAGATTATAAGCCTGTTTTGTCAGCATGCATATAAAAGAACATGAGATGTACAAGATGAGACTCAATCATTACGCTCAATCAAATTCAAATGAAAACGGTGCTATATCAGGTGAAACGGCAATAACAGGAAAAGGCAGAACATGAGCAGGACTGACTTTAGACCTGCATGACATGACGCAGCCACCTCATTTATTTCAATGTCCGGCCAGAAAGTGGAACTTGGCTTGACTTTTTTTTAAGCCTGGTAAGCCTTCAAACTCGTGGATCTATTGATATGAATGCCATTTAATCCTATTTTAAAAACTACAGAAAAGATAAATAAATAAATATGTCCCTGAAATAAATCAATATGAACATATAAATGAGTCTGAATTAATTCCATATACTTATTTTAAGGTCTCAATGGCAATGCAGTTTTCTTAACGCAACAAACTACAGGCCACACACTGAATCTTACATATTTACACTGATAATTGGTCTATGTCTAGTTTGTTTGAAACATTGCATGGGTGAAGCTGCAGGTTCACTTGTGCCTTCACACAGTAGGGACTTTAGTTTCCTGCATCTAAAATACATCATCATTTGGAGTATTCACATGCTGCACATCATTTCTCAGAAAAATAAGTGACACATGGGGAAAAGAAGCATCTTGTTGGACCTCGAATACAATAGTGTGAGCGGGAATGGCATTTGCAGTGATCCATTAAACCACATGTACTTCCCTTGATAAAACTCATTATGAATGTGTGTGGGAGCGAATGTGTGCAATGTGTGATGTATGTGTGTGTGTGTGTGAGTATTTTTGTGTGTGTTTGTGAGTAGACAGCTTTGTGGGATAGAGGGGCCTATCATTAAAAAATCATTTGTGCTTGTTAGCAGTTTGACAGGCAAAGTATAGGCAGCAGGACTCTGCATTATGCTGGTTGACTTTCCCTCACCCCACCGTGTAATTCTGTAAAGGATGTAAAACAGGCAGAACGTGTGGGCTTCAGTGCCTGCAATTATGTTGCTTTTTCCAGATTTAATAGTTTACAGTGCAGGCCACCCTTGGACATGCCATTTTGAGCTTTGGAGGGAGTGCCAATTCGGAGCAAGTTCTGATTTGTCCTGAAGTGCTGAACTAGTGAACTGATTTGCTCCTGGGTGGAGGATGCATCAAAATCAGGAAGCAAATGTAACTGTGCACGGTAGGTTCCCCGGCAATGCCCTGAAATAGCTGAAATTACTGTTATAACAGTAAAAGCCTTATTTTCTTTGTCACTGCTAAGAAAATGCCAGAATTTGTTGCTAATAGCAGCCAAAATGTGTCATTTCTTATTATTTTCCATTTTCATTTGCATCCAATTCACGATTCATCTGCACTGCACTTTACAACCACTGAAAAAAATGAATTTAATTTAAAAGTGGTTTTAAGATTAACAACCATTGGCTCACAACTTTAACACTTTTAGGCTTGTGGAATATATATATATGTATACAAAGACACACACACACACACCGACAGTCATGCTTCCATCACTTCTGGGGACATTACATAGACTTACATTAATTTCCTGGAGGCTTAACCACCACCTAACCATAACAATAAACATTACTTATCTCATCCTAACCCTGACCTTAACCAAAACCTAACCACAGCCTAAAGCAAGTCTTCACACTAATATTTAAGAATTTACATTGTAGGGACTTGCATTTTGTTCCCATAAATAAGGCAGGTCCTCACAATGTGACTGCGTAAACAGATTTTTGTCCTCACAACTTCAGGAATGCAAGTCCACACACACACACACACACACACACACACACACACTCAACAACCAACTTAGTGACTCAGTACAAGATGAAATGCTTTTTTTAAAAAAAAAAATTACTGCCATTAAAAAATAAAGGAGAGTGAAGGAGAGTGGGGAGTGCAAAACTGAAGACAAGATGGGGATCGTTACAGTTTTTTTTTTTGATTACTGACACACATTTTTTGGTGTTAACTTCACTATTTGAAAACTCTCTGCAGTTGTCTTCACACACATTAAAATGACACACAACAGAATCTCATATCCAAAAAGTCTACCAAAATATTTAAATGTATTTTTGCCTCCTTTAAAGTCCCCCATTATTAATGTTATTTGCATTTTTTTGTGTGTTCTTACTTTCAGTTTTTTTTAACGGCAATAATAATGGCAATAATAATAGTAATAATAATTGTATTTCTTAGCTCTGAAACAGTTTCTGTCCTGCTATTTTAATACTATCTTGTCTTATCTTACTTGGAATACTGAATACAAAAAACTGTGTAAACACTATGAAAATGACATACTTTATGCATAGAACATCTACTGATGATACAGATATATGAATAATCTGTATATATATATATATGAATATAATGAATGAATAATAGTTCATCCTCTATCAGACACTTATCTATCTCTGTGTTTACATAAATACACTTTTCCAACGTCTTCCTCTCTGTGTACAGATAGTAATTAAATTAGAAAATCAAAATTACTATGTACACATATGCAAAATGGAATATAGTCTAGAGACAATTGCTGGGGTCTCAGTGAGAAAATTCATGAATTTTGAAAGATGTGGTCACTGAATTCATTTTGTGTCAAAGCAATGAAAAATGATCCTCAGTTTAACTCACACAGGCTGCTGCTGAGCGACACTGTGTGCAGAGGAGAAAAATGTTCCTCCTCTTAAGTTGATAAGGGGAAAAAAAATAGGAATTGAGTCAAGCCGATGACGATGAAAAAGGTATCATAAGAAGTGGTGGTGGAGAATGATGAAACCCTCAGTCATGGGGAACAGTTTCTGCAGGGAGAGACAGACAGAGACAGGGGACAGACAGAGAGGTACTGCGTATACCCCAGTACATAGTAGACTGGCTTTGACTTTAATACAATTTATATAAAACACAAAGTTCAAGGTCACTATTGTCTGTGGCCGTGAGAATGAAGTTTGTGGGATTGCGGTTCATCTATAGTATGGGAGAATACGAGCAAACATCACAAATCCTGGTTTCCATGGTGATAAAGTGAAGTAGTGTATTATACTGGAGTGACTGTTGCACAGTAGCATACGTGCACACGTTGAGTGAGGATGCTAATGAACAAAACCTCTAAAAGTGGTGATAATGAGATCACATTCTTTGGTATTACATTGTTTTCACACACAAAATGCTAATTTATAAGTAAAACTTTTTAAACTATACTTCATTTACACATGGAAACACCAGTTCAGTATCTGTGTATCATGTATCAATGTTCATGTTTAGAGCAGGAAAAAGTGCTCGCTTTATAATGAGGAAAAAAAGGAGCATCAAGGTGGTGGATATCCGACTTTCATGCGGGAGAAGGGAGTTTGCATCATCTCACAGGACTGCAGTTAGTGTTGCTTCTTTTTTTTTATATTCTTATCACCCAGCTATGCAGTTCCCCTAATCTTATTTCACTGTCTTTCAGCTGCCTGTTTTGGTTTTACAGCTATAACTTCACTGTGTTGGTTCATTCTCAGAGCTCTCATCAATCTCATTTCTAAATACAGCAGGCAGCTGTTTCCAGGAAAAAAGCTCTAATAAACCCACTGCCCATTACCTGCTCAGCACCAGACAGCAAAGTTAGAGTCTGGCCTGTGAACATACAGGAACATTTAACAGCTACAGTTGATCTTTCTCAGACAATGAAGACCCAAACAAAAGTGAAGGTGGCCAGAAAAATGACTCCAAATGAATGCGAATGTTGCTCTGTGTCTGCTAACATTCGTCACAGCAACTTAATAAGGCAATAATTCGTCTATGTTTAGAGCGGCTTATTCTGCTACAGTGTATCCTGCTATTCCCAAGTGTCACTGCAGCTTTGATTTTGTCTTTTAGTAGCCTAAGCATAACCATATAGTAAATACAGTTAGCTGTAAACACAGTATTTTGCTAACCTTAATGATATTTGCCATGCACAAAAGATTTTTCAGAATTCTAGCTGTGTCCTTGATCATATCCAATTATTTCATAATGATAAAAAAATGTTTGGGCCTCTCATCTTGCAAAACAACAATAACAATCATAGTAATAATATGATTTTTTCCGCCTCTGCTCACTAGTCAAAGTATTAAAGAGGGTATTACTTTAGAAGTCTTTCTTTTCTCTTTGGCTAAATATCTTATCTCAGTCATCACTCTCGTGACCATCAGATAAAATACCTCATCTCTCAAAAAGGAGATTATTCTTCGACTCTTATTTGCCAGGATTAAAAAACAGAAATAAATAAATAAAAAATAAGTGGTTTGTAGCAGATGATACTGACAGGATTAAAGTGCTTTATCTTGACATCTGGAAGTTAAACATGTGGATTTTGCTCTAATAAGTAAACAAAGTGTTAGCATGCACACTCTAACTTTAAACTCCCACAAATTCATTTATCTTAATGGGCATGTCAGGATTTTTGTTTTTTTCTTGGAAAAAAAAGTACATTGTCATGTTGCATTTGGAGACAAGCTAATACATAAATCATAAATAAATACTTGTCTGTTTAATTTGAATATGGATGCATATTAATTTATTATTTCATTTAATGGTTTCATGCCTATTTGGTGTTGTTGCTCCTTTAAACTTTTGTTGTCTTCCAAAATGCTTATGGTGTTCATAGTGCATGAGAGGCAGTAGCTGAAATACAGTTTGTTAAAACAATGTCTTCACTATGTGACTGGCATGTCGTCGCAGAATTATGGGGCACTCTGACAGTCAACCTCGAACGTTTTGGTGTTAATTACCAAAAAGCTATTTCACACGCATGCATATTCACATATATATCCCATAACATTTGTCATGTCATTAACGCCAATTTTAGCAGTGCAGTAACAACATGACAGATACGCCCATCATGGTCAAACACTTCCCACACCTCCCAAATGACATCCGTTCTTTCGGCTCCTGCCCGAGCCAGAGGGGCCCTTGCACTTCCTAATGAGGACACCAAAATAGGTGTGACAAATGTCATCCATCCCTGGGCTAGTTCTACTCCCCTGCCCAGAAGACAGCAGTTTGGATTGGACAGGACATTACAGAACATGACATAACACCATGCACTCTGGAGGAGGTCTTGTCACTGAGAGGTTTAGTGCGAAGCAATGAAACACTTCTCATCTATGAATAGGAGGCCGCAGTTGACTAAACGGGGACACGGGCCTAATTGTTGCTCGTAACACTGAAAACTCCACGCACATCTGCTAAGACACTAATTTTAATATTAAAGAGCTTTCAGGAATTTAGACAAAAAACTATTAAATGTTTTTTTTAATATAAATAATTTATAGTCTGGAGATTTATACAGATAAATTACATACATGTATATAAATATCCTTTTGGAAAGTAATGCATTGGTACTGAAAATTCTGTATAATACAGTCGCATATGATCTTCAGTATCAAGGGAAATGAGATATGATGGATTTATTCTGGGATTCACAAAGTATGTAGGTCAAGGGGCTATCAGACCATACTGTTAAGATGGTTAATGCATGTACACATACACTTTGTCTTTCTTTTTGTTAGATTTTCTATGTCCTCCTTTTTCATTGTTGTTCTCCTCACTTGTTGTTTTTGTAGGCCATTAAAATCTTGCTTAAAAGTGGAAAATGTCCATTTTTGGTGACTCTTAATGGTAAGTGGTATTATTGAAAAGACACTGTCAAACGCCAGTGCACACTGTCACACCCCCCACACATGGATCTGACCTGAGAACACTGAAACACTTGGGCCTGAGGTAAAACATAGACTGCACCGATTTTGACTGGAATATCCAATTTTTCACCAGTGAAGTAATTCAACAGATATGATAATAATCTATCTTACAGCTATGCCATGTTATATAAGACACCATAGTTAACACAGCAAAAAAGAAGAGCAAAGTGATGCAGCACAGTCTGTGGAAATAACATTGGTTTCTCCTATGGGGAGACAGTTTATCATTACAGGCAGACTAAAGATATTTCTGAGATCATGAAAATTCCTTTGACGATGCAACTTGATGCTGGTTAACAGACAACAAAACATTTTGACTCGTTGCATGGAGAATAATATGTTACCAGGTGGAGCCATTTTAATGTTAAGTTGTCTAAGAATTTATTAGTGAAGAAAAAGCCGTTGCCTGTTGTGACAGTCTCTGCCTCTACTTCATCACTTATTTTTGTACATTATACACCACATCATTTATTACCACTTACATAAGCCATTGTTCCATCTTCTCATGCCTACCATTTCGTATTTTTTATCATAAGTACTGTGTATGCATCTGTATGGTAATCCTATAGTGACTGAAGTTTATTTACACATGCATTAATCTGTAAATCATCATTTAGACAGAATCAGTATCAAAACACACGTGTCTAAGAAATGTGGTATACATCCCCACACAAACATACACATACACACAATTAAATTCTGAGGCTGGGGAACATGTTTAATTACGGTACAGTCTATGAAGCCAGTGACTCGGCTGAGAAAGGAAAAAAATGCCACTTGATAACACTGACATTTACAATCTGCCTCATTTATCAAAAGCTGCCAAAGCAGAGTCAAAGAGGGTCATTACATAGTAAACATAGATTAACTCAACTCTCACAAAACCCACACAACATTGTCTAATAAATGATTTTTAGTCTAAGAAAATTGCAGATGTCAGCATGCATTTCCCCAGACTCTGTCAATTAATTGTCTTGTTTGTTTCCCAATATTTGTGTGTACGTGTGGCAGGGCATGTGTGTCTGTGCGAATAACAGCTGGCATCGCTGAATGCTGCCACCTTTAGAATGCATTTCCCTGACCTCTTCCTATTATTTGTCTCATTTGTTACTCAGTGTTTGCGTGTGTGTGTGCGCGCGCGCGTGCACCTGTGTCAACATCAGTGCTAATAACTAGCATTTTTACTTTTATAGCATAGACAAGGTTTGACAAACTAAGCTGAGGTGTACTCTTGATTTGTGTGGATAATGTTATAGAAAGAATCCCAGGTGCATATGAAGTTCTGACAGACTTGTACTTACTGTCAGGCATTCTTCTTTGTCCCAAAACAACTTTTAATCAGTCATATCCACGATGCAGGAAAAAGAGCTACTGTGTGTCAAACTGGGTTCTTTTGACTTGTACAGTAAGCCTGAGTGTGTGTGTAAGAGTGCCAAATGTTCGACCAGATGCTGCTTTCAGTTAAGTCCCCCTTTACAGACCTCCTTGCGTGTGTTGGTACCACACATACAAACCCACATGAGCAGTTTCCTGTCTATAAAAGAGTGAACATTGGGATGAGGTGAGTGGGAGTGCACTGAGAATTGGAGGAGCGTAGAGTCGGCCCCAGGATATTCTTCAGCGACTCCACTGTTCTGTTGCTGCAGCTACGGGATGCTTTTGAGTGTCAGCAGCTGGCAGAAGCGCAGAATGCCAGGGAGAAGACAAAGATAAAGAGGGATCGGAGGAAGAGGGGAGGGATCACATTTAATCTCACCACCATTTATTTTTAATAGCATGCAGCTGCTTTGTTCTCTCTTTGATCATTGGCAGTCCAGGTTGACTGCACCAATGGAATACAAGGACACACACAGGCATGCATAAATACAAAGTACCATACAAACACACATTCTGTATTTCATTTTTGTGGATTTTTCTACTTGTTTACTCCTAATTTTGAATATCTAGAACTGTACGCAATGCAGTCCTTGATGGTGTCTGTGCAGCGCTGCAGACAGATATGCACTACTTCTGTGACACATGGTGTCATTAGCTGCTGCAGGCAATACACTTTACCAGAAGGCATAACACGTGGTAGGTATACACACCTACCACAGGCAGGAACCCTGACTAAGCAGAAGTTGCAAGTGAAGCGACCAGGACAAGAACCCTCACCTGCTTCCCACAGCCAATTGTGCTCACTGGAAGCCATCAGAAGGCAACTCTGCCAGGAATCAAACCCTGGGTCTCTGTAGCAGTGGGAGATACGTTTAGTCTTGTACCACCTGTGTACCAACATGTTTGTCTTAATGCAATGAAGTCTGTAAAGACAGACTGTAAGGAATTTGAATTAGTCGAAGACTTGATAATGCACATTTGTATCCTTGTCGTGCATGTCCATCTCATCTGATAAATGTAGAATTTTGCAAACATGTCACATATGAGAACCAGGGATGAGAGTCCCTGAATCCTGCTAAAGAGGGCACAATATTATGAGAGGCTGTTGCTGCTGTTCTTGCTGATACTTGCTGGACGTCTTCTCCTCCCAAAGAATGAGAGGACAAAGGAAGCATAGGATGTGTCTGTAGGCTAAAGCTCACTCCTGAACACCCAGCAGCTTATTTTTCCTGCCATTTGGTCTTGTATACTGGCAGTGGAAGCAATCATGCCAGGATGTGAACGGCAGAGATTGGCAGAGTTTTTGTACAAAGCAGTCCTTGGCTAAAGCAGTCATTTGTCACATCAAATTCAATGGAAAAAAAGGACGGAGGTAAGTATGACCATTATACTGTAGGCTTATTGTGGGTTCTTATAGTTCTGACTGGGCTCATTTTGATTATATAGCTCTCACACTTGTCAAGTTTATAGAGCTCACATAAGAGACAAAACCCAGTGTAAAATCACAAAAAAACACTCACAGTAGTGTTCACAAAGCCACAGTGAGGGCCCCAACATAACAAATGTGTGATGTGATCACTAAAGCAGCAATATAGGAACAGCAAGGGTGGGAGAAAGGGGGTTAAAAGAATGAGACAGAGAAAGCAGACATGAAAGGTGTGACAGAAGAGCAAAAGAGGGCATAAAAAAGTGAGAAAAAGTGAGAGGTGGAAAGATGGACCCTCAGAGGGAAAGAGACAGCAGCAGAATGAGTATGGACAGTAGATGATGTTGAGTGTTGTCCAGGCAGTAAGGCAGGCAGGTGGGTGTTGGATTCTCTGTGTGGTTTCTATCCCTGGGGGAAAAGTAACAGAGGAGAATGTAGAGGGGCTCATTTAGATGTTTCTAAAAGGTAAGGCCAAAGCTTCTAGAGACTGCAGTTGCTGTTGTAATGCCTGCTGCCTGGAGGTGGACCACCCATCATAGAGATGTGATGAATATTAGCTGCAAAGATGGACTGGGGAAGAGACAAGGAGATGTTGGCTACAGTGTGTGCTGAAAGATCGGAGAGACAGAACGGTGAAAGACTGCAGAGAAACAAAGAGTGACTGTAGTATTAGAGGAGAGATGTATCGTGCATCTATGTTTGATACATTGTATTTGTGTCACAGGATTATTTGATTAGCAGTGGCCCATGCATGTTCAATTCAAGCTAACCCGCTAAAAAGATACCACTATAAAATTATTGACTGTAAACTCACAGCAAATTAGTGGCTGCTAGTTGCATTATTTTCACAGAAATTTATCTGAACTATTTCACAGTAAGTTACAATAAATCTACAACTACATACTGTAAATTACAATAATTCCTTGTATATATACATCTACCCATCCATTTTCTATTTCCACTTTTTCAAAGCAGGGTCATAAGGGTGCTGGAGCCTTTGCTAGAAGGGGACACAATAGCTTCACTTGTTGAAGCAAGCCTAAATGAAAGCTAGATTAGTTATTCTCAAGGTGGAGGGGGGAAAAGTAACAGTTTCACCGTTTTGCAATCAGACTATGGAGTATGACTTATTTTAGCTATTGGTATTCTTGACTGCTTAGCACCCTTGATGCAACGCTCTGTGTCACCAATGTCTGTGTCTCACTTTGTAGCCTACAGATCTCCCCAGATCCCTTGCTTGTGGTTCAAGTGCAGTTCAAATGCTACAGCAAGGTGCACTGCTGTGATGAACTAGCCTATATTAATTTTACAGTAATTCTGAATATGGTATTTTACTGTGATATAATGCTGTTAAATATTGTGAAATCCATCCATCCATTTTCTATACTGCTTGTCTGTCAGGGTCACGGGTGGACTGGAGCCTTTCCCAGCTGACTACAGGCGAGAGGCGGGGTAAACCCTGGACTGGTCACCAGTCGATTGCAGGGCCGACACGCAAAGACAGATAACCACACATTCTCACACTCATCTAGGAGCAATGTAGAGTAGCCAATTAACCTAACGTGCATGTTTTTGGGATTGTGGGAGGAAGCCGGAGTACCCGGAGAAAACCCACGCAGGCACAGGGAGAACATGCTAACTCCACACAGAAGGGCCCAGACCAGGATTCAAACCATCTTGCTATGAGGCGGCAGTGCTAACGACTGCACCACCGTGCCGCTCCTATTGTGAAATCATGGTAACAATTAACAGTGTGACAGGGAGCTGACACTGGGTGAATTTGTACAATGAAACAAAGATGCAGGCAACGCTTCCTGTAATATTTCTGGTTATATGTGATTGGGGCTTGTACTTTGGAGTTGCTGATGTATTCAAATATGTTGTTTTGTGGTGTTAAACAGTGAACAGTTCTAATGAGCTTTCCAGGCTGCTGCATGTTATGGTGAGGAAAGAATGTGTTATTTGGCTGTGCTTATCCAAGCAGACTAGGTAATAAGTGTGTAATGGGGAAAGTGGAATGAGATCCGATGAAAGCAGGGGTCCGTTGGAATACACCCGCTTTATGAAAATCTACAAGGAGCTGTTTGGGACAAGTAGTATGAAAACACTGAAAATAAACTGAAACGAACAAATGAATCACCTAAAAAGTCCACATGTTGTAAAATAATTCCCTCAATCTGATATTATGTTCATGGTATCCAGTTAGAGCTGTTATACTGACATTATTTTCAGTTTATATGCTATGTGTGAAGTCTGTCTTTCCTGCAGATGAACAGTCAATATAATGCTTTATCTTGCGTCGCAAAGAAAATATACAAAGGAGACACAAAAAGATGTAACTTGACTTTTCTGAATAGCAAATGCAAGCACAAATGTAAGCCTAAATAAAAGTCATTGACATCAGCTCCTCTCTCCTCCTTTTAAATAGACAACAGTTTCTTAATGGGCTGGGAGTTAAGTCCACAGTCACAAAAAACAAATATAGGACCTCCCCCAGAAAGACTCCAAGCACTCGGCAAATATGCTTCCAAAGGGAGGTGATGTACTTTTTGAATGAATTTATGCCTCAGGAAACAGTGAAGCTTTTAATACAAAATGATGTGCAGTAAGTTATTTTAGACAGTTAAGCTGTAGCCATACTAGTATACAAATCTAGAAATGATAAAGCCAATACTTTCTTGAAATGAAAAAAATGAAACTATTCATAAACCTGTTCTTCCAATAAAAAATATTATGTTGATAACTGCACAAAAGTGTTTGTGTTCTTGGAGTGCAGCTCCAGAATCACATCCCAAGATCCTTGATTTGGCTCAGGACAAATTCTGAGGACATCTGCTATACTCCTAATAATTTGCTCTGCATAACTCAATGCAAATGAACTTTCACAAGCCACAAACAGCCCACGCTGCAACCAATAAAGTGCGAAAAATGTGCAATTGTGCCTAAGCAGTGTTTGCATCTGTAGAATATTATACACTATATAGACAAAAGTATTGGGATGGGGCTGCTTTTCAGGAATTCGGCCCCTTACTTTGTGAAGGGAAATCTTAACGCTCAGCATACCAAGACATTTTGGACAATCCTATGTTTCCAACTTCGTGACAACAGTTTGGGGAAGACTCTTTACATTTTCCAACATGACTGTGTCCCAATGCACAAAGCAAAGCCCCATAAAGGCACGGTTGGATGAGTTGGGTGTGGAAGAACGTGATTGGCCCACATAGAGCCCTGACCTCTTTCTCTACTGCATGGATGGGCAAAAGTGAAAATGTGACAGTGAAAATCATCAACGTATGAACTTTTCTCCAACGGCTGCAGGCGAGTTAGTAGGCTACTCAATATGAAAGCCAGTAATAGCTTGTATATGAGCATATGCTCATTCGGCTCCAATCCCACCTGTGCATGACTGACACCTTTTTGTCTCACACATGGATCTAATGACAGGTGTAAGGGCAAGTCAATATGTATTAACACGCGGCAGAGCTGCAAATTAGTTGCGCTACACATAACCATTAAAGCCAAACTGCAGTCTAACAATAGGTTTGAATGGCCTCAAAACTTCTTAACAAGAAGTAGAAACGCCACGAAGGCTTGCCCAACCAAAAGAACAACATCATTATTATTTAATCAAAGTTAATCATATTTTCTAGTGCGGCCATCAGTGCATGAATTACTAATATAACAGGTCAGTTCAGATTCCAAACCTCTCCTTCAAACTATTGTGAGATATTTAATAAAACGAGGACATTATCAGAATTCATTCTCCCCTATGTCCACTTTTGTAGCTCCTGCTAAAGAAAATAAAGTTTCTGTCTACTCTCACCATCTTGCCTGTTAACTACAAGCTGTTCAAAAGAAAAACACATTGCATCAATTCCTCACTTTCTCATGCACTAGTTACATAAATATTTGGTCAAATGATGAAGAAACCTCTATTTATCTGCTGCTTCTCTCTCTGCATCATTCTCACTCCAACTCCATTTCTTTCTCCCTTCTAGCGCAACTCGTTGTCCCGTGGTGTCACAGTCCATATGGTACTGCAACACTGTTGGTCTCCTGTGGCCACACTTCCCACGATGCATCTGTGGCTCTGGGCTTTCGAAAGAGCTGATAGGCTGAGACGATTGTGGTATCGACCAGCCATCGCCTGGTGTGAGGTCAGCTCTGTGCAGCAGTGGAGTGTGTCCGAACAGCACACACCACTGACTCCTAGTCTTACATTCATCCCGCCAATCAATCCTCCATTTTCTATCGTTACCTTGGCCTCTGCAGAGCAAAGCATGCTCTTCTGTTGCATTGTTCTCTTTCAGTGCCATTTTCTTTTTTAAACTACTGTCAGATTGATCATTTTCGCTTATTGCTTGAAACCTGGCGTAGCCAGACATGAAACCATGACAGGTCTACCTTTTCAAGCTATAATGAAGATGCTCCATTTAGAAAATACCATCAAGAACTCTAGAACATACATACATATTTATTTATTTTTGGGGGGATTTTACTGTTATTTGTCTTACTTCTGCACTGTTGTATTTCTCTGAGCTCTTTTCCTCTCCTGTCTGTGTCCATGCAGAGAAAACAGAGCTTAGCAAAGATCAATCCCATTGAGTCTGACTCCTTTCACTAGCCACAGATCAATACTGCCTGTTTCATGTCCCCCTGCAATATACACATGTGCACACATGCACACACACACACACATACACATACACATAAACAAGAGACAGACACACACGGTTTAAAGACATGCCTATGAGAACAGGCCCACCCCTCTAGAGATGACCTATCGGCCTATCGGCTAGCTTGCTCACCGGGGAATACAGAAGTTCATTATGACAGGCTTGCCAGTGCTAAAGGTCTGCTTTGGTCCTCTGCTGCAAAGTGCAGCATTTACACCAGCTGATTACTTAACAGCTTGAAACATGCAGTGGCTAAAAGTAATATAGAACTGGATGTCCAATACTGGGACTGTTGAATTTGTGATAGTAGATGTTGATGATGTAACAGCATATGGAACAGAAGTGGAAGGGTTCAGGTGTTTAGGTGAACTTGGCTCAACCCTAAGTGCTGGATAGGAGACGGAGTTGCTTACTGGAGCTGAAAGCAGAAATACTTTGTAAAATTTGAGAAGAAATTTCTACATCCTTGAGTATTTAGTTTTGCTTTAAAGCTGTTATTGGTAGCCTTCATTGTCCGTTATATCTAAAAAAAAAAAAAAAGTATTTTATAATCCTGGGACCATATTACATCTCATACATTCTTTTTGATGAAGCATGCAAAGACCTCTCTTCTACGCTTTATAATAAAACTCAGCAAATTAACTTTTTAGGAATATGTTTATTTGCTTTCGTGCTGAAAGTGGGATGAAAAGATCAACACCACTGTAATGTCTGTATCATAAATATGAAGCGCTGGTTTTTGTGCAAATGAAAGAAACAAGATAGAACATGTTCAACAGCAAGCTTTTGAGGTGCTTGACAGAACAAGGATAGTTATACCCCCCGTGTAAAGCCACCTGGCTACTGGCTGGAGATCCATTAGACGTGAGAGGTATCAATATTCTAAAATCACTCTTGGCAAGAAAGAAGAATAATATGTTTCCCAAAATGTTATACTGTTCCGTTAGTCATAAAATTGGCTTGATTTTCCATGTAATGTCTCCTATCCAGCACTGTGTAGATAATGAATAATGCTCCAAACATAAGAAATTTGAGAGGGCTGCTTTGATCCACAAACCCACCTTGCCTGGAGTACTCATCAGCCTCGTGGTGGACCAGGTCAGTCACACAGCCACCGTAATGCAGCCTCTGCTCATGGTCGAAGGCCTTGAGTGTCTCGCTGGAGCTGTAGGACTTCTGAGTAGGCACACGGCACTCATCTGCATCCAAGGAGGCGGTGTTGTACTGAGAGTCTTTGGAGCAGCGACCCCTGGTCAGGGAGCGGTGCCTACGATCCTTCATATCCATGCTGAAGTTGGGTGCAGGGGGATAGGGATCCAGGGAAAAGAGATGGAAGTGAAGCAGGAGCAGAAGGTAGTGAGGGGGAGATGGAGGGGCGTCCTAGCAGGCCTCAGTGATGTCAATCTCCACTTCAGTCACCTGGAAGACAGAGAGAGAGAGAGTGGGAGATGGAGAGAGCGAACAAAACGAAAAAGGGTTAGTATAAAATTAATGGATGCACTGCTGTGACTCACTCTTGCTTTGCACTCCCCAGAGAATCTACAGGGAAAGTTAGCAAAGAGGAAGTGCGGCAAATGGACATTTGAGCAACCAGGCAAATATACCACACATCGGTGTATTGATGTGGCTTAAGTAAGGCTGCTGCGGGGAGAAACAGAGCTGGCAGCGTTGTAGTCCACAGAGATAGACAACCATCGACTGCGCTGATGAAAAATGGCCAGACAGCATTTAAATCTATGACATAAAAACAGAAAGTAACTCAAGCATGCCATCCTAAATTGAGATGCATGTATATATATACTCACAAAGGGGGAAAAATGATGAATGACAAGAAGGGGAATTAAGAAACAAAAAAGTGTGTAAAAGGCAAAATTATGAGAAAAGAGACAGATTTTCTAGACTGGGGAAGAAAAACTAAAGGGCAACAAAGTAAGAAAGGCAGCTAGATGCAACAGGAAGGATGGAAGAAGAGGAGAAATGACTTGAGGGCATTGCTAGTCTCTCCCTCATTATCAGAGTGAGAATGAATCCCGCTCCCTTAGAGGCTGTAAGGGATAATCAAACACAGCCAGACACAGATACACACACTCACACACACACACACACAATGTCGCAAACACCCAGAAACAAACACACTAAAAAGCACATATACAGTATGGGGGTACAGGTTCTGAGGTAACAGTGTTACTTGACACAACTAATAAGTGTGCCACAGCTAAACACGTGTAAACATGTAGAATTTATCACTTCCACTGTGCTAACACGTGAACTGCTCATTTCTACCACATCACAACCAGTATACTTTTAATTTATTCAAATCTTTTGCTTTGAATGCAGATCGTACATGATTATGATGCTAATACAGCATGATACTAGCGTAGCGGCCTTGAGCAATGCGTTACATTAGCAGTCAAAGATCAAAGTACAACAATACAATAACCAGCAGTAACTGACAGGAACGCCTCCAGCAGCTGCCCGTATGGGATATTTATGGTAATATATGGGTCATCCATGTTTCTCTTGCTTCAGGCCAAGTAAAGTCTGGTCTATCCAACCACATTTCAGCGTAGCATTGCATTTTTTATCAAAATATCTCTCAGTCTGGACAGCATGTGTTGATATCAGAGCGGTCAAAGACATTTCTAATGAGCAGATGAGATTTGGAATATGTGATGTAACAAATTGCATGCTGGGTTGGAGTAACAATGAGAAGGGAGGAAAAGAGAGAGAAGGACACACAGAATGTGAGTCAATCTATTCAGTGGGGGCTCATTTTAAAATGCTTAGAAGGTAGTATTGAAAAGAGCCCTGCTATGTCCATTGATTAACAGTAGGTATTAAGTCTCATAAAGAGCTCATTATGATCAGGCATCCATCACACAGGCTATTAGGAGTTCAGCCTTAATGCATTGGTACCTTGAATGGCCTGGGAAATGTGGGGGTATTCTGGCTGGCATTATGCAAAGATGGGCAAACAAGGCTTTGTGAGCATCAACAGCTGTGCATGTGCATTGTATGTCTGTTGAATCAGAATTCCTTTATTTATCCCCGAGGGGAAATTGAGTGGATATAATACAGGTTAGGCTTATGATTATGTGAGACAAACAGTTAAAAACTGTGGGAAATTCATTTTCTTATCAAAAGTTAGATGAGAAGTTTGATACTACTCTTTGTCAGTACATAAAGCATAAAGCTGGATAAGTCTACTAGCATAGATTAGCAAAGAGACTGGAAGCAAGTGAAACCTGGTTTCTCGAACTTGACTGGCAGCCTCTAACAAGAATCCATAAAGTCACAATACTTGGGTGTCAAGCAATCAAGATTTCAGATCATATTGACAGAATGGTATGTGCTCCCACTTGCCTCCCCAACCTCCAACAAACACTATTTCCCATAAGAAGAACAAGCAAGTGGGAGATGCCATGCAGTTGCATCACAGACATGAGAGTGGTCGTGATCTTCTCATCAACATATTTCCCAAAATGTTGAATTATTTCTTTAAAAGCAGGGCCAAAGTGTGCAAGTCAGAATGGCTGGAGTTATGGATATGTGGACTGATGTGTATATTGATAGTGAACAGGTGTGTGACCTTGTGTGTGCATGTGCGTGGGTGTGTGTCTGTCGGTGGGTGTGTACGTACAAAAGAATGCGTTTGTGTTTATGCATACCGCTTTCAGTATAAGGGCTTGAGTACTAGTTCATAGTTGTTATACTACTTGAGCAGGAGAAGAAAGGACACGGAATAAGAGATAGATGGTTGAAGTGGAGAAAGCTGAGGGGGTCGATCACGAGATCTGGAACGCATATCAATCACACTCCACCCACGCAGGTGTTTTCCTCAAGGTCGCTGAAGCGCACACATACATACACGCCAAACTTTTTCTTGTTAATTAGTCTGGTGACAGCACTCCAACCTCCCCTGATCATCACAGTGAGACAGATTATCTAATTTATCAGCAGTATAATGCCTTATTGTCATTCTGACTGATCGCGTACCACAATTTCATGGTATGCCACCAGTCAGGCACAGATACATGCATATTGATATACAAACACACAGACAGACAGACAAACATACACACAAATACAAAACTGTGCGAACACCACCATGAACCTGCAAGTGGTTGCGTTTCCCTGACAGACGAAAAAGGTGGTTAGACGAAGGGGAAAAGAGACATGCTTGTGACCGTGAAGTGACCATGAAATCCAGGCAGAATGAGAAAAGTAATTGGAGGACGACAGGGAGGGTGGAGAATTCATTTACAAAATTACAGAGGTGAAGTTTGGTACAGATAATGGCCTTTTCTCTGCAAATAAGAGCTCGGGAAGGAAAATATGGAAAATGACACAATGTAAATCCACTGTAACCACAAATCACACCCAGTTAATAGGAAGCTAATGATATCAGTGGAATAGCGAGCATCAAACAAGATGGTTTCCCATTCATCATGATCAACCTCTGAATGTCCAAATATCAAAGAAAGAAAGGCTGTATTATAAAAAGTGTTAACACAGTAAAGCCTTTGAATACTGATGCAGCTATTTTAAAAAGTTCCTTTTTTTACCCATCTAAATCTGGTTTGTAATCAAATGCTTCTAGACTGGTTCTTACACAACATAGTAAGCATCTAGTTTTCTTTACCTGTCAAAATATCACATAAACACTTGGTGAAGTGGCTAAACTTGTCTAGGCTACGCGTATTATTTCACCACATTTCTAACTGTTTCATGTACTTTGGCTAAAGCTCCAAAGAAAATTAGCTGCAAAAATTCAATGCAGTCACTGATCTCATTTATCAGGCAAATAAGCAATCTGAGTGCTCCTATATACACTGTTTAGGACCATCACACTGTGGGAGGCTTCCTGTCCAGATGACTCCTGCTGCAGCTAACAAGGAGGAGGCTAAAGCAGGGCATGCTCACTGTGTATAAGCTACAAAACTATCCTGACATTTATTGACATTTGACATACAGACAAAACTACCCAGCAGAGCTTGCACAGTTTGCAGTTTTTGTTTTTTGTTTGTTTTTTATTTTGTATATTTCAGTATGAATACAGCTCCATGTGATGTTTACAGCAACTAAGAATAATTATCCATTGATCTGCATATTATTATCTCACGTACTTCATTACTACTTTGGCATATAATATGAAAATAGTGAAAGAACTGGGGCCCTGTTTTAGTAAAACCTGTCTTATTTTGTCTGGCCAATCCACACCTCAAACAAATTCAGTTTTTTGCCATACAAAACAAAGAAACCAGTCATTTTTATTATCATTATTAGTCATTCTTTCAATCAACCAATTGTTTGATCTCCATATACTTAAACCACTTTCTGTGGTTTCTGCCAATATGTACAGCCAGTATGTATTGCTTTGCGGTCCTGATAAATGGGAATGCTCTGCTCTGCACACGGACATAAGCAAGTAATTTCTCTTTTGTCTCGTTCTCATTTTTCCTTTTTTTAATTTTTTTTTTTTTTTTTTTTAGTCTTTGTGTTTTGCATCTACATTTAGAGCAGTAATTCATAGGTTTTCATCTCCACATTAAACAGGATCATGTTTTTAAACTTCTGTTCATTTTCTTACTGCATTTGTTTCTTTTTTTTTTTTAATCCCTCATTTTATCTTATCTTATGGTCGGATAAGAGGAGCCTGTAAAGCAGTCATTATCTGGCTCATTTAATTCAATTGTAACCAAACCAAAAGCAACAATCAGCCAACAAGACTGGTGTCTAAAAGCCTGATAAAACACAGCATGGAGCCTTTCCATCAGAAAATTCATCCACTCTTCCAACACTCTTTGTCACTAGGAGATGAAGTTCTTCAATTGGTGTCTTCTTCTTTCTCTCTCTCTCTTTTTTTAATTTGAAAGAAATTCGAATAGAAAAATATGGCCTGTTGAAAACAAAAGGCCCTGTTATCACAAGAGGCAGAATTGTGGCTATAAAGCTTGCTCTCAATTTTCTGCAGTTTCTGTGCTGGTGCTCAAATTAAGTTGTTTACACAGTTTGTTCCCAAAGAGAAAGAGAGGAAGACACAGAGTGACTGAAGGAAACAAAAGAACAGACGAGGAGAGAGGGGTACAGAGAGGTTGCGTGAGAATAAAGAGGCATGAGACTCGTATTCAATTACACATTACCAAAGAAAACTGCATGCATCTTGATTTCAGAATGAGTGCCTACTACAGACCCAAATATGGTTGAAATATATAAATCCTGATTATCCTTATGATTAATTTGTTCACCGCTAAAATCTTATCTGAGCATACGTACTGAGTCAATGTAATCAGATTGAGCGCTGTATAGTAATTCATATTTTCTTGACAAATATCTCATTATGTACAATATACTTTCAATTTTAATGTATGGACAACAATTGTAAGCCATGTGTTTGTGTGTGTGTGTGTGTGTGTGTGTCTAAAGTCTTGTGGAGCTTTACTGTCAGAGGAAGAGCTGCGCTTCTGGATTACATCCTGGACTGAAACAGAAGTATGCATGTGTTTACTCCCATGTATTAGGTTATATAAATATTCCTGCATGTATCCGAATAAATCCACTATGACTTCTGTCATTCTCTCTCTAACACAACACAGCACACACACACACACACACACACACACAAGCCTGTCTTGTCTGAGTCTTGGACAGAGCTCTGACTGAGAGGCTCCCGACCATGAGGAGTCATTAATCATGTCTTCGATCTCGGGTGGCATTGAGAGCGCATGCATGTATGTTCACACACACACACACACACACACACACACACACACACACACACACACACACACACACACACACAAATATACATACTCACACACATGTACACACAAAGCAAAAGGATGGCTGGGGCTGCATGTATGGCTCTAGTTCAACTGGAAATTGTGGCCCATTTTGGATCCAAGATGATCTGTGAGCCAACAGCTGAGGGGCGTGCAGGACAGGAAACATTTCATCACTCACACTCCCACACACCTCGCCCCATTACCTCCAACACCTCTTTTAGCCAAATAGGGGGAAAAAAATTGTTTATTATGGTAAGTGTTGCTGTTTGTATAGAATATTACGTGGCTGGGGTTTTTTTTTGACAGTGACATTGTGGTGATATTGATGCACTTATTTTTTGAATGATCAGCTCTTATAAAGAATACAAAAATCATTCTGCTGCTGCTGCTGTCCAATTCACTTGATCATTTTCACAATGCCAGTGTTTAATTATTGTGTGCCTTCCGCATTTAAATGTCCCACAACATAACTTCAGAATGCGGTGATGTTGTGCAGCCAGCATTCTCACATTTTGGAGCCCCTCATTAGCATGTGCACGATAAGTCAGTGGTAGACTGTAAAATTAGGCCACCTCTCATTTGCACTGTCACCCAACAATAGGGTCACTTACAGAAATAAAACAAGATATATTCTCTGTAATTAAACCAAGTTCTGTTAGGGTTTCAAGCCTCTGCAAGTTACTACTGTACTGAAATAGAACAGAAACACGAAATTAAGTCATTAAGGCTAACAGTTGTTTTCCTCTTAGACTACTGAGTTAATACTGAATACTTGTTCTCTGTATTATTTCCACTTTGCCCAAGGGGTGCATATGTGACTAACAGCTGTGGTCCCTGCAGGGAACGAGGTGGATGAAAGTTGTCACGTTGATCAAGAACTGTTAAGAGAGACCTCATCCACCTTCCATTTTCTCCTCTATGTCTCTCCTCTTTGCATCCCGTCATTTGTCAGGATGGAAACAAATCGAGGGAGAATGAATCCACCGTTCTCTCTTCCTTGCTCTCGGTGCCTGGGTAATCGCCACACTGGGCTGCAGAGTGCCACAGAGCCTCTGTTTATTAGACTAATCCTTAAATCCACATTCTGCAGGCCTCGCAAAGCTCTAATCTGACTCAAAACAAAGGGATTAGAGACGACAAGGTCCCTCTCTCTGTCTCTCTGTGTCTGCCAGAGTGGGCTCGAGGTGACGCACACATGTGCGGAGAAACACACTAGCACTCTTGCATACTGTTGCCTGTCACACCCATGTTTGCTAAAGACTGATTGGTGCACGCAAACCCACAATCACTCACACACACACACACACACATGCTTTCTGTGAACAAAAGCGTGCTGTGAAAAGACAGGCAGTTAGAGCCAAGGTGCAAACAAACTGGGTAATTACACATAGCTCACAAACTCATGGGAGAAATGACGGACAAGATGAGAATGAGCTGTGGGAATGAGACACAGCGACAGCGGGGTGGTTATAATCAGAATAACTAAACAAACCCGACTTATATTATACACTCACACTGTCGCAGAAGCAAGAGAGGATTAGAGTTTCTTTTCTTACGCAATAGCAGTGGATGTCAGGAGTCCACTTTGGGGTCTACAGGCCTGTTTCAATATACAGACAATAAAGTGCAAACAAATCAATATTTGTCCACTACTTTTCTGCATTAAAAGACATTCAATTCCACAACAGACACTGTTGCAACATGATAATGTGCTCCCAATTTACAAGTTGAGTCTCTCCACAACACCAGTGCCTACCTGAGATGGATGCCATAGCTGTGACAGGCATATTAGAAATTTCTTCTTTATTCTCTCTATGTTTTTCCACACAATCTGAATCACAATTGCAATGCGTTTCTCCTCAATATTCCAAATGAATAATGCAAAAACTCAGTGCTGATATTGCGTTCACTCGGTTGTTAATGTTAATTTTACACTTTAAGTAACAGAGAGTCCGTTCAGCAAATGCAGCATGCTCTAATGTTGACAAGTTGGCTCAGTTTATTTTATGGATACTTTCACAGATTTACCAGGTTTACTGTGTTGTCTGTTCATGGGAAAGCCTTTAAAATAATTTTTTTTCAGACGCAAAAATGTGGAACTTACAGTCAAGTAAATGCATTGCCCGACAGTTCCACTGTAGAAATCTTAGTATTATTAAAACATATTTTCCTTCAAGACCTTCAGAATCCAACGTATACTAGAGTCAAGAGTAAGGATTTGACCAGAGTGTGACACCATGGTATCATATTCTAAGGTTATGGAGCATATCCATGCTGGGCTGTGCAGATGACAAGAGTGCTGGTGCATGTGAAGGTCATGCATTATACAGAAAAGCATAGGAGTGTGCAGATGGATAATGTCAGTACAGGGGTCATAAAGCCAAGCTGTCTGTTCTTTTATTCAATGAGGGAATTCCTGCTTTTCACCATTCACAATCACACTCAGGTTGGTGTGTGTGTGTGTGAAAGAGAGAGTTGGTAGGAAGGGTCAGCTCTTTCACCTGTGCCCTAGGAACTAGCTGCAGCACAGAGAGTCAGGGCAAACTTTGCAGCGGTACTGCCAGCCAGTTATTAAAACAATCGAGTGCTGACAAGCCCTGCATTGTGTCGCCAAGGGAGAGGGCTAGGGCTTAATAACTCAGTGTCACGCCTTGACATTCTTACCATCTGTCTGGGTAAAATATTCAAATATGCAATAAATGTCACTGGGGACAGACGGTGACACTGTCTAATTAACACTATGACAGAGGTGACACACTGAGGGCTTTGGCTGGCTTTTACTGTACAACATGCATCGCCTGTGTATGTGCCCATGCAACTCCATAACTCTATGCAGAGGTGAAATGCTGAGGAACACTGTAGCTGCTTTTACTGCCATTCTGTCTCTTTAGAGGAAAGTCAGCTATTGTTTAACTAAAGAGGAAAAGTGTAGCACTAACAGACACATTAAAAAGTGTAAATGACAGCAGCTATAGGGCTGTGCAACCCTGGAGCAGTGAATAAATGCCAGAGAAGAGTCATTTCCTCAGGCTGAAATGTCAAATAGGAGGAGAGCAGTGAGGAGACCAGAATGCCAGCCATATACAGCTGTCTTACTTCAATCCTCGTACAAACATGTAGATCAAAAACAAGCTGCAGTGAACTGTTCCGTAACTTCAGCAGGGCAGGTTATTTTTTTTTTCCTCCATCATTTTTCTCCCTCATCTGTCCAATGTGTGGCTAACAGTGGAGAGGGAGATTGTAAAATTGTCCACAATGATGTATTAAGCGGAATGAAAGCGGAGTGGATTTTGTATAAGCAGACCTGAAACATAGTAGCTGGCTGCACAACAAAACAAGTTCTCCATTTTTGTTTTTGTTTTTTTTTTTTCATGTCACTCAATTCTAAACATGGAATTTCACCATGACACCTGTATAAGCTTTAGTCTGAGATACTTTGATAAAGTGTAAAAATAACAGGCTCAAAGAATTTAAATGTTTGTGGAACCATACAAATGAGTACAGAGCAAGAATGTCCCAGAGATGATGTGTATGCGCGTTCAGGTATGTTTAAAAAATTTTTGCAAGCTGTAAAGGCAGCAACTTGCCAGGATTAAACAGTGATGACACAGACAACAAAACATGTGCGGCTGCATGTCAGTAGCTTAGTGGGTACAGTTTTGTGTGGTTTGGCATAGTTTGTATTTTTCTAAATGACACGTAAATGTGCAACATCTTGTAAAATTGACACATTTACACAAAGCATACCTGTTGGATGATTATGTTTTTTGATCATGTTGGACAAACTGAATATTTGACCTGACGCCACCAGATAAAGAGCCAGGAGATCGGTGGGGTTAGTTACTATGAATGTGTGTCAAAATATCCACCCAATAAATATAAATGAACTGAGAAATTTCACTAAACCAAAAAAAATGGCCACCTGTTAGTGTTACAGCAGAGTGAGACAACTTGTCTCACAGATAGCAGTCAATGATAGCAAATGAAGAAACTTAACATACAAAAATATAACTTACAAAGAAGTACATTGTTTACTACCAACTGTTGTCATTGTCACTTTTTAACAAAAACATACAGCAAAAGCAAAAACTGATGGCACTATAAATCCAATCCATCTAGTACATGTGAAGTTACAGAGTGTCAGTAAGTGAAAACTTGACTTACTCAACAGGAAAAGTCAGGCTATCACCAAAGCTATTTTGTTTCATATGTTCAGGAACAGGGTGCAGTGGTTAGCACTGTTGCCTCATAGCAACAGCGTTCCAGTTTTGAATCCCAGTATGGGCCTGCATGAGTTTTCTCCAGGTACTCCGGCTTCCTCCCACAATACCAAAAACATGCACATCAGGTTAATTGGCTACTCTAAATTGTCCCTAGGTGTGAGTGTGAGAGTGTGTGGTTGTCTGTGTGTCAGCCCTGTGATTGACTGGTGACCAGTCCAGGGTGTACCCTGCCTCTCGCGTGTAGTCAGCTGGGACAGGCTCCAGCTCCCCCGTGACCCTGACGGATAAGCGATATAGAAAATGGATGGACGTTAGGGAACATATTCAAGCCAAATTACATGTAAATCTATTCAGTTTCTGACGTATTTCAGTCTGGACCAAAGTGGTGGACGGTCCAACTGACTCTGCTTCAAGTTTGATGAAGAAACATCTGTTGAAGTATTAAAGCTTATTTAATAGTGACATTTATTATCACTATCAATGATTTTGGTATACCTACATTCACCAAACTCATAACTGCATCAAAACACTTATCTTGTGACTGCGCTTGCTTGTCTTAGTTAGAAAATACTCTTAAAAACGTCAATTGGATGTTGCTGTGCAAGTTAGTGTAGAAATAGAAGCAGCTCATGTTCAGTCAGGGAAGAGTGGAACATTTTTATATTGTGATCCTCTACAAATGGCACAGAGACAGTTGGTATAATTTCAATTTTCAAATTGTAATGAGAAAAACTGTTATTACATTTTAAAATAAAATAACCTAAAAATACATCATAGATATAAACATACTTTTACCTGCCAGAATGTGTTTTAACTTTGAGCACCTACTGTAACAAATACATGGCTATCCTACTCTGTTTCTCTCTGGGTCTGTGCTGCTCTCACTTCCCTCTCTCTGTATTCTGTGAGAGGCTGTTGTATGAAGCACCTTTAATGGGTTTGTGAGGGGTATATTGGACTTCAGTAGGAGATTTGACACACTGTCTGTGCATGTGTGTGTGTATGTGCCTACAAGTGTGTGCACTTTTTGGATTGTCATGTAGAGTCCGATATTACAGTGCTTTTCCACTTGTGTAACTGTGTGCACTCACACTCCAAAGCCATTAGATTCTATACGAAATCCTAAAGCCGAGAACTTTGAAGCTGAGAGCGCCGCAATTGACAGGCTCCTATCCTGCAGAGCACGCATCGCTACTCTTGATCTCTGGTACAGTACAGATCTCAACTGCAGCTACAGTTGCACTTTCACATACACATTTTGACTCTGTTACCTTATCTGTACTCTGCAGCCCACACACTGGTGCCTCTGTCATGGGATGCATGCACGGCACCAACATTTCAGAGCTACCACAGACAAGGGCTAGCCTGCTTTGGGTCTGGTTTGTTTGTGTCTGCAGTACTGTGAATGCTTCTAATGTCATCAACTGGTCTTGGAGTGACGTTTGTGCCTTCAGGGACCAATAGAAGACTACTATGGCCGCTCCAGCACCAATGACATAGCTGACTGGTCCCATTTAACATGCTAGATTTAGCTTCATTAGAGTGAATGAGGCTGGGAAGGCACACAGAAGAAATGAAATGAGGGGTAAGAGGGGAAGATGGAAGAACAACAGCTAGGTTTTTGCAGGGGCCACTTTTGCAGTAAAGCTGGACAGAAAGCCAAAGCCATCTCATAAAAATACTTTATAAACCAGTCATATCCATAATGGCTGCCCAATAGAGAGAGATGGATTAATACAGCAGTTGGAGTTAAATTGAAAGCACACCACATTGGGCTAGAATGTGGCACACATCCCAATCAGCAAGAAGCTTTACAGGTTTCCACACTGTGCCTTGGGATACAGTCAAGATGTTCTAAAATAACTAATAATGAGCACTTTAAAATTATTCAACCAAAACATATAATCTCCACTAATAGGGACACCCACAATCTACCCAGTGGAGTGAGATATATTTAGACATTTTACATAATCCTTCTAATGGGTAATCTTTTAAAACTGTCTTATTTCAAGAAATGCCCCACTTTGGCTCAACAGAAACAAATGAGCTATCACATCCAATTGGCAGATTTGTTTCACTCATTGTATAAAAATACGTCGGTAGACTTGATAATAACAATAAATGGCTTGTCAAGATGGATTCTATTTGCAGTGAGAAGACATGGTTGTGGCTGTCTGAGAGGTTATCTGGGGTTGATAGCATCAGTGGGACTGTAGCTGGGTTGACATCTGACAATCTGAGCAGCGCAAACAGGAACAGATGGGACAGGCTACCCCAAGGTCATACAGTACATCAGGAAAGAGACATGTTACCCTTTAACCTTGTCCCTGATCTCTCTCTTTGCGGGCACTTCCACATGCACACAGAGACGCACCAAAGTGCCCAAGAGGAGTACACGAACACAACAAGGCTGTGGATATGTGTGTGTGTGTGTGTTTGTGTGTTTGTGATTCATGTGGTATCGTGGAGCACTTATCCTCCAGGAACAAAAGGTCATCCAAAGGCGCCCTGCAATGAATGGTGAGAGGCCATCACACTTAGCCGTGACCCTTGCTTTGGGTCAATGTCAGAATAACTGCCTGTGATTGAGGGGTTTCCATGGCAACCAGAGGGGTTTTCAGCAAATTAGAGAGGAAAAAGGAGCCTTCTAGGTGTACATGTCTAGTAACACCCGACCCCTGGTGATTTATCCCTCTCTGCTCCTGCGCCACAGTAAACCATTAGGACCTAGTGATAAGAGATAAACATACCCTAAGACAGAGTTGATAAGGAAGATAAGATAGAACACAGCCTGCTCAGTGTCATTTGAATGAATTTCCACCAATAGTTGTCAGTGCTGCAAGGTGATTTTTTTTTAATCTTCACAATGGATACACTGAAATGTCCAACATCACAATTTCAAGCTGTTAATACCAGCTTTTGCCACCAGTGAAGTTACACCAGCATCAATGTTTTTATGATTACAAAAGACATAACAATATGGAAAGCATCAGTGGGAAAAGTCTTTTTTGTCCTACACCCACACTGGCGCTTTAGAAAATGCTCTTTAAAATGTTCTGTAGGCCGCCACTAAAGCAAGGCAGAAAGGTAAAATATAAAACACTGGAGTGGATGAAATGTTTCACTTGCAGAGGGCATTTTTAAGATCCACCTGAGCTCTGAAGACATGTTGCTTTAGCTCTAATCAGCTAGAGAAATTGATTACTGCTCCTTAACAGTCAGTAACCAGGTCCCCTGCAGAACAGGGTTTTTCTCTGTGTAATAATAAAAAAACAGCAGTGGTGGTAGTAGTATCCAATGTGATGTGGAGTGGTCAAAATTATTTTGGTGGCAGCAGCCCCACCAGCCTTGTATAGTGCTATATTGATGAAGATTGGAGTGGAGAGTTCTCCCTCCTTCTCCACACGCAGACCTATATTGGATTTCACGCTGGTTGCCCATTCACCAGACACTGCAGTGCATTCCTAACCAAGGGCCTGGAGGCAATACGGCTGCTTTATTTGTTTATAATGTTTAGGCTTCCCGCAAATGGCTTGTGCTGCAGTCCCGATAACTATGCATAGTTACATTTAGGCAATCGACTGGGCTCGTTTCGACATGAACGCCGCAGCTCAATTCATTTGGAAAGGACTAAAAATCCAATAGCGTTTCCTCAGAGGGAGGAGGAAAACAGAGAGGACTATGGATGTAGGGGAAATGGAGAAAGAAAGGGCAAAAAGCGGGGGTGGGGTGTTGCTGAAACTGTAATTTAAAAGGGATAACTTGTGCTGATATACCACTGTAAAGAAAAGCATCCTCTGAAAAATAAAGTGAGAACATGTTCTGTTCTTTCCACAACCATACTGCTTCTGCTGTCTTCTCCCTCACTCAAATATGAATGGAAGGTAAAATATAGATGTCTTCCCACTGCTTCAAACAGCCCCCCCACCACACACACACACACACACCCACACACACACACACACACCGTGAGTGTATCTGCACAGACCTCTGACATGACGATGCGTATCCCTCTGGCTACAACACCACCCATAAAATCTTTAAAGAGCCAACTGCCAACTTTCACATCTTAAGTTCCATTAAGAAGTATGACTTATCCGAGACAAATTCCCTAGAAACACTTGGCGGAGTGAAACTCTAATTCACTGAACTGATGACAGACGATGACACTCCAGTGACAACGCAGGACAAATTAAGTTAACGGTGCTGCAGTAGGTTGTCTCGAAGAAGATGACACACAAATGATGGCATCTGGTAAGTGAACTGGTGTGAGTCATGTCACTGCGTGTGCATCACCAGCCTGAATCATAGCTTCTTGTGTGTGTGCGTGTGTGTGCGTGCGTGCATGTGTGAATTTCTCTTCTTCTTCTCTAGCCTACTACTTGTCCTCTGCCAGCTGCTCAGCTTCTCACTCCATTTGCTCCAGACTTCATACACATCTGTCCACAAAATCCATCCATCTCCATATCTCTCTTTCACACAGATACGCGCGCACACACACACACACACACACACACCACCTGACACACATAATATCCCTGCAGCCATAAAACTACAAGCAAGCTATCGTCCAAACCAAAACGAAGTGTGCAGTGAGGTGCGTCACGTAGTTTCCAAACACTTTACCCCGGCTTGTAATGTTAACAAACTGAACTATGTTGGCACTAACCAAGGTCAGCTAAAAAATATCTTAATTCTTTCCTTAATTACTTCGGCATTTTCTCCACCAAGTTCTTTTTCTGTGTGAAATGGAACGTCCTTGCAAACTTTAGACGATGTCTCAGAAATTCCTTTTCTACGTGGTTGTTGCAAATAAAACTCTGAAGCCTTCCAAAGGCTCCAGTGAGGTGTAAAGATGAAAGTCAGTGAGCGGGAGAGTGGGTAGAAAGCTGGAGTGAGGGGGTTTGATGCATTCTCCTGAGTGAGGAGAAGGGAGAGAGAAAGAGAGAGAGAGAGAGAAGGGAGAGAGAAAGAGAGAGAGTAAAAAGTGTCCTCTGAAAAAAAATAATAGCTCATTGATGCAACCATTTCCTCTCAACCTCAAACGATGTGCTTCTGGGCTAAGAGGAGCAGAAACCAGAGAATTTTCTTGAAAAAGAAAAAGCAGGAGAAAAAGCCATTTGTCCTCTGCCTTTTCTCCTCCTCCCCGCTCCTTCCTCCCCCTTTTCTTTAGGCTCTTTCAGCATGAGTTAGAGTATCTCTCAGAGAAATGACAGTTCTTATACAGGAATTTGGTTCTGTAATTAACCTGCTCATTTGCTAATTTGACTGTAATCAAGCCTCTCATCTTTCCCAGTGGGGTGCCAGAGCTCTTTGAGCAGACAAGGCAGGAGACAGTAGCAGCGAGCTCACTGATGAGTTGCGTCAGAAGCCTCCTCTCCTTTACTTCACCTTCTAAAGAAACTGCGTGCTCACAGGAATGAGCAAACAAGTTCAGGTAAAATGCATAGCAGGGGCTGACATGTGCAGTATGGTGTAGTTGAAAAAAATTGGCCAGCGAAGGACGAGGCTTTCCTCGGGGCTGCTCACGTCTGCTGTAGCTCTCTGTGTCTCAGCCCCCGCACCCTCTGTTAGACACACACACACACATTTTAAGAAAAAGAAAAAGAGACACAAGAGCATAGGTATTCTCCTTTGAAAACCATTCAAACCAAACTATCCAGCTGACATTTACATCCGTCAAGACCCAGCGTGTGTCCTTTTCTTCTTTCTGAATGATCAGAATCCAGTATATCTCTTTTGATCCCCTCTTTATGATGCTCTTTTATTCTTGCTCTTTTGCTGAGTCTGTGTCTCTCTTTTCTTTCTCTCACATTCAAACACGGCAACAGAGTCCCCACACCGAGCAGGACTCTATCGGTTGCCAGTGGCAACAGAAGTACAGACTGAAGGCATCAGACTGATGATTAGTTTTGATGTGAGCTTCATAGTTAACAATTATGAGAGCACAAGAGAGACAGAGCCACTGGGGTAACATTTACATGCTGTCTGTTAATCCATTAATGGGACTGATTGAGCCGCACTCCAAATGCTACACTTCATCTGGAATAACCTGATCAGCCTCAAGTCGAGCTAAGATTCTGATTGGGCGGTAGCTCAGCCGCCTTAGCCCACTGAAAGTCTGTTCATTGGATGGATTTTGGTGTGATAGTTCCAAGTAATTGGAGACTGGATTGCATCAGATAGCTCAGACACATTAATTCCTTCTATAAAAATGATGAAAAAAAGTTGAATCAAATTAGGTGATCCTATGCTGCACAAATTTTAACAACAAATATCTATGCCTCACTTGTGAACTCTTTTAAATATTATACATGAATCAAATTATATAATTCTTTGGTGCCTTGCATTTAATTGGCAGAGGGAGGAATGAGAGAGAGAGAGACAGCAAAAGGCAGACAGTTGAGGAAGAAGATATTTAATAACAGAGCGGGTCTGACTGAGAAGCTGGCTGCATAACAGTCAGTTTCAAGAGACGGAAAAACTCTCTTTGACGGATCGAGTGTGACTGAAGAAGTTCTACTCATCCCAGCCTTTTTGCTGTCATTCTCTTTATATCTAATAGTTTTCATATATAATTCATAAACCAAGCACTACCCTAACTCTGTCTTACTTACTTCTTAATGCTTTCCTAACTTCCTAACATCACCCCCCCCCCCTCCGTCTGTGGTGATTCCTGGGGTATCCAGATGACACAACAGCAGGTGTTGTGATTGGAGAGATAAGCCTATCTTGGTCCAATCAGACGCTTGGAGAGGTGTCCAATCCTCCGATCCTTAAATGAGACTAGCACACTGACATACTTGTGCAAAACACACACATTCAAAAAAGCTGCCACACAGACACATACACACATGCGTAAGATACAGCATGTGACACACTAGACACGTGCCAAACTGTGGCAAAAAACAAGCCTTTACTACAGGACATAAAAGTATAGCTGAAAATAAAAAAAGAACCCAAGGTAAGGATGCAGCTTGTAGACTGATGATTGGTGAGGCTTCTACGTGCAGTTGCCATCTCAACACAAAATGGGAAAGGCATAAAAGGAAAGTGGCCCGTTGGTGGGACGACGGTTCCGAGTCAAAGTGCTACTGGGCCCAATTATGAATGTTTGGTCAAATGTGCATGTAAGCACACACTCACCCACACACAAAGATCTCACATGCACGTGGGTAACATTCCCCGCAGATGCACAAGTCATAAAGGTGAGCAAAAGATGTGTCTCTCCAAAAATAAACCTCTTTTTCAAGTCTCATAGGGAGGCTCTAAGCATCTTCCCTGAGTCCCACAGTGCATCTCACCTGACGACCACCATCTGGTGTTCCACTGCAAAAATGACCCCTTGAAGGACCCTTACCTAGCACTGACCTCTGCTAAAAAATTTCCATCAGTGTGCTTGTGCATTTCTTCTCCAATAACAACAACAAAAAGCTTTCTCAGTGAAATAACGTTTGCTGCCTCTTACAAAATACGGTAAAAACAAAAAGGTATATGGGATTTATGGGAAACTAAAACTTGTGCTAATTTCACTTAAATCTTCAGTAGTTTCCAGTAAAAGATGCTTGTGAGCCCCACAATTCTCTTTCTGCTTTCTTACACTATACAGAGACATAACTCGCCTACTCTTCAAAAGGCAGAGCCGCATCAGGGCCGCATAAAAAAATTCCCTGATGAAGCAAGATCCAAATGAGCTGCGTGTTGCAGTGGAGAAGAAGTCAATAAAAGTGGGTGGATTTTCAACTAGGGAACAATTATGTGTTTCTGTAGTGGGATGACGTTTATGTCAGTATTTAGGACAGTGTGTATGTGTCTCTTTTTGTATATGTACCTGTGCGCATGTTGTTTTCATAGCCAAAGATGTATGTAGCTCTCCAGTCAGCAACAACAATGTCTGTAGTGGGCTTCATGGTGGGCTTTTGTGTGCTTAAGCGTGTATGCATGCAAGTTAAACTCTTTCTTGAACAACATCCAGCAGCCCTCCACCTCCATCCCCTACAGGTGTGGCCAGAGGATGGAAGCCAGGACTCACACTCCTGTGGGATTAAGGCTATTTTTACATAAGCACCCCCTGGCTGTGCTGGAGTGCATACATGTACCTGTGACTAATCCATAACACACATCCATGCAAACATGTGCCACACACCTGCAAGCTCTGCATGAATGCTTGCTCACAGATTTGCCCATGCATGCTAATGAAAAGGATAACACACAACACATGTTTTTTAACATTCCACGTGTCACAATATTCCACATTTAAAGTGCAGAAGAGTCACAGAAACAGCCTAATAATCAAAGACGGGTGTCCAGCATATATACAGCATGTATGTATGGATGAACTGTATGGATGACCCCCACACCCCAAGATAAAATGTAATTGCCACTGCAGTGGTGTCGCCACCTAACCCTTCCCTCCACTCTCACCTCCACTGATAGAAAGGTCCCATCTAAGTTTCAAACCCTGTAAAATATTCATCAGCACCTAAAAAGGAAAACTTTTAATACACATGAAACAAGACCCTGCTGCCTTTGTTGTTGCTCCCTATCTCTTGCTCCCTCTCTTCTCTCCCTTCCTCCCTCTTGCCTGGTCCCTCTTCTGTGGTTCTCATGAATAATGAAGGCCTATAGAATCTAGTGGCTCAGATTGTCCCTGAAGTAAGATACAGCTCTCCTGTATTGATCAAATAAGGCTCCTTAAATAATTAACCAAGCCTTTGTCATGCAAATGAGTGGCCACAGCAGCGAGTATGTTTCTGTGCGTTTCTGTGGCTTCGAATTCAAAACATTAGGAGGTTGCTGAAGGTTCATGTTGGGACCTGCAAACAAGCTGCATCTTAGTAACAAAGTCCTGTACGTACATTCGTTGTTGACGTGCATATGAAACCGTATACATGCTCAGACCAAGCAAACACTCTCATTAATCAGTCTATAGGTGCATGTGCTCCATCCTAAAACAACCTTTCTCCTCCCTCCGTTGTGTCTAACCCTTTTTGCATAAACCTTCCTTCTATCCATAACTCTCTGACTTTTTAGTAATGGAGATGATAAACGGTAGCAGTGAGCAAGCACGAGATAAAGCAGAAAGGGCAGAGACAAGAGAAAAAAAAAAGAAGTAATTTCTCGGGGCATCTGTGCCAAAAGTTTACAAAGTGCAAGAGAAAAGAGATGAGTTAACTTTCACTGATTGTGCTTCTCATTCACCCACAGCAACATACAGACATTTGGAATAAGAATCACATGACTTTGTCTCTTTCTTCCAAGGACAGGCCCTTTTGTAATGCAACAGCTCACTGTGACAAACAGCTCATTTCCATCCAACCTCCATTTTTTTTCCCATTTTGTAACTTCTGTGTGATAAAAGTAGGTGTCTGTTCTGTAGTCTATAACATTTTGCTTTTAATGCAAAATCTTAACCAGGGCAGGGCTGGGCAGCTCCTTGGCATTTTTAGTGCACGGAGAGGTAAGAAATAAGCCATCAGAACAGTCATTCAATATGGTTTGTCTGAAAGTTGCTTAACAATACAGCACTTGTTCAAAACATTCAACTTCAAATTTGTTTTACTGGCTGGAGAACAACAAAAAGAACAAAAAATACCAGCTTCTCAGGATTAATTAATTACATTAAAAAGATAAAAGATACACTAAACCTGCAGTCCAGCTCTTTCTCATCTCATCTCATGTTTGGTAGAACTTTAATTAAGCCTCCACATTTATTAATCTGTCAAAAAAATTTAAATGTATTTTCAACATCGTAACCTCCCCACTGAGATTAGAATGATGCCCTTGCAACCAACATTAAAGCAATAAATGTACCATTTGTTATTTGAGTTACCATGAACAATTTTATCCTGTACAGGTGGTGAAGAAATTTGGTGAGATTAAACATTATTTTATACTTTTTTTTCCTAATCATTTGGCCTTTTTTCATCCCTCTTCGAATAAAACTAAGATTGCTGAATGACAGCCCAACTTCAACTGCTATCTTCTCTACTCATTTTTCATTTCCATGGCAACTGGCAGTATGTACTCTGTTCTCCTCTAATCCTTTCTTTTCCTCATTATGCTAATTAAGACCAACTCATAAGGATCACACCAATAAGTGCTCTTTTCTCTATTTTCTTCTCCACAGCTCCACTTCCCCTCTGTGCTTTCCTCTGCTCATTTAATCACGATGGCTCAGAGAGTTAGCAGCATAAAAACACAGTTTTAACCCTGCTGCCATTGATGCACTGTTCATGTTGAATGGTGTTAAAAGCTGATTTCATAACAAATTAAATATTAATTTTACCCTGCATGGCTTAGCACTGCTTTTTTCTTGTTCAAATATATACATGTGTAAATGTGTGTGTGTGTGTTTGTAAATGTATGTGCACGCCTGAGTGCATGTGAGCATTTGTGCCAACATGTCCTTGCCCTAAATTTTCATGTATGTTTCTGGGAATAATATGCAAATACAACTCCCTGTGAACTCTACAGTTCTCACAGGGAAACTTCCGGAGCCACAGAAGTGTTGTCTGAGCACTCAAATTTGATCACTAGACAGGATTTTGTTGCTGCATCCCCTTTTGACACAAGTTGCTGGAGATGTTGCCTATTCTGTTAGTTCTTAATCTCCACAAACATGTCTACTTAGCTTTGGTCATACAAAAATACTTACTGAACATTTTGATGTCTGCTGTGTCTCTAGGCCAAGCAGCCTTTCAGCCCTTCCGTCTACCAAAAAGAGGGAAAAGGAAAAAATGTATTTTGACACTGGGAAGGAGTAATGGCAGGTGGGAAAATATCTCTCAGAGCAAATAAAATGTTTGCTCACTTCTTTCTTTATCTCTCTGCCAAAATGCCTGTTTCTCAGTGAATCTCTCTTCGCAGCCCCAATGAGCTATTTAGCTTGACAACATTGGTAAATTATAGAAAATTGGAATGGAAAGGGGCAGCTGACATTTTACATAGATTTTTGTCAATACGAATTGTCACCCCTGGATGCCCTGTGTTTAACAGCAGCAGACCTTGATTTAATTATTACTCCAGATCCACATCTATCCAATGTCACTCACACAGCATAACACAAATGCCAAAGAGGCAGGGAAAGCATGATTGGAGGGAGTTGGGGAGGTGGGGTTTTGGGGTTTTGGGGAAGGGTTGAAAATGTCCCCTTCCTTGTCTTTTTCACAATTACACAATACCAGACTGATCTGTGGAAATTTCATTTCAAATGAAAATAATAATAATAATAATAATAATAATAATAATAATAAATCAATAATTAAATGAATTAAACATGTCACTGAGTTATGAACCTCTAATTCCAGGTGATCTCGCCCCTGTTGCTGATATAGAACAAATTAACACCACACTCTATTAGAGTACTAATAATATCTTGTGTTTTGTGCTCATGTTTTATTTTCTCACATATGGAACTCTGTGGTTGCAGTTCTCTAATTTCTGTGTTTACCACTGAAGTAATCACTCAGCTCACTCACTGAAGCAGCTCTGCTCACCTCTGTTTGCAACTCACGCATGACTACAGGGACCAAAAACATTCATTTCCCACAGCTATTCTTAACATGCTCACTTGATGGCTTTAATACACACACACACACACACTCGGGGAACTCAGCTCTTGCCAGTGGAAAGCAAGCGAACTTTCCCCCAGTACAGCGACATCTCCTCAGGACAAGAAAAGTAAATGAACAAGAGTGATTTGTGTGTAAGCGTGGAGCCGAACACACAATGTGTTTTGCCGTAAAGCTTTCCTGTCAGCTCTGAAGGCTCCGAGAGCACACGGCCCATACAAATAGGCTGCCCCAGGGCCCGCTTCCTCTAATACGCCACAACCATCAGCAACAGATGACAGAACGGAAAGAGTGGCGACACGGAGCTAGATCACCCCTAACAGAGAGAGACAGAAGGCTGGCTGAGGGTACAGAGAGTGTGACATAAGAAGCAGCAGGACCAGCAGAGAGACATACAGGGGAAAAAAGTTTGCTGTCACAAATATATGGGTATAAATGATGCAAGTAGCAAAGAAGCAAAAATGATTCAATGACTGTGAATGAAATAAATTGGAAATGTGTGTGGGGAGCATTGAGTGTTGAGAGGTCATGTGTAATGAGTTTGTACATTTTAGATTGCTAAGAAAAGCAGTGTGGGTGTATTTAATAATGACGTTCTAAGAGAGAGAGAAAAAGGCAGAGACGGAACGACTGCGACGAAGAAAAAGCACGCAGAGAAATGGAGGCAAAATGGATCCAAAGAAAAATGATGCAGCGACATAGAGTGAAAAACGCCGGAAGAGTTGGAAAAGGTGAGAGAGACAGACGGAGACGGGAGGGGATGGGGGACACTGCAGGAGACTTTGCTATGACAACCTTTACAGAACTCAGCATGGTCCCAAATGTACAGCTGAAATGTCATCGACAGTAAGCAAAAAAATGCCTTTTACACACACACACACACAGAGACTGTACGACACAAACGAGACAGCTGACAAAACCAAATCGTCTTTTAAGTACACTCGGATTACTGAAAATTCTGTGGCAAAATAATGTGAAGACATTTCCTCCGTTTTGCCAAAAAAGTCTCAGTTAATTCAACTTCTTATTTTCTTCTCAGCCTCTTCTATTTGATTTATTCTCTTGCAGTTGCCAAGTAATGCTCCACTCAGTCACATTTAATACCGATAATGTGTCATTTCTAACAACGGATTTCTATCATAAGTCTTTAAAACACCTAATTAAATAAGCATCACCAGTCTGATTTCACAGGGAATTAAACAATATTCAATAATGTGTGTGTGTGTGTGTGTGTGTGTGTGTGTGACTTTTGTGCCTCTTGTGACAAAGTGAAGAAGTGCCTCACCTGCTTGAGCACCTTTTAATGATTATTGATGAAGTTGCTCAGTTAAAGAGAAAAACAATTAAGACCCTGCCAGCGCAGAGTCCACACTACTAATGAGCGGGAGCGTGTCTGGGCCTGTTCGCTATTCTGCTGACTAGTGTGTAAAACCTAATGGAAGCAACACTTGTTTTAATCGCACCTGAATCCTCAAGGCTCAAGGTAACTGTCACCGTCAGTGTCTTTACAGGACTTTGGCTTATGGGGCTAAAGCAACGGCAGATGGGTGAGGGTTTCAGGAGCAGCAACACATGACGAGTCCTTGACTGTGCAGCTCGCTGGAGCCCGGGGTGGTGGCGTGTGCAGGCGGCTTTTCACATCTGCTGTTTACACATGGGCAACCTGACCCTTCCCCTCTCCCGCAGGGCCACAGAAGGACCCAATAAAATCATCAGCCTCTGCTCAAGATGACTGCCTCAGCTTCCTGCAGCATTTCTGTGCTTCTCTTTTCATCGATGCCCTCCTCCCTGTCATCTCCTCTTTGCTCTCTTGTCTCCAGTCTACTATCTTTACCACCATTTCTTCCCTCCTAATGCTGTCTCCTTTTTCAACACTTCTTGTTTCTTATTTCACTACGAGCTGAGTCTACGCACCTACAAACCTTTATAATTTATAGTGGAACCACTGGCTGGCTGACCTTTTCCACCTCCAGCTGTTTTCTTCCTTCTTCTTCTGCCAACAGTTGTGTCATCTTCTCTCCCTCTCTTGGATTCTTACGGTCCATCTAAATCCAGAAAATAGGGCCAGAGAGTGTCACTGCGCTGCAAAACGTGTGTGTGTTTGCAGAAAAAGGACGGTGAGTAATAAAGCTAGAGGGACGAGCGACAGTGAACAAATAACATCGTCCTCCAAAGAGCAGCGTCTCAGAAACATTATCTCTTCCTCTGTGTACGTGTGGGTAAGTGTGTGTGTGTGTGTCACATGGACAACACCAGGCCTGACTGGAGGATTAACAGAGCCCATATGTGGGATCCATCATCACACACACACACACACACACACACACACACACACACACACACACATCACAACAGCAAAATCCTCAGCTGGATTTGTGTGCGTCTTTCAGTCTTTCTTACTGTCTTACTGTCCGCTCATTCCCTCATTCTGAACCCCAATCTCATCTACGAGAGGATTTATGAGGGGGCGCACCTCATCCCTCCAACGCAACACAGTCTCAGTTGGACTGAGTACAGCCTTATTCCAAACCAGACATCCATTAAACCAAGGTATTACTGTAATACAACTATCGGACAACTCTATCTCTTTCTATCGCTCCCTGTCTCTCTCATTCAGGCTGAACATCAGCCAGAGTCATGTTATTAATATAGATTCCGCTATAGTGTATAGACGTTTCATTTCTATGCATATCAGATTAAAACGCCTTACAGCAAAGACCTTATATATTTAAAATGAAAAAGTTCTTTTGCTGCAAGATGATCTAGATTAGTCACTGAATTATGATAAGGTTTGGGTCTTGTTTAGGCTCTATGTTGAATTCTGTCAACTAAATAAGTGTGTAATATAGTCCATAGATAGCTCCTCTAGGCTCAGGAGACAGGGATTTTAGCAATCTAGTTTCCTCACCCCCCCCCAACCCCAGTGTCTATCCTCCTTCCAAAGACTCTCCGATCCAATTACCAGCCTGGCATTGCTTGGCTCAGCACTGACTCTGCCAACCTGGGTGAACTACGTCTCTTCTACTCCGTCTCCCTTACATTCCTTTAGCTCAGTCAGGCTACCTTTATCTTTGCTCTTCGTTTACCACTCTATGTGACGCCGTCATGCTCTGTCAGCCTGCAGCGGGATTTTTTTTTTTTTTTTTTGCATTGTAACATTGTGTGTCTGTTTATGTGTGTTTGTCAGCTGTGCACTGAGAGGGAGTTTCAGGCTGATTAAAGAGATGATTTATAGGAGCATGATGTCGGAGGAATTCCCCGATCACTCCTCAAATCGCATCTTCTCAAATGAGCTTTCTCCACTCAACTGCAGTCAACTGCAAAAGAGATTCGCCCCCAAGACACATGCATACTTGCATATGTGTACGCACGCACGCACACACACACACACACACACACACACACACACAGACATACATTTACATCACACATATCACTGTACATCTACCCAGCTGAGAAGCAGCTCTAATTTTGCTTATGACTCAACACCATTATAAGGCAACTACACATAAAAAGTCTAACATGGTATCTCTGGAATTTATGAACTCTACAGTATCACAGTAGGGTTATGACAATTGCCTCTGGTTCTACTTTTTCTTTTCACTTTACATTTACTAAAATCTTTAATTCTGTTCACTGCCTTATTAAATTCTGAAATGGAACTTGGCACTACGAGGCTGAGTCAGCTAATAGGACCAGTAATGTTCGCTGTAGGGCAAACAGAGCTAGCGGTAACTGTCTAACAGCTACAACAAGTAATGTTAAATCAGAAACAGAATCACTTTTATTGCCATGTATGTTTACACACAAAAGAAATTTGTCTTGGCATAAGGGGCAAATACACAATATAAATATATAATTAGAAAGTACAATATTTAAAATAAGAAGAACAAAGTATTATAAAAACATTAAAAAGTATGTATGGTGACAGGTGGCACGGTGGTGCAGTGGTTAGTACTGTTGCTAAGGCTAATAAGATGGCTGCACAGTTTTAAAGGAAAAAAACAAAACAAAACAGGAAGACCAGGAATGAACATTAATGTAACACATAAACAGATTGTAGAATACATGCAACATGTAATGAAATGTTTTTACAGAGGGTTAGAGTCTGTGTGTGAGGCCCTGTTCTTGTGGCGTGACGTTTTGGTCTTGATGGGCCACAGCCTCCTGTCAGAGGGGAGCGGCTCAAAGAGTCCATGTCCAGGGTGAGGGTTCGACTACAATTTTTCCTGCCCGCCTCAGGGTCAGGGTTAGGGGTTAGGGTTAGGCAAACAGGTCGTACAGGGAGGGCAGACTGCATCCGATCACCTTCTCAGCAGTGTGAGTGATACGCTGTGGTCTGCTCTTTTTCTTAGCAGTAGCAGTAGCGTACCAGACTGGGATGGAAGAGGTGAAGATGGAAGGGCACCATCATAGTCTTTGGCAGGTTGAATTTCTTCAGCTGCCCCAGAAAGTACATCCTCTGTTGGGCCTTTTTGATAGAAGAGTTGATTTTCAGGTCCCACTTGAGGTCTTGGGTGACGATGGTCCCCAGAAAGTGGAAGTACGCCACAGTGTTGGCTGCAGAGTCACTCGAGAATGAGAGCGGATAGGGCAGTGTTCTTCCTGAGGTGTACAACCATTGCCACTGTCTTAGCCAAATCAGCTCCAGACTGGTGTGGTAGCACCATGTCACCAGATGGTCTCCAGAGAGATAAGCCCAATGAGTGTGGCGTCGTCCGCAAACTTCAGGAGTGTCGTTTTTTTTTTTTTTTTTGATGAATAAATGATACCTATGTGTTTGTTCATTAACTTTAGCTGTGATTGTATCTTATTAAGTCATTAATATTTAATGAGAAGAGAAATTCAGTTTTATTGAGCTTCAAGTTTCATTACACTGATGGAAACACAACCTCTCTGTCTGAGTATATATATTTTCTGTAAGTGTGTCTCCTATAATTTTGAGGTAGAAAATATTTGCAAATGCGGCCCACACTTCAGAATCAGAAGACATTTTAACTGATATGCTCACACATATTGAAAGTACTACCTGTAATCCAAAAAAAAAAAAAAAAAAAAAAAAAAAGCAAAGGATTTGGCCTAATGTTACAGAATGAAGAAGAAATTAATGTTATCCTCTGATTTATCAAGCCAACAGGTTGTTTTTTGATTTAATGTGGCAATTTTCCTTGTGGTAACCGTATCCATTTTCTCTCAAATATCCTCAATCTGCTTCTGCATCAATTAGTGATTTCCTATATTTCCCAGAAAGCCTTTCGACATAATCCAGAAAACGTGCCTGGGATGGTTAGACTCAACATGATTATGTGTGAAGCCAGAGAAAGCAAAGCCAATAGTAGTATTAATAACATTAGTCTGATACAAGCAAGAAAGCCAATTTTCAGTCAAGAAAAATAAATCATCTCATTGTATTGTACTGTACTGGGTTGCAAAATGCATCACATAAAATGTTCTATAGAGATATAAAATTTTAATTGTTTCAGAGGGTTTAATAATTATTACATAAAGCATATTGCAGCACTGGAAATGTATCCATTTGAGGTCACATTGTGTACCTTTGTTCTCATAAAGAAGGCCAAGAAACACAAACCTGAAAACAAAATAAAGTTTTTTCTCAGTTTTCCTTTAACAATGTCAGAAACTTTTATCTAGCCTTTCCACTTTGGATAGTCACAGCAGATCAGGAAATATATCCTATCATACACCGAGAACTGCCAGCCTTAGAGAGACAGGCCAGAGAAACAGACAGACACACTTCATTTCAAATCTATGGGGAATATAGAGAATCCACTTCAGCTAATTGGCATGCCCTTGGAATACAGAAGAAAACTGGTGGACAGTGTGAAACCTACCCCAACAATGTAGCTTGTATTCTTTATTTTGTTTCCTTGTCATTGATTGCCAAATATCTGTTCTATCACTCTTAATATCCATTGAGCTGAGGAACCCCGCACTTTGCTGAAGGGCTAATTTCCCAGTAATATGAAATCAATAGCCACTGTCTTGTTGTACAATCACAATACGCAAATTACACGTTTGATGGGAAACTTAGATGGGCTGTGTGTGTTTCTTAAATGTCTCCAGTTGCTCAAGGTAATTTAGTTCTCTTGGGAGAGCAGTTCAATCTCTGACACACTGGGAGTGTTTATTCTTTATGTTGTTGGGTTTTTTTTCTCCAGTCTGTTTCTCTGGCCTGCAGAGAGTAAAAGGCCTTGAATAGTGATGAGTATAGGCTGTAATGCAACTTCAGTGCAGTTGAGAGTTTCATTAACAAACTCTGATGAATATTTTTGATACATTACTGACAGTCCATGGATTTTGGCTGTTGTCAAAAAATATTATCTTCTTTCGAGGTTACATTTTCTCTCATTTCCCCTGATTCCTCTGTTTCTTCTGGAAAGTAATTGTTTCACGCTATGGCTGCATTCCGGCTATGTGAGTTATTAAATGAACCCTCCGGCAGGAGAGTGGGCTAAATGGAATGGTGTCAAGAGGCTGGCTGCCCTGCTGCTGCTGTGCGTGTGTGGGAGGATGACTGGGAGTTAAGTAACAATGGCCAAGTACAATTTTTAGCGTGTGTGCGTCTATACATGAGTCTACCACACTTATTTTCAAATGCGGCGTCTCTCATCAAACAGTCCAACCTACATGTCATATTCCAATATGTCACATTACTGTTTGTGATGCTGCGCAAATTGCAATGTTTTTTTCATCAGTGAAAGCACTCTATTTTGAGATAAGTGTGATTGTACAGTCTATATGTGCATATGTGCGTAGGGGTGTGATGCTAAAGTAGAAAATACCTGGAAGGTAAAAAGGGGTAAGGAGAGAGGAACATAATTTGCAGCATTTCATCACAGTAGAGTAAATCAAGCATATGAACAAGATATAATTAAAAAACATAAACACACACTTCAATATGGCTCAAAAGTCAAGTCCAGCATAAATGTAAAAAGCAGTCATGCCTTCCTTTCTCTGATAATTTGAATAGGTAGTGACGGCTTAATTTATATTGTGGTTAATACTGATTTCATCAGAGCAGCACCAGATGTTGCTGTCATCTCTGAAGCCTCATTGGCTAATCCCACTGTCCTACTACCTGCTTGTGTTTAAGTCACAAAAAAGGAACAAAGTCCCATTGATGCTAACTATGCCCCTCCTCTTCGCTCTGTGTCCTCTTTGATTCAGTCTTTCTCTCTCTCTCACACACACACACACGCACACAGGCACACACGGATGAGCTGTCCTATTAAAAGCTGCAGAAAAAAGCAGACTGCCTTTGTCCTATTACTGTGGAGTAGAGCTGATGTTAGTGAAGTTGGCAGCCGTGGATGACTGGGAGCCACCAATGCCTTGGTCAGCTGACATTCTGCCCCTCAAATGCTACCCAGCCCTGCAGTGGTGTCTGCGTTTGAGTGGATGTGTGTGTGCGCCTGCTGTACAATTTGTCCTTGTCCAAATGTAACTTCTGGATGGAGTAGCCATTCATTGCCAGGTGGACAGCAAAGAAAAAGGGAGAGACCGAGAGAGAGAGAGAGAGAGAGAGAGAGAGAGAGAGATCGACAGAGAGGTGGTAATCTGAGTGGATCGGAGTGTTGATCCTCTTTGGCTCTCACAGTGTGTGTACGAGGTCACATCAAGCTTGAGCTCTTGGCTAAGATGGGCTAAATAAATAAATAAAAAACAGAGGCGATACAATATTTGCACAGCAGCTAAAGCAACCGACAAAAGATTGAAAGGGATCAGTGTTACAGCAGCATAGAAAAATATGGAAAAATAATATGAGTTATCTGTCTGTATCTGTGTGTGCATATATCAAAGGATTACAGACACACACACACACACAGGAGTCACACAAAAACTTCGGGTGTATAAAGGGCCGCTGACCATTAAAACTTTGTGACAGCTGTAATGTGGAAGGTGTGAATTGAAAAGATGCTGGGGATATGAGCTTCCAGTGATCCAACTGCAGGCCAGGGTGGAAAACTGTCCAGATGGGTCAACAGCACAGAGCCAAAGCACTCCTTAACCTGCTAGATCAGGGAATCAGCCATACAGCTATAGCAGAGATTGTACTCAATCTCCCTTATACACAAACACAAGCACACACACGCACACACCCACAGAGATGCTTCACGGACCAGGTGTAGTCAACCGGATCAGTTTAAAAATTCTGTCTACAATGCTGAAATGTGAAGTTATAAAACCTGGCTCACTAGTTAGTTTATCATAAATGTCATAAAATAGCTACCGCCTTGCTTTATAGATTGTATTCCATAAAAAGATCAATTTGTTTCTTAGGGAACAAGCAATAATACAATACATTGAAAATTCCTTTTTACAGACTTGTTTATTTTCATGTAGACCGAGGCATTAGAGATGCCATTATAAGGGCTGGGTAAATTGGTCCGTTGAGGATTGGTCTAGCCCATAACAAGCACCACGTTTCTAAAACATTTATGCAACATCAGCCAGTATTGCTGCTTTTAGTATTTGTTATGGAGAATTGTTTGGTCCCTATAGATGATCAAAGATGTTGTAATTGCATGGAGAAATGTTATCTGCCAGTTACTCTTTTCTTCTCTTGTCATTGCAGTATTGCATGAGGAAAACACATTTTGCGTTCACCCCCTCCCCCCCTTTCTCCGAAAGTAGTCATTAACTTGCTTTGGCTTTTCATAGTTTATCACTAATTAATGCAGAATTAGCAGGCTGATTGTCCTCAAAACTTCCAAAATTGTTCCAAGTTGTCAGGAAGGCGTTTTGAAAATAGCTCTTTCTCACCCGTCTCTAAACGCGTGATTGTGAACATCAGCTGCAGTTCTGCTTTACTGCGCTGAGGACAAACCTGAGCAGAGGGAGAGGGAAGGGCAATGTGTACATGTACATTGTTAGCAATTGCTTTTTCTCAGAATAATTGTCAAGTGACTGTGGGACACATCGAATAAATAAGAACATATAAGTCAGGTTTAGGGCACATTGTTATCATAGCTGTGCCAGTGCTGTGACTGTGAAACGGAGACTACAGTTTCACTGCTTCAGAAAATCACTCTCACCCACTGGGCTGGAGCTCCTCAAGTTCAGCACACCCAGTGTGATATCCTCTTGCCAGTGTTGAGTGCAGGGTCCTGAAATTCCATCCTACACTGGATTTTGGTCCTTGCCATATACTTAATGTTGTGTCTCGGCTTGAGCTGTGAAAAAAAACAAAAAAAGCCCAGCTCATGCCTCTAAATAACAGTAATACTGGGCTGAGTTTTTATAGCGCTGCTTCTCAAGCATTGGTTTTCTAGTAAAACAGAACTCGGACAAAAGTGATGAATGTAAAAAGGAGAGAAAGACAAATTCCCAATCCGATCTTATTGGTGGTGGTGGTGGAGGGGTGCACATAAAATAACCAATCCATTATGTGAGCACCACCCCTGCTGTGTTTCCCTGATTCCCTCTAGCTATTAGCAGCTAAGGACACAAATAGATCACACAAGATATTAAAAAGCAGCAGGAATCTAACAGTTTAAAAGCCCCACCGTAATCCTCACTGTGGAACAAAAACATGTCTTGAATGCAGTCAAATTATTTTTTCGCTGATTTAATCTTTTTTTTTTTAACAGTTATTGTTTAGTATTCATATTTTATTGTTCTTGTTTTTATTTGAGATTACAGATGAGACAGTAAGGTGATGTGAGGCAATACAGATAGTATGCCAGAGTTAAACTCATCAGCAACAACAACCACAACAACACTGGCAGTACCTTATTACCTCATTCTCGGTGTTCATATATTTTTATTTAATTTATTTTTTTCTTCGTTCCCACGTACACATCCCTCAGATGAACTGGCAGCACTGTTTTCACCCTGACAGGCGGCTATTGTGCCGAAAATATTGAAGTCCGAGCAGTATAAAGGCAGATTCAATAATGAAAACTCAGGAGACACATGTAATATTGTTTATAACAATGAAAATGTACAGATATGTCACTATACTGGATTTCAAGTCTTTATCCTCAAAAGTCCAGTCACAAATGTGTGCATGACAGGAAATAAAATATACTGTCAAGACCGATGATGGAATCAAGTAGTGAGTAAGATTGACGTTAACGAATTTTGGCGTCATCTAACTGACAGCAAAGCAGCACCCAGATGTGCGGCTGTAATCATATCAAAGTGTGTGTAGTATGCAGCACAATACAATGCTGGCACAAATTTGACAGAATTATTACTGATGTTTAACATGAACAAGGTGTTTATTTCAATTATGTATGCAGAGATAGGATATTTTTTTATATAAATCCTCCTGCTCTCTGTTGTAACATTTTCTGTTAGTAATATTCATGTCAGTCCTAGACAAACTGCAATTACAAAATACTATGAGAAAGTAATGATTAGAAAATGGAGATAGGTGGGAAAATATTGCACTGACTTAAGGAATGTAGAAAAAACAATAAAATATACAATATCCTTTATATCTTTGATGGACCATATGATTGCCTTCATCCGGTGAATCCATAGGATCCCACCATCCACGGTCCTGTATCCCCGATTTAATGACTGCTTCAGACTCCCACTGGATTTGGCTCCTTTTTGAATTATAAAATCCATGTTGAGGAAAATGAAATACCAGCAGACATAATAAACACGAAGGCAGTTTAAGTGATTATGTTGGTGCGCCTTCACAACCTAAATCCATGAAAATCCATGAAACTAAATCCATGAAAATAGCACAGAATGTGAGTGTTTGCTCTAAGACATAGTCTGAGTAGTTAGAGGCAAAAGCCAAATTTTTATACCAAAATTGCTTTAAAGCCTTTTCACATACCCTGAGCTGACCTTACACCAGATGATATTTGAAGTGATTTCACTTGTAGGCAAATTTCCAATTTTGAGTCTAATCGCAGAGATGTGCTCTGTGCTGTCGCAGCAGTTAAGGGGTAGAACTCAGCCAGAGCTAATGCAATGCAGTCTTTTTCTAATCTTGACCATTCGCTCTGAGCATGTTTAATAGTATAATAAGGGTTTTGTTTTAGTAAAAAGATGCATGAGGACCAATGACAAAAGTCAGAATTTTACACCTACAACAGTGTTTTTGTGTGTTTTTTCACCATATTTACTACAGCTTTTTTTTCTACTCTTGCAAACCATTTTGCTCTTTACCATTGCAAAGACTTTATATGAAGGAATTAAATAGCAGCTAATTGGGACATTTGACATCATGCATCCTTCATACAAAAATCTAATGAAGAATTATACATACTAATATTAGTGGTATCATATCATTCAGTCTTCACTTTCAGGATTGTAAATTACCTGAGAAAAAGAAAAGCTTTCAACTCGTGTCACAGCATGACTAATAGTTAATTAAACACCTAAATTGGCTGCAACATAGCTGACTCTCAAGTCAAATGTAAGAAATCAACAGCATAAATATTTTATCTATTGTGACAGACTGCCCTTTATGTCCCTTTATGACCATTAAGAAATGCTGGTATTTTATAAATAAAAATATTTCTGTTCCATGCCTTGATAAATAATAGCATTTTGTGGCTTAATTTATATATTTAACAGATATATGTGCAAACTATCCTGTATCAATTTAAAATTAGTATAGCTGTAAATTTTAGAATATATTTAAGTTCATTGAGTGTCCTGAAAGATGGCGCATCCAACACAAATTAATTCAATGAGCATGGTGTCTAAAGTCAAAGCCAAACAAGCTATAAAAAAAGGTTGTGAGTGATCCTTTAATCAAGCAAAGGTAACTACTCAATACGAACATCGAATACAGCATGCTTCAAAAGGAACAATTCAGACTTGAAAGCCCCAGATTACTTCACAGTATAAATCAAACACATGGCTCCCCAAACCGTCCTCAGTCCTTATCAGACCCCCCTTCTCAGTTTCAGACATATTCTTAAATCAATGCAGAGCAGTAGCAAAGTAAAGAATACAATGGATTGGACGAAAAGACGTTTAGTGTCTAGGCGACTGTGGATAGACACACACACACACGCACTTACACTGTGATGTGACTTGCCCTTATTAGCCACAATGTCTCATCACGCCAGGGGCCTGTTGAGATTCAACACTAGTGCAAAACAAACAAACAAACAAAAAAAACGAAATTTTAAGGCACAATGACACCTGGTCAGAGCCACCACAGAGGTTCTGTCCAGACATTACAAATATAACTCATAACTTCAGACATACCACAATCAAATGCTGAAACACACGTTCACACACACGCAAATGTCACAGGACACATTTTCAAACGCGGACACAACATCCACTCATGTTATTGCTATTCACCCTCTCTTTAGAAAACATCAGATATCAATGGTGTGGACAAGTCATTCTCTGTGTGTGCTGGTGCAAGTGTGTCTATGTGCGTATAATGTGTGTATGCATGTGATGAGATTAGAATCATTCAGGACATTCATTCATTCTGGAGCTGGTAAGTAGATAGAGTCGGGTTGGGTGATATGATGGCACTTTCACAAAGGATTACATTACTCTCTCCCATTCCTTCCCCATCATAAAGTACTCTTTTGCTCTCCCTAATCCACATTTGATAATGGACACAACCTATGTTATGAATTGAGATGGTCTTAAAGGATAAAGCCCAAAAGACATGGAGCTATAGGCACAGAAGCATATGTGCATTTATGTTTATGTCTGACATGACTTATTGAACTTTCCTGTTCTTCTGCCAACTGGTATTCATCCTCCACTGCTATCCAAGTGTCAGGAGCAAGGTATCAGACTTACAGGATAATTATGCAGTTTAGTTAATCTATTGACTATCTAATCAAAAAGTTATCTCATATTTGGCAGGGAAAAGCAATTCCACAGTGGGAATAGTATGAATAAAGCTGAGACATAGTGTGTCCAGCAGTACTATCTGTGTCATTATTGTATGGGTGGCATTACAGTGGGGATGATTGAATGTGTGTTTAAATGTAGTGTAGACATAACGGTGTCTACAGTGTGACCATTAGTTAATGAAATAAGCTGCAACCTGGCGGCAGCTGCCCTCCATTTAAATATAGGAATAAATGTATGAAGTGGGACTTTGCTCAGTTACTGTATGTGAACGTTATGTGTGGTTTTTAGTGCATTAAAAAAATCATGTGATTAAGCATCAGGGATTGATTGTGAATAAGTTCTATAATACAATGTATTCTGTAATTGCCTCTCTCTATAGTTGCTTTCAGTTAGTGCAAGACCCACTATTTCCACATTTGATACAAATGTACAGGAATGATTCATGCGTATAATCCAGCAATACTGTTATTTTAATCTCAGTGATATCAGCCTAAATGTTTACTGTTCACTCAGCCAGTCTTATCAGAGCTGTACTGAGTTACTGTTAATAAAAACCTAAAATTTCCTACAGTGCTGCAACACAGTGAAAGCATTATGAGAGTTGCAGGTGCAGCATACGTAATGTATGTGTCACTACATTTTTCGGACAATTTTTGTATAAGAGATGTGCTTTAAATATTGCAGGAAGTAATGGAACAAGGAGAAGCTGCTCCTTTAAATTAGATAAAGAGCTGCAAGTCACAGACTACATCTCCACCTCCTCTGGAAGGTAACAAACTCCTTTTACTGTGTATGCCAAGAGCAGCATGAAATCAGATTGCCATTATTTCAGACTGACTTTTTTATTAAAATGTTTATTTGGCTGCAGCAGTTGCTCTTCTTTGTATTGCTGACAAAGTGGCAGCTCATTGAGTGTTTCCTGTATTATCAAATTGCTTTAGTTGCAGCCAGTAAGCAGTAAGACTTAAAGGTTAATGATGACAACTTCATAGTATGAAAAAAATGCACATATTTGCCTTGATGGGTATTTACAGTGTGTGAGAGAGAGAGAGAGAGAGAGAAAGAGAGAGAGAGTTTCTTGACAGCATTAAGCCTACATAAAGGTTCATATAAGCCTTTTAGAGCTGTGTGAAATACTGTGTGTTTTGAGTACTGTTAACCTAATAAACATATATGTCTCATTAAAATGACCTTACTCCCCATCTTTTAAATGCATTATAACTGTTTTTATTTTATCATGTGTTTATATGTCCTGTGTTGCACCACAACAACTACATGTTTCTATAAATGTCACAATTACTGCAAATCCCATTCCTATAAAAGAATCCCAACCTCAAGAGAGACAGTTGGGGTCCCTGTGCAAAAGTTGGTCACTAGAAAGACAGAGAGACACACTAGAAAAGAGAGAGAGGAGGCTCGATAAAGAGACAGGGAAGCTGTAATGACAAAAGTGTAGGAATCTAAAATACAGTTGACTGTAAATGCTCTCCATTACAATAAATGACTTCATTACAATAAAGCTGTGTTCAACCACCCTCTGTGTTTCAATGAGCATAACTGTTGAACGATTCGTTGAAGTGTGCTCAAGTAATAGAGCTTCAGATGCAGCCTGTGGTATTTACACTTATCCTCTCAATGTGCTTGGCCCAGGGCTGCCAAAGAGTATCTGTACCTGTGCAGACAACCTGAGTACCCACACTTACACACACACACAGACACCCAGCTGTTTCACACTGATACGGCCAGTCCCTGCCTTTCTCTGTGCTTATTAAGACATTGAAGCTTTTAGCACCTAGCAGCACTAATCCTATAGCCTTATGCTCACTGGTACTAGAGCCAAATAGCCTTATACAGAGGCTCTCTCACTATTTCTGTTCCTCCTATGCTCAGTCTCTTTCTCTGTCTGAGTGTGAGCGTCTGTGACTGGTTGTGATGAATGGATGAGGCAAAAGAGGAGAGGGGTGAATATGAGACATTGCACCACTGAGGTCAGAGAAGGAAAGAAAAGAGAATGAACAAGGTAGGCAGAGATGAAAAGAGGGGAAGGGTGTAAGTGGGGGTGGGGCTCAAATGTGTGTGCGTGTGAGAGCAGAGGGTGGGAGGGTCGGAGTGGAGTTGTGCATGAATTGCATACAAAAGCACCTGAGTGCACTGTGCCCCTGCGTTTATGTCCTGCTTGTCAGCCATGCAGAGTGTGCGTGGTCGTGTTTGTGTGTGCGCACTGGCGTCTGTGTGTGTTGCGTGCATGTGTGTGCAAGGCCGAGGTAGGTTAAACTTGTACTCGTGAAGTGTTCCCAGAAGAGATTAATCATCCTGTGCTGGAATGCAGCATCGCGGTCATAAATCATCACCTGACCTCCCTCTCTCTCTCTCTCTCTGCCACACTTAGCAGTGGAGTCGGGGTAAAAGGAGTGTCATTGCATATCTGCAGTAAACAAACAACCAACAGCCTTGACAGAAGCATTAAAGTTAGGAAACAGTGCTAATTACCAAATACCAGTAACTTAATCGAATGATTGATCAAATGTATAGAATCCTATTAGTGACAAAACTTAAAAAAAAGCAATAATAATGGTAGTAATACTCTAAATCAAGATTTGAGAGGAAAGCAGAACATAACTGTCAAGTGTATTAGATATTTTGAGTTCAACCCTGTTACCAGAAAAAACACACTAAATGCTTTTTCAAAGCTGTGATAAAAATGAAATAACATTCTTTAAACCTTCGATGCCAACATTTTGGAAAAGATTTATTTCTCTTACATCAGCACATGGCAACTATGGGATGATAAGATTAGAAAAGAAAAGTGGCTGATGCAAATACATAATGCTGAAGGTACAGTAAAGGTTAGATTCATACTGGTCAAAAAACCCAGTAACAGCCATTCACATCTGGCTTTTGCTCCCAATGGGAAAGAGTACAATTGGCATTCATGCCCAGGTCAAGTGATTCTGCTGAAGTCACTGGCATTTATTGGCTCCAGTTCCAATTGGCAGTGACAGAAATATGACACTCAGCAGACACACTAATTTTTCACCAATTTACTGGCACAGTGTTATGAGAGGCAGTGAATTTCCAAAAGCCAAACTGAAGAAGTTGATTTTCCGTATTTCCTCAAGTAAAAGCAGTCATAAATTGAAATCTGGGCCTCTGACAACAGCCGAGGTCCTGGTCGACACAAACAAAGGCCCCCCAAATAAAATCGCACTTTGAAACAGACTAGAGACAAGGCTTTCACAATGTATTTATTGGTACTCAGTGTGGGGCAGACATAATGATTGAGTATCAAGAAAAATGATAAAAATAAGTCATTGAAGGGAAGATGTTTGTGGCAAGCAGGAGTTGACTACAAAGATTTCTACAGTGTCACGCCATCATGACACAGAAAGACCCATATCCACTCACTAAATTTACAAGGCTGTCAAGCTCTAAAAGGATTTTAGAGAATAAGAGCACCCTGACGGATAAGCGGTATAGAAAATGGATGGGTGGATGGATGGAGAATAAGAGCACTACAATGGACAACACTGCCATTGATTTGACTTGGTTTATCTCTGCCTGGGACAAACTGGACAAGGATATGATCAGATTTTTTTTTTTTTTTTTTTTGTGGACTGTAAAATACAATAATGGTAAGATTAGGCAATGTCCTATTTTTTCGCTATGGATTTTGCTTGCAGCTGAATCTGTAAATATTTGTCTGTAAATACCATAGCAATGGCTATTGATGTTTCTATCTTGAGTACTGGTACCTCTGTTTTGCTTTTGGGGTGTCAGAGTATGGTAAATAATTGTGCCCAGTTCAAACTGGTACAGTGGTGGTATTTGATTAACTGAGAGTTCTTGAGAACATTTTTTAAAATATGCATAAAATTAGAATTTTACACTATTCTACACCCATAAATCTGAAACTTCACACTGTCAGATTGGATGCAACTTGTGCATTTGGTCATTATTATTTTATTATTAATTAACAGCTGAGGACATATATCCATTCTTGTGAAGTAGCTTCTCCTAAACTTTCTAAGTAGTGACTGTGCACAACTCAAATGCTTGAGGGCAGTTGGAAGCCAAGAAATACCACTGAACAAAAATTCTGATCAAAAAGACCTCCCCACTCTGACATCAGTGGGAAAAAGAAGTTAGTCAGATGTCAATGCTATATTGTGCATTTTGCAACTTAGGTAGAAGAACCATTCTTGGTTATGTTCAAGTGCAGGAAATTGATTCTGTAATATTAAAAATTCAACAGCTGAGTTTCATTACTTTTCTGAGTCTATTCTCTTTCCTTTGTGGAGTGGGAAAATATCATAGTTTATTAAATTACTTCTCTGAAAAGTCTCGAGGGATGCCATCTTAACTCCCGTACTCCTTCACAAGACCATTTTAGACTGTAACTAAGCATGTCTGCTTAGAAAGAGAGAGAGAGAGAGAGGGTGGGGATAAGCAATAGGGTGGAAGGTTCACTAAATTTCTTGAATTCATTGGCTGCCACAGAGAGTTTGTGGTTATTCCATTGACTGTGAAAGGCGTGGAATTGAATGTTCCCATAAAGGGGAATCATTCAAGGGTAGAGGAGCTTGTGTAAAATAAATGGAAAAACCACGAGAATTCCTGTGTGGCATTATTAGCATGAATACATGTGTGCATGCCTGGATTCATATGTGCTTGGATGAGTCTTGTAGCTGACATGTCCTCGACAACTGATGTTTTATAGCAGACGTTTATGCAACCTGCACAGCCCTCAGCTGATTGTAGAAGCATTATCAATGATGATCCTAACTGCATTTCCAGTCTTAAGGAGCAGAATGATCATAGCATGACTGGGACTGTAGGACTGAGCAATGACTGCGCATATCTTTGAGCATAACTCAACAGACCAGACATAAGAGCAGCAGAGGATAAGACCACTTTTCACTGCATTTCTCAAAACAGAGACAGAACGAAGAAGCAGGAGAATTTATAATTTGCCTGGGAGACTACTCACCTCTCCACACTAATGGGAAATAGTTTTAAAAAGAAATCTTGCACTGCAGGGCCAACAGATAAAAGAACTTTCTAGTTTCTGTATACTTTCTCTCTGCAAAGAGAAAAGAAAGCCAAGGAAGTTCTGTTTGATTCTTTGTGACCTGTATAAGGCTTAAGAGCCCTTTGCCTGCTTTCGATCTTAAGTGGGGCAAATATGACTTTACAAAGTGATCAGTCTTTAAACTGTTTTCATACTTCAACAGACAGTTGACATGACTGGATGAACATGTCACTCATTAGGGAATTAAGGCTGCAACCAACATTATTTTTCATTTTGAATTAATCTGCCAATTGTTTCTTAAGTCTAAAATTACATCTTCGGATTGCTTGTTTTAACCAGTGTTTGATCAAAAAATCAGAATATATAATAGTCTTTGTTTTTCTGGCACAAGGTTTCATCCAAATCATCCACTGTTATTGGTTATTGATGGCCTTACATGATGTGGTCTGTGCTACAAAACTTGATACTCATTGTCCACAGGTGCACATGCAAGTAGGCAGATGAGCCTGAGACTATTTTTTCTCAACTTAATTCTAACCAGAAAGCTCACAACAAGGCGCCATGAGCACATGAGAATGAGTTAAAACCAGTCGGTCAGCTGTCAGACAGATGTAGTGAATATCATCCCACTCTGCCATCTCTTCCAGCACAAAAACCCACAGGATCCATGGGCATGGTAATCCAAGATGAAGGCTGCGCTCTACAAGCTTCACTTCCTCTAAAGCACAGCTAATGCTGGGTGTCACACACCACACACATGCATACACAAAACATGCTACTCTGAGCACGTGGTCTGAGTTACAGCCCCTTGAAAGACAAATATCGGTCATTAAGGTCACAAACAGTAACTAAGAAACACATGAAAGGCCCAAGAAGGGTGGAGGCAGGGGTTTAAGGGAAAGTCACAAACACCACTTTGACGGTTTGCTTCTTGTGTGAAACAAAAACATCACCGCTGTTTTTCTAAATCTAACCAAGTAGTTTTTGTGCCTCGACTTAATCAAAGTGCCTTTTCATGTTCAGCACATGTTAGAAAGGCTTTGTGGCAAGAAGGCTTTGAGGGCCTTTTGATCATCCACTCAATATACTTTTACAATACAGAATGTAATGAATCTGAAAGTAAAAGCCAATACTGGATTATGTTAAGAAACAGTACAGGTAATGTCTGTCAGATGATGACACACATTACATTAGTGTATCACTGACTAATTTCACTTCTAATATGTATCTTGGTGGCAATTTTGAGAATCAGTGTTCCCATAAAGAGATATTCACAGCTATATTTCAATTGCAATGCACTACATATTGTTATCCACTGTGTTGACCTTAATTAAATAATATGCAACCCACAGGCTTCTACAAAGTAAGCCCACAAACTTCTCTGCACTCTTTCTCCTCATCCACAAACCCAGTATTTTTGGAGGGAAAACTATGTCTGTCTTTACAAACTGTCTGCAAAAGTGAAATTTGGTTTGGGGAGGGGAGAATTATGGGGGATGTGGTGGGAGAGGATGCCACATATAAGGAATGGTGGAGGGATTTGAGCACCCTGTCCTGGGGGAAGGGCCAGACAAAGTGCAATTCAAAAAGACCTCTTTGAAGAAGAAAAACAAGGACAAGTGTCTGCTCCTCCAGTGGTCCCACCGCCCGCAGGAGTCAAAGGGATCTGGTGCATTATGGTTGTGGCCGCAGACAAAGGTGGGGACCTTGGTGGTCTGATTTCCACTAGTGGAAGCTAGCTGTTGGGAAATGGAATGTCACCTCACTGGTGGGGATGGAGCCTGAGCTTGTGGGTGAAGTCAAGCAATACCACCCAGATAGAGTTTGGTACAGCTTGGGCTCTGGAACTATTCTCTTTGATAGGGGTTGGATTCTTCTCTTTTCGGGAGTTGCTTCGGGTAAGAGGTAGAGGGAAGGAGTGGGTTTACTTACAGCCCCGCAGATCTCTGCCTGCATGTTGGAATTTTACCTGGTGAACGACAGGGTTACTTCCCTGTCCCTTCAGGTTGGGGAGCGGGTCCCGACTTTCGTTTGTGCTTACGCACCAAACTACAGTTCACAATAACCACCTATTTTGAAGTCCTTGGGACGGCTGCTGGAAGAAACCCCCACTGGGGACTCCATAGTTCTGCTGGGGGACTTCAACACTCACATAGGCAACAATGGTGTGATATGAAGGGGTATGATTGGGATGAATGCCTTACCAGAGCAGAACTGATGTGACGTTAAATTATTGGACTTCTGTGCTAGTCACAGTTTGTCTATAAGTAACACCATTCGAATATAAGGGTGTCCATAATAGCACTTGACACCAAGACACCCTAGGTTGCAGGTTAATGATCAACTTTATAGTCATATCAGTGGATCTGTGGCCGTATGTTTTGGACACTTGGGTGAAGAGAGGAACAGAGCTGTCAACTGATCAGGTGGCATGGAAAAATGCTTGCTGCGGTCCTGCTTGAAACCTACTGCGATTACTACTGTTTATTCATAATCTATTTTAATTCTATTACTTCTCTGTACTGCCGCTACCATTATTACTGTTACCATTATTGTTATCATAATCACCATAGTGCCTTCTGTATACTTCATCATTATCACTATCTATAGTTCCACTACTCCTGGTAATATTGTTGTTGCTATGAATCTCTGTTTGTGTGCTCCTTCTCTTGGCGCTATATAAATAAACTGAACTGAACTCCCACCTAGGTCAGAGCTTCGACTGGAGGAGTAGTGGGGGACATGGAGTCCTAGTGGTCCATGTTACATGCTGCCATTCCTGAGGCAACTGTTCAAAGCTGCAGTCAGAAGGTCACTAGTGCTTGCCGCAGCTGCAATCCTCGAAGCAGCTGGTGGACACCAGGGGTGAAGGGTGCCGTCAAGCTGAAGAAGGAGTCCTACAGAATATGGTTGGCTGGTGGGACTCCTGAGTCAGCTGACAGCTTCTGGAAGGCCAAACGATGCACGGCTCGGGCAGTCACGGAAGCAAATACCTGGATGTGGGAGGAGTTCAGTGAGACCATGGAGAAAGACTTTTGGTTGGCCTCGCAGAATTTCTGGCCAACCCTCTGGCAACTCAGGAAGGGGAAGTGGCACTTCATTCAGAGCCCCTCCGTTAGTTACACGTCAGATTCAAGAGGAAAAATGTGGTTTTTGTCCTGACCGTAGAACACTGGGCCAGCTCCACAGCCTTGCAAGGGTAATGGAGGAATCATGGGAGTTTGACCAACCAGTCCACATGTGTTTTGTGGACTTGGAAAAGGCATACAAACATGTCCCTTGAAGTACCATGTGGGAGGTTCTCCAGGAATATGGGATGGATGGACTGTTGCTACTTGCCATCCAGTCTCTATACTGTCGGAGTGAGAACTTGGTTTGCATTGCTGGCAATAAGTCAAACTCCTTCCCAGTTAGTGTTGGACTCTGCCAAGTGGTGAGGGGGGTGTCTACTGATTTAATTTAAACTTGCAAGCATGTAAGAATTAAAAATATATATATATGGTTGTACTGACAGTACTTCAGAGAGCCATGGGAGATGTCATCAACCAGTTCTTTAACTGCAGTTTCCCTAGGGCCTACCCACCGATTAATCAATTATTACATTTAATTTGCTCCTTCATAAGCAATTCTTTGTAATTTTAGCCTCTTGAAATAAACTCAGCAGGCTATTCCTACATCTGCCTCAGCAAGAAGAAGGAGCACAATTAATGTTGAAAGCTGAAATGCTGAAATGTGAAATAGGGTGGACAATGGAGCATGAATGGATCAAAATGAGGACTAGACAGCCAGAGCAAGAAAATGTGGAGGGGGACAAAAAGGAGTGTGTGACTGGTTAGATGCAGTAGAAATCGAGGGGGATGATACAACAGTGTCAGCCTTTCTGACAATGTTGTATGTCATGCAACCCTAAAGCTATTCTGAAGGAGGCCAAACCAGGGCTGCATAATAGAAGTGAAGCCATTCCTGCAGCAGTTTTTTCTTCTGGATCTGGATTTATGACACCGAGTTAATTGTATTTCTGGCCCAAAAAAGCCATGAGCTTGTGGAATAGCAGAGAGAGGGTAGTAAGACACACAGAGCAAAGCTAAGCTAGTATTTTCTGTTTACCAGGATGACAATTACAGCAAAATTGTACGATTCTGACTCCTCTCCACATTCTGTCACAAAGACCATCCTTTTCATCCACCTCCCTACTCTGTAAAGGTCAGTGTTCTTCGTTAATCAGTAGTGACAATAGGTTGTTTCTGCTTCCACTACCACATATCCTGCTCTGTCCCAAAAGATAAAATGCTATGGTCTAATGTACCGCAAACCTCCTTGCAATATTTAAACAAAACACTCATGATAATAAAACACTCATGAATTCTATTTAGCCATGATCAAACAAGACCGGCTTGTGAAAATGACTTACAACAAACAAAAAAACAAAATGTTGAGGTTTTTAGCAAAAGGTTTGTATATCTCTTGAGCATCTTCAGAAGAAAAACAAAAATCTAAACTTAGCTCGCAGGCTAAAGTTGATAGATTTTAAATTAAAACTAATGTTGATGTGGTTGCACCATCAGTGGTAGCAATACTTCGCCTTTCAAACCTTGTTAAAATATCCAGATTAAAACATAAAAGTGTAGCAAATGGTGTTTCCAAAACCAAAGTAGTCAATACATGAAATCTTTCAAAGCCAAATAATAAGTGCCACTTTACAGCCTCTCAGGTAATTATACCTGAGAGACATAAAATATGAGCGGGTAGTAGTGAAGTTTACAGTTTACGTGCTGCAATGTAGTTAACCTTGATAAAATTTAGAACAATGTACAAAATGGTGGCAATTTTCTATTTGAATTTAAATTTTGTCAACAACGTTCAGCTCACTTTGATGGTTCATTATCTAACACTGAGTGGTTTCTGAATTAGTCGAGAAGGACAAAAATGTATCAGTGAGGCTCTGATGTGGGTCACGCCTGTAGTAAGAAAACGGCATTAGCGAGATTGGACCCTTGAGGTTTTCTAATGCTGTTTTCCATCTGTTTGCATGGATGAGTGTGGACGGTCCTATATACACATTGCAAAACAGCACACAGCAGAGGGGCCACATTGGATATCATTGACCTCTAAACAGCCCCGCAGCCCTGACAGTGCATGGTTGTTTGTCTGATGAGAGTATGTGTCTGCATGTGCACGTTTACCGCCACAAACATGCATTTGGGTTATTGTGTGAAGCCTTCAGTCTTTAATCCCCTAATCTGCTGAACCCTGGAAATCACTGCAGTCATCTGTCAGCTGGGTCAGAGCAGGCTACAGGGTTCAACACCAGCACGCGCACACACACACACTCAATGATACTCATTTATTCAACCAGGCCATCCTCATTTCAGTCTAATGAAGACTGATGCTCCTCTTTCCAGGCTTCACAGGTGTTGCAGTGAAATATTTGTGCAAATACGTAACCCACATAAAGGAAAAGAGAGAGTGGGAAGAGATTAACAAACAAGACTCACTCTCTCATCATATTCTTGTGTGAATTAATGGATATCTGGCATGCACAGAAAAGTTTGTGTGTGTAAAAGTCAATCAACAGTGTATTCCCGTGGCAAGAGCTCAGTGTTAATCTTGTTGAATCGCTGTGAAGGTCCAGCAAGGACATGGACTCAGAGAACCCATAGTGCTCAAGACCCTTGAGTCCAGTCTAAACCTCTCAGGTCTGTTTATGTGTGTGTCTGTGTGTGTGTGGGTAGCCGTGCCAAATGGGACACCCTGAGGGCTTGTCTGGAGATTGCGGTTGACACGTCCTGCTGCTGTCCACTGTGAGCTCCTATTAGTACTTAAGACTGTGGCATGGGTGAACACACACACACACACACACAAAACACACTGAGCCTAATTATAATGCCAGGCAGAGTTAAGACCAAAGGTGGATGGCGGTACTTTCCCATGTGAATAAAGTAAACATAGTTAAGTACACAATGTGCACTTGTTTCTAGATATGTATATTTAAATATATGCCACGTAATGACTGCATGACAATCTGGCTTTGCGTTCTTTTTGATTTATATGCCCCTGTCAAAAGCTCAAGATGGGAGGATGGAAAGTGGGAGAGAGATCAAAGAGCACAAGAGATCACACAGGCAGGCAAGCTTGACAAGCGCTAAAGGTGGAGGAGGAGATAGAAGGGCCACAGTGAGAAAGTGTACCAGTTAGATTGAAGTGTGAATCTCAGCAGGACGCCTTATCATCAAGATCTGCGTGACATGTGTGTGTGTGTCTGTGTGTTTTCATGTCATAAGATGCTGGCGACTGCCACAGTCTATGATCTACAGCTGGTGTGTGGGCCTTATCCCTTGATACACAACTGATTCCAAAAGTTTGTCTTTTTTCCAATGCAACCTTAAGCTCATTGTATATGGCATTATATCCTTTAACTAATAGTAACGCTCTTGCCCAATAAAAATTTGTTCCTGAGCAAACGAGTGCCCTACAGTGTTGTAGTCCTCAATGCAGCTCAAGAGGAGCCAGCTGGGCTATGGCTTTCAGCTTCTCTGTGTCACACACACACACACACACACACACACACACACAAGCATGGCAGCAGAGGAAACATTAAAATTCAGCTCAGCACACACGCACCTACGCTGCCTGGACCTTTGATTTAGTCCTCTACAAAAAGCATAATGCCATGCATTATTTCTAATCCAATAGTCCTATATGACTGCATGGAAGCAAGAGGGTGAATACAAAGACTGTAGAAAATATAAAGTGGAGTGTAGCAGTTGGTGCTTCTGAACAGATTAACTGAAAATGAAATGTGGAAAGCATACAAGCCAGCGGCTGCGGCCGAGCGGACGCACCGCGGCGACACACAGCTGTAGCGGTCCAGAGGAGAGGAGATGAGCGATAATGACAGGTCAAGCAGCCAATTAAAGCCCACTAGTAACTGCATCTTTGTCAAGATGAAGTGAGAGCAGCTCTTTCGAACGATAAACTCACTTTGTTGCGCACGTATGGAAAGGGATGTAACGAGGATGTTGCGCTGCGGTACCCATAAACGTGTCGGATGGGGCACCACAACAAATCTGACATACCCCGTATGACCGTTGGAAGGAAATAAGCCCTTCACAACAAGGACACGTGTGATTTTTAGTGATCTGATCACAGACAGGGTTGTTGGCATGCCGTGTAAGATCTGTTTTGTGCAAACCTCTCTCCGTAGCGATTGCTATAAGGTCATCCCTTTCTTGGGGATTATTAACAGACAACTGAGCAAACTGACACACAAACGACGCTGCGGAGACGCGAAAGGAGCCCCGTGTGACCAGTGCCACTGAACGAAATGTTACTTCCGATAAAAGACACCTCAATGTCATCTCTCCGCGCTGCCCTCCCCGTCCTACTCGCCACAAGAACTGATTGCGCACACACGTGCTGTTTGTGGTCACAGATGCTGGTGCGTAAACAACCGGAACACACAAGCATCTTTACTGTTGGAATGTATTTTAAATATCACGTACCTGTTTCCAGCACTCACTGCATAATCCTCCTCCTTCAACTTGAACTTTTCCTTCCCTCCAGTCGAACGGCCCAAAGCTACTTGACACTTGTTTATTGCATACTTTTCTTTGCCCCGACTATCCCGACAAGCCGCTATTGCATACACCGTGAGATGAGAGCGCAGGGGAGGTGAGGGGTGTGCTAATCAAAAGGATAGGCTATAAGCCTCCGATACAACATCTCACCAAATCGGAGAATCAAATGGAGCAATCCATTCGCTGATGACCGTTATAGGGAACAATGCTGACTAGAAAAGATGGACGAAAACCGGACGGATGCAGCTGTGTGCAAGCGGCACGTCTTCCGTTGATTTCTCTTCAGAGCGGAGAAGCGGCAGGCGGGCGGGCATGCTCTGAACGTGAGCCACGGCCGCGCGGTAGCACCGAGGGAGCGACCATGCACATAGTATAGAGGAATGACCGGAGCTCGCGGAGCGCGCGTTCACGTCCAAGCCAAGTCAATGGTCATTATCAGCCTGTGTGCAGAGTAATCTGCTGTGCACTGTTAGCTGCAGCTGCATCCATGCGAGACGGCATGCAGGGACGAGCAGTGACAGCTACAAAAACAAGTCAAAATGTCATCTTTGGGTAATGGTACGTGCTTTGATCAGTCTTTACACTACTTCTGCTTCACATGTGAAAATAATAACATTATTCTGTATATCATATGATCATAATATATTCTTAAATATTATATAGACCACAGTTTTACCTCACTGAAAAATTTTGAATGATAAGACACATGTACTAAAAGAATAAAAGGTCAGTTCCATTATACCAAATGGGCTGCAGCAGCATATATACAGCCACATATATTTACAGCATAACAGGCAAAACTGACTCCCACAGTATTTTTCAGAGCTTGAACATGCATTCCTTGGTGTTAGCAACCCTCCCTCTGCGGCCCGGTGCTCATTACGCTCCTCATGCATCTCTTTTAAAAGAGTGCACCCACTGCACTGCAGGCTACTGTTCACCTTAGCACACTATCTAATGGGCTTTCTCTGTATTAGCAGCAATAAAGGTGCAATAACAGAAGTATGCAATTATGCACCATAACTTGGGAAAACATTGTTAACAGTTACCCTATTGCCTCTCATTCTCCAAGCTGTAAATGCATATTTCCCAATGGAGGTATGATAATCACGCCTGCTTATTTGAAAACACCTTGTAAGGAGAACCTTGTGGCTCTTTTGATAAAGATTTCATTTCAGAGGCATTTTTATGCATAACTGGGGATTGGCAGGGAACATAAACCTCCCACTTTTGGCTTTATTTATTTATTTTGTTTTTTAGTCTTTAATTTCCTATTTTGATTTAGAAATACATTACCCTGTAGTTGTAGTGATATATTGGTGAAGACAAATAAGAGTGTCAGCTTATAGGATAAGTAAAGCAAACTTGACTTGATTTGAATTCACAAATGGCATGGTTGAATCCAGAGTGAAGGGTGAAAGAAAAGAGGAAGGAACCAATGGATCTTTAGTGGGTATCGCAGGTGCAGTATGAGATGAAAAATGCAGATGAGGGAGGGATGGTGAACTGAACCACTTTTGAGTCCCCGAGTGATAACCTAAAAAAACCCCAGGTTTGACTTAGGCTCATGGTACCCATTCTTAATCATGCAGGTGCAGCTTGTCCAGAGCTTTACAGTTTCCCCATACTGTCCATTGTAGAGTTTTGTTTTCCTTGAAGATAATGAGTTCAGTATTGCTCCCTTTAAGATACAGCATCATGAGCTTGTTGACAAAAATGTGTTGTTGCTTGCAGTATTACATTATTGCTCATATAAAATGTTATTCTACAAACCAAGAACTAAGATTTATATGATTGAAAACACAACATAGACATTTACAACCCCCACTTCCCCTCCTCATTTCCCGTGGTGTTAGTGAGGATTTGAAAGTAATGATGTCAGCAGTATTAAATCTATCCTTTCCATCCGTCTGCACTTAAGTCCTTGCATATGGACACACCTTGAGATTAGCCCCAATATGTCCTATAACAGGCCAACACTTAGCTAGTGAGCATCGATGTGGAGAGCGTCCAGTCAACTAACCCAGATTAGATCACCCAGAAGCTGCAGCCAAGGGTGGCTGACCAGAATATTGCTCATCGGTTTAAAATCGACCTCCAACTAGACAGCCGCCAGCTTCTGCCTTCAGGCTGCCCATGGGCTTCTTCCTGCCATGACGCCAGATCAGTCTTTGCAATCCTCCACCCTCTCTTTTACCACGACAAGGCAAACCAAGGGCCTCTAGTGGTGACTGAAGGACCACTGGCAATTCACCTTTTACTCTCCCCCCACCTTTATAACACACTATGAAATAATGTTTTCCTAATTTGTTAGCAACTAGGTTCCATTACCCAGTTGTTCTATCCCGCACTGTTACCCTGTGCCATAATTAGAAAACGCCATCTTAAAAAGTGATGGATCATCATAAAATGTGACCCCTGTACGAATGTGTTTCTCAAGACTTGCTCAAATGAGGAAAAAATAATCCCGAGGCGAGCTGTCAGATGTTATACGTGTAGATGAGTTAGCTGACCTTTCTCTATATCATGAGCCAGTATTAGCACAAGCCATTATAACCTATCAAAGCCTTATGCTTATAGCTAGTGCTCAGAGGTCCCTCAGCCTCACAGCACTCTAGTTGTGAATCGCATTCCCAGCACTATCACCACCATTACACACTGCGCGGTGTCAGGGGTTCTATTTAACCTTGTGCAATGCATTCTCTCCCATAACCTACATCTATTACGACCAACAACCTTCCCTACAGTGTATATCTGTTGGTGTTGTGAGTGTATATGTGAGCCTTGCTAACACTGGGAAGAAAATACGTTGTACTGTTAATTATAAAATCAATTCAGTTAATTCTCAACATGCAAATTAACTAATTAAAGGACATAAACTTATAGAATTACCACTGATTAGCTGGCTAAGCACTATTGCAGCCCCCTGGATACACCCTTTTCATGCTAATGTAAATTAAGTGTACCTCTTCCTTTACAGCAGTGATATAATATATAAATCATAACTTTTCAAAAATAGTACAAAAATACTAAAAGGAAACCCTAACATACAGTGGTTTTCAGTCAGTCATGACAAGCAGCAAACAGCTGTAATATTCAGAGTAATGCGTATTAGGCAGACAGTATCTTTAGCCAATTTGTGCTCACCTTTGCCGCATGAAATGAGGGGGGTTGTTTAAACCCATATTAACAGGCTTTCAGGCATTTCTTTCACTTTTCTCTCTCTGTTTGCTTGTTTGTCTCTTAAGTAAATAAAGCTTTGACTTTGTGTTTCTGCTTCCCCTCATACCTCATTTCTCTCATCTCTCCCTCAGAGCTGTAAGTGCCCCCGCTGTACTGGGAGCTGGCTGATGTGAGGCATTAACAGGTACATCAGGGAGTAAGAGAGAGTGGTGGAAGAGGAGGGGAGCTGGCATGGTTTGGCACACAAGTCTGCCGAAATTACATCAAGCAGCGGGGGGCAAATGAGCATTTACAATATATTTGAGAGGTAGGCAGTACTCTGTGTTCGTTTGTGTGTGTGCTCACATGTGCGCAGTGTGTTTTTGGAGGAAGCATTAGATCCATCGGCATGAGTCTAGAAGCTTACAGGCAGCTTACAGATCAGCAGGGGGTTTGTGGCAGGGGGTAGTAGCGAAGGTGGGGATGGGGTAAGGCATGAGAGGAGGGGGGTGAGGAACGCTGGAGGGCTTACAGAGGAATAAGGCACAGCTGGTTTTTAATTGAGTCTCCCCCCTGCTACACCATGTGTATGTGTATGTGTGTGCACACAACACACAAACCCTTATTTTTACTCAGCAATTTCCCAGCTGATGGCTCAGAGGAACTAAACATTTCAGTACGGCAGCAGCCTTCATATGAAACCCTCCACAATGGCTCTGTTTCAGTCGTGTGACTGATTAAGCCTTCCACCAATCAAGGTCTCTGACAGCTGCAGGCTCCCATGAATCTTGGTGCTCAGTCTCAACACGAGCCAAAACAGTCTGCCTCCCGCCTTACCTCAGCATGTGATCTCAGCTGGGTGGACCACAGCAGTCACACGCTCAGACATTTTCTCTTTTTCTGAATTTTATGGTTGCTTCTCAGATATAACTCAGTGTAATACATCACCTTATGAATTAATTTTATGAGTTTATTAAAAATATTGTAATTTATTCACAGTTATTTGCTTATTTGCTTTAGTAAATCTTTTAGTATACCTTTTTAAAGCCCTAGACATACCAAACTACTGACAAAGGCTCTTGTATCACCTTTCATCACTTGGGTCAAGGGCCAAGAGTTGCACTTGAACACACCACGAACACTGTAACCAGCTACCAAGCAGCATGCACGTTCGCCGCCAGCATGAAAGGAAGCAGCAGGTGGCAGTAGTCTGTATTCCACTGTGAAAAAGAAAACCGCAAGACTGGGAGTAGGACTATGAATATACAAACTGCTGTTATGATAAAGCAGTGCTTGTCTTTCACACGACTCTCCCTCTGCTGTTGATCTTCAGTTGGTTCATTTCAGAAGGCCGTGTCATTTTGTCATCAAGTATTCCCATATTGAAACGTTTGATGAAAAATGAAAATAACCTTCTGTGTGCCCTCTTGACTTGAGTCATTTGCTTGCTTTTAACCTTTATAGAAATCTCACAGTTTGCTAACCAGCCTCAGGAGTTTACAAATACCTATCCTCACTGCTTCTGTGCTGCCCTAGCACTAAAATATCAAGTCATCTTGCAAATGCGGACCCATTGTCCAATGGCATAAAAGCATCAGAAAACATCAGTTACTTTGATTTAATTGTACAGCATTGGGCCATGTGATAAAAAGTTCAGTAAATTCATTTACAATTCTGTGATTTTATATTTGGCTAATTAACAAATTAAACATTTATGACCTAATAAGCAATACATAAAGCTAGGTTAGGACACATACTATTTCTACTGTAAATGCATCACAGAGTGATAACAAGGTTCAAATTGACAGCACAGCAACTATTTATGAAATAGTGAGGAATTGCATTAAATTTTGCCTCACAAAATAAGGCTTTTTCTGCTCTCACTGTAAACAGCTTGAATTCTTATTTCCATGATGCAACACAAGAACAAACAGGAAAACAAACAGCACGAACATTTCTTTGTTTTAATGAGTTGTGAGAAAACATGTGTGATGAACATTTTGAAAAGAACGAGCAGACGGATTGGAGTGCTAACTAGAATTCTCAGTTGTGTCAGGAAAATGGTGACATATTTCTTGTTCCAAATCCAAAAGCACAGTAATAAGCTAAATGATATAGATACTCAGCAAATTGCTATAAAGCTCACTTGGGTTTGGATCTTTATGCTCCTGTAATGATGTAATGATGTGACGATCTAAACAATTTACTTCCAGTAACTATACAGTTCTGTTTTTCACTTGGGTGCACACAGTAATTGTTATAAAAATAACTCAAATTTAGTGTTGCCACTGTTTAGTTAGGTAGTAATGCCAGTGCTATTATATGGGTAAACGTGGTAACAATGTTCCAAGTCAAGTTGGTGTAACTGAGGAATATGTTCTTGGTCCTACTTGATTAGTGTTGACCGCATCTGAATGCTGTCAGGAGCACCTTTTGAGCTCTGCCCATGATATGCACACACACACACACACACACACACACACACACACACACACACACACACACACAGTGGAGCTGACACCACATGACTGCCACCTCATTAGAGGCTTTAGCCCGTGAGCTAACAGGCCAGAGAGACAGTGGGCCATGCCACGTTTGCTAATTATAATAATAACAATAACACTGCCTTAGGATGCTACTTGCTTTTCTTTTCAATTAATTTTATCAGATGCACTCAAGGGGGAAGAAATGGAAAACGCTGAGAGAGAGGACAGCCGAGTCACACATTGGCTCTATAGGAGGGAAATTATGTGTTTATTCTACATACTTTGCCAAATGACAGACTGCTTAATTGCTGCCAAATGACAATGGTTAACCTCCTCTTGAGTAAAAATCATTGGCGTGTGACAATATTGTTGATGTGGCTGATATTACTTACCCTACCATCAATTGCAGATGACAAAACTTTCTGCTACCTGCTTCTCTGAGCCCATTTATAGCCGATGTTTGCATGATACAGTGAGGCCTTGTTGACTTGGCAAAAATTACTGCAAGAGAATGGGACCCAAACACACATGTTTCTGAACAAAAGCTGTGGCCATCTGTGAGCTACTGCTTTTGATATTCCTCAACTTTCCCCTGGATCAAAGTTCAGCTTTTGCAATTTCATGTTATTATGTTTGGAATAGATAGCAGTCATCCACAGGTGCCTCTTCGACTGTGCACCTCCTAAATCTGTATATAACCATAAAATACACACTGGCTTACAGCCAGATTGCTTTGTGATAATGTATTCAGGTATGAGATGTATTTCTTTGAGAAATGTATAATTTATTTTGACACATTTGTCAGCAGTATTACTATTTTCCCTGCACATGCTGTAAAAATGGGGTGAAATACTATTCTCACTCTGCTGGGGTGAGATTTCAAAACAACAGCATTGACCCAACAAGCATATGCTGCCTACATTGTTTTAATGCATGAAACTGGGCTTCTCAGAAAACAGCTAAGTTAAATGATGCAGGATTAAAGACTATAAGGACAGAAGCCAACTAACTGCATTTAGGCTCCAGTTTGTGTTGGCAAATACATAATCACTGGTTGGTTCCACAGCATTCAAGCTGTGGGGTTCAATTAACTAATTCCTGATACTAGGCTGTCCACTGGTAAACTTGTGCGGACCAACAAGGAACCCACAACATATAAATAAGACAAATTTGGAGCTACCACATTTCTGGAGTAGAAAAAGCTAACAGCTTCCCCTAACCTCCAGGTCCTGAATGAAGCAAACACATACAGGACCAGTCTGTCAATTTAACAAACACAAACTGCAAATAATGCATAAATGAAATGACCTTTTTGGGCGCCAGGTTGTGAGCTCGCTTTTGTGAGAAGGATTCCTTTAGTTTGTGTGTATCCTCTGTCAAAATCAAGATTTAAGTGCAGAATTCAGTCTTACTGGGAATGGTTTAACTTTCTAATAAGAGCCTGGAAGCTCTGCTGCCTTCTTCTTGAAAGTATAGGGGAAAACCCTGAGAACCAAAATTTTCATTTTATTTATATTGTTAATGAAGTCATTAACAACAACAATTAATATACCCTCATACCCTTATATATTAGGAAAGGTGCAGAATAAATTTAAAAATACATTTTATAAGGTAAGGAGGCAGACCAATTTGAAGTAATTAACAATGCAATAATATAATTAGTTTAGCAGTTCAACTGTTGTTTGCATAGATGACCTTGGGGAAACGCAGTCTCTGCGCTGAAGTTGTGCTCTGTAAATTAACTGTAATTCTTTACAAACAGGGAGAAGCTAGGACTGTGCAAAATGGGAAACATGTCAAAATAATGTTTTCAGACAGTTGCAACTAAAACAGAATAAAACACGCTATCAAATATTTTCTACTGCACCTCGGAGCACATTCAAAGAGGATGGTTATTAATATAAGGCTCAGATGACACATCCATCTGACTGTAATAAGAAACTGGGAGAGGGATGAAGAAATAGTGTAAGGGGGAAAAAATCTATAATTAAGGAAATTAAGCCCTGTCTTATTTGCATGATCTCAATTAATGTTCAGTCCATGTAGCTGCGACAGGCACACACCAGAAATCAAATTAGCAGAGATGAGACGGCATCTGTCTTTGGCTCCCATGTCCCTCTGGACTGGCAAGGATGGCAGGGCTGGCTCTAAACAGCCCATTGTTTTCACAAGAGGTTGATGAATGGGTGGATGACAGCATGCTGTATGTCAGTCAGAGACAAACTTACTCTGTTCGAACACAGGACAGCAGACATATTAAAGAACAAGATGGTGACTCAGTTAACTGCCATGCTGTCAGTTAGTGTATAATCGAGTGGCTGTTTGTTCTGTAAGACAGTAACAATAAATGTACACCATTAAGATACTTTAGATCCGAGGAGTTAGGTTTATCATGCTATGAAAAAGTTTGTATTAGTTTGTCTTTACAGATTGTCCACTGATGATTGTGCTCAGTAATAACATGAATTTAAGATCTTTCATATTAGTCTAACATGCCAAAACATCTTTGGCTTACAAGAAAACATAACAATTCAAATGTAAAACTCTGAACACTCATGTGGGCAGCTTTTTTTTTTTTTTTTTTTTTTTTTTTTAGCAACTTTTGATCGACAGGCATCTCCAAACACATTTATTTGAAGAGCTGTAAACTGAGACAGACAGAATATTTTTTTTTTTTAAAAAAAGGTGTTTGTGCTGATAATTTTGTATGTGTGAATGTGTTTGCAGTTACGCATATATTCCACAACTAGTTTCTGCAAACTACGTTGTAGGTACAAGAAACACCCATCTGTGTACTTCAGCATGTTTATGGTCATTTACTGTGTGTGTGCATAGGTATATCTGAAAGCATATGGAAACAAAGACACCATGTTTGTGGGTCTGTGTGACTGATCCTGAATTTAACAGATCTTCCCCCCATGGAAATAGGCCAATTTTCTCTGTAAGGTGTCTTGTGACTACTTGGAAAAAGAAGATGGAGATTCCTCTAGTTCCAGCTCGGCCAGTAAATGGTGCATGTCTCCTCCCATCAATCATGGAGCTGCAGTAACAGACAGCTGGCTGCCTAATATACACCTCCATTAGGAATGTCTCTGCTCCTCACTGAAAATCATTGGAATCTCAATAGAAACTCCAAATATGGGGAGGACTTGTCCTGAGGCAGATTTGCCTACCTCTTCCAGCTGAAGGTGTGAATTAGTGTCAGGATTCCAGTTAACAGCTTTTCACCCTCAAACACAGGGAGCAGTGGATTACTTTACATTGCCAAAGACAAATTAACTGACAGCTGTGAAATAGAATTTTAATATCAGACCTTGAGTCAAAACTTTTGTTAAATTATTAGTTACATAAACATAAGTCTAGGGCAAGTCATTTCAATTATTTAGTGCCAGAGTAAATATTTAATGTATTCAGTATATCTTCCTATTTCAGCACTATTACATTTTCTTCTTTAATGGGTTCCTTGATGACCCCACCGACTATGTTTGCATGTGCTTTGCTGTGTTTGTCTTGCAGGTTGCTAAAAGGCAAAGTTGGATGAGCTGTTTTAAAGTTGTAAATATTAATTTTAAAATTTACCCTCAATAACATAGTAAATACATTTTACAATGATGATGATAGCAAACAAAAGAGCAAACTTCTTATTACTGGACAACATTCCTGTTTTTTTTTATTTTTTTTTGTTTTTTTTTTGGTTGTTTTTTACAAAACTGTTTTACAACTGAGCTGGCAACTGTTGTAGCAGATTTCACCAGCTGTAGCTAGTTATTGTAAGCTAATGCTAAAATTCTGTGAGCCGTCTACATATAAGCCGTATATACATATATATATGTATATAATGTGAACTCTTTAGACCACATAAACAGAGTTTCTGGTTTTGCCAAAACTACAGAAATTAGGCAGTCTCTGTAACATAGTAAAAAAATCTTGTTAATTTCTCATTGAAGTACTGCACCACTTGATCTCAAAAGTGGTGCCTCTCTTTTAAGAATGTGTGATTAGTGGCTCGACACAAAGCAAGAGAGGATGTGTTGTGCAGGAGATATAAATGTTTATTGACTGTCATACCTCAGCCACATCAAACAACTATCATTACTTTCTCAGATAAAATAAAGACACTGAAAAGGGAAACAAACAGCAATTTCATTACTGTTCTTATGAAGTGAGCAATCTGTGAGAAGACACAATGAACACTCCAATCAATACCTCCCCTTTTTTCTTGCTGTCTCTCAGTAATATATTGGAAATGGAGTTAGAAAGATTGATTCTGTAGACAGTGCTACAGGCCAAAGGAAAATTAAATGAAAATGTAAATGAAGACATTGGTGTTGTTTCTTCCCCAACTTGTTACTCTGCTCTGAGGCCTTTGCCATAACCATTTGGAATTCAGTTAATTTGCTATTTCGCTCTATGAATAAATTCACAGGGAGAGGCAGAAAGACACAGAGATGGTGGGGGGTTGGGGGGGGGGGGGGGGGGGGGGGGGGGGGGTAGAAGGTAGAATGGTTAGATTGAGATTGTAATCATTGTTAAACATTATTAATGTATAATGTCAGCCATGTGCTGCTGTTAGGTAGAGAGTGCAAGTAACAGCCATCCATTTGGAGGAGGATATGGCTGACAGCACAAAAGAGGAGAAACTTCACAAAAAGCTATTTTAGAAACTTCCAAAAAGCCCCCAAAAAACCTGCATTCGCCATGCAAAGTTGCACAGGATGACACACACACACACACACACAAAGGTAAACAAATACAGTCACCTTTCCTTGGGGTTAAGGGAAGGTGTTTCAACTCTGAACAGCTACTCAAGTTGTCAGAAATAGTTTGGGGCTAGAAATGAAACACTTTAAATCCAACAAACATTCTTGTTGTATCACAGAGGGTAATGACTGGCTCCTTACACAGTTTTCTTTTGAATTAATATGTCAGTTGTCAATTAAATGTCCTGGAATAACTGCAGGACACAACAAGACAAGGAGTCTACAGCCGTGCAGTGCGTGAAATTGATGTTCATTGTCTTAGTTTGTGTTAACATTCTAAAATTTGCTAATTAGCACTGAACACAAAGTAAAGCTGCGGCTAATGGGAATGTTATTGGTCAGCCTGGGTGCCACATTTAAGTACTAGAAATCTATGTTTTGACAAACCATGGATATGTTGGTTGTTAGTTAGGTTAGTTTAGTATGTTTAGTAAGTATAAGATCTGATTTCTGTCTATATGAGAACAATTTCTCATCAGAAGGAGGAACCGTTTGTTATAATGTCACATTTTGGCATGACAGCTATTAAACAAGAGACCACTGTATGAGACCACTTCATTCAACCAACAAACTGGCTCATTTAAGCGACTTCTGGGAATTTTTGGAGCCATCTTTGTGGCAACTAAAGTGAATATTTTCAACACGACCACAGGAGGTTTTCCAGCCATATTTGTGGCAACTAAAAAGGGTATTTCATCCATATTTTGAAAGAGTTTCCAGTCGTGTTTGTGGCAACCAAAGTGGAAATTTTCAGTGAAATGTCAGGAGAGTTTGCAGCCATTTTTGGGACAACAATATAAGGTATAAGATACTGTCTCTGCATCAAATTTCTTGAAAATCCATCCAGTTATTGTTCAAAACCAGATATTGGAAGAAAAGTCACAGGGGAAAAGTGCATCCTCTGGAAACTATGAATGACTGTATCAAATTTTGTGTCAATCCATCCAGTAGAGATCATATGTAAAAACTTCATCACTAAAGTCTTTACGATTCATTCTCTGGGCAACATGGATGTCTGTACAACTTTCATGGCAATCCATTCAATATTTTTTTCAAGACTGGATCAAAGTGGAGGACAGACCATCTCTAGCTAAAAATTATAGTTTGGACATAGAATGGACTAAAATATTACTTTAAAAGTCGCAAAAATGTGTTATTATTTATGGAAACTTGAGCAGGAAATCTCTGTTCTCATACAGGTGATATAACCTTCCCTACCCTGCCAACACATACTTCTTATTTCAGGCTTAGACAGCTTTCATTTGGTTTAGCACATGAATATTTTTCAGGCAGACTCACTCAGACTAATCCTTTTCGCGTGGTCTGTGGCAGGCCTTCAGCCAGCACCCCAACATCCTGTTCTACAAGAAGTGAGATCTGCGGATGACAGTCTGCTATAATACCTCATATGAAGGTGTTGTTTGTCTAGATTAAAACCCTTCAGTACTGTATTGTAAGAAGCCATTCTTCTGTTTAAAACCTGTATAATCCCTGGATGAAGGTGACAGCCCTATAATAGTGGAGCACAGATCCCTGGCGTTGATGTATACAATAGTCTTAACCTCACACATCTCTATTAGTGTGTCCACTGACACAAGCATTACAATCCCCCATGGGAAGTCAACTAAGATAAACAGTGCAGAGAAGCAGACCTGACTCTCATGCTTCAAATATAGCTGCTCATTTTTCAGAACACAGCAGGTGGCAATACTTCAAATATGATAGGGCATCTGTCTGGTTTTAAGTTTGTTCCATTTAATCTCAAAGTTATTTTGCTGAAAGTTGGTATATATATATATATATATATATATATATATATATATATATATAGATATACATATATATATATATGTGTGTGTGTGTGTTTGTGTGTGTGCCTTTGTAATGATAAGTTGTGTCTGTGGGGATGCATAAAGACTCTGATATGCAGCAGTGACATACATTAGTTATGTGTGTGTGTATCTGCATGTGCGTGGTTGTGGTGCCTTTGACTGTGACACAGACCTGTGCATCTGTGTGGGGCCTTGGGTGCTGCAAAATTGGCCTAACATCTGTGAGGATGTAAGACGACTTTTATCCACGGCGGGGACATGGAGGGGATCACAGAGACCCAGAGGGAGGCTGAGAGTTTCTGGTTGAGTCCAGACCTCCTGCTGGGGGGACCAATGAAGGAAAGGGGGGTGGATCAGAGAGGAGTTCCACTTGGGGGCTCTCTTTTTAGGACTGTGGGCCACCGATGAACAGGGTGGAGCATAGGGAAACAGGGATGTGGCTTTTCATAACACAAAAACACTTCCCTCCCTCATACACCAACCTCCCACTCTGATCTCCCTTGGCTTGTCCCCAGTGGTATTGCAGTTGAGTAAAAGTGTGTGTGTGTGTGTGTGTGTGTGTTCAAGCAAGGAGGGGATGGCTTCTGCCTTATTTTCTAACATGGTCCAGCCCAATAGATGGCAAATCGCATTCTGTGGGGGTGTTTGTCCTGTTCCCATGACAGAATTTGTTCTCTTTGTGCCACTAGACAATAAATCATGCCACCACTGGCAACTAAAACAAGCACTTCACTCACTCTGATTTATTCCTCCCATTCCAAAGAGGAGAAGAGGAGGTGCTAACAGGGTCCCCGGGAATGGTGAGAAGAAGGTGCTTGCTTGCTTGCATGTGTGTGTATCTGTGTGTGTGCTTATGTGTGCCTCCTTAAATTGTGCATGGGAGAGAAGAGAGAAAGACAAAATTAGGACAAATGGACAGCTCTGTTATTCTATGTTTAGACCACGATGATATCTTTTTAGCTGCCCCACAAGGTGGCTGCTATGTATGGTTGGCACACAAGCCTGAGCCTGGTTCTGCACTGGACTCACCCTGACAGCTGTGGATGCTGGTACAAGATTTCTTCCAAACACGAAAATTAAGAGTCACACACAAAGACAAACGCACCAAAGTGGGCATGACTGAGTTAATGTGTCTAAGAAAAGGCTTTCTCCAGATACCAAATTAATCAGCAGGCTGGAAGATGCAAATGACTGGCCTACATGGAACCGGCAGCACCAAGCCAGAACTCACACAGCACCATGGACAGATGGCCTGCAGGACCACACCAGCACTCACATACCTCTCTCTCACTCTGTGTCTCTGAGGTTCTATCTGTGCCATCTTTCTCCTTACCGCCTCATTCTATCTCAATCTCTGTGTCAGATTTTTTTTCTCTCACTCATGGCATCTCTTACTCTAATATATCTGTGGCTAAAACTCACTTTCTGTTTCCTTCTTCTGCTCTATCCATCTGTCTGTCTTTCTGTACATATTTCCATACTCTTTCTCTATCTAAACAGACATGTGTCACATCACAACAAGTAGCTCCAACCAAAACTCTATCAATTAGAATTTAAACATAGAGTTTTATTTCAAAGGAGTCGTGGAAAGTTAAGTAGATTGTTTTCCATTGCTTGCCTATTCTGACTCTTTCTAGCAGGCTGCAGCACAGCTAGCACAGTGCAGAAGGCAGAGAGCAAAGTCTCTGACCTATTTAGGAAACTGGCAAGAGAGCAGCCAGGGAACATCAAAATACTTCAAAGGCTCCCTTTGAATCCATCGTTACGCCCAACTTAGTGTGAGCATGTGCACGCAAACACACACACAGACACACACACAAATACACCGCCTCCACACACAAACTTCATCAGCCAGCCTGCACTCTCTCTCATACACACAGTCACACACATACACACAGCTCCCCCGATATATTCTGTCTGAGCTCTTCGTTTGAACTGTGTCCCACATTGCTAAGTATGGAGAAGTCTGCGAAATCACATTAAATGGTGGGTCTGCCACCAGCATCATGACTCAGACTGCACCTTGGAAATTCTGTTCCTGACCCAGCTGTATAGCATGTCATTATCCTCTCTCTCTCTCTCTCTCTCTCTCTCTCTCTCTCTCTCTCTCTCTCTCTATATATATATATATATATATATATATATATATATATATATATACGTAAAGAAACTATGGGATTTTGTAATTCTTGCAATTAAATACCCACAAATTTTGAATGCATTTATTATTAGTATTATTCTTAGACTTAGAGGTGAGCATGCTGCTTCCTGCTTTCTGCTCCTCAGCATGTAGAAGCCACAGCAGGTTTCAGAACTGTGGACAGCTCCTGTGCGATATCAGCTGGTCAGGACCTTGGACAGCAGCACCATGCAGTTCTCTTCTCGGAATAACGGATGTCACAACCTTGGAAAACTAAAGCAGCCTTTTGTGTGTGTGTGTGTGTGTGTGTGTGTGCTTGCACAAAAAACACATATAAAACACATACAAAAACATATCTGTTGCTTTTAATTATACAGATGAATGCTGTGTGCACTTGCGCTGCTGTTACCCCCATGCTATTTTCACTTTTGACATGTTCACCATAGATAACAGATCAACAGTAAGGAAACAAAGTGAGAGATTCAACATGTGATAAAAGGAGAGGTTGAGGAAAAAGGAATATAAATAGAGGAAACCTTTGAGCCTTTTTTCATGTTTTCCATTTATTTGTGTGTTTGAGTGAGCTGTCTTGTCCAAGAAGCACTCTTCCATGAGTTTATTTCTCAGTATTTGTGTGTGTGTGGGCATGCACAAAATGGTACATACTGGAGGCCTTCTTTGAGGTCACTTCATGATGCTTCTTTGCAGCTTGAAAATGTTTGTATGGTGACATCCTCATTTTGTGATGTTTAGGTCAGTATGTCTGTGTATGGAAGAGAAGATGCAAGAAGACACAAGAAATGCAGGTCTTAATGAATGTTTTTGTGCATGTATATATTTGTGCATTTGTATGGCTGTGTGTGTAATGCGTGGTACCAGAGGGCATTCCCTTACACTGTGTCCCTGTGCCTTGGAGCATTAAATAAATGGTAGACAGAGCAGAAAGCATTAGCAGGCCTTCTAGTTTACTGAAAATGCCAACAGGACAATAAGGGCGCAGTGCTACTTACCAGTCATGTTACTTGCAGGTCGACCAGGACAAACTGTATATTTGTTTCTATGTGAGTGTGTGTTTGTTTGTGGTTTTACATATAAAAAGATAGGATGACAAAAGGAAAAAAAACATTGAAGTATATTTCTGTCTTGAGTGTTTGCATCAGAGAGTTATGGTGGTAACTGGAGCAAGCCCAAAAGGACCCCATGGTTGTTAGGGAGAATGCTGCATCCTGCTGAGAGAGATCTGGGACAAAAGAGGGGGCTATATGGCCTTAGGCAGAGGTACTAAGGGGTGACCCTGGGTAACATGGATAAGTGGGTACCCACTTATCTTCCATGGGGCGAGTGGCTGGGGTCATGAATGTATTCAGGACACTGGAAATAAAGGGCATGTCTGTGGCATGGTATAGCAGCATGGGACTGTTATATCTAAAGAGGACAAATTCTCAATGCTGACAGAAGGAACATTTTGGCTCGACTGTGCAGCGAGGAGCCAAAAGTGACTGTGTGTCTGATAAAAGCTGTGTTTCTATGTAAGTAATGGAAGGCAACAATACATATGAGGCGACAAAAGACAATACAGGAATAATGACAAAGAAACTTAATTTGTATTAACTTAAACACTTAAATCAAGCGGGTACAGTCACCTGATGAAAACATGTTTTTTGATACCTTCTAAAATTAATTTTCTTGATACATACATATTTAAATTTCTATTAAATACTGTATTGCTATTTTTGGCAAATAGATGGACGAAGACAGACGGTGAAACAGGTGATAAATGTGTCTTCTCTCTGAAACATTTAATGGGCAGAAACCATCTTTGTAAAAGAGCAGGGAAGCCTTTATGTAATTGCAGAGGAAAGTAATTATACTAACTGCTTAAAGCATATTTCCATAATCTATTGTATCGATTAATATTTTTTGATCATGTAAAATCAGGCAACTCAACTTTCTCATTTCCCCAACCATTTGCTACATTGGAGCTGCTACACTAATTTTTGGTGCTACTGCTAGAGCACATTTTATAAAAGGATGAAAAAGCACTTTTTAAATTAGCATTAGCTCCTCGTTAATGTCTGCTATCATGCTTGTGTGTGTATGTGTGCCTCTGTGTGTGTGCACTAGCTTGAGCGTGCGTTGCTCTGTTGGCATGTGAGTGCGTGCATTTCTGCGCAGAGGTAATGCAAACTGATGTTCATTATTCAAAATTCATGAATCTGACCACTTTAGTTAAATTAAGGCCTAAACTATCATATTAAGGAGACCTCCCTCTGCTCTCAGCACTGGTAAGGGGTGGGCTACATACTCAGGGAGATGCTCATAAATGCTCATATTGCAGTGTGATTGAATTTACACCTTTGGTTGTTAACACTACATATCAATGTATGTGTCTGCTGACAATTTTTAATTTTGCTTCCAGGATAATGAAGTCACTGCTTCACAGATCTAACTTGTGTCCTTTTAAAGAGATCTTGCATTCATTATTTTATCGCATTTTGGTGTTAGATTTTATACGAGAGAGAGAGATATTCAGGAGAGTTTTTTCTGCAATGTCTTATTAACAGAGAGTATACGCCTTCAAATAGCAGTACACCAGGAAATTTACTCAGGGTGTTTATTTTCCTTTTTCTTTTCTTTTTTTTTGTCCGAAAAGACAAGCCAGATGCAAGACATTAGACAGGAGGCAAAAGCAAGCTTTAACAACATAAAGCTGATTCAATTCATCAAAACAAACAAGCAACAAAAACTGAAGTAGCAGGCTGAGAAGAAACCGGTATGGCACAAGGAACACAGGCAGGCATAGAGGCAAGGAGCACAGTCAACAAAGGCAGACATGACAACAGAGTGAACTTTCACAATAAAACAGGAAATAGACTACAAGCAGGACAATATATTTTGTATTTGTCTTATAGTAAATTACAGTAAAATAGTCAAATGATCATACTAACAAGTATCATCTATGTACTGAATGGCTGCTATAGCTTATTGCACTGTGCCATAAACGTACACTGTTGTCCAAAAACTAATACAACAAGGCATACTGATGTTGTGGGTGACATGCTAGTTCACTTAATGTCACCACTATAGTTTATTTTGAGTTTATCTCATACTCACCAACCAACTCCTGTTTGAGTAAAACCTGCTAAAAACTACAGTGCCTCAGCTGTTTAAAAAGCTTTAAAAATGAGTCTTTACATTTGTGACTTAAAAAGATAAAAGCATCTTCAGGAGGGGCAAATGGTGATGGTACTGAGAGCTGCAAACAGGCCGGGGAAATCATTACATATTGACACACAGACTATCAGAAACCAACACCCAGGTGTAAACATGTGATTCTGTGAATACAAAGCACTGTACTGTATGTGCTCAGCAGACCTTTTCTAGGTAAGGGAAAAGGGCAACCAATAACAAAAAGAATAGGACTTCATGAATTTACTTTGGAAAATTAAGATATTGTTAAGACTGCATGGCTGAAAATATTGGCATATCCAAGCTGACACGCTCTCTGTATTGTGAGAAGGGGAGTGCTTTCTCTACCAAGACTCTTGCAAATCAATTGGCTGATGGATAACATGCCTTTTGTGAAATGAACTGGCCTGCCTGTCTCACACTTGCAGAAATTGTTTTTGAACAGAAAAATGGAGATCTGAGCAGTTGCCTTGGATTCTTCAGACTGCCATTTGTATTATTTGTAATAGTAAGGTTTGGTTGAAGAGTATGAACCCAGGATGAATGAACAATAAATCCCAACTGAATTTTCAAATAAATTAATTAATTGATTAAATATATAAATAAATTAATGAAAAAATGTGCAAGCCTTGATACAGCTAAATGCCTTGCCGTAGTAACAGATTTGCTTGCTCTGCACATGCACACACACACACACACACACACACACACACACACACACACACACACACACACACACACACAGTCCTATTTCCATCTCTTTTGGGGACATTACACAGACTTACATTCATTTCCTGGAAGCTTAACCACCACCTAACCATAACAATAAACATTACTTGTCTAATCCTAACCTTACTCTAACATAACCCTGACCACATCCTAACCTTAAAGCAAGTCTTCACCCTAATATTTCATGATTTACATTGTGAGGACTTGCATTTTGTCCCCATAAGTAAGCGAGGTCCTCACACTGTGACTGTGTGAACAGATTTCTGTCCCCAACTACAGAAATATGCGTACACACAGAAACACACACACACACACAGAGCTGCCACAGCTGGTTGATGGGATAAGGGCAGACACAGGTAGGCCAGCCAGGCTCTGTGCTATGGTTCCCAGCTCCAAGCCCAGAGGTGTAGCGTGTCTCACAACATGGAGAACAGGGGAGGAGACAGGAGTGAGCGCCACTACTACTCTATATCCCTGGGCTGTGTAGCATGACAACCATTGCCACAGCCCTGACATAAGCCCTGGCCAAAGATGATGGCTTAGTGCCCCTGCCGCAGGCCTCTGCCTCAGCCATTCTTTTCAACCACCAGAGGCTGCTCCATCTATGGCATGAGACCTCCTACTTAACATTTTTATAATATGAACTTTGCCCTCAGAACTAAACAATATGGTCTGAATAAATAAAATAACATCCAGCACTAAGTTATGCAGGTGTTAAGGTGTCTTTGAAATAAATGAGAAACACTAAATACATCTCGATGCAGATTTTCACACCTACTACAAATCTACTGTTGGCCTTCATCCCCTTCTTCAGCACCCTCACCATCAATGTAAGTTTCAGACAGACACATGTCTCCAGGGTATGGACCCACTGCACACATAAAGACGAACCTATAAACAGGCCATTTATTCACTACAGAGTGATGCCTGACAGTTTTTGGATTGCTCCAACAATATATTCTTTAGATCATCTTTGAGAGATGTCTGCACTTCCACCACCCACACACTTTACAAAAACCTGTTTCTATTTCAGTTATCTATGGTGCATAACCAAAACATAGTCAAAATACTACATGATAAATACACAAAAAAAGAAAGGAAAAGAAGACAAAAGGAACCTGTAATCAAGAAGTCCAGAACAGAGAGTGTAGAAAGTCTGAGAGAAGGTGAGAGAGACAGAGAGAGAGAGACAGAGAGGGTTGAGTGGTGAGGGTAAGGGGGAAAGAGCAGACCTAAATGCCAGCTGATTTAGTGGAGGCTGAATTGGGAGAAACAGTGAGCTATGTGTGCTGGAGTGCAGCTCTGTCACTGAGAGAAGAGCGAAGTCAGCCACCATGTGCATCACATAGACACACAGACACTGAGGAAAACACATGGAATTGGGTCCTCAGAGCCAATGTTTCCTCCTTTCCTTTAGTCCCCTTGAACTGTCGTTATCCAGACTTACAGTACACTGCTGAGGGAATGACACCTTACTTATCCACTGCTATACCCACTAGAGAGCTGAGTGTGTGTGTGTGTGTGTTTAAGTGTGAGGGTGATTTGGTAACTGGGTCAGACTGCTGGAAGAGACATAGACCAAGTGTACTGTGGCTGATAATGTTCTGTGCATGATCTCCTCCACGGAGGAGAAAACACTCAATCATGTCATCTCTCAACCTTAATAATCTGTTTGCTTTCAATATGACAGCATACAAGTAATATCTAATGTCCTACGGGCAGTTATTTTTGTGCAAGTACAGCAGAACTAATGAGAAAGTTCTGTTTTGTTGTATGTATCATAAGCTGGTGTTGATACAGCAATACGCCAGGTGTGAGGTGAAGCACCTCAGGCAAGGTCCCTATTAGCAGATGCCTGCAGCAAAAAGAAGGCTGAAATACTGAAATGGACAAAGGAATGGCAGGGGAATCTGTGGTAATGTTAACTTAGACACTGTGTAGAATACAACACATGCAAGGGCTGTAGAGATAATATCTGCATGCTGTTCCAATTAGAGAAACAGAGCAGGGGGTAGATGGTCAAACAAATGCATTCTTTGACTTTTATGAAGTGTTAAATAGGATGACTGAACTACGCAACCAGATGCCTATCCTTAGGGGTGTGACTTTTATTTTCTTTTACAGTGGGGAAAAAAATGTTGAAAATAAAACAGTTGAAATATTTTGTTTTGTAATTATAGTTATTATATCATAAAATCTTACGGTATGACTTCATAACAATATTCCCATTGCTGCATCCAGTCATGAAGTCATTGTAAATGTTGTAAAACACTGTAGGATAGAAGAATTCAAGTGTCCCATTGCTAGATTTCTATCAGAGTTTGGAGGATATTAGTTTATAATACCTTGGAATAAATTGCCTAAAGTGCTCTTGGTGTGAGGAAGTGATTAATGCTTTGTAAGTTAATATTGAATGTTGAGTAAAATGAAATGTCTTTTCATTATCTAAAATTGAACCAAAAAAACTGAAACTATCATAATAGAGCTCCTGTCAAAAGTATGAAATATGAGTGCGTACAATTCACACGAGATTACAGAGTTAAGGTAAAGAAGAACTTTTTTCTCAAATACACTCTTTGAAATTTAACTAGAATTCTAAATACTTTTAAAATCATACTTTAATGAAGTTGGAGTGGCATTCACATGTAATTTGCTCTGGCTTTGTTCTACATGTCCAGATGCACTTATTCACATTTCTTGATAATAACTGGACTGATGCAGCATGATAAGTGGTTTTATTATTTTTATTGTGATTGCTCATACTCATTCGTGAGTGAAACCAAACAAATAAGAGTCAAACCAGCTTGGATGTCGCCAGGCTCAACAAGGCCTGCGTCAGGTGTTGGGGGACAGTAGTTTCCAGGTACAACGCCTGTGGTTTCTGTCCAGAAGAGCAAAGTCCCAGGAAGAGCTAAGATACTGCACAAAGCCCTCAAACTCTCTGGTAGAGACAAAGACACACACCACCATATATATATATATAGATGGCTGTTGAAACCCTATCCACTATCACTGTTTATTGATCAGAACCAGTTGTCTGCTTGACTTGTCAATAAGTAATTTTATTACATGACTAATAAAAATGAATCAATCAATTAAGGGCTGTAATCTGACAACCACTAACCTGATGCACCACAGAGCCTACTTAAATTAATCAACCACCACCCACTGATCAATCCATATGGACAACACTGCATTTTCACTTCAGCATACACAGACACACACAAACACACAGCTATAAAACACAGCTAAGCTTATGGACACAGGCAAAAAGTTTACATCAGTGATAATGAATATGGCTTTATTAGATTGGGTCTAAACAATGGTTAAAGCACTCTGCTGTTGTTGCTGATGTTATATCATTCCTGATTGTTGCCTCTGTTAAAAGAAGCAACAGTCATTTTGTTCAATTCAACTGACTTGTCATGCTGGAGTCTAGCTCCTGTTTGTTTTAACAACTATTCAACTATTCACGATGCTCACAATAAATGGAGGCCGCACATGTATGTTGTCAATTTATATCAATATTTTTACCTAAGAGGAAAGTGGAAGAGGTTTTTCATTTCATGTAATTGGCAGCAGTGTTCACATGGCTCCACTAGCATTTGGTGGGCTCTCAAACCTGCTCTCTCAGGGATTTGCTGTAAAGTAGCTACACCACTTGCTTTAGTCATTCTGAAACAAAAACAAACCACAAAGTGGGACTATATACTTGTAAAAGTGGTCCAAGCAAGCATGTGTGTTCAGGCCTTTAACTGCCCAATTAAGGATAACCTGTTAAAAATTACTAATACAAATAATAGGCTTAGTTTTATGCCACTGAGAAGAAAATAATTACAGCCTGATATTAATTTAGATAACAAACTTGTTGTTAGCAGCTAGATCGGCAAACAAAGCACATAGGTTATACTTAAACACTTACACTGCCCTAAAGTTCTTGTGGGCACTTGATCTTTAAAGTCTTCCTGTTCTCAAAATTCAGACAAGAAGTGAGACCTTATGAGGGTTATAACTACATTTTTTGATCTGTGAGTCACTTTAGCCTACTACAGCTCCACTTTGTTCTTCTTAGTTGGCTGCATCATTGTTCTAAAATGGTCAGGCATGCGGTGATCTCCTACAGCTGTTAACTCAATTAAATAACACCAATGAATACCTACAAAAACAACAGAGGTAAGCATGGCAAAAAAAAAAGAAAAAAAAATCAAAAAACAACAAAATCACATGCAACACATACAAGGACACACATAATAAATTAGGTCATGGTTCAGATTTCGGCAATAACTTGCAATAACTGTTTTGACATTGAGATGACAGGTTGAAGAGACTTGCTAGTTGTAAATGAGGAGGTATATTTGTTTGGAAAGTCTTACTTTGTACCATCAGCAGAACTCCTGAAGGACTCAATGCAATTATCTTTGTCACTGTCATCACAATGTAACATCACGGACACTATATTTATAATGATACATGTGCAGAAATCAGGGGCATCATGCAGAATTGCAAATTTTTTTGAATGGCCTACTTTACCGTATCATGACAGGAATTATTCTTTTATTTGCTTCATTGAAAGGGGAATCGTGTAAAGGCATGAAGTAAGCTGACATATGACGTTAATATATGATGAATGACTACAGGATTTAAGACCACTAAGATATGGTGGACATTTAACATTTAGGTGTGACCCCTCCAGCCCTGAATAATAATGTGGCCTGATTGTGTGGCTGCTTCATATTCAGTGCTGCTGTCAGGGATGGGGCTAACATCAGTGATTGTTTTGTTGATGTGCCTGGGCTTGACATTTTGCGTAGACTGTAATGTCTGGCTTGGGGTATTTGCCTTGACACATCAAGAAAGCCAGTTCTGACAAGCACTTCTCCTTGTCATAAAACATTGTGTACATGTTTATATGTACTCAGATGTAAATTTGTGCAGGAGTCTACACATGTGCAGTCAGATTTACAGGTGTACTGAGATTTTTGACGGGTATACAAATCTGTGAACGTGCTTTAGTTTTGTACATGGGCAAAAAACAAATAAAAAAATAAGAATTTTTAAAAATTTATTCCAAAAACTGAAAATATAAATGCTGTTTAACTCCTGTCACACAATTCCTTTTTAATTCCACCTTAAATACACCTCTTAATTGACTGTAATTTTATGTGTGACTTTATTACACTCTGTGCATTAGATTTGCAAATGCATGTGAAAAACCTGTAAAACTGTTAGGTTTGCAGACTCTTGAGTATTGCCAGGAGCTTGTGCAGTCACAAAGGAGTGACCAAAACAGATAGCTTAGGGCAAAACATCCCTGTACTGTCCTCATCAACTATAATAATATATAAAAAAAATTAGTAAATAAAAAATCTAATGACTTGTAGCTGCTTATAGCCCCCCCCACACACACACACTCACACACACTCACACGCACACACACACACGCTCACAAACATTCATCCGCATACATCCCGCTGTGCCACAATCACTCCGCACCACCCACTGGAGCAAAAAGACGGAAAGACAAGTTGTCACTCAGCCCTGACCTTGCACCCAGGGGGGCAAGCAGGTTCATAACTGTTGTCAAGGTAACACTGCAGGGTGTCTCTCAGGTGTCACTGTTGATGGAAAAGATATCCCTCCCCCCAAAATTACTGTAGGACTGAATATGGATTGTTCCATGTGGTTACACCCCCACTGCTCATGGTGCCCTCCTTTCACCAATCATGTTTAACTGACAGGAACAGGTTGCAGGTTGTACATTGGTGGTTGAGGCGATCGACAACTTCTCCTACCTGGGAAATAACTGCTCTCTCTCCTCCAGTAATTTTGATTGACTTCACAAGGACCAGAGGCAGAGAGGGTCAAAGACGTGGAGAATTTTTGCAGAATGACGACTGTCCTGCTGAAGCTGCTTCTCCGTCTTGTCTGTTGGTAGCAATTACATATACATCTGCCTGCCTCTCAGCGAGTCAGCCAGCAAGACAGACAGCTTGGAGAATGAGGACTGATAAACGCCCCATTAGACAGGTAATTGCCAGAGTATTCTTTAAGTCTTAATTACATTACAAGTCAACAGTGATGCCATCTTGTGATAAAGAGACAGATGTTCAGCAAATACAGTTTTTAGCCTTTCGTGTTGTTGTAAAAATATTGCATTTGCATATATAAATATCATCATTTAAATTAAGGAAAAAAACAGAATTCTACCATGAAACTCAAAACCTCGTGCCACTGTTTGCATCTGTTCCCTATGAAATAAAGGCAACTTAGTTGTTTCAGTGACAACAAATGGTCCAACAAATACATTATTTTCCCATTTGTTTTGTTGAAGAAATAAACACAGGTTGGTGCAAGAAAAGGAACATTCATATGCCCTTTCCATACGTGACAGGCTCTCCATTTGCAGCAGACTGCCAGAACACATATTGAGCTTGGATGAATAAACTCCACTCCATGCATTGGTTCAGCTTCTGCAATTTACTCTTGTAACAATGACTGGAATAGCTGTTCTGGCAAAGCAACAAAGTACCACATGGCAGCCAAATTCCATGGAGCAGTGTAAAAGGGTCAAAGGTTTACCAAGCTGTCAACAGTTTTACCCAACAGATGAAACTAAACTAATGATGTCTAATAACCCTCTCTGGGGACTCACACACAGCACACTGCAGATGAGCAAAGATTCACTGAAGAATAAGTTTTAAAACAGAGGGAATGCAATGAGTCTTACTGAGCTCAGAGTTGATTTAATGTAACAGAGGCCAATGCTTTTTCATTTTCTGCACTCTGGTTTCAGTCATTTCCTGAAATTAGTGAACTGAATAGAATCAAGTGGAAGTCACAGTGTGAAAACAGAATGCTGTGAGTGTGTGGAGAGTGGCTGCTTTGTTTAGAAGTGCATACCTTACTCGTGGGAGCACCCTTAGCGATGAAGGTGTAATGCGGTGAAGCTCATCATCATTTTGACAGCCTCCCCTCTAGTGGTAATGATATTAATTGATGTGAGTCAATCTAGCATGTTTCTATTTCCTGGTCTCTACATGGAGAAGCTTCCAGATTGACCTCTAACAAAAACCTTTGAGAGTTTGTTGATACAATTGATGGCGAAATTGACTGCGCTAATGGAAACAATAGCAAACAATTCTGTGTTCCATTTTTCATGAGGGAGCAGAAAAAAAAAAACATCTTTATTTTTTTCTTGGTCAACATATCAGTATAAAAGACAGACCCAAAGGACGTTTTCCTAGTCAACTTTGTGGATTCCTCCTGTCATTTACCTAATCCTGATGTTCACACTCCAATGGTGAGACTTGAAAGACAAGGAGACGGGTGATGAGACGAAGGGAGACAAAGAGAGGTTGTGATGGCTGTCTGTGCACAGTCCCCGGAGTGTGTGGAGAGTTGGGGCTGGCTGGACCACACTGGCCGGAAGCTAGAGCATGCCTGACAAGCCGCATCGGAGCCACTGACACATTCCTCAGTCTGAGAACTGACTGAAGTGGACACTACTGGACACAACGCAGATAGAATCTCAAGCACAGTCACCCGGACAAGGCCATTTGAATGACATTACTATATATATTCTTCAAAGTGTAAATACTCTAGATTCAGAAAGAAAAATCTGTCCCTCTAAAACATATCAGAAAATAACTCTTTATACAACCAATAAATCATAAGTATAAAGATTAGCATAGATCATCTTTATATGTCATTGTCCATATGTAACAATGTATGAAATGATTTGACTTTTTGTCCCAAAATATGGATAGGAGATCCTGTAGAACTAGTTACATGAAGGAAATATGTATTTATTTTTTATTTATTTATTTATTTATTTATTACCAGAAAATCAACAAAACCAGAAATACAGTCCTCTATTATTAGCTAAGGTAAAACCTAAATGCCTCTGCCAGATGAAATTAATTTCCCTTTAAGTAATTGCTGATGGCAATCATCCCAAATGACTTGAGTAATGGCAGAAATCAGCAGAAATCAGCTGGAAATTTTGTTTAAAGGTTAACTAATCCATCTTTCGGCTTTGTTTTCCTATTGGTGAGATCTTGTAATGAAAACCTCTCATAGGAGGAACGAATTGAAACACACCCTGGTACCAAAGGTTCTGTAATTACGATTTTTATTAATGAAAATCTCTTCATTCATAAAGTACGTTGAAAATAATTCCCTTGTTTTCACACCCAACATGAAGCAAATTTTGGCCAAAACAAAGTCAGCGCAGATTTGCGGAAGTATAAGTTTAGAATTCGCTTTGCTTTCTGACACAAGCACAATTTGAATTGTATTAAAGGTGTAATTGTAAGGAGTAATTCTGATTGTTGAGTCTCTTTCTCAGGTGGTCAAAAGCCAGCACTTTTGGGTTGATGATGTATAGCAGGAGCAGTCTCTGTGAAACACAGATAATCCTTGACTGGAATTTCTTCCACTTGTCAGGGATGAAATGTTCCAGATTGTCTTATAGGACCTGTGCATATGTTTTTCAGTGTAAATTCTGCCCCATACATTACTGTACATAGCAAGAATGGTGTGCAGCAACTGAGAAATTCCGCTGAAGTTTAACTTTGAATAGGTCCTTCCATGGACCCATGTGCTGTGTGTCAATTACTATTTTTTCAATGCCTTGGTAAGCTAACATAACAAACTACTGGAGTCAGTGTTTGACTGCCAACATGCTGTATTTTATAGAGCGACTGTGTTTTTTTTTTCTCCTGCTAAAATGCTAGTTTCCCATGCCAAATGTTACTTAGGAAATATATTAAAGGATGTTAAAGAAATTAGTTAAACAAAACAAATGACTCTATTGATTACACAGAATGAAAAAAGAATTTTATGTTGTGGTTTATTTCTTTTGTTTTGCTGCTTAACTGAGGATTTTCTCTCTTTTGCTAAATTTTGTTACTGTTCTTGGTATTCATTTGTAGAGATAAATCATATGGTTGTCTTAGACTTGGACTTGGACAGTACTGGGCTACATTTATTCATAAGACTGTGAGGTGTGTTAGCCGTAAAAGGTAACCACAAATAGCACGATGGAACAAAGTTTAATGAGTGGGTCCATCTTTTGTTTACAGCATGCACATACATGCATACTATTTCCAAAAACTCTTTGTAAAAATCATTTCATTTTTTTCCTTTTCTTTTTTTTTCTTTTGGAAATCTGAGAAAGTTTGGATTAACCTACAGAGTACAAATTGCTCTCACTCACTTTGCACTACTACTCTTCCACCTGGTATCTCTGTGCCTCAATCTCTGGAAACATCTTTTCTTAGATGGGCTTGCACTGGGAGATTCATTTGGCCTTGGAATTGCACACATCACCGCGATATTGAATTTAACCAAGCCAGACTGAAGTAAAAGGACATTTGGACTGGGTGAAATTGGATATTCTAGTAGTTCAATAAGTTTGAGGCCAGTACTGGATGGAAGCAAAGGCAATTATTCATGTTCTTCAGTGAAGTTGGTCAGTGTCTGAAACACTTTTAAATAAAACAACACATCTAAATGGTATCATAAATGCTATGCTGATGAAGCCTCTTGGATGACTGATGAAATGAACTCAAGAACAAACAAGTTCAGCTGCTTTGGAATTAGTATTTCTTTATTACCTGGATGATTGAGAATATTAGACATTAATGGTATCCCACTGGCCTGATTCCTGTAGTTGAGGATCGGCTTTCCTCAGCAGCATTTCTAAATAGAGCAACTGTTTGTTGGAAAAGGTCAGCGCTGTTAATTATACACCTCACAAGAATTAATGTCCTTGTGAGATTGAAGATGGTGTTCATAAACTGCGTCCTAGCAGAGTAGACAGGTTTGAATCTTTAATGTGCCATCATTGTTCTTTGAAGCATGCTCTCTGAAACATAACTATTTGAGCATGATCATTTCCAGCTTACGCAGGAAGAAATTTCAATTCTATTAGGCGTGAAAATATGAGGCCCTTGGATGGTGGCGCTTAAAAAGAAATGAAAATGTGAAGAGTGTAATTTTGACCATATTCAGACTTCTTTAGCTTTTGTTTAAATTGTATTTGTTCAATGGACTTAAATAATTTAAGCTTTGAATTCAACTTCATATCTCTGACAGACAGACCCATTATAATTACAGCCCATGCATTTTATTGTGATTACAAATTCAAGTGAGACAGAGAGGAAAAAAAAAAACTTTTGACGATTTTCAAAATAGGCGAGAAGTCTGAAAAGACTCTTATTTACATAAAGTCTTGCTGTTGCCAATCACTTCAGGACCATCACATAAGGCCACTTTTGAACACATGAGAAAATAGAAAAACACCTATCACATTTCTAATGAGAGCCCAGATCATTAGCATTACTGAAAAGAGCAAAATCACTTCGTTCACTTTGATGAGATATTTAAAAAGTCCTGATTGTGATCATTTTGGAGAAGATTAGATCTCTTTTTCCAAATGCCAGATTGCATTACCATCATCTATGGTGTTATCCACAGTTCTGGAGTATAATGACGACTGATTTATGGGTGATGCATCAGGATAATAGCTAGAGATTTGACCGATTTTTTTCCCTGCATGTTACGCAAGCACATAATGTAATCTATATGATTTAATGGAACAAGATAAAACACTGAATCAAGAAGATGCATTGCACTGCGCACTAATGGAATATGTAAGTGAATCCTGAAATGTTGAACAGTATCTTTAGTGCACTTACCAGGAGCTGAGTGTGCTGGCTGATATTTGTTTGCTCTCAGAGTGATCTGAGGCTGCGCTGCTTTGCTGTGTGGGAGCAGCTTGATGGACGTTGAGAGGTGCTTGGCTGTGGCCTACTGTAGTGGCTGATCTGTCTGGGATCAATAACAGCTAATTACAGCCCACATTGATCCAGAAGGCTCACTAATTTAGAGCCAAGCCCTGGTACTTTCCATACAGAGCCAGTGAAGCAGCTCCAATCCCAGCCCTCTGGCCCAGCAAACATCTCACTCAGCAGCTCATTATCTCTGAGGAACAACTGATGGGGCATTTGTCGGTCTCCTGTGATCAGCTTCAATACTGGAGGACTGGATACCTGTATGGAAAAATATAGATTCTCAGATGTCATTCCAGCTGTGTCCCTGCGTCTAACACTCAAGAAGCAAGATGAGAAGTGTTTGTGTATTTTCTCGGTATATAGGTAGAAAACCTTTGCGCATTTCAAAAAGTTACCAACTAATTTCCACATGACCAGATTTGCTCCACTGCATCTTCAGACTGTACTGCACAAACGATCCAGTCAGATTTAACAAAAACCTGAGCCCACAGTGCATCAAAATGTTTGACTGTTATCAGTACTGCAAACATCCATCCTCCATCTATCACCGCTTACCCAGCTGACAATGGGCGAGAGGTGGGTAACAACCTGCATCACAGGCTTGACAGGTAGAGACAAGCAGAATTCATACTTAAATTTAGAGTCACCAATTAACTTAAGCTGAAAGTCTTTGGACTGTGGGAGGAATCTGGGGTACCAGAGTAGCCAAAGTGATGGAACCACCGTAGACACTGGGATCATGCAAACTCCACAGAGAAGGTGCTGGTCACAATCAATCTTTGTATGTTGTCAAGAGGAAGTACACAGATTCTCAGAATAGTGTCATAGTGTCACGGTGTTAAGCCATCTGTAATTCCTCACTTGTCTTCAGGTAGCTAAACGAGGTCGTGACTTGTTCTTGCTGTCTAAGGTTGCTGGTTTGAACCCTGGGTGAAGCAGAGAAACATCCAAAACATGAAGGGCTTGGGGTCCCCAGGACCGAGACATGCTGCATTGGAGACACATGATTTCCAAAAAATGTTTAATTTATTAGGTTTTAAATAATTATGGTCCAGGTTGTTCTTCTGCCGTACCCTCCTTTTGTTAATCATGTGTCAAGCTACCTCATACTTCCTGCTCATACAAATCACTTTTCTGGGTAGTTCAGCATGAACATGATGTACCAATGATGGCAAAATAATGTATAAATAAAACTGACCTAATTTGATTTGCCTGCATTAACCAATCCTGTTCTATAAAACTTTTTTAGAAGAAGAGAACCAAACTAACAGAAGCTGAGAGGCTCTCACTCAAACCATCTGGACGAACAGTACGGAAGTAAGGTATCCCTCTGGCGTACTGTTACAGTGCACATGTGTGTGTGTGTGTGTGCATGTGTTTTGGCTTGTGTGTTTCCGAGATCAAGGCCACGATCTTTTCATCCTCTGCCCCCCTGCAAGCTTTGATCTGACATTTGAATGATGCACCTTATGTTCTTCCACTGTTGTGTCCACACACACCTAAATCTGCGCTGAAACTGCCTTGAGGATATTTTGTGTAACTTGGCTACAGATATTTTGTATTTGTTTTTTGGTGAAGGTGACCTGGGGTGACTGGTCCATCCTGACTCCACCTGAGGAGTACAATTACAGGAAGATAAAATAGTAGAAAATAGTTTAGCTCAAAAACTCACCGTCAGCTCACACACATGGCAAACGTGAGCATTCTAACCACCGTAGATGCATCTGTCCTTCAGTGGGTGACCTTTGCTTTACAATAGCACTCAACTCAGACTAAGCTCTGTTTTTATCATTGTATTTTAGCACTTTCAACTCTATTCAACTCCACAAGATTGCTTCGTGCTGCAGTTATTATAGCACATCGGCAATCTTCCAGATTGAGCGTTTTCACTCACACACCTATCCCTTTCCTCTCCCGTTTTTCATCCGTCTCACCTCATTTCCGTTGTGTGCTCCAATTGCCGGATCACCCCAGGCTCTCCTAAAAGCCCACATTCACTGCAGCTGAATTCAGCTGAGGGGGAACCGGGGGTGTAATTGCTTTTTGTACTGTGGTGTGGTCATCTAATAGCACTGGTAAGCACATGCATGCACACAGATACACAAATGAACAGGCCTCAGTTTGCTCTTTCAGATAGATGCACTGAGATCAACATAGATGTAGACACAAAAACCGGTCCGGAGAAAGGTTTGTCATTATTCTGGTAAAGGCTTGAGTGTCTCTCACCCTGCTGTGCCACACATAAGCAGAAACTGGAGTCGGTACTAATAGTATATAATAAAGAGTGTGAAGCTTTTTTATCTGTAATGCATTTTACTTTAAATGGTCTCGATAAAATGAGTCCTCTGTAGCCTAATGATTGTAGAACTATTTTTGGAAAGTTAGAAAAGCTGCTATTGTGTGTTTTCAAAATTGACAGTTATTTCTAAAATTCAAGGTGCAAGCATTTTTACTTTGGTAACAGACTGAGGAGACTGAGGAATTATGAGTTAGGTCTAACTGTACTATTTGAGGCAATAGTACAGCTGTGTACAGTCAGGGACAAGTTTCAAACTGTATCTCTTACATACAGTAAAACCTCGTGCAGAATGCCTGCTCACGCTGTAGTGAATACAGCACATGAACACATAACTGAAGCAAGCAATTTTAATGTGAAAGGAAGCTTATCCAATCTTTCAGCAAACTCAAACTGTACTGGATCTTTATCCCACATAATGATTTGGACTTCATAAAAAATATTTTAAGGAAGTACACTATATAACCACAGTGAAAATAATATTGGAATAACTTTGCAACCAGCAGTGGAAATGTAAAGTAATTGCTCAGTTGAATAATTACATTAATGAATAATTCAATAATTGCACAGAGCTGACACAACAGTGGAAAAACTGTGAAAACAATTCATGTGATTGGTAGTGAAAGGTCTAATCATAACAAGGTGTGTGGTCTTTTTCTGACAGTTGGTGTCAGTAAGGAGCCACACATTTGGCTCCACTACACCAATAAAATAAAAAGAAGAAAATGACAGTAGCTCTAGTTAGCCTCAGCATGCTACTTGTCAGCTGCAGAAATGTAATGACCAAGCTAAGCACTAGCCGATCCAGTGAGTTGCTTGTCTTGGCATGCTAGTTGGTCAATTGAATAGCTACCTTCTCATTTCCCTCTGCCAGGCTCTCAGTTCTTAGCACCAGCTTATCAGTGGCCAGAGGACATAGCCTCCTCCAACTTCTCCTACTATGTTGGTCCTTTTCTCTGCTCTATACCTGACATTATTACTTCCTCACAAGTAAAACCCATGCACAGATCAAGCACACACGTGACTGAATTGTTTCTGCTATTGTGCTTGTGTGTTCGGTTTCACTCATGCATATGCATGAATTCACTTTTGTATGTGGTACAGGGTTTAACAGTTGAAAGAAAGTTTGAATTTTGTCCCTCGAGGCACTTTCGAATCCATTCCATAATGTGATGTTCTTTGTTTCCAAAACTGGAGGATGTCAGAAAACAAGTGAAACACAAAAGTCAGTCAGAAAAATATATGAAAATATATTTGACAAGTACACAAATAGGCATGCAATAAAGAATTTAAAAAATAAGAAAGTATCAAATATTAAAATATAAAGTATGAAGAAGTATATAAACTTAAAAACAATACTCGAATAAAAGAACAAAACAGTCTAATGGTGTGCAAACAATTAATGAGTGATGATCAAGGAAATGTGCAATGTGAAAGCGTCCAGCGACACAGTCTAGTTATGTCCTCCCAGGGAGGAGCTGAAGAGTTGTATGGCTTGAGGGACATATGATGCCCTCCTGCAGCAGGACAGAGACAGAAGCCTTTCACTGAATGTGCTCCTTTGTCTGTTTAAGATGCTGTGCAGGCGGTGATGGACACTGTTCATTATGGAGTTTGGAGTATCTGAGTTTGTTCAGAGTCCTCTCCTCTGCCTACAGAGGACTACAGAGCCAGCCTTCCTCACCATTTTGTCACTCCATGATGCGTCTTTCTGCTGAGTGCGGTTTCCCCAGCACACCATAGCATAGAAGATCTGATAGAACATCCAAAGCAGCTTCCTGAGACGCTAAGGGACCTCAGCCTCCTCAGGAAACAGTGCGTCTGTGTTAGCTGACCTGTCCAGTTTGTGATCTATTTGCAGTCCCAGGTACTTGGACAAGCTCCACACAGTCCCTTAAAATTCCCATTCCCAGTAGGGGCCCCAAATAAATTGTTTAAACTCAGGCTGTGTTCAACCCACATATTTGACACACAGTGACCTTTTCTAATTAACAATGGGACTGAGTTTCACCGAAATAACCATGTAAGATGTTTATTTGTGTTTTTCAAATTGTTTAAAAATTTCAAAACAGGAACCATCTGTTTTGTAAGATTGGTTTAATATGGCAGGATGTTGAAACAGTCGTACTAATGGAACGGATTCATTTTGATGCATGTGCTAATATATTTCTGAATCATTACTTTCCTCCACTCAGTACATTTTACAACTTCTTGAAAGGATGTTAAATTAGTGAACAGGTAAACAATATCCCCACCCAAACCAGTCTTTGGTGCTCCTCAAGTTCTGCTTCCCCCTACTCATACTCCAACATGTTCATGACGCATTTCTGCCAGAGAGGCTCAGGACAATAGCATATATTTCCATATGAAAAGACAGGGACAGAGAAGGAGCTGGGGGAGCTACAGAGTGCTGTGCCCATCATCTGTGTCACCATGGGAATCAATTGAACTATAGTCTAATTGGCTGATGAGACCCACTCATGGGTTCTTTCAGTCGCTTGTTCCATCTAGCCACTTCACTGTCCTAGACCCCATTTACTCCTGGTGTTAAAACTCAGTCTGAATCCAAAGATGATATCCAAATAGGGAAAAACACATGGTAATGCAGTATATAACTTATTATGATCAGAGTGGAATCGGATCTGCCTGAGCAGATCTGGAGGTAGTCGCTGAGTGTTTGGTTTTTACATAGATGTTATCACAAACCATACGAAGTGCTGGCATCCATACACAACATAAAATTGATATCAATGTTTTTTCCAGTCAACTTAAAATACAGATTGTTTAGAGATTCATAAATAATGAGCTATTTTACCACTATTCTGTTCCATGAAAAAGATTCATAATTCCACAGAACTCCATGAAAAATTACAGTAGAGGTGGAGAGATACAGTAGAGAAAAACACTGAAGGTGGGAAATAAATAATACACCGAAACAGATACCCTTGTGTGTGATGTGTGTGAGTTGATATGCTGTTAACAAGACAATTCATCTCGTCAAACAGTAGCCTTACACTCTGATATTACAACACATTGGGACAAACCGACACAATGTTTTTTACACAAAGAAAAAAATAATTTATTTACAAAAGGGGACAGATTATTAAGATTTTGTTGTTCTTTTTTTTTTAAATTCAGTGATACACTGTACTCCATCGATCTGCGTCTTTGAGTAAACTTTACTGTCCTCAAAGAAAATGATCTCTGTACCAAAAGAACTGCTATTGCTGGGAACATAGAAAGTACAACACTTTGCAAAAAGTCATTGAAAAATTGAAATAACAGCACTGAAATAAAATATTTGATGATACAATACCCCCCCTCCCTTTTTGATTTACACAAACCACACACCCACAAAATTCACAAAAGGTTATTTCACCAAATCCGCTCACATAGCCCTTTCCATTATCAAGATGAACTGCTGATGTGCCTCAGTGCAGCAAACAAATGTGCAAAGTCAGTCAGCGCTCTGCCCATCTCCAAAAGAATGCCCTCAGTCAGATGAATGTGCTTATCTCTGATGTATTCTCACTGAGTTCAGTGCTGACAAAGAAGTGCAGCTTTAAACTGGAGCGTGGCTTGACACATGTCAAAACATTACGGAGAAAAGGTGCAAATGCTGACATCCCTTTCTTGTCAGACCTTTTAACATGTTTACACCAGAGGTAAAGAAAATCACTATAAAGAAAGTCACTACATTTTAATTTTACTCTTGCTTTGTCTTCTTACTAAGTGTTTTTTTTCTATATTACCCTTTCTTGTCCTTCATGGTAAGATCCACAACCTTCTCTTTGCAATCAGCCAGAGGTTGGTGTTGGTGTCAGTCTCTGTATTATGACATTCTTCATGCAAAACACTCACACAGTATCACTTCAGAACACACCATCTAGAATATGGATGACTCACTGATTATTAGTGGATGTGGTAAACATGCTTCTTTTATACTTAGCACTCTCTTCTCACTTTATTTCTCATCATCTCTCATTCGATTTGTTACTGTCATGGCCCTATGGATGGCAATGTCTGTCTGGTGATTGGTTAGCCTATTTTTAAATATCTTAGCAACTTTGGATGGCTTGCCATGAAGTTTGAGACAGACACTCATGGTACCCAGCAGATACATCTTCCTGACATTGTGGATCCCCTGATGTTTACTCTAGTGCCACCGTGACGTTGACAATTGTAGTTTGCTAATTGTCAGCATTGTCCTTTTAGACATGTTAACATTTAGACTAGTTAAAAGCACTGTAGCACTTATATATTAAATAGACCACAGCCCCAAAGAACATGGCTGTAGACTCCTGCACCCACTTCGTCTTCCCTTTCTTGCATTCCTCTTCCTTCTTTGCATTTTGGTGTCTTTTCTTCCTTTCAATGCATGCAATATCACTTGCCTATCTGCTCATTTTCCATCCAATTCCCTCTTAAATCTAAACTGGTCACTGAGACATGAGACTTTATAGTAAACGGAGGACTATTAGCTGGTGATCAGCCAAGGGGTTTGGAAAAAATATATCAGTTTGTTGGATGTACCAGCCATGATGGTCCCATTTCCCTCCCCAGTCGATGGGGATTCCCTAAAAATTAAGAATGCTGGCAAGGTATTTGACAGTCATAGCAACAGAACGTAGCAAACAAAAAAAAAAATACAGAAAATGTCTCATATGTTTAGAACAATGTTGTGAGAACACCCCAGCGGTGTGACTCCCACCTCACCGTTGTGCCATTCTCCTTTTTCTCCTACTTGCTCACTCTGTTGTTATGGTTCAGTCAAATCTTAAAGCTCTGGATTCAGACACTTGACATGCAAGACAGATAGAGGTTTCTTTTTCTTTTTTTTTCCAGAAAACACATTATGCACAGAATACTTTGAATATAGTCTTGCATAAACTGATCACTCATATACTAAAAATGATGTTGCAGACAGAGGAGGCTCCTTATTTACAGTAACTACCAGACACTGTGACCTGAATACGAGAGGAAAACTGTCAGCATTGTCTTCTTTTCTGGGCTCATTTGCTAGCTGAACAGATGCATAGGCCCTAAAGGAAAAACAATGAGATGATGTGATGGGTTCAGTTAAACACATTCTGACAAATACAATTGACCTTGGTGTAATGGCTCAGAGCAGCTTTCTTGCTCAGTCAGAAAGCTGCGTCATGGTGGACAAGAGTAAAGGAAAGTCCCAATGGGAGTCGAGGTAAAAGTCATGGGGGGGGGGGGGTATATTTGGTGTCTGCGTTGTTTCAGTGGGTCGTCTGTGTTAAAGAACATCTACGTGATTGGCACAACCCAAAGTTTCCCTGCAAAACCCTGCATTGTAAACTCTGATTGGTGGTGTTTAATATTTCAGAACTCAAGCAGGCAAGTACTGTATGGGGCACCTCTCAGCACACCCATCAGCAGTGTTAGGGTGCACTGACACACACACACATATCACTGCAAATAGGTGGTAAGTTAAACTGTTGGAGGACAGCAAACACGAAATTCTCATGTGATGTTAAATTGCTTTTTAAATATCAGACTGACTCGCTTGTGGGTTATCTCTGTCTTAGGAGAGGAAATAAAGGTAAGGAAATCTGAAAGGACATTTTTCCTCACCACTGTCACCAAGTGCTTGCTCATAGGTTTTTTGTTGGGTCTCTCTGTTCCAATACATTAATTTAAAAAGGTTTGGTCTAGACCTGCTCTAATTGGAAAGTGTCATGAGACAACTTTTGTGATGATTTGGTGCTATATAAATAAATTGAATTGAATTGAACTGAATTAGGATGTATTCCTAATATTTCACACATATCTCATTTAAAAAGAATGTGTATTCCACTTAATGCCTTTTGGCTCCCAGTCGATCTTTCCAAAAGACAAGCTGGGTTTTATATTTCTCCCAAATAACAGCAAATGTGAAGAGCAAGCTGTTGGACAAATTTGTTGCTGTAATAATTAAACATTGTGAAATAATCTAACATGCCTGTAACCGGGCAACAGATAATCTAAACTTAGCTACCTGTTTCACATGGAATCAAGATGCACTTTTCATTACACCTCTCAAGAAAGGACTCTATTCAAAGGAATGTTACATATGATCAAAAAATTACTCAGAAGAACATTCAGATTCATCTCAAGTGTTGAGAGATTTACATCAAATCAAATAGTATAACACTAATAAAACATGTACTTCCTCTCCAGCTGAATGGTTGAAATGAACTGAATACAAAAGATCAGATATTTGTTCTCTAACATAGATACAAAATCCATTTTGGTATTATTTGAAGTATTTGTTAAGGAGTCTTCATGTATGTGTGAATGGGAGATTTCACACTATTCCATCTTTCCTTTGTCTGGTCCTGACCCCCCAAAAACATGTGAGGTTGCATTTAATAGCTTTTATTCTTGTGGAGAAAAGCAAACAGCATTTAGCAAGAATGAAAATGTGACAAAGGTATATTTTTCTACTTAGCCTCTGCTATCTTTTGTCAGTGCTTTACATCTACCAAGCTTCAATAAAAGGCATCTTCAAAGTGCACTTATGGAAATTTTTCATCATAAACTCAGCCATGGGCAATAATTCACAGAAATTCAATTTGAATGCTCTCAGCCAATGGAGTAATGAAAGGTATTTTGCAAACAATTGGCCCCTTTCTCTCTACTGTGGACTGAAAGGGGAGGAAGCAGTGACAGAGTGAGCTGTGACATTGTGCTAGCATCAGCAGGCTCCTGTGGAACTGGGCTCCCTGGCACACAGGAGTTAGCCAGGATTAATGAAGATGCCAAAGTCAGTCCTTGGCTCCTGGCTCTAATGGCATGACACACAACGCAAATGCAGTCAACGCAATATGCCATATGGCATCACTGCCACTGGAACTTTTGGACTGACACACAGACAAAAGAAAAGACATGCTTTACACATTTACTTGCACATACATTTGTGCACACTCATGCAGGATTGTTAAAATCACATCTGAGTTCATTCCCAGCTAATTTAGACCAGCCTTGTTCCTCTGGTGCTCAAGCATGAGTGATATACAGATCCACCCACAAAGGCCCTGGCTCCATCTATCTCCCATGTCATTGGCATTCTAAATCTCTCAGTCATGCCTGCATCCATAATGGCCCAATTACTGCCGATGGGGATCTCACTCCCTATCTGACAATTACATCTGTTAGAGTTTGAGAGCGTTAATGCCTAAAAAATATCAATTAAGGTGATTGATCAGGATGTTAATATCCTATTAAACAGCAGTCTGGGGCTACAGAGCATTTCTGTTGATTGGGCTGAAATGAGAGAGACTCTCCAGGATGAAGCGACTGTGGTTTAGTGGGCCAGTTAGATTGCAGCTCTAATGAACACAGAGATGGCCCAGAGTTGCGTTTTATTGCCAGATAAACCAGGACAAGAACAACTTTGGGTAATTGCTACTGAAAGGCAGTTCATGGAGCTATAAAAAGCAAAATGGACAGACAACTTTCTAGATGGCTAAGCCAGAAACAGACAGATATCATTGTCATTTTACAAGAGCAAAGGGACCTAGGCTTTGAAAAATATTACACTTTAAACATTGTTTCACACACGATGGTATTTGTCAAAGGATCCTTCACAGTAACTGACTTAAATCAACATTTATTTTTCATTAAACTCTTGGCAGTCATAATTGAAGTACAGTATGGTGTGCTGATTCTCATTTTCAGGCTGACTTGAGTAAACTTTGACACTGTCTTCTTAGTTCGAGTGGTAAATTGTTTCAGTGTCTTATCTCAAGGTGATGGTATTTTCTTTTTCTAGGTATTCGCCGTTTTTGCACAACGTAGAGCTCTATCAGTGTTGTCTGACATTTAAGTTACAGTGGTGAAAACAGGAAACGTTATTTCTTCATTCTGTGTATAATAGATAACTGCTATTTAAGCTCTCTGAGATTATTGGACATATTTTCAATTGCAACACGGCTTCTTTCTACTCCAGGGATTGTTTGAAAACATAAAGGATCTCCCTGCATTGTTAAAGCTCACAGTGAACCCATGAATAGGGGGCAATTAAATTCTAAAGTGTAATTTCATACATTTGCAGTGTGTTTCAAAATGTTTCCTCTTTTTATCGTCTTGTCGATGATCAGCAGAGTGCTGCACTCATCTCCCCCTCTGTCCTCCCTCCACCCTTTCCCCTCCTCCACAGCTTTCATTTTTGAAAGGTTTCTAGCCATTCCATTCTTCCCCTGGCACGGCATCACACACTCATTTCATTTCTCATTTACAGACTGATAATCAGAATGTCATTACAGTGTCCACACTGGGCCGGTGGAGGGGTAATTGAGCAGCATAAAAGGCATTTGAAAGAGGGATGAATAATATAAGTGGAGAGGGGGGTGAGTGGCGAGCTGGACCCGGGCCTGCTCTCTCAGGTGTCTGGCTGCTATCAGGTGGCATTCGCCTTGGCATTATGGTTAACCATGTCTGCGTCAACCTCATTTTTCACCTCCAGCACATTAGAGGCTGAACAGGCATTAACAGTCATCTAGGAGCAAGGGAGAAAATCAATAGGAGTTTTAGAAGGTCAAGCATCAACAACCACTTTACATCATGCAAGGCCCGTAGATTTAAATGCTAAAATGGAGGGTGATTTTGTCCTTGATTGGTATGTCTTTTATGACGAGAAGTGAGTCCTCTCAGGCGAATTTGTTCACAGAGCACGTCTGCCCAAGTACAGGTTAAGCCCACATCTCACTGGGATGCTACAAAGAGTTTATTTCTCATAAAGACTCTGTATGAGCTGTCTTTAGCTCTTGCCCGCAAACCGTTTGATTAATTAATCATTGGATGGCTTTGAACTGTTGTTTTCCATGTTATGTCATGAACAATAAAATCACAAGCTTTAAAATACCAAAACTGAGCATGACTCCTTCTGTTGCAGTGACACAGATAACAACAGTTGCATCTGTATTACAATCTAATGTTATTTGTTTTGTTGCTCACCCCTCCCTGCTCCCATCCACCCTGTCTGTGGTGTGGCAGCTTGGCACAGCGCCAGCCCTGTTTGGCCATGGTGGTACATTTCCATCTCATTCATCACATAAAGACAGATAATCAGAAAGTCATTACAGTGGCTTGACACCAGTGCTTGCCCCAGGAAGACAGAGTAATTGAGCACCACAGAAGGGAAGAGAGACTGAGCCAAGGCCATGCAGTAATGAATGTGAGATGTCAACATAAGAGGAAAGGAAGGATCTTGACACGGAGAAATGGACAGATAGAAAACCAGACTGACAACTGGGGAGGTAGGAGGACAGATGTATGTATGGATGTATGGGTCAGTGGACAAAGAGCTGGAAAAAAGTGAGTAGGCTGACAAACACTGGCATGACTTTCAGGTAATTGAATCAATACACACATTGTCAGGAAGAAGAAACCACAAAAGTGTGTTCGGACTAGTCCTTCAACTGGCCACATGATGTTTTGGTAAGTGTATGTGGTTGTACTTCAAAAGGTACAATTTTTTAAAAAGCAATAAAACAATCAGTTATATTATTTTTTTTATTAATACAGTGAAAAGCCTAAAATTGAAGTTGAAAGAATATGTTTTTCATCAACAAATGACAAACTAGCACTAACAGGTGAAGTTCATCTTTCAAAACAGCCATGAGTTGCATAATTAATTTGTGACTTAATATCTCAGTCAAAACAACCTAGCAGCCAAAATCTGATCTTTTTATTTTATGGTTTTCAAGACACACCAAATGGAACAGCATAAATTAGCACCAACACAGCATATCAAATTTCACAATATTTAGGCCTAATAATGCTCTGCTATTGAAAATTACAGGAATTTCACAGGAACCTGAAAGTACAGAGAAAAATATCAGAAGAAACACTGAACGCAAGCACTTTTTTTTTTTTTTTTTTAAATTCACAACGGATATTAGCACAACATAAAGACTGCTGTTTGAGGGTCACTTGTAATGTTCACAAAAACAGAATATGAAAAACACATATGTATCTCCTATCAAAATCCTTTATAACTGCATTATAAATCATCATATTGTCTTAGTGTTGTTTGGTACATATAAATTAGACACCTCCAAACACCTAACGAAAGGTCTCCATTTTAAGTGTTTCTGGGTTACTATAAGATTACAGTAACTCTGACGCCTGCAACACCACATAAATGCAAGAAATATTGAATGGAAAACCAGTAAAAGAATAATCCCAGATTGAGATTGGCTGCTCCATCAGACCCTGATTATACTGTCAGACTTTAGGTGGTGGTTGGTTTATTGCAGCCTGTAGATTTCCAGGACGCCTCTTAGCTGAGAATGATCTCATTTTCTGGGTGAGTTTCCAAGATCTTTTGAAAATTTGCTCATTTTCAAAATTTTCCAGCCTCATTTTGCAGCTGGAGATTATATTATCTGCTGTTTTTCACAACTACAGTTTATATGTGATATCAGCAGAAGAGAATTTCGACTCTATCCATCAACAAACTAGCCAGCAAATGAGAAAAATCAAATTAAAGATAGTCTTGATGGTGGGAATGAAAAGAAACTCTAACCCAAGAAACAGAAGCTGCCAGTGACTTCACAGAGTTCCTATTGTTCTCACTCATTATCAGAGTTTCTAAGCACAATAAAGCATAAAATCCCAACAGAGGCCTAATGTAGGTAAATGTTTCTGAAGAGGCATCCAGGTTGCAGTGCTGGGTAACGACAAGATAAATGTTGCTTTTGAGATTGTCACGTCTTCCTCAAATGTCGGAGTCACAAAGTGTCTCCCTCAACCTAAAGCATGTCTCCACTTGAGAAACAAAGTCTCATTACATTGCATTGAGTATTGTAAGGGTTTCAGGACAATCATTGTCTAGACAGATTATGAAAACAGTCTCAAGGATACCATGAGGGCTTGCAAAAAGAACTGTTTTGTTAGTCAAAATGCATGTGCCAAGCTCCTCCCACTTTACAGCTCTACAGGACTGAAAAAAAGAAAAATAGTCCTTCTGCTAATCTATGTTATGAGACGATGTGTTAACTGTGGAACACCTGCCAGCGTTTTAACCTGGTATGGAGCTGTGTCCAAGACATCCAAGACATGGTGTGACTGGCAGGAGTCCATTATTTCTCCATCATCACTGGCATGCCATAATAAGTCTATCACAGAAAGGACACACTACAAGGCCAGATTCAGTACTCCCTCCTCAAATGTGGCATTTTGTCAAATATGTTTACAACATTGGTCTGATCTTTCCATTGCCATCCAAATGTAAAATAAATGCAATTCATGTGCTTGCTTGCATCTTCCATCCATGGAAGCATTTCTTGTCATTAATTTTTGTTGGCTTTTATTTATTCAATGCAGGCACAACAAGTTGCCTTGTCCCATTACAAAGATTACCATTCTACCATGCCAATGATATACAGTTATTGCTAGTGTTAAGACATTACAATCTTAATCAAATGTTACAAACTGGCTCTACATTTTAAGTTACTGTGACAAAGTGTAACTTAGTCTTAGCAGTGTGGGTGGTAAAACATATTTTTGATCTTGTGGGTTACTGTACTCGTGTCAAGTCTTTACCCTTTATCTACACCTTTCAGTATTACTTAATAACCTTTGCAGGACTGGGCTGGTGGTTCCAGAAACTTCACATAGACCCTATTTATGGGTATCTTACTAATTTGCTGATGTTACTCTGCCTGTCTACAGGAAGTCTGACCTGTATGTTGATGATGCAGGATACAGCAGACAGCTATTGTTGGGGCTTCCCATAAACAATTTTGTGTACTGTGCTCAGACTATTCAGTACCACTGAGCTCGTCTACTGGAAACTCAACTCACGTTCTGTTGTGGATTGGATTAGATGCAGCAGATACAGCTTATTGCAAGTTTTTTTTCCCCTAAATTATTCAGGATATTTAATGCTCTTTGACTCATATCTAAAAGAATGCTTTTTATTCGCTGACTCTGTCCCAACGATCTCAAATGAAAGGCCCCTAATCAAGATCAAGGGTTTGTGGAGAAAATTCTAAAGGCCAACTCAAAGGCAGTTCCCTGTGCAGCCATCAAGTATGACATATATCAAGGTAATGAGTTATCCCATTGCTGTTTTGCATGAGTCAGATCATCACAAACCATAATGACAATGGGTTTTTTTCTGAACTGGAAGGGAACTGTGAAGGAAGAAAGGACAATTAGCAGTAGAAGAGTCAAACTGTAAGTGGGCGTTCTACAGCAGCTCAAGAACCATGATAACCCAAGTGAGACATTATCATCCATGTATCTTGATAGAAGAAGACAGGTGCTCAAGCACACACTGAAATGAGAAGATCCCAGCCAGACTCATGCACCCCTTAAATTATCAGATATCCAGCTGGTGTATCAAGCCGCCAAGAGAGGATGGAGAAGCTGTAGACATCAAGAAAGTAATCATGCTGAAATAAGGATTATGACTGAAGTAAACCATACAAAAAGCATCAGCTTAAGAAAACACAACAGCTGGATAAAAAAGGCTACGAAAATGTGCCAGTCATAACCCTGACTGCATTTACCATTTATTTTATAAGTTAGCTTTTGAACTTGGTCACTATTCAGGGCTATGACACCAAAGCTCAGTGAGTGACTCCAAGAGATTCAAAGACCAGCATTCAAGAACAGAGAGCATTTTTTTTATCACACCCTCTCTCGCTATATAGCTATATTTAGTGATATTTTCCTCTTTTCTCAGTTCATGAACACTGGTTGAGGTGTGAGTGTGAGTCCTTTCAAAAGCAGAAGTGGATAGGTGCACTAAAGCGGATTCAAATAAGAACTCAGAAGACAAAAAAGTCAAAAAGGGCAGTGCTTCTCTGTCAAAAGTTTACTTTTAAATTGCTCACTACATTTCATGAAAAAGAAAAGCCAGCTGAATTCAATTAGCTTTCTAGCATCTTCACCAGCAGAACACACTGCCTATCGTTTTGGTGTGGCATTTTGTCAATTTGTTAGCAGAGCCCATCTTCACTTTGTCGTGTGTTTTTATATCATCCTTCAATTTCACCTCAGGATTTAAGCACCATGTGAACACTTACACCAAGAGGTAAGACTGTATACATGCAGATTCATGCAAGTGCACACACCTGTACACAAAACATGAGATTAATGGATCTGACCTAAAGTGGCTGAAAAAAACATAACAAGAAAAATCCCCACAATGACGTTTCCATGGAATCTAAAATAAGAATTTGCCATATGTGGAAATAAGTGTGTGTCTATTGTCTATTTAAGTTTCACAAGAGGCATATTCTGCCAGGAGGAACAACCAGGAGAAGCACGTGTGTGTAGAACTACACATAGACGATACCTGTATTTTCTCAAGATGCCCCCTGTTGATATTTTGAGGAAGAGGAAGAAGAATGTTTCAGCAGACCCCCTCCTGTTTTTGTTACAGTCCCTTCACTTCGTGCACTCTTTCCTAGCATTTATAACATAAATCACAGAGCAACACAGACAACCCACTGACTCTCACTCATGTATTGTATGTGCATGTGTTTTTGTGATGGGGAGAGTGTCTGACAGCATGAAACAAACTAAGTTCTGTGAAGCTCAGCTCAGTAAAGACTCTCACAACCAACCTGTTTGACACTACTTTGAAGTTTTACCTCTCGCTTTGCCATACTTCTACTTCTGTTGGGCAAAAATCTTAGGTAAGAGAAAGAAAGCATCAAGAAAGCATCAAGGAAGCATGTATGCAGTATAATGAATCTCAGTGTCTTTACTGTTAGGTACGGGGGAAAACCAAGCTAGAAAATACTGTTGTAGATAATTTGTCAGAACAGTCCAATTCTGCTTTTACATTACAATATAAAAACAAAACTGCAGTGAAACATCCGTATAATCAACAGTATACAGATTAACACTGCCACACAGTAGCTATGAGTCTGTTGTCCTGTTAACAAAAGTTTATCATCAAAATTTTAAAATTCTTACTTGAGTGTGAACTAACTTTTAAGAAAAAAAGTAAAATATTCAAATTACTTGCTTCTGGACCCTTATTTTTTCAACAGCATGTCAAGACAAAGAACACAAATCTTGTGACTGAACAGAGGCTACTAGCAACTTCACAAATCTAAAGGTGTTGCATCACAATCATCCAAGAAATCAATCAATAAGCTGCCAGATAAGAATTGATGGCTGCATTCTGTCAGTCAAACAGTCATTAATGGACATTCACAGTTCCCGCTCTGTGCTTGGCAAAAACAATGGCCACCTGGATTCATTTTGCACAAAAGTGGCTGCAGTAACTGGGAAAATCATCTTCTGAATAAATGGCCTGCAGCTGCCACAGTTTTTCCCTCTCCAACATAATCTGTAGTAGACCAAAGAAAAAATAACTTAGTACACAAACAATGACACACTTTCCTTCAATTGGGTTTTCTAACTAATATACTGAGATGAGTTCGTCTTTCACAAATAACATCATGACTTTCTCCACATGTTCAGAATGCTTCCACAAAGAGAGAACACTTAGGACTCAGTACTGGGCTGAATCTAATCAATTTTGAATCTCCTGACAGCTTTCTTTAACAGTAAGCCAACTTTTAAAACACTTTGGGCAAAATCACTAGCAAAAATAAGGAACTGCTGGAGATGTTCGAAAAAGAATCTGCAGTGAATATCAGCCCAAAAATATTTTGTGCTACTCAGTCACCACCAGGAACTCATGAAATTTTCAAGATGTGAACACCCTGGATGCAACAAACTACACCTGAGCTATATGGTTAATTCAAGAACACTCAAAAACTTCTCATTGCATCTACAAAAACTATGCCCAAAACTAACTACTATAGCATGGCTCAAAAATGGTCTTCTTTCTCAGTTTTTTGTTATGCATTGTGCATCAGCCATCCTGACTTTTAAGTTACAACATGATTTGCTTTCTGCTAGTGTGGCTGAAATCGTATCTTTCAGAAAGTCAATGGTTCCATACAGGCCAAGATCCGAGCAAGCACTGGCATCCTTCATGTAGCCTACACAGAGCTAACACTTAAACTAAACACACTGCTTAAACAAATGTGACTTATTAAACATCCATCCATCCATTTTCTATACCGCTTATCCGTCAGGGTCGCAGGGGAGCTGGAGCCTATCCCAGCTGACTACAGGCGAGAGGCGGGGTACACCCTGGACTGGTCGCCAGTCAATCGTAGGGCCAACACACAAAGACAGACAACCACACACTCTCACACTCACACCTAGGGGCAATTTAGAGTAGCCAGTTAACCTAATGCACATGTTTTTTGGTATTGTGGGAGGAAGCCAGAGTACCCGGAGAAAACCCACGCAGGCACAGGGAGAACATGCAAACTCCACATAGAAGGGTCCAGACCGGGATTCGACCCTGGAACCCTCTTGCTATGAGGCGACAGTTCTAACCACTGCACCGTGCCGACCCTTATTAAACATAATTTTCATAAAATAAAGCCTCAGCAGCGAGTATAAAATTACTTAAGCCGAAAACTGCATTTGTTCCTGACAAAGTGTAAATTTTGATTTGTGGTGGGAGTACTTCTTGTCTACTCAAAATGTGGCAATGACCCCATTATCCCTTTTGCAAGCACTAACCCTTACAGTAAGGAGACTATTTTTGCCCAATTAAAAGCTGGTGCCAGGCAGAAGAGAATCATGGGACCAATACAGCTTTTCATGTGTGTATTATTTAGTTAGTTATTATTAGTTAGTTATTTGCTGTGCTGTGATAAAGGAAAGGCAAGAAGGAAAAAATAGAATCGAGAAGAGAAAAGGAAAAGATGGTCAGGTCAGGATAGGAGCAAAAAAAAAAAAAAACGTTCCAACATCGGTCGCATTATTTCTTTGACTCACTGTTACTACAAAGTGGCAACCTGACAGAACAACTCTTTCATTCAACATTCTGCTCTAACATTACTTTCAAATGGATTCAGTACCTTTTCCATAACATTTCACCTCTCATTCAATGGCACTTTGCTCTGTTAGCATCCCCCAACACGGCCTGACTGGGCTGTGAGGAGTATTATCTTGTCTAGCGTTTCCATCATCATCTTGTCTGTAATATGAAGGGTAGGTTGCCTACTCCCTGATCAGGTCACAGCTCTAAGGATGCTGGCAGCCAGTGCATTACAGAGTGACGGGCTGCATTTGAAGTGTCAGTTTTCCCATTCACTGTGGTGAGGTCCAGGAAGCTGGAGTAAGAGGGCTTCAGCTGATTGTGATCCACTTACACTGTCTTGCAAACAACCACACTTGGGGGAATGATGGTGTCATATTACTGAAGTTTACCTGTAGGCTCTTTCAAGTGTGCTAAACCAAAGTGAAAGGCAAGAAGTCGGCAGACTTCATGACCATGGAAATCCTTTTCCATCTATGTAAGGAGCAGCATAAAATACTTGCCTCCATGGCTCTGCCAAACAGGATCTTGTCTTATTGTCTGAGAGGCAGGAGGTCCAGTGAAAGAGCAGAGGAGAATGGCTCTGGACAGCCACTACCACACTCTGCCTCAGTGTCCCACTGCAGCTGAGCTCCACAGGGGAAAACAATAGAAATAGTCTCCATGGTGGCTCATAGCCTTGGCAGTCAAGAAAGTCCTGCAGGTCCTGAATTTTGGCAGCAAGATGGTCAGCAATGAGACATTAGAAGAAACAAGGTGTGGATAGGAAGGGTAAAGGTTTTTGCACCTTATACCTGTTCCAAAGAAAAAGATGTAAATGGGGACACTGAAGCATGTTTTGTCTTAATGGCTTTCCAGGTGTTGTGCAGTTTTACACATTAAAAACAAACAAACAACAACAACATTATGAGACATTTTGAGAGAGTGGTTATAATTCCGTTATAATGCACACTTAAACTGGCCATGCTCGTGCTCAAATTTGTCAGTTCTGTTTTAGTGGAAATGGGCTTCAGACACTGTTTGACCATATCATAAACACTTTGTGTGAAGCACACTAAGGCCTTGAAACCTTTGAAATATAAGAAATTGTAGTAATTATGTTCCTGCCTTCCTGCAGACATGTTGTGTTTTCTGACAATGGCAGTCAGTGTCAGTTCTCTCTGTATTCTTTATTTTCAACTTGACTCCAGTAAATCAAACATTTTGCCTAATGTTTAATATGTCCATTTAGCAGATAATATCTTGTACTTAAGTGAAAGAAGCAATACCACAGTGCAGACATACTCTGTTACAAGTAAAAGTCTTGCATTTAAATTTTAGCTTTTGCAAAATGGGATTTTCTTCAATAATGCAGGCCTATAGTATTATCATTGAACTATTATTATAATTATTAATGTGTTCATCACTTTAATGATGCAGCAGGTAAAGGTGGTTTAACTAATTTGTCTTCTGGTGTTGTCATGGTTTCTAGTTTCTGTTTAGTCAGTTTCCTGTTTTATTTTGTAGTTTTTCTCCCTTTGTGTCCTGTTTAGCTTTTCATTTCCCATCTTTGTCTGTTTTCCCTCCTTTTTTGATTGCTTGTCTAGGCTATATATACACCTGTGCTCTCCTTCTGTGTTTTGTCATACTTACTGCCTGTGTTCGCTGTTTTCCCTGGGATCCCTGTGTTCCCTGCATGTACTTGGCATTTTGGATTATTCTTGGATTATACCTGGATTACCTGGATTCCTGGGCACCTTTTGTTTGCTTCTGTTCCTTTTTTTGAGTAAGTTTATTAATTTAAGTTTCTTTCCACACACCTTCTCCCTCGTGTTAGTGTCTACATATTGGGTCCATAGGTGTACCTTGTACATTTTCCCTCAGGAGTCAGTCAGTTTAGTAGGCTACTACATTCTATTTGTTGATTATGTTTTGTATTATTAAACTCAATCGATAAAGTAACAAGTAACTGAAGTTGCCAAATAAATGTAGTGGAAGAAAAAGAATCAAAATTATAAATTATAATTATTATAAAAAAGTATAAAGTAGCAGAACATGTAAAGTAAACTTAAGTAAAGTACAAGTACCTCAAAACTCTACTTAAGTACAGTACTTGGGCAAATGTTCTTAATTACTTTCAACCACTACAGCCTTTGGACTATAGCTATGATATAAATGTTGATGTCTGTTTTATTTTTTACATTTGCATGTAACTATGGTGTCATCTGTTTGTCACATATGCCTCTGTTGGTGCAGCTGTAGTTTGTATAAGAGAAAGGCAGTTAGAGAGAGAGAAAGAGAAAGTATGTGTAAGACAAAGAGAATGCGATCAAGAGATAGAGGGGGAGAAAGAGGTGTAATGGCAACGCTGTCTCTCTCAGCTCTGGGGCCGGGTCATGTCAGTCTGATCTCATTATCCAGCACTTAGTCCTAGAACAAACAGCCAGTGGCCTCCTTCCTTTCCTCCATCGCTCCATCTTTCTCTCTCTCTCTTTTTCCATCCCCTCCTAACGACTAGCAGTGCTCATGTCCTAACAACTCGCTTGGCTCACTTACTGTCTAATGACTGCCACTCCTTATAGCCTGTGCTTCAAATCCCATTTATCTCCACTATTGGAGGCTCACATTCAGACCATTCTGTTTCTAATGCCTTGGGAGAGCACAGAAGAGGAGGAGAGAGTGATAGAGAGAGAGAGAGAGAGTGTGTGTGTGTGTGGATGGAAGGGTTGGCTGAATAAGTAGGAGGGCTGGAGAAGGAAGGTATCGGGAGAAGGATGACAGAACTTCCTTCTGACATAAGTCACAGTGGTAATGCAGTTTTTAGGTGTTTCCATCAGTCTCAACCTCAAAATAGTCATGTGCTCGTTTCCTCTCTTTCCTCTCTCTCTCTCCTCTCTCCCCATTTTATGTCCTCAAGTGGCAGGATATGTTTTGTGGATGATGATCTCCTCCCTCCTTCACTTTCATGTCAGCCACTTTCATCCTCTTCCTTCCCGCTGTCCCCCTTTCCTCTCTGTCTTTGTCCTGAGTGTTAATGTGTTTGATGGAGGTCTTTCACCCGGCAAGCACCATTACAGTAATTTCCTCTGTAATATGAATGACAGTGATCCATTATTTATCTCAAACTTGCTCATTACTCCGCAGCCCATTGCATACCCTCCCAGACTAGCTTCTCACAACCACTCCAGACATTACTTTATTAAGAGGGAGCGGCTGCAATGTGCTGTCATGAACAATGCTGTAATCAGGTGTGGTGCAAGAAATGGTTAAGTTCATCATAAGAAAAGTGAGCTGGATGGGTTTTACTGTTGCTTGAAGTAAATTACCATCTTCACTGTTTGGAAGGAAAGATCGGGATTTCAGTCAGTTTATCCATATGTGAACTAGTGCTGCCATTTTGTAATGACATTTTTATCACTTTTACATACCAAATTAATTTTCAAACATTAGCGTTTTAAACTAGCTGATGAGATGGACAATGTGTCTCCACCTTTTCCCGCTGTTCAAAAATGAAGCCAAAATATCGTAGCTATAAGTCCTGCCATCTTGGGTTGGAGACTTAATTTGAAGCCAGAGTCTGATCAATGGCTAGTGAATCATACAGTGGACCTGCCCAAACACCTGCCCTACTCAATCACGAGTAGAGCTTAACTGTCAATCATAACAGGTAAAGTAAAATGAACACTTGAACACACGTCAATGTGACAAGAATACCTAAAATGACAGAAACCATCCTTGCAATAAATGATGCTATGTGAGTGGTTATTTTTTTACCTGCGCTGCAGCCAGCCAACAGGGGGCGATCAAGAATTTTAGGGTACGCTTCTCATTTCCAGCAGTAAGTGTTTCTTTGTAACACTGCCACAAATTACAAATGATTTGCTACAAATTAGCAAGACTGCATGGCAGACTGTTAACAAGCCTAGCAAAACACGCTACTAGGCACTAACTATACTTCTGTGGGCATTCACATGGTCTTACATCGCCACGATCATACAGGCACGGTTAGAATTAGGTTTATGTTTTTATAACTGGAATAAAGTCCATTCTCAAGACTGGTTTTAAGAAAGACTTTTTGATTTAATACCAGTTTTGGTATAGATTCAGTTGTTATCTGAATCATGGCAAAGACTAGTCTGTGTAATCATGGCTGTGAGATCTGTTAAAAGAAGAAGGGATTGACATTAATGATTGCTAAAGCCGTGTAAAATTTAAGTCTCTACTTTTTGGTAGTTACAGTTTTTAACAAATAAGGACAAAAGTGTAAACACACAGATATACTGATGCCTTACAAAAATGTATTTTGATTAAAGACAACTTAAAATTTTCATCTCTATGGTAGTTGTCTCATGATACGTTTTAGTTAGTTTTCCCCTCAGTAAATAAGAAGGCAAAGAGACTCATATATAGAAACAAGTTGCAGTAAAGGAAAATCTATGCAGTGTGGTGTGTTAATGTAAACAGACACATAAACAGAATGAGGGACTGGAAAGAGAAAATGAGCATGAGAGGAAGGCAAAAAGAAGCAGCAGTGTTATAATTAAAACCTTCAATAAACAGAATCACATCTATTGAAACCATTTTTTCTTCTTAATATAGATAAATTAACTGAAAAACAGGATGGTATAGAGACGGTTTCATTAATCTCAGAATCTACCTGAGGTTTATCGAATGGTGCTTAATAAAGCCTTACACATACAGAATGTTCTTTGCTATAACTGGTAATGATTATAGGATATTAATGTCTTCTGAAAGTAATGAATCTGCAGCACACACATGACCTCTTTTGGCACTGAGCTGCATTACAGTGATAACTCCCCACAAAGCGGGCTTCTCTCTTTTTCTGTACTGGGATCTGTCTCCTTTCACTTATTTTCACCCTGACACCGTGCACATATTCTCCTCATATTTCTCCTTCTCCCACCCTTCCTCTCTGTCTCCTGCTCTCTCGTTCCCACAAGGCTACATTCACACGTCCTCCTCCTCAGTTGCGAGCCTCCCCTTCTCTCTGCTGCATGTGACATCAAGTGCAGTAGGAGACGTGAGGGATCCAGCAAGTAAAGCTTCATCTCTGCTGTCAGACAGGCCTCAGTCACAGTCTCTACCCCTGTCTGGCACTGAGGTATACACATATGGCAAATTAATCCCTACGCCCTGTCTGCTGCACATAGTGCTCATGTCAAAAGTAGTATGCTGTGTAGAGACTGGGGTGACATTTTCAAAAGACAGACACACTGTGGGAAGCCATTACACTAAAGAACAACACATAGAGAGGAAACAACTGAGAGCGGCAGGCCTAATGAAAGAAGAGACTTGAGAAAAGGAAAAAGAAAGTGGATTAAAGAGACAGGCTAATGAAGGGTAAACGAAGGGACACAAATAAAGCAACTAATGAGACAGATGCATCAACCTGCTGTGACCTTTTCCTCTTTATCTAATCATGCATGTCTTATGATGGTCTTTTTATTCATTGTTTACCATTAATAATAGTTGTTGCTGTCTCTTAGGTCCCCATAAAACACACACACAGATTATAGCTTCAAATCAAATCATTTGTTTTACTCTGTCTCATTTGTTTTACTTATTCTCTCATCTATTGATTGCATTCATCCCCATTATAACGTTCATACTGCACAGTAACAAGTACCATCTTTGCATGTGCTTAAGAAATACAGAGAGATGTCTTATTGGAGCCTGTGTAGTACATTTTGATTGATAGAGGAATGTGCTGAAGGTGAGGCTGGTGATTCATTCAAGTCAAATAAACTAAAATGTTTGGAAGAAACTGACCAGAGGGTTAACTCAGGTCCAGCATCAAATCTCACAGCAGCTCAGCAGTCAATGCTGGCTGTGGAACAGGGCTGCATTCCAGTATCTCTGGCTGTGAGATCAGGCAAAGCAAATGCCCTTTTCATTTGCCAGGTGGCAGAAACACTTTCTTTTCCTTACACAGCTGACGAACGCCACAGCTAAATGAGTTAACCTCTATATGTGTCTTTGAAAGGAGCTTTAACGTTTCATTTCAAGCAAAGTATACAAACACGAGAGAATATCATTTTAACTATGTACACGTGTGATTCTTTAAACGAGGAGCTGAACCCACAGCTTTCCCCTTACTGATCTCTGAAGCTTCCACCAGATGTTTCACTACAGCTGGATTCTGTGCTAGCAGGTACTTCAAATTGACCATACTTGATTTAATTGCTTGGTTACTTTGTTATCTTCATCCAAATGTAGTTTCTGAAATCATTTTACAAGCTAACTGAATCAAGCTGCCATATGCTTTGGTGTGTTTTTTGCCATCCTGGAATGAATGTAGCTCTTAAACAACAACTGCTACTCTGCCCCTTGAGAACCCAGGCCGAGGCTGGAAACATGCTGCTGTTTTTACAGCATAATGCTTTCCCATCAATGATGGAGGGGCTCAACCAAATGACTGATGGCATTTGTACACAGAAGAGCACTAATTTGTGTTTATCTTAGTGGCAGAGAAAACAAAAAGGCTTTGCGATATGAATAGAAAGAATATCTTCCTTTGAAGGTTCTCAAAGAAAACAAGTCCTTGCGGAACCATTAGAAAAGTCCATACTTGAGAATTAAATTACGTAAATGCTGCATTGTCTGATCTTTGAAACAATGTCCGTTCTTTCTCTGGAGATTGTCTGAGAAAATCTAACCGTACTTCTCAGAGTCTGAGACAAGCCCAAATGCAAAATCAGACACTGAGATGAATCAAAAAATTATTTAGAGTTTTATATTTGACCAAGGGTATTTTAGGGCTAAAAGAATATTTTATTTAATACCATTAGATCTGTCTCATTCAATGTTGTGTACTAAGTTTGAGAGAGAATGTGTGGTGCTTCATCAACCATTGTTCGCTACTAAGGGGTTGCTGCAGGGCAAGACTATTTGGTACAAGATGTTTTCAAAGCAACGCAAATTTAGGAATCTCTGTATATTGTACTCTGTTTTTCATTTGCTTCCTCCCCTTCCTCTCGCCAGGGAATTGCTCTTTCAAGACAAACCTCCCAACAAAGGCAATGGTTTGTGTGTTTCCTATGAAGCTGAAAAAAAAACAGCAGATCCTATTAATGCTTCCCAATGTGTTAGGTGAGATTTGTGGAGGACTGGAGCTAGATATAAAGCTAACATATTTGAGTGTATTTATGTCACAGGAGTTGCTGTGTTTTGTTTTGTGTAGAAAGTGCAGATCCATGTAGGTTGAGAAAACAACAGCACTCGGTTTAGGGGAATAGAGGAAAGTGGCAGGACTACAGGGATCAGAGATCAAACCAATCGCCTGCAGTGAGAGAAGAAAGTACAGAAGCGGAGAATTGAGGAGGAGGAGAGTTTGATGGAGAGAGTTACAGAAAAGTGCTCTTATACACAGCCTACGGGATTCTCAGGTGTGAGGAAGGACGACTGTCTATTTTCCAATCTCATTCCTGTCGTGATCCCTCTCTCCATCCACGCTGTTTAGGAGGTGTGTGTGTGTGTGCGCGCGCACGCGTGCATGCATGCATGCATGCATGTGCGTGTGCGATGGTATCTTCCAGCTTGCCTGGAGACATGGCACTGTGTTTCACAGCTAGATCAGCAGTAACAACCACTTCCACTACCAGAGCTGTCACATGCCGCTGCTAACAAACCTACAGCTCCCACTGCTAACACAGGTCACATTTAACAAGGATAACAGCATGGATGGCACCCATACTGTGCTTAAAGCTTGTTTCACATCAAAACACTATATGTAATTTTACATCAACTGTGTGTATTATACAAACATTTTTGGGCTTTTTTTCCTAATTGAAGATATTTTTTGTACAACACTTTTCCGAAGCAATGTCACATAAGGTTTGTTGAATAATGTGGGACATATTAAAGTCATGAAATAAATTAAGGGTGAATTAAAATTGATACCAGTGATAGCAGAAAGACAATGTGGAAAACAACGTATTGTGCCATTTGATCCATTTTGTTCTTGTTAAAATGTTAAGTCTTAAAAGAATCGGATTCAGTTACACTTATTTGGTTTCCAACTTCTCTGGAAATTAAAATGGGGACTTGACAGCTTTAATATGGAAACATTGGAAACTTTTTTTCTTTTGAATAAAGGATGATGAATTTCAAATAACAGAAATACTGTTACGCACTTAATATATGAAACATTTTTCTCCTCCTTATGTATCTCTTTCAACTTTCCCTCACATTATTTGCAATGTAAGCAGCAGGGAAAAATGAATTTTCAGCCACCCCCACCAGAGGCACAATAAAATGATGAGGAAGATTCAAACAAGGAGAAGAGAAAGACATAAAGGACAAAAGATAGGTAGTGTATATAGATAGATGGACAGAGACAGAGAGAGAGGACATGCAGGCTCATCCAGAGGGAGGTGCTGGCCTTAATTATGCTAGTGTGGCTCATCAGTCTCCAGGCTGGCCTATGGCCTCCACGTCCTTTCTCTCTGTGGATTGGGAATTATATATCGCAGCAGTGTTTGTCCATAGAATTAGTCTGACAGATTAACAGCTAAACACCCACAGATCACACCATGAGCCCACAGGGACCATGCTGCCTGGGGAGCCCTGCCCAGGCAAAGACAAAAGTAGATGGAGGGGGAAAAAGAAAAAGGGCTTTTGCTTTCTCATTCTCCAAGGCACAGAAAGAACTTTACCTGCTTGGTTATTTCTTTCTGAAAATCTTGAAGCCCCAAAGGCAGCAAGGAGACTTAAGTTTTGGAAAGAAAGAAGGAGAGAAAAAGAAAAAAAAAGAGCGGGGAAGAAATTGAGTATAATGGGGATGGATGGGTGATGTAAAAGGTTGTAGAGAGAAGACAAGAGCAGAAGCAAGCAAGTCATGCAGGGACTTGCTAATTGGAACAACAGCAGCAGTACTCTATTCCTAAGTGACTAATTCTACATGACTAAGTATTGTTAGTGACATCTTCCACTCAGCATAGTGCTTTCCAGCTACAAATGTTAAGAATAGGGACAAAAACCCAGGAGAGGAAGCTTTTTATTACTTTATAATGGCTCAATAGAATGTGCACTCAATGGAAAAACGGAATGCAGATTTTGGAAATAAAAAAAAAGTTTGAGTTTTGAGAGGCAAATCCAGTCTACATTTTTTTTACTGCACAGTATGTGCATCTGAAAAATATGAACTCCAGAGTATCAAAGCCTACATGATTATGTCTTTTAAAAAAGAAAGAAAGAAATTGAATTTGCAGATGTGACAGAATCTTGGTTGACTTTACAGCACTGTTTTTTTTTTTGTTTTGTTTTTTTTTAATTTAGCTATATTTTATGGTAAAATCTCAAAAACACAAGTCAGTTCAGTGCCCTCATGTCCCTTGCTGAAATTAAAAGGCTTTTCAGGGCTTTTAAAAATAATCAAAGACATAACATTGAGACAGAGGTATTATTCCATGCTGCATTTTTTCATATGCAAAAATGGAGAAGGTGAGGCATAGCAAGGAACGACTGGGCAATATGTATAACAAGAAAAAAAAACTTGAGAAATTATGAAAAAGAATAATGAATAACTTTATAGTTCAAACATTAAGTGTAAAAGTTGTCACCATAAATAAGTCTTGAACACCACAAAGACACTGATGCTAAAATATGCTGTCACTTGATCAGAAGACCCATATGCATGCGTCAACTTTCATATTGCTCACAGACAATATTGCTGATGGCAAAACACTTACAGCATGTAGCTTCTCCTTGGCATCAAGACAATGAATTGAGCAGCGATGTAACACACTCCAGAGTGCTCACGGATCAAATGAAACACTGTTTATGTTTATTCTCATTCTATGATACAACTACTCCAGCAAGCTGTGAGCATAAACACTAAGTTCCCTCAGATGTGTTCATTGCCTTCCTGTTTTGATCATGGCCACATGACAGACAAATATATAGTGATTGCAATGAGACTCCATGTTTTTCTGAGGATGGGCTTTTCTTTTCACTTAACTCCAGTGACAAAGATATTATATGCCATTATCTCAGTGTACTGGGTGGCAAGCAATACCTGCTCTCTATACAAAGGGCAGCTTTTCAGGAGGAGACAATGGTGTTGGGCCGGAGGAGCTCTGTTGTAATTGAGTATTAATGAAGGTGGCGAGGAGGGGATGCCTGATGTCTGATCTGTTCGTGGTGGCAGGGCCTCTGTGGTGCAGGCAGCTAGCTTCTCTGTGTTTTAGAGGATTTGGTTATCTATTATGTATGAAGGATTAGCCTCCTTCTGCTCCTTCCACCGGCGGGATACCAGCTCCTCAATAGCCTTGACTGCCAGGCTCCACACTTGTTTGCAGATTTAGAGCCCTGGCAGATACAAACCCCTGACCTTAGAGTTCTGTTTAACCTTGAGAAGAGAGAGCCAGAAGTCCTGCTAATGATGAAATCCTGGTGGGAAACACCACTTGTGGTCTCTGATACATAACCGGTGGCTCAGGTGGTCTGGGATAGTGCAGGGTTAAGCGGTTAGTGCCAGAATGGAACACTGGCACACACACATGCACATAAGCACTCATAAACACAGGTACTGTATGGCACACATACACACACACACATACTGTGTATTCACAAAACTGCCACATGCACTGGTTCCTGCATATTATATATATACACAGTGGGGCCATGGGGTTCAGCTGCTCACCGACAGCTTAGAATTGGCTTGTTTCATATGCATATAAATATTAATAAAAGATCCTCGACGGGCCACAGTCCGGCTATGCTCCTGTAATCTCTTACAATTGAAAGCCAAGGCTCATGAGATGAGAAGGAGAGGAGGCTGAGAGAGAGAGAGAGAGCAAGAGAGGAAAAGAGAAAGAAAGAGGGAGAATGAAAGGCCTTTGTGATTTATCATTCTGAAAATGTCTCAGATGTGGAGAAGGTCTGTAATCCATCAAGATCTCTTTTCTTATTAAATTCTTCAGGATACACTTTCCACTCCCTAAATGTGGCTCACTGTCCCTTTTGATTTGATGCATAAATAGATAAAAGACCAAGAACTAAGTGAAACACCCATGTCTGGGGAGATAAAGTACGGTTTATGCAATTACAGTCACGCTATATGTATATTCAGGCACTAATTCTTTGCCTCCGATGATACAGTTGACACAGAGTAAAATGCCATATGGCCGTTGTTATGAATCTCCACATTGACACGGTTTAATTTTGTGTGTCTAGTCTTGCATTAAGTAAAAACATCATTGCATGTTATATTACATGGTTTATGAGTTTTTGTAAAGTATTGCACATGCCTACCGATTAAGGAAACTTGGCAGAATGGTGCATTTTCACAAAAACAGTCTTCATGTATGAGCATTAACTCTAGACACAGTGCACAAAATTATGTGTACTCTTCATTCAGTGTACGTACACCTTTTCTTTTTAATTTGCTGAAATGTTTGACTTTGAAGAAAGTTATAATTACACCTGTCCCATGTGAAGCCCTTGTCTCTAAAATAATTAGATCTTTGTGCTGCAGTTGCTTTAAGACTTCCTTGAGTCGGATTTATAGATATCTGACTTTGGTGACTTCTGTTGGTGGGATGAAAAAGGACACTGTGGCAGATGGCAACATACATCTCAAACACAAGATCACGTGCTTCATATGTAAAAGTGTTCTTAGTTTTATATCTGAACCAAGATAATTTTTTACAGTGTGCTTATGCTTGATTCATAAAAGATGCTGAGAACTTGCTTAAGCAGGTTCTCTGAATCCTGTCCTATATGAATAAGTTACTTATGGCACCTGTGTGTTTCATCTCATATTATGCCAAGACTATGACTATGACTAAACAAATAAAAAAAAAAGAAAAAACACTTTTTGGAAAATGATATCCTCTTGACGGTAGAGGACAATCAAACCAGTCAACACGTATTATTTTGTGGACTGAACAGTGGGTTGACGAACCAAGTCAAACATGCAGCTTGAGAACATGCCATTGCTGCACATTGTTCAAGAAGCTCATGCAAGGACCACAGACTTGGACGCATATGCATCCCAAAGTGCAACACCACTTCACGACCAGCAGGAAAATAATTTACAGTGGGTCTGGACTTATGGTTAAGATCAACATCCACGTCAAAGTAAGGTTTTATAAATAATTTGTTTGTGTTTTTTTTTCTGCTTTAGTCCCACTTAAGATCAACATTCATCACAAGTCCATTCCAAGCTGGAGGTACTGTTATGGGTAGCAGGGTGCACTATGCCAACACTAACAAAGTTGGTGCAGTGTATTTAAAAAAATGCATTTACAAATCAAGCAAACGATCTTCTTCAATTTTTCTGATGTGTTTATTATCTCTACCATCCTGCCTGACATACATTATCATACACTGACACCCACCCCGAATCACCCAATATTGTTTTACTAAGAAGAACTCATTTTGAAGGGTGTTGACAATAGCTATAATAATTTTCTTTCTATTTTCTTTTTTTTGTGTGTGTGTTTTGTGTGTGTTCTATAATGAGAAACTGGTCAGGTAAGTTAAATTTGGAGAGATAATAATAGCATTTTGGGTTATAGCATGCTTATGTTTTTCATTTCAAATAAGTGGTCTCAATAGTTATTATTTATCACTGCATATAACAAATCTGTTTAAAGAAAGAATAATATGGTTTAATCTGCATTTAAAGAGAAAGAGAAAACATAAAGAGACAATGGCAGAATAAAAGAGACAAAGAAGGAAAGTGCATGGGCACTGACCACTGCCAGTGACTTTCTAATGAGTAGCAGTTGCTATGGTGACAAGGCTTTACGAGGCTCTACCAAAGATGAGGCCCTGCCCTGTACCAATATGGTGTGTTTGGGTGTCTGCATGTGTGTGTGCATCCATGCTAAGCCTGCCTCACTATGTCCTGAGGCAGGCTTGGAGGCTGTGAGTAAAATGAAGAGACCAGGCTGTGATAAGATGTTACCAGCAGTCCTCAGCCCACATCTGTGCCCTTTCTCTGAGGCAAGGCTATGGTGGGGTGACGTTCCCTGGCTCTCTCTTTGTGGCCACCCCAGAGACGACACTCCAAGGGCGGCTACATGTCCAATTACAGTCCCCGCCATGACCTTTTTTCTATTCTGCCACCCTTGGCTTCCCGACTAGCTTGATTTGAGCAACCAAGCAAACCACAAGTCGTACCCCTTGTCTCTGTATGCTGTCCCTGTTTGCCACAGCACTGAGTGCAAAATCAGGCAGGGGCCCTCTGTCTAATGCTTCCCAATAGCTGTTAATTCAATCAGTGAGCGGGCTTGCCTTGCTTTGCCCTTGTGGGGAGAGGAAATTGAGAGAAAATATATAAATGAAAAGCAGAGTAAAGTGCAGAGAAAGAGAGATGGTGGAGAAATACAATGCCAGAGAGGGTATCCTGTCTCATTTTATGACCTTCCACCACCAACCCCCATCCTAAGATTCACTAACAAGCATGGACTCACATGCAGGAATTAGTGTTTTTTAGTTGTTAACACTAGCTAAGAATATGAATATTTACAAATTTTCATGACAGTGTGTCCTTTTCTATGTGTGTGACATGTACCAAGGAAAGAGAAGAGTGTTAATGAGGCTAGATTTATCCTTCCATAGTAATCCTATATCCCACACTTAAATTAATTAATTGGGGAACTTGTCCACTGTATGGAAAGCTCAAGCTTTGGACTCGAGGGCTTTGCAGGGCCCGTCACAGAGAAGTAGAGGTAAAGGAGCCCCTGCCTGCAAGTGTGAGCAGTATTGTGGGGCTGCTTGTCTGCAGCTCACATGAGTTATTTTAAATATTACCAGAACATAAATGCAGGAGTGAGTGGTGTGAAATCAGATAAGGTAAAAACTGACTGATTGTGTTAAAGTTGCTATTTTTACTGTTTGATTGACAGAGTTTTAGGTTAATTATTCACTGCGGAACAAGTGCCTTTTTGCCACTGTGTGAAAAAAACTTTTTAAAAATTAAAATGAATGTAGAGCAGCACAGTGTTGCAGTGGATAGCACTCTCGCTCACAGCAAGAGGGTTCAAGGTTCGCCCTTCTGTGCACAGTTTGCATGTTCTTGCTGTGCCTGCGTGGGTTTTCTCCATGTACTCCAAAATCCCAAAAACATGCACACTAGCTTAACTGGCTACTCTACACTGCTCCTAAATGTGAGTGTGTGTGTGTGTGTGTGTGTGGGTGGGTGTGGTTGTCTGTCTTTGTGTGTGAGCCCTGTGCCCTGGTGACCAATCCAGGGTGAACCCTGCCTCTCACCTGTAATCAGCTGGGATATGCTCCATAAGGGGTATAGAAAATGTATGGATGGATGAAAGTGAATGTAGATTATGTTGAGCATTTAAGTGGCAAATAATGTGAAGATAATGTTAATTGCAACATTTGGATGTAAACTTCAACAGTCTGTAGATTACACTTTCCTTGTAGTTTCTTTTTCGTGGTAGCTGCTGTTGTAACCATTTCAGTAGTCAGGGTTGGGTTTTGTGTTGTATTTCTGTAAGTGTTGTTGAAATTTCTTTAAGAAAAAGAGGCTTTGTATTACAATCTGACCAGTGCAGGGTGCACCCCGCCTCTTGCCTGTAGTCAGCTGACATAGGCTCCAGCTCCCCCGCGACCCTGGCGGATAAGCGGTATATAGAAAATGGATGGATGTATTACAACCACAATTTAAAAAAACAGTCAAGTGGCTAGCTAAAATATAGATAAACATGTATGTAAATGTATACAAAAACACTGTGAAATCATTTGTTTCCTGATAATGGTTTTAGGAAGTGTTCCTGAGCCCATGTAGTAACAAATTTTATATACTCATGTTTAATAAAGTGGTGAACCCCACCTCTTTGTTGTGAACAAATGCGCCTTTTGAGGACACCCTTTGTTCCAAAAACAGGTGTTGCTGATTTGGCTTGCTGACCAACTGTCTTGGTACTGTTCTCAGTTCAGCATATGTCAAAAAGGACTGACAAATTATCACATTATGTTTTACTTCCCAGTGTCAGGTGAGAAACAGTTTGGCTCTTCAGCTTTTAATACCTCCATGACAGTATACTCACCAGCTAACTTGCTAACTGAGGGTTGAAGAAAGTTTTTTTTGTTTTGTTGCTTATTACAGCTGCTTAATGCTGTTCAAAACATCTTGTTGAGAGTAGTGAGAGTTCACAAAAATAGTAACATTGTGAGTTTAAAACTAAAACAGTGAGCTGAAAGATGCTTAAAGGCTGGATGGAGTTGAGGGGAATAAATAACTGTCAGTGGGTTTGGCACTAAAAAGACTGTAAATAAACACTGAAATTCTGAGATGCAGATCAACAGAATGGCAAAAGGAACATTTTTGGTGCACTGTAGGATTTGATCAATTGTTGCATCATACAGTTATTCCTCACACTTCTATTTATCCATCTAAATCTATATCACTGCCACATGTAGGCTACAGTAGCTGGTGAGTCACTGATAGAGTGTGTTTCTCAACAAGTTATTCTATAATAAAATACAGAGGGGTCAGGTGCACTATTTAGTATGGAAACTGTTCATTGTACAGAGTGCAGAGGGTGGAAAGAGCACTTTTTGTTTTGTTTTGTTTTGTTTCTTCATAAGATGGTTGCGTCCTCCCCCCTTAAATCCCACAGACAATGTGTGGGTGGCTGTCCCTTGATATTTCACTGGTATCACCGTCTCGCTGCGTGACAGGCCTTTTTCTCAGATGGCTGCCGCTGGCACTGTTTGGAGAGCATGAAGATCTGAATGTCATACAGTGGGGTTCACAAACAAGTCATCAATTAGCCTGGTCTTAGATGATAACGTAGCTGTTTTCACTAACTGTTACATCACACTCCATTTAATTTACAAGAGGTGGAGCACACTGTCTCTGTGAAAACAGGATAATGAAAGCAACAAGGATTCATCTTGTTACTGTCTCATTTTATTTTAGGTATTACTAAAGATCTTTAAATATTAAATATAACTCAGATGTATATAACAATGTATGCTATATCCACGAGAAATCATTTCAATCAGCCAGCGTTCTGTGTGCACTTTGTGAATTCCCTGGCCTTTAAGAAAACATGCCTCTCTGAAGACCTCTTCAATTATTTTTCCTTTGTTGTTCTTTTATCTTTTACCTTAAATCTTCAACCTTCTACGGCTATTGTTAACCAATTGTCTATTTATATTTTGTTTATTGCCTTCTATTTTTATACGATTTGTTGGTTTTGTTTTTAAATGATTGTTGGAAATTTGGAAACCTGGTTTTTGAAAGGTTGTATATAAATAAAATTAGATTTATTATTATTATTATCATTATTATTATAAACAGAATTGAGATTTACTATTTTAACACGCAGCCTCAGAACGGGTTGTGAGTCTTAACCCAATGGGAAAAAAGGGAAGTTCTGATATCTTCTTATATTTGACTTGAAGGTTCTCAAATCAAATTCCTCCAAGACATATAGGCTTGTGAAGGGAATACTGAGATGGCTCCAAGGCATCTCTTTCCCCACTGTAAGACTAGTGGAGTGTGGGACTCTCCTGTTCCTCCACATAAACAGATCCATCTGACATGACAGACCTTAACCCCTGAGGGCCCACTTAACTCGCAGCCACATTAATTGAATCTGGCCCTTGTGAAAGGACTAGTGAAACCCTACACCATGCAATCCAGTAGAGAAAAAGGCAGATTTGGAGCAAAAAAGAATGCATGTCATGGGTTGAGATTTGATGTGTTTTGAAGCCAATGAAGCGGAGGACTGTGATGTGTGTTCCTCAGATCATTAGGCTGAATCAGCTGAGACTCATCTGAAAATGCTGCTTTATGGGGCAATTCACACAGCTAGCTGGTTGCATCTCATAATTTCTCTCTTTTTGCCGTCCTTCTCTTCTGTCTAGCAAAGTGCTGTATTCTTAGCATATTTCTTGTTTCTTCAGGGATCTTCAGGGAGATGACATTGACTTCTTGGCATCTCCACTTCGCAGGAGAGGGTGGCAAAGGAAAAGAAGCTCAGAGAACATGGCGAGAGCATGTAAGCACACGCACACATGCACACAGAGAGGAAAAGACACACAAAGCAAACACACAACTCTCTGCAAACACATTTCTTCCACCTCAACATAACCCCTGTGTTTACTCCCAAGAACAACATTTTCACTGTCTCACTTTGTCTGAGGATTAATTCACTGGATAGAGGCTGATAATACAGACCTAAAGAAATCTGGGGCTCCTCCTTTTACAAATGTCAGATAAAGTCATCATCATCATTTTATTACACAAAGCCGATTATTTCTCCAACCAGGCGTGTGTAGGGATAAAAGTAGGGATCGGGTGGAGAGCCCTGACACAAATTGGATTTCCTCTCTCCTATATCCTTAAATATAGATTTATTTTCCATTAACCCTCCAGTATCCCTAGCTAGTTGCCATACGGGGATTTACTATAATGAATAGAAATCATGCATTTAGAAAAATCTATTATTCACTTCCTATGGCTTTATTGAATTTGCAAAAGAAAAAAATGCAAATGCGTGAAAAGGTGCATGGAAAGTATTTATTTATTTATTTTCACAATCTATGTGGTGACCTACTGTTGTACAGCAATCCAGTTGTTGCATGAGCTTGAACATGAACACTACAAGATGGATACCATGACATTCATGTTCTCAAGTATAAGTACATTTATTGGCTTATTTTTAAATACAAAAATATGTAATGCTCTACATTAGTCAGAGCTGAACTCTGCTGAGTGTGTGTGTGTGTATGTGTGTGTGTGTATGTATGTATTTGTGTGTCACAGTGCCTGCATGTGTGTCTATTCCCATATCTCCGTTAGAGTGTGCATGTATTGAGGGTCAGAGTTTGTTTGTCTCCCTGGCTGCTTGCTGTTGGCAGGATTAGCGACAGGACAAGATGTTCAGTAAAAGCCCTCAGTTAGCTACGCCAAACATTGCATAATGCTCCATTTAGCACAGCACAAATTTGAGGATTTACTCTCAGACCTCTGACCTATCTGTAGGCCCTTTCTGGATGGATGAACCTAAAGTGCGTTTTAGCAGATGGATAATGTTTGTGGTGATTTTCCTTGGCTTAGTGTCTAAAATATGTTTTTTGCTGCGCCTGTGAGCTGTTGTTTCTGTCTGCGTCACAGATAACAGATGAACTAGTGGGTGCTTGTTCTAGCTTATACATTTCAAAAACAGCTCTGTGGAGTAGGCTTACGCGATGTATAAGCTTTACTCAGCACAAGAGCTGTTCCTTAAGTGTACAACATTTGACTCCTACCTCTCAGTAAATTCTAAAACGTGTCTTCCACAATTAAACATGAATCATACATTTGTGAGGAGTGACACTGAAAAGGAGACTTTTCACTCTAAATCACCTTGCAGTGGGACCTAATGTCTGATTTCTTCCCATCTCCAGAGCGATGTGCAAAGTAATAAGCAAAGGGGAAGAAAGTCTATTTGAACAATAATTCAACAGTGTAACCTTGGACTATCTGATGACTGTGCAAACAGTAGAGCCTATCAGGCTCAGTGGAGTCAGCACCAACAAGTGTTGGAGGAAAAATGTGATTTTATGTAGTTCATTTACTGGCAGAGGGTAGATGTAAAATTTTCTCATAAAGTGGCTTCTTTCAAAGGTGGAAATGTCTCAAAGGTTGAAAAAAAATACCATTCTGCAGGGCCTTCAGTTCCCATCATGATGTTTTTTTCCTATTGTACATCATTGTGTCTTGTTTCTCTCCTCACTCACTATACTCTCATCTTTTCCCCCACCCCCACCTGTCCCCCTCTCTGTCTTTCCAAGAACTGTATTTCTGTTTATCAATCCTGTATCTCACCCTGCCAAATTCTCCTCTCTATACTTTATTCTATCCCTGGGTACCTGACTTTCTCTCCTTCACTGTTCTGCTCATCTCTCTCCATTTCTCTCCCTCCCTGAGATGACTCTAAGTCATCTTCACACTGAACTACTCTCATCTCCTCTCTCTCTATTCCAACCATCTCTTTATTGACTTCTACTTGTCCTCCCATCCATCCTTTCCATCTCTCCAGGCTTTTAGAGTGAATGATACAGATAGATGCTCTCTGCACCCTTTCTCAAAGCTCTCACACACAATCAACAGCTCCTGCACTCAGCAGTTTGCCTCTCATCTCCCTCCTTCTTCCTTTTTCTCTCTCTCTCTCTCTCTCTCTCTCACGCACACACACACACACACACACACACACAAACAAACACTACACAAGTCTCTTTTCACCTGGTCCATCTTTGATCAGAGAGAAGCAGAATCATACAATGGGGGCAACAAAACACTTCACTTGTTTTTATCAGCACTAGCTAGAGATGTACAGCTTTACCTCCATTCTCTTGCTAAAAAGTTATTTTTCATTGACATATGCACTGTTACTTTGGAACTGCTGATAAATCTTTATCATGGTATACAGGGGTGGAAGACATACTCAGATATTTTATCATAAGTGAAAGTAGCATAACCACATTGTTAAAATATTTAATTACAAGTAAAAGTCTAAGTCTTAAGTAAAACCCAGCTGGAGTACACTGGCAACCGGGATATCGGGTGGATGGCCTGGGGGTTTGAGAAAGGGGGAAGTTAAGGCTTTGGACAAACAGTTGGAGGCTAGGGCAAAGGCCAGGCAAAAGATTTCAGGTGGACAGCCTGGGGGCAAGACTGATGGGCAGAGCAGGTCTGTGGGGCAAGCAGGAGACAGGGCCAAAGGACATGCCAGGTCTAGAGAGCAGAGGCCCCAGACGCTGACAACACAGAAGGAAATGCCTAGGAGGAAGGGCAGGAAGATGACCAGAGCGTTGGGTTTTCTTTAGAAGACAGCCCAGAAGCTGAGCAGACAGGTGAGACTGGTGGTGAAGGTGGGACCTCTCTGGAGGCTGTGTGGAAGGTCAAGCTGGAGACTGGTGGTGTTGGCAGAACCATCTAGAAGATGGGTGATAAGATTCAAAACTTGAAAGCTAGTTCCTTATAAAGGAGAGACTTGGGAATAACTGTAGGTGGCATCAAGCAGGAAGTTGGCTAACCCAGAAGCTGGGGCAGGTAGGGGTTTAGCATTTTGGTGGATAGCAGACTGAGGAGCTAGAGGGACAACTTTCCCAGTCTTGTTTGAAACATGTTGGTGGTATTTAATTCAGGCAAGCATATATTTACAAAAATCAATGGCTAATGAGGTAAAACATCAGTTATACTCCATGTTTTCAACTGAATTATATTTCAAAAAGTGATTGTATTATCATAATCCATTTTAGTTATTTATTTATTTTTTTAACACAGTATTCCAGTGTTGTAGGTAATATAACCCAAAGGTTTTCTATAGCGCTAACCCTGTGTTTTACATGATAGTGACATTCTGTGATAGTGAAACATGATAGTATTTCAGATTGCACCAGCAGTGTACTCTGTACTTACACTTCAGTGGTCACTTTTCCTGAGGTCATTGGTTCATGATGTAGTGCATGTCTGCAATCGTTTCATCTGGAGACCTGTTTGTTAACAGCATTACATCAAATTATTACTGTGTAATTGTTTTTGTATTGATTGTAGCGAAGCAAGAGCTGAAATGACACCTTGATTAAGTGGTCTATCTTGGATTCCTGTTTCCCAGACAGCTGAACCTGCAGTATATGGAGAATTATCATGTCACTCTGCTAAAACACCAGATTATGACATGCGTTGTGAAAATAAATAAATAAAATAGTATTCCCTCTTTCTCTTTTTGTCTTCCTTCAAGTACACGCATTTGCACACACGCAGACACACACTTTGTGCTTTGCAGCATATGCTCCTGCAGTACACATCAGGCTGCAATGATGAACGGGCCCACTGTCTTTTACAATGTGATAAAGCCTCCTGTCTGGGCTTAGATAAGAAAGTTATTGTGGGAACGCCGTAACCTTTTATTTCATCTGCCGTAAAAAGAAATCAATTAAGAGCTAGGTAGGATCCTGCTTTGCTTTTAGCAAAACTAATCACATTTCTCTCACCCACATTTAAGTTTGTTTTTTTTCTATTTTGTCTCTGTGCATTTTTCTTCTTATTTCATCTTTTCATGTCTTCCCCATTCTTTCCTGTGCTCTCTCTCCCTTTCTGTTTAATTTGTCACAGCAGGAGCAGTCAGAGCTCCCATTTAACCCTACGCCTGCAGCTTTAATAGCTTTAATCACTGCATTCACCATGGCAACCTGTCCAGACAACCAGTCAAATCCCACCAGTGGTGTTTTCTGTATATCAAAGCCTACAACCAGTTGCTACCACTTCCATGGAAAAACATTCTCAAAGGAGATTTCAGTAAATGGAAATCCAAAAAAATTGAAGCAAATAAAAAAAAAAATAAAGAGTAAAGCAAGAATAACCAGAGAACATATTAAACAGATGACACATCTCCAAAGGCATTAATCAGTATCAAACAAATCCTCCACATTACAGGGAATTTCACACCACTTCACTTGCTGCACCTGCAAAAGATGACAATAATCCACAGCAAAGCCTTGGGAGGATAACTGAAGCACAAACTCCAATTAAAAGGTAGCAGGTTTCAGATGATATACTGATAGATTCCCAGTACTGTATGATCAGCTGTACACTATTTTAGGTGTCTCAATTTGTGAATCAATCCTATTTGTTGACTTGTTTGTGTTGGTAATGGTAATTTTTTTTTTTTTTATGCTCTAAAATGTTTTGAACATCATGACAATTGAGTGGGTGGGTGTATGGGCTAAAACTCAGTCCTTCAGCTCCACCGCCATTCACTATTGGGCAGACTCTCACTCCAAATGACATCATCAGTGCAAAATGGCTGCACTTGTATATTTTAGATTCATTTTTATACAGCGGGAGGCAGTGCTGACATGTCATCTAACTTGTCAGTCAGTGAGTTGGGTGAAGAAAAATCAATCCAGGAATGTGTTGAAGAACCAAGCACAGATTTTAGGCTTGCCAGCATCTGGAAAGATTTGTATGACATCAATGTTACTAATTATTGATTTATTTCTAGTTCACACAGTGGCATTGTTTTAAAATACACATTATGGAGGAACCATGAGAACTTGAATTTTGCAGTTTGAAGTTTTTGGTCGGAATGCTTATTTGCTTTCTTGTCAAGAATAATTTGAAAAGACCAATAACACTTTCTAGTAAATATGAAACTACCACTGGCAGCTGGTTAGCTTAACTTAGAAAAAAGACTGGAAGCAAGAGAAACAGCCAGCTGGCTGAGAGGTATTCTGGCACATAACCCTAAACATAACTTCTAGAACAGGCTAGCTGCCAGTTTTTGTGCTAAGCTAAATGGCTGCTGGTGATAATTAGCCATTTTCTTGGCAGTATTTTTTCTTGAAAGTATTTTCCAAAATATTGAACTATTCCTTTAAAATGTCCTATGCAATTTACATTTTGCAGCAGTTGACTGATATTTCAAAATATTTCACCTCTTTTGGCAGCCATAAACTGCTGTTGTATAGTTCAGATATTTCTGTATATCATGTCTAGTTAAAGCACACTATCTGTGGAGGTCACAAACAGAGCAGAATTATTCATAATTATTTTTGAAGTATGTGTGAATGCTGTTCTAATTAGCAAGTGCCTGTACTTTCCTCACTTTTTTCCCTCCATTTTCTTCCCTCACCTCATGTCGTATGCACAATGCATTCTCTAACCTCTCTCTTTTTTCATTTGCTTTTCTTTCCTTTTTTTGTGTTTCCAGAGCATTTGAGTCCACATTCTGCCCTGGGGTCTTATCAGAAAAAAAACAAGCAAGGTCTCAAAACTTTTATATAATTTTCAGTGAATAAGCAAACTAAAATCTATAAAAGTTCTTCTTCTCTTTTATCCTCACCGCACTCCACATTCTTTTTCAGTTCTCCACCATGACATTGAAACTGAGAAAATCTCAGAATGGGCCAAGATGGCATGGTTCCTTGACACCTCCTCTGCAGAGCACAGGCTTTCTGTTTATCATTCGCTCTTTTTTTGCCCCTGAAAAATTCTCCTTTCCTCACCGTAATTCTCCATTCTTCCCTGCATGTCTGCTCTCTGTCTCTGTAATGGGTGTACTTTCCTATTCCCTCCTTACTGTCCCTACCTCACCATCTCTGTCACTACATTCCTCTGTCTCCTGGAGGGTAGGAGGAAAGAGAGGTTTTAATTAGGTGAACACGTCTTAGCTCCAGGGGAACCAGTGATGGCACGCTGACACATGGCTGCTACTTAGGCACCCTGACCCAGGAGTGTGGCGATCAGGACGGAGAGCCTCATCTCACCCATTCCCTGGAGGCCCTGGCACTGCGGCCTCGGCATGGTTCCCAGATCTCTCTGTCTTGTTTGTGTCAGTGTTACTGTACAGATTCCAATCAGCGGCAGTAATGGTTGTCTAATAGGGCACTCCAGCCCTGCCTGTGAACGGTAATGAGGAAGGCTGCCAGCCCGGCACAATCGCGCTTGCTTTCCATTCCGTGCGTGCCTGTCTTTGGCACTTTCATCTGGGAGGGAACAATCCCCTTAGCGCACACCCTTCCCAACGTAAACCAACTGCCCCTTTTCTTTTGCTCTCATTTCCTATCTTACACAAAAACAGTTCCAGACTAATTCCATCAATCACCCTGAGATTGTATTACATAAGCAGAAGCCAAAGACTCAGTGGGAGTATGGCCTTGGGGTAAGTCTGTTTGCTCTACCTTTGATACCCCATAGTAATAGTCAAGGGGGGAACAATTACATTCTAACCTGCAGCATTGTAGAACAGTACTTATATTTCTCCTTTCATCTTTCCCTCTCTGTCGTCTCCTTGCTCTTATTCTTTCTCTATCCATCTTCATTAGCATCACAGTACGGCTGTATTTATCGTTCTTGGAGAGGATCAGTGGCCTGCCTAGGGGCTGGTGTGATGAAGTTAAAAACTCACAAACACACACACACAGATCCTGTCAATTCCTGTACGTGACATGACTCTGTACATACACACAGAGACCCTGGGGGTATTGGATCTAATGAGGACACTGGTCTAGAGCAGGGTTACCATAACAAGCTTTGCTCAGTGTGTGTGCTCAGCTGCAGCTTCTACACTGTCCTTATCAAGTGAAAAGGCCCTTTGAAGCAGTAAAGGTACCATTAGCTTACCTGCAATCTGCTTGTGAAAAAAATATGGCAAAAAGGCAAAAGAAAGATGAGGTAAGCAAGATCAAGAGATGTATAAGTACCTCTTTCATCTCAAGATTTTCAGGTATCTACATTCTGTTCACACCAAAGGGTATTTATTGCCAGAAGCCTTTACGCACACTAACTTGCTGGCTCAGTTATGAAATCCAAACATCAGATCTGTAGGTTTTTCCTTCTTTGACAACTGCCTAAATTGATTCAAAGCAATCTCCTGTTCCTGACTGGGAAGACGCTGGGTCCTGATTTGTATGTAAAGATGTAGCATTTTTTTTTTGCTATTATTTTCAGCTCCTTCCCACTTTCATGACTTTGGTTGCTTTTGAATATGATTTCTCTACATGGAGACAAATGTGGAGAGACAAACTAACCATCAATATGAATTTCAAGTCGATGATTTATAATTTCACCACCTACAGTCACTGACATCTTAAAAGCCAAAATTAAAGCACTTTGGTCACTTACACTATGTAAACTCTCCCCTCTGCTTCATCATTTTTTAATTGGGGCTGTTAATTGCTTCTTTAATGGCTTCTCCTGGACCTAGAACTGGCACTGCATGAGACAGAGGCCAAGGATGGCTTATGTCGCCCCATTTGGAATACACATAGCTGGATGGGGAAATGCAACCTAACTGACCTGGCAGCTGGAGGCTGAGCAACATCATCAGCCTTAAGGGTCAGTTCACTCTGGCAGCCAGCAGAATGTATGCATTAAGGAAAACAAATTATAATTTCCTCCATAGTCTTCTGGGCACTTAACAGTCTAATGACTGTTACAAGTAGTGTGCCACCCCCCCACCCAATCCAGGGGGATGTTTAGGTTAACCTTAACCTGGAACCTTCCTGGAAAGGAATTATTATTGTATGTATTGTGTAGAGAGGAAAGAAATGTAAAAGTGTATTGAGCTTATACTTGACCTTTTCGGTGAAACCAAGAAAGCACAAGACTCCATGCAAAACATATCTCATTACACAGAATTCTCAGTGCTCTAAAAGCAAGACACTTTCCACGTGTCCTTTGTCTGCATTACAACCTTTCTCAGCAAGTGTTTTTTTGGGAAATTTGCTCAAGTTATTACCTCTCTAACTGAGAAATGTTAGTTCATTAAATCTACCACCTGGAATTCTTTAGCACCTTGATCAAGTCATTTCCCCTCACCTCATGATTAAAATAAAGCACACAATTTCTTCACAATTTTTTGCAGAAATGTCAGAGTGCTCGTTGTGTTCCCACTCCATTACCACTGTGTCATATGTGACCTTTTCCCTCCATCACTGTCAGCGCCACTCATGTCTCGGTATCAAGCAGGCATTGTACACCTGGAGAACCAACTGACTGAACAGTAAGATGGCATGTTGGCAAACCGAGGGGAAACAACCTTTTGAATGAAGCTCAAACTGCCATTTTCTGTTGTCGACTCTGATTTATCAACTGACAAGACATGCTATTATCTGCAAACTGTCGATGCTGATTTGAGGTTCCTGATGGAAAACCCCAGAAAAAAATATTATTGTATGATGCTATATATTATTTACACAGCATAAGGTGTATGTGAGAAGATGAGCACCCCCCCTTCTCACTGTCTCCCGTGTTAGACACTTTGTGATGACGTGGCCTGCAAGGCAGCGTCAGTGAACAATAGTCTATTTGGACTTTGTGGCACATGTACACGTGGGTGCGCATACACACAAACACACACACAGATGGACTCTTTATCAGCTTGTACATATTTTAGGTGCTTGGTGACATGGTTGGCATGGCGTGCGCCATGGACGCTTTGGCGCCGGAAACTCGACCCGCCCCGTCGCTAACTCACCACAACCACAACTCACCCGTGACAGTTTTATCCCCGCTCCAGCATCCAGGCGTGTAGTGAGGTATCCACTACTCGTCCCACTCTTCATCTGTCCGTTTGTAAAGACTCTGGTCCTTCATACACTCACGTACACATACTCACCTGCATTTCCGGTCCGGCTCCACTGCTCCTCTGCGGAAGCGCGCGCCACTGCAGGGGTGGACTTTATCGGGCACGAGGCAAGGGGCACATCCCATTGCACTCAGGGGTGTTTGTATTTCTTTATGGTGCTGGTTATGTAGTGTTTGTATAAATTCTGAAGTTATTGTGTGATGTGTGAATATATGGTGTGTGGGTAAATGAAAAGGCACATTCTTTATTTTTGTATTGATTTATTATGATTAATAATATTGTATGGACCATTATGATTTTCGATGATCCCCTCAATAATGGTTTGAACCAGTTGGGCTCAACCAGCAGCCCTATTTAAAGGAGCCTCATTTAGCTTCTGGTGATCTTGGAGAGAAGTACTAGGAGCTGTTGTGAGTTTATGATATCGCTGTTTTGTTCTTGTGTTTTGTCTGCTCTCAGACTGTGTATTGAGCATTTGTGTTTGGGGAAAATAAAAAGTTTTTCCTGGCACCTGAAGCTTCACTGCCTCCTGTTTCCAACCCCTTCCACCTGAATCAGAACTTGCCTAGATCCCTTTATTCGGGGAGACCACTCTGGTCCCTCACAGTGTAAGCATGAATTAAAGCTTTTAGGAGCATGTAAATGCAGCCTCCAACACCAGATATACTTCTAGATACGCCTTAGTGAACTCTTGCATCTGTTAAATAATCTGCAGCTGAAAAAAAAGAAATGTCGTTTCACCAAATCAGTGGTTTAAATGAATCACTAAGTCAAGAACACAACAGGAGACTCCTACACTGAGTGTTAAATGCATCAGCTTTGATTTCATTTGATCATAGAAAGCAATCAATAGTCCATCACAATGTTCCCCTATTAATCTCAGATCTGAATCAATTTAGTTTGTACTTCAATACAAACTCAGGTAACAAGATTCTCCACACAATGCTAGGCACACACTAACTGCACAATTACCCATTCAGCGCAGGGCACCCACTCACAGATATAAACGAGCTGTCAGAAAGCCACAAGAAAACTAATTGGATTGAGAAAAAAATGAACAAGCATTTTGTCATTTGGTCAATACTAACAGCATGGATTGGGAGTTTTACATAAAATCTACTTAGACTTTGACAATAGCCAATTGGCGCAGCCTTTGGGGGTGAACACAATCTCTTGTTCTGCTTTCTCTCTTGGCTTCATTTTAAGTAAACATATTTTCAAGTGCAGGCCTGAAAAACAAAATCAAAAAGAAAGAGATCCCCCAAGACTGCTTGATTGAAACGGGTAGAAAGCAGATATGATCATTACAATCATAACTCATGAATTAGCATGAGCATGGCTTACTACAAACGGATCAAAGCTCAGGAAAGGTAAAGAGAATAACAGTCTGACTGGATGACACCTCTGGGAGATAAAGAGAGAGAGATGGTACGTAGAGGTATTTAAAATTTAGTATAAACATATAGGAATGTGCTGGTTGTTTACAAGACTTTAAAGCTGTATGAATAGATGTTTTGGCCACTGGGGGCAGCACTGAAATTTTATCACTCAGATTTCATGGATTTTATGGTGAACATATTAGCAAACAGCTATTGAAATGCATAGCAGACATGGAACAATGCCAATTAGAACAATTAGAATCATGTTTGGTTTTTTTTTCAATTCCGATTTCATGGCCACTACCTGAGGAAATTGCTCCACTATGTTAATTTTGTCTGTTTGCTTTTTTACACTCAGTGGTCTGGAAGTGAGGTCATGGTAGTGGTGTATTAAGATGCCAAAATGTGCAAAGCTGAGGGGAGCTGTAGAGTGAGGTGATAATTGACTGTGAGTTCATCACTGAAAGTGTTACCTTTCACATTACACACACAAAATCTTGTTTAATGTAGCTTTAAAATAAGAAACATTTGATTCCAAATAAGCAGTATAAATATCCTAGTAGCACCTTATATATAGATTATGATTGATAGTAGCTTTGCACTGGAGATCCATACATTGCTCAGCTTCAATAACTTGGTCAGTAAACAGTTTAAATATTCTATTTTAAGACTAACCTGTCTTAAAATCTGGAGGGATGTTTTATTTCCATAGTGCTTTAAATAGTAGATTCAATCCCACCAGTTTAACACTAGGCATTAGCTCAAGGCTGTTGTTAACATTGGCTAAAAAGCCAACCTGAATGACTGTGTTAAGGGGTTATAAACTTGTTAAAAAGTTGATCGTGTGTTTTTTTCTTTTTTAACTATTCAAGCTTGAGTGACAGCAGCTTGCTGTGGTTTGATTCATTCACTTGATTCATGTGACTCCAAACCCCTCTCCTGACAGACGCAAACAACACAGGAGTGCTGTAAGAGGGTTAAATCAAGACAATTTCACTGCTGGAGACAACAATGACTCTGTTTGTGAGTCTTTAAAAAATGCTAAGGCATTAGTCAGAATTGAATCTGTGCATTGAGTATTATATAGACATAAACACAAAAACTGATCTACCCATGCACACGCACGCACACAAACACACACAGATAGTAGCAGGTGCTCTCTGTTGGATGTGGATGAAGACAGATGAGCGGTGATCATTCTCATTAGAGCAGTGATGAGCTCCTGTGAAGACATACACCTGGACCAGTGCACACCTGGGGAGACAAAAAGAAAGTATATGTGTGTGTGTGCCTAAGTGAGAGAAAGAGAAAGAGGGAAAAGGAAAGATTAGACAGGCAAAGAGACTGAAATGGAAGAGAGCGCATACACTGACACATTCACTAGGTGATAAAAAGTCTTTATCAAATGGCCTTTATAGAAGAAACCGTACTGATGGACCAGTCACTTCAATGAATTTTTCTTACCAGCACAATATATATTTCTTATCAGCATCACTAGATATACCTTCATCCTACAACCTGCGGACTGTTTCTCCACGGGAATGCACACACACTCATTCTATCTCATATGAACTCTGGCTGCACAAATATATTACAAACCTTATTTAGTGTACTTCATTGAAGCCGACATCTGCAGTGTAATGGTCACAGTGTGTGTGAATGTTTGTTTTTCAAAGATGTGCTGTAGATGGAAAATGTGTTTAGTGACATCATCTAAGGCAATCCTGAGCTTTAAACTGAAACATAACATCACAACTCAGCCATGCCATTAAGTATAAATATATCATTTACAGTAACCCGGCACAACTTGTGTCTGAACTTGTACACCCACATACTTTCTCTGTCTCTGCTGGAGGAAACAGAAGGCAGCGGTATCCCTTCACAAGCTACTTTGGTGTGTGTGCGCAAGATAGATAAGGGTGGGCTGGACAAGGTCAGATATAGGAAACCTAAATTGTTTGTTGATTGACGGATGCTGTCAACCAATTCCATTACCGTTGTTCCAACACACCTTGATGGTTGCTAATTTAATCTCGGCTCTGATAGAATGTAATTTGGTTAAAAAGGGTCCCTTATTAATATTTCCACTATCATCATCAGCCACCGATGGGCAGAGGAACTTTCATTACACAGAGAAATTACGGAGGCAAGGTGGCGCTTAAATGGGGAGACAATGATGGAACTGGACAGAGATATATGGGAGCATGGATGCAATAGCTGACATCATTAGCTTCAATCAGTAGCATGAATACCGAAAAAAATATTCACATATTTGCAGGAAGGCATATATGCAGCATAGGATACAAACTAGGTATTTTTTTTCCATACTCTAAATACATGGGGCTGTCATCGTTGACAAGCCTCTGCAACATTGTGTGGTCATCGAGGACAGTGCCCTTGGGGGTGTTATCCAACTATAGAGGGATCACACTGCTCAGCTTTCCTGGGAAAGTATACGCCAGGGTGCTGGAAAGGAGAGTCCGTCCCTGAGACGAAACTCGGATCCAAGAGGAACAATGTGGATTTCGTCCCCGTCGTGGAACACAGGACTAGCTCTACAGCCTTGCAAGGGCTGGAGGGGTTGTGGGAGTTTGTCCAACCAGTCCACATGTGTTTTGTGGACTTGGAAAAGGCTTATGACCGAGTCCCTCGGGGCATCCTGTGGTGGGTTCTGCGGGAATATGGGGTGGATGGCCTGTTGTTATGGGACATCCAATCACTGTATTGCCAGAGCAAGAGCTTGGTTTGCATTGCCAACAGCAAGTCAAACTTGTTTCCCGTTAGGGTTGGGTTCCGTCAGGGTTGCACTTAGTCACAGGTTCTGTTCATAATCTGTATGGCCAGAATTCCAGAATTTCTAGGCACAGCCAAGTGGCGGAGGGTGTCAGGCTCGGTGGCCTTGGGATTCCATCTCTCCTTTTTGCAAATAATGTAGTCCTGTTGGTATCAAGCACTGACCTCCAGCTCGCACTGGGGCGGTTTGCAGCCAAGTGTGAAGCTGCTGGGATGAAGATCAGCACCTCTAAATCCGAGGCCATGGTTCTCAGCCAAAAAATGGTTGATTGCCCACTCCAGGTCGGAGGAGAGTTGCTGCCCCAAGTGGAGTAGTTTAAGTATCTTGGGGTTTTGTTCACGAGTGAGGACAGGAGCGGGAGACTGACAGGCGGATTGAAGCAGTGTCTGCTGTGATGCGGACATTGTACTGGTCTGTCGTGGAGAAGATAGAGTTGAGCTGAAAGGTGAAGCTCACGATTTACTGGTCAATCTACGTTTCACCCTTTACCTAGGGTCACAAGCTGTGGGTAGTGATCAAAAGAACAAGACTGAGGATACAAGGGGCCAAAATAAATATCCTCCTTACAGCTAGGCATCCGGGAGGGGCTCAGAGTACAGCCGCTGCTTCTTCGCATGAAGAGGAGCCAGTTGAGGTGGTTTGGGCATATATCTGTTGTTTGGCCTGGGAACGTCTTGGTATCCCCCTGGATGAGCTGGTGGAAGTGGCTAGGGAGAGGTCAGGCTGGACTTCCCTGCTGAGGCTGCTACCCCTGCCACCTGAATTTGGATAAGCGGAGGTACAGTAGACGAGGTGAGATTCTGAATGCAGTTCTTAGTATCTGCATTTTATGCTACACTTCTTCTCCACACAAGAGAGAAAAATATTGTAGTGTTTACTTCCCCACATTTATTTGACTTACTAGCAACAATACAATTGTTGAACATTAAATGAGCAGCTACCAACCTTTTTGGCTTGTGACTCATTATGATAAAAGCAATGACTAGTTGGTGGCCCCTGTCACATGGTCTCATTTAAATAACAGTTTGAGACCCATGGACTGAAAGGTATTTAACAATTCACAAAAAAGCAAAAATTTATGAAAAGTCAGAAAAAGAAATTTGTGATTTTTCACTGTGATTGTAAATGGAGAACTCAAAACAAATAATATATTGTAATTTTTTTTGTGTATAATTTCCTTTAAATGCATTTTACTGCTAATACTCCTGTACTTTTACAGAAGCAAAAGATCTTAATACTTCTTCCACAACTGATATAGTACACAGACAGAACAGAGCAACACACCCACACTAACACCAATACCCTTATATTAAGACGCAATCTATAGACTGGAGGATGTCTGACAACCATTTAGCTGTCAGCAAACATAATAAGCACCATAACAACAGAACATAATCCAAAAGGCTAGGGGTTCCCAGGAGGGAAAAATATTACCCTCCTCGCTCTGTGAAGACAATTCTCGCCTTCCCTCTTTCTATAGGAACTAACTATTACTGCCCTTATCTCTGGATGCTCTTTCCTCATTCCTTCTATGTCTCTCTGTCTTAGCTGCTTAGCACTGACAGGAAGAAGGAAACAGCCATTTAATGGCTGACATATAGATTGATATACAGGCACACAACACACCACGTATCATACTGCATTAAGTCTAACTAGCAGAAATCACTAGACTCCTGTGTGTTGATGTGTGTGTATTTGTATTTGTGTATAACAGTTTACAAATGAAACAGCAGTAAGTGGAGTAATATTTGGCACAGCTGCACTGCCCCTCCCCAGTTTTTGTATTAATTCTTCAACCTTCCTTTCTCCTGCTCCAGTACTGACTTTGAGTTTCCCACTGGAGAGAAGAATGAATTTTTAGTAGGAAATCACTAATTCCTGGCAGATTAAATTTAGAAAGCAGTCTTCTGAAGTCTAGTATATGGTTGTGGAATTGCTTTTGCTTTAATTTCCTGCTGTAGTACTTGTATTCACTCGTGCACCCCACATCTATGCCCCCTGCTTCTTTCTTAACCTCTGGCTACATCTCAGACCCTCCTCTCCACTCAGCTCCTTGTCTGACCTTCTTTTTTTCTGCTCCCTACCTGCACCTCCATGCCCTAACCCCACCTCTACACCCTACCCACCTCCTTTCTTCTTCATCCCTCCCTGTGCTTGCCTCTCTTCTTCACTGCCTCAGGCCACCCCTCTTCTCCAGTCACATCCAGCCTTTTGGGATAAAGAGAATACGGAGGATCAGTTCTGCTCAGTGACCTTTGGAGGTGGCCTTCAATCTAAAGGTATGGCAGGGGAGGCAGAGCTTAGAGAGATTTACTGGGGTTGCCTACGGGAGAGAGAAGAGATTTCTCCCTCTGCCAGTTCTAGAGAAGAGAAGAGGAGAGGAGAGAAGAGAAGAGAAAAGAAGAAATTAAGTGTTTTTTTCTGAAATAGAGACAGGCCGCTGAACGCTTGGGCAGATGAAAGTAGATAGGAGGAAAAGAATAGTGAGGAGAGGAGAGATGTAGTGCCTACTGCCCCACTGTGCCTGCTGGTCACAGTGGGGCAGTGGTCATTTGTAGCACAACTGGAGGCTCTGACCACTGAGAAGAAAGGACAGATGCATAGATGCAGTATAGGATTAGAGAGATACATGGAGGGAGACCATATCTTGAAGGGGAAAAAAAACAATCCTTTAAAAGGCACGGTGCAAAGGGCATCACAGTGAACTGAAACAAACAGGTTCTTCTTTGTACCTGTCTGTATGGTCATAGTTTCATATATAGTTTTGTATGTATATGCATTCTGTCAGCTATAGTAGCACTTTTTTCAAACAGAGTGAAAACTGATATGCTTTCCTACCATTGGGACAGTTGAAGGTTAAAGCAGAAGAAATCATCCCGTGTGATATGTGAGTGTGTGTGTGTGTGTGTGGGTGTGCGTACAAAACTGTCCCACGAGGGGCCCCATGCAGGTGGCTTTTAATTTTGGTCCAATTTGCATATATCCAATCAGGTAGAGTAATTGGGAGTGTGTGAGATAGCGTGGGGAGACTGCACACACACACAGACATGCAGAGGACGTTAGTCTGTCCCGGGATGCAACAAAAATTTGTTGCAGATGAGCTGATGACACTGATAATTGTGACACTGAGTGATGGCTCTAATCAGCAAAGTATCTTCCTAATCAATTGACCTTCTCCCACCTCCTCCTGTCTTCATCTCTCAGGCTTCAAAACAACTCCTTGTCCCCACATGAAAGACGTCCACGTTGGAGATGAGCACGAATAGCCTGAATCACAATTATTGACCTTGACAGACAGAGGTAGACAAAGCACAGCGATAAGAACCACATGAGGAGAAACAAATTCTCACCATGAAGTGAGATGAATGAAGTGACGCCTGTCAGCTGATTTCAACTGGGCTTTGTCTAAAATTGTCTAAAATCCAAAACTGCAGTTTTTATGAAACTTTATTTCATGGTATAAACTTGTATTTGTTCTAAATATTTTTATATAAATCTATAAATGGTTTCATGTTACATTAGCACAGCCTTTTCCCCAGCTAGTGACATGTGATTTTCACAGAACTGTTAAAATAGTGTTGTGTGTATAAGACACAATTTGAACTAATCAGTTTTCAGTGAAATAATATTTTATTTATGTTTAATTGCTCAGAAAAACACATTTTAGCATTTAAAGGACAAAATACACATACATCAATCATTACTGATTCTGTTTTTCATGTATTTTGTTTTTGATTTTCTGTAGATGAGGCATTTTCATATATCTAATAATTTTGTAATATGTATAATGTATTTGATGTAAACTTTACCTCATTTTTATGGGGTGAAACGTGAATAAAAATTAAGAATGTGGGAAAAACGGAACATGTAACAGTACCTTTGGCTTATCCTGGAAGCACCCCACAGTGTCACTGCACCCATTTGCCTTTGTAATGTGTCCTGTCATGTACCTACACAGTTTCTTCTTAGCTTGTTGTTTTTTTTATCTGCACTCTTTAAAAAAAGCTTTAGTCATAGACTAGAAATCATATAGGCAAAAAAGACACTGAATTATAATAACACTGATTTCGTGGAGGCTGTGGATCCAGAGGAACAGCAGGTTCATCCATTAATTGCTGGGATGGGAGATCAAATCCTGGCTGCTCCTGCCTCATGCAGAAGTATCACTGGGCAACACACTGAACCCCAGTGGGGAGGCCAGCACCACTGCCACCAGACCATTGTGAATGCCAGATAGATGTAGTACATTTACATCACATCACATCATTCACAGTTTAAGACAGAGATTTAAAATTATACTGGAATATTCAGCACAATTTAACTCTTTGTTTGTAATGTATAGAGTATATCTGACTCCTTTAATGTCTAAAAGATGAGACCAAATTTGCAGAAACATGTAAAGAACATCAGCAAAACCTTCAGGAATATTTACATGTATCAGAATGCTCCTTCTTTTTTTCTGTTCTGGCTCTGTGGTTCAGCTGCGGTTTCTTTCTCCAGGGTCATGATGAAAAATGCATATGGTTGGAATGACAGCTAATTTCTGGGAGAGTGACAGAGTTGGTGGATTGTAACACTCTGGAGAAGCCTAATCAAAAGGAGAAGGGCCAGCTTGAGAAGAGAGAAACACTGAGAAAACCCATAATTACCAACAGCCAAGCAAATGGGCCATCTAGGCACACAACCACTTAATTGGTAGTTAGGTTTTTCTGTGGAAAGACACAAAAGCACCAGAGATAATTTCTTAATGGGGGCCTATTAAGTCTGAGGATCTGGCATTTAGGGCTCACATGGAGTTGAACACAAATATTCACACCACACACACACTCACACACACACAAAAAATCCACACTGACAAGCGCAAATACACACACACACACACACACACACACACACAACTCTCACTGAGACCTTCTCTGACTGTCTGCTGTCCACTAACAAAGATGTCTCATCACGGAAAGCAAGCTGACCGGAAGGTACAGTGTCTGCTTCTTAAAACTGTCTTCGACGGCATTTTTTACTACTTTGAAAAGTAGCATGGATTACAACATGTGTATTTTCACTTCGTGCTATAATGCAGCTTAATCATAGCTTAAGTGTTAACCTGCTTATGCTTATTTCTTCTAACCACCTTCCTCTATTGCTCACTCTACCATAACAGTAAAGTCATGTTTCTTTCTACCACAACCTTCCCTGGAGTTTACCTAATTTGCATCTGCACTCTTTCTATCTGATCTGTTCTTCACAGGTGGAGAATGTTTTCACCATGACAAATTCTGTGACCTCAGTAAATGTAGCAGAATACATAATGAACACGTGTTACCATGTCCCCACCTATTATTAATGTGAATTGCGCCCTGAAAACACTCACTAACATCTGCACCTCCTTTAAAAATACACTGCACGTGTTGGGGACACAGTGTTTGAAGAACTACTCAGTGGCCCTGTGACTGATATATTATTATAAATGATGATATTAGACTGTTAATCTAATGTTAACGATCCTGCTGGTCTCCAGGATTGCCAACCTGCTCATCAGGAACATTATGGCACTTTACATCAATATTGAAAGTTAATCCCTGAGGTCAGTAAGAAAGACTTAAGCATAATTTACAGACTCATTATTAGAACAGCAGACATAATCGAAAGCTGTATAATTTAAGGATTGATGCAAGTGATCACCATATGAAGTAATATATCACTAAGTATATCCTATGATCCTTTTTAACAAATTGCACAACACATATCTGCCATGAATGCAGAAAATATATAAATTTTTAAAAAGCTAAAACATAGGTCACACAATAGTCAGTGGACTCTTCCTCTCTTTACACAGACTGTTTACCTGACTACAACCAATCAGCGCCCAAAGTGATTAGTGGATAACCCTTGGGCTGCACACTGACTACAAATAGAAACCACAATGCTTCTGAGACCAAAATCTTGTCCCTTAACCACAGATTCTATATCCAAATGCTGATATAGTTGTTGGTCTGTGCAGTATGAGCATGTGCACAGATATTTGGATTATTGGAAGTTAATGTATTATGTGTATTAATGCTCTTTTCTGCTGATTCTACTGACAGGTAATAAGGAGTACTGGTGCTGTAAAAGAGATTTGGTCCCAACATGGGACACACACACTATATATATATATATACACACACACACACACACACACACACACACACACACACACACACAAGCACTTCTGTTCTGCTGAACAGCTGCGCTTGGTCAGTGCAGCAGGCAGACTCTGTAAAATTACACTTGAGGATATAATCTTGACACTGCACTGTGTTATCTCAGGCCACCGTGATGTTGATTCAGCAACAGAAAGAGCAGTACACAAGACAGAGTCTGGGAGGAAATTAAGTGTGATGGGCCTCTGCTACACTTCAGTGTATGTGGAAATGTCTCACAGTACATGGAGAGAGAGAAAAAAAAATCATTGTCTAGCACATTATTTGTTTCTTCGCCGAATTTAGTTTGGCACAGAGACGCAGAGTCTAAACTGAAAGACAACATGGGACATTTTTTAGATTAGGTTTGAGAAACAACAGATTTGAGTGCAGGATAAAAAGGGATAAAGTTATTTTTTTAATGTTTGAAGACCCAAAGTGACATTTTTGTGCCTCAGAGTTCATCCTTGTCTCTCTCTCTCTATACTTTATGGGCGATCATTTCAATTACGACAAACTCTTGCACATGAGGATGCCTGATCTCATTCACAGATCATATATTTTAGGAGCTCTCTAAGCCAGCTAGCAAACTTCTCTGCTATGCACCAGCAGGGAGTAATCTCTTGCAAAAACATTTATCTTTCAGGAATCGTGCTTAATCATCTCCATGGTGTTGTGCAGCTCAGCATCTGAGGAGTTAGGTGGTTTGGATTAGGCACTCCTGCTGTGTTCAAGTCTTATCACAGCCTCCACACTATATCCTGCTACAAGTCGATGGACTTAGCCCAAGAATCCTCTCTCAGAGCAAGCCCTGAGTTCAACTCACTGCTTTTTGTCAAATGACAATATCTGTCTGCAGCTTTGAGCAGCATATCACTTGATACAACAATCTCATAAGGTCTTACTGTCATCTCCATAGCCTTTTTCCCCCTCTTTGAAGCTGTTTTATTCATTGACATGGTTATTGATACACACTTAAAGGGCAATTCATGTGGCCTGCGTGAATTTAGCAACCTGTCCTCTATCTCCAGCACCTTATCGCCTGTCCTCATCACGGTTTATATATAGGCCACGGCTCACGGGTAGAGAGAAAATGGCCGCCGCAGGAAGCAGACATGTCATGGAATCTTGCAGAGAGGTTAATGATGGGCTGGCTGTCATTCCTGAGGCAGAGATGGAGATAGGTCATACACACATGTATTTGTTGACCACACATACCCACACACTGGCACGCACACATGCACGCACGCAAAGACAGATGTCAGGGGAGTGAGTGATGCATGTTACCCTGAGTGTTTCTGACAAGCCTGAGCAGTCAGGGAAAACAAGGCCATGCTGCGTGATTACTAACTGACACATGAATACGTGCGGACAGGCTGGCTAGTAGCTTCTTGTCCGCTGATGAGTGCTCGGTGTGTGTCTGTTAGTATGTTACAAAACACCACCACCTGGCTCAGTACAGACCCCACCATTCCCCAAAGGCACTCTGTGCTATAAGCTTCCACAGCCCACGTCCCAATAATTGCCCTTTCATCGCTCTTTTAAGTGTGTATCAGAGGGAATGCATGTTTAAATATGCGCATGTGTATTGCTGTGGCCTGCTGCTGCACATGTGTTGAGGGGATAATTACCCTTTCATAAGGCCGCAGTATACTGCCCACTCAGACTCTCATCTCTCCTGACTCCTGCTCAAGTTTATTTTTTTAAATGTTTACACGTCCACTTCTATGTTTAAGTCTGCATTTATCAGTCAATCTCTCTTTGAACAATATCTCCTCATCAATCTGTGACATACCTGCTTTTCCTCCTTCATCTCTCTGTTGCTGTTAAGCTGCAGTGTGTGTGTGAGGTTGTCCACATGTCTGCAGAGCGGATGGAGCCCAGCTGTCGGAGCTGTCAATCACAATGCTGGGAGATGAGATCAGGATGTTCAGAGGACACACAGCACCTATCTGGCTCTCTGCAGATATGAGCGCTGCAAGAAAGTGTGTGTGTGTCTGTGGGAGTGTGGGAGGGGGGAACTCCATGAGGGGGCTATGAGGCTAGAGGTGTGTGTGGTAGGTGAAGGGTATTGGTGAGCATGTGCATGTTTGTGTGACTATAAATATGTGATGTTTCACCAGTAAATAAGAAGGCATTCATTCTTAACTTGCCATGCTCATGTACAATAATGAGCTACAGAGATAAAGGTGAGCGGTACATAATTCTAAATCTGCTATAAAGTATATATATTTTTTCACTTCTATCAAGAGCTATCTGCCAGTTTATAATTTACCTTTGTTGTTTGAGTGTACCTTCAGTTTAAAGTCGTTCCACTGAAAACTGTTGGCAGTTTGTTGTGTCGTAAAAGCAACAGGGAGACAGTTTCTCGAAAGACTTGTTGCTGTTTGTGTTTTTTAGATGTTAGTTTTTTTTTCAGTTCTGTGCGCACCACAAATTAATTACCATTTCCCTCCAAGTAAAAACAATTTTTGTCATTTATGTCAACTAGCTGCTAAGTAAAGGATGTGATTACTCACAGTACACATTGCTTTTCCCAGTATGTCTTAGTGTTTCTCTGTTTCTTAGTCTGTGTTATTTATTATGTCCAAGTGAGCCAAAAATGTTTTATTTCTGCATTTTCTGAAATCCATCAAATCCATAATTTGAATGAAAAACACATCCCAAATTTTAAACCTTACCATATCTAAACAGTTTGACATGTAAATACCATCAAATTACAGGTGTGAACACACAGACTCTGATATACCCCGTGGGTCTGTAGATACTTTCTTCTGTAAACTTCACTGATATTTTATTGCTGTATATCACGAAACAGAACAGGTTAAACTGTCAACAACAATGCCTGTGAAAGTTCACAAGTGAAAGTTAAAAGGAAAGACTTGAGACACACAGACGATCTTCCTGTTACAATTTAACATAATGTTCTTGAAGAGTGTGTGAGGTCTGAAAAGTTATCCCGATCGCTGAGTCACGAAGCTCAAGCACAATGCCAGCTTCACTGCTGTTTGTTCTTTAACAGTGTATTAATTAAATTAATTGATATGTCGGATAAAAGTACAATGGTCGTAAAGTTTTTGCCACAAGGCCTCACCACAAAACAGGTCCTACCAATCACATTAAAAAAGCAGGAACCACATCATATCCCTACCTTTTCAAACAATATTACAATAGTCATATTACCATAAACCAGTGCACCTGCGACTTTTGGGTGGGGCAAAAACATAACCAGTGTCTGACTGACAGTGAAGCATTTAGTCACTTTTTAATGTCCACAGTAGTTATTAGTCTGGTAATATAATGCTGAATTTATTGAAAATTCACACCTCACTTTGTAAAAGAATTGATAAAAGTGACTTGGTGATATGCCTGTGAGCTTTATGGAGCAACATTACCTCACTGAGTCTTGCTGCAGTGTTAGCAAAGTGTAGCTGTGAAGGGTTTTAGGAGTTCGCAGGAATCTTTAATGTCATATAATCGCATTGCCACTTCAGTGTCAAACATGTCAGCGATCACAATGTAAACTCTGAAATATAATACATATTGGTATTACTTTAGAAAGAGATTAACTCAAACCCAGATGTGACCTCAGCCCTTACTGCAAACCTCAATGTGTGCCTCCATTCATACAATATGCGTGTGTAATGTCAATCCGCTCTAGTCACCCTACTCTTATCCTTCATCCTCTCTGCAGTCAGATTTAAGTGTCGAACAACCACCCCCTCCACCCCTCACCACCCTCACATGCTTTCTAAGCCCAAGCACTTAGCCAACCCATGGATCAAAGACACAATATTTTATCTTTCCAAAATGCCTGGGACTTTTTTCCCCTCACCGTCTCTAGCTTGCTTAGCATTGCCAAACAGAGCCAAATTGAACCAACTTAAAAGAACGTGTGAGATCTTTTGAAGAGAAGCATGACATAAACATAGCAGAGGATGAGAGAGAAGTGGAAGGGTTTACATGCCACCCCCCAACCCCCCTTCACTTGTCCAATCCCCGCATGTGCATAACTCTGTCTCAGAGGAAGCTCTGCTGCTCTTAGATGTTGTGATTTGCATGAATTTGAAGAGGAGATGGGGTGGATTTCCAGGACACTCATGACTGAATGTGACCATAGAGGCATGCTGGAAAGGCTGGGTCTTTGATAAGGAGATGAAGGAGAGCAAGGGTAAAGAAGAAGAAATGTGATTAGGGGCCAAGGTCCGCGATTCACAGCTCAGCCATATCAGGATGAAGAAATACAGGAGATGATATTTCTCAGAAAAAGTGATATGCGGAGGTAAGAATCATTATTATGTACATCTATATTGTTGAGCAAATAGTAAGTTTGTAAGTAAGTGGATAAAAATAAGATGCCACCACTGTCTGACAGCAGAGGCGGCAATAAGCACTCAATAGATCCCCTAAAAGTTCTCAGCTCAGATAAACAGCCATACCCACTGCACAGCACAGGCACACATTGTGCCGGGTATATTTTTAACAACCTCAATGCACTGTCAATAGAATGTTTGTCCAAAATATAGAATACCTTACAGTACAATACCTAAGCTTGAGGAAAACCCTCCCATAAGAAGACACAACCATTCATATTCACACAGAAATTCATAAATGCACTGGAAAGTCTTGCTTTACAAACACTCACAGAAAAAAAATTGCCCAAAGACAAAAGAAGCCATTGGAAAAAAGAAATTCTGATTCAAACTGCAGCATTTTGATACTTAAGTGTTAGATGTTTTGAATTATTAATACTTTTCAAAAGAAGAAGATTCTTGTATTCAAGATAAAACTGCGAGTGTTGAATAGTCCTCTGGCCAATGTTGAATGGAGTCTTTGTAAGGATAAGGGAGTACATTGTATGAAGGCCATGACCATTATTTCTGCACAATTGACAAAAGCTTGTATCCCTGCCTGACTTTTTAATCAATGTTCACAGGGAAGATAATGTGACCTTGATGTGGTGTGAGTAGGGCATGTTTAAACCTAGCTGGCAGAGAGTAAAACAGAAGTGACAAATTCAGTAATAATCATACATACAGTACGCATTTTCCTTATTCGCTGTCTCTCTCAGTGTCTTAGCGCTCTCTCTAACTGTATTTGTTTTATTTATCTCTCCACTGTCACTTCGTCCAGCACTAAAACTCCTTTCGTCAGCGCCCTCTCCCTCGTCTTTCCCCTGCAGCCCCGTCCATTCACTTTCAGTCTCGCCTCCCCAGAGTGTGGTGTGTCTAACCAAGCTGTCTGTGGCTGTCTGTCAGTCACACATCAACTCTCAGCCTTGGGATGTAGGTGGGGGCCAGAGCAGGGTGGAGAAAAGAGGAAGATTACGGTTACTGTGGGATGGATGTCTGACTGGTGCAAGCACACACATATATATATTGATCTAGACATGTTTACGTGTAGTTCAAGTAGCTTTCCAATCTGTGTCTGCATAAGTTGTGAGTATTCAAACAGGACTTCAGAAGGAAACATAAAACAAAACTGACCACTTCTTTTACTAACCTGTATGTATTCACCTCTCACTGCACCATTTCATTTTATTTTTACTGATGGCTCCCTCGCAACAAGTTATTGAGTCCCTGCTCTCTGTGTCATTTCCCTCCTGCCTCTCTGTTCAAATGACAGGCTCCCCTCTTAGCCTCTGTCACCATAGCTGCCACCTTGGCAGCAAGTGATAGTGTGAAGCTGTGTGGGAGTTCTCTGTGGTGCTGAGGATGTTTCAGGCTATTTTCTTCTCCACCAGCGAGGCTTATAGATCTGGATTATGAAAGCAAATATCCTGTGAAGTGTCTCAGAAACACCTGAATGCTCTTAACTTGACCCAAATACCACAATCTGCATACTGAATGATGGACAAAATTAAGGGCCAGACAAAAGTTGGATGGAAAGTACACTGACTAGTCCTCTCTCACACATCTTTAGCATCCTTATTTTAACCCATGGTAAGGTGAAGAGGTGGATGAAAGGCAAACCTGGTATATCTATCATTACCAGGCCCCCTGCCTGCACAATCTCCTTGAAAAGGACCGCCCACAGTGACACACTCAAATTATTCATGGGAATTGCAGACCACCTAGCACCTAGCAGGAATATCGCTCATCCATCCTCAGATACATGGACACTTTAATTTGATAGTGTGAAATTGGAGTGACTCTGAAGAACCTCCCCAAAATTCTATTTCCTTTCTTCACTGTCACTGGTATGTCTCTGCAGTTCGAGAAAAGTTATAGTTTGCTTTTTTATGATATTCACGGGACTGTGATATCTCTCTTACTCTCACTCAATTTTCCCCCCCAAATTTTTTTTATTACAGTTTCACTGTGGCTAAGTTTCTCAATAAATCTACTTTCGTATATTGTCTCAGTAGTATTCCACCTCACAGAAATCCTGCAGGATTTCCTTTCTCTCTCTCTCTCTCTCTCTCTCTCTTGCTTTATATCTTTGTATGGTGCAATAATCAGAGCATAGAGCTGATGCTGTTTGATTCTTACATCCACTACTTCACTGTAATTACACAATTAAGGAAACCTCAATTAAACCATGTTTTGTTCTTTTAATAAAACAGTCAGCATCCTCAAGGAGCAGTTTCTCCAGATTTGACGCCACAGCTGGTGTATTTATATTCATGCTGTGGTACTTGGCTAAAATGTTGAGTCAGGCATACTGTATAGCAAAATACAGAATGGATACTTTACCGATACAATAACCATATTTCACGTAAGTGTACTTAGTGTATATGCAATCAAAGAAATGGTTAGCAGGTCAGTGGAGATATGGCTGTGTTTTGTGGTGTTGGAAATTTCAGACTAAGCTGCCATGGGCTATGAATCTGGCTGAGTGTTTTCTGATAGATATGCCTCTCCATTCCACAAATACTGCAGAGTGGGTTAGGCTAAGAACACATTTACTCCCAGTTGCACATACTGTCCTACTTTAGTCCAACAGGATTGTAGCTCCCAGTCTTTCTTTTGACTGATGTTCACAGAGCCACTTGAAAAAGGATATATATATATTCGAAGCAGAAATGGTGGACTACATCACATCTGACAATTTTCTGAGCTTTCATGTCTTCTCACATCTAGTGCAAAACCAGAGAACCCTGTCAAGATGGAGTGGCCCACAATCTTCATGAAAAAAAAGAGTTAACTGTGGTAATTATAAGCCTCCCTGACACTCCCTCTTGTTGTTTCCTTTCCTTTTTAGGATTGGTTGAATACAACAAAACAAAACAGTTACTTCCAATTGAGTAAGTAATAAAAGTAATAAAAAACAAATGAATTGATTTTCCCATTAGCATGTCAGTAAAACACACAAAATCAATAGATATACATACAGATTAGAAAGCCAAAGAAAATAGAGTCTCTTGTTGTTGCTTCCTCTTTGTCACATAAGGTCCATAATCCCAGGAAGTGCTTCACCATTGGCAACATGTTTTTTTACTTACTGCAATTCTGCTTTGTCCTTTCACACCGACCATGTAACTACAGGGAGTGGATACAAAATTATGCACATTTGTACAGTCTAAGGGTGTGTTCAGAATAAACATAAAGCATTTTCTGTGTTGGGTGCTAATTTTCCAAAAGCACCCATGTAAACTGTACTGCTAGATATGACAGTAAACCTTCGTCATAAGGTTAAAATTTTTTTATGGGCACGATTAACAATTCATAAGACATATCTAAAACCATAGTGTTTGCTTAAAATTTGCTCCACACAAAAATGCATTAAAATACTTAAAAGTAATCAATTGCTCATCTAACTTTTTACATATTAATTTAAGAAGCAGCAGTGTTAATCAGCTACCTGCTGGTCTCTACTGACCTGCAAATGCTTCTGTCTCTACCCACATAGATAAAATTACTTTAATTTGCTTTGCAATGAGAGAATATATACATCCAGTGCAAACTGTATACAATACTGTATACATAAGGGGTATAAGTTTGAAATGCGAAGAGAGCCTAAACATTATAAGCTGCATAAATGTAATATTTATTGAAAAGCTCAACTTATACCCTGTCTGCATTAAGTACAACCTGTGCATTTTGTATATTAGATTAGATCTGTTTTAATTTGACTCATTTCAAGTTTGTTTCTTCAATTGGCATTGCCAGGCCAAAGCCTCAGCTGAGAAAACAAAAGGCTACAAGAAACAGAGGACCTGATAAGACAGCATTGGTAAGGAATCCAAAAAAAACTTCTGCCCACAACTTCCCAGTCTCTATAGCAACAGCTGCCAAGACTCCGTGCAGATTTAAACACTTCTCTGACTTTCTAGCAGCTCGGTTCAATACTGAATTCAGATTGGGCGGACAATGAGAACGTGCTGTATTTTGTCACTACTAATTAAAGTAAAGACTGTTTTGCATCAGGAAAAAACTTCCAAGAACAGACATCACAGACCGATTAACTCAGAACTGCACTGACTTCAGGACACATTAATTACACCATCAAAATATTTATTTGTAAACAAAATGAAGTTATTTTTACATCTAAATGATAATACTTTGTACAAATCCTTATCTGTGTCTCTATGTGTTATTGTACACAACTCCTCTTTCCACTGAACAATGACACACAACAATGTAAAGGTCACTTCTGACTACTGTTACACTGTGACTTTCCAAAAGCTTAGCTTAGGTCTTTTCTTAAGTTCCAAAATGACTAGTTTCAGCATACCTTCTGCTCTCATTGTAATGCTTCTGTACCTCTACCCTCTCTTCCAAGCATCCTTTCAACTTTGTATTCAACAATGGAAAACACAGACAGCAAAAGGGAAGAAGAGAAAACGAAAATGAAAATAAAAGGAAAAGGAAAAATGTCTGAGAAGCCATTCCATTTTGAGCATTCACATTTCTCACAATGTGCATACATTGAGGAATATTCTCACTAAGTTGATTACATGCTTTGGCTGGTGCACTGAATATCATGTGGGACAGGAACCCAAGAGTGAGGTAAATTGTTGAGCTGAGAAAGGACCACTATTCAGACAAGTATGTGTAAAGGTATGAAGGTGCAAAATTCATGCAGCAAACTTAACAGAGAAAAAAAAAATTATTTCAAACAACAAGATATGGATTGAGGGATATTGTTCTATTCCTCTATTATTCTTCAGATACTTTCACATTCCGTTACAAATATAACAATGTGACATGCCATAACTGCAGAACACTCTCTGTTTCTTTCTGTTGATTATGTTGACCACAATGTTTTATTGTGAGAGAGAGAAGAAGCGAAAAGAAGCATGCACAGATGGTATCTGGAAGGCCTTGGTAGCTTGTATGTCTTTGTCAGCAAGAGGTTATCAAGAAAACTTTTGTTGTCTAGTGCCCTGAGTGTATGAAAAGGAATCAAAGAAAGGAGACACACTTTCTTGGTACCCTGGAGCAGGGACCATCCATGGCACAGCTGGGTTTACTAAGAGCCTTGAGGCAAGAGGGCACCCCTATGGTGCCTCGAGGGCAGACCACACCCTGCTGCTGCCCTGCAGGCCACAAGATGTCTGGCAAGGGCAGGGCACAGATGGAGCTGTGTATATGTGTGTGTGTGTGTGTGTGTGTGAGAATGTTTTCACAGACTTGATTCTTGAATATGTCAAGTGCAAGTGCAAGGTATTTACATGTTTCAGTAAGGGCTAGCACATTGGACTGACATGTTCACTTCTATTTCACATAGAAACATATCCACTCTGCATGCAAGCAGTTTACCACCTAGGAACATTATGTAAATGAACAATGTACTTGCTAAAGCATAATTATTGTAGATTACTTTAATTAAACATTCATGTCAGTGCCATTGATTTGAGTGCTGTCCATTGAATATCATGTACATCCATGGAAAAAGGGAAATGGGCTATGTAGCTACGTAGCTCTCCAGATGCAGGAGTGGGCAGCATTGTCTGTCAGGATAAAACTAAAAATCTATAGCTATGTTAATGGGACTGTGACGCTGTATATAGCAGTGCTTTGAACTGCATGCCTGTGATTGCATTGTTAACATGGTCACATTGACAATGTTCACCATCCTATATTAGCATGCTAGCATCTGCTAATTAGCACATATAAAGTCAGCTAAGGGTGATGGGAATGTCATTAATTTTGAAAGTATTTCAATAAGACAAACTGAAGTTTTGACTTGGTGATGGCACCAAATAAGAAGACTTTACAGTCATTCCTGAGTGGAATGAATGTACTAAATGTCATAGTAATTCATCCAATTGTTGCTGAGAGATTTCAAAGCTACCCAATTTCTATCTTATGTTACCAATTTTGTTATGATTCATACTCTGGGGTACAGTGGCCAACAAGTACAAACGCACTGCATATGCGGAAACGCACTGCAAATAAGAAAAACAAATGCAAAAAGAAAACACTGCATATCCAGCCATACAACAGAAGTGCTCCAGGACTACAAGGCCTGTGCTGAGACAGAGACAGACAACGGATGTATAAAAGTGTCTCCAGATGCACAAGGTCAAGGATATCCAGCTAATGGTTGCTGACATATTTCAGTCTGAACCAAAAAGGTGGACTGGCATTGTCATCTATAACCACGTCACAGGCATCTAAAATATGCACTTAATCTTAAAAAAACAAGCATTTTTAATTAATTTATTTTTTAAATAAATAAATAAAATTTCCATTTCCATTTTCCAGACATTAAAAATAAATTTAACTTATAAATCACATTAAATGATTGAGAATGAAATACACCAAAACATATTTACATATTAGCATCATAGTTATTCTATGTTCTGCAAGCTGAGTTGTCTCTAGGAAGAGTAGGATTACACAGTGTTTGAACAGCCCGTGTTATCTCTAGAAATAAAAAAAGTTCTGATTCAAATCTAACTGTAACTACAAGTATTGATAACATCCATCCATTTTCTATACCGCTTATCCGTCAGGGTCGCGGGGGAGTTGGAGCCTATCCCAGCTGACTACGAGTGAGAGGCGGGGTGCACCCTGGACTGGTCGCCAGTCAATCACAGGGCTGAAATGACACACTCTCACACTCACACCTAGGAGTAGCCAGTTAACCTAATGTGCATGTTTTTGGGATTGTGGGAGGAAGTCGGAGTACCCGGAGAAAACTCATGCAGGCACAGGGAGAACATGTGAACTCCACACAGAAGGGCCCAGAGCGGAATTCAAACCTGGAACCCTCTTGCTATGAGGCGACAGTGCTAACCACTGCACCACTGTGCCACCCGTATTGACAACTTGCTAAAGAATAAGCTGAAACCTGCCCCCAAAACTAATGGAGGTGTTCATTATCTAACTGCTGGTAAAGCAACCATATATGATCTGAATGAAAATGGAAGAAAGTTAAAATGAGTTTGAAAAAAAAATGGCAATTCTATACCATTCCTTTCTCAACCTTTCTCTGACAATTCTGCCTGAAAACACAGGCTCTTTGAGTGTTCAGTTCAGACTGTAAAGGGTTGAAAGGGAGATGAAAAGGCTAAAGAATGAGAGAGAGAGAAAGGAAACCAGAGAGCGAGAGAGATCCCTTTGATGTTCTCTGCTACAACACATCACCAAGTCAACTCAAAGGGTTTGTTAAAAATGCATGACATGCATACAACTGGAAAATAAGTAATGAACTTAAAGAAATAAAGATCAAGTGATTTCATACATGCCCTGACTTCAAAGAATCAACTTGACTCGAGGGGAGGAAAATAGAGAAAAATACATATCAGTGATTTCTTCTCTCTGAGATTGCAGACTAATTATCTTTCTGTTGCACACAGTGGGCTGGACAGTGCTTTAAGTGAACTGGACTGAAAGGAAGACTAGAGGTTATTTTGACTTTCAGACAAGTTAAGGCAAGCATTCAACATGTCGTTCGTCAATAGCCTTACAGTGCTCTCGGTGAACCTGCCATGCCAGCGGGAGTGAAATAGACACAATCTGACTTTGCATTACAGCGATGGAACAGTTTGAGGCAAGGAAGCAGATAATTGCTACATAATTACATGCAACAGCAGCCATTATAATATCCGTTAAAAAAAAGGAATAACACAATTATGAGAGGACGGTAATGAGGATTCAATCGACATGTTGCCAACACCAGAGAGACCTCTGTTCTCTCCGAGTTTGACTCACATATGCTGGCCCACATTCCACCATCTGGCAGTGGACACGAGCATGAAATGACCAGACACTATGCAACATAATGACTTTGACCATATTCAGTTTTTTTTTTCTTTTTGTTATCTTAATGGCACACCTTTTATTCGTTCATTCTTTAACACCAATGCAGACTTCAGGGTAAAAATGTGATGTGTACTTTTTATTCTAGCTGACTTTGAGTGAAATGTAATACACCAGGCATTTCTATCAAACTAAGCCTGATGGTGGATCAAAGCTTGTGGATAAAGGGCAGGGAAATGACAGACATGGGTAGCTTCTAATCAAATTTATGTTCCTTTGCCAGCTATTCACATGTTAGAGTATTGCCAGCAGCATGGTGATATCCAGTCATTAACCTGACTATTGCTATCAGTTTGGCTTTCTATGAAATCTGTGTTCACAAAGTCATATTATTGAATCTTTGTGCCATTTTCCCCTTCCAACACCCCCCCCCCCCCCAATTTGTCTCTTTATTCAGTCTTCACAAATGTAATCCATTGAATTTGAAATCATTTCCAGCTCAAGTCTATGAATGCAACTATAACCCCATGGTGGTGGCTAAACCTCAGGAGCATATGAATAAATCAGCAGAGAGAAAAGGGGAGAAAAAGGGGCAAATGCTGAGGGAGGAGTGGAACAAAATTGGATCCTTTTACCCCTCAGGTCTCCCCGCTCCCCAAAAATGTAATCGGCTTAACCCGTGGTGTTGTTGTGGGTTCTCTAACATGAGCCAGACTGTGCCAAGCCAGATCCCACCAAGACCAGAGAGAAGTAAAAATCAATGCCATACACCCTCTGACTAATGAGATTTCCTCCGTTGGGCTGTGTATAAAGAGGGTGTGGGCATGTGTGTGTTTGTGTGTTTGTATGTATATCCGGTGTGCGTGTATGGCATGCCCTTGTGCTTTGTGTGTGTTTGAGGGAGTGCGCATATTTGGTACGGAGGGTGGTGGTGGGCGGTAAACGTCTGACATTTCCTCACAGCTGGGGGCATCTTGGGCATGCTCGGGGGTAGAAAATAATGTGTGCATGCTAAGGGGAGAGGATGGAAGAGAGGGAGCTGTGATAGGGGTATGAGTGGGTGCAGGGAGGGAAAAAGTGAACGAGAGAAAGGGAGAAAAGCCTGGGGCTCCCGACTGTGGTGGCATTGCAGAAAGGTGTTGTTAGAGGGATAGTCCTCTCTCCTCTCCTCTCTTTGCAGGGTTTGTGTTCTGTTTAGCAAGAGTGGGATGAATTATTGAGCTGAATCTAGAGATAGCAGAGAGGAAGAAGATGCGAGGTGCTAAACAAAAATAGTGAGAATTGGCCTTGCAGGAATAAGCAATGTTGAGAAGTACAAAGGATCAAGACATGAAGACAGAGAGTGCAGGAAGTGCAAAGTCTCCATGGCCTTGTTGTAAAATATACTGCAGCCCAGATATACCGCTCCTCCACTTGGCCCTTTTAACTTCACTTTTGGAAGCACTGGCAGTGCTACACCTGAAGGAATTGGAATTACCTTTCAATTACTGCTGATAAATCTACGTAAGGCTTTGGGGAGATTCCACTTTTAAGCTGGCTAACGAGACTAATTAACTAACGAGACCTGGGGGGTTGTGAGGAGAGGTTTTGGGCTTGATTTTGGACCATCACAGATTCTCTCTTTTTTGTTTCTGAAACTCATTTTTAATATCATAATCATTTTCTATAATATTAGTTAAACAAAATCATAAAATATTGTCAAGGTAGGGTGACACATCCCCTTGTTTACTAAGGGAGGAAATTCTAATGTTATCATGAAAAACATTAATTTTATACTCTAAGTTGGTACATGCAGTATATTGAGTACCATGTGATGAGGGAATACACATAAAGCAAGCCTCAGCAGTGAGTCTAATGCAAAGCATCATGAATAACTAAAGGCAACTTGCTATTTTCAACATGGGGACTACTGAGTAGTCCTTGTAATGGTTTAGCTGTGCTAAGCGGTAAGGTTTCGCCCTTGAAGAATATGACAAGCATTAGCCTTCCTAAGACAGCCTGCAGCTGGGTAACAGCATGCGTACACACAACTGCAGGAGACACTGAAATATTTACACCCTTAACTGTACAGAGAATTCCTTGAGCATGCACTGTCTATTTCATTCTACCTCTCTCTGCTACAATAATATGCTGTAATTTGCCTCTTTATTTTCCCAGTGGTAGCACCAGTTTGTGTGCATACATGGGAGTGCATGCATATATATATGTTGAAGTACATGCATGTTTACACCCCTATATAAATGCATGTCTTTAGGGAAGATTGAGGGAGCATGTAGTGTAAATAAGGACTAGAATAATGATGATACTAAAACAGTGATTTGGACTTTGTCGGTGCAGGGGGAGCCTTGCATATTCTCCCGTCTCCTGCTGGGTGGCTGCAGCTTTCAAAGCAACACTAGAGATGACAGGAGAAAAGTGCCATGCCAATTAGGGTGCCGAGAGAGAAAGAGAAAAGAAGGTGGATGCTGTGGAGAGAGAGAGAAAAAGAGAGGGACAGGGTGAGACGAGAGGGTATAAGTGAGAAAGGAAAAATAATGGCCTTACACTGTCAGGGTGGACACAGAGCCAAACAGAGGGAGAAGAGGAGGTAAACACCAGTGGGACAAACAAGTCAGTGGGGAGAAAAGAGAGGGAGAGGTAGAGAGATGCAAGGAGCGAGAAAAATGGAAAGGGAAAAGGAGTGATGGAGGGAGGGTTAAATTGGCCTCACTCCCCTCAGGCACGGCGGCCTCACAATGGCGCCTCACTGGGGAAGAAAGTAAAGCTCCAAACAGGACCCACAGGGGACACAGGTGTGCGTGTGTGTGTGTGTGTGTGCGTGTGTGTGTGTGTGTGTGTGTGTATGCAAGAAAGAGAAAAGAAAATGACAGTCACAGATAGTAAGGCAGATAGAAAGAAAATGCCTATGTGTGAGAGAAAGCAATACTCTGTGGGGATCTGTGGGGAAGCTTGTCACCACTGGTCAAACAGACAGAGAGCTGGCTGGATTTAGGACTAAAAATTACATGGGAACTGAAGGCACGGCACCAGTGACTATTGAAACAATTGTTTCCTCTTTTTTACCCGTTTCATTGAGCTACAGAATAAGCTCACATTTATTTTGGATATTTGATTTGTATTTTACACCAAAGATTTGAACGTGTATGTAAATGAATGTGTATAAAACTGGTGGAGTTTACATTTAACCGTATCTGTCTAGTTGCACCTGGACCAATATATAAGATTCATTTGTAATATTAGGTCAGTCACTGTTGACTTTCAGTGGAATTTATACATAAGAAATAATCACATAATTATAAGCTCCTCATCTTGTAATTTTTAGAAAAGTTTAATGTTAAGTTTAGTCACTGTAATCTGGATGGTATGATATTCTGGGCCTTGCGTGAATAACCAATCAGAAGCCCCGATGATGTAATGCAATTATGTTCGCAATACCGACATGTTGACAGATGTGAAATAAAGCTGCAATTACAGTGTCAACATTGTGCTGCAGGGACTGTTCAGGCAGAAAGCTCCCTGACCTGCTGGTTGTTGTTACTGTTCATTCAGGAGAAGCTAAAGTAGTAAGTGATGTTTCATACAGGAGAAATGCATCCAAGCTATCAACAGTCATGATCAAATCTTACACTCTATGGTACAATTTCATAGCAGCTATTAATTAATAAAGCATGCAATAATGTTTGATAAAATGTTTGGAATGATAACAGAGCTACTGTATCAGGCACATAATCTGATAAGTCACAAAAATATTGTAACACCTGTTATCTTGTAATTATGAGATCTGACACTCTTAATAGTGAGATCTCTTCTTGTTATTATGAGATAGTAAGTTTTATTTGGTGAATAAGTGCCTGAGGTAATCAGTCTCCCACTCAGCTCCTCGGTCTGTGTGGACTTTGTTGGACTCTTGCCACTTGCTAATATAAGTAAAAAGAAATTAAACACTAAGAGTTTAAGTGAAAGCTTGAGAGTTTCTATGAAGAACAAAGGGGAGATCATGCCATGACATGCATTTTTCATGTGGCTAGAACAAGGCTGGATATCCCTCTATTGATAAAGAAACTGTTAGATTTTCTTACTGAAAAGACTTGCAATTAGAACTGATGATGGTAGTAGTCAAGTTTTTTTTTGTTGTTGGATTATTCTGTTGTAAAAATACATATAGCCAAAGAGTTGTGATACAATCTATCTAAACTAAATGTAGCTGAACCCCTTAACTGTTTGCCCAAATACACGGATATGTTTTCCCCATGGTGTAACCCTTCTCTTAAGAGATTAATGGTGTAATGGATCTGGGTTTTCATTTTGGTAAACACTTTATAAGTGTACACGTCAGATAGCAGCATATTAATACACCGCTATTTGTATATCATCTGACAGGACTTGGACTGCACATAGACATCCACAATGTGTACAGTTTTGTTTCTCAATTTCCCAAAATCCAATTTCCTTGTAACTCACCCTCACGCAGTTCTAGCCTTTCCTGACTGACAATGGTCTTCTGATATCAGTTTCTGTTTGGAACAAGAGCATAGGACATTAATATTTTAGCTAGCTCCATCACTACCTTCTGCTTAGTCATCTGGCCACAAAAATACTAAAAAAGAAATGAACTACCATGACTTCCACAATTGTGCAGTGATCTAATTTTAATAAGATTCACAGCAACATCCAAAATAACCAGACTCCTCTGCACTTGATATTTAAAGTCAGAGAGGCTGAAAACTACAGTGTTCATCACAACGATAATGTTTAAGCATTCCTTTGTTCCTGCCGCTGTTAATGTGTTTAACAGCTGGCACTAAATCTCTGGTGTGTGTGATAGTATTATTTATAACTGCCTCATAAGTCAAATATTTAATTTATTCATACATTACAGATTTAGTTTACACTGCAGCTTTGTCTTCAGTGTGTTTAAGTGTGTGCGAGGGGCAACATAGCTGTTCTTGTTTCCTGTGTATGTATGTGTGTGTCTGTTGTCGATGTGTCTGGGAGGAGGAGAAGCACACTACAGGGAGTGGTAAGAAAGACGATAAGTTGTCCTCCACAGGGTATCTTAAAAGGCAGTTTTCTGCAGTTTTTTCGCATCGTGTGTATCTTTGAGGAGTAACAAAGGTGTACATAGTACAGATGCACTGTACTATTGTGTGCTTTGTTTCTGCTTCTATTCAGTCTCTACACCACTGACTAAATGAATTTCCAACATGGATTACAAAGTCAAACTTTAGAAGTCTCTTGTGCTTTTTGCCACTTTGAAAATGTGAGTGATTCTTAGGCTGTCATCATGTGCCTCTTTTGAGTGTCACAATTTGAGGAACAGAGTGGCCCACAGGAACTTCATTGTTACATTTGTGCTCCATGTGTGACATATTGTTGCCTGACTCTGCTGGGGCTTTGAAAATCATCAGCAGTGCACAGAGAGTAATGGGGAACAAAACTGGCCTTATCAATGACAAATCATTAATAATCAGTGACAAATATGCACAATAATGATGACTGCATCTGGACTCATGAATACTCAGAAACAATATTTTCCTATCTCTTTTCATTTTATGATAGCACTTAAACCATTGCAGCTTATTTGACATAGATACACCAACCACAACAACATGGTAATGGCTAAATCTATGACTCCAGCACCAGCAACCCATTCACAGTGCTTGAACTAATTTCATCTGATCATAATTTTGCAATATTGCTGACATAGAAACTGTGATTTTAATTGCTCTGTACTGACATAATTCTTAAATTTGAGTGAGTTCTTTCCCCTCAAAAGTACAAGCTGCTTAATTAAGACCAGTTTGCTTAATTAAAATCAGTTTGCTTAATTGAGATCTTGAAAAGCTTTTAGGTTCAGTGGGGTAGCAAACATTAGAAGTAAGGTGGGTTGGACACAAACCAAATTAATAATTTGTGCACCAAATTTCTTGGCAGTCCACCCCACAGTTCATGAGACTTTGGCCTTTTGGTGTCACTAGAACAAATGCCAGGATATCACCAAAGTCATGAGGCTTCATTCTCTGAAAAAACAAGAATATCAGTACGTTATAATATAATAATAAGCTTCACTGAAGTGAAAAACATATTGTCTAGATATCTAGATATCCATTTAGGTTAGTATGGATCACATACTCTTTGCGAAAACTGTTCTGTTGTCATTACTGTACTGAAACTCAGTCTTTGGTGACAAATTACAGTATCTTTTCATAAATTTAACAAATTGTTTCAAAATATTTGTGATATTAGAATATTTTTACTGTAGTATGCACGACCAGCGGTTGTTTTTCCTCAGTTTATCTTTGAAGAAAATTGCACTATTTCACACCTCTTTGTCACATACATAGACAGGCCCTCTGTGCTGCTCTCAAAAACAGAATTGGTCAGGCCAGGACAGTCCTCAGTGAAATAACTGCAGTATAATTGCTCTGTTCTGTTGGATACAATAGTTGACTCCCCTCTGGATGTCTTTATTGTCACCACTAGCTGTGGACCAAAATGCTGGATCTTTGTTTATTATTCAGGCTAGCATGGTTAGCTCAAATATAAATAGAAGATTTTCTATACTTCCGACCTGCTGTTCCAGAACAACAGCTGACTTATGTTTTGCTTGATACCTGAACCTTTTCCTGCAATTTCTCAAATTGCTGTGCATCCGCCCAATATGCCGCCTCAACCTCCTCTTGTTCAATCTACAGCTAATTGGATGAAGGTCTTCTTCATTCTTGCCGCTCCGCTTTTTTGCTCTCTGGCTTGAACATACAAGGACTGATTTTAGTTCCTGCTGTGTAGTTTCTTCCATGAAATGTTTTTGCAAGTAATTTGTTTATTAGCAGGAATAGCAGGCAATGATGTTTTCAAAATTATTCTATAAAATCCTTGTATGTAATTGACTCTAGAGTGCAGTTAGTGAAGCATAGAAAGGCCTGGATATCATTTCTCGATGTTGAACCAAAACTCCAGTTCCTCCAAAGTTAGTGTGTAGTCTGTAAAACCAAAATAATACAGACATCAGTGAGGTAGATCCCTCATACTTTCTACAACTTGTCCTACTTGTATACTATATTCACATGCCATATATATGTTGAAAGGTTAGGGGTTAGGGTTATGTTAAGGGTTAGGTTGTTGGTTTGCTGAAATCATTCCTTCTGAGACCACAAGATGCCATTGGGTGATAAAAACTGAATGTGAAACTCGATTTTTGTTCATTAATAGGCAAACCTCTAAGGACACCTGGGAGTTTAGCCACAGCTAAAAGGAAGGTCCTCACCACTGATGCTTTGTTTCAGCAACAGGGTGCATCCCTCAACTACAGCTCAGCAAGAAATCACTGGCCAGAGAAGCAAACTTGGGAAGATGCGCTCCCAGTCTCATATACAGAAAGATCCAGTATTTGTAGTTGTGTGTATTTGGCCATTTAGCCTTTGATTTTCCAACAAATGTCTAATGCAAATCTTTTAAGCACAAAAATCACACTGTGATGTGATAATCTGTCCTGAGCCTGTTTGTCTGCACACTTACCACATCTTCTACAGAGCTCAACTGCTTTGAGAAATGTCAGAAGAGCTTTTTAGTTTATTCATTCAAATTCAATAACTATTTTGGCAGAGTTACTCCCAGCACAAATTCTTAATAGCAAATATTTCAAACCTCACAGCAGAGTTTAACTAAGAGACAGAATGATTGTGGACAATAAAAGAAAATCAATGAAGCTTGTCCATAACCGTCAGTACACAAAAAAACTCAAAACACTGATTCACCTCCTCTCCCTCATTCTCACACACATGCACACTGAAACACACACCTCCCATACCATCACAGTTGAGTGGTTTGGCAGAGCGACAGCAATAGCAGTGGTGTGGCGCTGTCTGCTGTTCTCTGTGCACTCACCTTTCACCTCCTGCCATTTTAGCCTCAGTGATTCCATTAATGCACCTGAATACAGATGCTGAGTTCAGTCCTCTGCTTTGTTCTCACTTGGCGCACAAGGACACCACTGCAACAAACATAACAGGCAAAGTACAACAGGCAGAAGAGGGGCAACACAACAACAATAAAAATCAGATACGAGGCCATGTGACAGCCAGACAGACATGAGGCTGGTGTTGCTTGCTGCTTTGTGACAAAACTCTTTTTCCACCTGTTTCATCTCATGTCACTCTGTTACCTTTTGTACCTTTTGTTTCTCTTCAGTGTGCATAGTTGTGTTTTTACATGCAACTGCATGTTCTGCTCACTTTCAAATGCATGTCCACTTCAGGACAGTCATGGCATTATGGCGGGGCATAAATGCAGCAGAGCATTTGTGGGGTGAGGCACTGGTGTTGGACAGGATGGGCCTTCCTCGCACTCTCTAATCCTGTTCATTCTAGGGGTGTTTGATGGGGTTGAGGTCGGGCCAGTTAGATTGTTCCACAATGGACTCATTTGGGCATGTCTCTGACCTTGTTTTGTGCAGATTTCCATCTGACATCCAAAAAAGGAAAAAAAAAAAAAAAAAAAGGGTATTTCATATTTATAATCATCACATTTCTACTTTTTTTTCAGTATTAAAAGTAATCCAGGTCATAGTTGTGTTTACAGTCTGGTAGCTAGCCAAAGGCACATGATTATTCCAGGATTCAGACCTTGGTCAGACTGAAATTTTGTCCCTATCAGATTTGTTGTGCAGTGTAAAATAATAATGAAACCCATTGTTTACTGACTTTTTTTTTTCTTTTACTATCATCACCAACAGGTCAAAATTTTCACTTAACATTTGCTAGACAGATATGCCATATCAGGAACAGGCTATATTAGCTTTGGTGATCTCCCAGTTTTTCCTCTAATGTCACCATGAGTTTATAGTTTTGTGTGAAATTCCTCAACAAAAGTTGGATGGACTGGTACACATGTTCATTTCTTCTTTAGGATGAAATGTAATTGCTCTGGTGACCCTTTAACATTTTCACCTATCGCCATCACCAAAATATTTTGTGACAGACATACACTGTATAGACAAAAGTATTGTAACACTTGACCTTTACACCAACAGAGACTTTAATGACATTGCACTCTAAATACATAGACAACTTTGCAGCTGTAACAGCTTCTACTCTACTGGGAAGGCTTTCCGTAAGAGTGTTTCTGTGAGATTTTTTTTTTCTATTCATGCAGAAGAGCATGTGTGAGGTCAGGCACTGATGTTGGACCAAAAGGCCTGACTCACAATCTCCACTCCAGTTCATCCCAAAGGTGTTGGATGGGGTTGAGGTCAGGGCTCTGAGTGGGTCAGTCAAGTTCTTCCACATCAACTCATCCAACCATGTCTTTATGGAGCTTTGCTTTGTGCACTGGGAATGGAATAGAAAAGGGCCTTCCCCAAACTGTTGAAAACATAGCATTGTCCAAAATGTCTTGATATGCTGAAGCATTAAGATTTCCCTTCGCTGGAAGGGAAGGGGCCAAACCCAACCCCTGAAAAACAGCCCCATATAGATGTGTGTTTGGTTACTTTTGTCTACTGTATATAGTGTATGAACTTACTGTGTGCCCTTCTCCTCTTTCTCCCTCTCTCCCTCTCTTAGTCTCCCATATTTTCTGTCGGCCTCTACCAGAATGAGACCATTGGTATTCCCTCTTACCTCCTCACCAACAGCAAACATAGAAGCCTCATCAAAGACTCTCTTCTTTGATCAGTTCTTCAAAGAAACGTGTCATTAAAGTCTATCAGGTTAGATATAAACTGGGGAAGGGAGAGGGGGCTGGGATTGCTGTTCACACCTCTGGGTTACTGCACAAATCCAAGCAGTATCAGGTCTCTAATTACTAATTACTAGCATGGCATGGGTTGAGGCAGGAGCTGCTGTTTGATGCAGAAGTGGCGCTTTTAGGTTAAGACACAAACAAAGTAGGTTTCACGGAGCGCTTTAACTCAAGCAACATTAGCAGCAGAAGAACGAGAGTGCAGTGGAGACCACAACAGCGTAGCACAGAAGTGTCCTAACTATTGGGAAACATGGGCACATTTAGCCTACTCTTTACTCTCTCTACTCTAGCATGAACAGGCTATTCCCTGGCATGATATCTGCAGCATGCATCAACATTACATATCATAACACACAGCATACATCAAGTGTGTGGAAGAAAAGATGATTTTGGTTAGAGAATAGTAGATGATAGAAAAGAGAAATGATCTTCATAGATAAATGCCTGGATCACTAAGTGGCGCCCTTCCTGACTTCGCTCACTTTAAAAGAGACAAATTCTCATGTAATGTATCCATAGCAGCACACTGCATTACTCCTGTTCCCCAGTGCTGAAATATGAGTGCCATGTCACCTAAGGCTGCCAAGCTAACCGTTTGCTTAATATAGGAGGGAGCGACACAGAAATGGAGAGAAAGAGAGAGAAAGGAAGCACTAAACGGCCTCATGGAAAGAGAGAGAAAGAGCGATCGAGGCTCCCGAGGAATAGTGCCATCTGCATGTGAATGAGTCTCACCCAGGGAGATCTCTTTTGGAGGAATTAATGATCTCAGGAAAGCAGAACAGAGCATGTGCGCTCCATGGAAAAAAGAGCGAGCCTCCCGTCAACCAGTTCTCTCTCTCCTCCGCTCTTTGTACTCAGCCAGATATTAAACGACACTGGGCCTCCTCTGGCAATCCTATGCATATCTGCTTGTTTAAATATCATTATTTTAGTGAAACCGGGAGGCATTTGGTGAAAGGGGCATAATCAGAGTACAAGAAAGGGGGATTGTATTAAAATGGGGGAGTGAGTTTGAGACAGGGATCAGGTTTTTTTTTTTTTAATAAATGAATAAAAAGAAAGAGCGAGGCTGGTTTCAATAGCACTGACATCTGGCTGAGGGCTCTGTACCTGTGTGGTGAGCTGTGAGAGTTAAAAGAGCAGGAACAGGCTAATAAAGGATAATCAGCCCTCCTTTGTGAAGACCGCTATTTTTCACTCCGTCCCTCATTATTTCCTTTGTAGACATGTCAATGTATGGCAAGGCAAAGCTATGTCAGAATAGTGCCTCCATGGTTTTCTCAGAAGAGAGCCTTGCACCTTTCTCAGTTGGAAGCTCAAGGAAGCTTTAGTATTGAAAATGCTATTTCTGCAAATGTGAAAGAAGTTTGGCTTTTGTGCATTTTCACTTGGAAAATTAGGTTGAAGAACAAAACTTTAAAAAGTTTTTTTTTTTTTTTTTACCTCCCCAGTCAACATGTGATTTCTAATAGACAGGACAGAACAACACAATGTTCATTAATCTATCAGCAACTATGATGCATTAGAGACAGGTTTATCCCAGGTGAAAATTCCACATACACACAGTATAAGTGTATAATATATAGTGTATTTAAGTGTAGTCAAATCTAATAATATGCTGTAGAATTACACACAGGTGAGTTGTTAATAGATAGATTTAAACACTCAAGTTGCCTTTGTTATTATATACAACACCATGCTCTTGTGTCCAAACAATGGGCTACCATAACTTGACCAACACATTACTGAGGGTGCGTATGCTCTTTCAGTACAGCTACCATTCACTTAAGTCTTTGGTTTCTTGTAAATCCCTTTATTACAGTAGTAGTTTTGGAGGGAATTGCTCCAAGTCTTGGCTAGTCGGTTGAGGCAGACTGCCTGACAGTAGCTCTTACAGTTTAGCGCTCACATTTGGCTGTTTACAAAGTCTAATAAGCATGTCCCTGAGGCAGGCCATGCAGCTGCAGAGGAGGAGATTGCATTTTAGCTCCATTGTGAGGCTTGTGGTCCCCTCATCAGATCTGACAGGCAGTATGACAAGTCCTATCTGCCAGCTAGCTGATAAGTGCAGCTCGAGCTGCGCTTAGGTCTGCCTCAATCCAATCATACGACAGTCCCAGAGAATGGCGTTCACTCACTGCAGCCAGGCAGGGCTATCCTGGCTCAGTCGCTAATACTGTAACACTATAAGCCACTGGTGGAAAGCTAGACGTGCAGAATTATAGTGTATTGCCTTAGATATGCTGCATCGGCTTTTGTCGTGTTGAAGTTGATTTCTACTTAATGTCTGCAATGTAGTACAAAGAGCACTTTAGGAGGACTTAATCTTGCATATTTTATGTGGTTTCATATATATATATGAAACCACATAAAATATGCAAGATTAAGACTCAAGCATACAATGAGCAGCTTTATTAGTTTAATAAAGTTTATTTGGTATCAGTGATAGTTCTTTGGAGAAAATATTTAACCTTCATTAGTGAAGTTTCTGAAAAACATCCCCTTTTTAAAAGGCAACAGAACATGTCTCTGAATGTCCTGATGTCATGCAACTACCTTAACTGACCTGCAGTTATCAAACTGCCTCTGATCCAATAGGAACTTCAAAGCGACTACAGTTTTCATGCACTTGTAGAGAGTTAATCCGAGCCATCACTCTGATTCCTTCATGTTAGACAGATGCTTACACAAATCCAGTTGTAGCCTGCATACAAATTTTTTTCTCTTTCAGTTCTGTGAAAAAGCATGGTCATGAAAAATGGGAGATGCTGTGAGAATTTCAAGATTTTAGTTACATTTTAGAGTTACATTGTTATGGATTAATATTGTCTCCGTTTAAAACACACTTCAGGTTGTGCTCTGTCAGTGTGTGTCTCTGTGTTTCCAATACAGTGTAATTTTGGCCCAGTAATCCACAGTCAGTCGTGTTGACAGTAAGTCTTCATAGAAAGCCAAGCCAAGTCCAATTAACAAGGCCTGTTACCATCTTCTGATGAAAGGAGCCACATTCTGGGCTTTCATTTGGGACTATAACAGCAGAGATGTAATATGCACTAACAAATGGTGTTTTCGACTTCCTCTTGTTTTGTAGAGAGAAGGGAGGTGAGAGAAAAGAGAAGTAGCAAAATCCACTGTAGCGTTAGCACTCACATTTCCCTCATTCTTTCTGAATTTTCTCCCAACTCATTGCACTTACAGGTGTCGGACTAATACTGGGGAGCTTTTTGGGAGCAAAATTTGGGTGGAAACGTGGAGTCTGTATTTTAACAATGAGTTAACTTTATCAAACACACACTGTTTACTTGCACAAAACAGCCCAGTTTAAGGTCTTCATCAACACTTTTGAGAGCTTTCACCTGTATTTCATGAGTGGATGCTTTTTGCTCAATAGTCATGTATCATGTAGGAGATGCATCTGGGGCCAGCTATCACAGTTATGATTTCATCCATAGCACTTCAACAACTTCTTAATGTCCCTGTTAGTTTATAAATTAGGCGTGATGATACATTGACAGCTGAGCAAACTCCATCTGTTGCTGATGACTAACTCAGTCAAAGCTCCTGAAAAAGGAAGAAAGTGGACTTACAACTTTAGGTTATTTGCATAACCCCGGTTCTCTGATTAATATGAGTGAGATGTCTCACTATGGGATGCACGCCTCGCTGCAGACCTCAGAAGCATCAATCTCATTACGCCAATCCTGATTGGCTGGTGAAACGTGTCCGTCCGCCCCAGGTAGTACCATCTACCTTAAATAGTTCATGCGGACGGCAACACGTTATTCAAGATAAGCACCTCTTCTCACTCGCCCAAGCAAGAAGGGTTGTCTGGTGAGACATCTCACTCATATTAATCAGAGAACCGGGGTTATGCAAATAACCTAAAGTTCTCTTTCATAATATTTCGCTCGATGTCTCACTATGGGATATGGTTGCTCCCGTATTGCCAGACAAGCTTATCAAGTGTCCACCAACCCACAGGGAAAAATACTCTGTTCCAATCAGGACAACAAAACCGCTCGTGCCACGCACGGAGCAGAGACGTCCAACATATAGAAACGGACAAAAGTGAGAGGCGAGGACCAACTCGCCGCAGCACAGATGTCCTGAACAGAAACTCCCCTGAATAAGGCCCAGGATGCGGCCATGCCACGAGTCGAGTGCGCTCGCAGGCCCACAGGTGACTGCAAACCCTGACTCGTATAAGCCAAAGCAATCGCCTCCACCACCCAGTGGGACAGACGCTGCTTTGTGACAGGTTTCCCCTTATGAGGGTTAGCCCAGGAGACGAACAGCTGTTCGCTCCTCCTGACACCCCTCGTCCTCTCCATGTATGTGCGCACTGCACGGACTGGACATAACGCATGCGACCGCTGCTCACCTGGTGGGGTAGCAAAAGCCACAAGGTCAATAGGAGAGCATGAGCCCACCACCTTAGGCACAAAAGCCGGGTTGGGCTTCAAAATCATCCTCACATCCCCAGGAAAGAGCTGGGTGCAAGAGGGATGCACCGAAAGCGCATGTATGTCACTAACCCGTTTAGCCGAAGCCAGAGCCAGCAATAACACTGTCTTGAGAGACACGTGTTTCAAGTCTGCCCCCTCCAGTGGCTCAAAGGGGGGGCCCTTAAGCCCCTCCAAAACCACAGCCAGATCCCATGGTGGTACCAGCGGTCTGGACACGGGGAGAAGCCTGCGCGCTCCCTTCATAAAACGGCAAACCAGCGGATGCTAGCTCGCTGTTTTCTTCCCAAACCCCACATGACAAGCGGCGATAGCCGCCAAGTACACTTTAACTGTGGAGAATGCTTTCCGTTTGTCAATCAGGTCCTGCAAGAATGACAAAATCACTCCTACCGGACACTGAAAAGGAATGTGGCCGTTTTTATGACACCACCCCTCAAACACTCTCCACTTACAGTCATACAGAGACCTAGTGGAGGAGGCTCGAGCACTTTGTATGGTGGAAATCACCCGCTGTGGAAGACCCACAGCTGACAGATTTAGCCACTCAGGGGCCAAGCCCACAGTGCCAGGCGTTCCGGGTGCGGGTGGAAAACAGTCCCTCCCCCCTGCGATAGCAGGTCCCTGCGCAGCGGGAGCTGCCAGGGCTGAGCGCACATCAACTGATATATCTCCGCTAGCCAGTGCATCGCAGGCCAATGCGGAGCTATCAAAATCAGCGCGTGGCCGTGCTCTCTCACTCTGGACAGAGTGGGTGGTATCAGGGCCAGGGGGGGGAATGCGTACAGACGCTCGTGCGGCCAGACGTGCGCTAGTGCGTCTACCCCGAGAGGAGCATCCGCGCTGCGCAGAGAGTAAAACAGCGCGCACTGCGCGTTGTCTCTCGACGCGAACAGATCCACCACGGCCCGACCGAAACGAGCCCATATCTGTTCCACAATATCCGGGTGTAGAGTCCACTCCCCGTATACTGGCGCGCCCCTGGACAACAGGTCCGCTCCCGTGTTCAGGACTCCCGGGACGTGCGTCGCTCTCAGCGAGAGGAGACGACCGCAGCTCCACAGGATCAGTCTGCGTGCCAGCATGTGTAACTGACGGGAGCGTAATCCCCCCTGACGGTTGATATACGCCACCGTCGTCGTATTGTCCGTTCTCACCAGGACATGATGACCCATAAGAGACGGAAGAAAATGTTTCAGGGAGAGGAACACCGCTGAAAGTTCCAGAAAATTTATGTGAGAGCGACGGAGGCTCACACTCCAGCGGCCCCTCACAGACCGACCCTCGTGAATGCCGCCCCAACCCGTCAGGCTGGCGTCCGTAGTGACCACCTTCCTGGACAGGACGGAACCCATAGGCACGCCGCGGGTCAGAAAGGACGGAGCTCGCCAGTGGCGCAGCGTCCTGGCGCACTCCGGTGTGATCAGCACTCTCCGTGCGCCATGACGCACGGGATCTAGCCCGCATGAGGCCACCCAAAGCTGGAATTCCCTCATGTGGAGCCGACCCAGATGGACTACGTGAATGGCAGACGCCATCAGCCCGAGTAACCGAAGACATAATCTGAACTGAACAGATTTGCCTGGATGAAAGAGCGCTAGACATGCCCTGAAAACTTTCACTCGGTCCGCCGAGAGGCGCGCTGTGAAAGTCACCGAGTCCAGAGATAAACCCAGAAAGATTATGCTCTGTGTCGGAGACAACATGCTCTTTTCCGAGTTTATAACAAAACCCAGATCGGACAGGTGTCGTATGAGAATACGCGTGTGCGTCCTGGCCTCCTGCTCCGACTGAGCTAGCAGCAGCCAGTCGTCCAGGTATGTGGCCAAGCGGATGCCCTGCCGTCTCAGCGGGGCTATCGCCGCTTCCGTGCACCGCACAAACACCCTGGGACTCAAAGACAGACCGAAAGGGAGCACGCGGTACTCGTAACAGATCCCCTGGAAAGCAAACCTCAGATACTTTCTGTGGGGAGGATAAATCGGGATGTGGAAATACGCGTCTTTCAGATCGACAGAAGTGAACCAATCGCTCTGACGCACAAGACGCAACAGGGATGCGTGCGTTAGCATCCTGAACTTGTATTTCCTGAGATGTCTGTTCAGAGCACGTAGATCCAGGATAGGGCGAATACCGCTCCCCCCCCGTTTGGGGACCAGAAAATACCTGGAGTAAAAACCGCTCTGACACTGTGCGGGAGGTACGACACAAATTGCTCCTTTGTTCAACAGTGAGACGATTTCCTCCTGTAAAACGCGAGCTGACTCTCCCTGAGCCTGGGAGTGTATTATACCGGCGAAGCGCGGGGGAACAGCGGCAAACTGCAGCCTGTATCCCCTCGAGATCGTCTTTAACACCCAGGGTGGGGCTGCGAACGCGGCCCATCTCTCCCATTTGGAGGAGAGAGTGGATGCATATCGCAGCTTCTCCAGCATAAGAGGCTCCAGCCGCGGTGCGGTGGTGCCCTCTGCTGGAGGAACAGTGACATGGCTCCCGGGTGTCGCTGAACATTTCTGCCCGGGAGGACAGCGCAGCGGCGGGGCCGACACTTCCCCCGCCCCGGGGAAAACCGTGGCTTCTCGCCGAGGCGGGACAGCGGGTGCCACCACCGCGCTGTTCATTTTGGGTTCGACATTTTGTTTTTGTTTTTTTATTAGCTGCGCCCTCGGCACTCGGCCTGGATGCGGCAGCGGGACACATTTTATTTTCTCTGGGAAAAGATGTGTGATTGTGCGTGCTTGTGGACATGAGGGAACTGAACTTTCTGCCGTCAAATGTCCGTGTCTCCCGGATAACTCTGGCACGGTCCGTGGCAGCCGGGAGATGGGGGCGTGGTGGGCCCGGAGCACGCTGAAAAGCCGAACTGGCGGAGCTAGTGAACGAGGAACAGCTAGCTGCATCACCGGTGGAGAGAGAGGTGTATCAGGCCGCTCTCTTCTTTTTCCTGACCTGGTCGAGGGCAGCTCGCGCGGGCTGAGCCGGCGGAGCTGTGACCGGGGTTGCGGATTTCCTGGGCCAGCTGGTCCGACCGGGCGGGAGGGTCGGGGCGAGCTGAGGTTTCGGCTGCTTAGGGATTTTAAACTGCGAAACCTGGGAAGCAGCCTGCGCTAGACTTTTACGCTGCGCAGGTGGCGAGGGAGCTGGGGGTTTACGTGGGAGACAAAGCCGGAGAGCTTCATCCTCTTTCTTCTTGGCTTCACACCGCCGTTGCATGGAGTGCAACGCGGAACCAAAAATCCCCTCCGGGACAACGGGCATATCCAGGATGTCATCCTTCTCCCGGTCTGACAGGTTGGTGAGGTTGAGCCACCGTGCACGTTCCTGCAGAACCATAGTCCCCAGCGCCTTTCCCGTGGCCCGGACCGCGCAGCGTTGGACGCGGAGACACAAGTCAGTGATGACCGGGATCTCCTCCCACGCAGCTGGGTCCTGAGTTTGCCCAAAATCCTCGCATAACTCAGCCTGATAAGCCGTGAGCAGGGAGAGGACATTGAGCGCTCTGGTTGAAACCGCTACCGCCTTGTACGCCTTTTCAGTCAGGGCTGACTGAAAACGGTCGGACTTGGACGGCAGGCTGGGACTCCTGGAGGACAACGCCGACAGCTGAGGGTGAAGGTGCGCTGCGACGAGTGGCTCCATCGGAGGCATGCGGAGCAGACCCAGGCTCTCCATCGCCTCACAGTCGAGGGACGAGGCCCCGGGAATCGGGCTCCTACTGCTGTAAGGGCGGTCTCTCCATGAGCACGCGACCTCATCCAGCAGTTCTGGGAAGACGGGGACAAGTTGCTTTGTCGCGCTCTTGGCCAAGGGCAATTTCTTCCCTTCGTAGCGGGATCTGGAGGTCTCAGCTACGACAGCAGGCCAGGGGATGGACAGCCGGGCAGCAGCGCGTTTGCACACGTCGAGCATGTCCGAGCTGGGGAGGGGAGAAGCTGGTGTGCTGCTCTCATCTCTATCCCGAGAGGCGACGGAAGTCGCGGGCTTTGCAGCCCGAACCGGAGTCATGAAGATGTCGTCCTCGTCTTCATCCTCTGATATGAGGGGCACTGAGGCGCCATCTTCATCGTCCCCATAGTCCAACAACAGGACGTCATCCTCCTGCGGGGGGTCCGCTAGGTCGAGCCGGGAGCCCCAGCTGACGCTATCCTCAGATGCCGCCGCCGCGACCTCCCTCTCCTTTCCGCCCTCGACGGCGGCGCCGTCGGAAGGGAGATAGGGGTCATGTCCAGACAAGCTAGCCTGGCGGGCTAGCCGTCTGCGGAGACTCTTAGTCGTGAACACCGCACAGTGTTGACACGAGCCGGGGACGTCGATAGCCAGCCGGGCATGTTCCAGCCCTAGGCAGCTCGAGCAGACCTGGTGTGGGTCCCTGCTCGATATCTTATTCCCACAGAGACAGGGACGGGCCTCAGAGTCTCCGTGTCCTCTGGTGTGAGGGGTTCTAGCCTCCATTCCTCACGAGCTGGTGTGCAGGCAGGGAGTAGAGGTGGGTAGCTGGTGTGCTACTCTGAAGAAAAACCGAGGGAATAGCTGGTGTGCTAGCGCTCGGAAACTTGAACAGCCGTGGTGGGGCGTCCAGGACAGTGCTAACCAGACCGTGGTGGGGCGAGGAAAGCACAGAAGAGCGATCTGGTGTGACCGCCGAAGCAAATAAAATGTCCAAAGCTAGGTAGCGCCCGGCGACAGAGGCTAAATAAGATCCGTCTGTGGACAGTTAAGCTAGCTAGCCCAGGACACGAGATATGCTCCGAGTGAGAAGAGGTGTTTGAATAACGTGTTGCCGTCCGCATGAACTATTTAAGGTAGATGGTACTACCTGGGGCGGACGGACACGTTTCACCAGCCAATCAGGATTGGCGTAATGAGATTGATGCTTCTGAGGTCTGCAGCGAGGCGTGCATCCCATAGTGAGACATCGAGCGAAATATTATGAAAGAGAACTGGGATTGTTTTGTCAAACTACTGTGTCCACTGTCAAGAATGATCAGATAAAGTTTGCTCAGAATTTAAATTGCATCATGTACTGATGACTGTAGCCCACACCATGGTGTAGACATACACATGTGCAGCGTAAGCCAAAGCAGTGCTCTTTAAAATATAAAATAAAAGTAGTCTCTATTGGAAAAAAAAAGGATTTCTGGAAAAACACAATGTAAGTTTTTTTTGGGGTAGGGAAAGCTTATGGTCAGTTGGAAAATAACAGTGTAGGCAGTGTGTTTGTGTTCTGTGTGGTTTGCTGCCAATCATTTATTTTTCTCCTCAGAGTTTAGCAGTTTAACACCAAGCCTGTAAAAAAAACCCCAGCAGCTGTCAATCTGGCTGCTATCCTGGCCCTGTTAGAACCCAGATAGTGAGAGATGAGGATTGCAGCCTCTGATACATAACATACCCCGTATACGGACAAGCAGACAGTGTGCCATACATTGCAGTAAGAATAGCAGCACTCTAATAAGTAGCTTGCTGCATAGCATGTGCATCACTGTGAAGGCAGACTGACAAACAAGAAAAGCAGTCAATTGGTCAAAGGGTTAAGTGTGGATAAATGGAGAAGGCCAAAGAGAGATTAGTTAGCATTCATGTCAGGAAGGTTGAAACACCGGAGACATAGAGGGAAATACTCTTGGCTTTTGGTGGGAATTAGCTACAGGCTTTCCAATAAAGAGTGGAGCCTATGGAGTCCTTCCAGGTCAAAATGACATGCAGATCAATCAACAGCATACAGACCATGCTCCCCCTAGTTAGTCCATCGGTGGAGAGGAAAAACAATGTAAGTCGAGCCAGGAAATAAAACCTCTGTATCTAGGTACCCGCATTATCCAGTTAAAAAAAGATTAAAATTTTTTTTTTCATTTGTAAACCCAGCATGTTGCTGAAATGTTATACATCTTTCATCTTAATCAAAAGAAAGATGATTTGTGCATTATTATATGTTAATTTAAGTCAATATAATTTATAAAACAAGTCATAGCATTACTGTCAGGCTGAAACACTGTAGGAAAAACAAGCAAGTTTATTTACTTATTTACCTCCTACGTGCTCGGTACATGTAGCCAAATTTACACAGGCTGCATGTACAGAGTAACCAGTACATCGTATTTATATAGATGTAGTAAGTATTATTTTTTTAAGTATTAATTCTAATATTTTACAATTCACACCGAGATTACAAGTCAGTACAAAAGAAAAAAAAATAGGGCTTCAGCTTTACTTGATGATCTAAAAAAGAGCAGAAAAGACAAGTTGTATCAACAAAACAGGGTATGGCAGACTAGCAAGCTTGAATTTGAACTTGCCAGCCACATCATGAAACTATCAGACCAGTTTCATGATCTAATTCCCTGAACACTGGACCAAGTAAAACAGAGCAGGTTACTACTTTTATATTTTTTTATACGACATAATTACAACCCTAAGTTACTTTTCCTTACAAAATAAATACTTCAATGGGTTTTCACCAAGGTTGCAGTTGGTTTGAGCTCAGAAAGCACCACCAACAGCTCCCTGGGGCTATGTGATTGACAAGAGCCACTGCCTTCAACGGACATGGAGACTCAGTTCACCCCATCTCCATGATGTATCATTAAACAACTGTTCTAAAACCATAAATTGATAACTTATTTTAATTTCCATAGTTACACAACAATCTGAGGTATATTAATCTTATTTGAAGCAAATGCATTTTTATTTTGCTGTAAAGTCATCAAAGTACCGTTTTCTCATGTTACCCCATTCTCCCCTACAAACTAGACTGCTGAAGCCAGCATTGCAGCGCTGAGGACTCCCTGTGAATTCCCTTTAATCTTCGCCCTGGCCAGGGTAACAGTGGTGTCTATTATTGAAAGGCAGGGTGGACACTATTCTCACAGGGGTCAGACTTCCTGGGGATTTCCTGCTTTTATACCCTGATCATGGCTGGGCTGCAGAAACCTCACAATTATTATCTTTTTTACTTTTAAGTGGACTTATTTCAAGAGTGTTTGCAAATTTTAGTTCCTTCTAGAAGGGGATAAAATCCTCTTTTCATTTCAAAATGCTAATTCAAATGTCCTCTTCTTTGAAAAGACAAACTCCTCTATACAGTATAAATATATTAATATACCCTATGAGGACTATGGAGCATATCTTAAGTTAAATGGATGTAGAGCTGGGTATGGTTTAAATATTTTCTAATAACACTACCGATACCAATACCCTTAAAGTGATACTGGTATCAATACAGCACTTCTTTTGATATCTTGGCACACTCAGCTGCCAACTCTCTCAAGTACACAGTGTTCAACTTCACTACACTACAGTCTTTATGGGTTGTAGCTTCTGTGATTTTGGGCCAATCGTCACATTAAATCAAAGAACACTTGCAATACTTGGCTGCAAGAAATAAACATACGAATTGTCTTTTTTGTTGTGTAGATCTTTGTTTTCTGATTCTTCGAGATCTGGGTACAAAAAAGATCAGATGTAGGTGTTGTTTGACTGAAGAAGTTGAAATAGTACTTGATGACAAATTATTTTAGTGATCACATGAAAGGCGTTGAGTACCAGTACACAGCTCTAATAGGATGTATTAAAATATTCCTTTAAATCCACTTTATATTACTGCCACTCAACAGTGTGTGTGGTCTTTTCTCATACGTCATTGGTATAATGTTATAAGGTCGAAATCAGAATTTTCTTTTAGATCCTATTACACTTTGGTCTGTCAACTCAGTTTGTGTATCCCGTCCACAGGTTGTCCAAATAAAAGGGAAAAGATTTAGTTTTCACTTGGCTGTTGTATGTGGTAAAGCTCCAATCAAAGATGGACACTGTCAGAAGAATATCACTTTATTGGGACCACTGCAGTGGCATTCATTGAAAATTTAAAACATCACCTTGCAGCACTGTCAGATGACTGCATGTGTAAGCCAAAGTTGTTGTGGTTTGATTTTACTGACTGCAGCTTTTGTATCTTTGATTGCAATACTGAATGTTTTGCTGGTCTAATTGTTGCTGCATCTTTAAGTTAATACTAGAAATTAGAAAAAAAATCATTCTTTGGGGCAAAGTGCAGTGACACCACTGACACTCATCATTGTTAAGAATGACCTTTTCCATTACTAATCCTATTAAATGTCCTTCTACCCATATTAGCTATCTGCTCTGGTCTCCCAGTGACTAAACACTGGCAGAACAGCACAGAACTAATCATAGGTGTCAACTGGGTATGGCAAGGTATTGCAGATCTTCATTCCACCATGATTTTCAACAGTCTGTTATGGAAGTATTTTTTCTAGCTGCTTTAAATAAACATGCAACAGCTTGTACAAATGATGTTGGTTACTTTAGGTGTTTTTTTCTAGTAACAAACTCCAACACTACATTGTTGAAGTGTAAATTCAGACTATCTTGTTAAAACGACAATGAATTCACCTTTCGTGCCAAATTTTGTTTTTCTGTGTTTAAAACTTCTTTTTGTGACCTACTAGAAATTAGAAAGGAAGCAAATACATTTCTTTATTTTCTGTGAAGTATAGGAAAATGACCAATAATTGGACCTCCACTCTGTTAGTGTTGCTGAAATTTGAGGCAAGATGGAAATGATGAACACCTATGAACACCCTTCAAAAAGGTGTTTTCACTTCTCTCATTGCATTTCATGTGAGCATTAAGTGTTATGAGTGAGTATTTAAGTGACATCATGTCATATGGCTATATACATTGGCTTTTGCTGAAATAGTACCCCTAGATCTAACACCTATTGGGATGGGGACCTATGGGTGGATTTTGCTCTGCTGGTATATTTGATAGTGAAATGTGACATATACCTGTATGCTTAGAAACAAAGGGAGTGGAAAGATTGGGTCTCCACTGAGAGAATTCACAATGACACTGTATTTGGTATTTGAAGACAGTTCTTATTTGTCACTGCTCACCTTATTACCTTCTTTCAGTTCGTCCTTCAAGTCCATGCAGTGATTAAGTAAAAGCAATCAGATCCTCCTCAGTGCTGAGACATGTCAGCCAGATCAATAAAAATGATAAACTCTTAACAAACGCCACTCTTCATCCCTTCTAATTCCACCACTCCTGCCAGTGTGAAAGCCTCTGTGCACAGTAATGCCATTTAATATTTATTTACACCCTATGAAAATCAATAAATAGATTTTAAATAGAGCTGGAAGACGCCCTTTCGCCCTTTATTGCTCTTTTTAATGAAGGCTTTACTCCCTTGGGAGATGGGAGGAGAATTTTTAAGTGAAATTAAATGCACTTCCAGCATTTCGGGGTGGAAAGTAAGTGGACTGAATTGGTGTCTGTGTGTGTATGTTTGTGCATGTGAGTGAGCAAGCACTTGCATGCAGCTTTGGCTGATGCTGTTTGCGGCTTCACAGAGAAGGAGAGAAAGTCTGAATCAGGGATTTGAGTAATCAGTGTCACATTGTCAGGGAGGCTGCATTTGACTAATGAGAGGTGCTGACAGCCTGGCTACATACTCCCCTGACTCTGCTGAGTGGGACAGATCTGTTTCAGGGCCTTTGTCAGGTTCATTCTCCCTCTGTTCCTCTCTCTCAGTCTCTCTCTGCTTCTTTCTTTTTTCTCTCTCTGAGTGTCAGGGGGAGCAATGGCCAATGGTCAGCCCTAAGGACACCTCCTGGCATTCCACATGGTGACAAATTGACCACAGGGGACAAGCAGCCTCAAAATTGCCTCGGAGATGAAGAGGTTTTGAATGTTCCATACTCCCCCTAGGACCGGAAACTGCAGATCTTGTTGGAATAGAGGCAACAGGAAAGAGAGGAGGAATGTCACAATGTCAGGAAATAAGCAAAAATCGGAAGGGAAAGGCAGGCAGAGCCAATATCAAGCTGACTCTGTCTGGGACTGATAGAAAAGGAAACGAACTGTATTGAACAACTAGATGACATAGTCACTCATTCAGCATGTTGTGAATCAAAGGCCAGAGGATGAATCTTTCCATGACATTGTGTGTAGCTCAGCTAAAATGCAGTAGAGATTACCTCTATGGGGTGTGGATTATCTTTTAAAATCAGAAAACCACCAACTGGGTGCAACTTAAGCATTTCCTAAACACAGATTCTCAATGGAAAATTTATTGAATCTGACCTTGGCAGCAAAACATCTTTGAAGACAAATAGATTTCACCTCCTAAGCAACATTTTCTCTCCTGCCATCCTAGAGAGCTTCTGAGTTTCAAATCAGTGAGTGTATGATAACAGAAAGATTGATCAGTGTCTACAAAGAGATAAACCATTAGAGGGTAAAGTCAGATCAATACTGCAGGTATTAACTGATCACTCTTGTTTACAGTCAAGTGTAACCCATCTAGGTGTTGTTGAAGCACATGGGATCAATAGAAATAAAGTTAGAGCAGCTTAAACATTCCTGGATTCCCCACCTCAAGATGTCTGTCATGGAGGACATTTGTTGGTGTATCATATAGACCATTTTTGGAGGCGTATTACTGGTCTGTCTTCGTTGTGAAATTGCAGTTAACATCCACAGTATTTATCAAGCCTGCTCCCAGCGCACATTTGTTTGAGCATATCCTCCTATGGAAATTCTAACTTAAAAACAAAGCTTTGACACCAATCAAAACAACAAAATCAAAGGTATTAATACAAAGGTACTCTGTCATGTGGTGTGTACTCACATTATGGGAGCTTTCTCACTCCAGTTGTTCTAGCTGGCTGTCTCCAGTCAGGCCTACCTTTGAGCTAATCAGGCCGTCTCAGTTCCTTAGATTTCCCCCCTGGGACAGCACAGCCACCAGCACACTTAATTGGTTCATTTGTTCCGTCATGTTTTGCTGAGCAGAGACAGAACGAGAGGAAATGCTGCAGTGGAACCATTGTCTCCACACGTCTCCAAGGATAAGAGAAAGTGACACATGAATGCTCTCTCAGATAGATAAATAGAAGAATGGAAGTTAGATAAAGTGTCTATTGAAAGGATGAAGGCAATTCATTTCTAGCTGTAGAGTGAAGGTCCTGTTTGATTTAATGTACGTCCATCGACTGAGATAGGTTTAACATGGAGAACTGAACAGTAGGATAGATATATTCAGTATACCAGTTAATACACCTGAAAATGCACCAGGCAGACATACTGTACACAACCAGGTATTTGTATCCCAGGTGGTTACAAGTAACTTTGAAGATGGTATAGAGGGTATAAATATTATCTAAACTCAACTGAAATAAAAAAGATTGCTTTGATCACTGAATTGTTTTGATCAATAACTATATTTGCTCACTGAATCTGCTGTAATACCTGAAAAGTGTGTGTTGTGATTTGAACAGTTAACAAACAAACAGAAAAGTCAAAACATTTAGCTGAACGGAATAAATAATTGGATTGCATGTATGTAGCTAAATGTATGAATAAAAACTCAAAATAGTTAACTGTAATGGATAAATGATTGAAATAGTTAAAACTGATGGATAAATGGTTGAAAAGTCCACATACTCCAAGTGGTAATAGTAAAAATGCAAAATGGACCAAACTGAACTAAACACTGATAGATAATGGTTAATTATTGTAACAATATTTACTGTTTACATCCAGTTAAAACTAACTCAAATTCATCACCAAACGAAATGGTGAAGGTTTACTTGAGGTCATCTGACAGGCCTGTGGGGATGCAGCACACAACAAAAGGTTGGGGCCCACTGCTGTGCAGTATATTTCCTTGACCATACTGTTCTGTTCCATTTTGACCTATACTACTGTTCACTGAAGAATCTAAAAATGTTTCACTTGAGGTGGTGACATATAACAGACAGTTACTGCAATATAACACAATCATATATAGAGCTTAGCTGACATGGTGCCTCTGCATGTGCCCCCCAAGCTTATCACTTCAATCTGATGAATGGTCTAGATTGGATTGAGAGGCAGACATGGGAAGGGAAACGGGGAAAAGGGAAAGCAGGGGGACCAACGAAGGTACCATGCAGCTTAATTCTCCCATGCCTGTTCCTAAGATTATCTGTCATGATTTTCCAGCATAAAATAAGGATAGATAAATAAAACCCAGAACCATACTGAAAGAATAACAATAAAAAATAGCAAAGGTTTCTGGGTGTCTCCAAGTAATTTATTCACTATTTGCCAGAATACCTGGAGCGAGAACAATTCAGTGGAATTGAAGGATTTTGTAGGATTTTTTATTTGTAGTTGATCTTGTATATAGTTACATCTGCCATTAACTCTAAGGATAATACTACCACGGTAATCAAATGATGCCTCATCAATATTAATACTTATTTGGTGGAAGGAAAAACAATGGCACCAACAATGATGATAGTGTAGCCTTATGTTCTTACACAGAAACTGGGAGTTTTGCGTGAAATGACATCAGATTTTGAGTTTGATACATTTTTTAAGCGCCTCATATCTGTGCAGAAATCAGTATAGCATAAGTCAGGTATACATAATCGTATGTAACTGTTGGGCCATGCACATGTGATGTCAATGAATCCCTGTGAAGTTAGTGTTGTTCAAAGTATTATCTGCAGCGATCTACAGCCCTCATGTATAGGACATTTCAAATTTGCTTTACATTCCACAGCAATCATACAGATGGGTTTTAATAGAGATTACCTCAAGATCAACCTGTCACCCAGCTCTGTTCTGCTACTGTTTCTTCATCTCCAATACTAATCAGGTTCATTTGAAGAAAACTGCAGCAATAAACTCAAAATAAAAGAAAAAAAGAGGGGAAAATAAGAGGAACTGCCTTCTTTATCTTCTCACATCTGTTTTTATTTTGTTTGTTTGTTCATTTTTTTTGTCTTACCTGCACAAAATCAAATCTAAATCTGAAGATTAATACTGTCAATGTAGAGGAGACACGCTCTGCACAACACAGGACCGCAGAGCTTTATGAGAGCTAACACACTCACACAGTGACAGATGGATCAGTACTAACCAGCAGACACCATTAAACTGAACCTCGTGGTGTTGAGTAGAGTAGCTAGTGCAGCGAACAGGACACCTCCACCACTATTCACAGAGGAAGGCGCTGTCAGCCAGCTCTTTAATGACCACTTACAGCAGAGGGATGGGCAGAGTCCAGCTTGCACTCCCCCACCTTCAGCAGGAGTTATAGGAAGATAGAGCCAGTCTTGGCTTGTTGCCCTGCTGTCACAGTTTCTGAGTCTGCTTTGCAAGTCCCATATCTGGGCAGAAGGATGGCCAGGGCTAGGCCTGATATCTGGAGGCTGGGCAGGGTCTGGAGCAGAGCTGAGTTATACTCCAGAGGAGGTCTGGTTAATGGAAGCAGGTCATTTGGACATCTGTTTTCGGTGAGCAGAATGAGACACAGAAAGAGTTAGAGATTAGTAGAGGTGGGTTCAATTGCTTTCTTGCATATAAGCTAGCAAGTGGTTACCTTACAGTAGCTTGAACACGTACTCACACAGATCTCATACTCACACATCTTCTCACAAACCACTTCGGAATACAAACTACTTCATGCAAATCAGGGGCACCTAGTGCAGACCCACACATCCTACAACGTCCCACCTTTAGCATCTTGCAACCAATCTGTGTCTCGCTGACAGACCATATCTTTCTCTGGATCCTCACTAAAACCAGGAGAATGTCACAGCACTCACATTACCGTCACAAAGATGAATGCTGCAGCAGCAACATCACACAGGCTGCAGCTCAATGACTTTGCTAACCTTTTACAACAAACCAGAGCTGCAGCTAGTCAACACAGTGCTTATCTTAGCTAGTATTGTGGAGGGTTACTAGGGCTCTCATAACCTATTTGCACAAAATCACTCCATGGACAGTTCGGTCTGTCATAAAGAAATAATACTGCTTGTGGACATTAAAAAACAAAGCTCACATTCTACATCTATGTAGGACTTCCAGTGAAAGAAAGTGGTGTCATGATCCACAGTTTGTGATTGAGTGTATGAGGGAGTGTTGTTGCAGTGACACTGAGAGATTTGCACTTTTGTGTGTTTGAGACCCTCACACACATATAGACCTACACAGCATTCAGTTTGACAGATAGTCAGACACCCTGGGAAAACCAGGACAGGAGAGAGATGAAACAGCCAATTCCCACTGGAATATAGTGTTCAATTGTTCCACGACAGCACTCTGAGGCTTAAATCAAAACAAAAGTACATATATATTTCTTATTATAGTGACAAGTGCCATTCTTACAGGATGTATGGGCAGCACATGTGGGAATACCACAATGAGGATATTTTTTACCCACTGCAGAAAATCAGAGCACCTAACAACATATCATAGTCTCCCAATTCAGTATATTTGTGTAAGATAGTGAATGTAAATGATCATAAAGTCCTGCTGAATTTTTAACTGTCCTTTAAGTTTCTCTTTGAGTTGATAAGCTTAATTTCTATAATTAATGTGAATTTATGTATTCTGGTCTTGTGGAGTTATATCATGTTTAGTAGTTTAAGCCTTGACTGCTGCATTGATTTGTCTCACATGCTGTGACAAAGACAGAATGCAAGCAAAGACTTGTGATAAGGAAGCTGAATGCATTGAAAAGCTGTTATATTGACTTATTACCCTTTTTGTAGCAGCTATCCTGCTGTGGACTTTGAGGATGTACAGCAGGCATTATCACTAGTATGAGCCAGCACAGGGAGGAAAAGGGATAGGCCTGATCCGTCCCCTGTGTCGAGACCCTATATCTGGGCAAAGCCGCACAGGCTTGGCCTTTCACTGGAGACCAAGGGTGCAACGCCTGCAGTGTTAGATACCTTTTAAAAAGCAAAGCTATCTTCTAAGGGAAAATTCCTTCACAAAGCTGTGTTCCAATGAGAAATATAATACTTTGCAGCACTTTACCAATGATGCCACTGACTAAATCTCGCATCTAATGCCAAACAACAGGCCATAGGCACGAGTTAGGGACAGTAAAACACTGACTTGAGCTGGCACAGGTGAGGTAGCTCAGGTCACGATGCTCATGAATCCACAGTACTGAAGTCATCAACAAGGTACAGCACTTTGATTTACACACAGAGATGCCTTTCATTCCTCTACAGAGATGGGACATAATGGGATATCACACACAGTTTGGATTTTTTGCAGGCAGGTAAAAAAAAAAAATAAAAAAATAACAGCCTCAACTGAGCAAGTCCTTGGAGTGTGAATTTCGCTACACATCCACATAAAGTTCACTCAGGGTCTACACAAATGAGACTGTCTCTGGGGAAGGTGATTGGCTGGAGATTGCAGTGGCAAGGGGTCCTGCTGAGGGACGAATGTACAATGGGGCCCTGAGGGGCCTGTTGGAGAAGGGTATTTAGCCTCCAAGTGCCCCCCTGTGGTAACTCTATCTCAGGGGTAGTGGGGGGCTCTCAGCTGGGGCTAAGTGGAGGTGTGTAAGTCACTGTTCCTCCCCTCCGGCTGTACCTCCTCCCCAAGCTGGGAAATAGAATTAGTGACTGATGGTTTTGGTTCTTTTCCTGCTTCCTCTCTTGGTGGGAATACTTTGTGTCGCATGTTTGAGATAACCTTGAAGAGCAATGTGCCAGATAAAAGTGGCACAGAGGTGGGAATTTTATCATTCAGTAGAGTAGGGAGGCCTTTGCAGTCTCTTTACACAAGCCTGTATCAAGGTATTTCACAATTTTCAGGGCGCTTAAACCATTATCATTTTTGATGTTATTTTTTCTAGTTTATTTAAAAAAAAAAGAAAGAAATTTCATAGGATAAAAAGATACATTTCCAAGAAGTCTGATGCATTGTACAGATGCACAGTGAGACAGCTTGCTCATTCCCTCTGCTATTTGTTTCACATCTGCTATCCAGAGTGCTGATTCTGGAGCCGTCCATGGTACTTACCATCTACTGAATTCCAGCTTGCTAGTGGGGTAAATTGTCCTTTCACTGATCAGTCTTAATATTTACATTTACATCTAAAACTAATGCAGTCTAATACAACAGTCCTGTAATAAATCCTGCCTTTATGAAGTTTTTGTTGAAACTGTTTAAAAGAGGTGTTGATCCAGTTACATGAGCTTGTAGTGCTGCTGCACTATATTGCTTTATCGAGAGAGTTATTACTGGACCACCTACACTCTTTGAATATCCAATAAATGAGATGGACAAAATAATAGAAACACTTGTCAACATAAAGGCATGCACAAACTGCTATCTCCAAAATTATCATACAGTTAAATCAACATCTTTGTTGCTCTTTGTTTGCTTTGTTTGCTTGTACATAGTCAACTGAGTGTGTACATCCTGTTGTTCAAATGCCATCCAACCATTCCAGTGCCTCTTCATGCTTGAATAGAAGCATTTGATACCATGGACTAAAAGCAAACACTCAGTACTCAGATTATGAAAAATAATTAATACTTCAGTCCTATATATTTGAAGAGCAATTTAACTCAAAAATATAACAGCATAAACGGTGGTTTATATTGATTATTATTATTATTATTATTATTATTATTATTATTATTATTATTATTATTATTATTATTATTTACTTTCAGTGTTTTCCACTAGATGTTTCTCATGGTGACCAATTGCAATTGATGGTGGACCAATTTTGCCCCCCACAGCATCCTGCCCCTAAAAAAATCACATTCAAATTCACCAAATTTGAAGATACTTGGTGTTTACTGTATAGGCTGAGTTTGAAAAATCTTAACCTGAAAAGTAGTAATTAAAGATAACATGGTGGAATTGAAAGCACAATATTTGCTTTTGAGATATAGTGGAATAAAAGTGTAACATGGGATAAAATGGAAATACTCAAGTCAAGTACAAGTACCATAAATTTATAATTGAGTACAACACTTGCGTGAATGTACTATGTTATATTCCCCCAGTTGGTGTTCAGGTAGTATGTCTGAGCAGGCATGTAAAAGAGTGAGTAGAGCACAGACAGCTTACCACGATCAAAGGAGTGTGTTGACTATATGTTTCTCAGTAAAACAAGTGTGCCAAGTGTGTGAAGTGGCAGACTCAAAGTGACTGTCTGAATAAATGCTTTATCTGTAGAGTATTTGTGGTCATTTGAAGTAGTATTTTCACCCCTCTCTGATAGAAGCTTTTAATACTGAGTGTAAATACACCAAGTAGCACTCATTTGACAAGAGACAGATTCAAGAGTAATCACTTACACTTACATTTGAGCCAAAAGGCAAAATATCGTACTAGAGTCTCCATTTTACCTAAATAGCAGTCCTATTAACTTTACGAGAAAAGCCAAGCTTCTATTCTCTCTGACAGGACAAAACCAAGTTAAAATGCACTTTTGTATTGGAATGAATTAATAGCAATCTTTGGTGTGACCACAACATGAAGGGACAGTCCTCCAAAAGTAGCGAGAGAGAGTCATTTTAAGATTCACCTTACTGTTATATTGGTCAGTACAGAATCAGTAGGTGAGGAGTCACAGGCCACTTTCCTAAGGCTCTTGCAGCATGTTCATGCCACGCATCCACATTGGATACAGACATCCAGATGAGCCTACAGAGTGCAGTGAGGGCTCCACCTGTGATCATAATGATTGCAACCCCCCCCCACACACACACACACACACACGTGGCAATGCATTCACCTCACAATAAACAGGGTTTGACACTGTTGCTAAACTAATGTTTCGTCGGGCATTTGATCCCACCAGGTGAGTGAGAGTTTCACTAATGCACTTTGACATTGTTATATATGAACATCATGCTTCATCTCCCACTTACAGTAATGTAAGTGAACTTGTGAACATTACAGAATCACAATATATTTGCATCACTACAGTAACTATGGATACAGTGTCAATCTACATACCACCAAGGTTCCTTTATGTGTGGAAAAGGGTTGAGTATATGAGTGAATATGCGGCTCTGGATACATACCCAAAATATCTACTCATTACATAAAATTATCATGCAATATGTAGATGAGCAGGTCTAAAATAAATTCTTATGCATCTGAACATAAAAGATATGCACATTTCTGTCGTTGTTTATTTTATTTATTTATTTATTTATTTTTTGGTAGTGTAATTCTGACAGAAGTCTAGGAGAAAGGAGCTCATATTCAACACCTAGCAGTTGATTAGATTGATTTTCTCTTAAGACTGTACCATAATGACCTCATGAATCAATTTAAATAGTTTAAGTAATAAACAACCACTGTCTTTATTAGGTATTGTACGTAGTGGTAACGAGAGAGCAAACTTCTAAAAACTCTGCTAGGCATTATATTTAATCCCTGTGAGATGTATAGGTAAATCTTAAACTAGGGTTAGGGTTAGGGATAAGGACAACATGGTAAGGCAATGGACTGGCATCATGTCCCTTCATCTTTCACTTTGTGTCTCAATGTCTTTTTTCATTCTATCTGTGTGTACTGTATCATTTTATTTCACCCCTCTTATCTCACCAACTATCTCTTTGTCAGCTTTTCCCTTCTTTTACAATGCAGACACATCTGTTCAGTCCTTTTGCCACCACTGCTGTGCAGTCAGCAATGTTGCCTTAAGCTCTGAAACATCTGAGAAGCCAAAAAGCCAGATAATAAAAAAGAATATATTATCAGCAGCATTCTAAATGTCTTAACCACTGCCCACAGATAGCTATTAACATTATTCATTGTGGAAAACATTCCTCTTGCAAGGACAGACTTTTTAAAAAAATAAATAAATAATACTAGTGATAAACCCCCCTAATTTTTTTTTTTTTTTTTTTTTTGCATTGACTGATTTACATGAACACACCTTATTGTAGATGTGCTGAAAAGAAGACAGCATTCTGTACTGTATTCTACAATGGCAGTGAAGGTTATTCTTCAGGAAACTGAACATTTTTAACCAGGCAGTAATCTAAAGCAGTAATGTTGGTAAGGGTCATTCAGTTGGTGTGCATGGAACCACTTAACAGCATAATCTAACTTTGTTCAGGGAGCACTTATTCTTTCTTCTTTATGATATATATACGCTTTCACAGCCTTCTGTTTGTGTCTGAGCCAATAAGGAAGTGAACCTCTGCAGCTATGGTTACTTACTGCTAGAAAAGCATGAGGCATTTCAAAATGATGCGAAGTGCCACTCTGAAATCTGGAACTGAAGAGTGACAAATGCAATAAAAATGTCACTATAAAATAGGGCTTCAAAAGGTAACAGACTTAACATCTAGTGCTGTGTTTTGTGTAAGTGCATGAGCTAGTTGCTAGGGGCACAGCAGCTTGTTAAATTTGTCTCTTATATTTTGATTTCAAATTTGGTAGTGCAGCCTTTGGTAACCAAATCAAAATAATGTAACTGCTTAAGCTGTTGAATATTAGGTGACATAATTACTTTTTAATTAAGAAATATAAGGAAATTATTTAACACAGTTTATGTAGAGTTTGCTATAGTTCTTAATAACTAACTTTGTTGCATGAAAGTATGGTTTTACATTGAACAAATCATTTTAATGATTAAACTGCACATTGTCTGTTATAAATTCTGCTTTCGTGCTGGTGTCTTTCCTTACTGTGGTGTTTCCATCATGAACGCTTTTCCTGGCTCTGACTTTGCCAGCACCTTGTCTGTCTGTCAGCTAGATGCACTAAAAAGGCTAAAGCAATCTGGCAGCCTCCCCCAGATAAAAGGGAGAGGTGACAGGAGAAACAAAGGTGTAGGAGGGATGGGGGAGATGTGACCTTTCTACTTCCAGAGAATTGTTTTTAGGTAAACAGCCTTTCAGAAATGAGCCAAACAACAGTTTGGCACACATTGTTCTACAGAAGCAGAGTCTGTGACTGATTTTATTCAAATTTTATTGTGTTTTAGAGGCTTCCATTGAAATTCTTATATATTAAATGTGCTTGATCTAAAATCTCATAATATTGTTACAAGATATAATCAGGGAAACTACAAATCGAGCCAGCCTTATTGCAGACCTTTTATGTATTGAAGTCTTTGTGAGTAACTTGTGATTTCGTTCATTTATGACCTTGATAGTATATGACAATTTGTCCTTTTGAGTGATACACGGTGCATACTGATGTTGTCCTGCTTACGAAGGTGAACAGCACCGCACTAACGACTAATGCCACGGCTTTTGTGACGTAAAGGCTTTAAAAATGAGGTCTCTATTGGTAAGTGGTGGCGAGGTAACAAGAAAAGCTCAGGAGAGGTCACCTATATGCACAGCATCAGCACTGATGACTTTACTGAAACACTCTTGTGGAGACCAAAAAAAAAAATACATATCCCTCAACACACACACACACACTCACACACACACTGGGTAGATGCTCCCTCAACCAGAAAGGAGACTGAGATTGGAAATAAAGACCATCCTCTGTGTCTGAGGACTGTGAATGGGAGCAGTAATGTTTTCAATTTGAGCCTTGAGAGCAATAATGGAGCTCATTCGACACCACCTAGATACTGTAGTTCTGTTCACCTTAAAGCTTTAGGATTCTATCATCCTTCACTCTCTCAATTCTTCTCCCTTTCCCCCCTCTGTGCGCTGTTCATGAGGGGATTAATTTGGGGATAAGAAGACAGCGGGTCTTGTTGGGGAAAAAAAAAAAGGAAGAAGAATTTGGAGAGAACAGAAAGGCGATAAATGGATGATGAGGTGAGGAGCAGATGAATATACCTCTGTGTTTGACTCTGGGTGTTTTTTCAAGTTCTGTCTCCTCACATTTGAGTGACACCTGCTCGAAGCTGCTTCATTCATTCACACAGTATAAGAATTCAATTTCACAGCAGAGATTGAGTCTTGTGTCCTGCATCTCTTAGAGTTAACATGCCAAGAAGTGATTCAGTCTTCCTCAGAAGGAAGAGAAAGGCTAAATTCATTTGGGTCATGAAATGTAATCCATGGTTATTGTCTCAGTCACCGAGCTTCCACAAGTGTCCTTTAAAAGACTTTTAAGCACACACTGGGGAAATAATGACTGAAGTCTAACTGCTGAGCCAAAGGCAATTGTTAAATACTCACATCTGAAAAAAAACATGATTACCTTTGTTGACTTGAATATATTGATAATAAAAATGCTTGTGGATCCTTGAAGACCGCTATGTCAGTACTCAATAAAAAGGAATTTAAAAAGCCCAGAAGTGGTACCAAAGGTGTCATATAAGCTGATCTGAGAGTGAAAACTTGAAAACAGATGGTACTGAATGAAAGATGCTAAGGACAGTATGGTAGAACACTTTATAACAACAAGAAAGAGGTCACAAAGTTTTGGCTCCTTTTCATTGCTGGCCACAGTCCCTACATCTGAAAAGAAGTGTTTGCAAGTATGGCTGACATGTCTGTCCTTGAAGAAATACTGTAGATCTAACAAGACAAAAGTGTGGAAAAAAGCCGAGGGAAAAGGAAAGTGAAAGAAGGAGAATCAAGATGAAATTGTTTTTAAATGAATGGACAAAAACAGTCACTTGCTTCAAAGCACTGCTAAATCTGCATGTCTCAATTTCTTGCTTCATCAATCAGAAACAAAAGCCCAAGTCTGTGTAGACAAATTTAGCTACTGATGCTCTTCAGTTTCAATCTTTGTGTCCATTTTTCACTAAACCAAAGTGGCATCTGGGCATCCTGAATATTCTTATTTGCGTGTTTTTCATTTCCATCAAATAACAAAAACTACATTTCTCCGCATCTATCATTGTGTCTTCCAACAAGTTAATCCCTTTGACTGCCTGGATGTAAAAGGCAATATATTTTATGCAAAATGTCTGCTCAATCCCAAACAAACATTGTATATAATTTAGTTACATAATACTTAAATGTTTTTAAATGTTTTTTTCCTCTTTGTATTAAGATTTCATTTGAATATTAGTATTTCAAAGGTGCAACAGATAGTTCTTGCATGTTTCTGCTAACTTGAGATAAGAAACAGCCTTAAATGTCATCACAGCAAGTCCATGAAGTGAGAGCAATGATTCAGCAGTCCAAATGCCTTTCTTTTTTCTGTCCTTAAATAAGTAGCATAGTCACTTAATGCTAATGCAACTAAAAAGCTATGATCAAAGAGAAGCACTGAATAGATCAGATGATGCTGGTGATGAGGGACTTGTGTCCTTGTCCATGTTTGCATCCTAAGATGAGCGTGCTGGTGCACTTCACCTCCAATTCTAATAGTATGCCAATGTTAGAAAGATATTTGAGCATTATTTTTCAAAGGATGGCTGATCTTAAGCAGCCATCCATCACTGGACTGTGGCTGACACATAAGGGTATTGGACTGCAAGGTCACAGCCAACAGGGACCACGGCAGCTGCATGTGAGGGATCCACTGTGTGGGGACAGCATTCCTATAATGAACTCATTAGGCAGTTCCTTTAATGTTTGTCACTTTCAGAAAAAATAAAAAGTTATCTTGGGTGGGGGTGGTGAGACAGGCAGTGGGTTTGGTAGCCTATTTTTTCTTTTTGCTTAAGGGAGGATAGTGTGCTGTTGAAGAGCAGAAAGTTTTTTTAATGTATTTTTTCGCATTGCAGATTTTTATTTTAATTCATTCTTCCCTTGTAAGAGTCGCTTTAAAAAAAAATTAAAAAGTCAAATTGTGACTTCAAAGGACTGTTATTTGTGGGGGCCACAGGGCAGATACAATTAATACTTATTAGAGATGGAACATTATCTTTTCAAAAGAGCAGGTAATTTCTCATAATGATTTTCAATACAGAGTAGAACTACAGGAAAGCAAAATTTGTCATGTTAAGTATGAGGTAAGTAGTTGAGCATTCATACATTGCCAACTATTAATACTGACAATGGCTGTTTACAGTTTTTGATACAGTGCAGATAAGACTGCAGCCTCATCTGATATAATTCACCTTTATTTTTATTGTTCAGAATTGTCTTCAGCAGCTGCATTGACTGTGCCCTTGAATTTCATTCCAGTGTTTAGTAAACACGGCATTCTTCCATTAACATATTAACATTTATGTATATGCACTTTAAGCCATGAATGATGAAACAAACTGTATCAGTTCAGCACTGTTGAGGCTCCTGAGATTTCTCCTGTTGTGCAGAGGGAAAATATTCATGATTCTTAAACTGAAGGCACAGGTCCTCCTCTTGACCCTTCTCATACAGTCCCTTAATTGATTTAAAGCCAGACTAATGAAATCCTGTTGTCAACATATACAAGTTATTGAACGTATTAAGGTTGAATGAGTATTTGGTTGAAACAAGTATGTAGTAAAGATAATGTAGTAGTATCAGGCAAGTAAAATGTGTTTGTGTTAATATCTGTACTCCCAATGTAAGAAAATAATCACTGGGTATCTGAAGTTTATGCATTCACGTTTATAAAAAACAATGACCTGAAGCTTGGTTCAAACCCATGTCAATTTCAGTCTTAAATTAACAGTTTTCACTTAGTCCCACCCACTTCCAAATTAAGCCCCACCCATTCAGAAGACAGATGTGAATACAGATAATTGATGGATGAACAGATGCAGATAGTGGTGTACTCACTAACCCGTGTTTGAATAAGCTTAGGAACTGCATTCTGTGATCGACATTTGTCATAAGAAAACTCTTTTGAAAGCTGAAGAAAACTGATGTAATATTGCTTATTCACTTCCATCACACCCATGGAAATCCTATTTAGCCCAACGTGACAGCTCCAAGGACTGTTGCAGAGAGTGATGGCAGCTATGCCTGCGGAGGATAAAGGTGATTTGCAAAAAAAAAGCCCAAGCAGATGCATCTCCTAAGCGCTAAAAAAGGGAGCAGTAATGAAAGCTCGTGTTCATTTAGGCCTCCTGTCTCTTTCCGGTGAGGCAAGATAGGACAGCTTCATCATTTTTTTTTTTTTTCCCCAGAAGCAGGATGTGTGTGCCAACGGTGTGATGGCCAGCAGGTTTATCTAAGCTGACAGAGATGAATCTCCCAGCAGAGGACTGAGCCTGTTCAGTTGCCCTGCTGAGGGGAGCCCACACCAGGGCTGACATTAAATTATTTCACAAGGTAATTAGTCTTCTGTTTTTCACCAAGATGCCAAATGCTCTCGATATCACACACTCGTGCATGAACCCATGTGACACACAGATTAAGAGGAAGAGCTTAACATTAGTAAAAAAGAAAGACTAAGTCTTCGGATAACATTTCACTTAAGTACATAAAAGTTGTAGAGCAACAAAAGTCGGGTTTTAATTTTAACAGAACTGCATATGAAATGCTTGAGGAATTACTCAGAATAAAAGAATCAAATCACCCACTTTCCTCCACAGTTAAATTCTCAGTTTTTAATTTTGTTAATGACACCAAATTAAAGACTGAACTGTCTGATTTGATGGCAACAGACATGACTAACTCCAGTTATTAAATCGGCACACTGTCAGAAAGAAGTGCTAAAGATATGCTCACAACTCAACAGAGCTGTTAGGCTTACTTTTTCTCCATTTTTCTTCTCTCTTCCTGGTGCTATATCCCACACTGGGACCTTTTTACCATGCATCTGAAGTAAAATTAATGTTGATGCCCTATCAAGGAAAATATGATTTGGCTGTCACATTATGAATATTGTTGCCTTTATGGACTATATTATGCAAAGTCATGCAAATTAGATACGCAGCTATCAGAGAAAACAACCCTTAATTTTGTCCTTCTGCTTTTCTTGTGTTTAGCGTGTAATGCGGTTATGTGTGCTGCCAGCAAATGAAAAGTCACTTTCATGCCATATTATTTTCTCATGTCGCCCGCTGATCAAGTGGTGCATCCATTACTGCCACTTCATCCTGAGAAAAACAAACAAAAAGGCTTTTTTTATACATTAACTTTCTGATGTATCGCATGAGAGACAAGAATCTTGAAAACTGTGACAACTTTGCTAAAACACACAGCCCTGAACCATAACTGTGCTGTTTTTGTTTGTTTGTAAATGAAGTTATTGACATGAAGAATGCCTTTGAAATGTTCTTATTTTTCTCTCTATCAAGTCCACTGGTAAAAACATATAGCAGGACACAGTGGTCTATAGTTTGCTGGATCAGCCTGTGGGTCCATTCTCTCATTCAGTGGGTCATTTGAGGGGTAAAGAGTAATTTACCATGAAAATCCAATTGCTCTAATCTAATTTCCTTTGATATAATTCACAATAGGCTTACAGCCACAAAGCGTTTACCTAACTGAAACAGTGCAAGTGCCCCTAGGGGACAATTATAGTCCAGCTACAGGTACCTGACTCACAATACATTAAGTAAGCAGCATCTCCTGCCAATGGATTCACAAATGAAAGAAGAAGATCAAAAGAAACCGCAAAAAGCACAGATGCAAAAGGTGAATTTCTGTTTTCATTTTTGCATGTTCCACTTTAGGAGTGTAACTGAAAGCTTGACTATTTCACAAACAAAGCACTTATGTTTATAGGGTCATTAGGCAACTATCACAGTATAGTGCTATTTCTGTATCTAAAGTTATTTCAACACTATTGGAAATTCATACACGTCTAAGAAAATAATCAGAATAAAAAGCATTTGTTATTTTGGTATTCCCACAGTAAATAAATAAGAGAGCATTTGTGATACAGCAGTGTAGATGTGACTTTTCATTTCCTGAGAAGCATAACAACTTTGCGACTAGCTCTGGACTGAAAGAAGAAATTCTCAATAACTCCTGCTGCTTCAACACACATTAATTGGTTGGACTCCTGCTGGAAACACCCCAAGTTCCAATACAGTTGCATTTAAAGTTTATATTTCCATATGGTACAACATATTTTTGGCAACGTCTTGACCATTGGAGGTATTGCAAGCACAGATGCATCAGCAGTGGAATTTTGCAAGGAGTATTATCAGTAGGTTTGGTAGAAGACTGTGGTAACCTTGGCCAATCAGCTCCTCTCATCCCTGTTATAAAGACTCTGCTCTCTTTCTTATAAACAAGCCATGACATTCTTCTCATTTTGGAGAAGGAAATTCTGAACTCCTTCAGGACAACAAACAATATTATTGGTGAGGTAAGTCACACGGCATCGCCCTTTAACATCATAAATATGTCACCAAGAGCAGATGGTGCCACATCCCAAATTAAAGACCCACTCACCGTGTTTTCTGTTATGATTTGCACTCAGCACCTATGGTTTTAATTGGAACTGCAGTTGTTGCTGTTCATTTTGTCAGCTGTCATAGTCTGCCCCATATTAAAGATGCAAAGGATCAAATGATTTTACACATGTTGTCACCACTAAAAAAACTGGGTCTGTTTTATTTGAATAATTGAAAAAATGACATGTGATGACAACTCAGTTTACACGACTGAGGTATTTAGTGTAGAAATCAACCCTAAAACTACACGAACAACCTTTTAAAAAAAATGAAGCTAAAATTAGTGATCATTTTTTTCATTCAATCTGTTTATTTTCCACAAACAGCCAATGCATCAACTGTACAGATGTTGAACTTGATGTTGAACTGTAGTGAAGTAACAACTCAACATCACAGGTGGGAAAAAAAAAAAAAATCTGCCTTAAACCCCTAGTTTTCTCAAAGACTGTGTGGTCATTCTGTGCCAGCACAAATATAAAGCCTCACTCTGGCTCATCCTCCATGATGCAGTCATTTGTGGCTCCAGGTGGAATTGGAGCATAGCAAGAGACATGCAGAGACCTGCATGTAAAGTCCATGTGACCTCGTGCTTCTAGAGGAGCATGACATGCAAGGATTCTCTTCCCTGTGGTTTGAGGGCTGTCCATGCGACACATGAATTCAGGCGGTCACACGTCTTGCTGATTGCACATCCGATGCGTGAAAAACTGCAGGAAGAGGAAAAAAAATGGCAAAGGTGCGTTGTGCTTTGCCCCTGCAGCCCTGACATCAGCACTTTAGGCTTGTCCCACCACTGATGCAAACCAATTCTGACAAACCAAGGGGGGACTGGGGGGGTTGATTGCACTTTCAGGCTGCTTCGATATCCCATTGTTGACAGAAGCCAGACAGAGAGATTTAGAGAAGCCTGTGTTTGAAATGTGTTTGCATGATAAATCACAACAGGTGACCTGCTTTAGTATCCTTTACTTATTTTATTTCACAGGTCTGTGAGCCACTTCACAGTTAGGCTAACTCCTCTCTGAAGCTTTTCAGCATGGATGACCTGCACCGACTAAGAGGCATGTGTTGAACATTTTTGCACGCACACTCACATGCACGCGCATTTTCCCAGCGGTTTATCATTTCTCAATGTCATTTTTAATGAATTTGAGACCACATCAAGTCATATCCGTCTCAAATCATAAACCTCCATAATAAGTTGGAATAGATTGTTCATGGTAGTAGGGGTTTGCCTGCCTGTTACCAGCTCTGTAATTGTAATATATTGGACAATCCATCTGAATTATATGCTTCAACCCCTGCCTAGTAACAGCTGCATATTTTTGTCCATTTGTGAAGCATGGTAAATATATCCAGTTACAGCCCAAAAAGTCTAAAGCTGTCTGCTAAAAAACATTTTTAACTGTTCTGTTCTTCAAATTCCATCGCTGATGGATGACTACATTGACATGTTTATTTAATAAAATAGGCAATTTTGAAGGTGAAAGCAAAAAGTAACAACAGGAGAAGCGAGATTACAATGAATAACAACTCTATTATGTCCCTTGTCCTCTATCTTTCGTTTTCCTTCCCTTCTCTAATCTCATTTCACAGGGGACCGCGGTGAGGAGGAAGGAAGTTTTCCTGTGGTATCACACAAGAGACTACTCTTCCACAGGAGGAAAAATGAAGCGAATAAATAAAGAGAAAATCGAATTCCTCCAGCCGTTGCAGGAGTGCCAGCCAATGAATCAGCAGAATAAATTCTCTCCAGAGATAAACAAACATGATATTTCTGCTGGGAGCTACAGGACAGAGGGACCGCTGTCGCTCTTGTAAAGTTCAGCACGCTCCGGACCGTAAAAAGGAGCCGCCTTCTCAATCAGGAGAGCCTCTGGCAGGGAGGCCTTTACAGCTGAGGCTGGGTGATGAAAACATGCAGGAAACCACACACATTTGCCCTCGAGCAGGACTTTAACACCACAGATATATAGCCTCATATAGAAAGCCATTAAAGTGGGATTTTGAAGCACAAGTGTCTCCCAACACACTGTCAACACACTAAGTGCTCATAGGCTTGATTTACACAAACTGTGTGCTACACTGCACCTGCATCCTTTAATAAAGCATAAGGCTGTTTGACTGGAGAGGTGAGCAAAGATCTTTGAACTTTGAACCTTTTACTGGCTTAATTTCTTTCTCTGGCTCTTAATATTTGCAAGTAACCCATTTTGCTTTTAAGAAATAAGTTTGATGCCCTGGAGCAAACAAGCCCATACATTAGTGCAAATCTAGAGAGGTTTGTGGTTTCCATGTTGTGGCTCAGAGATGATAACAAGACAACAGTGACAGTAAGAGTCAACATTTATGCTGGTGATTTTAAAGGTCAAAGTCTTGTGCATGTTTCCTTGCCTTTTTCACACCTTCATGCCAAAGCATGAGCAGCAGATGTGACAGAGCCACTCATGTGAAGTGAGACTCGAAAAGAGAAAGCTGGAGGCTGTGTGGAATGAGCATGTGAGGACTCTTTGAGTGGGGAAGCAAACACATTTGTTTATGTGTCTTGCTAATTGAAAAGATGACTAAAGAGGTTTCAAAAAATCTTTTTGGACTGGTGTTTGAGCATCTAAAAAAAACAAAAAACCAAAAAAAAAAGCCAGCAGAAAATCCAACAGAGCACATGGCACAGCTGCGTTCTTATTATTTTTCAGTAAAGTATGACCTGCTTTGTCTCTTCGGCGAAAGATGTCTGAGTCAAACTTCTTGGCTCAGGTTGAGTCTTTTTCTAATTTAGTGGATTGTTTCCAAATACACACCAAACTCTTGCTTTGACAGGTTAAATGGCTGCCATAACACTGAGACACATTACTTTGGCACGGGGAGAGTATTTTGGAAGAACAACATGGTGAACTGCAGAGCTGCTAGTCTCTCTTTTTGCTTCAAGGAAACAACACATAATTGGTATCGGCACTTGTACTGTTAGTGCTGTGTAACACTTGTATGTGTATGTCAGCTATCTTTGGCAATAAATGGATTCCTGTGGAAATGAAAAGGGCAGGCTGCACAGTTAGATTTTTCTTAAGCCTGTGTAATTTGCAATCATGACATTTTTTAAAGAGTGTAGCAATAAAATGAATGTTTAAATGGGTTCTTACATCCTGATGTTAACTATCATTTTTGCTATTGTTGCTTTTTCACACTGTACATTTCCATGCTCCAGTATTTAAGGCCCGAAAGATGAAGGCTCCATCCCACCAGAGCATCTCACTCAAAATCGATAAAAGCCACCGACACTGTGAATGACTGAGCTATCATCCTTCACTATTTATAGCATGTGATGCTCTGTGAACTGTGAAATTAATAAATAGCATGCTCAGTAATTGCCTGGAAACCAAGCGCTGTGGCAAAGTGAGGTATAAAATCAGTGGCATCAGATGGGGTTTCTAATAACTTGTTACATTATTGTCAATGACCTTCAAGCAATTAAAACAGTAGAGGAGTAAAAAAGAGAGACTGAGAGAGGAGGGGTGTGTGGAGAAGGTGCAGGTAGAATAAGGAGGAGGGGTTAAGGGCTGCTGAATTGATGGGAGTACAGGAGGACTCTATTAGGACAGGAGGATCTTTATTAAAAGGTACTGACTGAGAGAGGGAGAGCAGCAGGTTTGCCAACGCCGTGGTTTAAGCAATCCTTCGCTTAATCTGATGACAGTGACACCGAGAGTCGTATAAAATCAAAAGCTGCTCCATTCAACCAAACGTCAGGGGGTTAGGAGGGAAGCAGTTTGCTCGATGAGCTCGACGAGCACTGCTGGTGGTTCAAGGTCCTTTTCTTTTTTATTAACAGGCCTTTGGGGAAGCTAGGCTGCAAAAAGAAATCTGTATTGCACATAAAAAGGAAGATTTCTTTCCAGTAAAACACACCTGGTTGATTTAACAAGCATAAAGTTTCCACAAGCAGACAGCATTCTGAAGCAAGAGGTAACCTAATAAAACATACAAGTGTTTGTTCACACCACACTAACAATGAGGTTTCATTTGTTTCCGAATGTGAATTGGGTGATCTGATTTTCACTGCATTTGGGGTTTGTTTACACATTTCACATCATTACTCGCTTTTTTTTTTGCCCACTGGTTGTTATTAGACCACCTAAAATGCTTTTTAATGTCTGAACAGGGTCCTACTGACATAAGCACAACAACACACTGTTATCTATTTTTTAATGTTCCAGCTCATCACACTTACCAGCACACAAGTCAATGTAACAGTGCCTGTCACGTCGTGGCATCAGTTTTTAAAACGAATTAGACACTAAATGACAGATATAACTTTGCACTGGCATCATGTGAAATCTGTAATCTAAAATATACAGCAAAGTGTAATGAGGTGAAGGCTACAGGATTCCCAAAGTTGTGAATTTTCATTCATGACAGACTACTTACAACTCATGGTGGTGTGAGCAGATGATGTTGATCTGATTCTTTAGATGCACACTCCAACATTTACTGTATTCACATCAGGCCTTTTAACAAAATGACCAAAAGATGCCCTTCTTATTAATCTTCCATTCCTCTCCTCGCAGCTTCAAAATATTATTTACTTAGCATGTATTTTTAAGTCAATAAAGCAATGATCCCTTCACTTGCGGCAGTTGACATAAAAATTTACCTTCCTGATGAAGAGGAACAACCACTACAGAGCCAAATCAGCTTTAGTTGAGTTCATTGCTGGAGCACACCCTTATGTGTGGAATGAGCAAGCAACCTCTCACTCATTAATTAGTCAACTTCTCTACCTTGTGCGCCAGCCTGCCATACTCCATTGTGACTGATGGAACAAGAACAACGGAAAGGGACCTTGATTACTGATGGGAATTATAAATACATTTCAATTAATGAAACCTCCCATTGGTAATTGTCTTACAGGTTTTGCGGGTAGTGTAGGTGTGTAACTGGTGAATACTGGGATTTCATTGTACCACAGTGAGATAGCAGGAGTAGAACTAGAGTAATCTCTAGTGCTATTCTAGGTGGATAAACAGAGAAATATGGAGAAACTGATGGAGGAAGAGGCAGAAACAAAGTGAGTGAGGGCAGATGGAGAGAGAGAGAAAGATGAGGGTGGATATCGCCCAGTGCTCTTTAATAACCAGGGCAGCGGAGGTTCAGGAACCAGACATGAGCAACCCCGTGGACACTGGAGGAAGGGCAAAGGGGTCACCCGCCACGGAGAGGGAAGACACACAGCCTCGCACCCACAGGAGATTGATGTGTTTCCCAGCAATCTACAAGCCCATAAAAAAGGGCACGGTCTGTGGGCAAGCTTAAAAATCCACCAGGGAATTGGTCGACTAAAGTTCATCTGGCACTGTCATAACACAGCAAAATGACAACATAACCTAACAACAACGACTTCACAGGTAGGGCAGCCTTTTTCCACTCACATACAATAAAGGAAAAAAAAATGTTTATTTCATTTACAGTGGGTGTAACATAAATATTTTTTCACCTTGATATTTGTATTCAAAACTTCTGCAGACATGTTATCAAAAGAAATAACGACCCTTCACACACTGTGTCCTCGGGGCTTGAAGTGTTAAAGCATGCATTGGTTTGTGCACTTGAGTTTCCTGCCCGTCTATTGGTCACACATTACAGTTTGCAGCTCATTCATTTGTTGAATTCCCTGTGAACTGATTGGCTAAGCAGTTTTATTTGTTACCATAAATAGCTGTTTACCCCTGCTCCCAGTCTATAGGTGAAGCTAAGCTAAGCTGAAAGTGGAATCAATCTTGTCTGTCACTCAGAAAGAATGTCTCATATTTAAAATATAGTATTTAATGTAAGTACAGAAGTATTATCAGCAAAAAATAATTCAAAAGAAAAGTATCAAAAAGGAAAGTACTCACTCTCAGTACTTCAGTACTTTTTTTTGATAACATTTTTATTGGATTAATATTACTGGGCAGTCTAACTATACGGTCAGATAAATGTACTGGAGTGAATAGTACAACTTGCCTCTGAAATGTAATAGAGTCATAGTATAAAGCAGAAAAAAATGTGAAATACTTGTAATATTCATGAATCATAACATACTGTAAAATTACTTCAAAACTTCACTTTCTGAGTGGCTTATTTTGTTAGAATTTGGTTCATAAAGGCTATTTGGATGTGACAGACTACCTGACTACATGACATGAAAAACTGCTGCAAAAGGTGACCACCATTAGAAAACTGTTACTACACTAATTTCAAACTGATTGCAGCCTTACTTGTCCAAGAAGCAAACTACTAACTTATTACAACCACATTTCAAGTCTGCAGATGGAAGGTTTTTCAAACTCAAAAGACTTCACCTTCAAAGTACTCCAGCTGTCGCTTTGACACTTACCTGTGTGTAGAACATTGCAAAACCCAAGGTAATTTTCAGTATTTCAAAGAAGCATTTATGATGACACCCTGAGTACATACTATAGCCTCCCCAAGGACACTACATTTGCATACAGGTTGGACTCTGAATACATTGCTACACAAGCTTTATTATAACTCAAGCGGCGTAAAATGTCTCTGTTGGATTTTAAGGACCAAAGTATCTCCCACCAGGTCTCTGTGTCTTCCTCTTCACAAAGTCACTGTATTGTCTTGTATTGGAAGATCAAAGAGCATTTTGAAATTGTGCTTTCTTTCAGAGGAGAGAGGATAGTTGCATGAGCATCTTCAAAGGAGGACAAGTTTTATTAATCACTTCAGAGTCTATGTCAACACTCCAGTGAAGTGAAAGAAATACATTTACAAACTTAACACTCATGACTGAAACCAGTTCTGATTATGCAATGTTTACAGGAAAAGATGTAAATTCCCAAAAAGGGTTAGGAACCCAAAATTTATGAAGTGAATTAAAATTATTCAGTTGTATTTTCAGTTAATTAATAAGAGTGAGACAACCCTTCAGCATTAGCCCTGCTCGTTGTGTTCTGATGATGAGGTTCTTTTTCTCAGCACAGGAAAGCACAGATCCTCATGCAGCTGCACCTGTACCTACTCAAAAAGAGTGCATCTTGAACCCATTATGTGCTGCAGTCTTATTCCCATCGTGCTTTTTTGTGCTCCAACCACTGTAACAACCTGGCTGGAGCTGGAAGAAATTTTTGATTCAACGCTGCCTCTAGTGGACTCTGTCTGTATATCCTGAGCTACTATAAACACCTGCAGTACAGTCAAGAGCAGATGCTGCAGTGTTCATTACCTATATCTCCTGAACACTCGTGGATGGCCATATTGAGCTGCTCTCATACAGAAGAGTTCAACTCTTATCCGGGTAATGTGGTTAATCAATTAGAAGTCTTCGTCCCCTGAGAGTATTCACATTAACTTGAGTATAGGTTTTCACTTAGAGTGGATCAGTGATCTCTGCAGTGGCTTTCCCCTCCAGACTTCTTTCATTATCTAAAATGAGAGCATATTGAAGGGGGGCACCAAGGTGGAGCAGGTTGGTGGGGAAATTTGTGTGAGCTGGTTGCATTCACATTCGCTGCCACACCTCAGAGCTGAGATCTGTATGTGTATCCATCAAATGATATTATCTATCACCATCAGCTCCTGGCTGATAAAGAGGAATGACATGAGTTACTTTGGAGAATATAAAAAATAGTGACTCAAATGGTGTTCAGTCAGTGTCAAAAAAAACAAAAAACAAAAAACAAAAGTCATTGCAGCTCCACAGTCCTTCCCCACTGTGGTCTTGGTTTAGAGGAATCTATTCAAAACCTCACATAATTCCCTGGATTCAGTCTCGTCCATACAAATCTGTTCATTCTCTCTAGCACAATATACTATTCAGTGTTTTCTCTGTTAAGTCTCTGTGCCTGGCCTCTTTCTCAGTCTCCCGTCTGTTGCAGTCATCCTTTACAGGACACTCCTCCTGTTTTGTCTGCCATACTGTGTCCTCAGTTCAATCCTCCCATCACAATAACTGATAAAATGGCTCCAGGTTAATAAAGCACAACAAAGTTGAAACAGAAAGGTTCAGTGAAGATCTCATCAGTTATGTTCCAATAATGACAGAGATTTCAAGGACCTGGATACATCAAAAATATTCTGTAGTAAGGCAAATAATGTTGGTAACAATTGAGTAAAAAGACAAACTATTAAGTTTCTGTTACAAAATTCAGAAAAAACATGTTTTCAGAGATATTAAAATATTGCACTGTATCTGCACAGTTTTCTTTATGTCCATACATTTGATTTTTCACATTTCTGCACCTCTGGGAAGTGCTGTATTTAAACACATACAGTATGTACTTCTGTCTAAGTATGTCCACATTGTGGCAATGAACTGATGCCTTAAGATTTTTTTTTTTAATGTGAGAATTCTTTTTCATAAAATACATCTGAAGGAAGAAACTGTTCATGTTGCATGTTGCATGAAATGTATACCAATGTTATGGATTAGTTTTATTATGATTAAGTCCTGGATATTATAATGCTATACATCTTGAACATTGTCCCATTCAGCAGAGCTCAGGCCATCTGAGCAAGCTTCACCATTCTCCACTTCTGTTTTTTTTTTTTATATATAATCTGATTGATAAATGGCCCAGAAACAACTTTAGCATCATCAAAAGCCTCAGGAGCATCCTCACCTTTGGACTATATTTGACAACCATCACATCACTGTGACATCATGTTACTGTGGCTACAGATAAAGCTTGTAGCCATCCCTCAGTCCAACTGTTTAGCCCACTGGCTTGCTTGTTAATTGTGACTTTTGATAGATGGTCATTGCAGTTGAGGCAGCGAGGACCGAGAAAGTGAACTTGAAGAGATTTAGAAATTCCTTATCGACTATTAATGTGTCATTATCGTTATCATTATTATTTTTTTTCTAAGTAATAACCACCAGGTTGTATATTTTCCAAGATGTCAAACTATTCATTTAAAATCTACTCTGAATTTCATTAACATATACAGTGCAGAGACTTTTCAAATCTGAGTGAAACCAAATGTGATGTGTGGGTGAAAAAGCCATAACCCTCACAGAGGTTAGTTGGTGGTACATCAGGTTCTGTGCATTTATGAAATTAATGAAACAAAAGAGTACAAAAAAGTGTCCTGCTGTTCACTGCCTTTTATGCCCTCTTCCTAAATCTCATCTTTCCTGCAGCATCCATCCTCTGATCTCCTTTCCATCATCGGCTCTCTGTACCCGTCTGCTCCCCTTCCAGCACTCCATCACAGTAGCATGGAACCCTGGAGATGTCTCCCTGCTAAGGAGTGATGTAGTGGGCTACGCTAACAGACCCTCTCGGCCACTATTATTAACTAGGCCTAGCCCTCATTTCTCATGGCCTACAGAAAAACACACACGCACGTCATTCGATTCTTCACTAGAGAGACACTGCATGCTTTCTTATTTTAGAATTAATGTAGCAACAACTGCATTTGAGTTAACTTTAATTTGGTGGTTGAATTAATGAATTAGCACTGGTGCATTACAGTGATGACAAGACAATTTTTCCTCAGTCCCACAACTCCAGTGGCCAATGATAAAAGCAGTATTATTACCACAGTATGCAAAATTCAAACAAGAGATTTGTCATCTAATGAAGAGAATTACATTTCAGACTGCATGTATAATTCAGTGCCATCAGCCTTAATCCAGTACTCAGTGCTACAGACACAGACTGCAAATGAAGAACAGAAATACACAAGTGCTTTATCTGTTTTATAGCGCTTTATCAATAAAACACTGTAGAATAAAATTCAAATATATCTTAAGCATTTGTGAGGGCAAATGCAAATGCATAGGTTTCAAATCTAGAAAAAAGCTTTGAAACTCTGTTTCAAAAGCTTGAAATAAAACAAGGAAAATTTTGTAAGATTGAAATTAATAAGACTTGCATACTGTTTTGATATGCTGAAGAAAAAGAAAATCTCTGCAAACATTACTTTATGCTTGAGGTTTCCTTCTTCATAACTACTTTTCATAACACATTTTCAGAGTTTCGAATTTGTCACTCTTCTCCTAGAGTACTGTGAATTTGTTTGTCTTCCAGGTTTGAAATCTTGTAATTGGTGATATGAAAATTGGTGAGCATATGTTGTGAAAAGTTTTGAAAAGTTGAAACTTTTGAGTGGGCATGTCTTTAGATATACAGCGGTAATTGTACTGCAAAGTGCCCTTTCACAGGAGTGTTACAAACTAGCAAGTCACACGATTTGATTTCTGGAAACGTATCTCAGCTTTTGTCTGAAATACTGAAACTCTAAAACTGACAACCTGAACAAAATCAAATCAGAATCCGGGGCTGCATTTTTCTTTGTTGTATTTTATAAATCTTCTGTGATTCATTTCAATTGCACATTGTCAAAATTAAACTGTGATGCAAGAAGTTATGTTCAGTTCCTTACTTTCAAACTTAGCCAGTCTTTTTACAGTAAATTAACTTGTTGATTGTTTGCTTGCATCCAAGCCCGCGCAGACCTAGATCATAGTGTGCACCGTAATAACAGAACAAGTACTTATTAACAATGTAAATTGGGAAGAATTATGTAATCATGAGAGAGAGACAGAGAACTGTACATCATTCTACAATGTACCAGCACTGGGACATGGAGTGTCACCTCATTGGTGTGGAAGGAGCCTGATCTTGTGCAAGAGGCACAAGATCAATGTCAGTTCAGAGTGCCGACCCTTTCTGGAGTCCCTGGGATGGGTGCTGGAAGATGTCCCTCCTGGGGATTCCATTGTTCTACTGGGGGACTTCAACACTCACGTGGGCAACGACAGTGTGACCTGGAGGGGTGTGATTGGGAGGTATGGCCTGCCTGATCTGAACCTGATCTGAGCGATGTTCAGTTACTGGACTTCTGTGTTAGTCACAATTTGTCCATAACTTACATGATGTTCGAACATAAGTGTGTCTCCAAGTGCTCTTAGCACCAGGACACCCTAGGTCACAGGTTGATGATCGACTTTGTAGTCATATCAGCGAATCTGTGGCTGGATGTTCCGGACACTCGGGTGAAGAGAGGAGTAGAGCTGTGAACTGATCACCACTTGGATCAGCTGGTGGGGGCGGATGCCAGATAGACCTGGCAGACCTAAACGAACAGTGAGGGTCTGCTGGCAATGTCTGGCTGAGGACTGGGTCAGAATGGTCTTCAACTCCCAACTAAGGCAGAGCTTTGACTGCATCCCGGGGATGGTGGGGGATGTGGAGTCCGAGTGGGTCCTGTTTGGTGTTGCCATTGCAGAGGCAGCTATTCGCAACTGTGGTTGGAAGGTCTCTAGAAATAGTCAGGGTGGCAATCCTCAAACCCGCTGGTGGACACCAGGGGTGAAAGATGCTGTCAAACTGAAGAATAACCCTGCAGGGCATGGCCGGCTTGTAGGACTCCTGAGGCAGCTGACAGCTATTGGCAGGCCAAACGATGCGTGGCTTGCACAGTTGCAGCAGCAAAAACCCGGGTGCGGGAGGAGTTCAGTGAGAAATACTTTCAGTTGGCCTGGAAGAAATTCTGGCAAACTGTCCAGTGACTCGGAAAAAGGGGAAGCGGTACTTTGTTTACACTGTTTACAGTGGGAGAAAAGAGCTGCTGACATCTCCTGAGGATATAGTTGGGTGGTGACGCTCCTCTGCAACACTGCGTGGTCATCGGCGACAGTGCCCTTGGAATGGCAAACTGGGGTGGTGGTGGTTTTTTTTAAAAAAGGGGACCAGAGGGTGTGTTCCACCTATAGAGGGATCACACTCCCCAGGCTTCCTGGGAATGCCTAAGCCAGGGGGCTGGAAAGGACAGCCTGTCCATTAGTCGAAACTCGGGTCCAAGAGAAACAATGTGGGATATTCCAGTCGTGGAACACGTGGGAGTTTGCCCAACCAGTGCACATGTGTTTTGTGAACTTGGAAAAGGCTTACAACAGAGTCCCTTGGGCCTCCTGTGGTGGGGTTCTCTGGGAATATGGGATGGATGGTCTGTTGTTACAGGCCATTCAATCACTGTATTGCTGGAGCGAGGGCTTGGTTTGCATTGCCAGCAACAAGTCAAACTTGTTTCCAGTTAGAATTGGAGTCTTTCATCGGTTCTGTTCATAATCTTTATGGACAGAATTTCTATGCACAGCCAAGTAACAGGGAATCAGGTTCAGGTTCATTTTCAAAGTTTTCAAATCTGGAAACCAAACTAATACACTGGGAGAAGAGTAGCAAATTTGAAACTCTGAAAATGAAGAAAAACTCAAAAACAACAAAAGTTTTTGCAGAGATTTGAAATTTTTTACATGCCATCAAACATTATGCAATCCTACAAAACTTGGTTTGTATATAGACAGATAGATAGATATACTTTATTGATACCAGGCTGGGAAATTACTTTTTTTTTTTTTTTTTAGATAGGTATACAAGTCAACTAGTCTTGCAAAACCTTTTTTTGTCAGATTTTCAGTTTTCAAACACTAAGTTTCAACCTTTCTAAGCTTTTTCCAGTTTTGGAATATGGCACACTATTCATCCTATAGGTATCTGATTCTGCTGTGTGTGTATGTATCCATGCATGCATACAATTCAGTTTTTCTTACTTCTCCAGTGGTGCAGGAAATCACTTTATTTTCTGTTGCTGTGTTACAGAATGTGTTTCTTTGTTTAACTGAACTAGTATTCCTTCATTAGTCTAGGAACTGCCATTCCTGTATGTGAGTGAAAAAGCCTTCGCCTTCCAGTGGTGTGTATCGAACTCCTTTACCCCCTAGTACAGCTAGTGCTGCTAGCTAGGAAACAGAGTAAATATAACTGCTCCCTCTCTAGCCCACCGAGGCATTGATTTATACATAGCTTGCTGCAGCTGGGAGCTACAAATCTAAGGGGAAGTCAGCTTATTCATAGAACAAAAATATAGTTGTTTTGTACACACACCTCAGAGGATTTGATTCAGTATAGATGAGGGCTGTCAGAGCAGTGTGTAGCAGTGGGTGCCAACTAGACACAAATGTACTGTAAGTCTGCAAAAAAAACCCAAAAAAAAACAAAAGTTGATGTCATTTTGCCGGTATGTGAGTCTCATACTGGGGTAGGGTTGGTGATGCCCTGCACAGGGTGATGCTCTGCACAGTTGTCTCACTCAGAGAACAATCAAGAAAAGAGAAGGTGAAAGAAAGAGAAGGATGACTGCAGACAGGCGCCTTTCACCTCTGTAGCATTTAAATAATGGAAGAAGAAACAACAAGCATTTGCAAATGCTGAAAGAGTAAACAGAGAGGCACAGACAGGAGAAAAAAAGAGGAACTAGCAGATGGGAGAGAGTGAAACAGACAGAGAATGGGGGAGGGGCTGGGGGCGGGGGGTTGCAGGTCGAGAGTACCTTCCTCTGTTGTGAGAGGAACCTTGTTGAGTGAGCCAGTGGCTGTGGTGTCTGGCACAGCATCAGTCCCTGTGATCAGACAACGGGCGTCTGGCTCATCACCCAGTCACTTTGTTCCCCCTCTGACAGCCTCAAGGCCTGACTGCCTGACTGACTGTTGGTGAGAATGAAAGACAGAGAAAGAAAGAGAGGACACCTACTGCCTCCGTTCATTGTCAGTAAAGAGGAAATTAGCAATGTGAACCAATTAAAACTACTGTGAAACACCAGCTAAAATTAGCTTTCCCAGGGGTCAGCGAGGCAGAAGTCGATAGTTCAAAGGATTCTCTTTCCTCCTCTCTCCCTCTCTCTCACACATACACACACACAGCCTTGTTTCCATCACTTTTTGGAACATTACATAGACTTACATTACATTTTTATCCCCACAACTACATGAATATGCATCCACACACACCATCAATACATATAATGGTTGTCCTGTCCATTGCTCTGCAGGCCATGATCCCATTGCCCAGATAGAATTCCTAATTGATGTGACAAAGTGCCCGCGAGTGTCCCGTTTCTCAGGAGTGGTTTTCTAAAACGCTGCTCCGACCTCTTTCTCCTCTCTCTCTGTCCTCTTGTATGCTATTCCCTTCCTGACTGAGTGCAGTTTAAATGGGAAAAAAAAAGTCGCTTGACATCCGAAGACCGGATATTATTATGATCGCCGAATATTGACCGTGGCCACACGGACAAATCAAACATCAAAAAGCTCAACTATAAGGCACCGGTGTTTGCAGAAATGAAAAGCATAGCAGCGCGTCAGCTTTCATCTTGTAAGATAATAGCCCAGTCATTGCTGTTAAGAAGACATGGCTTTAGAGTGCAAACGGAGATGGGTTTGCCAGTGGAAGCTTTTAGGAGCTGCCACTCTGAGAAACATGACAGCATTGCTAAAAATAATGTCCGCTTATAAACTCAATGTCAGGGTCTCGAGGCGTGTTAGGTGTCTGCTTAAGAGATCGCAGTCTAGAAAAACAACATTTGAGCAAGCCTGTACGCACACACACACACACACACTATCAATCTCAGTGTTACATTTCACTGTCAACGGGCAGCAAATGTAGAATGACACAAGCCGACCCATTCTTTGTTTTCTCGTATCTAGATGGATGTTCTTGTTGTGTTTTGTTTCCCATTAATTAAGTGTGGGGGTGTTGGTGTCAGTCACTATTAATTTGGAAGTGGTGATGCGCCTGGCTTTGTTTGTCAGTCTTCCTTTATTACACCACACCATTGTCACTGAAAATCATGATTAATTCGTTGAGTTTAATGATGATAATTTGAAAACAATTTTTTTTAAAAAGCTGTCAACTTGACAGCACTAGAAGGATGGGTGGGCTTTCTGGGTTTGAGTTTATTAATTGTTATTTGGCTGCTGAAATTGTCTTTTAACAATTGAATTATTGCAAATGAGTTACCGACAGATAATCGTGAAATTTTTGTTCAGTCCAGGATGTCTGGGTGCTGTATGTGTCTGTGGTCAGGTGTATGTATTCACTTGCATACATGTGGTTTTGTGTGTATGTGTACACACCTACATTCAAAGCCCAAGCCTGAACACAACCATCAGTCAGATTGGTTTAAATCAAAGTAAAACACAAATTAACCATCATGCAGCCATTGGAATTGTACCAGTCTGTACCAATCTGACTAAGCATGATCTTTAAATGTCCTTGTGTTTTGACCTTTACGGCATGAAATGGGCATTTTGTATTGTCAGCCTAAAAGATGTTGAGCGATAAAGAGGTGCTCACTGACCTGTGCAATGAGATTTATTCTGAGGTGAAAGAGATGCAGTAACGCTTCTATCAAATCCAAGATGATTGTGTGTCCATCTACGTGTGTGAGTGTGTGTGTGTGTGCACGCGCACTTGCATGTTTGCTAGCCCAAAACTGTGCATCTGTGTGTGCATTTATGTACTGTCTATGCGTGTGTGCAGGTGTTCGTATGTGCTACTGTGTGCCCTTGTTGCTGTGTGTGTTGGATTTCAAACCTGTTTACCCCTTAAAAGTCCTGATATGGACCATTTACATTCTGGAATGAGAAACAGATTCAAATTCAGAGACAGTTTCCAAGCCCCATTATTTGCTGTCACTTTCAAATCAAAATCAATTTCTGCAGCCCCTGTTGTTCTCCTCTCAGGCTCAAATATTTTCCCTTCGAGTGTTTCTGATGAAAGGTTTTCTCTGCACAACCCCAGAGAGCCAGAGTGTGTGTTTGTGTGCGTGTGCATGCACAGATGTCATTGGAACACATGGTGAATTTGAGATGGAAGAAAGCAGTCAACGCTGACCGAAACTGACCTGCACTGCTGTGTTTGTTTAGAACAGAGAGTGGGTGCTTCATACTAAAGACAGATAACATCACCACCAGTAAACACACAAAAAAGGAGTCACACTAGCCCAAAAGTGCTTCTCTGTTGTGGTGCATGTTTGCTTGTGATGTGTGTTGTCTGAAGCGCTGTTTGTTCTCCCCATGCTTGATCAGGTTGGATGAAATCTCCTCCCTGCCGATGGCACCGACACAGTAGTGGAGGGGGGATACTGATCTGTCAGCGCACCGTACAGACAGCACTTAAGAGACTCAGGGTAATGGCTGTTCATGGGCCCTGTTAAAAGCCCTCCCCTGTTGCTGAGGCTTAGTGTCACTTAGGAAGAGGGTGTGAAAGATGCAGCACAAACCACAGGGACTCTTACTAGATGCCTGCCAACTGTAAGGACAAGCTCCTGTCCAGAGAAATAACAAGATTCTAAAGGATATTCAAACCTGCCCTCTCCTGGTTTATATTGTTCACTTTCATCTATGTAAACTTTGTGTTAGGACAAAGAAAGGTTTCCAAATTGAACTGTTACAAAAATTGTCATAGGAGTGTTTCAACAGCACTTATTTCAATACTTAAGCTCCGGTCAACTTTAAGCAACTTATAGTTATGGCTGTAGCTATCAGTTACTTTAATAATTAAGTATTCTTCCTGTGATTCCAACTATTAGTTGAGTAATCAAATAAGAAATACTTCTGCTTTATTTAAAAGAAATAATAAACATACAAAAGAGAAAATAATACAGATTTCAAACTGTTCTTTGACAGCAGTGAGTAAGATCAGCAGGTGCAGGGCAAACCTTCAGTGTACTAAATTAATGTATGATAGCTAGTCTCAAGAATCGACAGTGACTGTAAGTATATCAGACTTGAATAAAATTGTATTTTTTTGTTATTTTCTTGAGGAAAACTTAGCTAACTTAAGGACATCATAACTAGCTACCATAATGAATTATATCCTTAACTAGCTATTACATATAGCTATAATTAAAGTACTAGACTTCATCTTAACTAGCAACCACACTGGTACTAAATAATAATGTTAACATTACTATGTGTCTTGTCCAGTCTGTAAACTGGAGGGATGGTTTCTCAGACCTTTTTAAGCAATCAATTTTGATTTTTTAAATCAATTCCAAAAGCAAAAGGTAGCCAGTGTAATGAAGCCAAATTGGTGTAACATGCTCATGTTTCCCAGCACAAGTCAAAAGTCTTCTGAATGAGCTGACGGCTGGAGAGGGATTTTGTTTTTTACTGATGCCAGCAAGGAATTACAATAGTTTAATCCTTGAAATCATTCTAAACTGATCAAAGCAGGTCTGAACCATTGAATTTTTGTGTTTGTCTAAGCAGAGGTTATGATCAAAAGTGACACAGTGAATTAGTGAATTATAGAAAGGGACAGAGAACCAAGGCTGTTTAGTATTTGCACAGTCTTGCTCTGTGATCATCATCTCTGCCTTATTAGCATTTAACTGCAGGGAAATCCACTTGTGGATAACATTTACAGAGGATAACTTTGTGGACAACTTTTACAGAGGAGCAATAGAAAGCGTCTTATCAGGAACACATCACAAAGTAGCAGGCTCAGGACAGGAAGGCTCAGCAGCACGTGAATAAAACCATCAAGAACATCACTCATCTACATGATTTCACTCACATCGGTTAGGTGAGGGAGTTTCTAAAAGGATTTCTTGAAGATATTTCTATTAGCCCATAGTCTTAGTAGTCTATAACATCTCCCTGTGGGTAAAAGTTCAAATTCACTGTGCAGTGGGTGAGAAGGGTTGTTAATAATTCTTTTTGCTTTACTTCTTAAGAGTTCTTCATGCTCATTAGATCTCTTTGTGGCTTACCTATGATTTTGGAGGTTGTGCTCACTATTTTCAGCAGTTTGTTTCCTCCTCTTGGTGATCATGTTAAAAGATTTCCAGGATATTGTGGCTCACTCCAAAATTGTGGAGCTTGGTAGTGAGGGGAGGCAATGTCAATATTCCACTAAGGTCTGTAGGATGCATGTTCCAGGAATTTGACTAAACTGTGTTCAAATTCATGAAAGACACTTCTCGGGAAAAGTGAAAACTTTGGCTTGTTGGTGGCATTAGGGCCAAAGTCTATTCATCTCCTCTATTCATTCAGTAGATGTTAAGATATTTCACAAAAAACACAAATGTTCATCTCACAGTAGCTGCCAGGAGATTATTGAAGTCATTAGCCTACATTCTATGGGTACTTTTAATATCTGTACAAAAGTTGTGCCAATCCATCCAGTAGATGCTGAGATGTTTCACATAATGAGTGAAGTGTCCCCAGATCAAGCTCTGGATCATGAAAGCTGACCTTGAATCATTTTGTTTGTTGCTCAAGTGTCAGGAATGAACTGTCAAGCTGAAAATTGTTGTTTACCGCTCCTTTCCTGAAAGGCAAAGTAACAGATATCATATTTCTAACAAAATCACCTCTTGGGAATAGCACTCCAAGTATCACAGTGTTTAGAACTTCATTTTTTAGAAAGGTCATCGTGCTAGTGCTAGAATCTATTACGACAATGATATACTAGTATACTGTTACATTCATTTTAAACAAAAACATGACTAAGGGTAACTCGAGTGTTTCTAATTTTACCTGAATACATTACAACCTTAGAGACACACACACATGCAGCCCTTGTGGATATTTATTCTATGGTGACATAAAATCTGATGAATATACAGTATAATACAGTGCTGCAAACTAATTCAGTACAGAGCATACGCCTCTGCTTGCTTATTGGTCCATGGGTGTCATCTTATGGATTGAGTAGACATGCACAAGACATAGAGTTGGCCATTATTCTGCTGCAACTGTGGGGCTTCATAACTCAATAAGAACATGGCTGTTGGTGATTTATGCTGCGGACCACAGGAGTCTGTACATAAATCACCAAGAGCTCACCTATCGCTTTCACTTATTCATGCTAGCTATTATTTATAACACAGTCGTCTGGCCCTGTGTAATCAATATCCTTAATTCTAATTACATCTCAAGCACTCGCCACTCTGTGTTGTTGGAACAACATGCATTTACGTCGAAAATGTTAATCAGCAGGGTCGGCATGAGGCACAGGAGTGGAGGAAAGTCACTGAGTGAGGGAGAGTGGTGTAGTGAGAGGGAGTGTGATTAAGGTAGAGTGCAGAGCTGAGAAAATGAGCTTTATACTCCAGGGGTGGGATGATGTTGACCTGAAATACCTGTGAGATCAGACATAATCTGTTGTGTTCAGCTGAGAGTCCAAAATATTGTAGAAGAAAGGCAGAGACCGGATGAATAGAGAAGGGATCAGCCTCGCCAAACAAACGGAGCTTTTATCCGGAGCCGAGCAGCCTGTTGACACTCCCTATAGTTGGTTATCTCCGCTTCCATCGCCTGTTGACTCTTCTGCTCACTGGATTTGAGACAAGGATCAGACCATGGCTCAAGTCAAAGTCTTGTGTTCATAATGCCCGGTGTGCTAGCGGACACTACAGGACGCTAGGTGTGACAAGGTCTGTTCCCAGCCTCAGTTCCTGCTGGTCAACCTGCTGTGTAACTTCACAAACAACAGCGGTGATGACAATGGTGGTTTAAGACACAGGATTGATGCCTATGATCGCATCTTGTTGGCACAGCTAGCAGCAAAATGTGTGGCTGTCAATGTGTTTGTGTGTTGCTTTTGATCTGATGTGAGCATGGATGAGAAATCTAATCTGTCCAGCAGGACACAGAGTTGCAACATCTTGACCCTTTTCAGAATGGCCTTACAATATAAGGACAATAAAATGTTCCTGTGATTTTGTCCACCAATTGGGAACAGACAACATATAATGACCACATAGAATACAATACAGGATCACCACAACCGAGCCTCAAAAATCGCATTAACTTGATTATGTGAACGTGCAGGTAAATAAATTGTTCCCTTGTAGACGTGACAGGAGTTCCCCCCCTCATCTGCTGTTTGTACAGCGAAAGATTTCTCAGTCAGATAGATGTGTTATTGTGTGTGTGAGCATCTGTGCCTCTGTGTGCTGTTTACTGTAAGGATGAGAAGTCTCCATAATCCACAACGCTGCTGTGGCAACACGGAAACAGAGGCAGAGTGACGTTAATCCCGCGGGAAATAAGGAGAAGTGGAACGAAAAGGTCACTGACAAGGAGGGAGCGGGGTGAAAGATACAAAAAGAGAATTATTGAAAGTCAAAAAGATTTTACAGGAATCTTTTCTTGGAGACAATCCAACGATTTACTGAGAGAGGAAACAATAATGCTTCCTTATGTTTGTTAACAATGATGACGATGCAGTCATGTTCAATTTTTTCTATTTCACAAAAGTCAGGTGGATGCAAAAGGTGAAAGGGGGCGAAAAGGCGAAGGCAAAATACTTTTAGGTTTAAGACTGAAATGTGAAATCTTCGTAGATGTGAATCCAGAAATGTGTAGAAAACTATGCACCCCATGAGCATACTTTAATTTTATTTTGTTTTGTGTGCGCAGGTGTGTGTGTGCATATCAAACTCTCACAGCTTCCAGCTAACAAAATACTCTATCTCCCAACGGATAAGTTGCACATGCCCTCACATAAACTTTTGTCAAACAAGATTTGTCTCACACTTGTTAAACTAATTGGCCTTCATTCTAAACTCGAAACATATCATGCATCACATGCATGTCATGCATTCCATTAAAAATTTACCCCAGTGTAGGTTCTTGTCAATAGCAGGAGAGAATAAGAGGCGTGTGTGCTGGAAAAGACGTGGTGTGGTAGCGGGGGCACAGAGCAGAAACACATCATAGCTGTTGTTTAATTTGATGATGTCTCCAGCGAGACCAATGTGGGCGTGCTGCTGGCTCAGATCTATCTTCCTCTCTGTGTTTGTGAATGTGTTTTTAACCACTAGATCATTGTAGCAATACACTGGTGGCAGCGTTCTGGCATTGCCCTGCCTGCAGCATCGATCTTCACAGCTTCATTTACAACGCTATGGATTTCTGCATCAGAGGGGAGGACTGAGAGACAAACAGAGACAGTGAGTGAGACAGAGAGCGAGCAAAATGGGATTTTTAGAGGTTATTTCAATACACAAGTACAGCGAATGTCTTAAAACTTAATAGAAATATGCGGTCTGCTTTGAAGTCAACATGTGTAAACTTCAAAGGGCTGAGGTAGGTTGTTATGTTGGTTTTAAAGCTGTAGACATTTTAAAGGTTGACTGCAGGGATTTTAATATTGCACCTTATTTTTATTTATAGTTGAAGGACTTGCTTGAAATAAAAATGGTCAGAAATGGTAAAACAGTCAAAGCAGCAGAGGTCATAACATCCCAGTTTTCATTCCTTATAACTGATCAATCTGATACTGATCTTTCACCTCACTTCACTTTAACATGTGGCCAAAAGAAAAAAAAAAGACTTTAGTACCCAGTAACCAAGTTTTCAACCAAATGTAAATGTAAAATAAAAATGTTGAGCAAATTTTAAGATTGAGTGCAGTAGGATAAATAATTAGTGGTGCCATCAAACCGAACAGAGGAACAGCGGAGATGATGTCATTATGAGAGTGAATCAAACCTTAAATGAAAAGCAAAGTGGGAAAACCTGATGGAAACAGCTCTCTCTCTCCGCACAGATCTGATGTTTTCATCTGCCAATATTTTTCATCTCTTCAGCGCAAAGGAGGTTTCATTGGATGTTCAAGTCGCATTCTATGTGTATGTCATATTTCGCTGAAGTTTGTTTCCATTGCACCATATCGCATTTTCCTTTCATCTATACAACAACTTTCACACCTTAGCCAAGCACAAAACTTTTTTGATTTTTATGATTTTTTTTTCCCCACTCAGGCTTTTAAAGCACGAACTGAAAATGCGCATAAAAAAATAGTGAATGGAAATGCACATCATTTCAGTCACTCCTCATGGGCAGACATGTAATCCTCATTACCTGGAAAACACTCGGTTTTCAAACTGCCCACTCACTTAATAACTCAAACTTTCTATTATAAAGTCACAGTCTACAGGCTCAGATTATTCAAGACACTGTACAGTATGTCATATGTCACTGTGTTGTTTTTACAGCTTGGCCTGCTGGCCTCAAGTGGTTAAAATCCATCCTGTCAAAACATCTTAAGATTAGGTATACCACTGCATGACACATTTTGCTCATTTATGACAAATATTCTTTGCTAATGACATCACATGAGTAATTGACAGGCATTTACAAAACAGAAAGATATTGATGTGATTTAAGTCCTGGTCCTGGTACGAAGCGAGTCTAGTTAATATATCCAGGGGATTTATAATTCATTAATTCTCTCCGATGGTTGATTCTTGGTATTGAGGATGTGCCAGGAGAGAGCCAGAAGGCGGGAGGGAGCGAGAGAAAGAGAGAGAGGACAGCGAGCATGAAGTCAAAGGTCAATCCACTGAGGCATAATATAACATGCACAAATGAATGAGCTCACTGCCTCTCTCACATACTCTCTCTCTGGTTTTTAGAAGCTTGGAGGGATTTCTTTAATCAGGGGGATCAGAGGGATTTATGAATGTCCACTGCCTTACACAGCCACGTACAGTTTGTGTGCAGAAGAGATTGGCCTTTTCTCTGGCTTGGCTCACAGGGTTATGTGTGTAACAATGCCTCTTACAGATTACAAATTAAGATTCATTTTAAGTGTCTGCGTGCACATCAGATGAAAATTAAATGGGATCCCAGTCAATATACTTTTGTGTATCTTTTCTGGGGTTTAGGCTAAGCCTCTTAGTTCCAGCGCACAGAGTGATATTTTAGACAAAAGTGTGCTTCCAAATTTGTGGTAATAGTTTGAGGGAGGCCCTGTCATGTTTCTGCATGACGATATCCCTGTGCATACAGCGAGGCCCATGAAGAAATCGTTTTCCCAGTTTGTTGTGGAAGAACTTTACTGGTTTGTGCAGAGCCCTGACTTCAACCCTATCCAAAGGCTTTGGGATGGATTGGAGACTGTGTGCTGGGCCTAATCTCCAACATCAGTGGCAAACAACAGTAACACCCCTGTGGTTGAATCAGAGCGAAAACATGCCACTGAGAATTAAATCCAGATAAGACCAATCTTTACCATACGAATTATAGTCATTGCCAGCATTCACGGACAAAGCAGGAAGTACAATCTGTAGCAAGGCAGAAAGAGAGTGGATGTGAGTGTGGAGGTCGGGGTGGTGAATGGGAGTGTAGAAATCAGACTTTTATGCAGGAAACTAGAATTTGCCTGAATATCCAGTTAGCCTAGCTTAGCATAAAGAAAATAAAAAGGGAGAAACAGGCCTAATTTTTTTTTCAAAGTTAACAAAAGCCACCTACCAGAACCTGTAAAGCTCATTAATTAAGATTATATACCCATTTGTACAGTTAATACAAAACAAGAGCTTCATAAAAAGGTGAATTGCTGTTTTTATACTTTTTACACTTTTGTACAGCCTAAAACAAACATGATATGTATTAATTAGCAAGCTTTAAAGCTGTTGATAGGCGGAATTTATCATGTTAGAACAGATCCAGGCTAGCTGAATCTCCTTGATTCCAGTTTTGCAGCTTCCTCTCCTATGTCTGTATGGTAAGACAATTAACCTTCTCATCCTATTCTCAGCAAGATAGCAAATAAGTGTAGGCTATTTCCCAAATTGTCAAACTGTTCCTTTAACCTAAAATGGGAGAATTTAAAAATGCTGGCGTCATCTTTTTGTAGAATGATCCAGTTTACTGTCTGAACATATAATAATATGGGTGATGTAATCAGGTCAAGGCTTCAATGGTCCTTGTAGGAAAAGAGTATGAGGATAGAGATATACCTAGAGCTCTTATCAGCTCCACTTCTACCTGATACACACTGTCACGCTTGCTGGCGTACATGCACACACACACTATTATCCCAAGGAAATGCCTTGGATAAAAAGGGCTTCATACTACCTGGTCCACTGTTCCCACCACATCATCTGACACACACTGAATTTGGTTTCAAGTATACCCACCTACACACACACACACACACACATATATAAATACAGATAGACAGAAATACTTGTACATGAATACAAGTACACACAGACACACATTCTCAGGTTTGTGTTCACCATGATGCAACTTGCAGGTGCAAAAGTGAAAGAGTGTGAAGTGTCGAGCTGCCAACAGATGCTACTTTTTCAAATGCACTTTTCTTAAAGTCACCAAAAACTTTTTGTATACAGACTTTAATTGTGCAGCTGATATGTAACAATAGTGAATTTCCCTTTAGAAATACCCATAAAAGCACAGATTTACAATGAACTGTATGGTTTGTGATACAGGAAAACACTTGATTTCACTATTGTTACGCCCAGCCTAGGAGGAGCCTAACAACGAACTCCCCTTGAACTCCACAACAGAATGCAATCCAAAACAAAGTGGATTTATTTTTCTTGAAATAAAATAAAATTAAATAAAAAAAAAACTTCAGGGTGAGCATAGCCAAAATAACAAACAAGAATGATCTAGTAATAGCCAGAGCTAACTTTGCCTTGTTTGGCAGTCAATTTACGTCTCCACCAATGAACAGCGACCTCCTGCAGCTCTAAAAACAGAAAAGACAGAAGCACACAAACAGCACCACCTCCGAGCAGGGAGAAGAATAAGTTTCAGTACCCTAAATACTATATTATGACCCTGGGTCATAACAACCCCCCACCTAAGATTAAACATTTCCTCCTGCAAAGAAATGTTTGATCCCTAGGTACCTGCTCAAGACAGAGCATACATAGGGCTTCTTCCTCCTGTCTGGTGTCCTAATCACATAGTCTGTGTCACTTAATTTACACTCAACCTTATAAGGTCCAGTGAATCTCGCCTGTAGACTGGAACCAACTACAGGCAACAAAACTAACACGAGGTCACCAGGCTGAAATGTGCGATTAAAAGATTTCTTACCATTGTTTTTTTCATTTTAGACTGCACAGCAGAAAGGGAGCTGAGTGCCAACTTCAAAGCAGTATGCAGCCTTTCCCTGAATGAACTCATATATTTTAAGATGCCGTGTTTGGGGCTGGATTTGTCTGCTAGCCACCGCCCTTGCATCAGTCGCACAGGGCCCCGCACGCTATGCCCAAACACTAACTCAGCTAGACTAAATCAAAGATATTCTTGCTTGGTTTCACAAATGGCAACAAGTAACAGTCCAGTGCGCCCTGACTCTGAGTGATAAACACTGGAGACCTGATGTTTGACAAACAGTTCGGACATAACCTATGCTATATCCAATTTTTTTCTCCTGTTGCACCTCAGCTTGTTTGGCCAATGAAGTATGGGTGCATTGGTCACAGAAATCTAAATCTGAAATGGTATGTGTATACTTTGGGCAACAACCACTCAAAAAAAGTAAAGAACATTAGAGAATAAAGAATGAACAGGACTATAATGTACATTATTATGTGATCATTCTGTATAGATACCCACAGGATTTATCATGATTATGCATCAATGTACCATAGCTATTATGAACAAAAAGACTGAAGGGCATATAGAAAAGAGGAATGTTAGAGTCAGACAAGGTTGGAGGTAGAAAAGAGAGCAGAGAAATTCTGGACCACACACTGTTGTGAAACTACAGAGCAGCCAGAGAAGGGGAGAAAACAGAAGCCTTATTTGATATTTAATTGGAATTGATCCTGTGGTGCAACTGAAAATTTTAACAGTGGGCAAATCTATACATTTCACACACCGAAATGTGTATGTGTGTGTGTGTGTGTGTTCTGTGTTGAGATAGAGCCTTGGAAAAAAAAAGAAAGAAAGAAAAGAGGACAAGCCTCCATGAGTCACACATCAGAGAAAGAGGGGTGAGCAGGGTAAGGGAGGGAAAAAAACAAAAGGATGAATTGAAGAAAACAGTGAGGGAAGGCAAACAACACTGGAACAGAAATCAGGAGGTGGGAAAGAAACAGACAAGTTTTAATATTTCTGCAGTGATGATTAATTTATCCACCTTATGGCAACACCAGCCGTCTGGTCCAAACAAACCAACAAGATCCTCAGTAACGGAGCCACAGGAACAAGGAAGATGCTTAGTTTAAAGAATATATGAAATGCAAAATTAGCTACCTGATTGTTGCATAATATATTGTGTTCAGGCTACAACTTGGCTTGGTTGTATTAGAAACTGTTGCACATGACTTCTGATTTAATGCATCAGTTGAATATAAATTTTCAATATAAAACTCACATTTGACTGTTAATGTCTTATGCATAAGTATGTCAGTGAACTGTAAGATAGAGTGTGTGTGTGTGCGCATGCAGAATTACAATAGAAAAAGCCATTCTGCTCCCACTGGTTTCTTTGGGGATAAAAAAGCAGTAATAAGTCCAGATCAAAGAAAAAACATGAACGTGAGGGATATATTACCATGTGTGAAGAAAGAGAAATGTGTGCAACATCATGTTACCTCATGTCTACGGGCTTGCATGTGGGCATACACTACATGCACATGTGCACAAACACAGAGGCACACAAACAAAACACAAAAAAGCCAATGCCTAAAGACAAAAGCTGCGCTGTGGAACAAAAGACGACCAAAAAAGCCATCAAGACTCCCGCAGCAGGCACCCATTGTGATTAATGAAAACAAATATTGGGAGAGAGTGGGGCACAGGCACAGAGAAACAGCACAAACAATGGAGGAGACAGCATAATGCATTCAGGGTTCACTGACGGCCCTCTAGTGCAGAATGAGAATAATAGGAGACGAGAGAAAGTGGGATAGAGGGAGAAGGAGGGGAGGAAGAGGAAACAGGGGCACTAATGCAAAATCCATTCTTTCTAAAAACACAAACATGCACACACACACACACACACACACACACAACCTTGCACCAGCCAGCTTTCAAAATCACAGGGCTGTCAGTGCGTCTGTGCTTACACCTGCTACACTGAGCAGTGTCGGCGCAACTGTCTTTTCTCCCAACCCGCAAGTGTGTAAGAGGCTCAACTCCACATCTTTACACATATCAGAATTCATCTGAAAGCCATTCAAGATATTTCTGCATTAACAAAAATATTTTGTTGAGTTGTGTGTTTAAGTTAACGCAAATATTTCCAACAATGTTCAGACCCATGTGTGATTGTCTATTTTCCCGCTTTTATCTTATTCTGTTGAATTTTAGGTATTTTATTTATCTTCCATCTGTTGTATTCACTGTACTTTTATTTGCTAGATCTTTATTTAATGGTGCTTTATGAAAGGAGGCGCTGTATCATTAAAAGGATTATTATTATTATTATTATAACTATATATCCCAAAACCAAAATCACTGGCTAGTAAGGGTTGATACTTGCAGGTTCCTATGTTCAGTTTAGATTCAAGGAGATCACCATTTTTAAGCAGTACAGTTAAGAGGTCAAAAGGTTAATTAAGTCTCAAGGCACATAAAGTAGTTGTGGGTTAGCATGAAGCATTTGACATTACTGTAATGCAGTTGTTTCCAGAAGAATCTGAGGGATTATGTTTAAAGAAAAGACACAGAAATATATTTCTTTTCTCCAGAAATCCTGCAATGAAACATCACTCTTATGAACTGTTCATAAATCATGCACACATAAGCCATTTAGAGGTCACAAGTAAACATTGTTTCAGTTTTAAGCCTTACTAGCTAAAAGATTTGGGAACCAACAACACTGAGGTATTGCACTTTTGAATTTTGTTTTATTAAAGACAATCAAAAAACATCTTCTGTCAGATCAAATCACACTGGCCAAACAAACTTTAGTGATGACACTAACCACAGGGACACCAAAATCCAAAAGACAACCCTGCTTATTAGGTTCCACCTAATCAAACCTCAGATAATTAGAACCTTATCTTCCTCAAAGTCATGAATGCAAGCTGTTAGTCCAAGGTGATGTAAAACTAACTGATGTCAGACTTGACTGTCCACATTTGGCTGCTTTCCTTAAACTTCCCAGCATGAAGCAGTCTGTGTAATAAGACAAACACAAGGGCATGCAGGGGCTTGATACCCACTGGATATCAGTGCAACTTATTCCCTTTCATCGACTGTCCCTAAACAAACAAAGCCAGTAGGACAGGGATGAAAGAGCAAATTTATGTTGTGAGACAAATCGTAGCAGAGGGAGGAGGGATGGAAACCACAGTGGGGTCCGGCTGTCTGGCTCAAGGTTTCTTTTGGTGGTCTGTGTTATTCCCATCCAGCTTCATTACAGTCTTATCTCTAGTGGAGCCACACAGCCCGTGAGAACGGGCCAGAGAAGCAGTGCGAGGTTGTAGACCCGGCACACCTGCCACCTCAGATAAAATAAACATCAGAATTAGGGTGCAATTTTGGCTCTTGCTTCTCAGTGTTTTTCATTTGCTTTGCTTACTCTCATCTGTCTTCCTTGTTGATTAATCCCTCTCTCTCTCTCTCCCCCTATATCTCTGTGTATCTGTTTAGCTCTCTCCCTACCTTCATCCCTGTCCTTTTGTCCCGCCCTCCCTCATTGCGTCCAGACTTCCCTGACAGGGCTGTGATAATGGGACAGTAAATTAGGACCGTCCCATTTCCCGCCTATCATCCCCTCAGCTGTTGATGTGATCTCTCACCTATGAGGTCAAAGGCTAATCGGTGTAAAGCAGTCAGAGCCGTGGTCAAAATAATCAATCACTCCATGCTGCAAAAATCACAGGTGCCACATAATCGTGTAAACACAGCTCTGAAATCCTTCTCCTGCAAACACACCTGCTGCTTTTATGTGCATTTCAGAAAAAAATAACAAAAAAAGCTTTCACTTATTGATACAAAGATTGAATAATAGCCAGACTTAATGTAATTAACAGGCATTTATTTATGCAACCTGTTTCAATATCAGCCACAGTTATCACACTGCCAAATATTTGCCATTTAATTGTCAGAAATGACTCCTTCTGCTGCTGGAACCATAGCAAGTGTTTATATGTTTTGTGCTTTTTTTTTTTCACCTACTTCTCTTTGCTGGAAAATCTAATCACTCTCCCAGGTTTCACTTAATCACATGAAAAACAAAACCTGAACTATTGAGTCTCTTTAATCCACTTTGTGAATACATATTGGAGAACACTGCTTTCAAATTCCAAAAGGGATTATTTCTAAACGGCAGAGACAGAGAGGCCTTTGAGGGGAGCTAAAATTACAGGTGGAGTGATCCCTTCTAAAATTATCCAACTCTTTTATATTGCGCCTCTGAAGAATTCATGCTCATGTTTAATTCCCAAGCTCTGATAACGAATGTCTGCTCCAAGCACCTGAAGATTAATAGACTTTTACCAGGTGCTCTCTGTCTTTTTATAACACACTCCAGCTATTTAAACGCTCAGCTGTCTGGCTGTCAGCTTACAGCATGAGGTCATTTAGAGGAAGTCTTAACCCATAGATATACTTTCAGAGTGGTATGGCAAATACCATTTGACACAAGCGGAGAGAAATGTAACCTCAGAGAAAACAGAAAGCCAATTGCAATTTGATTTTGAATGTTTGCTTTGATTTGAATTTGAATGGTTTTTAACATACTCTGAAAGTCTACAGCCATGCTGCGTAGACACAGAGAAGCTTTGAACTACACTGAATGGTGACATCAGCATGCTGAAATGCTCACACTGATGTTGCTGAAATGCTGAAGTTAAGCAGGTGTAATATCTACATTGTTTCTATTTGAATTCACAACTCATGGTCCTGGGGCTTGGATGGACACAGCGGACATGTCCCATTGTTCAACGATTCAAAGATATTTTGCATGACAGATGCAGGCTATCTCAAATCAGAAAATGCAGTTAAACAAATAAACAGAATTACCTACATAAAGGCACGTTCAGTATGAGTTGAAAGGTGTTGTATTCTGTTTGACAGTGTGCAGTGTGGAGCATATTGTGTGCACATGGCCTCAGTGAGTGACAGCATCCCAAATATAACGACTGCAAGGTGGAGCCTAATGTAGCCTGAGTTCAGTTACATGACACTCAGCCGCATAGGTGTTACACACTGATGGAGTCAGCTGAGGTTGAAGAACCAAAGTGGTGGACAACAGACCAACAGGCTGCAATTGCCATCACTAAAAAACGCAGAATATCAATTGAAAATATGGAAATGATTTTGAATGTTGCATATGATTTAAATAAAACACTTTCTGAAATGAGCCCGAGTTCAAACTCTGTAACGATGCAACTAAGAACACAAATTCAGACCAACTACAAATCATAAAACCAAACACTCTGCTGTCACCCACAAGCCTCCCTACACCAACACAAGCCAAACTTTGAGTGATGAAAAAGCATATTCAGATTTCACACTCCAATAACAACAAGTAATCAAAGCTAGCGGTGGAGCTGTGCCGACAGAGGCAGCAGACCGAGGCCGAGTGACACTGCTGCAGCGCTCAGTCACACTCTAAACACCTGTCTTCAAATGGACACATCAATACATATTTCACAACCTGCCTGCCTATATATATGCACACATTCAAAAGATTCCACATATCTGTTCTACATATCTGTTCAAAACGCTTTACGGTGTCAAAAGACTTTTATTTATCTCCAAAACTAGAACCAGAGACAAGAAAAGAAAGGGGGGTAAAAGAAGATGGAAAGCTGAGGAGTAAAAATCAATCTGTTGCAATGCAGCATACGGTAATATCACTGTTCTGCAGGATGGAGTGATTCACAGCACTGGAGTGGCAAGGGATCGGTACAGCATGTGAGAAAATGGTCTGGGACCAAAAAGAGGGTACTGAGAAGCACTTAGCACCTGGTCTTCCCCCCCCCCCCCCCACACACACACACACACACTCTCTCTCTCTCTTTCTCTCTCTCTATCTATCTATCTATCTCTCACTCACTCACTAACACACACACACACACACACACACACACACAAGCACTTTGCCTAATAGAGTAGCAGCAGTAGTCAGCGTTTCCCATGGCAGGCTGTAATCGCATGACTGGACTCAGTGATGGATTTTGGGTTAGAGGCAGCATCAGCAACACTGCAATAAACACACACACACACACACACACACACACACACACACATCAGTCACATGTGCATACACTTTATTTGCACAAAAAGTTATGTTATGTATGTACAAAAAGGATTAATGCTGATATGTGAAAGTGAAATAAAATATGAAGGATAACAGTTGTTTTGGGAATTTTTTTTCAAGAACATACATTTGCCGTGACAATAAACAAATGTCTCTCAGTCATTTGAATTTACAGGGTCTTTATAGGGTCTTAAATAATGCCAAAGAATGTCATCTGCGTTTAATATCACATAATTGAAAAAAATGCATAAGTACACAATTGCTATTTATGACCCTGTGTTTTTCATGAGAGGCAGTCATTCATTCAGCCTTAACAAGTTTCAACAACAAGTAGCCCACTTTCATATTTTACCATTATATTTTATTCACAGAGCCAAAAATCTTCAAAAGCTGTTTTTATTTTTACTTTAGGAAATAAATAGCTGTTTGCTATGTTTACTAACTTGTGGATGGCATAGAAAACCACAGGAACAATACTGCTCACATTTGAACTTGCAACCAAGCTAGGCAATCTGGGCAGACTGCCAGTTACCATCATAGCCATGTGGATTATTCTCCCATGTGACAGACTATGCTCTGAACACTAATTTGAAAAGTCAAAAGTCTGTGACATAGTCTTTGAGGTAACTTGGCCTGACTGGGACTCGGGCCAGATAGGTGTTTGATTCATCCAAGGTTTCTGCCATCTCAGGTTGGTGTCTGGCTGGGGCCTGCAGCTGTAAAGCCCAGTAGAGCCCAAGTCCACATTGGTCCCTGGGTCTGTAATGGGGATCATGCCATCGTTTGAAAGTGGTTTGTGAACCATAATCAGACAATATTGGCAGGGACCACAAAGGAGAGTCTGTAAACCCAAACCTTGTCCAGCACCACAAGAACTCATCATTCATTGCTGACAGGTAAGTACACTCATCAATTATGTTATTACAGTGTGCTCGTGTGAGGGGTGGGGGGGTCCTTCATGATGCGGAGGCACTTCATGACTATCGGGGTGAAGGCTACTGGCCGATAATCATTCAGGCTCGTCACTGTGGAGGTCTTGGGGATGGGGATGATTGTGGCGGTCTTCAGGCAGGTGGGGACCGCCGCCTGTTGGAGAGAGATTTTGAAGATGTCTGTCAGCACCTCTGTGAGATGATGTGCACACCCCCTCAGCACCCACCCCGGGATGTTATCGGGATGTTTGTGGGAAGTTTGTGTGGGTTTATCCTCTGGAGGGTCCTCCTCACTTCTTGGGGGGGGGGGTGAGTCTGGTGCTAATGGGGGTGTCCAGGTCCTCAAAGCGGGTGTAGAAGTTGTTTGAGTGCATCAGGAAGAGAGGGGTCCCTGGGGCAATGTGCATCTTTGGTGCTATAGTCTGTGATGCACTTTATGCCCCTCCACATGCTCCATGGATTGTTGGATGCAAAATGTCCCTGGATCCTCTGGGCGTATGTGGCCTTGGCCCTTTTCCCTCCCGCAGTCAGCTCTCTTCTCGTCACCCTGAGTGCCAGTCTGTCACCTGACCTAAAAGCAGCATCCCTGGCTTTCAGCAGAGATTGCACCTCTGCGTTCAGCCACGGTGTCTGGTTTGGATAGTTGGTTACTGTCCTGGTGCTGGTGACATCCTCTCCACACTTGTGGATGTAACTGAGGACAGCAAATGTATAGTCCTCCAGGTCCACTTCTCTGTCATGGACAGCTGCTTCCCTGAATACATGCCAGTCTGTGTATTGGAAACAGTCCTGTAGTGCAGGGACAGCATCGGTGGGCCACATGGTGATGGTACTCTGTGCCGGCGTGTGACATCTGAGCATCAAACCAGGCAACCCGCAACACCAAAAAGCTGGAAACATGGTACTGTATGTTGTTTTTCATACAAAAAATATATACATTGCATTTTTAAATATGCTGTAGTTTCCAGCTATCTGGAAAAGAAACGAGTTAAAAATCTGTGTGCTGAATATGTTTTTATCCAGTTAGTTTGAGGAGCGTACGGCGAGAACTGGAAATACCTTCAGGCTGTGACAAATGTTGTTCAACAACCTTCTTGATATTTTACTTTCCATTTTTTAATGTAAAAAACCTGATGTTTAGCTCTGTGATGTAATGCCCAGTGGTAATATGTGAAAGGCACAAACTGTAGCTAATCACCAAGTTAGTGTTTATCGGTTGATGTAGGCTGATTTCAGGTTGAAGAAACATGGAGCTGTGATTAGGATCATAGATTTACACTGTCTGGTTTCAGGTGCAGTGAGGGGTGAGATAAGACATGTTTGCTTAGAGTTATCTATAGCCAGAGAAGACAACTAAATTATTCACAAAGCAGCACATAGGAATCCTCAGCACTGAGAACACATGCAGACCTTGAGTAAATGTGAATATATGTGAGCTACACACAAACTTCCACTAGTGTACACATAAGAAAGCTTACAAATAGATTTGTCTGCACTCACACACATGTATATTTAATATTGCTAGAAATGAATGAGAACATGCTGATAGCATGACCAACTGTGAGCAGAAGAATGATTTCTTGGTATCTAACTGAATTCCACTGTCTGTCTCAAGTCTTTGAGTATTTCACTGGTCCATAAATACCAAGTGAGGCTGATGATGTGAAAACTGGTCGCGATAAAAAAAGAAGTCATAAAAACGACAAATAGAAACAGTCATCTCCATCTTATTCAGCCTCACTTCCATTAGTGTGACAATTTCATTAAACAAACATAATGTACAAAATCATTTCCTCGACTTGGCTGGCTCCGAGAAATTAACAGCAACATGGAAGTCATGCATAATGGATGTGAACATTTGCCATCTACAAGTCTCCCACAGTCAAACATTAATTCAACCTCGCACAGGGTGTGGAAAGGGAGGAGGACGACAAATGGAGCACAGGGAAGAGGAAGGACTTGAGAGAATTAGAGTGAAAGCTGAGGTGGTCTGACCGAGAGGTACACTGCTGAACTTAAGTTCTCTGAGTCTGCATTGATTGCACTGGACTCCGTAAAACAATATGCAAGATATGAAGGTATAAATTCTTTTAAAACCCATAGTTATTTTTTGTTGCTAAATACTTAGATTTGTTTCCTGAAATTAAAAACTATAAAGCTATATTGAGGTTCTAAGGACAGAAAATGCTGTATGCTTTAGAGACTGAAAAAGCCTGTGAGGCAAATTGTGATTTGTGATTCTTGCCTATATAAGTAAAACTGACTTGATTATGTGGACCCTTAAAAATGATACAACAAAACACTTTGAAGAAGGCAAAAACTCTGCTGTCATAGCCATTAGATTGTGTAATGGCTAAGATTTGGTCCAAAGTGCGCCAGCATGACAAACATAGCAGTTCCTATAGCACAAAAAAATACAAATATCAAGTAATTAAATTCAAATTGACAGGGAGTTTAAGTACACGTCTAGTCAAATGAAGTCAACTTGTTGCTCTTTTCCCATTGATCAAAAACAGGAGAGTTTGACATGACTCCTGTGACCATGCCAGAAACACTTGGCATCATCTAATTCTCTTTGCATAAATCTTACAATCATTTATCTAGACGCAACACAACAAAATGCTAATGTTAACATTTTAGAGAGGGGAGCTAAAAAAAAAAAAAATCATCCTTCACGAGGGTGATTTATTACCCATTACAGCAGGGTCATACATTAATTTCACTCTTTATATAAAAGGCCTGTTATTTCTGCATGCATAAATAACACATTCAGATAGACATGCACGCATAAACACATGCACAACCACGCGCACACGCAGCCATGCACATTTGCAGCTTTCACACTCGGCTTGTGTTGGGGAAAATGTCACAGTGTCGAGAGGATGTTTATCTGGCGGGGACAGATTTGATGGCTTGACGTGTCCGCCACAGCTCCGTTCCTTTGTCCATGACGCAATGTACGCATGTGTGTCTGCCCGCGTGTATTTTTGATCGTGATGTGTGTTGTCTTTGACTGATGTGGGACTATGGGAGATAGCAGCGTACCACTTGGTGCTCAACCAGACACACATCGGATCTGACACTGCCGAGCCAGCGGTGTGACAGGCATGTGACAGGGCAGAGCAGGGCCTAAATGACTTCTTAGGCTCCATTACCCTGCCAAAACACTGGACACGCCGTCTCCGATTTCCCATTTCTCCTTCATGGTCACAGAGCCCTTTACTATTCGCAAATGGAGAACTGATTGCACCTTACCTTTTGCTCAGAAAAGATTAATCACACACAGATGCAAGGTTGTATGCACACAGTTAAGACTACCCCAACCACCGCAAATCAAAGAGAAAAGCTGAGCGGGGTGCTGAGTGCCAGAAGCAGGGGAGCAGCAGTGGTGATTATCCAGAAGGAAGCATCAGTTGTTGGTATTTACACTGCCACTCTAGCCTCTGATGTTTTGACACTGGCGGCCTCTAGACAGCCAGAGCATTTGTCAAGCACCGTTTTGAAAGACAGTGCGTTGAAGGTGACCGAAGACGAGAATGTGTCATTAGCCGAGACACGATTTAGTTTAGGGGGAGTAGAGAGGGAAAAGGAGAAAAAGAAGGGGGGGAAAAACAGCTGCAGCTCAGGGATGGGACAAAGAGCAAAAATGTGAAACTGACAAAGGAATACTGCTGTGGTGCAGAAAAATAGAGCTCAAGGATCACTTTCCAGGTAGAGCAATTATTTGATGTATAAAAGGCAGTGACCCATGGCCTTAAAGACAACAGCGAGTGCAACTCTCAAGTGCCTCTGTGATGAGAAGTGTCTATAAAAATCATCCCCCATGATGATGGAGAAAAATATGACCCTCACATGTACACCCTCTTTGATGTCAGGAAAAAAAAATATATCTGTCTTGTTATATGATCATGAGGGTTTATGATCAGACTCCTACCCTCACCCACTTCTGTATCACAAGAGGTTTTGATGTCTTGCCAATTTGCCGAGCTGAACGTATGCATTAGCCACTCCTAATGAGGATCGTGAAGTGTACGTTAAGCCCTTAGGCCTGTTAGTCTGTTTCTCTGACAGGCAGAGCGCTTGTCATCGTTTAGCCAGTTCAGCTCAGTCGAGTGTGGTGACATTTCTGCTATTTCCTTCCTGGCTATTCTGCACCCTGGTAATTGCAGGCTTATATAAAGAGTCACATCAAATTTAAAGTGAGGAGAACAAGTAAACAAGGATATGAATTCTGCCATCAGATGCAAAGATGCATGAATCTTTTATGGGACAAAATATTTGCAGACATGTGTTGGGGGCAGATAAGATCTTTAAGATTTGCGAGGTTGTTGACAGAACAGGCCTTTTCTCTCGATTAGTGGACGATGTGTGATAACTAGCCTGCACAGTCCGGGAGAATTGATAAGGTGAAGACAAAGATAAATTAGACAGGCAGAAAAAGAAAGCGATGGCAGTAAAAGCACCAATAATTTCTAGACAGTTTTTTGGATGATTCTCAGACCGTTGTAGTAGAGCTCCTGGTGCATTGTTTTGAATGAGCTCTGGCTGGTATGAATGAAAATGAGATTTCACTGTATCCTGTCTGCTTAACACTGCATGAGTCTCAATAAACACTTCTCATTTCATGCTTCCCAATGTGTAGCGGCAGACAGCAACACCACACCACAGCAAAAAAAAAACACAACAAATTCAAATGAAAAGGGAGAGGGAGGAATTTCCCTTTCACAACCTTGTTTAATTTGCCGCCTCCTGGGCAATTGAAACGTGCTTCTGCTGTGCTGTTTTCTGGAGGTATGTGAGGGGTTCAGAGAAGATGCCTTACTTGTCTTAAGTGCTGAGGAGAACAGAGGCTGAAGGGGAGGGCAGAAGCAGAGCTAAATTTAAAAAAAAAAAAAAAAAAAGGCAAATAGAATAAACTTGATTCTTCGTTTATACCTGGAGCATCGTGCTGAAGTTGAAAAATGCGCCTACACGCGCAGACCCGCGCACTCCGAGACAGGGGAGTGTGTGTTAATGCCTGGAGCTCTCCAGCCGTGCAGCCTCCTCAGGGAGACATCCTGATAACACAAACTAACTCGCTGCATGTGGTCCCAACGGACAGGCAAACAAAAGACAAGGTTTTATCTGTTTTTATCTCATTAAACACTCTATAACTTTCCTAATTGTTTATGAAGGGATTTAGAAGAATATCCCACCCAAGGTTTATGACTTTGGTGTGTGTGAGTATGTGTTTGTGATCACTTCAGTCCACACATGTTGGGGAGAATGCATTTGTGATTCATTGTTGTGGATGGGTTTTAATTGGGATGTGTGAGAGGCACAGTCTAATAAGATAAGAGATTAGGAGACTAAGGGCAGCAGTTTAGCTGTTATTCACTCCATTTTTAAAGTCACCACTGCAAACAGTATTAAATTAGCAAAGGTTGTGCGCGCACACAGGCCTCTAAAGCGTTTTATAATTCAAAGACGATATTTTCTCTTTGCAGCAAATTCAAGTCAAGCTCCTCGCTGGCCTCCTCTCTTTTTTCTGCTCGTTAGATATTCAGCCAGCAGCACCCTGAACTGCGTTCGCCGACCCCATGCTTTTCAATCTGTCCATCGTAACACTTGAGCTTTGATCTTCTCACCCAGGCCTCCTCATTCCAGCCCCACAGCATTCCTTGTCCCTCCCTCTAACTCTACTCATCTTTAATACCTCACATATCCATCTCCATCCCTCACTACATTCCTTCCCTCCTCCATCTCCTCTTCATCTCCTTTCCTCTCCTGCGCTTTGGCCATGCATGTGGAATGGCTATTGCTCCCACGGTACTTATTAGTGCAGCTCTTTTAATTACAGTTTGCACATCGATCAATTGTTGCATTACTAGTTGGTCCCTGTTGCCCAGTTACTATGGTGATGGATCACCTGCAAGGACCTACCATGGTCATCTGTGACACTCATACGCAGATTGCTCAAGCCCCAGGCAAGACAGCTTCATCCATGATGTTGACAGTGTAGTTATTAGAGCATAATGAACAGTAGAAAAGGTGCATTAACAAGTTCCACGAGTGAGAGGGCAAAATAAGAGAGGGAGGGAGGAAAAGAGAACCCATTTACCAAGAGACCAAGCTATCCACTCCACAACAATCTCTGTTGCTGCATTCACATATTTCACTTCATTTCAAACGCACTGATTTGCATTAATGAAAGATAATCTGGATGCCTTTGAAGTTTTGTTCTGTCCTATGGGAACAAGGGAGAAGCTTACTTACACACACACACACACACACACACACACAGGCACATAAATATGATGTTTCTGCTCAGCATGCAGAACAAGAGCTCTTGCACCTGTATTTCCCTGCCCCCTTAATCCTGCTATAGTCTGACACCCCACCACCATCACCACCCACGAGATTAGGATCCCCTGCTTGGTGCAATACATACAAACAAATCAGCACCCTCCCATACACACCCTCCCCCATTCATAATATGCTTATCACACTCATGATACATGTGAAACAGTTTTCTTCAAGTTTCCATGCATGCTTTCTGTAAGCATGTATGCACTCATATATCTAGATTCATATACACATTAACCAGAGGGGAAGCACAAAGTCAGATCAAACACAGTTTGGGTGATTATGAATGATGAAAAAGCAGATCTGGGTTAACAGTCTTGGTATGATTGTTCTAGTTGTTGCTATTCTAGTATCAACCTTTTCTCCAATAAGACATGATGTCAGATCTTTGGCAGAGCAGGGCTAAAACGAGGATGTCATATTTTTTTTCCTTTCCTCCCATTATTCCGACTCATCCTATTCTCACTCACTACACAGACACACGCACGTGCACTCACACAAAAACCAGTACATGTGCATGACTTCACTGACAGACTCACAAAAATAAAAGAAGCAGTGAGTTGTTTGTCCTGAGTCAACTCCTGCCAAAAAAACAAATACAGATTATTGCTGACTTCATTAACATGCAGAAAAGAGTCAAAGAGTCTGATGCATAGACAGACTAAGACAGCGAAACTTCAAGAGTCACTTGATGATGGAGCTGAGGGAAGTTATAACAACACATCAAAGCAGCATCTGGCCCAATCCTCTCTTCAACTGAAACGTGTCAGGAAAGTGCCATAGGTAGCCAGCAGCTGCTTTCAGAGAGAAGCCGAATGTGGCAGAGCTCAAGCTATGTTTTGTCCTCAGCCAACTCATCTGAATGCCCTTCCAAAATCTTACAAAGGCATGGTAGCAGAGACTGCCCCCCCTCCACCTTTGCTAACTTAACTGCATGCAGTGCTGTTGTCGGTGTGTAATCTCATTACCCTTCTTGTTGTCTAACCTAGCCCACAGTGCTGCGATGGGTTGGCATTACTCTGATTAAAGCAGGGAGGGAAGGAGAGTTCAGCAGAGAGGGAAGAAGGGGAGAAGGTGTGTAGGCAGAGGTAAAGAAAATGTGTGTGTATGTGTGTCAGAGGGGGCAGGAATGGCACAAGCACTTATTGGTATTAAAAGGGTAAACTTTCAAAGACATCCATCTCAAAGGTGGAGAAAAGTTTTCGTTTTCAGTTACTCCAGTCCTTGACTTTGATATGCCAGTGACAAATGATCAACAAGAAAATGACTGCTTTTCTTCCCACAGAAAAAAAAAAAATGCCCTCTTGGCTTGAACCTGAGGTCATTAAGAAGCAAATAAATAAACACGGAAAGTTTGCATATCGAAAAGCTGTCAGCTCCAGGGCAGCGTCTGCTCATTTCTAGCTTGATGGAGAGCCTTCTTTCCCGGGTAAGCCTCCAGACTCAGGGACCAATGAATCAGCCCAAGTGGCAGTTGTCATGCTATGATATTGCCTGAGTGTCAGCAGCGGTAGAAACAGTCCAACGGGTGAAAAAAGAAATGCTTTTTTGTTTCATTATTTTCTTCTTTAAGTTACAATGAATGAATGACTGAATTTAAACCTTGCTTTTGATATAATTTCTAATGTTGTGAAGAATGAGAGATTGCAGTGCTGCATTCAACAGTGTAACTGTACAACTTCTCATCAGCCTCTCTGTTGACTAATGCAATCACGTTAAAGGCATTCAGCTGGCGTTCAACAAAAGCCGCTTTTGTTTGGCACTGAGCTGTTTTTATCTGGCTGCAATTGCATGTACTTTATGACATTTTTCTATAGCAAGCCTGTTTTGCAGCAGGTACATTCCATTTATTGTTATTTCAAATATTCTGTTCTGTTGATTGAAAAGTATAACACTAGACTGAGAGTAAATATCATTGCAATTCAATAGAATCCAAAACTGTGAAGCAAAGGAGTTATGATTTTCTTGCTTAAACATACCATTTCAGATTTATTAAAGCAGGCATGTAATTTTGAATTCTGTAGTATTTTACTAAAGGTGGTCTCAATTCCATCCTTTTCCTGTTCTCATCTTGGCTTATCTCATATAAATATGAACCTTCATTGAGTACCTTCCATTAAATGGTTATGCATTAAAGGGACAGTTCACCCCAAATTCAGAAATACATAGTTTTTCCCTTATTAAATATAATGGAACTAGCTGACACCTCACTAGTGGTGCACTAAGCCCACACATCATGTGCTCAAGCGCATGCCCACACACACACACACACACACACACACACACACACACACACACAGAGGAGCTATCTGTCCCTTCTTGTTAAGTCTTGTCTTCAGTTGTCGTGACAACCAGTTCTTGATGTGCATCACATCCAATGTCTTTCCACTTCTTTGACAGGATACATTATAAATGAGTACACATACACACCCATAAATGTGCACACTCTAGCTGTCCTCTCTCCCTCTCTCTAAGATCAGTCTGTTGGGTTTATCAGACTTTTAAGAAAATAGGATAAGTACAAAGACAAGAAATCAAATCTGAATCCAAACCACAAACTGGTAGGAGGCCTTTAATGATTCAGGATTCCCAGAAGTGGACAGGGAGCCCTGGATCTTCACAATAATTGTATATATTTACTGTGTCAGGGCTCCAAATAAGCTTTTTACGGAACCCAGGATGTACTTTTTATTCTAATCATACTACTAGATAAAATGAAATTTTCTGTTTCAATCTCTGTCCAAGACAGGTGTGTTACAAATAAGTAAAAAAAGCATAAAGATGATTTGTTTGTCCTTGCACAACACACAATGAAGGTCTCCAGTCCATTCCATGCTGCACAAATAAAACATACATCGCTGACATATATGGGCAACTTGTCTCAACCTCCTCCCACTGTACAGAAGTGAAGCCAAAATATCCTGGATAGAAGCACTGCTATCTTGTGCTAGTGATCTCACCAGGAGTAGCGGGATCAATTGCTGGTCCTTACCCGCCTGATCAGCAATCAGCTGTCAGCCATGATGTTTGAACTGCTTTGATATAGCATGAAATAACTAATTAAAACCGAACTTGAAAAATGAACAATTGTACATACGTCAGTGTGATATGAACTACCTAATATGATAGTAGCCATATTTGAGAAAATCTGACATGTACATGAGTGTCCATGCTATATCTACTAACACGGAGGGAGAGGGATTTATGACCTATACTGGAACCTGTCATCTGCGGGTAATGACGATGTTTCGTCTTCCCTTTTCAACTCTCATGTCATCCATCTTTGTATACAGTCAGGGAATGAAGGTAATTAAATTTAGAATAGAATATAATAGCTATAAAAGAACAACAACTTACCTCTGGGAAATTTCAGAGCTAGATTTCTTGCATGAGAATTTTGTCTCAAGTTGAAAAGGATTTTACTTTTTAACAAAAAGGTAGTTCTCTGTAGGAATCCTTTCCGTAATGTCAAACTAAAACTGTGAGTGGCAAAACAAACACTTTTAGTGGACACAAAGGATTACATTGCGACTAAGGCATTTGTGGTAGGGCGGGACAAGAACAGGTAATGATCCTTCCCCAGATTCACTACAGAAACCACGTTACCACTTACTGCCTTCAGCCATCTGGTAAGGACAAGTGAAAACAGATCAGGCATGAGTTGCTTGTCCAACTGTACAAATGAATGAACTTGGAGGCTGAGAATCTTACTCTAGCAACATGTGATGCCCAGAACAAGTAACACATCTTTCTCCCATAAATTATACTCACTCAGACAAGTTATAATTAATTGTGATTAATTAATTAATAACATATTTAAAAAAATAATATTGATTAAACATGTTCTAGTGCCCTTTGACCTGTTCCGGCCACAGTGGCTTTGTCGTATGATGGAGGCAGACGAATGCATGCTGCTTTGTCGCATGAATGGAACATTTACATTTAAAAAACACACAGACTGAACTGTTGACAAGATCATTGTTTTCTGCAGTTTCTACAGTAAGGAATTTTCATACCATCAGAGTACTTCAAACCTGTCATGCTTAGCATTTCACAGCAACATCTTAATGCAAAGCATTTTGCCACAAACCTGGAGGTCACAAAAAATGAACTTTTTTTGCTCAGCCTGGGAATCTGTATGGTTCATGTGACCTGTTGCTGCCCGTTATAGGTGGATTTCTTGTGACCAGGGATGATACCTCAGACTTTAGACAATGCTGTGTCTAAACATAATAAATCTTTTATTTATCTGTCTTCTCACTTATAACAACAATAACAAGTCAAAAAATTTTGTGGACATGATTTGACAGTGTGTGCTTTCAAGGAATTAGTTAGTAGCGTGTTAGTAGCGGCAGGCTGAAACACTCTCGCATAATATTGTACTGATTTAATAAATAAAAATTAAAATTTTAAAGTTACCTTGTGTCAAGATTAAACAGTGATGGACAACAGAGATAAAATTGGATAAAAGGAGAAGAGAGATGGATCTGGAGGAAAACGCTGAATACTGAGGTTGCTAACACAATGGTAAAGCCTTTATATAAAAGCTGTCTCATACATTGGTTAAATAAATATGCAGACCTGGCAGCTGGTGCAACCCTCAAATATCAGCAGGTACATTTCAGGTAAATTGAAAAGGAACTGACTGAGCAGTTTTGACAGTCAACTCAGGTTTGAAGGACTGCAGTGAATTTGAAATTAGTGCAATGTGAGTAAAGAGCTTAATGTCTTTAAAAAGCCAGCACGAGGATATATGGGCTAACCATCTATCATGTGGGAGTGCCTGTATGTGCGCATTTGTGTATGTGTGCCAGTGTCAAAGAGAAGTGTAAGTGTATGTGAGTTAAAAAGAATTAGAGAGCTAGAGAGATAGAGAGAGTTCATGAAAATGTGTTAACCTACAGTATGAGTGTGTGCACACTTACACACAAACACACAGATGCACACCCACACACACAGACACACAGCCTACACATACACACAGTCCTTCACCAGACCAATATATCATTGCACTCACAGACCAAATGAGGCAATCACTCAAAATTATTTGCATATAAACTAATGAAATATTACTGGGTGAAACTCAGTTGAATGTTAATTACAAAGGTAATGCACTATTTGCTGATTAATGGATCGTCTCTCTTTTGGGCAAGAGATGGTACAAGCAAGTGGACGATCGAACAAAAAAAGGTAATTCCATTAAATGGAGGTAAGCAGGTGTACAGAAAATGCATTGCTAGGATCAGAAATCTGTGCAGGATGGGGGAGCAAGGACAGAAGAGGAGAGGAGGAAATGAGAAAGGAAAGTCTAGGGGAGGAGAGAAAAGGATCCATTGTTGGAATACAAACAGTGGTGCTAAGCTGAGTGGACATGGTCAAATGCAACAAATTCATGTTTTACCGGAGTGGGTGAAATGAAAATGCATTATTCATTTAGAGATCATTAATTATGAATTCACCAAAAGCAGGACGAGAGACTGAGGTGTGAAGTGCACAAGTCAAAGCGTTTTTGCTGAGGATACACATTACATATTTCATCTCGCTGTTTGACCTCACAGTTTATAACAAGCTCCTTGTGATTCCAAAGACTTGGGACAGTCAGCACAAAGGGCATAATTTCAGCAGAACAACATTTTTCGGTATGTACTACATCTGTCTTGAAATAACCCCTTTGAAACAGTTTGGAGAAATAACAGCATTGTGTTTTTTGGAATTACACTCTTAGTGCTAATGTGTGCCGTGATTTTTGTACAACTGACTGCACTGTTTATGGCCTGACAAAGATGAACTGCTGGAGCAATTACCATCCATGTGTACGAATCTGTCTCAGACATACACAGACTTTTACTGCTATATTTGCCGGGACAGTGTATTGATTTAATTCCCTGGAGGTTTGCTTTTAAACACTAAACCTCAGCATAAATCTAGCCTGAAAGACAAAACAAACACTTTACCTTAAAGAATAAGACTTCTGTATTTCTTCTTGTCGACAAATCCCACAAACAGACCAAAATAAACCAGCATATGTCAGTCTGTCTCTTAATACTTCCTTCCATTGCCTCTTATCTCCAAGCACATTTGTTCCTATAGCAGTTTTAAGTCCTTTGTAAAAAGTGGTCAATAGTTTCGTAAAAACAGTTAGGCACTCTAGTTTTAAACAGCAGTGGTATTGCATTTGCAGGGGTCTGATTTCAGTCGAGGATTTATACACATGTGGTGCACAAGTGAGTAGTTACAGAAGCAAGAGGGTGTTTGCTCAAGTGAGCCAAAATAAACTACAGTGGTCTTATTCATGGTATTGAAGGAACATGTCTTTTGTCTTCAGGGGAGAGTTTTCATCCCCACAACATGATGCACACACACACACACACACACACACACACACACACACACACACACACACAGACAGTCTTGTTTCTGTCACTTCTAGGGATATTACATTTCCTGGAGGCTTAGCCACCACCTAACCATAACAATAAACATTACTTGCCTAATCTAACCCTTATCTTAACCTAACCCTAACCTCAAACTAACCTTGAAGCAAATCTTCACCCCAATATTTAGTGATGCACACTGTGAGGACTTGTATTTTGTCCCCATAGGTAAGGCGGGTCCTCACAATGTGACTGTGTAAACAAATTTTTATCTCCACAACTACAGGAATACACATCCACACACACACACACACAAACATACATACACAACTCTTGAGAGGATTGCACCCCTCATTTAAAATGAATCAAATTGAATTAAATTAATACAAAGAATGTAAGTAGTACCCTCATTTTATTCTATTGTGTGCGAAACATTTGCATACAAATTCTGAATTTATTCAAAATTTTAAACATTAAGAGACGCGTTGCTTGCCTAAAAAGACTCAGAAAAACAAGCACACAACAGGTCCAGTTTTCAAATCAAGGGTGACAGGCATTAAGCCTGGACAGGTAAACCGAACACTGAAACATTAAACTGATGGACTGCTGTTATGAAGTCAAGACAGCTGCTAGTCATTCCATCACAGAGCTAAACTCACTCATGCAGCTGGTACCTTGCATTTGGCATCAACAAACTTTAACACTTCATAAGCTTACAAAGGGTGCTTTAACACTCTACACAAAACTTATGCATGTGAAATGAGCAGTTTATCTCCCTTTTCAGACTATCAGACTATGCATAATGCATACCCCCATGACAGCCCTGCTGGAGTGACTGAGAGATTGATAGATTGATTGATTGATGATGGCAGTCATGACTAATTCATTAAAAAAGCTAAAGCTGGTCGTGCATGTCATTCATTTGGGCTGAGAGAGTCCACTGGCCATACTCAACCTGGGTGGGGTGTGCGTGTGTGTGTGTGTGAGTATGTGTGTGTAGTCAAGTGAAACATGGTTTAGAGTTAGGATGGGCAACTTCTGTTTCACGCTGACCACCACACCACCCATCCTGACAGGCGGTGCTACACACACACACACACACACACGCATACCAGAAGCCGCTCCCACAATCAGTGGTAAGTCACAAATATATACACACACATTCGCCACGAATATGCAGCCAAGTGTGGTTTTCCTCTGTGAGGCTCAGCAAAGCTCTAAACTGTGTTTGCACAGCAACAAGTAAACCTCTAGATAATACACAAGCAGTGCCAATGCGTTCACCCCATAGAGATTCAGTGATTGTTTGTATAAGCAGAGAGTAACTGAGACATATTTGAGCATGACAGTATGTGCATCTTTGAACACGCATTATTACACACAACTCTATAGGCGAGCATTGTGTATAAAATGGAACTGCACAGTGGCTGCACATAAGTGATGTAAGCAAATATTGCATCAGGTTCTCTATCATGTTTTATTCTGTTCTGCAGTCCTACCAATCAATTCATAGCAACACACTGTAAAGAGGAACGTGAAACAATGTTGAATAATGTCCAATTCCATAATTCATGTGTCAACAGGATCCTTTGGAGCTGAACAGATCAGAGGATTTTGTGAACAAATTAAGCAGTAAAAGCTTAGTTAGAGAGTGACAAGTGAAAAGAGCAGAAATTGTAAAAGCAAAGGAAAAAGTAAAATCCTGGACGAAGTGTCAAACAAAGACCTGAATGAAAGAAATCAAATGAATAATTTGTCATGTGCAAGCCTGACTCCTTGAAATTATGCTTATATACAACCAATTTATTTTTTTGCCATTTATTTTTTGAAGCAAATGTGATGGCTGCCCGAATTTTTTCCGAGGAACAAAGTGTTACATTTTTGTACCCAAGAGGAGTTGCTGGGAAGTGGTTTTGGTGGATGGATAGCATACAAAGCACAGATCTGTGCCAGCAGAAACCAGTTTGCATCTGATTCCTGCATGTGGTTAGATTTAAGCAGCAAAGGCAGAAATAGTTGGAAATTTTGGGAAGACACTTGTTCAGAGTTAAATGAGAAAATCACTGGCATTATCACATCTGTGAGTACGTATGAAGCCATAGCTACCGAGCTTAGGACAAAGACTGCAAATGATGTTTAACAACTCACATGGCTCTATCAGTAACAACAGTAACATAATAAGTACTTCTGAACCTCACTTAATAACTTTTTTTTTTCACCATCTTACAGCCACCTCTATCACTCAATCAGTGTAAGCTTATGGAAAAAGAGAAAGAGAAAAAAAGAGCGTAAGGATATTTAATCCACTCGAGAATAAATCAGAAGTGTGGAAGTATTTTGGATTTCAGAGAAAAGACATAACACGATGAACCTGACCAAGCATCTCACGCTGCAGTCAGCTAACTTACTCCTCTGACCACATCAGTATCTCTGTTTGAAGAAAGGCTGAGACTCAGAAAAGGTGCAGGCAGGAAGAAAGTCTTCTGTGCTGTTCTATCAGGAGATGCAGTGAAACAACATCGGGTGATTTCTAGTGTAATGCATGCAAACCTGGCAATAGAGACAGACCAGCCAACATGCAAGGCAGCTCTTATGGAGGGGTCTAGTCCAAAAACTGGCAAATTTACATTTAAGGATTATTATTATTAGTATGCAAGGACTGCACCTCAAAAATCATTTATAGAGCCCCCCCCCCCCCCCCCCCCCCCAAAAAAAAATCTAAATTCATTTGTCACTACAAAACCTACAACGTTACATGGTTGTGTTCCTTTAGCTCTTATTGGCTGGTCAACCATTAGCTAGAAAGCTTGTCATGTTTAAGCCATGTTAGACTTCAAAATTATTCTGGGTTTTATTGAGAAGACACAGGTTAATAATGACACATGGTGATATGAGAAGCACCTAAGACAGATGCATTAATAGGCAAGGAGAAATGACGTGACCCTCCTGAAGAGAAGGTGTGGCAGGAAGTTTAACACTGTATTGTAATTTTTGTATTGTATTGTAATTTTAATCACTTTAGAGCCCCTGAGAGCTATGAGCTAGGGTTATTTTATTTGTTCATTTAGAAGGCTCTGTATTGACTGCCACAAAATGTTAAATATCCGTATGATTTATAAGGCATAAGCAGGCTGCAACATTTTCATTAACTTTGAAAATAAAACCCTAATACCTACCTTAAATTTTCATGACCACTGTCTTCTAACTGATTAAATGTGAAAGAAATGTGAGGTACAGAATTCATCAGAATTTCGTAGTGCTTGACATAAGCAATGACTTGACTGGTCCTGCTTGCCTTATAACAGGGAATTGATTTGACCTGATTGATTCTCACCACAGTAAACTGGACTTTGCTTAAGACTCAAAGGTTAAGACCCGAGACTGCTTGTGACTTCATTTCAACAAATAACTAAAATAAAAATGGAATTTCTAGGAGACAGGATTAGTGAAGTAACTTAACTTAAACTTAAACAGCTGACAATCAGCAAGCTACATCTTTGACGTTTTCACTGTGTAGGGCTTAACCAGTCACACAAAATTCTCTGCCCAACATGTGCTCATAAACAGTTACACAAACTCTGTCCATGTCTGCAGACTGCTAACTAGCTCAACTGTTTGCCAATAAATCAAAGTCTTCGTCGGCTGAATGGTTAGAAACCAAGCACACCCAATAAACAAAATGCAGTTGGCAGCTTCACACACAATTAGGTATGCTGCAACAGGATCCCTTTGAGTTAAAAGCATCAGCTGGTGTGCGTATGGCATGATTTGGAATTCTCTTTAAACACAAAAACATCCACATGAAAGTAGGAGCTTGTTTGGCTGTATCTGTTTGCATGTGCACACTGTTACACCTTTGCCGGGTTCTACTTTCTGTTTTACAAAGGAGGAGATGCAGCAGAGGTGAGCATACCTAGAGAGAGCAAAAGAGCTGCAGTGTACCATCCCTTCAAGCCTGCTCTGCATGCTTTATGTGTCTGATGGTAACAATATGTATGCATTTCCACATTCAAAGAGACCAGTGAATATTTGAATAAATTGCAAACTGACAGACCATGTTTTAGAGAATCAGAATGAATAATATGCATGGGATTTCTTCCTTGATGTGCAGCTAGTTAGCTAGTACATGCCATTTTTTCAGAAAATAAAAGAGGAGAATGAAGCAAAAAAAGAAATAGAACATGATTGAATAAAGAATTAAAACTAAACTAACTAAAACTAAGGAGAAGAAACCAACATAAACATGCTTATAGTGTATTCCTCAAAAGATACAAATAAATTTTGAATAAAATTTGGGTGAAATTTCTATCAAAGCTTAACTATTAGGAGCAATACACCTGGGACTCTGCTGTCTTTGTCAAGTTAAATATACAGTGATGCATTAGTATCACAGACAGCTTGTCTGCTTGATAGCGGCAGACATATCAGTGAAACCTTGCCTCTAGCTAGATGAAGAGTGAGCAGAATCTAACCATCCGATCTGCTGAGCCTCTCCAGCTGAACTGAGCTCTAGAAACCTGGCTCACTGTTGTCTGAGTCACCAGCTGATACGTTAGCGCACAGCTGAATCTCCCCAAGACAGAATGCAGCCTGCTGCTTCAAAGAACTTCTTCAAAATATTCCCCTCTGCCTCTCCATCTCCAGCAATCTCTCTGCCACTTTTTACCTGCAACAATATGCTGAAAGCTTTCCTCCTGCCTTGTGAAATAAGGAGAACGGGCTTTAAGACGCTATCTGTCTGAACACAGCGTATTCTAAACAGATGTAACGCCTAAAGGATGGAAGACATAGAACAAGACAAGTGAGACAGTTTAGTTACTTAGACAGGGCTGGAATGTGAAGCATTAGTATGCATGAGTGCATCTACGTGCATGCACCCCCATGCACACACATTGTGTTGTGCTTTACAGATGATGATTAGGAACAATGACATTTAGTTTGGTAAATGCCAAAGTGTAATGGGCAGAGTTAAGAACAGTTAATGATGTCTGGCTCTGCTGACTTAGTGTGAAAACATTAGAAAGACAGAGAGACCTGTTTTCTCAGTCAGAGCTCCAGTGCAAGGTGCAACGGAAAGGAAGGGTGCTGGCACTTAAACATCTCTAATGCTTGTCACCCACTGTTTCCTTTTGCCTCCATTCCTCTCCCTTTCCCTATGAGTTTACTATTTGTGGCTTCTTTTTTTTTTTTTTAAAGCTGACTCCCTACATCAACCTCCTGAGTCTCCCATTTCCTTCTATTCGGACTCACCTCCCCCCCATCCAATCATTTCCTCCCCCAGTCATACTCCGGCATAAATCACCTCTCTGCGATAGTTTTAATGGCTTTTTAATGAGCCTAATGTTTTCTGTTTTAATGAACTTCTTACGTCAGCCTTAATCATTTTAGGGGGATGAAAAATGATTGAGAAATGGCCTACATTAATTTAATTTACTGTTCAATCTGCACAGCCCTCTTTACAACCCTGAGAAGGCCAGGGCAAGTGGGAAAGAGAGGAAGGAGGGAGGAATCGGTGGGGGGGGGGTGCGGGGTGGTGAGGAATGTGATAAGTAAAAAAGATTATAAAGGAAATAAGCAGGAAAGCGGTTGTGAAAAGAAAAGAATGAGAGAGCATAAAGAGGTAAAGAGAGGAGTTATTGCATAAAAAGAAAACAAAAATGGACTGAGTGGTGTAGGAGCAGTAATTTATGAGGCCATGCTATAGGCTTGTTGTTCAGGCTTATCTCCAATTAGGCTGCATTGTTGAGGCCTGCCAATGCTGGTTTCTACCACTCTGTGAGACCAACAGATTTACATAGCCATTAACACAGCAGGCCCTGAATAAATGAGCACAATTTTCAGCATCTGTTGCTCCATGTCTGAGTTCACTCTACCTTTTGCTCATTCTTGCTGTAACTTTTTTTTTTTTAATCTTTCTCCATTGATCTTTCTCCTGAGTGACACTTAGACTTGTCATTTTGCCAACTTCAAATTAACAGAGCCATAAACAAACTGGTGAGGCCTTATAATCAAAGAGTGAAATACCATCTCTTCCTGTTCCTCAGCTTACCCAAGGACACCTTATCTTGCCAGCACGCTGTGAGAGTCAGCCCTCCATTTCACTGTAAAAGTAAAAGGCTGCAAATATGCCGAGGCTGTCTGCCAAGATTGCTTTGCACTACCTCAGCTAAGTTGTCCTTTACGGTTTGTGTGTGCGAGCAAGTGTATGGCTTGTCTGTCCTCAAGGCTGGAAGCATTACCATGCACCACTGATTATATGAAAAATCACAGCTGTGGCTGGTTACTCTAAGTGCTGATATGTTTAATGATCCATTTCTGGATTTGTGAGAGGGTGGGCACAGGTCTTGGTAGAAATGAGAATGTTAATGTTGAAATGAAACCAAGCACATTTTTTTTCTATCAAGAACAGATCACTGTCACCTGTGATGTTTTTCATCTAGCTGTGTACCTTCGGTTGTGTATGTTATGTTTGTGTGTGTGACAGATGTACCTGTCACCCAGCAGACAGACATTTTCGCCACAGCTCCGCCCTAACACTGACTGAAAGATGAGTTCCAGTGAAGGGATACAGTCCTGCCCCGCCCATTGGAGTGCAGACTGATGCATCTTTCTGTCTGCTTAAGATACTGGACATGCAGATCCTCCACAGTCTGTTGCCTTCACACCATTTCTATATCAGTTTCCACCTGCTTCAGCCTAGAAATCACTCTGCTAGGTTTTCACTCTTTCTTCATGTCAGTTTTTTCTAAAAATAAAATAAAATGAATCTGTTATTGTTAGAATCCAAGAATCAAAATCAGAACGAGTCTGTGTGTTTTAGCTCCATGGTATCATTGTCAGAAAATCTGCACAATTTGGAGGTGAGTGGTTAACAAAGACAATTTCTTTTTAGAAAACATTGATGGAAAATGTACGGTCCCACAACCAGATATGAGATTTGTCTTCTTTTACTTCATTTTGTTTATTCAGCTTTGTTTGGATTTATGTGATTTGAAAGCAAGTGGTATTGTTTGAAATGGTGTCTTTGATTTGTTTTAAAATAGATAAAAAATACTCGTTAAGATACCTGATAATTCCTTTGTTGTGGCCTGGAACATATTAGTAAGCTGTTGTGAATAACTTCATCATTTGAATGTTTGTTTTGAAGGGTGGTTTTTGTAATTTGTTGTAATTATCGAGTAGTGTTATATGAATTCATGACTTGTTTATTATACAACAGGTGCTCAATGGCAAAGGCAGGCACTCAAAATGATGCCATTTCGATGTCTGAATAGCACAGTGCTGAATATTCAAAGGTATTACTACACATGTTAACACCGTTCTAAATGCACATACAATTCACAGCTGCATTGGCTTAAACTGATCTATTAGGTCACCAAGCTGCACATTAAATATATGGCCATGGGCAGGGGTGTTGCCACTCTATCAGCACTGTTAGGCAGCAGGCTCTTGAATAACACCTTTGCTGAGTTGCTCCAAAAAATCACAGTTTATTGCATTTTTTAATATGTGCAAGCCATATGCATACTAAAACACAGAATTTATTCATGGTTATAAAGTTGGAAACAACAGCAAATGATTGTCATTGACATGTACACTTAAAATTCTCATTAAGTCAACATTAATTTTGAAGCGTTTCATCACATACACTATATAGATAAATGTATTGGGACACACCTCTTTATTACTGAATTCAGATGTGGTATGGGGCTGTTTTTATCAGGGATTCGGGTCCTTGCTTCCATTGAAGGGAAACCTTAATGCTTCAGCATACCAAGACATTTTGGACAATGCTATGCTTCCACCTTTGTGGCAACATTTGGGGAAGGCTTGACTGGCCCACACAGAGCCCTGACCTCAACCCCATCCAACACCTTTGGGATGAACTGGAACAGAGATTGTGAGGCAGACCTTCTGGTCCAACATCAGTGTCTGACCTCACAAATGCTCTACTGCTTGAATGGGCAAAAATTCCCACAGAAACACTGTGGAAAGGAAGGAAAGCCTTCCCAGAAGACTGAAAGCTGTTATAGCTGCAAAAGTCAGGTGTCTTGACCATTACACCAACAGTTTTGATTTTTAGATAGATAGATAGCCTTTATTGTCATTGTACAAAAATATACAAATCAGGGCTGGGCGTTATTATCACGTTAGCGCATTGGTTGGCACCGACAAAACATTAATGCAATTTTTTTTTTTATCATAATATTTATTTTTAAAGTCCGTTGCTCACAAGCTAACTAACCGTTGCTCATTTGCTTACTAAAAAAATGAATATACAACGAGATTGCTGAGTGCCACATCTGAACAAGTGCCAAACATTCAATCTATAAAAACGAACAAAAGACAGACCACATGCAATTCAAAGATGACAAGAAATAATTTAAAATATGAATACATAGTAAGAGCTTAGTGAGTGAATGAGATATGGCACATTAAAAGAGATTAAAAGAAATACTGTTACCACGAACTAGTGAGTGAAAGAGATATTGTACTAAGATTGTGGGGTAAGATTTTGATTTATCAGCCTGACAGCCCATGGATAAAAGCTGTTTTTGAGTCTGTTTGTGCATGCCATCTCCTACCAGAGGGCAGGAGAGAGAACAGTCTTTTATAATGTTTTTGGCTCTGTGGATGCAGGGGGAGCTGGAGATGTCCTCCAGAGAAGGCAGACGGCAGCCGATAGTTCTTTCTGCCATTTTTATCACCCTCTGCAGCTTCTTCCTGTCAGCTGCTGAACAGCCAGCATACCACACTGAAATATAGTATGCCAGTGCACTCTCTATGGTGGCGCAGTAGAAGGACACCATGATGTCTCGCTTCAGATTGTACTTACAAAAAGCTCCCAGAAAGTGTAGCTGCTGATGGGACTTCTTCAGTGCTGCAGAGGTGTTCACTGTCCAGCAGAGGTTCTCTGAGATTTGCACCCCCAAGAACTTTAAGGTGGAGACTTTCTCTTTCCTCTCCCCATTGATGTACGGGGCTCTGCTCGGCGTCTAATAAAGTCTATGAGCAGTACCTTAGTTAGGTTACTTTCATGCAACTACAAGCTCTGACTGAACAGCAGTTTAGAGTATTTGGCCCTCTTTAAGTCTCTGGGCTGGGAGTGATTAGGAGGAGTGGTCTGCCTAATCTAAACTTGAATAGAATAGTGCTTTGTTACTGGACTGTGCTAATTACAGACTGGTCGTAACAAATGTTCGAGCATTAGGTGATTTATAAGTGTACTTGGTACCAGAACACCTAAGGCCAGTGATCGTCACTCATAATTAATCAGCTCTTTGTTACCTCTTTGTGATAATTTATGGAAAGAATCCCAAGGTACAGCCAAGGGGATGAGAGTGTGAAACATTTCACTCTATTATAATGAGTAACTCTTGCTGTCTGTCAGTGTTTCTACATTTGTTTCTTTAGCTCCAATCTCGATATTGATAATAAAGTAAAAGGAAACTCTGTATGTTGTGTATAATGTATTTTCTCAGTTGCAGCAATCATATCTTGCCCTTTAACTTCTAATGTTTTTCATTTCATTCTCGTTTCTTACTCTGCTCGCATGTTACATTTTCAAACCTGTGTCTGTCTGCATACACATCCTTTCAGCTGACCCATCAACCAATCTCCAGACCTTCAAACTGACTCTTTATGTAACCATCTCCAGATAGAAAGGTAGCCTAGACAGGTCACAGTCAATCAACTCCCTTAAGACTTGAATAAGCTAAGATGGATGGACAGGCCATTTCACGGGCCACACCACCACCCCTCACCCAAGAAAATAGTTCTGGACAAGTCCATGCTCAGATGTGTGTATGTATTAAGTGCCTGTGGCTGTGAGTATTCATGCCTGCACACATTCTGTATGTGGAAACACAGTGTGATTTACCCCACCTTAGGACACTTACATAAGACTGCCAAGACAGGTGATGATATAGTAGAAGCCAGAAAGCCAGACCAGAGAGTGTATATGTGTGTATGTCTGTCCATCCTCCTGTCTGGATATGTAGGTAGGGTGAGTTGCTGGAGGGTAATTAAATGTATTTTTGTCAACTAACCAGCTCTGGCTCCCTTATCAGACATGGGAAAACCACAGAAGTAGAAAGAAACCAGATGGGTCATGGCCAGCAGGGGTGTTTGTGTGTGTGAATTTATCTGCAGGTGGGAGGGTTAGAGAGAATGAGACAGCTCTAATTCCCAGACACCACCCCTTGGGGGCTGGAGGTGGAATTGAACATAGTCTAGAAGGGACATCTTTGACAGCTTCCCTAAATACACCCAGTAATGTTTTCAGTCACACTGGACTGAGAGAGATTTAATCTTAGCCTGGTTGCACATTGCGGGTGCAATAGCCTACACACAGTTTTTCTGATTATCAAACCAGAGAATGCCAAGATAGTGGGTTTTTCTCAAGCTGCCCTAAATAGAACAAATTTCTGAGGAACATGTGAACAGAGAATGCAGATTAACAGTTTGAAAACTGTGTCCTTCTATAGCTGTGTGGTTGACAGTCAGTATGCATCACCCTCGGGATAAACACTGGAGCTCTGCATTCATCCTTATATGTGAGTCAACCTCAAGGTTTGTAATTCACCTTCTGTCTTTGCAGACCTTTGTTTTGAGGTGGTACAATGGCCATTAGGTACTTTGTCAAGTTATAGAGAGCCCAAGAACATATTTTTAAAAAGACACACGGTCTCTGGGATACACGTCATGGGAAATAGCTGGACCTAAGGTAATTTCAATATATCAAGAAACCAGGTTCAGGAAAGAATTTCTCTACCCAGCTGTAAGGTTACTCTGTGGCACTTGAAGGACTGCTTTTCTCCAATGAAATAATGTCTTTTATAATTTTTTTTTTTTTTTTTTAATAATGTCTTTTTCTTTTAAGTGTGCAGTAATTTTAACATTGACAGGCAAATGGGTGAATGTGTCATTATCAAGATAGCTGAAAATGTAATGAATTAGTCAATAATCAAATGTACCTGTTAGTAGTTATATCACAGCAGCCTTTAAAAAAACCCCAAATCCTACACACAGTATTATTAGAGGAAATGCACACACCATTTTCTCATTTTGAGCAATATTTTACTCTAAATTCACTTTGAATTCACACTTGTGGACTGTTGAATCTCTGCATGACACCAGATACATGAGCATAAGACAGTATTTAACTCCACATTTACAGTATCTCAGTCTACAGATGGTTGAAAAAGAACCCTGACGTACTAACCTTCTTGCTGCACCCGTTTGGTTTGGTTACATTTGGTTAGATTTGGGTGACACTATTTGCAGGTCTTGTCAACTTGTGGAGATTTGCTCAAGACACAGCACAACCTACCCACTCATGCTTCTGGATTTGCTGCACTGTAAATCCAAAGACTACTTTGTCAAGCACACTGACATTAATGCCAAACACAAGCCTAATGCTGGCAGGACCAATGCCATCTAGTAATGGCTGTTGTCTAATTAGGCATATTAAGAGCAAACGTATAAATGTGCCAAGCATCAAAGTTTGTGATGATACTGAACCATCTGGGTGTCCAAAAGATCATTATTAATGTCGGAACTAATTACATTTTAGTCAGTTTGTTGCCTCTGAGGTGGAGTTTGCAATCGTGCTCTCAGACATCATCTGAGGCCCGAAAGCTTCATCTTGCCAGAGGAGAAAATAATCTTAACATTTGCAATTGTGAACTGCAGGTTAGGTTAACTCCAGAGAAAGAACTTGTTGAAAGGAATCGAACAGCATTTTTTTTTTTTTCAAAATAATTGAACTATGAATTTGATCTATGCTGTATGTGTAAACTCTTGCCAGGTCTGGTTAAAAATAACTGATATATCTTCATGACAGTTTGGCGAGCCAGCAGAAACCAAAACCTCTTTGCTCACCTTCTGGTGGAGTCTGATGGGACAATAAGCACCAAATAAAAGAAACCCTTGAAGTTATGATCCTTGGAATTTCCCTTATATCAAATCTCTTCGTCCTCATCTTCTTCTGCTTATCTGGGTCTGGGGGAAACCAGGGTGTAGCCAGGCCAGACAAGAAATGTAGTCTCTCCATCATGTCCTGGGTCTGCCCCAGGGCCTTCTACCAGATGGCCATGCCCGATACAACTCCCTAGGGAGACTTCCAGGAGGCATCCTGACCAGATGCCCAAACTTCCTCAACTGGTTCCTCTTGATGTGAAGGAGCAGCGGTCCTCTTCTGAGCTCCTCACCTTATCTCTAATGCTGAGCCGATCTTGTTCTTTTGGTCATTAGCAGCTTGTGACCATAGATGAGGATTGGGATGTAGAATGACTGGTAAATTGAGAGTTGAGCCAAAAGGCCATGGTCATGTTCACAATTACTGCTGGATTCTGTCCAGCGATACCCCACTGTACCCCAGTGATATATAATTTACAAGGTCCTGTTATTAAAAAATTCTCACATCATGTGGTTGACATCTTGTCATTGTAGTCAAAGATACAGTATTTCTACCACTGTTGGTACAAGCAGGGGATGGAGCAAACGCAATGTGTTTTTTTTGCAAGGGCATCTCATGCACTATTCATATCTTGGCCTTTATGAGCCTAGGAAAAAAGAAAAAGTTGCAGCATACAATTGAATGATGCACATCAGAGGGAAATTAGAAGTGGCTGTAGGCAAAGGTAACTGATATATGAGTGGGTATTTGCCACATACCTGCATATACTTTGCACTACACCCCTGATTCCGCCCTTGTATTGAGGTATTCATATTGGCACAAGGGATCCGTAGGAAACTATGCATGCATGTGCTGGATATGATGCAGAAGCTGCTTTTCATAAAATGTGGAATACAATGTTAGATCATGATCATTTTGAGCATTCCCATTTATTTTACTGACTTGATCATCTTTACTATCGTCTTTACTACAGCGTGACAGTTTGTTTGCGTGCGTCATAAGCTGATACTCTGGTTGCTCCTCTTCTGTTGCATTTGTGACAGAGTAGTTGCTCAGAACATAAATAATTTATCCAGAAACTGATATATGGTATTTCTTACCGATAGGGAACCATGTTGGGAGTCATGGTGGTGCGACGGTTGACACTGTCACCTCACAGCAAGATGGTTTCTGATTTGAGTCTAGGTCTGGACTCTTCCATGCAGAGTTTGCATGTTCTGCCTGTGCCTGGGTACTTCATCTTCCTCCCTCTAGAAATTACTCTAATATGTATAATATCCATAGTAGACCTATTTATCACCCAGTCTGACATACATACACTGGCCCCAGGCTCAGTACCTGTGCCTCAAAGAGGAGCATTTATTGTTTAAAGTATCCATGAAAGTACAGTATTGATTTGAGTACGCGTGTGGTGGTCCTTTTAATGTCAAGTTGTGCTGTATAAATTTACACCATAAAGCGCCTCTTCAAGTGTCCTTCTCCTCTTGAAAATACGACTCTTCTTACTGAAATCTACATTGAGCAGGGATCAAAGAATTATCTGACCTTCAAACTAACAAGTATAAAGGTTCTTCATTCTGCAGTCAGTTTTAAGTGTTCTTAAGGTGCAGCAACATTTGAGTTTCACTACCTGCAACACAGTGATAGATAGAAGTCAGTAATATGACTGAAACCTTGAACCACGAGGAGATACTTTAAGGAATTCATGTATAATGTACGTTATCTTTTTTGTTTTGTTTTTTTTTTATATCTCATACTCACCTATTAATGTTCTGTTGTCTAGGCGGTGAATTGTTTCTGGGTGGTGTACAACCACAGATGGAGCCGCTGTGGGGTTCTGCTGGTGATTCATATTAATGGATCTGACCCCAATCCCTCCTTTCCTTTTTCTTCTTCCAATCTTTCTACCCCATGTTCCTCCCACTGCTCACTGTCTTTCTCATCCCTTCCAAACACCCAGGAGACAGATGGACCAACACTCAGCTTCACACCATTTAGCTTTTCAAGGCTGCTAAAATAGTGTGTGTGGAGCAGTGGAGTGAGTGAGTTGGGAAACAAGGACGGTGTGCTGTGTGTGTGTGTGTGTGTGTGTGTGTGTGTGTGTGTGTGTGTGTGTAACAGAGAGAGAATGAGCAGAGATACTGCCTACATTAAACATCTCTGTGTGCTTGCAGGTCGTGTTTAGTAGATGTAGGTGTGTGTTCGGGTGTGTGTTTGTGTGCACTGGTGTGAGGTTGGCAGGCAGGGGGAGTAAATGAAGGACTTAGTGCTCTACACGACTGACTGGTCAAATCTATGATGCTACCTTGAGCTTCCCTGGCTCCAGTCAGACACTCATGCTATTCCAATAATAGAGACTGAGTGCTGCTCTGCACCAAGTCAAAAACCTGCACAGCAGTGTCTGCATACCCTACAGATATTTAGTGAATTTATTTCATAAAAATGTACTTCTCTTACTTTATGTTCTCAAATAGGGCCTTTATTTCTAACTAACTCTCTATGTTTGATAAGTACCATGTATCTGGTCATATTTTTGTACAAAGCCCTATTTTAAACTGCTCAATTTGCCCTCTTAAAGTTACAGTATTACACCTTCAATAGACACATAGGCATGAACCCAGTCTCACTCCCAGGGTGTCAGATACCGTCATTTTGGCACATCCCTCGCTATCTCATCCATATGTAGAAGGTACCCCTTAGTGTCTGGGTGAGGTGACCAGTGTCAGTAGATTTTATGCTCAAACTTTTTTCTGCCTGAACCATAGTGCCAGCTCATTTTACCAGGTATTAGAGAGGCTTTGTGTCAGGAAGGCTTTGCGCATGTGTCCCTGGCTGAGATGCAAGGAGTATGTGACCAAGGGGCGCTTTCTGATGAACTGACATTCCATATGTAACAACAGCCAGACAGGGTTAAACAGCAACAAAGCAAAGTGGATCAGAATGAATCTATCATATGCCACCATTGTGGGGCACAGAAGTTTTTGCCTCAATCATTCACTGAGGAGTAGATCGTCAGCCGGGCCTGTTGTGGGGGTAAAGCTGTTTATGTACCTTTTTAAATACAAAATATCATTTACTCACCTTTTTATGATGGTTTACTCATTGTCATTATTATTGGTTATAAATATTAGACATTTTAATGTATATTGGAAAAAGATTCCTTTGTAGTTAGCATAATGTTATTCCAACAACGTACTAATTTTGACTCAGTTTTCAAGTTTACTGGAAAGTATACAACTTACTGCGCTTAATAACCACAAAATTATTGAACACTCCATCATTAGGGATAGGCCTTTTTCGCAGCAGACATTTTGACTTGTTTTCATACAAAAAGCACAGGTGTTAATAATAACATTCACAGCAGCTCATATTCTAAGCCATGACAGGGTATCAGTGAACCAGCAGGAACAATAACAGGATGCTGAAACTGAAGCAACCAAATGGAATTCAGTCATGATTAATTTTATTATTTAAACCTGTGCTTTTGACATGTCAAAATGTTTCCTGTGAAAAAGCAAATGCATTCTCAGACTTTACATGAAATTCGAATTATAAAACACAAACGCAACACAATCCGTTTCCGTTTCACTTGTTCAGACAATTCTTCCTAAACTCAGGACACATTATCAAGTAATGTCAGGCTTATTGAACGACTCAAATGCAAGATCCATTCAGCAGCTGAACACACCTTGTAGCAAGATTTAAAAATATATATCTTTTTTATCTGTTGCTGCCTCCAAAACCAAAAATGAACGTCAAAGGCAAGGCAGCAATGGTGTGAAATATGAAAATATCTGCTAAGGAGCATCATGTGATACAGTCAAAAGCTCCAGGGATCATGTGGTGACATTGCTTTGTTAATTATTTGACTGGATCTGCAGTGTATGCAGTAGCAATAAGTTTGTAATGATTTTGTGAATGTTTAGATAAAGTCATACACTTAAGTGTCATCTGAGTAATGTTCCAGGACCAACTCTTGACCATAACCAAGTCTTTTGCATAAGATATGAAAATAAAGCAGATGTGACTCTTGAGTTTAGCATATATGGTGGCAATAATAATAACATTGCTTCTCCTTTGTCAGTGTTTTTCCAGCAGTTCTATTACCATTTCATGGTATGAGTGTGCCATCACTGGATCCTATGATTAATGTACACTGAAGTCAGAGTCCTCCTGAGCCCAATTAACTTCACTGAAAGCAAACCCATGCCTTTGTCCAATTGAATCAGGAGGTCTCTGTCTATGGGGGGATGTTCTTTGATATCTGGCTCCATGATTCTCTCCTTGAAATAGATGATGAAATTGACTGTCATGCTAAAGTAAAGCAGCTGTTGTATCGGACTACCTTGGCAAAGAGAGCACAGAGCCACAAAGCCAAAATGATTTTCTCTCTCAATTCTTTGTACTGACCCTCACCTGTGGTCACAAGTTTTGACAGTAACTGAAAGAATAAGGTACTAGACGCACGTAGCCAAAATGAATTTTATCCACAGGTTGATTGGCTTCAACCTCAATGACAGTGTGTGGATATGAGAGTGCCACAGGGTCAGGCTGCAACTTCTTCACATTAATGGGAACAGGTGGGGTGAATCAGGGACTGAGTAAATACACCTCCTGGGACAAGTGCTGTAGGGTAGAACAGGCCATGGACGACTGCTGGGAACAACCAGGACATATTGAAGGGACTATAGCTTCATGCTGGAGTGTGTATAGACTCCTGGGAAGCAGCTGAAAGACATTCACATTCTGTCCTCTGCTTGACACTAATAAGGATGAGACAGTAGATGGATCAATGGAGGATTTCACAGCCACTATTGAAGATTAGTCAGATATTAAGACCTTCGAGTTATTTACAGGTGATTTTCGACGTGTCCATTTTCTTGTTGCAAGTCCTGCAGTGGCTGTGTGTGTGTGTGTGTGTGACAAAGAGAGAGAGAGCGACAGAGAGAGAGAGAGAGATGGGCTCATGCTTGACTGGGGCCTGCGTGAGTGCACCTCAGTGATACTCTGCTTATCTGTTTTGTCCACCATTTGCTATCACATGGGAGACTCCATATCTGGCTCCAGGGAATTAAAGCTGCAAGTGAAAAAGTCCATACAGCTTTAACATAAGCTTTTTTTTCCAACAAAAGATTGTGGACGCTCTAAGAGTGAACTGTCCACAACTTTTGATGTACAGAATATTTACACTCACAGCACTGGCCTTGAAGCTTTATCTCATGATCTTAGCAAATGTTCAGATGCTATGTTGCCTCCATATAATTTGGCTGCTGACCTTCTGTGCATGAACTTTTTAAAATTTTCAGACAAATATGATTTTCAGTCACGAGGCACAGGCATAGCAAGGTCATTCAACTTCCCACTCACATTCATTTTAAATCCAGCAAATCTATTGCTCTTTAAAATTTTTTTGTTCAGGAGATTTTTGTTTAGAATTGCGTTTTATTTTATTTTATTTGTTTGGTTAGTTTCTGTACATTACTGGAATACCATAACTGATTATTATGATTATTATTATTATTGTGGATAACAGCAGTACACCTTTACAAATTTTTTACATTTACATGGTTTACATATGTGAAAATGGCAGACAGAAAAGCACTAACTTCTTAAAACTAATTGGTAAAAACACACACACACATTGCAGACAGCAGTCATTCAAAAACCTTGTTAAAAACATTCTGATGGGCCATTTCTCAGGGTACAACCAAACCTGTAGTGAAGATGATGATGTCCAGTCAAAATCCACGGAAATAAAAGAAGCCATCAAGGCCAGTGGATACACTAATATATATACATACATATGTATATATGTGTGTGTGTGTGTGTGTGTGTGTGTGTATTCAGAATGGAGTTTCAAAGGTGCCATGCCATTGTTCTGACAGCTCATTATTCTGAAATCCCAATAGTCTGGCAAAATCCCCCATTGGACTTAAGAACCATTTGTCCAAAGGCCCGTTATCCTGAAAACAAAAGCCCACTGTTCTGAAGGCCAGCGGTTCCAAAAATACACTTTCCTGACTTTTGGGGACCATTGTGGTTTCAGAATAATGGACCTTTGGAACAATCAGCAATCAGACAGCAGTGAGCACAAATAGATGTTCCCTATTGGACAAAAAGCCCAAAGAGTTTGCTTTTAAACTATTTTCAATACTGCATCTGTACAGATTAAAAACAACAACAACAACGACAAAACAATATTTAAATGTGTGCACAGGTATATTATTTGGAACCCCATGAACTTCATTCAGAGAAGCACATAATGTAAAAAACTGCCCATTCATAACTTTCCAAACCTTGGCTGTCCACTGACACTGAGAAATCTGAGCCTGTCTGCTTTTATCATTGTGGTCACTGTGTTCACTGATCCAAAGAAGTTTGTGCACCCACACATGGTGAGGAGCTCAAAATCCAGTCATTTATAATCTGTGTTAGCACTCACTTTATCTATACTGAAATGGCACACAACTGGACCATATGAATGAAACCATTTAAACAACATGAGAAAAGGGTAATAATGGTAATGATGGAGCTTGTCACTTCCATCATCATTTGTGGGTTTGAATGGTCAAGATTTACACTCAGGTAAAAGTACTTTGCAAAGACACATACTCAAGTAGAAGTAAAAGTGTCATCAAGTTACAAAGTTACAAAACTGTTTATTGAAAAAAAATTACTTGAGTAGCGAGTTAAAAACAAATAGTGGCACACTAGTGCCTTTTTTTCCCCAAGTCTTTTGTTTGATGTGGATATGACTCGAATTATTACAACCACAGATGGTATTCCTCAGTTAAGTGAACATCCCAGATGTGTCTTTTTATTTGTGATGAAATGACAAATAATCATCTCCTGATTAGATAACCTGCAAAGTCAGATGTCTCATAGGAGATAATGCTGTGATTATCATTGTCTAATGAATGCAGGTGTGTTCCCCTTGCAATGCTGTTGAAATTTTATATCAGTCCACATGGAATAAACATTGCCTTAGTTTGTCTTTTTTGCTCCTCATCATCCAACATCTAAATGTAACTTTTTACTAACCACCTTTGCCCATCATTGGGGAATAATCATGCTCAAGGTTGCAAACTACCACTGGGGGATATAAAAAGGAAATGTTGCTATGTATGGTGAGCTGCTGTAAGATACAAAGTGAGCCCCGTTTCTTTAGTCCATATATGGAAAATTGACACCATTAAATACAAGATAAACCCTTATTAGTCCCACAGTGGAGATATTCTCTGTGTCAAAGTAGCACAAGGATTGCAAACAAAGGTAGAAATAGGAAAATATTTACACAATTTTTTTGGAAATAAACTATACAAAAACACACATTACGGGGTGTTACTGCACAACGAGTTACTGAAGTTCAGTCTGTGGTCGAGTGCACGGGGTATGTTGGGAGCAGTGCCGGTTGTACAGTCTTACAGCAGCAGGAAGGAAGGACCTGCTCCTTCACATACTTTCTAAATTAGCTTTAAGGAGTTTCGATCTCCAGTGTTTTCATTTCTTATGACTTCCAAGAGAATCTCTGGTCATTTAATTCCAATGGACATCTGAAATGATGGACAAATTAGAAAGTGCAAATCACACACAGTTTTAAAATATGGGTCTCATGTCTTTGTGTCCACATTGACTCTGAGAAATCGTGCCAGTCAGGTGGTGAGGGTTTTGAATTAGTTGTGCTGGAACAGCTCCTAACTGTTAAATGTGTTGTTCAGTGAGCCAGATCAAAACTTCAAATTTAACTGCCCGTTGCTTTTCAAACATTGGCAAGCATCTGTCCCATTCACCATGGGGAATATCTTTACCTCACGTCTCTCCCTGGCCGGCCTCACAGACTGAAAACCTGTGATACCACCTTCAATGCCAATCTTAAATCAGGTTTTAAACATGGTGATACCTCTCAACATGCAAAACACACAAAAGCAATTATACCTCTCCTTTAATATAGGATAAGATGAACTTTAAGATGAATTTTATTGATTCCACAGTGGGGAAATTCACTTGTTGTGGCAGCTCACAAGAACAGAAAAAGAGTGCAAAAAGTGTGCAAAAACAGTTACAATAAAAAAAAAAAAAACACAAGACACACAAGCACACTCAGCCTCTACTTTTCTTTGACAAGAATTCAATTACTTAAACCAGATTCAGGTTCAGGACCCTCTTCTACGTTAATATCTGCTGACAGCCTATGTCCACCTTGAGCACGCACACACTCATACACAAGCATATAGCTGATCCTCATAAGAGTCTGATTAAGTGGAAACTGTGATGTCCATTTCTCCATTTAAGGGTCAATGAATACCAATGAGAGACAGATATCAAAATCCTTGGCATGTGGTTATGTGAAGTGTATGTGAATGACAAAGAAACAGAAGTGGAGCCACCCTCCCACTTTCATGCATAGCGTTGTATGCTGTGGTTTTTTTTTTCATCACCATTTTTTCTGTGTTCTTCTTTGTTCATATGTCTCCATGACATCTGGATCTTTATTGTTCCCAGTCCATAGATCACTTATTAAGCCAAGTAATGAGCAGGTCATGCATAATTTCATTTGCTCTAGCTGTACCTGGGGACATTTTCTTACTTCACTAAAATCTATGATAGTTTCCTTTTGAAAGGCCATAACTCTCCTTCAATAGCAGGCATTGGGGTCACAGATGCTAAATGGCCCATTTATAGATTCCTGGTAGAAGGAGAATATTGTGTTGAGTCGTTTAAGACCTCTTATTGAGGCTATTTGACTCCACATGGTTTAATTTGCTCTCGGTGATACATCTGATAAAGGACCAGCCTTTCAAATCATTCATTTAGCTTTGCTCCTGTACACACATGCTTTCCCACACTAAGTGGAGGGCAGAGTAAAACACGTTATTTAAGAAAAGCAATCAGTCAAGCATCAATATAACATAGAAGAATAATAACATATACATAATAAAAATATATTCTCACCATCAGAGGCTCGTGGGGACTAGTAATAATTTTCGGTAAATACAGTTATGTCCAGAACAACAAGGCTTCAACCCGTGCACAGTTTTGAGCTCTGTGGTTCTGCGTTCTGTACTGAAGCTCAATAGTCACAACTGAAATCCATTTCCATTTCCATCCATCATTATAATGCATATACTTAGCCATTGCATTAACTACCACTGACTTCATTGTTTACTATGGAGAACAAAAGCATGCAGAAACTGTGATTTTTCTTTGTTTTGTTTTATTTCTGTCTGTTTATGTTTATACTGTATAATGCATGTGATAACCCCATGTTGCTTGCAGACACGCCACCTGACAGGCTTTCATATGGAGAAACATCAAATCACTGCAAACAAATAACATTGGGCACAGCACACTTGAAAAATTTATGTCATTGGAGGCGTTCATGTATGACAATCAGAGACTTTGAGAGACTGGAAATGCTGCCTGTGTGATACTGCACATGTTTTTTTCCTCCTGTCCTTCTCAGCTTAGGAAGTGTGACGTCATTGGCCAGTTGTCCTGCAGGGATGCTTGCCAAGCTTATTGGTCTGTTACAAACCAGGTAGACATTGCAGTGGGAACATCTCTCCCCGTTCTCTGCTCCCACTCACCAGTCATCACTCGAGGGGGATGGAAACACAAAGAACACAGCACAAATCTCACTTCCTTTTTAGACTTGCATCTATCACAGGTTTTTCTCCCCTTCTTCGCACATGCCTAATTAAAGTTACATGTATGCAAATGTAAAGTTTTTTAAACTTATTTTGTTTTAGCAGCACTGCAGTTATACTATATCTCATATTCAGCTGATTGCGGTTTTCTCTCTGTGATCCAGCATTTGTTATCTGTGTCTGCATAATCCATGTTTGAAATGGCTCCCAGGTTAAATGTCCTTTTGCAATGCATCCTGTCTTCCTTCATAAAATTTCCTATTCATGACTACAGTGTGGGTGCAGTTTTTTGTTTGTTTTTTGTTTTTGTTTTTTTTTTTACTAAAATTTAAGTAAAGTATGATGAAAGGAAAGTCAAAACATTTAATAAGGTTTGGAATTTGTTTAAATATGTATTTCCCTTTTTCATGTGGGTAATTGGCCACATGAAAGAGACAGATCAGAGGCAGGGAGACCAATTTCTTCACTGACTATAGCCTCAGTGGTCCATAAAGCAGCCAACAAATGTTACATCTTATGCTATGACAAGCAAAAAAAGGACAGATTGTTGTTTTTATCCCAAGTTTGTCTAGATAGACAGTGATGGACAACTAATTGTTCTTTTCAACACAGTACTGTATGATGGAAGAATCATTGTTCATCCTGCTAAGGTAACTTCTAACATCAAATTTTAAACCCAGTCATTCAGTCATTGGTATGGGGAATTACTAACTATGAAAAGGGAAAAGTCTGGCATTTAGCATTTAGACTACAGGCCCTTAGCTATGGCTCAAAGGGATTTAAATGTTACAACCTACAGTGATAATTTAGATCAGTGGTTCCAGCCCTGGGAGTTGGCAAAATTAAGCTTTTTATTCTTTTGAAATGCAATGCAATTTCACCTTTATTAAATACTAATGTGGGGACCTAATACTACTTGTACTTGAAAGGAGTCAAAGGCAACCTGTAAGAGGAGGTTATGTTTGGAAACAGTTTTTTGAGAAAGAATTAACTCAAAGCTTTGTGTCATATTGGTGCATGCTGTAGCAGCATACTGATGCATTTGCACTTTAAGTGTCAATAATCATGTAAGGTATAAGTGTAATATTCAAGTGTCTACATGAAGCTAGAACAAAAGGCACTTTGTCACCACAGTATCTCCTGTACTGGGATCTTATCTCAGAGTGCCTATGACTGTATGGCCATCTTATACCTAATACATAATAAAAGATGTAGCTTTTATACTCACATCAGCTCTTCACTGCTGCAGGTGGTGATGGTGGGGGGTGGGGGGCTCAGCGTGTTTGTAGCCCCTCCATGTGAAACAGCTTAAGTGAGCACCATTTCCATATTTTTGATTCTGATAATGGACTGCCTTGCCATCACCAAATTACTCCGACACCTCACTGCCAGCCAAGTGAGTGAATTAATGTCTAAAAATGGCAATATTTCCCACTCCCTTACACTTAGGGTGTGTGTGTTTTTAGGGGAGCTTGTGCATGGAGAGCGAGCTTAATGACTTTTTCACCTCTCACACGTGCCTTGAAGACACATTTCAGTTTACATTTGCACTATTGAATTCATAATTGCTTGTTGGCCATATAACTTCCTGTATAATGAAATGCTTTCATAATAATCAATAAAGGAAATAGAGCAGGGCCATTTAAATGTTGTGGCATTAGGAGAAACCCATCAAGCTGAACCGTCGCTCTCAATGCCGCAGTGTGTTACCATATCGGTGAGTGTAGCATGTAGACAAGGAGTAGTGGAGTGGATTCCATTTCAAAAATCTCCACTTGGGGACCACTATCTTTCTCTCCTGAGTGATGACATGCAGCAGGGGAAGAAGGATGGATGTCTGTCTGTGGTGTTGGAACCGGTCCTGGCTCTTAGGTGCCCCCTCGCCCACTCTCTCTAGCCAGCACATAGTGGATTGTGCTTACTCTCATTTAGTCAGGCCTATTTGTCTTCCATATCAAGCCCAACCTGCTGCAAAGAGGTAATTCCATAAAAGCATGCAATCAATACACCAGAAACTGTACTCTCATCTATCATTTTTGATAAAAAAAAAAAAAAAAAAGGTGCTGGTGTATGTGTGAGTGCACACCCATTTGAGAATGTCTATGTCCAGACACAAATGTTGCAAAAAGCTAAATTAGGGCAGGTCAAAAATGTTGTCTCAATAACTACTGGTACTCACAGGTGCACAGGTGAGCACCGTCCACTGGATGGCAGTGTTATGGGTTTTTCAAAGCAGTAGCAACAATCAATTTATGTGTGGTGTACTGTGTCAAAAATGAGGAAATATTAATTTCTTTGCTCCTGGAAACCTTAACATTTCCAGGAAAGATATAAATACAATAACCACACAGACACACACCCACACACGAGCCTCATTAATCTCCTCTGTAACAGGACTCTATCCTCTGGCTCCAGTATTACAGTAAATGGTGATGCTTATCTGCAAGCAGTCCTGCCCTTGAAATAGGTGCTGTTCCATTCCCAGCTAATTCCACACCCATTAAATGGTTGGCACATTTTTCACAGGTATATAAATTGCTTTAAGCTGCAGCTTACTCTCAGCACATTGAAATACAAACACGGATGTTCTCTCCTTTTTATCTCACTCTGCCCTCTGTCTCCTTAATACTTTCAAACCTCCTTCCCTTCTATCTAACCATCCTTCATCCAACCCCTCCCTGTCACCCCTCCCTTCTTCTCACAAGTGAAATGAGCACGGATTGACTTCTAGTTTGCTGCAAGGTTGAAGTAATAGCTTATTAGCAGCCAATAAACATCAGTCATTTCCATTTAAGATAAAACTCCAATCTTGTTCATAATCACAGAGACATGGATAGGGCTGGAAATCAATGGCACATTTTAACAAGGTGTCCCCTGTGTAGTGTTTGATCTGCCTGATCAAGGAAGTCAGGGGGAGTTTTTTTTCTCATCCCAACATTGCAGATGCATTAATAAATCAGGGATAATAATGGCTTATGCTTGCAGGATACATAAAAAAACAAGAAAAACAAATATTTCACAGCTACTTCTATTTTATTTAAAACACCACTGTGTACCACTGTACTAATTTACAGCCTTGTCTGGACTCAATACCATGCTAAAATCAGTAAATCTGAATTTAGAAAATGCCTGAAGGCTGCCTCTCATCCAAAGAAAGGGGATGTAGATCAGGCATTCACATCACACCCCTGCCCACCCAAAGCTGACAGCAAGACACCTGCAGCCTCACTGATGAGGAGATGAAATACTCCTCCCCTCCAAACTCTCACATTCTCTCATCCATCCATTTATATTCCTCTCTCCTCATGTGCCCACAGCCACAGAGCAGCTGGCCAGTTATTTGTGACCTGCCAGTCTGCGGGTGTAACAAGGTTTCGACGCAATTAAGAATACATTTCCCAGGTATCTACGCAACAAATCACAGGCTTGAGTCCCTGGATACACACTCACACACACACGCACACAAACTTTGCCTCACTAGTCACACAAATCAAACGGTACACAAATGGCAACATGAAATAACTAATCATTGCTGGAGAAGAAAAGGCAATTATTAATCGATTCCATTTGTGTTGGGCTGAAAGGGGTTCAAACAGTCCCATTCTTTAGAGGAAATATTTGCTGTGGCAGTGCAGCTTGGCTGGCGTAATCACCACCTATTATGTGTGTTGATTTGAAAGTAAGAAGCAAAGTGGTCAAATACATCACAGGCAACCATTAATGTGTCAATTCGCAGACAGAAAAACAATCCATTGTATGAGATAAATTATAAACATGCACAAAGCAACGTGAACTTTTCTCAGCATGCTGATTTTACAATCTGAGCAGAGAAGTGAAGCTGGTTGGAAGAATGTGTTTTGGTTTAACAGGGAAATGGTACACTGTCATATCAGAATTACAACTTAGAGTTTCCCTGTCCAGAACACCCTTCAAATGAAGGTGGACTAAAAGGAAAACAAAGCGAGACAGAGGGTGAGTCACAATTATTAGATCTTAATTTATTTATTTTGTCCTCATTTTATTTGGGAAAGTTTGACAGATGTGCTGCTTTTATTATTCATGTAATGAGTGGAAACAGGGGCCAGCCTTTTACAAGTTGCATGAAATTGGATTTGGCCAGCTTATTCAAAGTTTCACATTAATAATTTGAACAGTCTCTGTGGACACAAAAATCCTTCCTAGATGCAGCCTTATCACCTTTGTATTTTTGTACTTATGATCACACTACATGTATAAGCTTTATGCAGATGATCACCTATAGCTATAGCTATAAACAGCTATAAAATGTTTATGTTTTTAATGTTTCAGTAAAAAACGATGCCAGAGAAGAAGGCAAGCTTTTATGTCCTGTCACATTATCACATCACAGATCATTAAGAAGCCAAAGACACATATTTTTTACCTTCAGACAAAGCTTACTGAGCAACATAAGATATCAAGAGAAGTGTGGGGAACCATTCATAAATTCAACCAAAGAGGTATCAGTTTTCTGTTTTCAGCAACTCTTTGCATAAAGCATACATAAAGAATTCCCCCTACGCCACACTAAAATCAAAACACTGCATTAAAAATGTGTTAGAAAGTGCTCTTATTACAGTGTACTTACAGGACATGTGGGTTGTAAAGTAAAGCAGTCTGCGGTTCATCCCTTCCAGTGTATTTATAGCAAATTCCACAAATGTCTGTAAAATAGTCTCTTGTTCCTGCTTTTCTATTGTACTTACAGCTTAGTTATAATAGTAGTGTGCGGACTCTATAATAAAGCAGTAAGTGTGATTATTTCATATGTAATTATTTTGTATGTATCGTGTGATTTATAAAGCACCACGCTGTAAATCAGATTCAGGTCAATGCTGCCTAAATACACATTTCATAGCTTCTTATTTCCTGTTTTTATTTGCCTTACATATATCTGTAAATGACCAGAAAATATTTCATTGGTATCCATATGTACAAAATAACTACACTGAAAATTCACTAGTGGTCCATGCCAGTAGTATGTGTTATCTTTTATTTCACTCACATACTTCTCAGATTTATATGCATGTATGTATGTAACACTTGTATTAACACTTAAGTACATCAATATAAAATTGAGACATTGTCAGAAGAGAGCAATAATCACAACAATCAGTAATACTGAAGCATAAAAAAAAAAACCTTGTCGGCTGGCTGAAATAATAAATACACGTCAATACACTATCCAGCATACACATCACCCAGATGACAGGTATTGTTGGCACAGACTAGACATGTCTGCACACTACAACGCAATTTCAACTGAGGCTGATGCTCGACTTGCGTCACATCATAATTTGCTGTTGGTTGATTAAACTTTCCTACATTTATGTTAATTGCAGGATGGGTCTTTTTAGACTCAGCTGTTTCCTGGATGGCAATTTTTTAGAGTCTATAAAATCAAACTATTAAGAAAATCATAAATTCTTTTTTTAAAAAATGCTGTTAAGAAAGTGCACATTAAACTGCTTTCAGAACCTACAGTTTGCAATGAAAGATCCCTCTGATTACTGATTACACATTGTTCATCATGCAATTTAAAGAAACAAGTGGTTCTAAATGTTTTTTCTTTTAATTTATTTCTTTTTATTTCTGTTGGGCGGATGTGTACACTTTCAGTTTAAATTCACTGTCCTATAATTTGAGACGTACACCACTCACAATACGTACTGTCAGAGCCTGAAGCATAAAGAAAAATCCAATGATCATATGGAAAAGGAAAGGCGTTTGGAGTGCATCTCTTCTCCTCCTCAGCACCCCCCCCTCACCACCCCGACTGATCTTAGAAACACAATTATCTCAACCTGATGTGGTTTTGCACTGTAAGAAGCACATAATAAGCAAGCACGCACCATTTGTGTAGGCATTTGGGTTTGTGTGTGCACATGTGTGTGTCTGAGACAGAAGGGGGTGGGGTGGGGGTGGAGGGTGGGGAGTCTGACATCTGCAAATTGAATTCTGCCCAAACGTGACAGTGATGAAGTGTTGTTCATAGCAGTTGTGATTGTCTCTATCTTCACTCCTGTCCGTGAGTATTACAGCAGGCCTGCCCGCTCCACACGCCACAACCCCAGCATCAGCTAGCTCATCTGCTAATGACAGTATTGGAAAATCAAATTCATACTAGATAACACGTCTTATCAGCAAGAGGTGGCAGGAGAGAGGCCTGGTCTTTGTGTGTTTCCATCATTTATGCTTTTCTCCCCTTCTGTTTCTCCTTGTAAGATCAGATGTCCTAAGCCCTCAGGCTAGCTTTTAATAGGATAAGATGCAGAACATTGATCTCACTTCACAGGCACCATCTTTTAAGATTATGTCAATAATAAAGCAAAATTTGGCCTTTCACTACCATGGATTTCTCTTCAGGTGAGCAGAGGACCTCTGTGTTGCACTATGACTGAAAGGAGGAGGAGGAGGGTAGGGGAAAAGTAAGAGGAGAAGGTTTGGTTACCTGGGGAGGTTAAAAGACTTTAGAAAGAAACCTAGGCGCAGGTATCTCAGCAGAGCTACCTTTGTCCTGCTCGGTGTAAAAGAGCATTTGGAAAGCAGAGTGACTTGGGGGGGAAAGAAGTTAAAAGTAAAGAGGGATGGTGGGCAGGTCCTGCAGAGAGGAATGAAATACAAGGTTAAAGTAGAGGTCCTGTTGAATAAAGAAGTGATTGATCAAATGGGGAAAGCAAAAAAAAAAAAAAAAATGGAAACATGGGAAACATGGTTTGGAGCTTACATATGTTCCGCAGCAGTGCTGTATGCCCTCCAGGTGTGCTGAAAATAGTGCAGCAAAGGAAGGATTTCAATACCCGCTGTTCATACAAACACTTGAAAAGGTAAAGTGGAAAAATATGGCTCCCCATATCCAGTTCCTTAGAAATCAATGCTCTCTGAAGTTTGGGTAACAGCATAGGCTATACAGCCTCCTATAAAGCAAGGGGATCCTTCTTTGCCTGTTCTCTGCTGCTTTTCTATTCTTTTTTTTCTTTTTGGTATTCTGGACAGAGAAGTACTTAGGTCCAAGCTTTCTCCTGTGATATGTGCTGTTCTCCTCTCATTCCTCTTCCCCCTACGCCTCCACATCTCACTAAATGGCAGGTGAACACAGACAAGACTCAGCTGGTTGACTGACTCCTTCAGTTCACACCAACAATGGCTGGCAGTGGGAGACAGGGTTGCTTCAATGGATATAGCCCTCAATAAACTAGAATCATTTTTCTCCTTCTCTCTCTCCCTCCCTCTATACATCTGTTCCTTTTTCTCTCTTAGTGGAGATTGCTGTTGCTGTCTTAGCCTGAGTGATGTAAGAGTGAACTTGCACTGACCTCTCTTTTGGTAATAAGAATGGAGCGACAGAGCCTTCATCATGACACAAGCCTGGGTGAGCAGTATACAGCTTTTTTTAAAAATGGGTGGCAGCAGCAGTCCCTACATCACTGTGTACAAGGGTTAAGCAAAAATGTCTCTAGATTTCATCATTCTCAGCCAAAGTGTGAAGACAAAGCAAAGAGACATAAACCTCTCAGTGACTGGAAGCTTCTGAGGTTTATGGAAAAAAAGTCACAACAGAATAAAAAGAATCTTGGGTAAATCTTGATGAGTATGATTGTCACAATGAGGTCCAGCCTCTGACATTAGAGGACTCAGAGCTTCAGGGGCCCCCGGTGGGAGAATAGCTACTTAAAAGGCCCTCAACTTCACCATCTGGTTTCACCTTAATTTGAGTGAGTAGCCTGTTGCATTTTGTTTAAATGCACAGAATAAACGCGTTAATGCCAGGCAGGCAGGGGGGACTAAGCATGAGGGCACTTCAGCTCAACACCGGGAAACACTTACGTGTGTTTGCACGTCCCCTCTGAAGGACTGATGAGCACACTAACACTTTCTCTTTCTCTTTCCTTTTTATGAATAGCGTGGCCAGCAGTGCATACTAAATCATATCCTTACATGATAGCTTTCTGTTGACTAATAGAGATATACAGACTACATATATTACATACATAGTTCACTTAGCTGCAACTTAGGTAACTACAGGCCATTGTGGAGTCCATCAGGGTCGCGGGGGAACTGAAGCCTATCCCAGCTGACTACGGGTGAAAGGTAGGGCACACCCTTGACTGGTTGCCAGTCAATTGCAACAGACAACCACACACACACACATCTAGGGGCAGTATGGAGAAGCCAATGTGTATGTTTCTGGGATTGTGGGAGGAAGCCGGAGTACCCGGAGAAAACCCACACAGGCACAGAGAGAACATGCAAACTCCACACACAAGGGTCCAGACCGGGATTTGAACCTGGAACCCTTTTACTATGAGGCGACAGTGCTAACCACTGTGCTAACCACTGCACCACCGTGCCACCCAGATGCAGCTCATGAAAGGTCCAAATCGCTGTGCTTGTTGTGTTGACTTTGTCCTCACTTGGCCCTCTCCTAACTCTTGTTCCAGCGTAAGGAGCTGGAATGGCCACACAAGCACACACACACACACGCACACACACAAACACACACACACCACAAAAGCTTTCATCGCACACTCCCGCAGGTCAGCAGTGAAGAGGGTGAATGAGTGGGACTGACCTTTTCAGATACTCTTAATACCTGAGGCTTGCTTATGCACATGATTGTGTCCGTATTTCTGTGTGTGTGTGTGTATGAGAGAGAGAGAGAGAGAGAGAGAGAGAGAGAAAAAAAGAGAGATAGAGAGACTGAGGACAGGGTTTTCACCAGTGGTGCAGCTTTCAGCACCAATACGCATCAGGCCTAAAGCAGCCAAATCCTGATGTCATGGATGACCTTTACAAGATCAGACCTGCCACTTTAGTTACAGATCAGTCCAGAAGAAGGTACAGATCCACACACACACACACACATCTTCCAGACTTACCCAGAATCCCTGTTTTCTCAATTTTCCCATACATCAACCACCTGTTACATGCCTATTTATGTTTTTTTTCAAAACAAAAAGGCTCTGGGTAGTTTTTTTGACAAATTAAATCTGACAAGTCAGTCAAAGCAGCTGGAAGTACACATTATGATTCTGAGGCATTAACAAAAGTTGTACTTTAGGGTAACAACAAAAGAAATCAGTGTTGAAACACTAAGGGCTCTTGCATATGTTTCTTTTATATTTCTCGTGATCGCCCTTCTGATTGAAGAAAATTTCCTGAACTGATACACTTGTAGTTACAGTCAGTGGATAGTTGTGCACTGCTGCTTTTGGTTTTAACACAGGTGGCACAGTCATTTTATCCAACACACCATTTTGCTCGAGCAACTCTCAACATCTCAGCGGCTACAGAGGCACGCAGCCTTGAGGTATTTTTCACAGAGCGTTCTATGATGCTCCTAGAAGATATGTTGGGTCTGTTGTGTTGACAAGATAGTATGGTATATCTGCAACAAGTCCACCGGCACTATATAGCCCATGGGGGATGAGAGAGTGGAGATGAAAAGAGACGGAAATCAGAGGGAGAAACAAACTCAGAACTTTTCTTCCTCCTGAAAATAGCAGGCATCGAGTGAGTGACGCAGTGGCCTTTGAGATGGGGATACATCCCCCTTGAGAGTGAGAGGAGACAGGGAAGGAGGTGGAGGAGGATCAGAGGAGACTTTAGTTTTGCTCTGCAGCCTAGCTTGTTGACAGGTCATTGCATCTGCAGGCTCAGAGTTGCACATTGTTTTTGTTTCCATTTAAGCCTAATCACAGACACCCAGACACCCAACTTCATTATCTTATTTTTAAAAATCTTGTGAGAGAAATAAAGCCTGAGTTCAATTTTATCTTTTATCTCCATTTGTATGCTGAGCCTGAACTAGCATAGAAAATCCTATTAGAATTGCTACAGCCAACAAACTTGTAAAGGGCCATCAAAGTGAGAGACCTCATTAATGATGTGAGATTGCAGTATTATTTAATCATAATGATGAGTGATTAAACAAACAAAATATGCTTTTCTTGGCATGCACATTGCAAATAAAACCATGATGGCAATTACAGCTAATGTTAGAAATCTACAAAGGCATATTAAAGATTCAACACGATCCTCTCTGCTGTCCTGAAGATGTTTTGAAGAAAATGTCCCTGAGGTATTTCCTATGCATTGCAATAGAAAGCCATAATCCCAAGATATGTAGGCAGTTGTATAGATCACAATTACAAGTGATCTGTTGTTTCGAGCCTACTGTCTGTCCCAAGGGCAAATTTATTTGGCATCTTCCACCAGTATTCATCACTTAACCAATTCCAATAAAGGACGTAATCATCTGAGGACCATCTCTCTCCCCTGTTCCCTCCTCCCTGCCTCAGTCATTAGCATAAGCTTTGCACAGCAGTGTTTACTGCATATGACATCAGCTGTGAGAGCAGTGAAACTGATTGCTATTTCAAGGTCTGTAGCAGGTTCCTGTGGGTAATTTGTGTGACTTTCCAGCAGCTGATTTTGATGAAGTGAGTGCTGTCTGGACCAGGGGACAACTGCTGCAGAATGCTGAATTGTAAACTGGTGACCTGCAAGTGATGAGTGTTTCGCATCAAGGCTTCCATATGAACTTTTGTGAGAATACTGCATAGTTCCTCAGTGATGTATGAAGCATCTGAGACTAACCAGGCCCAGGATTGTGTGCTGTAGTTACTGACTTTGAAGGATAAGAGATATTGTAATAAAATTAGCATGCTCAAACAGTGACATGATGGTGGATTGGCCATTGTTTTATTATTACAGCTATAGCATTTACTGTCAAATTGATGGGTTTAGGTCTTGAACTCATTTGTTTTAAACACGGTGTTTTCACAGCACTGGAAGAAGTCATGCCACACCAAGCCTGCTTCACTTGACTTTTTTTTTTAACTTAAAAGAAGAATACTCTTCAAAAAGCAGAGAAACTAATATTTAACAACTCAAAGTGTGCAGCTTGACCACTTGAACACAATCATATGAATAAGTCCAACTTAAATCCAGCACAACCAAAAGATTAATCAAAAATTCCACATAACAGTACCAGGGGAAAGTTAGTGCAGCAGCAGCTATCTTAAATAATTTATCAACCGTAAAAGTCAGACAGCTGATGTCTGGTAGCTTGGGTTTGGGCATGTTCTCTTGTTTGCTATCCCCAAAACACTGATCATAAAAACATGTGAAATGAAAATGAAACTCAAGCTAAACTTTTAATGATCCTTTTCTTAAATATGTACCTCTGTTTTTTTCTTTTTTTAAATTATATAACTAGCTAAGAAATATTTCATAAACATTGTTTACATGTCAAAAGAATACACCACTCACAAACCCCCATGTGCATCAAGCTACACCAATAAATTTAACTCTGTGCAAATGAGCTGACAGGAAGATGAGATTCCAGAGAGACATTGCAAACAAAATAAAATATAAAGTAGCCACAAGACACCATTGGTGTAGTCTGCACAACAGGGTAAACAAACAAGCTGACAGTCTGTTTGGCTTGTTTTAACATTTTACAATAGTTCTACGCTTTGGGAACAGAATGCATCTGCAGCCCAAAAGGTGCCTAGCATGTTGAGGTTTGGAAGCTTTTGATGATGTTGTTGGTATTCTGCATGACCTGTGGTGGACTCACGCATTTTGGTGGCTTTTGAAATTTCCTATGTGAAGTATAAATGGTTGAGCATTAATCATTTAGGGAAATATCCCTCCCTGTCTTTGTCTGCCTCTTTGCCGAGACTGCTGTTAGCCCTCGTTTATTGGGGCAGAAGCAATATTTTGTTGTGCCCCAGTAAGTAAGTAAACAAGTAAATAAATAGATAAAGTAAAATCAAATTTATTCAAAAATCCCTACTGATCTTAGAAGGCACTGGGTAAAGAGGACTGCCAGTATCTGAAACACCAGGAATTTTCTCAATGAGTCAGTAGCACAAAAAGTCTGCTCGCTATTCATGCCATAGGCTGACCTGCCAGTTTCAACTCCAGTGTGTGTGCGTGTGTGTATGTGTGTGTGGTAGGTTCCTAAATTCATCACATATCATGAGTCCATCTTTCTTCCTCTGTACATTCTTCTACGTGATCCAATTTGTAGTATTTAGGTATTCGGGGGTATTTCAGGATAGAATATAATACTGGCAGAAATGGCATGTAAGCTAATATTCATAATACTGTTAGAATTAGTGTGTAATCACCTGAAACTATGAATGGATGCTGTTTTGTTACCTGCACCACCATGTTTCTACATAAGCACAGAATAGACAAACTAAACAGTAGCTAAAGAGAAGACCTTTCGATTAGACATTTCGATTGTGAGGAGTTCAGGGGAGGGGAATTCAGCTGGTCGCACTCTGCGCTAAATCATACACATTGGACCTTTAACTTTTCTGCGTTCTAACTTTATCACGGTGAAGACAACACATTCTACAAATAAATAAAGTAGAGTGCATGGCCATGAAACCGAAACAGTAACTTATTAGAACATGAAATGATTCACATACTGAGGGAAACTGCAGAGTCTGTAATAACTATCTGTGGAATTAATTTGTTTTGTCTTTTAGTATTGTGAAAATAAGGCTGTTGAGTGAAGTCTGAAGACTGAATTCACCCTCGAATGCACCTTTAAGTAGAAATTCCACTCAAATCATAGCTTCAGATTGAACTGACAGCTTGTGGCAGCACTTCCCTCCTGGTACTACTTAATAATGCAGTTAGGGCAAACATTCCTACATATATTAAAATTCCATAGCCTTCCCTTTAGTGTCTGTGACTGACACATGTGAGACCAGAACACCTACCCATCAGTTCTGCTCCTGGCCGAAGCTATATTCCTTTTGGACTCTTATAATTTACTATATACTCCAGACCTTTAATAAAACCATCATACCTGACCCTTTAGTTGCTATCTTTGAATCAGTGGTAGTTAATCCTTCCATTAATAAATATGAGGGGCAAGCTATTCCCTCTGTACACTGTTGGCCAAACGCCTCATCTTACAACAGTGTGTGGTGAATGTGCTTCACACTGAGAGACTTTGCTACAGTCATATTTTATATCATATTATTTTGTTTATTGTGCTTAATTTGTAAATATATGGTTGTCTATTCGATGTCATTTTTTTCTTGTGTTGTTTATTTTTGTTATTTTTTTGTTTCAAATTTGTGCAATAGATATTCAATCATCTTATGCAAATTGAGTTCTGGTATTTTATTGGTTTGTACGAGTGCCGCCATGCTGACTGTATGTCTTTTTTCAGAGGCTGAGAGCCATAAGTGTTTGGGTCGGTGTCTTCAGGCGGTGATATCTCCTTCCTGTGTGCTGTCTTCATCTATGTGCCCATGATATTGAAACTTCACTGTAGCATGTGTGGGGAGATAAATGTGCACCTGTGATTTGTGAGGCTCTTCATTGGGGTTCTTCTCATTCCTCACTGGCCCACTTCTCCGCTGGTTAGCCTTAGCATTGAATACTTCTACCCCTGTCAAATGTCTGTATGGGGTCTCTAATGATTCTTTTAGTATTTTTGTAAGCTTTTATTTATTTTGCTATCGTTAATGAATAATTATTGATGGATGAAACCATCCAGTATCCCATGCAATCAAAACAAAACCATGATCCCTCACTGGCTTCCCACCAGGAAAAACAAAAACAACCAACCAATGTTAACTGTTGTCTAAACCAGTGTCAAATGCCATTCACATACATGCATGTCCTGGTTGCATGTAGACACATTCACCCTCAACCAGTCTTGGGTACAGCCACGCAGGGAGTAGCCAATCTAGCATTAATCAAGTGCAAGCTTGAGCTATTTGCAAAACAGTCTTTCTTTCAAGGTAGGTAAACACAAAAACATCCATACTTTGCAAAGTGCATGCATATGTGCAAAAGTGCAGACATACACACACACACACCACATGTTATGAGGGGCCTTAGGCTGTAAGGAGTGCATTATACCACAACAAGAAATTCCAACTCATATTTCAGTGAGGTGGCTTTACATACAGGTGAACACATTTAATCCTAAGGCTGGGAGAACAGCATCGTCAGTACTGTGTACGTTAGTCTTTATGTGTATGTGTACATACTGTTTGCCATATGTGAAGATTCACAAGGGCATACATGAATGCATGCAAGCAAGTATCCATTTGCATACATGCACATGGCCATGCAAGCATAGGAGCAGGTAATTACCGCACTGTGGTGAAACGTCATTATTCACTCATCTGCCCACTAGCACCTTCTGTCCTGCTGAGCACCACCTCAAACACAATCTGCACCACACCAAGGACAACTCCACCCACACACACACACACACCATCCATCTCCTTGAGCGCTGGCTTAGTGGACAGTGCTCATCACTTCACTTTTCTCTCCATCTCTCCACTATCATTCTCTTTTCCTTTTACCGTATGCTATCTTTTCTTGTCTAAGCATGATGCTAGTAGGTAGATCTGTTGCTCATTAAGTAATTGAACTCCAGGCTGTTCTTGCACAGGTTCATGTATCACTCTGATATATCAAGAGGTAAAACCATATTTCATGTCACAGTTTCACAAGGGTGCATTAGTCCAGATGAAATCATGAACAGTTCACTTGCACATTGGCAGCAATGCATCCCAGCTGCTGTTGATTGACTGCAGATAACTTCAAGAGAAAATTATGCAGTTAAAATGATTTTTAAAAAATCATGATAGTGATTAAAGTAGACAGAGGCAGCACAGTCAGTTAAGACAAACTGAGAACTCTGACTGGAGGGGCAAAGTGGGCAGAGGAAAACCACATCTCAAAGTCCACGGGATACTCTTGCATGTATGGAAGATGTGCAGGCTGCAATTAAAACAGTGAGATGACTAAATCTATCCTAATGATGCTCCTTATTATGACTGTCCATTACTCTCTACTTGCTCCCCATGCTCCAGAGGAAAAAAAGGAACTTTAATAGCAATTTGCAGTAATGCACCATGCTATAATTCTGGCTCTGTCTGCTGGCTGCATCGATGGCCGGGTGTAATTGCCGTTTTACTCATAGCTGATGGATTACAACATAAAGTAACAGAAGAGGAACAATCACGTCAAGGAGATGGATGGATAGGCTTATAGAAGTGTGTGTGTGTGTGTGTGTGGGTGTGTGTGTGTGCACGCGTGCGTGCATGTGTGTGTCGGGGTACGGGGTTGGATAGATAAAGGCAGAAGACATCAAGCTGCAGATTTTGATTGCTTCTGGGAATTTCTCCTATTTCTCCACATTCCTCAGCTAGCATCAATCTGCACACTGGAAGCAAACACATAGAGCTCACACTCACACCTAAACACACACACACACACAAATACAAAGAAACCCTTCAACATCAAAAAGAAGTTCTAACTCAAACAGATTTCATAATTTTCCAATTAATCTAGTTATTTTTCAAAGCCTATGTGGTCAGATAGATCAAGGAGATGACATTTTTGTAAACTGTGCTTCATAGGTATTCCAGTACCCCCCGTCCTCTTTCCTTTCTCAAAACCTTGAACTAAAGGCTAGTCTGTAACAGAGCTTTTAAGTTGCTTCCCTGTCAAATAAATTTGATTACCAAGGCCTTCCTGCTTTGCTGTTTCCCCGAGGTCAGATGTGAAAACAACTATAAGGGGGGAAAAAATCAATGTAGTCATAAAATGCCAGGCATTCAAGCATCAAGGCCTCATAAGATGCAATATTCAGTATTTTTCAGAATAGTCTGGCTGCACAAAGCATTGATAATAAGACAGCTACACAGAGGCTCATTCATCACTGCCACAGGTTATAAAACACTGTTGCAGCTCAGGAAAAAAGACCCTGAAGCCATAAAGAACATCACCCTGATTCAGTTATTATCTTATATTTCAATAAGGTTTAAATATTCTGCCTAAAGAGTATGCAGCACCCTATTAGATTTCACCAGAGTAATTTTAATTTCTTTTTGTAAAATCTAACCAAATGATCTACAGGTTTGTCTGGACCAAGCCTGGACTGACATCATCCAGACTGCTGATCCCCATTTCATCCTTGACGCACCCAGACAATTAATGCTGCTTTAAAATCTACAGCTAGGTAAATAAATAAGAGGCCAGGGTAAATTAAAACTCTGATGCAATTACACCACCACTTCCAGTTAACCCCCTGGCAATTAACAAGCTGTCAGCTGGGATGGATAGGAGTGTGCATGGCAGCATGGGAATGTGTGTTTGCAAGTTTGTGCACATGTTTAAGTGAATGTGTGTGTATCCAGCTGGCCATATAACACCCCGCTGCTGATGCAAACTCAATAGGCTTAATTAAACCGCATGGAAAGTCTAGCAGAATACTGAGAGTATTCAGTCGGATGTCACCAAGTGATAAGGGCTCCACCTGGAAAGGTCGAAGGTCACTAATTCAACTGTGTTGGTACATGTATGAGAAGTTCAATAACTTAATAGAAATACACCTTAAATGGGAGTAATGCACATCTCGGAATGAGAAGAAAAAAACTGAAATGAATAGAGAAAGAAACCATCATGAGGGAAGATACAACTAAGGTCAAGGATGAGTTAGAATCACAGTATATCACTGATAATCTTTTGCAATACATCAAAGCTGCAGCTATTTGGCTAGAGAAAGGAATAGCAGGAAGAAGAAAGAATGAAATAAAGAGAGAGGGGAGATGGGAGAAAGATCTCAGCTTGGTGTGTGTGTGTGTGTGTGTGTGTTTGTGTGTGTGCATGCATACATGTTAGTAGGTGGTGTATACACACACCCATCCCTGAGGCCTAGCTTTAAGGACCCATTAAAAGCCAGATATGAGTCAGGCTGACCTCCTTGCACACCTAACGATTTTTGATGCCAGTGGAAAAAGGCAAAACATATCATAACCCCTCACAGCTGTATTGCTATCATAGCACTTTAATGAAAAAGAATGCAGGGTACTGTACCAGAGGTCCCAGACGTTAGAATCTAGAGTTTGGGGGCAAATTAGAGGAAGGGAGAGGATCACAGGACATGGATGATGACATAGGACAACATCAGCTTCCTTAGGGAAGTCCTAGACAATATTTGACTTCCTCAGGCCAATGTTAAATGCTGTCCAAACCAATGTCAAATGCCATTCAACACACGTGCATGTCCTGGGTATATGTACACATATTTACACGCAATCAATCTTGAGTACAGGCATGCAAGAAGTAGCCAATCAATCATGAATCAAGCGCAAGCATGAACTATTTGCAAAAATCTCTCCCAAATGGAAGGTAGGCAAACACAAAAACTATGTCCTCCTTTGTAATGTGCATGCAGATGCGCAAAAGTGCACACACACATACACACACAAACACATTCTCTGAACCCAGTATCCCGTCCAATCAAAGCAAAGCTAATTACTGTGTTTCAGTGCTGTTATTCCAGCGTGGAAGTAGCTCGCCTGTTGATGGCATCTAGGCTTAAATTACTGCTTTAATTACTGATGCTAATGTTTTCCTGCTATTAAACATTTATGCAAAGTGGCATCCGGAGATGTTCAATCCTTATCTTCACAGATCCCCAGGGGCTGAAGGGTTGGAGTGGTGGGGAGGCCAGGGACTGATGTGGAAAATTGCCATCGCTGCAGTTCCATCCATGCCTTCGTGGCAGTTTGTTGTAAAACACCAGTGCTGGACTTTGGCTTCAGGCCAAGGGAGACACATGACACAATTTTACTGCTGCTAGAAGAAATGCACACATACATACATATACATATATATTCTCCATTGTTAAATGGGATTTAAACACACAGAGTGGGGTGCTGGCTTCAGCTGAGGGCAGCAAGGTAAAGGCCAAAGAGGAAAAAGAAAGGTGGGAGGTGGAGCAATAGATGAGGAAGAGGATGTAGACCAGTACTTGCTGTGGTTTCTGTTGGAAGAAGAAAGTCACTTGAGATGGACTGCGAGAAAAAGAAAAGGAGAAAAGAGACAGTGAAAGAGAGAAGAACATAATTACAGTAACCCTGCTATTAACACAGCAAATGCTAATCGGAGTGTTACAGACAACTTATCTTGGCTGTAGGTCTCCTGTAGTGATACTCTGACTTAATCATTAAATCTGGTATTCAATTGCTGTCACCTGCTGTTCTTTATACTCACCCTTTTCTCTCTCTTTCACTCTGTCTCTGCATAAGGAATGCAGACAATTAATTTATCAGGCTGACATAGTATCTCAGTAGGAACACAAGTGGAAAACTACCCACTATATGTTGAGTGCTGTGACAAGTTTCACAAACTTGATAAAGGCTTACAGACACTTCACTTGTCTAAAACAAATTTCTTTCTTTCTTTTTTTTCTTTCTTTCTTTCTTTCTTTCTTTCTTTCTTTCTTTCTTTCTTTCTTTCTTTCTTTCAGTGAAAACAAGAAATGAAAACAATTCCCAGCCAATGTTGTCTTGTTGTAAATAAAATATGAAAACTCCCCTGGACGAGCCACTTGGAGAAATATCTGTACAAAATTGTTGACATGAACCACTAAGAACAGCAAATACTCTGAATTCACCAGGGTCCTCACAATAATCTCTCAAGTGCTTCATTTTATTTGGATGAATTTTAGCAAATACACACTTGTTTTTCTAAAGTGCACATCCTTGGTGTCTGTGGTCCTTAGTGTATCTGTGTGTTTATGATTCGGACATCTCTTTGCTTTTAAAGTGTGTGCTGTGAGATGTGGGACTCATTTTAGTTAAAGTCCTGTGGTTAAATGCTATGTAGAGTAGATGATATACAGACAGAGATAGTTTGACAAAACAAAACATTTGTATTAAAACATGAGCAACCTTTCTTTTTTAGCCTTGCTGGTGGCTGGTTTTAGAGATATGAGTGGGTCCACCACTGAAATATCTCAGCCATATATGGATTACCGTGAAATTGTACAGATATTCATGTCCTCCTCTGGATGAGCTGTAATGACTCTGATTATCCCTGTGTCCTTCATCAAGCACCATCATCAGGTCTTTCAATGCACACTCCAGAAAGTTAAATAAATAAATGACTGCCTCACAAACCCAAAAGCAATGCTGCAAAGAAGCTACAAATTCTAAAACCTTAATGCTTCATGCACATCTTCAGCCTGGCAGCACAGAATATGTATACAACCAGCACAGTTTCAAGTTGGGCACCCAAGATTAGTGTCCAATTCAGTATCTGATCAAATATGGTCACAGTCTCCCCTTCCACTCCTCGGTTATGATGTTAAATAATGGTCAGAAAACAATATGATATCACGGACCTTTTGGATATAAAATGTCATCTCTTCATCATTTCATCCTATTAGACATTTGTGTAAAAAATTTGTCATAATTAGTCTAGAAATTCTTCTGTTATGGAAAAAATGTGTATTGTGAGGTCACAGTGACCTTTGTTCACCAAACTCTTATCAGTTTATCTTTGAGTCCAGGTGGACATGTGTGACAAATCCGAGCAAAATCCATCCATGCTAGAATGGGATGGATGGGCATACAGGATGACAGACTGATGGACAACCCAAAAACATAACGCCACCAGCCGCCGCTTTTGCCATCAGGCTCAGTTGTTGAGATCTTACCTGATTGCGTTGTCCGCAGCAACCCAGTGTTCAATTAGAATAACGTTATAAATTGATATGGGTCCCCCACCTCCTAATGCCAAGTTAAAATGTCAAGTAGGCTTCTGTTTTGTTCATATATGATCACAGCAGACTTCACAATGGTTCACGTTAGTAAGCAGCATACTAATACACTGTTAAATTATCAGATTATGTGTCATTTTCTAGATGCATAAAATGTGTTTGTACATGACTGACAGTGCAGAGAGGAGGAGAGGAGCATAGAGACTGCTAGATGGCAAAACAGAAACTGTTTAACTGAGGGAAAAAAAATAAAAATCTATATTTCATTCACAATAGAATTTTATACCCATGGCATCTGAGCCCACCTAAAGATCTGATCCCAGAATAGCCCCTGTTGAGTACTATTTTATTCCACTAACCACAGGGAGGAATCAGATATGTACACATTGCGAAATCGCTTAAATTCCTCACTCATCCTCTCCATCGCTTCCCTGAGAATGTTTCTTCTCTGTCCAAAGAGGAGCATTCTCTACATTTTACCGCTTGTTGGTTCTCAATTGAGAATACATTTTCATTTTCTAGAACACAACTTCACATCACTCTGTGTGTACATTTACAATGGCATGAGCACAAATGGACACTACATGGTGGCATGAGAGAAAATAGAATTCTACTATGTATATGTTACGTTAATAGGCTATTTCAGGTCCCAAAAAAATGAAAATTGTACTGACAGAAAGGAACACTTTTTTTGTGCTGAATTTAAGCAAAGTTTAGTTACACGAAACTCAGGAACTGCTGAGTACGGACAAAGAAGAAGAAGAAGGATAAGCCTCTCCACAAGGCGTAAAATATAAAGCTTTCATAGCCAGCATCCTACCCACCAGCATCCATTCCTTCTGCCCTAAACAGCAAATGTTACAATAAAACAATACGGGAAGCCAGTCCAGTCCAGTAATGTCCATGTTGACTTGGCAAAGGATCCACACTCTGCTCAGCTCTTTGAACAGGGTCTTACAGTCTTTCACCATCTCACCAATGTTGGGTCAAAATAAAATGTGTTCTGATCAGATGAGATGAGTTAGGATTGCGTTCATATGCAATATTTTCTATTTTCTATAGTAATTCTGTTTCTCTCAGCTGCATAGCAAATTATAAGTGCAGACATCAGTGTGTGCATACAGTATGTGTTGGCAGAAAGCACAGAAAAGAAAATATATGGAAGACAAGGTTGTTAAGGGAGTTAAGAGTTGTAGTTTATCATCACTGCTTTCAAAATCCTTCACTTCTGTTTTCTTTATTGGATTTTGCTTTTGTTGCTGTTTCACTGTCTACCCCATCAACCCCTCCCAAGGTATGATTAAATTGGCTTTTGCTGTGATATTGCATTATGTCCTAGTGTTGTTTCATGGTGTGTCATTAAATAACTGGTGATCCATCCTAGTCTTCAGTTAACCATTTATGAGTTTGCAGACACATTGTCTGGTCAGCTGACATGTGGAGCTCTGAAATAAAGGGAACAGAGAAAGAAATAACTTCCACCACTGGTACATGATCGGAATATTTCTGCATCTTTCTGTCAAGTGATTCTGAACATGCTAGTGAGGTTGTTCTCTAATGAATCCATTTGCATCTGTGAGCTGGAAAGGTTTTCTTTTGTACATTTGCTTCCTTATTACTATGCACCATCGCAAACTACTACTGAATCCCAAGTCAGTGGATGCCTACTGTAAGAAGGTAAGAACTTGCGCTTGTGTAGACTGAGAAAGGGAAAAGGGAATATTAAGTTGTTGGGGTTTTTTTTCATCTATGAGGAATATGGTTAGTTAGCCTGAAAATAATTATCCCAAAAGGCTTCTGTGCATCAGCCTCTTCTAAATCCCTCCTCTGGTACTCTTTACCTCTCACCAGCAAACATATAGACACACACACTCAATACATGCATAATTGCATTTGTATTTGTCATATATTTCTGAGCATAGCACTTTGATTTTGTCCAGTTATTCTGTTGTTTAAACAGAACAGTTGTTTTAACTGTTTAAATAAAAACAAAATAGTAGAGGCAGCATAGGTACAAAAAAATAAAATGGAACTTTGGTAACTAATATAGGGAATACAATAGTACACATATGGCTCCGGTTGAGGATAAGAGGTTTATTTTCCACAGGCAGTTTTCATCAGAATGTGGTAGATCTATTTCAGATGACATTTTTGCTTAGTGTACCTACTCAAATGGCTATACAGCATCCAGCTATACAGCTTAGTGGAGTGGTATAGATAGAGTCAGGTCTCTTATACCCCTCCCCATTTAGAAGTTATAAAACTGACCTTAACTAATGAGTTCTGGTAACCTCAGGTAAATGTCACTGGGGTAATGGAGCTCTTTTAGTGACAGCTGGATCCATACGTATGTCAAATGTCAGGAAACGTACAAATGTGGCTATATGTGTATGTGTGTGCGCGGATGGGCTTGTGTGTGAGCTCTGTCAGACAATGACCTCCTGCAGCCCTGAGCTAAAAGTGCATCCTCAGCAGAACCACAGGAACAACGTGAGAAGCCGAGTCTGCAGAATGCTCATAGTTTACACACACAGGAGCTCAAGATTTAGAGCATTAAATAACACACACACACACAAACACACACACACTTGCGGAAGGACACATGACTGCCTGCATACATAGTCTTACACACACGATTGAGGGGCCAGTGTTTTACACTTTCTCAGCAACATTTATCCCTGCTTTATTTCAGGTGATAAAACCCCCTGATATAACTCAAAGGGGCAGACAGAAAGACAGCATGTAAATGCAGCCGTGAAAATGAAAACTAGGCCTCTGCAGATTTTCAACTGCCCCCCAAAGAATGGAAGTGCTCTGCCGTAAGAAGATATATAACTTCTGCTCTTCTTGGGCACAGCCTCTGCCAGCTTGGCTGCATGCAAATGGACATGGTGACTGGAGGTTTGTTTGTTTGTTTATTGAAAAAAAAAAAATAACTGGAGTGGTATAGATAGATTTGTCGGCTCGTCGTTTTGACTTTGATAATGCAATATGATGTAATGCAGGTGTGGTTGCAGGTGTCCCAAAGACTTGAGTGTTTGTTTCCTGCAGCATATGTCACTTTGTCAACTTGAAAATGTAAAATCAAGCATCCAATGAGCTCATAAAATCACGCTCCCACAGGTGTTCTATAAAGTTGTTGTTGCAGAGGCTGAGTGTTTTATACTAGGAGGTAACCTTCCATCAAGGCGACAACAGTCTGAGGGGAGCTGAGATTCACAAGGACGAGGAGGTCACAAGTGGAGCCAATAAACATCTTGCCTTCAGGTAAATGCTGAAATAAAATCTGCTTGGCTGTGTAGATTTTGTGATTTCGCATGGTCACAACCTTTGTGTTTACACCTTTAAAAATTGGTTCACATCCTTGATTGGTTTTAGGGTCTTATTTCCAACTACCCAATTATCTGGGCAGATTATGAGGTGTTTCTTAATATATCTGCCTTTCACTGTAACCTCTGGCTACACAGTTTACTAAATCAACTACTCACACATGGCACACACTCACACATCACATGATGACACAGCCCAATAAAGCTTATCAAGCCCATTTAATGGACAGACCAGAGGGAGGTGTAACTAGCAGAATCTGTCTTTTCGGTCTAACACCTTCTAACCTCATGGCTGACCCACCGCGCACGTAATGAGAGGGGGATGAGGTAAGAGGACAGTTTAACAGCGGGAGTCTGTCCTGTCAAATTTATGGTGACCACATGACATTGTCAGCTTTATTTAGATTAGTTCAACACAATCAGTCACAGTTATAGAGGAGGGAATCAAAGTGACACCGTAAATGCTGTTTTTGATTAAAATTGGAGGGTAAACAAAATGAAAACAAGAAAACTGAGTCTCCAGCCAGGATGGATTATAGGTTAAAACATTAGAAAATTTAGTGATGCAAATGGATACATTTATCTACAGTATGAACATCTATATATTTTTAATCTATCTACATACAAATACAGTGAAAAGACTGAAAGCAAACTAAAATACATACTTCATGTTTTCAATCATCTGCAGTCATTGGTTTTATAGCAAATGCAAATGCTACTATAAGGAGAATAAATAGTGGATATAAATTTATTTAACTCAACCTGACTCACAGTGAATGCTAGATTTGCTCTTCGTCAGCCAAATATGTAAATAGGGGTTTTTTTTTGTTTGTTTGTTTTTTGGGGTTTTTTTTGTTTGTTTGTTTTGTTTTGCTTGTTGCTGTTTTGTAGCCATATTGATTTTGTAAAATGACAGTAAAACATTGTTCTCTCCACTCTTGTTGTGCTGCCCCCATTTGGCCAGAAAATCAGTCAAGGCAGGGTTAAATAGTGCACTTGTGCATTCACACAAATTTTGTGCTCTATTTTATTGACTCAAAATGAACCTCAGATAATCAAAATCATATTTGGTTTGAGCCATTTAATGAGATTTGTTGACAATAACAGAATATTCCCTTCCCCTTTAAACTTTTTCAATTTCAAAATTTTTTATTTCAATTGCTTTCAATGTTCAAAGTAAAAAACAAAGTCCTTGGTCCTTGGTTCACTTTGAGAGTGCTACTGTTAAACCACTCAATTACCAAACGGTAAAGTTATAATGTTTCTCCTTCCTATGATATGAAAATACCTCCCTACCCCATAAATGGATATGTGCTGCAGGGGGGATCCATCTCCTGTAGAAATTGGCCTCATATTCTTTAATTCATTTGTCACACTAATTGTCTACCAAGACAGCCAGGAGCATAATGCATCATGCAGTGTTGTCAAGTAACAACATTAGTTTGGCAAATCCAACAGTGAAGGCAAAATAAAAGTCACAATTTAATTTGATAGCAATATCAATTGTGTCCTTTCCACATTTTAAAGCTCATTTGCTGGAGATTACAGTTGCAGCGTATGTCAGTTTATCACTGGGTTGTTAAGATGAAAAGCAAGGAGAAAAAAGGAATACAGTGAATCACTTATCAGTTTTAAAGTGTAAGCTCATTTACAATATAGTCTGAAGACAAACGTGTTTGTGACCAAACTAGTTGAGCCTTTGCAGCAGATGAAAACTTTTATTTTGAAAGTGGCCATTATATCACAAAAGCTTGCATCATTTTTTTTTTCCTCACAAAAAGATCCAAGTACCAAAATTATATGTTTTGTTTCTTTCTGTTGATGAGTCCTCCATCCAAGTGCTACTTTAGCATCTGCATTGTCCCACATTACACACAACACAGACACGCATGCACACAAACACTCACACACAAATTGCATCCAGAAAATTACATCACTTCCCTGCCGTTGTCTGAAAATTACATCTGTCCCTCACCATTCCACCAATCACTCCCCAGGTCTCTCTTTTTTTTCTCCGCTCGCCCTCTCTTTCGCCTTGCCTCACTATTTTAGGCCTTTCCCTCCACTTTAACTCTGCCCGAAATTGCCAGGCCTGAATTGCCCTATGAACAGCGTGGGGTGGACAGGCCTGCAGGAGGTGTGTGTGAATGCGTGAGTCTCTGTGTTATCACCATCTCTTTTCATTTTCCTCTCCAAGTGGTGCTGTCAGGAGCCAAACAAGATATCACTCTCCACCCGCCCCCCGACAGGGAGTCGCAACACAACATTGAGGAAATGGAATAAAAGAATAAGGACAAAGGTAAGCAAAATGGTTGCCTTCCAGACTCCAGCATCTCTATCGTACCTGACTAATCCCATGATTCTCTTTGTTCCTTAATCCCATCAGCCACTGGGGCTCTGCATGGCTCTCTGGGTGCAGATAATGACACCATGCAGTGTGTCTTGATGAAGTTCAGGACCTTTTTAAAGAGAATCATACGCACATGTAAATACAGATGTACTCACGTGGGAAACAGCGCCTCATGATCAAAGTATGATGTGTTGGGCTTTAGTTTTTTAGTTTTTAGTTTTTTTCCACATAACATGCCTCCATATAATTGTACATTTCCAGTTTTGCCATTATCAAAACAAAAACTTTTCTTCTCAGCTTGGTTTCACTCTATGTCGTTGGATTTTGTGCTCAGCTCGAATAACCTGCTTGATCTTTGTTTCAAGATTTCTTCTTAACTTCTGAACTTAACACCTTTTAACTTGATAATGGTCACAGTTGGGTTGGGTTTAATTAGATTACGCCATCAAATTTACTTGGGTAGGTTTAGGAAGAGATCACTTTGATTAGGTTTTAGTACAAAATATTTGGGGTAAGGCTCAGGAAATTATCACGATTTTTTAATTTTCCAATTTCATGACCCAAAAGTTCCAAGACCAAGCTGGTGGATGGTTGGATTACACCTTGCCCTCTTCTGCAAGAGATGTGAGTTTGATTTCTGTTTGGAGCGGTGCTCTTTTAACCAAAAGCATGGCATTGTCACAGGAAACATACATACAAATATACTGTGTGTACAATCACATTACCTAGAGTGAACATGTTGTAGCCCTGAAACATGGCCACATGGCTTGTGAATTTAATGTTTGTCATATGATTTTTTGCTGCATAATAAACCAGCGCTTAAGGATGGATGTGACCATCACAATGTGAATCAGTGTGTCTAGTCTTTCGTGTCATGTTTCAATGGGGGCCTCATACCATACAACTGCCTTGTGTTTTAATAACTCCATCAGCTGTAAATCTCAAGCCACATACACACTAAAGGGAGAGTTGAATCAGGTGCAGCATTTCTCCAACTATATGGGATGTCATCTTATTCATTCTGGTGTACCAGGGTACAGGTGACTTGGTCATAAAAGTGTGTGACTTAAGCTTGTTGTCAAAGCTATCAAAGTTGTCAGAGTCTGGGCTTGTAACAGCCTCCATTCAGCAACAGGGAAGGCTAAATGAGGGCACAGTGATGCACAAGCCGATTCACAAAGCAAGCCTAGTCCCACTTGGGAGCCAACACAGAAAGAGAGTATTTTGAGTGAACAAGCATTGTCCAATACAAAGGACAAGCCTGCATTCATTGTTTTGATAAGGAATCGCATAAACAGGCAAGCTGGTGCATTTAATGAACGTACAGCCTGAGACAGACGCTGCTGTATGCTCCTCTGCCCTCTTTCATGAAGCTGTAAAAGCCATTGCAAGTAAAGCATGATAGGTTTGTCACAGAGGCAGCAGTGCTGGCATGTGTATTTTAGGAACAATGGTTTGGGAGACCCTCAAGTGCTACCAGGAGGTTACAAAATCAGACCCGTTCTAGTGCTGCAAACAGCTTGAGTGGTGCAATTTCATGTGCAGAGTAAATAAAAGTGTGTCTGAAATCAGCAACACCATCTACTAATGTCTCTGACTTGGCATCTCGCACACCATTTGCAGATGAGCTAACGGTCTCCATACAACATCCCTAGAATAGCAAAAGCCATTGAACGAGCTATTCTGCTCTTCTCCATGTTTATGGGCACACAAATAGTCGGGTGTTGGAGTAATCACATAAAAGTCTGGGGACATTTCTGATGACCTCGAGAGCATTCTGGTGATGCATTCTAATATAAAGTTCTTTCAATCCTCTGGCTCTCTCACTTACAAACATGCACGCACACACACGCACGCACACATGCGCGCTCAACGTGCAAGCATGGGCTCTCCCACAGACATCCAAGGCAGCATCCATCTCTGTAACTCAGCATACAGGGGTTACGTTAGGGGCAACCTGCTCATTACTCCTAGTGTTGTTTGCCAAAGTACACATGCATCAATTCATCAGCGCACACCAATTTGTCAGAGCCACTCACTTCTGCTTGTTAGCAGAGTACTTCAAGTTTGAGAGTTTGTTACCGCCTGTGTGTACACCAGTGTGCTTTACACATGTGCATAAGCATGTGAATGCGCTTGAATCCTGTGCCTGTCTGAGTGTGCATGTTTTATTGTTGGCCTTTATGAGGAGGAAAAAAAATCACCAATCTGTGCTTCTGTTTGGTTGCACTTTAGATCCACAGCCCGGTGCTTGTACCTTTGTCCATCATCCTGTCTGTCTCTGCCTGGCCATTTCTAGCAGCTCACCATCTCCCCGCAGGAGACGATGTGTGTGCGTACGTGCAGACTGCCTAATCTGTTGCTGCAGAGCTATGGCTGGGGGACTGCAGTGGATATCCTTTATCAGACTGATTAGAGCAGAGGAGAGGAGCGATGGATGGTGGGAGGGTGAAAAGAAGGATAGGAGGGGGATGGAGCCTTCTCAGGTAAACACACCCCAGGCGCAGTTCGATCCCAACATTTAAACACACATTTGCTCAAAGCTGCAATCCAATTATTCACTGCGAAATGCTCCTTTCAACAAGCTCTAACCCCATTTAAGAGGTCTCCTCACCCAAAGGATCCTTATTAATAAACAGCAGCAAACAAGTGTTGACCAAAGGCGGCAAACCGTTGCTCTGTGCTTTCTCTTTTAACTACTTAATTAATCAAGTACTCTGACTATAATGACCTGAAGTTCATTCTTCAAAGTAAGTATTTAGAAGTGAACATGTAAAACAAAGAAACTTGGGTAGCTTAAAGAGAGACCTAGGGATATTGTAATAAATAAACATTGTAACTTGGAAGTCTTCTGTATAATGATGATATGGAGAATGAGGAAATATGCTTATGCTGCCCTGGTGCTCACCTACCTGACATGCTAACAATGAGGCTTTAAAAACCACAATTCATGTGAGCATCAGAAATGGTGTAAAACAATCCTGTCATCTTTTTCATGTGAATAAATAGCATCCATTGAAATCAGACCAGAGGGAGAGGGTTAGCCAGCTCTCATTTACATAAACACTTACAGTTCAATGCACAGAGTGGGGGAAAGGCTAAATTAGATTGATGCTCAAGTACCCATCTTATTAAACATTTATTAAACATAGTTAAAGCAGAGATAGGGTCTTAGTGTAAGGAAACTGAAACTTAAAAGAAAAGGGGGAATTGGGTAAAACTGGAATTCAAATAAAAAATAAATAAAATAAAATTATAAAGATTGCACATCATTTTCAAAAAGTGGAGAGGATTTAATTCCACTGACCTTTGCTTGTACCACACTTCCTGAAATGTTGACAAGTAGTAAATAGCAGCAGTGCTTAGAACTCTCTATTTTCCTGTTTATTTATTTATTTATTTTTTTCCTTTTTTGCCCTTTGCTTGCCAACAGCTCTCCTGTAAACCATGAAGCCACGGGGCCAGAGGCCAGTCATCATCTTGTCATTATCTGATGGGAGCACCGATAACTTCTCTTCTGCTTCCTTGTTGAGGTAGGAAAGGGTCAAGAAGTCAGCCTCTGTCAGAAATGGAGAGGAAACTGTAGAGCTTGAGCTGTGGTATATTGATGGCATTGACATATGTAGCACACTGTGATTTGAATTCGCAAATCCTCATTAAAGCCCAAGCCTGTCTGAAGACAGCATTATTAACATAGTGAGAGGCACACATGCCCCTATGAATACTAAAGTCCTGTTTGCCTTCAGTGGAGGATTTGTGCCCAAATCGATTAGGAAAATATGTACTCTGCATCAGTATGAGTTAGAGAACTTGGCATTATCGAAGTTAAGTCAGCGTTTTCCACCTACTCAGCACATTAGCAAAAATGTTAAACTCAAGGTTAACATATTCATATCAGCCATCCTTTCTCTTAGTCAATTTTTTAAAATATTTATTTATTTATTCATTTATTTCGATCAGTAGATTTTGATCTCCTGTCAAAGATCACAATTTTACAGCAGATGATGATCTGGAAGTGACTTCCAGAATCTGAATCAGCAAAAATGTACCCATCACTCTCTGATTTACAAAAACATATCATTATGCACGCGCACGCATGTGTCCACACACACACACACACACACCTGTGCTTTTGGCTTGTCCTTGCTCTTTTCTTGCAAACAGAGCTGCCCTGGAAGCCCCTTCTTGCCTCTCCACTATTAAACAGAGTTCCCACTCACTGGCTCTACAATGTGGCTGCCAGAAACCCAAGTGCAGTCCCAACATTAAACTGAAAATAACTTGTCTGATTTTTTTTTTCTTTTATAAAGTGGTCAATAGGTTATGTGTCACGATTTTATATTGTATAGTCATTTATCCAAGGCTAGAATATGTGTGTTGAAGCGTATACATACTTCTTACAGAGACTTAACTCTAATATCTGTCCAGTAGCCTGAATGTGAAACTGCAGCCAGGAAGTTAGCTCAGCCTCACATAAAGGCTGGAAACAGCTAACCTGACTCTGTCTAAAGTAAAATCTGCTATAGTACCTCTGTCCATGCAAATACGCCAGTGCAAACACATTAAAAATTTTCATTTCATGTGTCATTGAGTTCTGGAGTGTGCCTCCAGAAAATCAGAACGTGAATGCAAGTGTGAGCTGCAGAATGCAACCTGCAGTCGTTATAGCATGCAACAACAAGTGAACGCTGACCCCTCTCCATGTGTGTTAACCACTCAAAACAGCACAATAGCTGAACATGTCTCATTGACTGGATATTGACTGGAAAGAAGGACGACATGATAGCTCCCCCAAAGTGAAGTCAAATAATCTCGATCCCCGTATGGAGGCATTGCCCCTTTTAAAAAGACTACATTGCAACAACTTGAAAGGCAATGATGCTCCATCAAACTGAAAGAATCTCGTTTGATCTGGCAGAACATATAGGAAGGCCCTCTGCAATGCCAGAACAGCCTGTTACTGAGCATTAATAGAGGAGACAAGAACAACCCCAGGTTTCTTTTCAGTACTGTAGCCAGGCTGACAGTGAGTCATATAGCTCTACTGAGCCCTGCATTCCTATAAACCTCAGTAGAAATGCCTTTATGAGATAGTTCAATGAATAGAATTCTACTTAGAGACAAAATTCATCACCCCCTGCGCTCAACTGGTACCAATCTATCTTCAAACAAAGGAATCTTTGAAACAGCTGTAAGACCGGATTCTAGATGTTTAGACAGCTTCTCTCACATTGACAGTTTCTTTATCTAAACTATCAGCCTTTCTCAGAGACCCCATCAAAATGAGGCTGCTCAAACAAGTTTTACTTTTAGTTAGCACTTCCCTACCCTGTCAATTGAAACAGTCAATTAAACTAGCTGTAAATATACCTTTTCTTAAAAAGCCTACTCTTGATCCAGCAGATTTAATCAATTACAGGCATACATAGAGCCTTCACTTTCTCTCTAAAAATCTTGAGAAATCAGAAATGTGAATTTCTACATAACAGGCTAGCTTAAGCTACCTCCTAGATATGTTGCTATAGGCTTAGATTTCCTGGGTACTTCTCTCCTCGGCTCTTTTTCCTGCTGTACATATTACTTACTACTTACAACAGTCCTTTGTAATGTATGATGTTTATTGCATGTATGTTTCTCTCTCTCTGTCTCTTTCATCCACTCTGTCCTGTCTACCTTTTCTCCCCCCCACCCCCTTGACCCAGCCGACTATCAGCAGGATAGTTCTCCCTTGTGAGCCGGGTCCTGCTCAAGGTTTCTTCCTGTTAAAAGGGAGTTTTTCCTTGCCACTTTGTGCTTTCTCGGGGGTTCAGGCTCTGGGTTTCTGTAAAGGACCTAGAGACAATTTTGATTGTATAAGGTGCTATATAAATAAAATTGAATTGAATTGAATTGTACACATTCGTGTCTCACACATGTCTCATTAATGCCTTTTACTAACCTGGAATCTTAATTTCTCATTTCTCAGTTTCCCATATATTATGATTGGACCTCCTGCTGTGTTCCTGCTTGATGCCCAGTGACGCAACAATTATTGTTGTTCTTGCTGCTGTTGTGCATTGTCTCTTCCTCTCTCAGTCTCATTCACTCTTGACCTGACTGTAAAGTAATCATGACTCTTCTGTTGTTTTGCTGTTGCCCACACATAAAATAGCTGGGTGCAACAAGTCTAGGCAAGTAAGTGCTCCAGAGATTGTCAAAAGTAATTATCTAGAAATAGAACTTTCCTACCTGGGGCAACAGGCTGAAGGAAAGTGGTTAAATATAAGGTTAAGTAATACTTAATCATTTAACTCTTCAAAGCATTCAGTATCACAGACTGATATGTGTACAGCAGTGTAAGACATTCATAAGACACATTTTTTTCCGAACATGTTTGCATGTGGTCTGGCTTGTAGGCCTCTGCATGATCTCTTGCCCTCTGGGCTGTAATTAATTACTGTTAAAACAAGGCCTGATTAGGATTCGTCTGTAATTCACAACCTCTGTGACCTTTACATGCAGCCTGTAGAACTGATACCAACCTCATGCCAGAGCTTCTATTGAAAAATAGCAAATGTATGCACTGCTTATTTAGCTGCTTTTCAAACATGTACTGTACAAGGTAACAGGATGTATTTATGTACATCGACCAGTCTGAGAATGCAGAATTATGTATGTTAAAAAAAAAAAAAAAGCTGTAATAATAAATAAAAATGAAAACATAAGCATGACTCATTCCTCCTATGAATGTTGCTAGGGTTTAATAAATACACGGTTTATTAATGTGATTCAACAAAAAAATAAAAAATAAATCCTTCCCTTCTACTGTGAAGTTGCCCCTGGGGATGTCTTGAACACCGTAGCCTCATGTCCTTGGCCACTAAGGATTACTTCCACTAGCCAGCTATTGAAATTGTTTCTTTTGATCTCATATTTCCAAATTAGGATTCTAATTTACACTATGAAAAATTAATTATCATTTTCATGGTTTTCAAAGAGAATGGGTGTGATTAGATCTGCATACGGTTGGTATTAAATATGTTAAACAGGGGCTTTCTTTTGTTTCTTGGGGACATTTTTGTTGCTTGGTCAGGGTGCAGGGTGTTGAATTAGTGATGACCTTGATGGTACGACTCTGTGAAAGAGGCTGTCTGGGAGTTAGAGCCTAGGTCTAACATAAGAGGGCACTCTGTCCGGCTAATACAAACGGTGCTTCAGCAATTATTCATCAGTCCAGCTGAAGAGTTAGATGTGAACCCATATGTAGAACCTCCTGTCCGGGTTCTACACTGAAGGAGTATTTTCGTATATATGAAAATACATAACATGTTGTCAGGGAGGAAGGAGAACACAGTCATTGTATCTGTCATAATATTTTCTCTCCTTAGAGAAGAAAACTCAGCAGTCCATATTACCCACAGAATCCTAACATCTTCATATAATCTCATTCTGACAGGGAGGAAAAGCTGTACAATTATGAAACTGAAACAGATGTTGGTATACATATATTCAGCCTTTAAAAGTAAACATAATTTAAAGTATTTGATTTAAAGCCTGATCAAACTTCTACTGCCTATTAAACAGGCATGCATGAACACAGTGGACCTACCAGCATGGTCATGTCTTCCTGACAGCTGCATGTTTGCAAGCAAATGGGAATAATTTCACTGTATCTGTTATTGATGGAGCTGTTAATTTAAGTGTTTTGTTTAATCTGTAAGTTTCATTCAGCTCAAGAACTTTGATCAAGAGCATATATGCCTTTACCCTTACCCTATCCTTCAAACAACTAGTCTTATTGTCCGTGCTAATTAATGATGTTTTGTTCGGTGTTTCATTTATATGACAAATTAAGTGCCTTTCAACTGATTGTCAAGTGTTTAACTTCTTTGTCTATTTCAATAAGCGATATTTAGGTATGTAATTAATTTCTTTTGCTGGAAACACAATTGATTCATTAAAAGGAGAGAATTCTCCTTATCATTTTCCCAGAAGGTTTGCACCCACAATTTCCCTTTCTATTTCAAGTATATAAACTGTTCATTCGAGGCCAATCCCAATCAGGACACATTTAATGATAATGGTGGACTCTCATTATGCTATTCAAAGTTAGTTGACCTTACAAAATTGAAATGAAAGAAAAGTAATTTTCATTGAAATTAACAATATGCTTAACAACCAATAGCAATTCAGCAAAGCTTGAAAGGTTTTCTGTCATGTCATGTATGAATATTTTAAAGGCACAATAGATTTTTTCACTTGAAAGGATTCACTGGTTATTATGTACAGTGAAGAAGCTTTGATTTGTCTATAGAACAATTTTGGTGAATAAAGACACATTATTCCTTGATGTGTTAAAGTATGACAGTTTAGGGTGGAGAAAATATTGAAAAAAAGATTATTTTATGTACAATAGATATAGATTCCACCACACATTGGAATATTCTGTGGTGACCCGTTAATCTGTTAATCTGTCAGTGACCAGAGGCTGAGAGCTGAAGTGGACAAGAACCAATACACCAAAGTCTACACAACATTTTAGAAACTAATTAATCAATGCTAAAGCCTTTGCAGAGGTTAAGAAACCTGCACAGGAACTGCAAAAGAGCAACACTGCCACCTACTGGCAAGTTGCTCCAATTCATCAAAAACTGAGAGAGATTTTGGCACAAACAGTAGCATTAAGATGAGAAAACAGGCCTTGCCAAATGCTGTCATATTGTGTTTTCTGGTTAAAAGAGACAACCACTGATTCAGCTGTTGTGAAGCTGAGGGAGATGAGCATATGGCCACAGTAACTAATACTGGACTCACTGGCGATGTTAATTACAATTCAGATTTAATAAAGATGGAAAGTTTGGCTTGAGCACCGTTCAAGGTTAGTGTATGATTTATGCAGAATGCATGGATTAAAGTCTGTTGTTGGTACTGCTGCAATCAATTTCTGTCAACCTTTACAGAAATCTGTTAGTGGAATTAGCGATTAGGCTGTATATATATACATGATAATTAAGTGTTCGGTGTTTTATAAGTGTATAGGTATATTTATGTATAGTATATATCTATGCAAAAAGTCACTCAAAGACAATGGGTAGGGATGGGATGGGTAGAGCTATGTAAAACAGCTATGTCAGCACCAATCAGATAGAGCATTCAAATCCTTCCATATAAAGTTCATTGTGTTTAAGGTTTTCCAGAAATAGTGCCCAAATGGATGTAAATGTGTCATTTTCTGTAGACCTCTGAAACATGCAATTTGATTAAAATGTTATTTATAAGCAATTAGAACTGAATTAGAAAAAGTCATGAACCACCAATGCTAAGAATGTGTCTGAGCAGGACCCTAAACAGAATCCCACATATTTTGAGCGACTATACAGCAGGAACTTCCAATAAAAGAATGATTCAAAGAGGTCCACTTCAAAGGTAAATACGTCAGACATTTAAAGCTTCTTTTGAAGTGAAATGAAACAGAATTTTAATGCAGCACCATCCACCACTTCTGCAGCTTATTGCAGGATAAATTGATTAAAGATCAGTGAGAACTTTATGTGTACCTCTTGAGGCTTCAGCAAATGTCATGCATCTTTATCAACAATAATGATATGATTACTTCCAAATCCTCAAAGCATTTGTTGATGTTTACAGCGGTGTGTCATCATAACTCTAACAAACTACAAAAATATTTTTAGTTTATCCTCAGTCCTGGCGCAGGTTCATCTATCACTATCTGAGGACACATGCCTTTGAAAGGAGTTTATGTCCTACAGCATCTGCAGCGATTACATGGAAAGTCACTCACTTAATTAAACAAGGATACTTGCCTTAACAACTCTCATACTGATATTCTGCAGGATTTTACATGTTTCTCCCTCTTTTAGCTTTCGTAATACTCTTCAGTGTTTCATCTATGCCACACATCTATATTATTCAATATCAAATCAAATGACTATGTGTACAGGAAAAAAGACGTTCGCAGTGATGAATCTAGAAAGAAATATATCTTGGCTAAAGCATTTAATCAACTTCCAGTTCTCTACTGGGAAGTTCCTAGAACACCTGTTGGAGGAAACACTGCTGGAATCAGTGCCCTTGTATGTCACAGTGTTCACGGATGTGTCTCAGATGGGTTGGGGGGACCTGACTGTTGAAAGTGGTAGGCTTGTGGCCATTGATGGACTCTTGGCACATCAACCTCTTGGACCTGCAAGCAGTATTTCTAGCACTTCAAGCCGGGCACTTTGCACAGGTTGATGTCAGCTAAATACCACTCTGCATGGCCTCAGCTAAGGTGCTGGAAACAGTAGAGGATTCCCGGAAAGGTGATTTTCTCCATGGAAAAAATGAGATCAGTGGTCAAACTCACCAATCTCTGAGGATAAAAAGGATGGTTATATGATGTCCCCATATACACTATGTTACCAAAAGTATTCTCTCACCCATAAGAACAGTGCGTAGAGAGCTTCAGAGAGCTTCAGAATGGGTTTCCATGGCCGAGCAGCTGCATCCAAACCATACATCACCAAGTGCAACGCAAAGCGTCAGATGCAGTGGTGTAGAGCCACCACTGGACCATAGAGCAGTGGAGATGCGTTGGAGTGATGAATCACGCTTCTCCATCTGGCAAGCTGATGGACGAGTCCGGGTTTGGTGGTTGCCAGGAGAACGGTACTTGTCTGACTGCATTGTGCCAAGTTTGGTGGAGGGGGGAATGTTGGTGTGGTGTGGGGCTGTTTGTCAGGAGCTGGGCTTGGCCCCTTAGTTCCAGTGAAAGGAACTCTGGATGCTTCAGCATACCAAGAGATTTTGGACAATTCCATGCTCCCAATTTTGTGGGAACAGTTCTGGGGTTGGCCCCTTCCCGTTCCAACACGACTGCGCACCAGTGCACAAAGCAAAGTCCATAAAGACATGGATGAGCAATTTTGTTGTGGAAGAACTTGACTGGTCTGCACAGAGTTCTGACCTCAACCCGACAGAACACCTTTGGGATGAATTAGAATGAAGACTATGAGCCAGGCCTTCTTTTCCAACATCAGTGTCTGACCTAACAAATACGCTTCTGGAAGAATGGTCAAAAATTCCCATAAACACATTCCTAAACCTTGTGGAAAGCCTTCCCAGAAGAGCTGAAGCTGTTATAGCTGCGAAGGGTGGGTCGACGTCATATTAAACCCTATGGATTAAGAATGGAATGTCACTTAAGTTCATATGTGTGTAAAGGCAGATGAGCAAATACTTTTGGCAATGTAGTGTATCTGCGTTGATCATCCCAATTGGATGGCAACATTTATGTAAATTTCAGTGGACAAATATATAATGGTGATAGGAGAACCGCAGTAGATCTTTATCCTCCATGACGGATAAAGATCGGGTGCAATCCAGTCTAGGGCTGAGCTGACTTCAATGAAAGCTGAGCACTGCCTGCTGTGAGAACAGCTCTACAGTGCCTTCTGGCACATTCTTCTTGTAGTATAGCAGTGGCAGTGCTTTATAGTAATCATTGCTTCCTTCTGGGTGAGACAGAAACACCCAAGAATAACTCTAGCCAGATCTCCCAGGTCCGGACCTCCCTCTTCATTTTCTCTGGCTTGGGGCACTAATGTGTAAATGGTGTATAAATTTTTTGTCTCATATCTTTGCCCAGCAGGGGGGTTGAAGCTCCTGACCAAAATATTTCATGGTCTCCCTCTGCTTTCCCACTGGCTGTGGACTTGAACAAACAGCTGCATCCTGCCTGTAGTATTTTAATGGGGAGCAGGCTATCAGTTAGCCTCTATTACAAGGTGTGTACTGTTTGTGTGTGTGTGTGTTTGTGTGTGTGTGTGTGTGTGAGCGAGAGAGAGACAAAATAAGGGTTAATTGGTGTATTGCTAGCTTTCCATAAGAATGATTAGCACAAGTGAGTGTTTCTTCTTTCGTGTTTCCTTTTATACATTATTTGCCAAAAAACAGCAGAGAGTAACAAGTTGAGTAGGAAAGCAGGAAATTAACCACAGTTTTGCAGAGAATTATTGTTTATAGACTAATGCTTGATTTCACGGGAGCTACATCACTTACAGCCTAATATTATGCTGTCATGATGGACAGGATAATGTCCCGAACACCTTCAATACTTTACATAATGTAAATGCTTTTAATGACTATTGTTGAAAAAAAATGCTGACCATAAATGATTTCATGACAATCCTAAAGGATTATAATTTTAAACACTGGCTCCATCACTCATCTTGAGGCTATGTTGTTATGTGAATATGTAGCAGAAGATTTCTTGGGCTATGCCTCCTTGGGCTAGACAACCTGTGTGAAATACAACAATGGTTAGTTTATGGTTGTAACAAATAATAATCACAGACAGACACCTCAGACAAGTTGCACAGACAATGCCATTTTGCAGCAACAGCCCCCTCTGGGCAGACTGGACATCTTTTTTTCTTTTTACTGAGCATCATCACAGATTTTCAGTGTGAAGAAATACAATAGAAAATAACAAAGCCTGTAGATTCCATATAGATGGAGCCACTTGTCATAATAGAAGAGTTTTACATGTTACCATTTTATCTGATTACTCTCACTGAGTGTACAAGTATCTAATTAATACTTAAAATTCATTTTCTACCAGTGGTAAAATCTAAACAGTCACATGCACCACATAACATATGTTGACGCAGAGCAACAAAGTATTAGAAAGTCATGGAAATTAAACGTAAAATTTGGCACTATACCAGAAACTGCTGTGTTCGTGTGGGTGGGTGGAGGTGGTCATATTTTCCCTTCTTTGTGTGGTCGGGTGAATGAATCGGATGCCATTTCGAGCAATGCTGTTTATGAGCATCCGGATTGACGTTGGAAGTGACAAGGGAATGCAGGGAATTAAGGAAGGAGTGTGAGCTACACTTAACAGAATGTGACAAGCACAAAATGACAGGGTTTGGCCCAGGAGTGAGGATACCACACACACACATACATAATCTTCATACACAGACACAGACATGCTCAGAACAAATTTACAAACTCTGCCATGGAAAAGTGGGTACAAGCAATTTGATCTGTTCCACCAAACACAAATCAGTGTCTATGTGGCTCTATTTTTGAAGCACACACACACACACACACACACACACAGAGAGAGAGAGAGAGAGAGAGAGAGAGAGAGAGAGAGAGAGTTCCAATTATTCAGGCTTTCTCAGATAGGGACAAAACAAAGTCATCTGAGCCTGCGAGTGGCTGTCCCAGCCTGGTTGTGACAGTCAGGATAGTTGCTATTAGAAAGATTAACCTGAGGGATTTCTGCCCAACCCCAACTCCAGCCCTTGCTGCCAAGCAAAGACACAGCATTTTCTCTCTCTCTTTTTGCATATTTTACTTTTAGAGTGAAGGATAGATGGCCCCATATGTCTTAAAACTGCATTACACGCACATACAGCATTACACCGTACACTTGAGCTCAAGAAAAAAACATCTGAAATTCTCTGTTCTTTGTCTCTGTTATATAATGCCAAAGAAGGATGAAGTGCGCAAGGATAAGGTTGCACCTCACACGCACAATACATACTTTAGGCTACTGTACACAGGGCCATTCAGCCAGTCAGTACTGATCTATTAATACTGGAGGTTAAGGGCAGCAGAAGGGTGTCTTCTAGTGCACCAGCCCCAAATGTTTTCTCAAAAGCCCCAAATCTTTTAGGATAACCATAATCCTAACTTCAGCTGTCATTTTCCGCAAATCAATGAAAGAAATATCTGTCCAAACATCATCATAGGGTTGGTTGTTGTTTTTTGTGTTTGTGTCTTGTGCTGATTTGACTGCATTTTCAATTAAATTTTCAATTCAGTTGGTTTATATAGTGCCAAATCACAACAAAAGTTGTCTCATGGTGTCATGAGCAATTAGAGCAGGTCTAAACCAAACTCTTTAATCTGTATTTGAGGGGCCTATTTTGTCACACAAATGAGTAAGCCAGAAAGGAGGAAGGTGAATTAACTGCAATTAGATGTCCAGGTACTCCAAAAAAGTGGCCCAAAGCAAGTGCCTCTCCCACAATACCCCCTGAGACTATTTGGAGTTCAGCAATAATTTAACTTAAACAGTTGGTTTGAGCAGTTTAAATGGCTAAAGTAGCTGTAGCCAACAACTCTACACTCTTCACACAGCTTTTAATGTTACCTGGAAGAGGGCTTGAGAAGTTTTCCAGGAGCAGGAGAATATTTTCCACATGTCCACTATGATACACTGGCAGAGCACTGGAAGCACAAAAACTCAAAGGAATTTTAATTGAGCAGCTGAAAACTGCTAGCGCAGCAGAGATATCAGAAAGGAAACAACATCTTTACCAGACTGTGGCAGCAAACCCTAACCCTAACCCTAACCGTTTTCGGAAAAGCAAAGCATTTCATTCGGAGGGTCAAGGCAATTTTTCTGAAGGTATGAACTTTTTTAAACAATTTGAACCATTTTTACAAAATTACTCTTCTCCTTCTTATTCCGCCTACCTCTTGCGTTTCTCTCAGATCTAAATGACAATGAGTGTTTCACAAGAAATCACAGAAAGCATCATCAAGCAAATGAGGATCTGGCAGATGAAGCCACAGACAGCAGCTTGCCGTTGGTGTGTGTTTTGTTACACAAGAGAGCACAGTGAGAGAGGTTTGTTGGGCTATGGATTGAGGAGATACTACAGTCACACATTTTATATAATCTAATGTATGTTGCACAAGCCTATGATGGTATAGCTGTCATGAGTGGAGCAGTGGGGGATGTCCAAGCTTGTTTCAGAGAGTGAGACCCTGGAGCAGAGTATGTGCTCTGCTATCCTGTATAAAAGTTATTTCAATTTCACTACAGACCTGAAATTTTTTCAGCACTTTCACTGATCTGTGACAAAAGGTTGCCTCACTGCAACGTATAATAAATTCAAAAATTTGTCTTATATATGTTTCAAAATATGCAAAATCAATTAACATCTGTATCTTCATTCAAATGCTGCCATAAATGCTGACATATGATATCATTGCCTCAACTTGTGATATGAAGAGTTATGTCCTCCCACTATAAGATAGATAGATAGTCTTTATTGTCATTATATATGCAACAAAATTAAAAAAGTAGGTTTCAAGTTTAGTAATGTGTCAATGTCAAATGTCTACCCCACCTATGTTAAGTAACTTCATAGACAGTTTTGTTCTTTGGGGACGGAAGAAATGAGTATTGATCAACATTCACTGTGTTGAGATTCCAGAGTAATAAAGACAGTTGCAGAACAGTTGGTTACAAAATTGGATGCAGATCAGGAGGAGTTTTTTTCTTCTTCTTTATCTTTTTTTTTCTTTCTTCTTCGTGGGGAATTATAATGTGTACCAAATTATTCACAGGTTTTGAGGCATTCTTAACTGGCTCCTAGACAAACCTGAGGTCCTCACTGAGACTCTAAATCTTTCCATTCAGTCTCTCTGAAGTAAGTAACTCATCATCTTTATAGTGTATTATCAATGCAGGCTTTCTAATATAAGTTCATCTTTGCGCCAACATAGCCAAGTGTAACCACTCATAACATATTTCAAAAGGAAATGAAACATCAAAAGACACATTGTTCACATTCTCCACTGCAAGTTCTTTGAGAAATGAACACAAAGAAACTATTGTTTGGCACCTAGCTGCCACTGTGGTTGTCCAGCGAGGAGGGAGAAATCCAAATATTCAGTGAAAAGCCTCCGCTCCTGTGTGAGGCTGTGAAAATAATGGCTACACTTGTGAGACATTCAGTGTAAAGCAGTGTGTTTAAAAAAAAAAAAAGATGGGACAGGAAATGAAGAAATCTTTACTGGAGGATGAAAGCTGTGTGAAAGCAGGTGAAGAGACAAATGACATCGACATATAGATGTAAGTGGCATGAAAAGAAAAAAAGAATATGTTCAGACAAGGTAAAGGAAGAGAAATAAGAACCTCTTCTTATTTCTCAGATGAGGACAAAAACCGTAAAACACTGGGTGACAGTGACAGATGAGAGCAAGAGCTGCCAGAGCGCTCAGTGATGGCAGTGCATCAGCATCTGGTCTGCAGGGTCACTTCAGCTCCCGAACTCCCCCTCTCATCTGTCTCCATCTCTCTTCCTCCCAGATCTCTTGACCCGACTTTCTCTCCCTCCTTCCCTCCCTCCCTCTCACTCATAGAATGACAGTTGCGACCGAGCACCAAAACGTGCAGTCAGAACTGTTCATTCTGGGTTTTTTTGGTTTTTTTTCTCATTTCATAAACACATAGTGAGAACAGTTGCCACAGAGGCACGCCCACACACCAATTAAGACAGAGCAATATCACGAGCAGTGTAACAGTAGCTGTCAATAACCTCAGAGATCGATTAACCAGCGACTTTATTGTTTTGGCATTAACATATTTAAAATGCCAGCCTCCTTGTGCAAGAGTGGGGGATTTACGCTGACATTCCCCCAGCTGTTTCAAGATGAAATACAGCCTTGGTGAAAGGAAGAAGAGAAAGTCAGGGGAGGCCGGGCTCACACTGCATGTGTACGACACCTTAATTGCATCAATGATTATCCCTCCACATTACGCTTTCCCTGCTCATATTTATAGTTGTGTCCAATTTTCATTATGCTCTTCATTATGGAGCATAAATAACCCGTGTTAATGTGCCGACACACCCCACAACACTGCCAAGTGATATCCATCTTGTCCCCCAGTGATCTGACAGTACCTGGCTGAATTATGTTTATTAGCTGTACGTGGCCCCTCCCACTCCATCAGGACAGGAGTCTGAAGATGACAGCATTAACTTTTAAGGCTTTATAGGCTCTTCTTTACCCAACACATACCATTAATCCACTTAATGGCCACCATGACCCCTTTCATCGTGTTTCATAAAATAAAAATATGAATAAAGCCCATTACAGTCTCTATTGTGGAGAGTCTCAGTGATAAATCAGAGCGGTTCTATTAGAAGGATTGCCTCTGTGACAAGTCAGGTTGGCCACCCTAAATCATCTGCGCTGTTTGCTTTATTAAAGCTCTTTTTTGCCCGTTTTAATGCTCAAAGCTGGAATCTTTAAATTTCCACACAGTTTGAGTCATATTTCAATCCTGTTTTGTCCTTTGGCCAGTTGTTAGTGTGAGGACTTCTGAACTAATATTTACCCTCTGCCTCTCTCACTTTTGGGATTCTTTCTTGAACAGATATTTCTTCTTGTTTATGTCTGCTGAAGCAAAATATGTTGGATCCTGCATCTGCCTCCAAAGGATATTAATTTCTAGTTGTTTTATGACATTTCTGTATGTGTAGAGCAATAAAATATTTTACTCAGGATTTGGTTGGGAGGCAGAGCTAAAAAGACTGTGAATATTGGACTTAAATTCATCAGGTGTACCCAACCACAACTTCAAATGAATGCTAATGTTGCTCATGTCTTCTTGCCGTGTAAATAAGCCCCTGCTTGCTAACACACTGCCCATATCAATTTTTTAAAGTGATGATATGTCCGTGTAGTGCTTAACAGCTTGTTGTGCTGATCCCACAGGTCGAATAAATAAACTGTTGCAGGTTTAATTAACTGTCAGCTTTAAGATGCTTTTGTTTAGTTGTGTTTTTTTAAAGGATAGAAAAGGAAAATGGCATCACTTTTTAGTACATTTATTGAAAACTTGCTTCTGCAAACTTAGCATTTATCTATAATCAACAGAGATCCATCATTTATGAAGCCACTTTACCTTCAAATTTAAATATACAAAGCAGGAACCATCAAACTCTGTTAGCTATTCAGAAAGATTCACATCCACAGAAAACCATCTACTGAGCAAGGCAAGGGGCAGTTACACAATGTACAGGGTGAAGGTGTGTGTATATATACAGTGTAGTGGAAATATTGTGTGGATGAGAAGCTCATGTCCAGATGCTGATGAATTATGAAGCAATGCTTACTGGGAAAGAATAAGTATTCTTGTGTGGTATCACGTCCTCTGTTTTCACCTTTCTCTGCCTTCTGTTCCTTGAAATTCTTCTTTGTGGTGACTCAGAGGGGAGTCTTCTGCTTTCACTTCAAAGAATTATCTTCTTCTTTGTCCTTCTCTAACACTGGGCAAAAAATCTACTTCCATTAATGGGTAACAACCCCTGTGATTGAGCATCACATATAGTTTGTTGCTTTGGCAATACAAACCAGTTTGTGCTAGGACACAGTAATGATAAATGGAATTATGCTTAACAAAAACTCCATCAATGGTTGTTGTACAAAGGCCTTCAGTAAATTCTCAATTTGAGGATCTAACACTGCCCTTGAATTGTTTAGGCACTACAGGGACGGGTGGAGGAATTAATTTCAGATATTACCAAACAGCAGGATATACAGCTCCTCAGGCACCACAGACAAAATCTTTCATCCCTGTTAAAAAAAATTGAATGGGGATTTAAGGAGAACACAGATAATTCAATCTTTATCTGTGGCAAGTCACAATGAAATGTTAAGTTTCCATGGGATCCTCTTACCTCAAAGGAGGGCTCTGGAATGAAAGGACAACACATCTGAAGCATCTCCCTCCTGCTCTCGGGCAAAAGACTAAAACACATGCACTGATACACATACTGATACACACTTTTTCTCTCACACACACACACACACAACATGAAAGGTTCTCATCAACATATCAAAGCTGTAGTGCCTCCTGTTCAACATGCTATATGCGAACTCAGTGGGAGCCAACAAGGCAACATGCAGCCCTTCTCTGCAACTACACACTGCTTATATATATCGTCCTGACAGCTCCAGCAGATAGCAGACAGTTACAGATCGAGATAACTCTCAGGTGTCAGGTATACATGCACATACACACAACCATGGACATCTTTGGCATTCTGCTCTATAACCACCAGCACCCCCTTCTCTCTATCACACACACACATTTACACCAGCACATTGTAGGAGAGAAACTTGTTGAGGAATAGATAGCGCAGAAAGCAGTGAGATGAACAGCTTGGGCTTAGTAACATCAACTCAAACTCCCTGAGATACCCAATAATGGCATATAGATACTCCTCCAGTAAAGCTCCAAAGTAGCATTAAAGTTGTCAACATGCATCCAATCCACTGGTTTGGAAACTGTTACACTGAGTCAATATGCAATTTGAGGCAGGTTGGCAGAGAACATTAGATTGATTGATTCTGACCTTTTTCCTGACAGTACCTGCTGTACACATTCTCCACGAAATAATGAAAAGTGCTGAAATCCCTCTATCTTTAGCTTTTGCCTCTTTTCTTCCCCCAAATAAGCGCCTGTTGTTAATCCCACTCATATGTCTGGCTGTAGGTCTGCGTTCTCTACTTTATCTCTAAGAGCAGGGGGAGACAGACTCAGGGGGGTGATACCAGCCCTATCGATTTGTGGAAACACACACACACACACATGCACACACAAGTAAGCATTCCTTAGAGCGGGTGGCTGTGAACAGCTCTGCTATAATCCTCAAGGTTTGACTCCACACCCTACACCATAACTATAGCAGCAGTGTGGGTTTGCAATTTGCCATTGCCATAGAATTTTGATACATTCATATCTATGATGGACCTGAGAGCTCAAAACACTGCAAGAAAATTAAGAAAACACATGCATAGCTGACATCTTTAACTGTATGAGTACCGAACAACAACAATTGTTTCCCAGCTGTGCTCACCACTTTTTTGTGTCCCACGGAAACAGTTGTCCTATGTTCCACATGTAGCATTTCTGTATTTGGTTGCGTTTTCTCACTCACATTTTTCTGAGAATTTCTTAGAATGTTTTTTTAAATGTTCTTCCATTTGCATGATTTTTTTGCTTGTTTTTTTCCTTTTTTCTCCTTTTTCTTAAATAGAGGTTCCTTGAACTCTCAGGGTCACTGTACAGGTTGTCACTGGATGAATTTCAGTGGTGATCCCAAAAGAAGTGGTCTTAACCTCTGGGTCTGAAAATTGAATCCAGTGCAGAAGTGCCTTAAACCTGCATTTGTTCTAATGGCCAGCAGGGGGTGACTCCAATGGTTACAATTTGACTTCAAAAAGACAATTGTCCGTAGACATATACAATAATGACCCCACTTCTCACATGTGGTATTGCCACCTCAAACACTTTCCTGATGAGGTAATGGTCTCAATTGCTAGTTTTGAGTCTTTTTCAGTGCTGCCTGATGTTCATTTTGTAAATAATGGTACATTTAGAGTGAAATAGGCTATAAAGCAGGATTTATTTTTATGGCTACCTTGGCAACCTGTGAGGAGGGAAACAAGTAAAAATAACAAAACAAGACAGCAAAACATCAAACTGAGGGCATCAAAACAGTAGTCCACAAACCACCGTGTGGCATCACGGTGGCTATATCCACTCCTTACAAACAAAGGGTGATCCCTTAACTTAAACAGTCACCTTATCCTCAGTACTCTGTACCTCTGTTCAACACTGATTAACAAATGCCAGCCCGATAATGCATTAAACTAAATTGGTGTATATGGTAGTCATGGTTATCATGATTACTGTGAGCATAGTACCAGATGATGACAGTTGTCTCTTAGCTGTATAAAAGATGCAACCATAAAACTGATTTCAAATTGTTAAATCAACAAGAAAAGACTGTATCATGTCACTCCCAAGCCAGAGTGAATGAACACCCTTTCCCAATGAGAAATGGAAGAGATCAAGCACATTTCAAGCTAATATTACTGCTCACCAGGCCATTGCAGGGTTATAATACCCAGGTGGGAGGGTCACACTCCAAAGAGACACAACATCGTTCTCAGATGTGGTGTGAAAGAAAAATCCATTCAGAGAGGATGTGTGGTACCCTTAAATCAATCAATCAAACTAAAGGAAGCCTCACGCAAACCAGAAAAATGCCAATCTTAAATTGAATTCTCTTGTCTCGCACAGAGCTCAACTTGAAAAGGCCAGTCCCATGAGAGTTTAAATAGAAATCTATTTTCTGGCCTGAAAATCAAACTGGCCATCATTCTGTCCTGCCTCACCCCTCTCCTGGGCACTTGTCACATTTATAACATGTAGTCATTTTCTCAGCTGTCAAACCGTGCTCTTACCAGCTCCGTTCCCCAACTCAACCTGTCAACTTATAATTCTAATCTGCTCACATGTCCGTGTGTGTGCTATGAATCAAGAACAGTATTTAAAAAATTCTTTGGTATAAGAACAATTTTTATTATTTATCAAAAATGTGTGTGTGTGTGTGTGTGAGAGAGAGAGAGAGAGAGAGAGAGAGAGAGATCTGTAAGGGTCCAGACAGAGGTGGCATAGCAAAGTAGGTCATGACAGAGGTTAGTACTGCATTAGCGACTGTCACTGGCAGGACAGGAGAGTGCAGACACCAGGGCAGCTCTCTCTCTCTCTCTCTCTCTCTCTCTCTCTCTCTCTCTCTCTCTCTCTCTCTCTCTCTCTCTCTCTCTCTCACACACACACACACACACACACACACACACACACAGCAACGCTTTTTGAAAGTCTGTGGCATTCTGTCATGGATCTGAGCCAGCAGGCCGTGACACACATGGGGGAGCAGTGTCTGGAACAGGAGGACGTGTCCAGTCTGTCTTTTGTGTGTATGCGCACGCATGCATGAGACAATGTTTGCATATGACACGGCTGCTTGACCTGCCAGAATCGAAACTGTTTGCCCTTGCCTAAGATTGAAAAAAAAAAGTTCTCAACTTCTTTTGACACTTTTTTGATGCTTTCTCTTTTCAACACGCAGTGATTTTTAATGGAAGCCATTCAATATTCAAAGATTTGCTCAGTCTGAAAGCACAGAGGAATCTTCATGGATGCTTTGTATCAGTATCCAGCTCTCAAAGTTGACTCATGGAATTCTGTCTCATTACTTCTGCCTTCTTACGGTTCAGACTCTCACATAAAAACATAATGATCCAAGCTGCTTCTGTTGTCTGCTGCTGCATAAGTCAACGATTTTTTTTTTTTTTTTGATGTTCTAAGTCTTTTCAGTTTCCATCCTCAGAAAGTCAGGGATAATTATGGGAGTAAAAAGGCTCACTATCAGAGCAGATTAACAACATCTCAATAGGCTGAACTCCTCACTCTCTTTTATCTCCTCAAACGCACTAGAAGAGAAGACGCGTTGCGCAACTCCCACCTTAGGGACTCAGCCAACTTTCCATCCAACTTCTGTCTGTCTCTGTATGTCTAGGGCGTCTGCTAGTCTTCTGCTATTTGATGTGCGTGTCTGAAGCAGCCATGCGACTGGGGAGAGAAGGATGTGCTTGCTGTTAGTAGCTCTTGCCACTTTGCCCTGTTCCCTCAAGGAATGAGTTTCAAAGCATGACAGATTTGGACCTTTCCTGGTTCTACGTTTAACACCTCCTCCACTTGCAGTGCCAAGGTTCTGGATAGCTTTCTCCCAACCTTTATATTTTATCATTTCCTCCAAAGACCATCCTTTCATTACAAAGGTTTTGAAAGACCTGCCTTCCTTCTACTGTCATTTACAGGAAATGAACATCTGCTTCGTTAATTCTTCCAGGACCCAAAAGCCACTGTACCACACAGGGACATTTATTTGATGTTCTTTGTCTTATTTATTAAAAAGATATTTGATTATGTCATGTGTTATACATCAAAAAGTTACAAGACTGTAAACTCTTGAGGAACAGATTTTATCACCCTTGTGGAAAATACATTTAAAAGAAAGTTGAACTTTGGGTTAGGCTTATTACTACATTAAAATGCATATAGGGAAAGATATAACTGTCAGAACTGATTAACTTCTATTGTATGTAAGCTCTGTGAACCAATATGTTATCTCACCAGTTTACATCAGATGACAAACTTGTATTTTTTGACATCATTATTTTGTTGCAGATGGTATAAAATCACAAGGTTTGCTTGTTTGCTCTTCTTTCTAGGTGCTTTAATGTGGAGCTCCTTTGGACTGAAAACAACCAAAGCAAAAACTGGAGCTTTGCAGCCTCTTGATCAAAACATGAGACCAACATGAGATCTGTATAAACGAGGAACATCATTCTAGCTACAGCTGCTGACTGAATTCAAGCTGCGTTGGTTCATGTTGTATTTATTTTTATATCTGTAGTGTCTAGATTGGGTTACACATTCATGTCAACATGCAGTCAAAATTAAAGTTCAAAAGGTAAACAACATTATGAAACAAATGCACCATAAATATGGTTTTTAAACATATCTCTCAGAAAAGAAAACACCTTACGATATAGTACAACAAGTTTGAGAAGGTCTACATTGTGAAGTGTTCCTGAAACAAATGTGAAACAGGTGCTGGTACTGCTGCCAAAGACTATTTGTCGATAGTTTTTGTTGTTCAAGGACTGACTCCAATTAACTGCGTAGAAAATATGCAACAACTAGCAGCTAATACTACTTGCAGACTGAGTCATATACCGAAAGGAGCACAGTTTATGTGGCCCTTGCAGCACAAAGACAGGATAAAGACAGCAGCATGCAAATATAGAATACTGACAATAACGTGACATGATCAACTTGTGACGTGATCAAAGAGCTTCATGAGTTGTGGGATCACAAATAGCAGCTCTATCAGTCTCAAGAGTTTGTGATTCTCAAAGTTCAGGTTACAGTAAAATTTCAGAAATCTGCCTCGTTGATTATTTGAATTTGTTGTCCAATGGAATTTGTTCATAGTGAGCATGTAGCTGGGGAAGACTTAAATTCAGTGGTGCAATGACAGCCAAAAGGAGAACATGACACATTTTTAGAAACCCCACTGTCTTGCTTCTAAGACAGTTCGGCTGATACTGATGAGCCTACACCTGAATTTCCTGACAGCTGGAGAGCTGACCCCAGAACGTTACTGAAAGATGTGATATCTGCCACGGCTCTGTACACGATGTTCTGAGTTGGTTCATCTTTAAGAGGTCTGAGTTTTTCCCTCAAAAGTAGTAAATTATATTATTTTAATGAGACAGTTCAGCTTAGAATGAAATGAATACAAATATAAAATCAGAGCCTTATTGTTTATGGTGTAGCCCCAAATTTCACAAACAAGTAATATGATTATGTCATAATATTCTGTGTGCCAAATTAGTGGAGAAAAGCTACACAAAAAATCACAGAGTGCAATTTTTTCCTATAAATATGTTCATTTAGTATTGAACTTGTTCTCCTTTGAAATCTCCCGTATCTACTCTAGTTTATACTGCAGGTGCACTTCTGCAGGGCATGTCATTACAAAAGCACATTGCAAACGTAATGGTAGCTACCTATAATCAATTCTAAATATTGAAAGTGAAATTAAACCACAGAGACATGGGGTGAGAGCACACAGCTGCGCTGCATTCCCAGGACCTGACAATCGAGTCATCATTTGATACATATTTATTCAGTGTGTCTCCTAAAAACTAAATTCGGGCCGCCCTCAGACACTGTGGGCACTTAAATTAAAAAGAGCAGCTGCTGCACATGACAAGATGAGATGAGTCAAAACCTATGCAAAAAAAAAAATGAGGCTTTAACTGTGTACAGAAATTTTATTGAAAATAGTACTGAAATAGCATACTATTACATATTCCTCAGGGTAGCATATTGCACACTGCATATGATGTCGGATCACAGCGAAGCGTAACGCCAGAACGTGACGATATATTGTCTTGCCTTGACTGTATACTGTCTTACTGCTAGATTCACTGGTTATATCTTTTTATTCTGGTTGTTTTTATGTTTATAGCATTAGTATTTGTGGGTTATTGGGCTTATACCGGGACCAGGAAAACTAATTTCGTTCCACCTCATGTTTCTACATGTGTGAAATGACAATAAAGCTCCTTGAATCCTTGAAGAGAGACATCACCATCCATAACAAATTCCTTGTGCGTACCAATATACTTGGTCACTAAAACCTGATTCCAATTCTGATGACTGACACAGCCCATTATGCACAAATGATGAAAGACATACAGGAAAGTGAAAACTTGACTTGAAAACTGCTGTGAGTCTGAAAATGTCATTTTCGTAGTTTCTTTAGAAATTGTATTTTACTTAGAAGAATTTTAAACTGCATATTCTTATTATTCTATTTTATGACATTTCTAACATTTTTAAGACTATTAACAGGAACATTTTTTTACTTTTGCACACAGTTCCACCTCAAACACACCACTAGTGGTCACCAACCTGTCTGAAAGTCCTCTAATCTACACTCTGCCATCAAACATGGCATATGGTGTTTGTTCGTAAGCATGTGAACTGTTCCAGTCAGGCCACTGCACAGCAGGGGTTGAATTGGGTATTGCTCTGTGTGATTGCCCTTCTCAACTTTACCTCAACTCTACTGTTAGTCCACACATCACTTAAATGACTTAGTGCCACTCAAGAACAGATCAACATGCTTACAGGTCAGGGTGTTAATGAGAGGACCTTAGCGTTTTCCGCTGAGCCTGACAAAGGCCAGGTGGAGGTGGGGAGTTATAAAGGGGAAAGGTGGCCAAGTGGAGATGTTCTCTGTACCTGTGTAGTCCTGAAGGCCTACGCCCTTCTCATCTGTAACTACCACCTGCTCTGCTGCACTGAGGCCTCAAACACAGGTAAGCAAGTTTCTCTGTATTCCCTCAAGATTTCAGCTTTTAAAATTTATGTGTATAATAACTAAGGATTAAAAGTAAAGAGTAGCACGGGCAAGATCTATAATTCAACCAATCTGCTTTGCCAAGGAGCCTGGCATACAGCCAAGCAGGATAGAGGAGTGGCAGGCCAGATAGAGTGCTCTGCCAATGCCGTAATGTCTGGCACAGGTGCATTGTTAAAGACACTGTTAAAATGATTCATTTTCAATCCAATAATCTGTAGTACACTGTAAGATGTCCACAAAAGGTCTATATAGTTTCTAAATGACTGCTAAATATGTTTTTCACCTTGAAAATGGAGCTGAACTTCCAACCCAGGAGAATATCCATCACAAATGGGATTTGACTAATAACAATTCTGTAATCTTGAACAGATCGTTCCCACTTTTGAGCAGTACAGCAGCTAAAGCTGGACAGCAAGTTGGGGACTGACCTTGAGGGTACACTGACAGTACCCATAGTGGTGATTCTGGGACAGGGGCATTCTTTCCAACTTGTAATAGAAGGTGCTTTGGTAAAATAAGGCTCACCTGGGATAAAGGGAAAGTAAAGGGAATCTAATTAAAACCACTTTTCAGTTTACATCAACAGACGTTGCATAGCAATAACAAACAACTTCAGTCAGCTGATGACTAAAATGTTGTTTGTAAATGTGTAAATAAAATATCAAAAAGATGACAGACGGTTTGGGGGTCAAATTTAACTTAAGTGCTTAACTAAAAGTGCTTGATTCTTGCAGGCATTCAGAACTATCATTACCACATCACCATGAAGACCACCTGTTTCACCAAGAAGTTGTAATGTCTGCACCCATCGCCTTTCTTAATATTTTACTTTTCTGCTTAATCTCAACCTAATTTGGAAGATTCAGAAATTTGAGTCAAATATCATCCAGTGTCTTTTCTGTAGACCTTGTTCCACTGCAGCTTTTCATTCAGACATTTGATTTCCAAAGCAATGAATAAATTGTTCAGTGTTCTGTTCACTTCAAAGCCCTTATTTTGAATTGGGGCATTGCTACATGCCCAAAGTGTTGTTTTTGAGCTATTATACTCCCAAGGCCCAAAACTATCTTAGAATTATACAGGAGCAATGCAAAATGCCTGTATCAAAAGCTATCAAAAGAAAGTGGTCTTGTGATGCCTGAGTGTCATCAACAAAATTCTCATCAATTTTGAACATCTATTCATCCTTTCAAGAATCTGACCTTGAGGTATTAGGTATTGATTGGTGGATTCAGTTTTACTTGCTGTCTTTGAAACCTAGCATAATAAAATCTTGACCAGATGTGTACTATTTTATGAGCTGTTCTTTTTTTGTACTGTTTAAGAGACTGTATCCGTCCTATGGCCAGGATACCATGGGTGGTGTCCATGCTGTTACTGCTGGTGCTCTGCTCCCCAGGGGTGTCCTCAGCCCCCGCCCAGCACTTGTGTGGCTCCCACCTGGTGGATGCCCTCTACTTTGTATGTGGAGAACGAGGCTTTTTCTACAGTCCAAACCGACCCCACAAACGGGATCTGGAACATCTGCTTGGTAAGGACACTTTAACCCTAGGAACAGTATTGACTTCTGTTTGTCTTTTGTAAAAATAAGTTTTAATTGTGGTGTTGATGGTGAGAGTTAAGAAAGAAACAGCATGACATTGTCCATAGACCCCAGGCTGGACTTGCATCTCTGTCCATCATGTTCAAAGTTCAGACTGAGTCTAATGAGAATGCAAATTTGGACCCTAACCCTAGAGGAAAAATGTTTAGAGACAACATGCTGGAAACTTCCATGAACCAAATCTTTTTATTAGTCTAAACCATCATTAGTGTGCAAAGCCCGTCTCTGGCCTCTTTTGAATTCAGTGGTGTGGCCACGCTTTTGGTTTATTGTTGCTTTCAACATTTATGATGTGACAAATCCAGTAATCTTGTGAAATCCCCAAATTCCTCATTACACTATTCCCAAAATGCATTATTTGAATCGTCCACCACAAACCATCTATTGATGCTTTGAAGTAAACTTTAGAGGTGTAAGATATGATATGCCTCTGGAGCGCCATCATATCTCCTCTCGCAGTAAAGACTAACAAGACTAAAAGGATTGGGAAGATCAGATTACCTGGCCATTAAGTCTCCATTAAAGTGTGAACAGTCTAAATGGTAGTTTGAGGAAACCGAGGTTTGCACAGCAGCAAGACTTAACACAGGGCTATGGAAACTTTCTCCACTTCAAAGGGTTCCTGTCTAAAAGAGCCAGACAGGAGCAGCGGCTGTGGAGGATTCTGTCTGGCCACGATGAGCCCAAGGTCAAGAGAGGCATCGTGGAGCAGTGCTGCCATAAGCCATGCAGCATTTACCACCTGGAGGGCTACTGCAACTGACTCATCACTCCATGACTAGCACACTCATAGCTTGTAAAAAGTCAATTTCTGGCTCAGTACTTGCAGGCTATGTCTTATCAACTGAAGGAAATAAAGCTTCATGACCCATAACCCAGGGCTCCTCTCTGTAAAGATGTGAATTTGTGTTCTTTGTAGCTGGTACATAGTGTGGATGAAACATGGGTTGTAATAGGTTTTTGCTCCGCTCCAACATGTGGCTGCAGTCCTACAGTGCTCTCTACTGGTTGAGGATGGACATGGCCATGGAGAGCCAAGTAAAAACAAAAAAACAAAAACAAAAGCTTTGCACATAACATTAGGACATGTGAGAGATGAAGGAAATCTCAATAAGAGTTTTGTTTAAGAAGAGTGTTTATTTGCTTATTTACAAAGAAGAAAGTTTCATTAAGAGCTGTTTTGAAAGAAATAGTTGCTGGTTGTGCTATCCTAAGAATTGCAAAGGAAGTCACACAGGTAAAATTCCAAAACACATTAAACAATAAAAAGCATCATATCACATTTTTACGCTGACTATGACTTTTGTTCTCTGGATTGCGTTTATCTATTTCCTCATTATTGTCACTCTTTCTCTCTCTCACACACACACATGCTACACAATCTGCTCCCAGCATTGCTTTTTAAAATCAAAAACAGATGGCATAAATCCTCATGCTCTATGTAACAATTTGACACAAAAGGCTGCAAAACTAAGCTCAGACCATATAAATTAAACTTGGCAGCCAACTAGTTGTCGGTTCTTGTCTGGCAGAAGAGCTCCATTACACATAGTGATTTCCTGACAAAACAAACAAAGAGTTAGGCATCCACACAAATATCTCAGCAACTGCACAAGATGAAAATCATCAACAAAAGCCATATACCTCTTTAAATCTCATCATATATTGTCACATCTGTAAAGGTTCAGGTAACTGCAGTGGAAGATTATTTTAGTACTCACCGTCTTTAAGAGGTTCACTCGTTTCAGTTTGCCTGTTCTCCTTGTCATGTTGGAAAGCTTTGCTGGGATCAAACCTGCGGCGAGGTGCACCGGGGAGTTTTGACTTGAGCTGCTCCAGATCACTCTTCTGCCGGTTCACCTGAGTCCGAAGCTTAGATATCTCCTACATCATACAGAGCCAGGGAAAAAAATAGGAATGAAGTTCTGGCACTTGGCCTCGAGACAAAACATTTGGAGGTGAGGTTTGAGAAGCAGACAATGTTGCTCTTGTGAATCACCTGTTTTAGGGAAATATTCTCATCTTTCAGCTTCATCACGTGTTTGATCTTCTGCTTCTGGTTCTGGTGGCCCAGCAGACGAGCGTAAGCATCAGACAGCTTGTTTAACTCCTCCTGGTTTGCTCCATTTTCATTGAGTAGTGCATTTCGCTCTGCTGCGAACGCATTGAGCTGCTCCTGTGGGCACAGAACAACATCAATACTGAATACAATGAAGCTGCAGCCTGTAAAAAAACAAAAAACTGAGCTGAGAGGCATTAAAATGATCTTCTGAAAGTGCAGAGCCAGTTGGTAATTATCTGTGTGTTTATCAGTATAAGCCATACCTTTAATATTGCACATAGTAAGTTTCCACTGTTGATATAAAAATACTGATTAGCAGAAAAGACTGACCTGGAAGGGCCCAACTTTTGCAAACAGCTCCTCATATTGTTTCCTCCAGTGTTCTGACTCAGAGCTTGGGGAGCTTGGAAGAAAGGAGTGAGGAGTTAAAACATGCAACAAATTAAAAAAAAAAAAAAAAAAAAAAGAAAGAAGGAAGGAAAAAAAGGACAAATAGAAAATCCAGTCTTGCTCACCTTTTCTCCTGTGCTTCAGTTATTTGTCTCTGGAGTTCATGTCGCTGCTCCTCCAATTCCCACTGTAGTGTAACCTTTTCCTGAGTCAGTACTTCTACCTGCTCCTGCAGAGCCCGTCGGTCTTTCCGTTGCTCTTCCAACTCGGACTGCATGGCCTGCATCTTCTCCTCAACAAGGTCTAATTGGGTCTGGAAGCTGAACCCCCTTTGTTCAATATCATCCAGGCGAGATTGAAGCAGATTTTTTTCCTGCTCCGCCATGTTAAGCTGATTTTCAAGAGTAAGCCTGGACTGGTCTTTGAGTTCTACTTGACACAGAAGACTCTTGTTTTCCTTGTCTGTTCTTTCAAGGTCAGTCTGTAGTCTGAGCACCTCTGACCTGGCCTGCTGGTGGTCTTTCCTTTCCATCTCTAATGCTCCCCTTTCCTCCTGGAGGGCTGTCTGAATTTTAACTCTCTCTTCTCTTTCTTTCTGGAACTGTTCTATTATTTCCTTTTTTTCCTGGCTGACCTCCTTTAGCAGTTCCTGTGCTTTTTCCTTTTCATTTTGAAGCTGAGCAATACTCTGACCTCTCTGTTCCTCTAGTTGCCCCAGTGTCTGATGTAGCTCCTGCTGTAGCTGATGGATCAGGACAGTGTGGCTCGCCTCCATGGCCTTCATCTCTTCCTCTTTCTTTGCAAGGCAAATCTTCACCTCCAACAACTTTCTATCAGGTCAAGGAAAAACAGGATATTAAAAAGGTGGAAATATGACAGCTATTTCAAGACAGACTGAAAGTGAATTTGAAGCACACCTTGAAATTTCCTCCCCGGCTTTCACTTCAGCTGACTGTCTCTCCTGGTGCTCCTGTAACCCCTCCTTCAAACTACTGATTTCCTCCTCTTTCTGTTCAACCACTTTGTCCGTCTCTTCCTTCACCTGCTGGGTCACTCTCTCTACCTCTGCTTCCAGTGATTTTTGTCTCCCCTCTGCTTCATTCAGAGCCTCTTTGGTGCTAAAAAGTAAGACAAGCGATCTGTGAAGCTTACACACAGACAGATTTTTAAGATAAACGACAATATGAATCAACCTGACAATCCGGGAATACTTCAAGAAATAATGACAGTGAAGGGCTCACCTTTCCAGCTCTTTAACAATGTCTGCCATCTTGCTCAGTGATTCTGCATGTGCCTCTTGAAGTTCTTTCATGGCTGCTAAATGCTCCTCTTTCAAAGCTGCCATATAATTGCTCTTACTAAAAGTCACAAGCACACAGTTTACATGTGTTAAATGTAAGCTGAATTTACTGGTCTAAAACACATAATTCACAGTGCAATAGAACAGGCACAAGTATCATTATAAGATTGTAGTTGTAGTAGCACTTTGGAGCACCACATTTCACTACTTTACAGTATTTAAAAGACTAAACAATCACAGACTCCAGAAAATAACTGTCATCCTAGGTTCATATTTGGCTTAAGATGTTTGCTGAGTGTCACGTCTACCATGTTTTCATGTCACTATTTTAAGTGTGTCTCCTCTTTCAGCTGTCTAATAAAAGCAAAGAAATCTTGTTCCAATCCAAGTGACCTGGTTCCCCTCAGATTCCAAAAATGGACTGCTGAGGTGACTTGAAAACTTGAAATTGGTCAAACACAGAAACAGACAGTGACCCGCTGTCAGTGTCAAACCTGTGATAGACTGGCAACTTGTCATTATTTTTCTCTACTTTATGCTCACTGTTTGTTAGGGCATGCTTCAAGGTGCCTGTAACTCTAAATAACATCAGACAGCCGGCAGCAACAAATCCAAAAGTTTTGTTTTGCAAAGCAAGTACTACATTTAAACTAATCTTGATACTTTTTATGTCAACACTTCTTATCAGTGTGTTTGGGCTTTAGTTGCTCACCTCTCAAGTAGACCCCTGGTATTATTCAGCTGTCTTTCCAGCTCGTTGTTTTCCTCCTGCAGCCTCTGGATAGCCTCCTGACTCTTCTCTGCCTCCTCCTGCTTCCTGTGCTCCTGATCCTCCAGGAGAGCAAGCTCTCCCAGGACCTCCTCCATCTCCTCCTTCAGCTTTCTCAACTGGTCTTCAGACTCCTCTCTCTCCTGTTCCACCAGCACAGACAGGGAGTCCACGAGTGCCTGTAGAAAAGAGTAGAGTCAGTTATTGCTTTTGGGTGATCCTGTACTCATCTAGATGCCTTGTAAGACAAAAACGCATGTAACCTTTTCTCTCGTCAGTTCCTCTGTAAGAGCAGCATGTTCTTGCTCGAGCTGAATCTGTCTCTTTTTCTCATCTCTTTTAGCCTCCTTTAGCAGGATGAGCTCCGTCTTCAGCTCCTCCACCCTCCTCAGCCCCTCCTCCTGAGTCTTGCCTAATCACCAAAACAATATATACCCAAAACATGCATCACACAACAGTCAATTTATTTTTGCAATTTAAACTAACATTGTAACAAGAACTTGGTGAACATACTTCTCTCTTCCTCAGAGAACAGATACCTCTGTTCAAGATGCGCCACTCTCTCATCCAGCTCCTTCTCCGTCCTTCTGAGCACCTCCCTTAGTCTAGCAAGTTCAGCCTCCTGCTGTCGAACGGTTGCCTGAGAGTCTTGAAATTTTTGGTTGGCCTTCCTTATTTGCTCCTCTGTGTTACTTGCTGACTTTTGTGAGGACATAAGCTCCAGCTCTTGGTGCTCTAACCTCTTCTCCATCTCCACTAAAGCATCCTTTGATGCCTGAAGTTCTTTCTGGAATTTCTGAGCTGATTCTTCTTTTTGTCTTAGCACATCTTCAGCACTTTCTAGCTCAGTAGTGCGCTGCTCTAGTTCAGTCTCCAGTTGCCTGTGGAAAAGTGAGAAATAAGTGTCATACAGCTTTTTTTTAGCCTATAATTGTAGCTGCGGGGCCAGGTTGTTCTTCTACCATCATTAGCAGTGGAGATGTCATGGATGATGTAAATTCTAATATGTCTGCTCCATGCAGCACAATAACCCCCTGCTCTCTCTCTGCATTTCTATTTCATCATTGCACCGTCTAGTAGCTCTTAAGTGTATTTACTGTACCACGACAATGTCAGTAAAGACTCATTTTAATAATTACCCTGTTCGGAAATTAGTCTTGCTAAGCGTTAAGCTAACTGGGTAGCCTAGCTAGCACACCACACATTAACGTACAGATACACCAATCAGCCACAACATTAACACCACTGATAGATGAAGTGAATAACAGTACCATAATTTCCAGACTATAAGCCGCCACTTTTTCACACGCTTTGAACCCTGCGGCTTAAACAATGATGTGGCTAATTTATGGATTTTGCCTCAAGACGAAAGTGACATTGAGAGTGACAAGGAAAGAGAGACTGACAACGTGGACACCTGCGGCTTATAGACAATTGCGGCCTATATATGTACAAGTTTTTTTTTTCTTTTTCTTCTTTATATTCAGTTGCGCTCAATATTCCGGAAATTACGGTAATCATCTGTTTATAATGTACTGTTCTGCAAGGAAACCTTGGGTTCTGACAATGGCGTGGATGTCCTTCAACACCCACCACCCACCTAAACATTGCAGACTAAATACCCTACCTTCCACTGACTTGTCGAGTTTGAGACAAGCCATTACATTACTAACTGCAATACAAGCAAATTATGAATGTAATCCTTCTGAAACCAAAGATGGACAGACACTGACCCCAACGTCCATTTGCCATAAGATCAAAGCAAACTGTGAGGAAACACTGGTCATAGTTTACAGATAAAACCTAACTTGTCTGCAGAAAAAAAAAAACAGACAAAAAACATAACAATGACAACAATATGCATTTTCTTACTTTATTTTCTCCAGAACTTGAGAATCTGCAACAGTGTCCTCTTGCGTCTTCTCTCTGAGCTTCAAGCGGAGATCCTACAATACAAACACACAAATTATTCAAGCATGCCTTAATAAAGCATGACTAAAATATTGAGGAAAGATGCCCATTTTTGTAAGATTTGCTTTGACAGGCATAATTCATACTTGGATCTGTTCATTGGCTGCATCCAGGTATCCCTGCACAACTTTGATCTCCTCCCTCAATTCCAGTATCACAGCTGGAAAATAAGATGAGATGAACTTTATTGATCCCACAGCAGGGAAATTCACTTGTCATGGCAGCTTAAAAATAACACACGCTTACAGGTAATCACAAATGGAAGCAAACCTGCAGGGCTATCTGTAACATGTGACGTATGTTGTACATTGAGGATAATTATACAGACATAAATGCATCTTAAAATGCAAAACCAGGCAGAGAAAACTGGCACTTATCCTAGAGATTTTTCTTTTTCAGCTAAGGGTACACACAAGTATGTCAAGGAAAAACCAGGGCACACACAGAACTCACCGTGCAATTTGGCATTCTCAAGCTCCAACTCTTCATTGTGAGTTCTGGTCACTTGATGAAGGTCCACTGCAAAAGAAAAAATTAAAAAATAAAATAAATCAAAACCACAGTACAAGTAAGGTTACATTATTGTTGCTTTTCATCCACTCATTCCTGTGTACATTTAATACATTTTATCTGCTGTTGACAAAACTCACCCAAGTCTTTGTTCCTATCCTTTAGAGCAGTGACAGTAGCCCTGGCAGCTTGGAGGTCAGTTTCTAGCACTTTCAGTTGGCCTTCAGTGTTAATCTGCAGGACACTTAACTCCTGGACACACACGCATTGTGGATGAAAATGTGGTCATAAACTTAACATTTAGCTATGATTAAAAATACTGAAGGATCTTACTAAATAATAAAGTTTATGCTGACAAGTCATACCTTGTTTTTAACATCCAAAGTGTTCCTGGCCTCCATCAGCTCCATTGTGAGAGAATTGATTCTTTTTTTTGTAGTGTCAGCAGAAACCTAAAAAAAATATTCCTTCAGTCACACACTTTTCAAAGACACCTGACATAAAGATAGAATTTCTAAATACACTGAAGCCTAAGCATAAACATTTTATAAACACAAGCAAGCACACCTTGTTCTTCAGGAACTCATTGACCCTTTTGAGCTCAACCCGCTGTCGTTCAAGGGTGGTAACATTGGCAGCAAGTCCTGTCTTTTCCCTGACTGCAGCCAGCAGCTTGGCCTCCACCTTTTTCAGGTCCTCTTCCAGAACCAGCAATTGTCGGTCCTGCTCCCCTCGCTGCTGAATCAGGGACCTTATCTGAAATCAAAGCTAAGTTTAGGACTTTGACCTCAGCAGTGGAACAAAGACAATTTGAATAACTGTCAATTTACCAGTTGCTCAGTTCTAACCAAAGGACACAAGCCAGTGATGACAGACTTCCAACAAGAACATTTTTATGATAAACCTATAGCAAACTGTTCCTTTTATGAAGTGTACCTCTTTCTCCAACAGTTTCTGCTGCTTCCTTTCCATTGTCATGCCATTCTTCTCTTTCTTTACATTTGACCCTTCAACCTAAACAGAGTTAGTTTTGTGTCAGAGGCAGCTGTAAGACTAACAGAACTATTAGTGAGGACTTGCGTTATCATATGTTGAAATATATATATATAAAAACTTACAAGGCCATCAACCGACAAACTCCTACGGACAGGCGACACAAGGGCATTTCTGGAGGGCGATGGCGGTGGCAGAGCGGCTTGAGACCGATAATGAAAATAAGTGGTTACAAAACCTTACGTTTAAGATAATTATTTCGAAGTCTTCTTTCCTTGTTGCACTGTGCCTCTCACATTTACCCACCTGCTTTAACAGGTCTGAATCGGTCAGATTTCTCGAAGGAAGCTGCTCCCTTCGGATCCTCGGGCTTAATCTCATAGGACCCCGGCGGAGGGGCACAACCTTCGGTCAATGACAGAATTAGCTACGTTATTGTTGCTATTATTTCGACAGCTCAGTTATTATAAGTTCACCCAGAGTGCTTTGGTTGTTTCGGTTTGACTGCTGTTTTTATCCTGATTAAGTGTAACTTACCAATTACATACATAAACTGCTCAGGTAGCATTAGCTAACGTTACTTACTGCTGAATAACTTGGGTGGTGCTATGCGTGTAGTTTTGAATATTGCTTACCTACGTTGTCGTTGAACCTTTTCAACGGGGCTCTTGAAAAAGACATTTCTAATACACGGCACGTCACTAATTTTAGATTTCCAACCGTAACGATAAGGTTACAGTGCAACTCCCTCCCGTAACATAACAAACGCTTCACCGCTGAAATTTCAAAATAACGTCATTCGTACGTTTACGTGCGGGTAGCCAATAGGCAACCAGTCTTGCATGACGTAACCCACCCCTCTTGTCCTTCAAGCAACGAGTCGGTAACGTAAATACTAATAATGTGAGTTTAAATAGGGCACTTAAGGTAGAAGAAACGCAAACCAATATTGCAAACACAGCTTCATTTCTTTCAGTTAAACATTTTTTATTTCATGGAAATACAACATAATTTCAAATCCTTTGCAGGACCATTGTTGTACAATTTATATTCTTTTTCTCCATTTTTGTACTTCAAAACATGGTCACTTGTACAACAATATCATAAACAAAGCTTCATGTCACAAATGGAGCCATTGATGACAATAAATTACACTTGCCATGCTAAGGTTTTGAGATGATACACCGGTACCTTCATTTTTACTAGATTAACCTTTAAATGAACAATACGTCCGAGTTAAATAAATATGATAAAAAGACACTGGAGTTACAAAAGAAACTTTGTTCATTCAAAACGGAGCAGAAAAATATCACAGGGCTGTTTGGGGAGGGTTACTTAATAATTCATTTGTTTTCCTCCATATGAAAAAAAAATAGGGACAAAATTTGCATATTTTGATAACACTGCTAAGTCTAAAGCAAAAATCCAACGATAGTAAATACTGATTATATTTAGGAAACTGCCCTTTATAACTCACATATTAGTTATGATTTTTTTTTCCTTTGTTTGCAGAACATTTCATAAGTCTGCTAGACCAACATCATCCATTCACACTAAAAACAGGTTAATCTAGTACAGATATACAACCTAGAGGTATTTTCTAATATTGTTTATTTTGTTTTTTTTTTAACTATTGAAAAAGCAAACACATTTAACCAGATGAAGATGTGTCTTTTCCAAACTGTAAATAATGTCACTGTATTCATGTACAGAATATAAAAATCTTTTCAATAAATGAGAGAAAGAAAGAAAAAAAAACAGTCAATGAGGTTTCCAGCCAGTAGCAGAGAGGCAAGTATACCAATAATGTGTAAATTAAAATATTCATAATTAAAAACATGAACAATTACAACACTCAACACTTCACTTAGTTCAACAGTGAAATTTACAGTGGAACTGGTACCGAATAAAAATGTATCAGGAAAAAGCATGAAAATCAGAGGCGAGGGGTGAGAGAAATAAAAGCAAATCAAAATTGTGATGCACCTTCATTCCTTTGAAAGCAAGCAGGTGAAGAAGAAGTAAGGAAGTATTTGAATTCATCATGATAGACACTATGTATGATGAAAATTGGCAGACCAGATTATTATACAGATGAGTGAAGAGTTTGAAATGTATCAAGATGAGCAGGTTTGGCTCATAATAGAGGACACGCGTGATGGTAGCACAGGTGTACTGGTGCCTGTATTGGTACTGTTCGTAGCCGTAGTAGCACTTCGAATTTACTTGAAAGATCTTTACATGACTTAAAAATCTGTTATTTGTTGCGGTTTAGTTATTTAGTATTTTATTATTTAATTTAGATTTACTTTTGTCTCTGCTCTTGATTGCTAATTCTTCAGGGCCTTCATGAGCCTCAGTGGCTGTGACTTCAGATAATAGGATAGAAATACTCTTTTGGCATTTGTGTCAACGATAAGAGCCACATGTGTACAGTGGAAGAAAGGATCAAAGGCATGCATGAGTCAGAGCCACACAGAGAGCAAAACAAAAAATGAAAAGAGTAAATATGCACTTCCATCTCCGGCCTGGTCCACTTTGAGGGGTCAGTGCTTCAAAAATTCAAAGACATATACATTTTAGATAGAGCAGTTTGAGAGGTTTTGTCTTTGTATTCTTGAAGCCAGCATGGAGCCATTGTGGCAATCTATACCTTTACAAGACCAGGAAGAGGCAGAAATTAGTATCACAGCTATGTGTTTGTGTGTGTGTTTGAGTGTGTGTGTGTGTGAGCACTACGTGTGAAGGGTCTATTTCAACAAGTGGTAGCCAGGGATTGGTGTATAGGAGGCTGGAAACAGCGAACGTGCTCCACAGTGGAACTGTCTGTCTCCACCGCCTTCATGTACTTGTTGAGGATGGCAAAGATCTCGTTGTTGAGGATCTGGTACTTCCTTATGCGATCTGCCATCTTCTTCAAGGGCTATTAAAAGAAAACACAACATAAAAGGAATAAATAAAAGAAATCAAGCAATATGTTTATACATGAGAGTAAATGTAGTGAATACAGTACACCCACCACATTTTTGATGATCTCATCCTTGCCGTCCTGTCTTTGGACTTTGAGCAGGTGGTAGCAGAAGTCAAAGAGGTCAAAGCGACGCTGCTGTCCCAACAGCACTATTATGGCACAGCCAGCCCAGTTCAGCCCATCCCCAAAGCACTGCCTGTAAGGCAAGGCACGAGTAATACATGAGATGTTTCCATTAAACATCCCAAGTGAGAAACTTCGGTGAATGTTTCCACCAATTTCTTTTGTGGAAATATATTTCAGAAGAAGTGACAAGATTACCTTATTATCAACAATGTACTCTCTTCCAATCAAAGTGAAACCCTGACTGTTTTTATTAGCTGCTATGGTGCCAAAGTTCTTGAACCATGTTGTTGTTTTTACTGTATTTTTTTTCAAACTACTTCCTATCCTTTCTTACCTTCAGATGTGCATAAAATACAAGATGAAAACACAAAATTGTGAAATGATCAATTATCTTGTCAGATTCTGAAATGGGCCCTTTTACATAAGGAGTACTTTTACTTTTGGTACTTTAAGTGTATTTTGATACAAATACTTTTGTAGGCAAGTAAAATTTTGAATGCAGGACTTTTGTTTGTAACAGAGAATTGCTAAACAGTGTTATTGGTACTTTTAATACAAAAGCACCACAGTACACACCAACACACACACAAAACAGCCAGGTACTACTTACTCTGCTGTGAACTCATGTGTGCCCACAGGGATACAGTAGACAAACTGCATGGCACTCCACAGGCGGTGGAACTCCATGCACTCGTCAACGTGCATCACACCGTTAGTGGGCGGAGGGCCGCGCCACACCCCGTCGTGCAGGAAACTGCGGATGCGCGTCAGGATGACCTCGAACATGGAAAGGCCGCAGCACAGGCGCTCTTTGGTCAACAGGTCCCCCTCACGGGCAATGGCAATTTGCTGGAAAAAAAGAACAGTCAAAATATTAGTATTAAAATATTAAAGAAGAGAAGTTTTTAATCAAACATTACATAGACAGAATACAGGAAACACAAAGGATCAGATTTGCCCTCATCTGTCTGCTTTTCTGCCTTCTTCCTAATGACAGGGTGGTGTTGAACTCACTTGCGGGGTTCCCAACCTCTCGATTAGAGGCACAAGGTGAAGAGGGGCGTACTTGGCTTCCAGCCTTTTCATCCTCACCTCCAGACGCTCTCCCTCTGTATAAACACACAAACACAATGGGAGAGCTGTGCATTAAGTACAAAAATGACCCATAAATCAATGACCATGGCACTGGGGGCATGTAATTCAATGATTTTTAGATATTTTGAATTTACTGGCTGTAACCATTTCTGAATACCTTTAATGTAAACTCTGGGCAGAATGTTCTGGAAGGGGGCAGCATGAAGCAGGTCACACACTTCCTCCTGGGACTAAGATTCAAGCACAACACAAGAACTGGTCATTTCAAGTATAACAACACTACCCACTTCACTTTATGGACATTATGCAGAGCATGCAGGTAACTATGAGATGATGCTGATTTTATACTTGCAGCTCAATATCTTAACTTAGTCACAAAGTCAGTCAGTTAGAATGTTAAGTTATGCTACAACTAAGAACAATAAAGCTTATTAAATGCTTTTAAAGGTGCAATATGTAAGGACTGGCCACCTGTTGAAGGTCATTTAAAGCAAACATGGGGCAGCATATCATCAGAGTAGCTGCTGCTTGCTATACTCTTTTCTATAGCTATCTTTAGTTGTAGCTACCAGTTGCCATTAGCTAGTCAGTTCAAATGTGTGCAGCTAGAGGCCCTATAGCCGATTCAAGGCCGCCCAGACCAGGAGCTTCGAGCACTGGGAAGGTGCTGGAACAGAGTTCAGAAACCTCCCAGTGAACGCGACCAGACCTGACCCACTCCAAACACTGTCCCCCGAGATGGACAAAGGCCAGTTTGATGAAGGGGAACGCGGTCCGAGGTGATATACAACAGCTCCAACCAGGTGAGCAGGTGGTGGACAGAAGGGGTGAAAGAGAAGCGAGAGGAAGGCTGGTCATCACCAGCACGGAAAAGCAGCGAATAGAGCAGGAATATTTTCACATCTAAGAGTTGGTGATTATTGGAACAGCGGAAAGACAAACCGAGGCAGTTTTGGTGAGTTCTATTTAGTTAATTCTCGAATGTTTTAAACTGAAATGATTATATTCATCTTACATATTGCACCTATAAAGTTATAAGAAAACTCACGTGAGCTCCATGCTGAAGTAAGATGATGGATTACTCAACCCTATAATCTGCTTATGCAGTGGAGATAAGTGAATGAGTGTGTCTCTGTGTGTATCATGAGGATATGTCCATCAAGCTATGAGGACAGGCCAATATTAGCAAGATTATAATTTTCCACACTCCTAAGTACAACATCCCAACTAATCTAGTTTAGCAGTAAGAGTTTACAGTCAGCTTAATAAACTCTTATCCCTCTAGCTAAAATGTCAGTGTGTTAGTAGTATTTTAGCTATGTGAAGTTATGATGACACAATCACTTGTTTAGCTTATTTAGCAAGTAAGTCAAGACAACAAGCTATGAATCAAACTAAAAGCAGAGAAGCAGCATCTTGAAACAATGTTGAAACTAAAGGGCAACATATGAGAAAAGAGAGTCATGCAGTGACAAAAAAGCAAGACACACACCCACCCACCCACACACACACGCATACACACACACGCTCGCACGCACACACACTCCAATCCTTATGCACAAACATTCTAAACACACACTTGTCAGGGCACTCAGACAGAAATGGAAGAGAGAATGACAGTTGAGTAGTGTTATGGAGACAGGCATCACAGGCACCCAGAAGAGAGCATGGAGGAAGAAGTGCAGAGTTAAGCACAAGACTGCACCAACAACCAACCAGAAATGTACAATCACCTCTTCCATGGAAGACAAGGACATAATATGGCAGCCAAATGTGGGTTCGTTTACTTGTTCCATTGTCTTGATCAAATGTCTGTCTCCAAGTACAGCTAATTTCTTTGGGAATTTGTGTCAAAAATTATATTTTCATTTAATTCCAAGTAAAATAAGAACACACTAAAATTCTCTCAGTCCTTTTGCTTCCATGGCTGATTGGAGGTGAAACCATGTGTGCCAGACTAATATGGTGAAAAAAAAAAAGAAACAGAAAGACAGCAGTTCAAACCAACAAGAAGATAGAACAGAAAGAGACATATTTGGTCTCAGTGTTATTCTGATACCAACGACAAGACCTAAATCCTTACCACCTGTGGTAGTTGCCAGCGTGAAATGAAAAATAGAGTTGCATTTCAGAAAAAAACATCAAAGATCAAACATACTTGGCGGCAGGCACACTGGAGTCCTGACAGTTTCTGCCTCTGACATTTAATGTTGGATGTGAACTAACAAATTGAGAAGAAACCTTCAGACACCCAGGTTATTGGTCACCCACACAAAAAAATGGCAGTTTAAAAATGTTACACATTAGCAGTCGCTGAGCACTGAGTGTGCTCAGGGACCACAGAGGGAATTAACAGTGGTAAGGTTGAGAAAGCAGAGGTACTATAATTAACAGCCTGAGGAGAAATGGACACTTTTGAAGAAAATGTCCTACCAGAGCTTGCTCAATGAGCAGGCAGAAGAGGATGGCATTTCCCACCTCCCTTAAGCTTTGGAAGACATCTGTCTTCAGCTCAGCATACTCAATGATATCCTTGAGCTGATGATGGAAGAACTCCAGGATACCTGAAATAGCAGAAATGGGGAAAAAAGTACATGATACCTTGCTAAATCCAAAATTTTTGTGAAAAAAAAATGCATACAAAATCTATAATTGAACCATCTTTTTATCCTACAGTCAAACTATAGCTGAGCAGTAAATACCCTCTAACACCTCTTTATGTCATTGATAACTTATTGCTACCAGGATAATGTCAGTGGGTCTGTCCAGCTGCCATGACCCACATTTGGTTCAAGCATCCTGCCCTCACAGGAGAGAACAGGAGGATCACTAACTGCTGACAGTAAGATCACAGGTGGTAAGCCAGGTACAGAACTCAGCGTACAGAACATCAGTAATCTACAGATTACTAAGTCCTCCTCATAGGGATATTCCGCCTGACTGCAATCCAATCTGCACACAGTGCTCCGGCCAAAATGCACGGAGGCAGTTCAGGAAATATACAAAGACGGAAGCTTTTATGGTTCAAAGGAACACTTTTGTATGCCTGACATTAATTTCCAAGAATCTGTCTTTTTTCAGAGGTAATTTCAATTTTGTTTGTCTTGCATGTTAAGAAATAGATAATGTACATCTGATTTTGTTTTATTTATACTAAATTATACCACCTATCTTAAATCTGATTTTTATTGCAACAGAGTTGCTATTTTCCCTAATATGTCCCAATGTAGCTTATTTACACTTCTCCTAAGTGTATTATAATGCTAGCTGTTTGAGTCTTGTTGATTTAGTGTTTTGTATTTGCCTTTGTTTTCTTCTGCTAGCTGCATGCTGCAAATGTTTAAACAGCTGCTTGACATAATATTCTACTAATGTTTCTAAGCTCTGACAGCCCTCAAACAGGCAGCATGTGCACAAAACACTACAGTGCTTAGCAAGGAAGAGGACTGAGCTGGTATTAAAATGAGAACAGAGCTGCATGTTATGCATGAAAATGTGCTGAATGTAACACAATTTTTTGTTTGTTTTGTTTTGCTAACAGTTATCATTTATCTGACACAAGCAGGATTCAGTTTTCAGATACACTTGTGAATACATTTTTGTGTTTACTAGTTTACATCTATGTGTAAGTCAATATAACAATAAATATAGATAATAAATAAATATAGAACTGTATATACTGTATAATATATGAAACTGCCTGAGAGTCCACTTTGACATAAATAATTTAATTATTACTATTACATTATTCTTATTATAATAAAACATTCTTTTAATTTAGTTTTTCTATTTTCATTGTTCTCCATTTATTTTAATTGACAAAAGAAGAGGGGAAACAGTGAGTCCCTAAAGAGACAAGTGAGTATTCTCAGTGTGGAGTGAGGTGAATGGATTACAAACAAAAACTCAACAGTCTCTGCTTGGATCAGAAGAGTCTTTGGTCATTCTAGCAGCTGTTAAGCTATACTTAGGCACAGCAGTGCTTTGAGCTTAACAGTAAAATTAACAATGCCAAAAAGGTGTCATTAACCATATGTATATATATATATATATATATATATATTTCATTATGTTTTAGCTCTTATTGCTGTAGTCTAATTCTATTGTACCGAATTGTAACTAACTATTGTACCTTGTGATTCTATAAGTCGCTTTGGATAAAACCATCTATTAAATGAAGTGTAATGTAATGTAATTTAAAGTACAGATACACACACACACACATATCTCGACCACATGCCAACCTCATGTTGGTACTCGACAGGATGTCTCACCATGACTATAAAAACATGACTCCGTCTATCTCTTTACTAATCCAAAAATGGGCAGTGACGGAGCAAGGGTGCTGAGGCAGGCTGAACGAAGCCTGGTGTAAGACAGCTAGTGGTGGCTTGCTGTCACTTAAAGCAGCCATGGGCTTAATTATGCACAACTCTCCGCTGACCAGTAAAGCCAGCCTCCAGTGGCCATTTGAGGAACCGCAGTTTTTTGCACTTAAATGTGGGCCTCATTTTCATCCCCAGAGGTTGCTTCTTGGCTGTATTAATTTTGTTGTCGAAAAATCTTCCAAATCCAGATTAGATTTTGTCTCCGGCAGCCATGTTCATGTCATTTTTTATTCTTTGAGGTCAAAAACTATGATGAAGTCTGATGTTTTCCTCATCGAATAAAAATGAGACGAAAGTGATAACCAGAGACGAAATCCAATTTGGAATTTTCCGTCAAAAATTAACAGTGCTGTTTGGGGATCACCCCTAACTAAAGCAAAGATGACAAACTATCTTCAGTCACATCTGTAATTTTCCTTACATTGGTGGGGACTAACAGTAAAAATATCTTTGACCAACCACACTGTTGTGATCGTACCGTATTATTTATTGTGGGCACGATGACACAACCACCACACAAATGTCATTAGCACCTCTATATAAGAGACTATGGTAATTTTCTAGATCACTACCACTTTTCTGTGTGTTTAAATTGCATGACGACTGGCTTGAAAAATCCCACTTCTACAGATATAACATATAACTACATCCACTCTATATAAGTGTGGTAGGGTCAGCTCACCTGGGGAGCCATACTCATGACGCGGTAAGCGGCAGATCTTGGGCATGACTTCTATCAGCGTTTTTACGTACTGCAGTATGGTGCCCTGTAGCTGTAAAGTGACAAAGAAGATAGATGGCACACAGTAGGCAAGGGGGAAGAGAGGGCAGTAAGAAGGAACAAAATAATTCACTGTAAGAAAGCAGCACACTAAAGGGAAGGAAACATGATTTTATGGATGCAGTGGAAAATGAAGATAAATACCAGGCTCTTGACAATCTTAAGGAGCTCCTCCATTACAACAGCAATGCCTTGGTAACCAAGGAGACGGCAGATAGTCTTGAAGTGAGGCGGGCCAACAAAGTTTCTGTAGGAGCTGTATATGTGGGAGTAGGCAATGTTCAAAGGCTAAGGAGAAATGAATAAACAGGAAAAGAGTGTTATTCTAGATCAGCAGGAGGGTGGGTTTCCTTTACACACCTTGCTAATACATGATTTTAGAGAATCTTTCTTGTACCTTGGACCCATACAAGTAATAAGGCTGCACATTGGCTGGCTTGTCTCTCTGAGGCTCCTGGGTGAAGGGAATCGCTGTGCGTACAAAGCTGAAGAAAAAATGATGTTTACAACCAATAGGAAGAAAAGCACAGGCTCCTAAAAATGTATCTCTCCAAACATACGCCGTCAAACTGACCGGTTTGTGGATCCATTGTAGCAGTAGTTGGGGAGGAAGTCGAAGTTGAGTTCCCAAAAGACATGGAGAGTGATCCGTCCATAGGGAGCGGAGACATTATGATTGGCCTCACGGAACATGGCGTCAAAGCTGTCCAGAGTCATGTGCTTGGACAGGAGCCGGTGGGTTAGTCTGTTGATCTCCAGCAGCCACTCCAACTCCTATCACGGCAGCAAAGAGAGTTTGTATGACAGATTTGATTGAGGATATGAAAGGAGAAGTTTAGTTTCCTGTGTCCTTGGCGTGCGATCTTACCACTATGGAAGTGAGGTCCTCGCTCTCAAAGCGGCTGATGGCATGGTCCAGAGACTTGTACATCGCTGCAGAAATCCTCTGGGTGATCAGACGGTTCAAGTCAATGGAGCGACCTAGCAACTGCAAGACATAGAAAGAAAAGGTAAGAAATATGACACACACATTAAGCGCATCAGTCTGTATCCTCACATAAGTGAAACTCAACAGAAGTAATGACACCCTAGGTGAGTCGTGGAAGACTGTTCTCGTGTTTTCAGCACCTGTACGTGTCTCTGTTTGAGCAGCGTCTCATAGCGGTTTGATGGAGGGTAAGGGATGATCACACCATAGTTTTTACACTCTGCTCTGAAACGTTTGTCTAGGAGAACACTGCAAAACACATGACATATGATTAAATCAATTAATTAAAAAATTAAAATTAAAAAGACTGCGAAATAATCTGTCCATTAAACTTCTCTTACCTTCCAGCCATTGCTTTGTAGTAGGCAAATATCTGATCCGCTAACTTGTAGACAAACTGGTCAAAGCAGAGGTTTACCTGTGAACAAGAAACACTTTGAAGGTCCAGCATTTAAAGAACAACACTGAGGTAAAGGTTGATGCATTTCAATTTTAAATTAGACTAACTCAAGAAATGGCCATGAAAGATTACCTCAGCTTCGATTTCATCATAAAGAAACTGTTTCTTGAACTTAGTGAGAGCGTAATAGCCGCTGTCATTATACAAGTCTAGAGGATAGAGCACGTATCTGGAGGAGGAAGAATGGAAATAAGAATTAGTCTCAACGTACAAATACATTATGAGTTTGTCACAGGAGGTTTTGTCTTACTCCATCATGGAGGGCTCCTTGGTCTCCAGGATGTGGTCTGTGAGGATCCAGGGCATGGACATCTCAATGGGGAACTGGATTCGGCGACCCATCGTCAACTCTAGGAAGAACTCTCTGAACCACAGCTGGGACAGGTCACAGCACTGCTGCAGGGCCTCTGGACAGTGGAGGGACACAAGCAGGGAAAAGCAGCCAGGATATAAAGCAATGTCTTCAGGTCTACATGTATGGCAAATCACTTGAACACCTCACGTGATGATTTCTACAAGACTGCCTAAAATATGTCTTCGTAATAAATCACTATACTTTTTTGTACTAGTAGTTTATTTGCAACATCTGCTGAGAGTTTTTATTCACCGCTGAAGTTGAGCAGGTGTGTGAAGAAGAAGGATTGTTTGTGGAAATCTTCTATGGCCACCACTATGGGTCCATCTAGACTGCTGCGCAGAGTTTTCTTAGACCCACTCTTGTCTGCGATCAGTGACTCCAGCATGGTGCGCACCATGTACAGCTGCAGAGGAAAGACAAAGGTATGTTATTCACAGCAAGCCTTAGGCTGATAAAACCATAATATATACCATCTTTACTCCCCAAGCACCCTTTTTGGGCTAAACTTTGGGAATGCTGTCACCAATTCAGCACAACAACCTGTCCTGTCCCATGTCTTACCTGTGTGCTGGAGGGTCCTACAGCCCTGCGGGGTACTTTGATGTCAAATCCACCTTTTGGGTCTTTCTCCCCCCTCAGACAGGGGTCATTTGGAGGCTCCCTCGCCCCCTCCCAGTCACAGACAGTCTTGCGAATGGCCTGAAGAACGCTACAAGAAAGAAAAACAGGATTATAAAAGCGATTTTGGCCTTAAAGTTTAGGTCTAAGACTAGAGTCGGTTTAATTTGATGTGATCAGACCATCACACTGTACCTAATGAGGACGTTCTTCTTCTTGCGAACAGCCTGGCGCAGAGGTTCTCTGAGGGTCATCTGGGCAAAGTCCTGCAGCGCTGCGTAGATGGTATTCCTGATGGCCTGGTTAAACACGGACTCCATTCGACCCATCAGAACCTACACAGTCAATCACCCAGCACCATCATCATCATCATCGCCGTCATCTTGGTCATAAGGAAACTTTTAGATATATGGGATATGATTTTTTTACTATAATTTATACTATATATACATACTATATATACATTCCTATATTACAATAACTACTTCTACCTGATTGAAAGACTAACTCATTCCACTCTTTGTGCTAACCTAAGCTACCTGGCTTCAGGCTGCAGCTTCACATTCAACAGACACAATATAAGAGTGGTAAAGTCTCATATAAAATCTCATATAACTAAAATGTCACTCATTCAACAACGAATAACATCAAAGCTGCTGCTAGGTAGCCTTGCATGATTGATACAATTTAAGGTCTTAAAATGTTCTTTTGACCAAATGCTTTTGGTCAACATAAATAAAAGAGCTACCAGTACTCAGCATCTGTCAGGGTCACCAGGTGATTTACCTGCAGCCCTTTGATCATGGCAATGACCTCCACCAGGGCAAATTTCTCCTCACTGGTGTAATTGTATCGTGTGGCCCGTTCGTATTCCTCCGCTGTGCCTGGACAGTCCTTGTTACAGAATTTATCCGTGGGATGGACCAGCTTCCACGAGTACTGAAGAAGACAAAGAGAGCCTTAAATACATTGATCAATTGAAATGATCAATGGCAAAATCACAAACTTCTTCAAACCTGAACACACACATATTGACTGCAGCAAGATTTTTTTTTCCTGTCCACACACAAACACAGATAGTCCCTTGTTTTACTCACAACTTCCATGACGTGCGTGCTCCACTTGGACAGCAGCTGCAGACCTCTCAGAGCGAGGTCGAACAACTCTCTGTACTCCTCATCGGACTTCTGGCTGTCCAGGCCCGAGCCTGTCACCACTTCGCTATTGCTGTAGCGCGCCAGCTCCGAGATGAAACGGATGTGGTCTTCCCTGATCTGCACCATCTGCTCACACAGGTTGTACTGGGGCGAAATGCTGCTCTGGGTGCATGTCCACCTGGGCACAAAATGGAGAAAATGAAGGTTGGAGGTGGGTGGGAACAGATGGCCGGGGTTGATGCTTGAGGTTGAGAGCATTTCATCGAATTAGGTATACAGACAACTACACAGGTCCTCTTACTTGGACTTGTTTTCTTCGTAGTGAGCGCTTGTCTCAATGTAGCGTGACAACTCTATCTGCATGTCTCCAAACAGGGGCACCACTTGAAGCTTGAAAAACAAGGCAAAGAATCACTCGCACTCATGTCATGCACACGAACACAACTCTGGATGAAAGAGATGCTGAAAAAAACAACAGACTTACTTTGAAGAACTTGTCAATCTTGCTCAGGTTGATCCTCTTTTTGGCATCTAGTTTGTAGATATTACTCACATTCCCGTCCATTAGGTACAGACCAAAACCCATCACCTGTCAGATAGAGAGGGACAATTTGTTTTACCTCTGTAAAGGACAGTAAGACAGCTAAGGATTAGTTTGTTCCAGGTTGGTGGCTGGTAAAGATGTCAAATCTGTGTACCTTAAGCAGCATGTGTTTCTCACTGGGTGTCAAATACATCTTGTTCTCATAATAGTCTACACAGATGTTGACAATGTCTGCCAAAAGTTCCTCATAGCCAGGAATCACCTCCAACTGTTGATGCAGGCACTACACAACAACAGACACAACAGGTCATCTTCACATAAATTTATTTACATACAAATGATAGAAAGGGCTAGGTCAATCTGGGATACACTCCTACAGCATGTCTATAGAATATCAACAGTGAAAATTATGTTCCTATGGGCCATTTGGTTATTAAAATTGTTCATTAGTGGTCATACAATCATTCGCCACATTTTAAATGAACTGTCAGGGTCATTTATTTATGCATTATACATTATTACATTTTGATCAAGAAGGACTGAGTCACAAGTCAGTCCTCCATGTTCTCACACATTGACACATTTTTACACCACATGCCATAAAGACAGTAGAGAGTCTGCACACCAACCTGAGTGATCCTGTTGTGGTTGGCTAAAAACATTGAGAGGTTCTGGGACTCCTGGATGGACTGAGGATCAGCCATCTTCCTCAAAAACTGAGCTGCCCTGGAGGCAGAGGAGGAGAGGAAGGTTAACTTGGCTATAAGATATATAACAATGATCCCTTTATCTGTGGTTCACTACCTTTTGTATGCGGAGTGATCATTCTTAACACTACACTTCATGTTCTTCAGTTCATCCAGCACTGCAAACATGTTAATAAATTTGCCCAGAGTGAGCAGGTAGGCCTCAGACACAAAGTCCTTCCTTCTCTCGGCGTGACACAGACGCTTCACTTCACTACAGAAACGTTCTATAGCTTTACGCTGTAAAGACAAAAAAGGGATGTAAGGCAAAATACATTTTAAAAGAGACAACGCCTAAAATGCACAACTTTAAAATGAAAATGTATGCCATTATATGAGCCCATATGTAGGGTTTCGCCTAGCATGGCTCTCAAGATTTTCAGGTTCAGTTAATCATAAAACACAAAAAACACATTCAGCTAGTCGAGTCTTACCTGAAAGTACATGAACTTCATGAGCTTTGTCACTTCAGGTTCTAACACCTCCACTGTTTTCTCATAGATCTCCACTCTGTTGGGCTGCTCATTGCATTTCACCTAGTAACCACAAGAGGGGGCCATCATACAACTTGATTTTGTAGCAGCATTTATACTGGCTGTTTACTTGAGCTGGTTTTTGAAACTATATAGTTTGTTTGCAGGTTTGAGGTGTACGTTTCCAAGTCAAAGACTAGATTAAAATTGAATATATTTCAAAGATAGGATGAGTTCCGCTCAACACAGGCAGGAAAAAGAAGTAAACGCAAATATTGACAGCTTTTTAATCAGTGGTCAAACGATATCAAGTTTGGTATCAGCCACGCATTATGTTAGCAACCTCTACCACAGTAACACAGTTTCATGAGGTTCGTCTATGTATTCATTAACAGGAACTTGCAGGTTGAACCCACCAGCTGACAAACGCAGTACAACAACTTTAATGGAAATTCAAAGATTTTTGTTTTATGGACAAATTGCTGTTAAGATTAATTTAAAATGAATAGAATCAAACCAGTGAAAGGAAAATTTGACAGGGGTACAATTAAAAATAAGAAATAAGGTGTCATGTTAAGCATTAATCTAAGCATTAATAGTGTGTGTGTGTGTGTGTTACCTGGGGAATGGCTCTGGAGCAGCTTCTCCAAGTGTAAAGCATCACAGCATATTCATGTCCTTCTTCCAGCATCTCATTCTGCACAAACAAACAAAATACCACAAATCCATCATTCTTATTGCACAATTAAATTCAACTGACAAAAGCCTAGTTGATCCCTTGTATTTCTTACTTGTTCAATATGAGTATATCACAAGTGGAAATTTTGCAAAGTAAACACAAAATACGATGGAATGTATCTCAGATGAGTCATATATTCCAGGATGAATGGGGCTTGATGAATATTTTAGCAGGGGAACATTTCTTCCATTCAGAAGTGGGTGAGACAGATTTCTCCATCACTCTGGCTAAAGAGAGGAGCATCCTCAAATAGACCAGCTTCAGCCTCAATGGCACTTCCTGATTAAACAAGGTTAAATGAAGCACTACTTCCCCTCTTTGCCAGGCAAATCAGACTCTCCATTCATTCACCATCAGGGGAAAGAGGTTTACTGCTCCATTGCCTCCCTGATTCACCAGTGTGTGAGGGAAGCGTGTGTGTGTGTGTGTGTGAGTGTGTGTGTCTCTTGCCACAGACCGAGCCAAATCCTAACAAAAGAGCCAAATGATAATCAATTCAGTGAAAACAAGGCTCTCTTTAAGGGCGTAAGACTGCTTCCCACAACCACCTTTGTGTTTATTGAAAAGAGAACAGCAACGATTTTAAAGAGACAACAAAAAAATCGATTCAACCAATCAGATGCAAAAACCAATATGACAGGATGTGTGTTCTTTAAAAGTGGAGCACAGATCTCACCATGCTGGAGTGGACTGTAGCTTGCTCTATATAACGGGCGATGCCAGTCACAAATGCATTCCTGTCTTCAAAGTTGGTGTCAAAATTAGCCTGGAGAAGGAGGAAGAAAGGAGAGAGGCGTACAGTGAAAAACAATTGGGGATCATGGTGGGTGGCAGCGACAGTGTGTGTGTGTGTGTGTGAGTGTGTGTAAGTGCGTACCTGGTACATGATAGAAGAGGGAGGGGGTTCGATGCATGGCTGCTGGTCCGGGAGCGGCAGCTCCTCCAGGAGGTCCACATTGGACAGGGCATCCTCCAGGGTCACGTGGGTCGTCATGGTAACAAGGCGTCACTCACACAACACCCCAGCCTGACAGAAATAAAAAGAGAACCATAATTTGAGATAAGGATGCAGAAAAAGCTCTATGACACAGCCTTAAGATGCAAAATGGGGCTGAATATGCAGTCAGGGTACTTGTGCCCCAGGCGGTTATTCAGAAGTTGCCAGGTTGCATATTAGATATGATAAAATAAAAAATGTAGTTTGGTTAAATAAATATATTCAGATACCCAGTCAAAGCAACTAAACACTACAAATGAAGGTGAAGGTGAAGCAGAAATAAAACAGCAAGTGGTTAAAATACATAACTAAAAGTGATAGATGATCTGTTGAAATATGTTAAACAGAAATTTAATAGATTAAAATATATAATAAAAACAGATAGGTTTATTAAATTTATTTAGAAATAAAAGATAACTGATGAAACATCCAGCTTGTCTAGCAGTGCAGTGAAGTCAAATTTAACTAAAAAGACCCATTAGTTCAATAATATGCAGTCTGTTCAAATTAATAAATTTGGAACACGGTGAGTGGTGTCAAGTCATTCTGACAGGGTTAGTTTTAGGAGCAGGCTGAGGCTGAAATAAAGTGTAAGAGACAATCAATGGATCAAATGAATGGTGGAGGCACAGTCAAATGCCACAGCACAGTCAAACTGTATGCGATTTCTCTCTTAACTGAAAAACAAATACACCCAATATTCTCTTTACATGTATAACTCCACTTCCTCTTCTGAAGCCCTGTCGTGACTTATGTGCTGCCGCATGTTCACGTGTTCGCTCTGCACCTGTATCCCCTCCCATTTCACAATATGTCAACACTAGACTAAAGATCAGAGGAAGTAAAGGGCAGAGACCCAAGACTGTTTCCGTTCAACCTTTTCATTTGACTCGAGGCATATTCGAAGCATAAAATCTTGAAATGCGTAGGCCAGGAAATCTCACTGACTTGAGAAAGCTGACGAAAAATGTGGCAGTGAATGACATCTGACAAACAGAAAAATGTGCTGTCGTGCAAAGGCAGTGGACCCACTTGAAATCGCCTTTTCACAGAAGCTTTAGGAGAGCTTATATTTTAGATTTTTAATAAGTTAAAATGAAGAGTTAGTGATATATACGACCAAAGAATGTGCATTCACCTCACGCATAAACTTTAAAAATCCACAGCTATAATGACTGTACTCCACCTGATCTGTCCTTGAAATGAATGGCTAAACCGTCTTACAGTACAGCCATTGCAGTGCCCTCTTTTCGTTATAAAACTCCAGCCCAGCCAAAGCAGTGTGTGTATGCACTCACTTTTATATCATGTGCCTCTCAGAATGTGTGTTTTATGTCTGACCTGGCAGACAGGGCTGACAGAGCCAATAATCAGCTTAATATTCACAGCCAGAGAGAGAACAACTAGAGCTGAGGTTGCCAGAGGCCAAACAGCACAGAGAAAAGAGGCCGATAAAATGAAAACGTGACTGTCTCTCCTCTTCTTGCCATAGGTAGACAAAAAGTTGATGAATAAAGCTGGATTATAGGATCTTATGTATGTCTTTTTTCCCTTAAAGTCAGCAACAGACTGAGGATGACATGAACAGAGAGGTGAAGCTACATTTAAAAGTCAAAACAGCAGCATTTTGACAACATGTCAAGCCAACGTAAGATGTTTACTCTACAATTCATAGAGTGGCTTTGTGGCTTTCACTAAATGGCCCAATCTTCATACTTTGCTCCTTGTAATAATAATAAATGTAAGGAATGTCAGGGTATACTTTCAAATGTAATTCTGTCATCAAAAGAGGGATCGGTTTTAGGAAAAAGAAATGACACAGGCGGAGCTCACACATTCACTGAGACACATTCTTGTTGATTGTGGTCCCACATGCGGGCAGATATACATGATTGCAAAAGCAATGAGAAGGGAGGTGGGTTGAGTTTCCTGTCACTTCAACATGCCCAGAGTTTATATTTGAATTAGCTAGACCACAGAACTTGAGGTCACAATAAGACCAGTGCCAGAGTCATCAGAGTCGTCTAATGATACTTACATACACTTAAGTTTAGTGCTACACAAAAAGCCATTCAAATAGAGGCGTTAATAAGGTAAATTACTTAAGACTGAGGTTTATTGGATGAAAAGTGTGACATGTGAAAAGGCAATGGGTAAAGACATACAGATTTGAAATTACACTAATGAAGCTCCCTGTGCTGCTGTAACCTTGTAATTCAGATGTTTAAAAAAAGACTGCAGTTTCCTGTATTTTTTTTTTTTTTTTTTAACTGCTGTTGACTTCACAACCTGGATTCAAGCATTGTCTGGTTCTTTGAAGACTTGGCTGGTTATTTTTAACTGTTCATCTTATAGAAAAGGAAACACGCAGCTTGTTAAAAGGGATTCTGTAGGGCAGATAAACACGCTCAGTTCTGTTAAACTCCCATCTGTGCTTGGGAATACAGACGCAGACTGAAGCCTGCGTTGGCTGAATAAACTTTCCCACTCTGTACCCGAATCTTTTCAACAGTTGGTGTGTCTGTCTGTGTGTGTATGCATCTTTACAAAGCAAAGGGCCCCTTCATTCCCTTCTGGACACTTAGTAACATAGCTGTAGGCCACACATGATAACTCCTTTTACACAGTTCACACAGTAGTTGGGCTCTTGGGGAAAATGAAACACAGAACATGAATGACAAGCATAGCAAAATTCCCCATGGCTGACATGACATTATAACTAAAGCTATTGTACACCAAGAAACTGGGATCATATCTCCTCGTGACATTAAACCATTAAAGAATAAATAAGTCTGAAGAAATGCTCAAATGATTATGGCAAAGAAAAAAGACAAATGAGAATGAGACAGAGAAAAAGAAAAACAGCAGCATCAACACAGATCCATTATGTGCTGCTGGGCATTCGTGTAACACATCCAGAGCCAGATAGAAGGACAGAGAGTAAGAAAAAGTGTGTCAACTCCAGGGCCACACCACTCAGTGGGATCTCCCCCTAAGGCTGGCTTTGTAAAACATATTCATCCTCACAATAAGATGAGATCCGATCAGCGTGAAGACAGGGATTCCTAAGCATTTGGACACGTATGTACACATGATCATTCAAACCACGTTCACTGACAGAAACACACACACAAATAAACACCAGTCACATGTGCGTTCCAGCAGCATCTGTGCAGTCTACAGCGCGTCATCATGTGCAGGGCAGCTGGGGTATTTGACAGGCTGATTGTCATTTCAGAGACCGGCGAGGGGAAACCTGTTGTGCTGTTGTCTCATGATCGCCCGTGATGTCATGCTCTCCTTTCAGACCGACAACAATGACCATCACATGAATATGCAACATAAGCCTGGCGCCTCGCGTTACGACTGGCTCACACTGACAGGTAGAGGATCATAAACAAACACATCGCCGGGCTTTGAGTTTGCAGGATATTCAAAAATGTCTTTACTAATCTGCAGTATCACACCTGCATACTTTCACCACAGTTTGTCCACATTGTTTATCTCTGCTTCCCTTTTCTTTGGATGTTTAGGTGGTTGGTTCATTATTTATAACCACATGCTTTCTGTCTTCATTTACTGAACTGGAAACAGTATTAATAGCTGCTATTGTCTGCTCGTGATTATACCAGGTTTACTGCTATTAGTTATATTGCTGGTAGTATGGTACAATGTATTAGCTATGACACATATGTTACAACAACCACAATTCCAACCATATTTGAGGGATAAATTAAAGGTTATTTTCAGTATCGACTGAACTGCTTATTATCATTAGTATTATTATATAATTTTTGCATATTTATCCAAGCCAAGTCTAGTGAAAACAGGACTTGACTTCATTGGAAATATTAAAAGGAATATTATGGTGTTTTTTTGCATGTGGTATGTGCATCAGTATTAGCAAGCAGCAGCCTCATCATTACATCACTGCTGGCTGGTGAGGGTCTGGTCGTTACAACTCAGCCAGTTTGATACAACAGCATATTCATGTACACAACCTATTGGTTTAAGTTACTGGGCGCATGTATCATAATGTAACGGAGAGTTAAAAAAAAAAAAGAATCAAACAACAGGGTTCAGACACTTGAAACGGAAGTAGGTGAACCTGCCGTTAGTCGCATCAGTAACAGCCCTGCTGATACAGGCCGCTGTGAACGCTGTGAGAACGACTGGCCTGCTCTCACTTACACCCTGCACGCTGCTCGGATGGGTCAAAGCGGCGATGTAGGACAGAGCAGGGCAAAAACAATGTGTATATGAAAGAGAGAGAAAGTGTAATCGAACCATCTGAAGCATCAAATTCTAACCTCTTATCATAGCAGACATCTTTTTTTTTTCCTCTCTGTGCGCCGAAAACGTCGTTACCAGCTAAGAAAATCGTTCAGCTTTTCCGTGATCCATCCTCCATCAGTGTGCACTTGCTACACAAGCACCCTATCCTCACCCCACCCATCTCAGTGTGAGCTATGCCGATATAAGCTAACGGGGATCCCATTCATGTGTCAGAATAATCCGTGAAAACCGGGACGCTCGATCCGGCTCACGAGAGACGGCGATTTCTCGGTGATCCACCCATTGATTATCTCTGTTATGCACGGAGAGGTAAATAACGGGAATGATGCACAATGGGGTAGAGGAGGTTGTGAAAAAAAAAACAGCTCGCCAGTCTCCAGCCATCATCACTAACCCAGAGCGCATCACCAGCCCCGTTCGTCTCCAGCGCTGCGGTTCCATCCATTGCTACATTTGCCACATACCTGTAAATTGCATGTCCGTCCGGCAATCCAAAATCTGCGACGGCGGTCCAAGGTTCGCTAATCTTTTTTCCCCCTAGCCTTCTGTGCCGATTGATGCTCTAGTTTTCGCCCAGCGCCTACCCACAGCTAATCCACCCCACACAAAGAGCAGAAAATGGCTGCAAGTGCATTTTCTTAAAGGGACAGTCACACTGAAGTGATGGGTGATGAGGAACCCCCCCCCCCCCACTCCCACCCCATCTCACACACACACACACACGTTGTTGCTGTTCATTTGTGCTCTTATTGATATAGTTTTTAAAACTTAGTTGTTCACATGGAGGAATACTTCCTTATTTCTACACATTAAAAGTAGTTTGTGCGTGTGTGTGTGTGTGTGTGTGAGAGAGAGAGAGAGCGAAAGGGGAGAGAGAGGGAGAGAGATAGTGAACTTTGATCCTTGGCATGAAATAGAGCAGAGGGTCACTGTCCTCTTAAGGGAAAGCAATCAAAAACCAGTCAAAACGCAATATATATATATATATATAAATATATATATATCATGATAGTGCTCATGGTGGTAAATGTGTTGTATTTGGTTTTTAGAGACAAAACCATTTGAATTCAAACAAAATTAATGATGTAATGATGATACAGCATAAAATGAAATAATGTCATGTCACACCACTGCTGTAAAGATTGTTTATTGGCCAATTTTTCTTCAACATATATTGTTTGAAACAGTGTTTTTGAACATGACAAATTGATGTATGATGCATAGTGATATTATGTATGTGTTGTAGGCCTGTAGGCTAGCTGCATATGCAACGGACAGGCTGCACAGCAGACATTTTCACTTGTCTCTGCAGGAAAAATGATGACAGCTCAGTTCCCTTAAGTGTCCCAGTGACAGTGAAGCAGCATGCACAGTAGCACGACCTCCCCTAAGTTAAATGCAGCAATCATTAGTACACTGTGAGTCTTCTGCTGTGACATGACAAAATGTCTGCTGTGCAACCAGTCCATTATTGTCATTATTGTTATGCACTTATGGTAACATACAGGGCCAAATCTGTGGAAAACAAGGTGTTCATCCAGTGCTTACACTTGTGTTGTTGATCTATGTGTGTTTGTCTTGTAAGGGATTATATGATCCAGCTTTGATATTTAGATATTTGGTGACAGCATGTGTGGCAAAGTATCCAAGAGTCAGAGAGAACAGTGTCACCTGTAGTTCCATCACTGGCCACCACACCTGCAGAGCTACACACCACAGCTTGGTTGCCTGATACCAGAAATAAATTATTACACCTGTTATGTTGGTCCCAGTAATGACTATTTATATTATTTTTACATTTCCAGTTACTTGTTACTTGTAATTTTTGCGGTAGCTTTGATGAAAAGGCAGTCTTTCGCTGTATTTTTTTTTACCCTTTCAAGCATGTATTCTGAAAAATAAATGGTGTTACAGCTGCTGTTTCTCTATACATTTACATGATGTTTCTTGAAACTTTAAATTCATTGCAGCTGACCTGAATTCATGCTGGCTACTGTATTCCCTAAAGAAGCAAAGAACAACCGCCCTTAAAGCTCACAAGGGGGTGACTAATTGTCAAAAGATAGATTTTGGGTCAAGCTGCTGACCCTTACATTTCATTTCTGAAAATAAAGTGTCATTTGTTTCAGTTAATATGCAACATTACAATTCTTGTAGTATTGAAAATGTACAAGAAAAAATACACTCCATGTAAAAAAAAAAAAATATACTATGGATTTAACAGCATAATCATTTCATCTCTTTAATGTACATGATATTTGAAACTTTAACAGAAACTGCAGTGAGCAGCAGTCGCTGCATGAATGGACTGTATACAGAAGAAACAGATAAAGTGCAAAATCCAGAGATTTGAAATTCTCTTTTTCTTTGTAATGATCCTAATCCTCACAGATTCATTCACAGGTATATGTATAGACATATGTAAAAGATATGACAAGCCACTGGGAATAAATCAATAAATAAAATAAATATAGCTGCTCATCACACTCAGTTCTTATCTCAGGTCACTGATCTGTGATGGAGGCCAGCTCATGCAGGAGGAGAGCAAAGGATGGACGATCTTCTGGTTTCTGAGAATGAGAACATGAAAGCAACCATTATTACAAAGAGTTTAACTGTCTTGTTAACTGTTTTTGTATGTCAGCTGTTCTTCTACTAGGAATACAGGAATCTAAGCTCCTGTGCCCACCTCCTTCCAGCACCACTCCATCAGCAGGTGAACAGCGTCTGGGGCCAGTCGTGGCTTCAGGAGCCTAAGGCCTGAGTTCAGGGACTCCACCACCTCAGTATTAGTGCGGTTCTCATAAGGAAGACGGCCCTCGTTATACACCTCCCACATAAGCACACCTGAGCAGGGATGAAGCACAAACAGTTGTTAAAGAGAAAACACACCTTTAGAGAGATTGGCTGTTTGTCAGTTAATCTTTTAAGTGATGAGGACGAACAAAAATCAATTATTCTGTCTGTAGTTAATCACTTGCATGTCCATGCAAGCTCCATTTAACTATAAATTGCTTTTGAGTCCCATGTTTATCCATTCAGCAGTACTTTTTTGACATATGTAGTTTTGCAGTTACCATCAACTTAATAAAATAAAAAATGGAGCAATCACCCGTTGGACTTAAAAAATACTTGCTTGTTTATTGTTGTTGTTGGTGGTGTTGTTTTTTTACAACCTATATAAGTTACAATACTGTCAATAATGCCAGAAGTGTCCTGTAATTATTCAACATTTCAACATCAGTTCATTGGATCCCTGCTATTCCAGCATATTGCTACTTAATCTAAAAAAAAATATATTAAAAAAAGATTTTGGTGTAAACCAATCAATAAATCAATCAATAAAAGCTGCAATTAAACATATTCCTTTCTGACATCTGTTGGATACAAGCAAGTGACAATGTGAGTCTTGTTTGTGCCAGGTTAATATGTTGCTGACTGTTTAAACTGCCATTCGGGCATGAGTATACTATCAATATTAACTTCTCGGAGCGTACTGTAAATCCACAAGTTACACATGCACACAAACACAACTGATGAAATACATTAATTTAAAAAGGTGCTTTTATGTGAATGTGAGTTAATGTGACAATTACAAGTTACAAAAGTAACAAATAAATAAGTTCCAAAAATGTATGTCTTGACATTGTTTCTGTAACAACGGCTTCCATAATCTTTTCCCAAAATCATATGAATGGTTTTTAAAAGAAAGATGACATAAGGATGTTCTATGAAGACAAAGAAAACACCTCAAACACACAAACAACATAAGAGGACAGCAGACACACATGAACACACCGAATGACCAGATGTCGGACTTGCTGCTGAACTTGCAGTATTTGATGACCTCTGGTGCCGACCACTTGACAGGGAACTTGGAACACTGGGAGCTCGTGTACTGATCATCAAACACAAATCTACAGCGCAGAGAATGAACACATGCCATTCATACCACTGTTCATAAAGACTTAGTTCCATAAAATAGAACAGCACAATCTTTCGGCAAACAAAACATAGAGTGCGAAAAAGTATTACCTGGTCATGCCAAAGTCGGATACCTTCACCTCGTTGTTCTTTGAAACAAGACAATTCCTGGCAGCCTGCAGAAAACAGAAAACAGAAAAAAAAAACAGAGTATTAGCTGTTGTAACTGAGAGGAGACAAAAAAGTGTATTAAACAGTGCTGCTTATCTGCTGGTTTACCAGATCTCTGTGGATGAAGTTGGAGCTCTCCAGGTAAGCCATCCCCTCACTGACATCCAGACACATCCCCAGCATCGTGGCCTGAGACAAATGCCCTTTCCGGGATCGCAGGTAATCAGACAGACAGCCGTTCTCCATGAACTCGAACACCAGACACATGGGAGAATGACGGGTGCACACGCCGAAGAGCTGAACTAGTTTACAGTGAGACAACTTCCTGTTTAAGTGCAGACAGACACACACACATAAGTCGGGTGGTTTTCGAATAAATTCAGTTCATAAAGTTCATAAAGTTGCCTCATACTGAACAGTAAACTTACATCATGACTTTAGCCTCTTCTTTAAATTCCTCGTCCGACATGCACTCTTCTCTTATCATCTTCAGCGCCACCTTCCTTTCGTTCCATCTCCCTTCCAGCACAAGCCCAAACTGGCCGCTGCCTATCTCCCGACCCAGAGTCAACTCCTCAGGGTCCACTTCCCACTGATCTGTGGAGCAGCAAACAGATGATGAAAGATGAAATAACCACAGAGACAGGTAATATTAGAAGACAGTAAGCAAACCTGCAAGTTTAGACATTAGCCTCACATAATTAGTAACAAAGTGGACTTCATCAATGAGACCAGAAAATTAATTTTAGGAATTTTAATCCAAGAATCCAAGCTCAGTTTTGATGTACACCACCAGTCAGAACACATCCTGAGAATTCTCCGGTGAAAACCACCAGAGGTCACCAAAAACAACATTTTCAGCCTTAAATTGTGATCATTTTGAATTCTAGTTTAGCCAGCTGACCCATTTATACAACAGTACTCCTTCCTACCTGTTGTGAGATCATTAAGGTCCTGGGAGCAGGCTCCAACTTGAGAGACAGGCCTTCTCAACCGTGTTATGAGGCCTGCCACACAGATAACATACATATGTATTAATAATCATTTATTTACGGAGTGTCTCATTATACTGTTTGTTACAGCGTTGTTGTGAAATGCTTTGTGCTGAAATGCTAGAAATGCTGTTCTATCCTCTGAATGCATGCGGAAAAGTCACACACTTACCGGCAGCGTTGTGTTGATGGTAATAAATGAGTTCAGGAATGGTGCTGAACAGGTACTTCTCTGCCAAGTAAAATGCAGCCTCTCCTGTTTCTGTCTGTCTGATTTGATAATGTTTTACTCGTGGATTCTTCTCCCCATTTGAGCTAAAAGGACAAAGAGATGCTTTTATGCAACAAATCACACAAAGATAAGATGATGCAAAAAAAAAGACTGATTTCAAGGGATGTTATACACACCAATTATTTCAAGCTATTATTAGTGATTATTTCGAATGTCATCGCATATATCAGATATAGTGTAAGCTGTGCCAATTAAATACATTAGAAGCAAGTCAAAAATACCCTGGTGCTTTGGTGAAGACTGACACTGTGTAGACTCCTGGCTGTCTGGAGTCACGCACCATGAATCCACCTTCTTTTCCCTAAAAGTAGAATGGTAACACAAATAAAGGGACTCTAAAATCATCAAAATTGAATAATATATTTGTAATATAATAACAATAAGAGTTTAATGATTGTTTAACCTGTGGCTAAAAGCGGCCTATAAGTTAAGAAATACAACATGGATTGCTGTTCCACCCCCCACTTGCAAAACTTAGCAAAGCATGTTAAAGCAGGAAATTCAACAATGGTTGTGGTTGTGAGACAATTTTCACGTCCCATGTCATGTAAGATTCTCAGCGTGCAGGTGCATATGTGTTAATTTCTCCTGCATTGCTTCTGCAAATGTGAGATTGCTGTGGCTGGTATGCTGTGCACTGTATTATGCAACATCTTGCTATTTATCATTAGATTTATTTTTTGGTGCATTTTTTTTGTCACATTTTGTATCTCCAGTTTCACAACTGGGTGTATCGACAAATGAAAACTGAATAATCACTGGATCCTTAAACACTAACGTTGTCTTTACCTCTTTCATCAACAAGTCCTCTGCTTCCCCTCTGGTTATGTGTTTGTTGTACCATCTGTGAGAAGACAAATCAGCCACAAATGAATTAAATCTATGGAGGACAGCATGAATTTGCAGATATCTTTAATAACAAGAAGAAATACAGAGAACAGAGGTGAAATTAAACTCACTCAAATCTCTCAAAGTTGTTGCCAGATTTTTCGGCCACGTAGGTACTCGGTACAAAGCCTGTTTCCCTGATGAGGTCAGTCAAAAAATAAAATAAAATAAATAATAATAATAATCATACTTAGGCTACTGCGCTGTTTGATTTTGAATGAAAGTTACTGCTGATACTGGGAGCATTTTATGTGCCTTACCCCTTATCATTCTTTACGGCCCACCAGTAAGAGTGGGAGCTGTTGATCAGAACGTACTCCCGGTCTTTCAGAAGAGGCAAGTCATCATCTCCAAGCGGTGTGTAGTCTTGTAGAGCGATGACCATCCTTTGTCCTGCATCATTTGGTGTCATCTAAAAATCATGATTAGAAATATGATGGAGCTATATGAATTCCAAAGCAACAAAATTCTACTGTTTTGGAGACATATTTTTGAGAAGAATAAAATGCAATACTTTATTATATATATATATATATATATATATACACACACATATATATAATACTAAACACTATAATGCTAATACCAAACACAGAATGTCATACATCTTATCACAACACAGTGTGATAAGTGTTGGCACTATTTTCTGTTTGGGTTGTACTAGATTGAACAAAACAAAAAAAAAACAAAAAACATCGCGCTTTACAATTAGTGTCAAATTATCAGCCAAAGAGGCGGCCCAGCAATCATGAGATATGAGCAGTACAAGATAACAAACAGAGCCAAGAAATCATATGTGGCCTAAACAAAGGTGCTGTGGTTTGCATCAGCATTAAACACATCAAGAATGACACCATCCAGCCAAATAAACAAGAGAATAGATATAAAACGGGTTGTTTTGTCTCCTTCCTGTGATTTGAACAGTATTGACTACAACACCAGTAATATTTCATCAGCATGTTATCTATACTTTAGAAAATAGTACCTCTGGGTCTGGGATTTGAGGGAGTGGCTTCTTAGAAGCTGTGAAGAAATTAGAAGAATGAAATCTGAGAATATTTTTGGCTCATTCAAATGCACAAAATACAATCTACAAAACAGCAGTTCTACACTGGTTTTTGTTTCATGCTTAGCAATGTAGCATTGCTAAATAACATTGCTACACTGAAATTATATCAAGATCAAGATTTACCCAGATCGCATGTTAACTCTGTATTATTTTTTTGATGAAGGTAATATATAATAAAAGCATGAAATAATACAGACCACAACCCTCTGGATCATATGTGCGACAACCTGCTGCCAGTTTCTCTGTTTGTTGGCAACATCTCCATTTTCCATCCATCCAGAAGTTTGGGTGGTACTTTGCAACAAGATTGTTGTGCTTTGTCTCTAACAGATGTAATAAAAGAAATGAATTTGATTTACATATAGTCAAACGTTCTAAATGACATGTTGAACTGCCATCACTGTCTGAAGTTTTCTGCTTACCCTCTTTGAGAGCCCTGACCCATCTCTGACGGCAGTCATTGTCTGGGGCAAAAATGTAGAGGTAATGGTTGTCGTAAAAAACCTGTAGAGACATTTGCCTTTTAGGGTACTGATTTTGCTCTTCTGTTATATTTATACTACATTTTTAATCATACATTATACTGTATAACATATTTAATCATTATGTATTCTTTGTGAAATTGTTAAGCTCACCTGAAAAGGGTATTTATAGTTGCATGGTATGGGGACATCACTGCAAACAGTCTCCACACACTTGATTCTGTACAGCTCAATGCAACCTTTCAACATTGGCCTTCTCTGAAAGAACACAATCTTTACTTTATGTACATTTACGTGGATATGATTCAAATTATACATGGTTATCAGGAAGCTAAATGTAATAAACCAGCCTCCAAATAGTATAAATATAAATGTAAAGCCAACATATTCATTGATCAAGTTCACACTTACCCCTGGACGGCGTTCAGAATACTTCAGATCTTGAGTATCCAATACAAAAAACCTCTCCTTGTAGTTACATGGTGATGTTCTTTTCTTTTGTTGAGATTTTTTAATCATAGTTGCCTTCAAAATCACCCTGGGGAACATGGTAACGGCTGAACAATGCTACAAGAAACACTGATGCCTTTTGGCTTGTAGAGAGAGACTGAGCGCAGGCAGTGAGAGAAGTATGATAACTTGATGGAAGCTGTGGGGTTTCCGGCAAAAAATTGCTCTGTAAACCACATCCTTATGGCAAAAAATGGGTTGTACTAGCTCACCCACACTCGTGCACACACACTTTCTTCTCTCTCTCTCTCTCTCTCTCTCTCTCACACACACACACAAACACACACACACGTGCACGCATTCACTGACAATATTGTACCAAGTCTGTGCGTAAGCTCAGCTCATTTGAACATTTTCCACCAAAATACATCTTAAAGGCAGTGATGTATCCTGTTAACATTTAGTTTAAGATTGGACAGAACTGTTCATTTCACAAGAAAACATGACATGAACCAAAGTAGTATCAAGCAACACCCACTGATAACTTGAAAACAAAATTATTATTGAAACTTTATTTAATCAGACAGTCTCACTGAGATTAAGATCTTTTTTTCCTGAGAGGGCAGTGAACAAAAACATTTACAGGAATGCAATCAGCAAACACAACAAGGCCACAAGAAGTTGGAGAAAACAATTACAAGAAACATTAAATACATCAGAGGAATGCCAAGGGGAATGTAAGATTTTAGTCTGTGGGTGGTGTGGAGCTCATTCCATTTAAATGATGCATGATACCTGAGACCAGTTCTGCCAACAAATACCTCAGGTACTGAGAATTAAAACTGAAATTTCAACTTTCTGCCATAACGAAGATTTGGAGAAGTGTTTTATGTTAAATAATTTTGTTTCCCCGGTGACACTGTAAAGCTCATCTGAAAATTACATTATTTGACTAATTGTTCCTTTGATTAAGTCTCATTGTGTCTTTGCTTTTATACAGCACTTGTGAGTTGGTCCCAGCTTTCGCTCTCTCCCTCACAATAATCACAGACAAGTAGAGACACATTCTGTTTGTGCTGATGTTGTTTGGGCTATATTATACAACAATGTTGCCTACCCAGTTTCAAGCTACATTAGAGCTGTTTAAACGTGACGCAGGGGCAAAGTAATTTGTTAACTTGTAGTGTTGACCTCAGTATAATTTTAAAACGTGAGAGAGTTAAAAGCTATAACAATTCATCCTCCAAAACAATGGCAGATTGAAATGGATGCTGTAGCACAACCTTCAGGAAACAATTTATTCTGGATTAAAATGTTTAGTCATTTTTCTCTGAAGGTAATGAAAAACAATGTCATAAAATCACAACTGGGATTAAAAAAAGTTTATATTTAGTACAGGCAATAATAATAATAATAATCTATTTATTTCTATTATTTATTTCAAGATTTTAAACAGTGGAAAGTTTTATCTCACAAGTCACTGAGTTCTATTATGTAATGCAGCGGACTGAGAAAGGCAACATTTGAGGATTCAAAAATAAACAGGCAATGTCCAGTAGATTTTATTCAGCTAATTTCTGTGTTATTACTATTAATATTATTCTTATTGATTTTTTTACACAAGTAGGCAGTTTTATCTAGAGATAAGCTAAAAAATGAAACATCTAAGATAGGCGTTATACATTAACGTTACTGTAGGTTCGTGGTATCGCTACCACAATATAGTTCCAAGAATTAAGCTATCTTTTATCTAATACCGCATCATTGAAATCATGAGAAAACTATTCACCATGGTTCCAAGGAGCTGGTATTTTTGTCCAATCCGCATAACCAAAAATTGTCACGAGTACAGCTCAGCCAATGGAATTACGATGTGAAATAACGTCATGTTCGTCAGTTTCTGGAAGGAAGCTAGTTTAGTCATGAGCTAGGAGTAATTGTTTGAGTTATCGTTGCAATATTTTATTTTTAGGTCTACATTGAACAACCGAGGACACATTATAGAGGTTTGTAGAAGTACCATTGCTGTATTTTTCCTATTTTGTGAAGTTAGTTTTTGGTACCGACGTAAAGCTATCTAGTTAGTAGAGGTTAGCACAAATAAAACAACCGCTAGCTACATAGCTAAAATTGTTAGCTGCATTTGTCTCTTAAAGTGTACGCTTTGTTGTGCACGGAAACTATACGCTACACGTTAAATAGTAAATGAAGGTATCTCCTCCTAAATTGTTCTGGCAGGTAGCCGTTACAGTGAATTAATGATTATTACATTAGCCCTCACCCGTTTTGTGAAATAGGCCAAATTGGTTCGTGCATACTTACGATAAAATCTTTTCACTGGACACATTTTACTCCACATTTAAATGACAGATTTTATACTTCTGACTTCATTGTATTTTCTGGGACATCTGTAGTTCCAAGTAAACTTGCAGATTAATATTTTTACACACGAGACACAAGAGAATCACGTGAAACATATCTCGTCGTTGGGAATTAAAATACTCAGGAGAACATGAAGTTAACAACCACACGAACCACAATAATAAAAATTAAGCTTACTCATGTATTACTGCAGAAATGCTTTTTTCCCCCTCGACAATAGTCTGAACGTGGCCGTTCCTTGTCATGACTACTCTTGATACTTCACATTTTGCTGTACATGCAGCGTGTTAAATACTTGTAATACAGCATTTTGTGGAACAGCATTGCTACGTTTATGTAAAAGACCAACTATTCTGTTACTGTATAACATAACACTGAATAACATGTGAATTGCTTGGGGAAGGAAAACGGGCTGATTTTAGATTTTATGTCACCGTTTCAGGTCAGCATCATGGGTGAACCACAGCAGGTTAGTGCTCTGCCTCCTCCACCTATGCAGTACATCAAAGAATACACAGATGAAAACATCCGCAAGGGCCTGGCTCCTAAACCACCTCCACCCATCAGAGATAGCTACATGATGTTTGGCAACCAGTTCCAGTGTGATGACCTCATCATCCGGCCTTTGGAGAGCCAAGGCATTGAGAGGCTACATCCTATGCAGTTTGACCACAAACGGGAGCTTAAAAAGCTCAACATGTCCATTCTCGTGAACTTTCTGGACCTGCTGGACATCCTTATCAAGAGCCCGGGGAGTATAAAGCGAGAAGAGAAGCTGGAGGATTTAAAGCTTCTGTTTGTTCATTTGCACCACCTGATAAATGAATACAGGCCTCATCAAGCAAGGGAGACACTGAGGGTGATGATGGAGGTGCAGAAGAGACAGAGGCTAGAGACGGCTGAGAGGTTCCAGAAACATCTGGAAAGGGTGGTGGAGATGATCCAAGGGTGCCTTGCCTCCTTACCTGATGACTTACCACAGATGGAGGGTCCTGATGTTGCTGGTGACGGGACAAGGAGTGTGTCAGCAGTATCTAGTGTTGGTTGTTCCTCTGGGCAGGCCCCCAGGCTGAAAACTGAACCAATGGATGTAGAGGAAGCAGGCGCCAGCTGTATGGCAGCAGGTCACCAGGACAAGAGTGTCCCTCCGTCAAAGAGGGACAAAATATGGGACAAAGATGCTGCCATGTGCAGTATTATTGATGAAATTGCTTAATTTTCTGTTGAGAAGTATTACATCAGTTGCTGTGTTTTCACTTGGCTTTAAGTCATAATCTGGAATTGAATGGTATTTTATGTAAAAATTATCATGTAAATGCTAAGTTCCTGTGAAGATGTTAAGAATGTAAATATTATACAGAGTAACTTGGGTGTTAACTTTCAGTTTTGTAATGAAACCAATAAAGTACTTTCCACTTGCTGTAGGAGTGCAGTTCTGTCCCAATAGCACAGAAATGTTCCTTAAACCTGTCAGCGTTTTGTTAGGAAACCACATGAAATCACAGAGAATTTAATGTATTTGCATCCATTAAATGTGTAGACACTCTGTTATGTCCACCATGCATTCTGTCACTGTAACTTGCCTACTGCTTACTAAACGGTCATTATGTACAGACTGGATTTCTTTTACAGTCATTCCCCCTCCCTCGAGCCCTTTCACCTTAGCTTTCACAAAAAGCACTTAGCACAAACTAGTGTTTTATTGCCTTGTTTGTGTAACATTTTCTTGCAGCAGCAGTACTTGTTTAATGTCAGCTCTTGAAAGCAAGACATCTCCTTCATCTCCTCCATCTCCTAACTTTGTTATGGCAATGTGGCACCAGATCCTTGGGGGATTAATTTCACTGCTGAAAAATAGTGGGTATACTGTTGACAACAGGCAGTTTCACCTGGTTGTGTGCATGTATGTCAACCGATTAGAGAAAAATAATCAAAGAATGTGTCACTTTGTTTATATACAGGTTATAATGTGAATCTAAGCAGTGTCACGGGTTCCAGCCTCATTTAACTACCCAGGTTGGCCTCTGTGGGACAGGGACCACTTGACATGCACTGTTTTGTGTAACAGAGATACAGAGATCTGTTGCACCAGGGAGCTACTCTGCAGCAAAAGTCCATTTGGCATAATCTACTATACCTAAAAAAACACAAAACAGAAAACATAAAAATTAAAAGCAACTGAAGTCTCCTTGATAACATAACTTTAAAGCATTACAAAATGTACAATTGCACATGTCTTTTCGGGCTATGTAATCAAAGATTTTTCTTGTTACTGTCCTGCCACCCCACCCCCTGGCTGTTAGCGTCTTCTGCTGGGATACTCCTCACTGTGATGGGGTGATTTCCATTCCATGCACTCTTCATTTAAAATATTATTACTCCAGTGACTAGACGCGCGTGCCAATCTATTCAGCCACCCCGCCCCGTTTTTTAATTACACCGAATAAAGAAAAAAATCATCCCTTTGTCGCAGGAATTATGTTATGAAACTCGGCATCCTTGGGTTTCACAACAGGGCGGAAAGACATCCTTTTATCCAATCGGTTTGCACGCTGCTGCGTCACGTGGTCTTTATTTATGTAACGTAATGGTGTCACAGTAACCCAGCTTTGTGGCTGTGAAGACTTCCTTGCGGGAGTTAAATGCGGACACGGACCACTTTCAAGGCTATTAATGCATAAATATTCTGTCGCCGTTGATGTCGCGGTTCACGGACTTTGGAGCTGTGGAGAAGACGTCGCATTGAACTCGGAACTCAGAAGTTTTTTTTTTTTATTCAGCCAAAAGGGAAGACGTTATATGTCCCAAACCAAAGACTAAGTTATGGCTAAAAAAATGATAAAGTCAACGGATAAATTTTATACGAAAAGGAAAATTTGTTAGGTGAGCACTTGAGAGCTAAATTAGAAGTAACATCGGTTTGACAAGACAGAAATCGGTCGGGTTCGATCAGGTGTTATCAAAGAAGGGACATTAACTGTGTCGCTAGCTGTCAGTGTGTTATTTAAATGCTTCATGCAATACCATTACTCAAGAAGAGCTCTGCCGTCCTCGTTGCTTTGACGACAAAGCGACACTTCTTTCCGTGAGGCCGCTGTTCTAGTGACATAACCCAGTCATCATGGATCTGCTGGAGTGTCCGCTCTGTCTCTTCCTCATGTGCGAGCCGGTGACCATGTCGTGCGGCCACACGTTCTGCAGGAGATGCTTAGGCGGTTGCCTCCCGTCCAAATGCCCGCTGTGCAAGGAGAGGTTAAAACAAAGAGAGGTTAAAAGCATGAAAAACAACGTTTTGCTCATCAGTGTCGTTGAAAAGTGCTGCCCCGTCGAGACAAAGATGATGTGCCATATGCTGGAGAAGCTCAAAGCCAGCGAGTTCACAGAAGCTTTACGCATCGCAAATGAGCGGCTCGACTTAGGTAAGTTATGAAGCAAGACGGCTGCAGACATGGTGCACACGTCTGTTTGGATGTATACTTTGGTTCAGTGTGCAAGGTGCCCACTGGTCTGCTCCTAAGATCAGGCTTCAGTAAAGACACAGACGACTTGGATTCACACTTTTACGCACTGCTCACACTTTTTGGCCCGGTGATGCGATGATCCTGATGGTGCATGTCATTCTGCTTCTCAGAATACAGTTACAATATGCCCGTGGTGAGATACAGAAGGTATGATGACAGAAAGGAGAGAAAACTGTCTGAAGCACAGATCATGGAATACATGATATCCACTAAGGCTGTTAATGACCTGAATGTATAACTTGGTCGATAATCAGTCTCCAGATGCTATTTCGTCTTTCCTGAAAATAGTTTTGTTTTCTCTGTGTGCATATAAAGTAGTGTCAGGGTCAGCATAACAAAAAAAAGGCATTGCAAAGTTATGCTGAATTAGTCTGCTCTGATATTTCCCTTCTGTCCATGTCAGTTACACACAGTATACAAATTAATTATAGCAGAAACAGCAGCTGTTGTTTGGAAGAAAAATATTGGGCACAGGTTCAGGCAATTTCTATTTTTAGAGCAAGACTATACATTTCAGCAAACTAACAATGGATGGAAAAGCAGGGAATTGTTAAGAGGATGTTATGTACTTTTCTCACAACTAATGCCTTGAAATCCTGGAAACACCCCTGTAAATGGATCTTATCTGTGCACTCATTGAGCCTCTGCATTAGTCTTTGTATGTGCAATTGACCTTATTTTCTGCAGCCACAAGGAAGTTTAAGGGACAACTTTTGCCCTAGATAAGTTTATCTAGTCAGTAGGCTGACTAGATAAACTGTTTGTGCTTATGTGAGTAAGTGTACCACTGAAGTTCTTACATGTTTGCCATCTCTGCAAGTCCATGTTAAATAATGCTGCACCCCTTGCTCAAGCTCTCCTGGTTCTTGTGCAATGATCTCCTGGCACATGTCAGTGTTTCTTTTGCTATTGGCGATTTGAGGTTGTACCTTACCTTGCCGTGTTTATTTCTTATTCAGAATGTGTTCATGGTGCACATGCATGATCTGGTGTAAAAGGCAGCATTTGAAACGTTTTACTTGGTGGTTCTAGTAGAAATCAGTAGGTTTAAAACATAAAAGTTAAATCTTACATGTAGCCAGTATTGGAATGGGACATGATTACATGTTGAATGTGTGTTTGTAGGAATGTGTGAAAATATATCCCCTTGCTTTCTCCATTTTTCTCACTCTCCCCCCTTTTTTGTCTTTGTTATGCATCCTTAGTTCCAGATGATCAGAGTCTGAGGATGTGCAGAGCTGAAGCTTACTGCGGACTTCTGCATTTTTCTGATGCTCTGACAGACCTTGATTACCTCTGCTGTTTTCGTCCTAACTGGGCTGAGGTGAGAGATGTGCACTGGCAAAACACAATATGTCTCCTTTGTATTGTGTCCTTCTCTGCACAGTCATTCGTCAACAATGCCAAATTTAGAATTTCCATTTCACTTCGCTTCACTTCACCTCTGTGCACTTCTCTGTTGCATTTACCCCAACATGCACTTCATTGGTTGGTTTTGTAACATGCGTGTAATGGCACACGTAACTGCAAAGAAAAGCTCCTGTTTTTATTCTGTTGTATTGTGCTTTGCTGACCCCTTTAGGTTGATTTTTTAAAAATGCTTTAATTTATTCATCATTCTCAAAGTTATGCAAACAGCTACTTATGTCATAATTAATCACTCCGTGCCAGTGGGTGGTGGCTCTCTGCAATGGCAGAAATGTCCACCACATATAATCACTGCATAGTTTTATTTTATTTTAAGAGATGTGTGATATCACTTACAAATTCCACAAATGAAACATGTAACTGCTAGCAAAACATGATTACGAGTTTCACATTTTCACAAGAAAATGTCACAATGTCATTACAACATAATTCAGATAAACCTGTTGATGATATTGCGCAGAATTTTATCTTCTCTGCCGTGAGACACTTTAGACGTGTTGCTCACTCACGCAGTCAGTGATGTGCTGATTTCACTACTCTGTTGCAGGGCTTCTTTCGTAAAGGGAATGTACTCCTGGAAATGGGTCAGCAGACAGAAGCCCTCATCCAGTTCCATCATTGCCTCAATCTACAAGCTGATTTTGTTCCTGCAAAGAGCCAGATCAAGAAGGTTTGTTTATCTTATCGACCACTAATCAGATGGTAATTTAAAGCAAGTTTACCCCAAAACCTTAATTGGAAGATGTTGGTAAAATGGCAAAGGTAGCATTTGTATAAAATAATGTATGTTTTGTCTTTCTGCAAAAACAGCAGGATGGTGAGCTGTAGACTGAAGTAAAATGTTGAAAGACTTTGGACTTAATGAACTTAAAGCTGCAGTATAAACAAATTGCTCTCCAGCTCTGGAAACAGACCTGCACACACTATGTATAAACTATACTACTGATCTTTGAGTTGAGCAATAAGTAAATTGTAAATTTATAGAATAGTTAAGAAGAATATCACATGAAAAAGATGTCCAATGTTGACATCCATATTAAGTTTAATATTTTCTTTCAAATTTCGACCATGTTTCTTTAATCACTCTCTTCATTATATTTTAATTAACAGCACTGATTAAAACAAATGCATTTATCTTCAGACCTTTATGAGACTCATTTGTATCATGACGTGGTTTTAAATGGCAGATCCTGGAGGCAGAGGGCATGACAGTGCCGGACGAGGTGTCCTGCATCTTGCAAGTGGTGTCTGAGTACCTGAAAGAACCCTTCCCCATTAAAAGTCTGAGTGACTCTCAGGGCCCAGCTCATCCTGAGAGCCTCAAGTATCCACATGAGGATGAGGGAGATGGGAAACGGAGGAGAGAGACACACCAGGTAAGCTCTGCACGCTCAGTGAGGAGAATGTTTGCTGCTCTTCTGTGCACTTCAGTGCTTGGGTTGTGGGTGAGTTTGAATGCAAATACACGATAAGCCTGACTGATAAAACTGTGTTTAGGACTCGAAGGTGAAGCGTGACTCAGGCACTGAATGCTGTCTCAGACTCTGCCAAGCTGTTTCCTTCCTCCCTGGTGCCGAAGAGGACGAGGAGATGATGATGAGGAAGGACGATGGGAACGGCAGGGGTGCGCACGTGTACATCTTCATTGTCTTGTTCTCATCATGAATCGTATTTGTCACTACAGACAGCTTTAACATGGCATTGACCAGGTGGTTTGAAATTGTGTGCTAAATAGGGCGTTGCAGAGTTTAAAAGTGACTGTGTTTTGTCTCCTGTCTCTTTCTCTCTTAGGTGAAAGCAATAAGTGCAGAGAAAAAACTCTGAGTGTTCTCACTGTGTCAGACTTTGAATGCCCTCTCTGCATTAGGTCAGTGTGCTGGAGTACTTATTGTAATCAATAATGCATTGTACCTCGTGTACTGTAGTCATGTAACAGACTGAATCTGTTCTCGCCCTCCTCTGTCCATGATTAATGTTTATCACACATGCAGCATGTACACAAACACGCCACAGATGTACAGCCTCAGCACTAATAGAAAGTATAACCTTCCTTAGCTGGGTGGTTTTAATTAAAGCTTATGTCTTTTCTCTGTCCTCTGAAGGTTGTTTTTTGAGCCAGTCACTACCCCCTGTGGCCACACATTCTGTAAAAACTGCATAGAGAGGAGCCTGGACCACAACCTTCGCTGTCCACTCTGCAAACAGCCACTACAAGAGGTAGAACCACCAACTGAACTTTCATACATATATTTTCAACCTAATAGAAGAAAATGCTGGATGCCTGGATGCCATTATATAAACAAAAGTATTGGAATGGGGCTGTTTATCAGGGGTTGGGCTCGGCCCCTGACTTCCAGTGAAGGGAAATCTTAATGCTAGAGCTTGCTAAAGACATTTTGGACAATGCTATGCTGCCAACTTTCATTTTGGGGAAGGCCCTTTTCTATTCCAGCCTGACTGTGACCCAGTGCACAAAGTAAAGTTCATAAAGACATGGTTGGGTGAGTTTGGTGTTGAAGAACTTGACTGGCCCACACAGAGTCCTGAACTCAACCTCATCCAAAACCTTTGGGATGAACTGGAACGGAGACTGCGAGCCAGGCCTTTTGGTCCAACATCAGTGTCTGACCTCACTATGGAAAGCCTTCCCAGAGGAATGGAAGCTGTTATAGCTGCAAAGCTCTGTATTTAGAATACAGTGTCAGTAAAGTCCCGTTGGTATGATGGTCAGGTGCCCCCAGTACTTTTGTCTATAGTGTATCTACATTAAAAGCTGATGAATTTTTTAGTGCTTTATTATTGGCACCAGGTTGTGGGAAATGATAAACACTGCTGCCAGTTTTGTGCATACAATGATTAAAATAGAAAATTAATAAATCTTAATTGCATATCCACAAGTGCAAAGCACAAATTTTAATGTTCATGTTTTGTCTTTGTTGCAGTACAGTGAATTGTTTAATGAATCATTTAAATTATATGTTAATGAATATTATTGAGTGTCATAATGCTGTTTTTATAACACACTCTCATTTTTTTCTTTCCAGTACTTTAAAAACAGGAAGTACAATCCCACTGTTATGCTTCAGGACATCATGAACCGACTTTTTCCCTCACAGCTGGCTGAGAGGAAACAGGTCCATGACGCTGAGATGGCAGAACTCTCCAAGTAGGCACCTGCCTCACACAAACTGCTCTTGTGATTTACTGTAGAAACTCAAATCGCGCCATAGTCTCAGAATTTTCTCCCTTATTTTCGTCTCCCCATCTCCATTTTATTTGTCTTCACTTGTCCCTTTTCTGTCTCTTGCTTTGTAGTCTTACTAAGGACATCCCTATATTTGTTTGCACGGTGGCCTACCCTGGAGTGCCCTGCCCTCTCCACATCTTTGAGCCTCGATATCGGCTGATGATGCGTCGCTGCATGGAGACTGGCACCAAGAAGTTTGGAATGTGCAGCTATGAGCATGGGAAGGGGTAAGGAATTTACAGTCTTTTTTCAGTTATCCAAAGCAACTTGCCTATTTGGAAATTGTAAATTTTGGTTCTTCATAATGTGCTAACATACGGTAAGTGGTAAAAAATTATATCCAGTTTTGGACAAGTTGAGGTAAAGGCTGATTACACAGGTGTTAAGGGTTATTCTGACCAGGCTGCTCAGACATGGAGGGATCGTGTTTGACATTTCGCTAACTGCAAAGCTCACAGCAGGGTCGGCAGAGCCTGATGGGATTGACGGCAATGCAGCACCACCATCAGTCATGTGTAACCCTGAGTGGGTTGGAAATGGCGGCATGGTCATCAGTCTGGCACGGCTCTGCTGTGCAGTTTCATTCCACATTAGATATTTGTCTCCAGCCTCTGTAATTTGTGGTGGTATAGAATTTCCCATAATATTAATCGACAATCTCCATTACCTGAAATATGATTAAAATATGCCAATTAAGTGCAAAATAATGTTGTATTGAAACATTTTGTTTCTGCAGCTCATTATTGATTAAGATAAGATAAGATGAACTTTATTGATCCCGCAGTGGGGAAATTCACTTGTCATTATGGAAGTTTATTAATTTTATTAATAATTATGGAAGTTTAGAAATTTTGCCAAAGTCTGCCTTATTTGCAACACTGAGGGTTTAAAATTTTGGTATTAGTTCCCATTGAATAGATATGACAAGACACTTGGCTGAGCTTATATCAAGATGAGGTAATTGCTTTTAGATTAAAAACAAAAAAAGCAAAAATGATTAGTTCTTTAATTTTATCAAAGTCAGTACCTGGGGAGCAGTAACACTGCCTAGCATTGGTGTAGCATCCCTTTTGGCCTCAGAATGAGTTCTCTTCTTTGCACTACAATGAATATAAAACTACTTTTGTTTTGGCTAATAGAGCAAAAATCACACTAAACGATGAATAAGGGTGTTTACATTTAAGACTCTCATGGTTTCACCTTATGTGCCTCAGGTTTGCCGACTATGGCTGCATTTTGGAGATCCTCACTCTGGAGCTGCTGCCTGATGGACGATCCTACGTGGACACAGTAGGTGGCAGCAGATTCAGGGTGCTTAAGAGAGGCCAGAGAGATGGTTACCACACCGCTGACATAGAATACCTGGAGGACCTAAAGGTCAGAGTGAGAACACAAACTATAGCAAAACAATAACACACACTGGAAATATTATAAGTACTTGATCACTGGACATCCTCTCTCACATTTTTCTTGTCTGTGCCTTCTCCCTCTCAGGTTGATGGTCGTGAGCTGGAGCTCTTGCAGCATCTCCATGACAGTGTTTACCAGCAGGCTCAGGACTGGTACCAGCGCCTCGGCAGCCGCATTCGAGAGCAGATCAACAGACAGTATGGTACCATGCCAGATAAGGAAGAAAACATTCAGGTGGGGGTCTTAAACTTTATTACAAGACATTTGTTTAACAGTGTCCAGGACAGCAGTCATGCTGTCCACCAGTGAAATAATGTTTCCCCCTTGACCATAGACACATCACAAAAATTATTTATTTATTTTATTAAATTATGCCTTTGTTTCCACCATCATCAAACATATGTGGTTGCTGATCAACATGTTTCATTCTGCTATAAATAATGTACACCAAATATGAAACAAGCCTGCGAACCAAAGCCTGGCATTGTTTTTGAGTGTTTTTTTAATTTTGTTTTATGTATGCACCATTTGTCTGTTAAGTTCAGTATAGAATTTGAAATAATATAAAATTACTACTCTGAACTTGCAGAAATTTCAGACTAGCTTTTGATAATTCATTCTTCACAGAGCAGATACTGTACACTCTTGTTTCTAAATTCACTTCATGCTAATGCAGTGCAGATGTGCACACTGGTAATATTAACTTACACAACAATAAAAACACATTCTGTTCATAGGGATAAAGTTTCATAGGAATAAATGAAAATACGGGCTAATTGGAAGGTGAGAAAGATATAATGTAGAACTCCAAAACATTACAGCATGCTTGAAAATGAGTAGCAGTAATGTCAAGTGAAAACAAAGTTATGTCAAAGTTACATACTGATTCTCTCAAAGTGCGTCCACATTTCCTTTTCTTGCTTCTTTTCCTTGCATTAGTTCCTCCTGCTGAGGATGCATAAAGAAACATAAGGAAATATGTTTAGAAATATGTATGAAATATGTAAGAGTTTGTCTCTGCACACATACACTTTGCTAATACTAATAAAGGCACACAGTTATCGCTGCACATTATTAGGTTCACTTCGGGGATGAAACTCCAATGATGCTGTGATGCATCAGTCCGATCAGCTGCAGCATCCAGTCGGTTACTGATGTCAAATAAGGGTTGTGTCAACCCGTAAAAAGACTTACTTGAACCCCCAGTTCAAGTCGAGGAGCAAGGGAATATCAAATGAGGGAATTAAGAAGTACCGTATATGTTTCTTTTCTAATCCTTTGTATATATTTTCTAGGCCTCGTGCAATGGTCCAGCTTGGTGCTGGTGGCTGCTGTCTGTCCTCCAGCTGGACCCTGCCTATCAAACCACTGTCCTGTCCCTGACCTCACTCAAAGACCGCCTGGGACACCTCCGCCTCGTCCTCGAGTACTTTTCTCAGAGTTAGACCTCACGGCCTAGTGGTATTGTGGCCACACCTTGCTGAGAGTCCAATCTTGCACACATTTGGACACATTTATGAAAGGAGTGAAATCCACAGAGACCACAGATGTTTGATTTTTTGGATTGAATAATGTGGGAGAGACTAAATCACACAATCACACACTATAAAAATCACACCTTTAGGCCAAATCATCTGATCACTAGCAGAAAGATTTAGTGAATGATTTGTTGCAGTTGTGCAGAGTTGGCTTTTTGCTGTTTGAGTTTGCATATGGTATCTTTCTTTCACCATTTTCTTCCCTGGAAATTCAAGGTTTCAGAGTAGATTCAAAACAGAGTCGACCAAAGATGCTTCTCTTGTAGGTTCATCAAATGTGGTAACCTAATATTTAGCTGAGTCAGTTCATTTACCCTATTATATTGCTGAAATTAGGCACTAGGGGTCACTATTCACTACATTCAGTTTTACACATGAAGAACATTCATCAGTATCAGCCAAGTTAGCACTATACTGTACTATCATGAATATCCTATTCAAATCAGACTGTGCATTAACATAGCTTAGCTTGGATTGAGAACAAAAAAATATTAAAAATATTAAAAGCACACATAGTTTGTAGAGAATCTGCCAGGACTATGCACACCAGAGGATTAAAGTTCATGAGTTGCAGATAATAATTTCTGAGTTGTTTGGATTTTGCTGAAGGGCACCTCTTGCAGTGCTTACATTTCAGTTGCGTCTGTTGGCCTTAGCAGTTGTTGACTATGGCTCATTTTATACCATTTAATAACCTTAGGGAAAACCTTAATATTAGTAAATATTGCAGTAATAATTTGTAGTGTCACATGGAATGGCAGCCTTTTTAGGATTTGTTGCTGTCTCTGGATGCTGTTTGTTATCATCTAGTGGGAAAAAGTCTTCTGTGAAATTCTGACAATGATGAGATGCAGTCAGTGAATGGTAGCTTTGTATTACACATGAACCCTGTGTGACCATGCATGTTGATGGCCGGGTGGGGATGCAGCACTTAACAATGTGCGTCATCTGTAAATACGGAGTCATTTTTTGCCAGTGGAATTACACATGGCGTGGCGTGGTCTCGTCCACTCCCTCGAGGTGCAGTGAAGCATCAGCCCAGACGACATCTACATTTGTTGCAGGGGACAAACTGTAAAATACTGAAGCTAGCACCTGATCAGTGCTAAGACCCCCCTTCCCCCGTGGTGCCTCTCTGTGGGTCGCATCACCTATGCCTGGCCCCTAATGTGTCTCTCTCTCTCTCTCCCTCCTCTCTCTCTCTCTCTCTCTCTGGCCTGTATACCACCAGTCTTAGTGCCTTTGAGAGCCTGGGCCAGCTCACCAGAAGACCTGCAAATCATAGAGTCTCAACACAAAACTGGGGAGGGACTGTATGATTTTTGCCATTGATTTTTAATGATATATATAGTACTACATTCCATGGAATGTTGAAGCTGCAATGTCACATATAGTTAAATTTGCTAACAAATACGGGCTTAACTGGGTGAAACAAAAGAGCTTGTGAATTGTTTTTCTACTTTGATAAATGTGCCATAGACACTTGTATGTTTTGTGTGATATGGAAGTGGTTAGCTAAATAGTTGCTGTCTTTATGTATGTCATGGACTCTCAAGTTAATCTTTACTTAAGTTTTCAACCCTCATGCCTTTTATTTGGTGGACGGTGAACTACCATGTCTTCATGGCGAACATATCGTTAAACACTGACAATTAATCCGGCAAAATACAAAGCAGATGTTGATGCTGTAGGTAAAGCTTAGAATTAAAGGGATAAGGATGACACTCCTTATGCGCAAACAAGTCCCACTAAAGGACAAATTTATGGACTGATGGATAATGGGACTGCACTGGTCACCTGATTAATAGGCACTGAACTCCGACATGGGAACTAACCCTTTACTTGAGGGGAAAAAACACTGTTTTCATTTCTTAAAATGGGTCATTGGGGTCTGTTAGTATTGTGAAGTTTGTTTTTTTCTGTTTTGTTTGTGTTTTTTTTTTTTTTTTTTAATGCCATCTGGGATTGAATTTGGAGTCAAAGACTTGAATGTGCCAGTTTTTTACAGCATGTCTCCAAAGCTAGTAGTATTGGTTTTACTGAAACATGCATCATAAAGGTGGTTTTCTTCAGGCATGATTAAAGCTCAGTTAACACAACAAAAAGGGACTGAGATTCTTGTAGAATTTTTGACCTGCCTCATAAGCCTGTGTGATAAACACATGGTACAATACCGCTGAGGTGATTTTCACTCCCCTGTTCTACTTTTTGTCAGAGGAGACCAACATTTTTTGTGCAAATTATTATTCTTATTTTCTTATGCTCAGCTCACATGTTTCCTCTTTCTCAAATCATCTACATTTGTGTGTCACTTGTATTAATAAAAGATGCCATCTTTCATTGAATAATATTCTGTTTAAAACATTTCTTCATGAGTGTGATTTACTTCATGATTAAATGTTAAATAAATGATTGCACCCCTGTATTTTTGATCCAATTTTTTAATTAGCCTATCATCTTTAACAGGTTTGACTTTGCTGCTGCTAATGCATTGCAGTGCACAGTCATGATTTTTCATCTGATTTAGACTGCAGCTCTTGCCCCTTCGTACCCTGGCTGATGTCCATTAGCCTTAGTACCGTATAAATGGGCTATCAGAAAATGTTCTTGGACACAGCTAGAACAATTTGCACTGAATCCACATTCTCTCTAACACAGAAAATGGAGCACGATAAGTGATCTGTTCTTGGCAGCAGTTCCCCGTGAGAATGAGTCTTACACTTGTGTACTTGTGGAAGAAAGGCAGCGAACATCGCTATGTGCTGCAGCTTGCTGGAAACGTTGGCTGATGTGGTCTGTTTGAACCACACACATTATTCTCTGCATTCCGTGCTCAAATAGCTTGGTGTTAGTCACAAGTACACTTAAACTCACTGACACTGAAACACTTTCTATCTGACTGATTAATATTCATTTCTTCACTTCAGAGAGAAGCAAATTATCTTGATTCGATTATTGTTTGTTTGCATGCTCCCCTGGATGACTTTTTAAATGTTATTAGAAATAAAGCTCCTTGCAGCAAATTCTGCAATGTCTTCATTTAATGTGTCTGAGTGATTAGAATTTTATGCCACCAGTTTCCTTTTGGTCATTAAGGTGACATTGCAAACCAAATGGAAGTGGCAAAGATCTGTTGCAATTCGCAGCATGACAGAAATTGGTAAGGAGGAGGGGTGATGGGAGTGAAACGTGCCCCACATACTGATATCAAGACACTTTGGCATGGAAACAGTTATAATTACGAACAGAACTGTGAAGTGCTGCAGCTGCAGCAGAGTGAAAAGCTTTGGGTTTGCTCTTGTGGTTAGAAATTAAAATTACAATCAATAGAATGGGTAGTCCCAGTGAATGCCCAATTGGATGAGATTTTTAGATTAGATTAGAACATTGACTGTACAAGCACAGTGAAATGGCATGGGTTATGATAACACTTTCACCTGTTTATTATCCATAATGTCTGTTATGTTCAGACATGAGGCACGTATCTGAAAAGACACATCTGTCTCATGTATAGTTGTTCAGATTTAAACATGTAGTACTGAAAAACAAAAGAAATCTTTTCATACAGGAAAGCTGTTCATTCTAAAGACATGCTATGGGCAAACATTCCACCAGGGGGCAATCTGTAGCTATGGAAGGACAGCAGAGTGTCGTGCAGATGGGATCATCCTTTGTTAACAAGGAGAGATCTCAGTAAGAGTATGACTCCACTTTTCCATTTCATAAAGGCTACAAATGAGCATGTCAGTGTCACAAATAGGGCCTTAAAATGACATTTTGGCTGGCATGGAGAGAACCAGTCGTACAAAAGAAGCTGGGGGGAGTGATGCCCCATGCAGCTAAAAAGAACATAAATTAGTGAAAGTAAAAGAGGATGTGTGAGTGTAGGTGTACATGCCATGAGTCACGCTCCTCTTTGCAAGAGATGAACAAAAAAAAAAAAAAAAACACAGCACAGCAGAGGTGAGGCACGTTTCCTGCCAATGTCTCTGCATAGGAAGCAGGCAGATGAAAAGAGGTTTCACATGGCTTCATCTGGTTCTGTAATGCAGCTCAGCGTCTACATCAAAGCCCATTACATTTGAAGAATGCCACAGCTTTTCTGTACTAAATTGATCCATCGGCTTGCACTGACTCTCTGCTTGTGTATGACTGAGTAAGGATGACAGGCGTTTTGTAGGAGTTATCGCAAAGGGGGAACCGGCTGTGGCTGTGTGTGTGTGTGTATGTGTGTTCTTGTTTTTCTGCTGTTGAGAGGACCAAGTTTCCTCAGGGATAGGAAGAGGAAAAAAAACTTCTACTACAAGGATATTTTCTCTAGTTTAAGGGTTTGGGATTAAAGTTGGAATTTGTGTTAGGTGAGGGTCAAGGCGAGAAGTGCAATAGAGAGAATTAGAATTGAGATGAATCCTGAAAGCACATTAATACAAATGAGTGTGTGTATGTGTGTGAATCTTTAACAATTACCCTCCATAATTATGGTAGCACTCACCAGGGTCTTGGCTAAAATAGGCTCTCCTGCTCTCTGAGCTATATAGAAGCAAAAGGGCCACTCAGAGCACCGGAGGATGAATGCAGCTCTGTTGTCACACACACAAAACCCAGCCTGGCGAAGCTCAATGTCAAGAGTAGGATTATCAATTAGGAAACTGAGAAACTTTGTCTTTGAAGTGAAAACCATTTTGTTTACCTTATACAGCATGAAAGACAACATGCAGTGAGCTAATTCCCACAGATAAGTGTGGTGAATTGAAGCAGGGTGAGCGGGAGAGGAAGATAGTGGGGAAAAAGCCCAAGCTGTCAAATCTGCGAGTGTGCTTTCTGCAGTGCTCAATGTCCCTCTTCATTGGAGGATTGGAGTTTTGTGTGTGTGTATGTGTGTGTGTGTGTGTGGGGGGGGCTGATAAATCTCGCTCGTTTCTGTCTTTGTAAAGTCCCCTTGAGTGTCAACGCAACGATAAACCCATGAGTATTCTCTCGTGTGGCAGTGCCTCTGAGAGTCAAGGTAAACATATTGCCCACCTGCCTCTGTTAGCACCATGGAACACATCATAAATAACCTGATATAAAGAATGATAAAGAGACCCAGCCCAGGTAGGAGCACTGGGTTGCAGGATTAGACTGCAGAGCTCTATCTCTTCTACTTCTGAAAGTTTTTCCCTTCACTTCCCCAGAAGACACTTGATGATTCTGAACAAAAGAATTTGCCCTTCCAGTTGCATGATTGACACTTTAACATGTCAGAAAAAGATGGATGAGACATCCCTTTGCCCCACTACAAGGAATTCTTTGAGGCAACACTAGAGCAAGTTGAGTGAGTTAAAGGGGAAAATAAGCGGAGCGTCCTTTAATGTTACAGTGATTTTTTGTAGGGAGAAAAAAAAAATCAAAAAAACAAATGAAGCAGAATTGCCTGCTGGGCGATGAAGGACAGGAGAAGCAGGAAATGGGGAGGAGGGCGCTGCAGGAGACATGATGTCATGGTACTGGCTCACTGATTCGTAGAGTTATCCCCTGCTGAGACACACACCTGGCTGTGAGGCTGCTTTCGTATGGTCCTCACAGTTGTATAATGTGGTCTGTGTGCTGTGAGGATTGCTTGTCTACATTTATGTAGCTGAAGGACAGAAAGACACTGAGCATCAAATGTAATAATGGGAGGTCATTCCCAGAGCCAGTTTTGAAAAGGGATAGGAGTGTGTGTGTGAGTCTTGTTGTATTGTGCAAGCAATAGATGTTTGAAGGTGCGTTTTTTTAAATGTGTTTTCAAGACCAGCTGCATGCTCCAAGCCAAATGTGATTCAGTGTGTATGCAAAGATATCTAAGTTCTTGCGACTATAACATTGCACCACATTTGGCTTCATCCGCAGCAGTGTGTGCAAGCTAGACAAAATTTACCAGAACTTAGTTAATCACATCAGATGTCAACAATGTCATCTGATGTATTTAACTCTGCTATTTTTTATTGATTAATGATGTATCTCACCCTGAACTGTAACTCTCAAGGTGCTCAATCTGTAAGGGATGTTATCCCTTTAAATCTCACTGACCCAGTGAAGTGGGTGAGTCAATACAAACTCATACCCTGCAGCCAAACATTGCTCAAACCCTCTGAGGTTAATTTTAGATTCTGGTGGAGAAGGTAAAAATTCGTGGAATCTTGGAGTTTGAATTTTTCACCCATCATCTAGTTTCAATATCATGTTGCTTATTTTTCCAAAACTGAAGCAAGAGAATTGTCACCCAGCTCTGCAGTAACCTTCAGATAGCCATCATCTTTCAGCTGACTGTTTTGTTTTCACTGCTTGCAACTTAATTGTTTTGTTTCAGTCCCACTGACTGTGCATCAGCCCTGCGTAAGTTTTTCATTTCTATTTCTAACCTACCCTCTATGTACTGACCACACTGGCAACAAACAACAAGCAAAGTATCTTACTGTAGCAGAAGCTGAAAAGCCAGATATTTCACTCAGGAACCGAAGTCTAAATAGATCAAAAATAAGAATTAACATTAGAAGAGGCCAGAAACACAAAGGAAAGCTGTTGTCGCTCTATGTAAAATGCAATTTTATGCTAACATGTTGGCTATATCAACTACAAGGAGTGTTTAGGTTTACAGTGTGTTCTGCTGCCCTCAAGTGGCCAAAAGAAGCTAAAGGAAATATTATTATATTATTATTGCTTCAATGGAGATGCTGTATGTCAAGGGATTCAATCAAACTAACAGACCGACATATTGTAGAGCAGTGGCTCCCAAACTGGGTGGCACGCCCCCTATGGAGACAAAAATATACTGATCTACAAAAAGGGGACTATGCAGAAAATGTTTGGGAACCACTGTTGTATAGAAAATAAGAGACAGGTATTTTTGTTTAAATGAACGGACAGCGAGGAGCTAGGAAACATATGGGAGGGATACCTGTTGAGTAATGACCATCTGAATAATGAAAAACTGCGAGAGATCATTATCTAGTAGTTCCAAGACAATGGCGAGGATTGTGGTTGTGATGAAGATGATGAAAGAAGGAAATAAATAGTTAAAGAAAGAGCGATCATGCAGAAGAAATGGGTAGAAAGGGTTCAGGAAGAAAAGCGAGATAAAATGATGATTCAGAGGCCAGTTCAGTTTGACAAATATTCACATTTCACTACATACACTGATATCACTCTATTTCATCTCATCACCTAGTGGTCATAATTTTTCCAGCAGCAAGTCATCATGGCATTCTCACAGGAGTGTGTGCATTACCTCAGGGAGTTTGGGATTTAAGTTTGTTGCAAAGCAAAGGTGTGTCTGGAAGATAAGGCGACGTCTGAATAGAAAAAGCAGAAGCCAAAGCTGTGGATGAGATCATATTTACTGTTCACCATGTGGGTCTTACCATTACAGTAAGACCTGCAATAAAGAAACAATATACAACAAACAGGGACAAGTGAAAAGTCAGTTATGACATGAAAGAAAGAAAGAAAGAAAGAAAGAAAGAAAGAATAAAGAAAAAAAAAGAAAAAGATTCAATATGTGCATTATCAGCACAGTGACTTACCATTACATAAATAATCTGCTCACTGGGCTTTTCTTAATCAGATCACTGTTGGCCACAGACATTTAGGAACAATATATTAATGTCTTTCTCTGCATCGGTATATATCCATCTATGAGTCTGTGTACCTACTCATGCGAGTGTGTGCATTCACCCTGTGTCTTTCCTGAACCTCCCTGAGGCTGCTGTACAAACACCTGATGTCAGCATCTGTAGAAACAAACAGTCCTTCCATTTCTTAAACGGGCACTTGTGACTCGCAGGGACTAATTTGTCAGTATTTCCGAGTGTATAAACCACTGAAAATACTTCAAAGTGAGGCCAAAACTACCCGGCTAAATTCACTATTTTAAGAGCCAACACATACAAAAATTGGTCATCCTCGATAGATGAGGCACAATCTGCCCTAATGCTGAGTGACAGTTTCTTGGATCAACATGACGCATGGACACATCTGTCCCAATTTGAGCTGTACTGTCCAACTCGAAACACAGCAGGCACAAAGTTAGGGGGAATATACTTCACTAGATCTGCATAGCCAGACATGTGACAGCAGTGCACTTGATGTGAATATCCTGTGTGTGTGTGTGTGTGTATATATGTATATATATATCACCCACACACACACACACACATATATATGTATAAGATTATATCTATTATAAGAACATGTTACGGGGGGGAGCACTTTGGGGGTCTGTTTGAGGGAGAGCTTCTATAATACATGCTTTCCAACATCTGAGGAATATATCTGTCTTTTATAGTCCACACACAAAGAGAAGTGGAACTGCAGCAAAGCTACCCCTGACTGAGATGAGAAGAAAAGAGGAAACACTGTCCATGTTTCTCTGTCTGCATGTCTGTGTGGTTGTAAGCATAGTGTGTGCACATTTGTGTATGAATATTCATATGCCACTGTGCTTTCATTATCTGTTTTGCATGAGAGAATACTTACAGAGACATGAGACAACACAAAAATGATTCTGAAGCTTGTGACAAAACACAAGAGGAAGCAATTCAAACACAACATAGTATCATTACTGCATCCGAGTGGGAGTATGCACTCGCACACACACACACACAAGAGTGTGTGCTTGAGCTTCGCGAGTCCAGCGTGTGCGCCTCCCGTAAGGGATTTGCAGAAGATAGTGGTGAACATAGTGCAGGATTTGTGTCGTCACTGAACACACGAGGAGAGGAGTCTGCCTGACAGCAGCATTGACAGATTGCATGAATAATTTAGGAACAAAGTGAGAGGCCTCATAGACCTCTGAATCACTACCAATGACAGCTGCTTGCTCTGACTTTGGCTCTTCTCTCATCGTTTTTAATGCATATTATTTCCATAAATTCCTCTCCTTACCTCTCTAGGCTGTGTCCGTAAGCAAAGAGCATACTGCTAATTCTCTTACATGCAAGCAGGGGTTATGGCCTGAGGGACACAACAATAATAATAATAACAATGAAACCCAAAGAGGAGGTAGAGGAGCTCACCTGGAGATAAATATCTGTACTGTAGATGAATGGGAAAATGGGACATTACAAATATGTGTGTGTGTGTGCACGTGTGTAGCCTATATATAATCATTTATTTATTTAGCATCAGCAATATTGATTTGCAGTTTTCCATCATAGGAAGGTTGTTGATTTCAGAAAAAGAAGAAGAAAAGATCTGGAAGTGAGAGGGAGTAAAGAAGGAGTAAAATGGAAATGAAATCTAGAGGAAAATGCTTAAAAAGTGGTTGACTCTTGATTCTGAGCCAGTATCAGTCAAAAACAAACAACACATCAGCACTGTGTTTAATCCTGTTTAAACCTGTTACTGCAGTTAGGCCAAATTATTATTTACATTTGCAGAATCATCACAGCTTGGCAACGATAGCTTTGTTTATTATGACTTTTTTCTTTCTCTTTTTTCGGCCAGCAGAAGTATTTTAAATGAAGAGAGAGAAAGAGAAAAGAGAGCCTACATATGTGTTTTGATGTGACTCATTTTTCATGGGATCACATCCAACTTAAATAACTAAATTACATGTATATACTAGAGACAGCCCAGTACAGTATACTGTATACCACCAGTGAGTTGACATATTTAATTGTAGTCCAGTTATTTTCCAGATTAAGAAAAGAATCATCAAAATTTAATTTGTTATAGACTAAAATGCCACAAATGATACAAGTCTAAGTACAATTTGCTGACAATACTTGAATTTTTAATTTTGTAATTTATATTGTTGTATTTTACTTAAGCAAAAGATGTGAATACCTCTGCATTTGTGATAATAAATCTCACAGTAAGTTTACAGCAAAACATCAGTAAAAGATGTTTCTTTTCCCATGCTGGCATACTAGTGTTTCTCTGGATTAATTACTGTATGACTAGTTTAATAAGTAATAAGTAAATAAGTAAATAATAAAATAATAAAATCAAATCAAATCAAATAAGCAAATTTGTTTTACTGCCCAGTCCCAGTACACAAGCACATGAGATAAACCCAAATGTTGTAGTTGATAGGTGGGTGACAAACTGGCCCACTTTGCTGCATCATGTTTGAATTTAAGCCAAGCTGCAGGGTTTGATATATTCGCTTGAGCTTATGATTAAAGAGGGTTTAAAACCCTGTCTGGGGTGTGTGTGTGTGTGTGTGTGTATTTGTGCGTATGTGTCTCAGAGAGGGCGAAATATAGACTATGGTAGTCAGAAAGGATTGCAGGCTGCAGCATCAATGCCTCCCAGTGTTTGGCTTGATGTTAACTCTGGACCACTTGCCCAAAAGCAGTGACTTCAGAAATGAGTTTAAGTCACTTCTTCCAGGCAACCAAAAACAATCAAGGTACATACGGCCTAAATCCCACTAGGCGCTCTGTAATCCCCATAACCTTTATTTAAGAGTGACCTTTTTCAACATGGATTTAAAAAAAAAAAAATCCAATGATTTTTAAATGGCCTTTTCGCACTGAAAGTGATTAGAAACAGTATTCCTGTTCCCTATGTCACGTACAGAGGGACTGGCAGACAGACCTACTGTAATCTGCATTTTCACCCCCACCTCCCACTCCCACTCTCTTTCAAAGAGGAAGTTGAAGGTTTATTAGAGTTGGTGGCCTGTGATTGTGTTTTAATGAGAGAAAGACTGCGGAGGAGAGATAAGGCACCCAGCTCAGGATGAGAGGTCCTTGGTGGGATTAGAATAATCATCAAAAAAGCCATGTCTTTAAAAACACACAATGGAACAGGGCCTCTCCTGTCATCCTCTACTCTTCCAGCCACTCATCTCTCCATCCCTCCACCCCGACACTAGTCGGCCAATTGACATTCCAGTGTGATGGTCCGCTGCTTGCACAGGAATGTGACATTTCCTCTCATCACTCTGTGTACCGAGCCAAATGTGCGGTTTTACAGATTAGAGAGGGACAGTGAGAAAACGTGAAGATGGAGGTAGTGTGGAGAGAAGATGTGATAGATGTGTGAGAGCGAGACAGAGAGAGACAGGACGATGGACAGGGGAGAGATAAAAAGGTATTCAAGTACTGAATTAATGCAAACTCTGGATAAAGTCAGTGATAATGAGTTAATGAGATAGCAGCGGCATCATCAACTGTCGTGATTTCAGTATTCCTCTCTTCCTGTATTCTCTCTTTAATGTCAACAATCAACTGCTGGTTTTGAGTTGCATTATGGAAATCAGCTGCATGAGCTGGACAAATATCATGGTGCTTCTCATTTAGGTTATTTATAAATGTCACATGTTAATGCGACATTAAAACTCATGGTATATTTGCTTTTTAGCAATGCATAAGCATAGACTACAGATTGTGATGAAACAGTGTTGTTTATATACTTAGCAGCTTACTTCGTGCGTACCTGAAGAACTAAAAAGTATCCACAAGGGGAAAGATCACCCTCTGATTTCAGACTTGTTAGGAAAAAGTTTCTTGTTCACACATTAAGCAGATAGAGAGAAACACCACCTGATGAATGTAAATCCAATATTAATTATTCTACTTATTCTACTTTGAGTTTTGCTCTGTTCTCTCTCTATGCAAATTATGTGTCTTCTTTACTGCTAAATGCTCCACTTTGTCCAGTAGTAAACTTTTTATCTTTCTTCCATTTGGTGCTGTGCATGTGGAATGGGTTTGCCAGAGCTTTTTCACTGACAGCAGGTGCCTGCTACCCAAATGTGGTTGATGAGAGCAATGAAAGTAAACTAAAACAGTTAATCTACAGGCACTAAAACCAAAAGAATGAGCTGAAAGGTACCAAAATCTCTAAAGTTCCCTAATAATTTTCTACAGGCTTTTCACTATGACCAACTGTCATGCTCATGTAGTCATATTATTCTTTAAAATATTAATTATAGTAGCTTTAATGCAAGTATTCTGAGCCTAAACATTAAAAATTAGATCAATATCTGAGAAGAGAATAGAAAATTATCATATAGGCTGCATTGTTGCTCATTTTAATGCAGTGCTGAGGATGAGCTTGTGCTTTTCAGCTTCTCACAACACTCACATGTGAATTGCATACTGCAGCGACCAATAAATTGTAAATGATGACCTCTTTCTCAGGCAAAGTTCTCCTGAAATAAAGGTAGAGGCATAGAGAGGAAAATGATAATAACATGTTTTGCTTGATGGTAAAAGAGCAAAGTTGAGCTGGCGATTGAAAGCACAGTGAAGTTGCATTTCTTCTCCAATAGCCACTAACATTGAAAAATAATCCCAAAGAGAGGCTGGAACTGTGATGGAGATCCTCAATAAAAACCACCTGACCACTTTAACTGAAGAGCTCGTGTGGGACGAAGCATGTAAACATTATAATATGGTTACCTTGTGAGGGAGGGAAAGTTCAAGAGGTGTCTGAGAGCTTCGATTATATATAGTAACATCTCCACCATCACGCATGTGTTTCTCAATCAGACTCCACTTAGCTTCAGCACAGAGAGAATTATAGACGTCCCATGTTAGCTTAGCTTCAGTGTTGATGTTCAAAGGTGTTTCATACTGATACAAACCAATGCAGCTGCAACGGTCATGCAGCCCAAAACACAATAGAGAGAGAGAGAGTGGCGTGACTTTCATTCCAATAATCAGAGAGAACCTTGTGATAAAGTGACAAAACCCTGCAGGGGATGGGGACGTGAACTCTGTTCAACTGGAACTCTCCCTTATTTACTGCTCTTTAATGCCGTTTAAATCACACCAGCTAATCTGAAAGGCTTTACCAGTGTTGATATGTGTGTATACACTGACACACAGAGAGAGAGAGAGACAGAGAGAGAGAGAGAGAAGAGAGAGGGAGAGTTAGTTTGCAGCCTCTGTCTACAGGGAGAAGGGATTATGTTTCTTTGCTGTCATGTGTTGTGACATTCAGAATGTTATTAAACTTCAATAGGCTGAGCTCAGGGTTCACTGATTACTCTTACTGGAGCTGAATCCATTATTCAAGGTTTACTTCACAACTGATGCTTGCTGAAATCACACCTACACGCTTCACACACCGGGGCACATACGCCTGCACCATGTACTCATGCATGCATACATGCATATATACATTTTCCCTCAAGATACTCAAACACAGAGAGTTACACAACTTCAAATACATGCATTAGTCTAAATGTGCCATTACTGCAGTAATGCATTTCAGGTAATGTGATTGTCTTGGCAAATTTGATTTGTGTGCCAACTATATGTACAACTATACTCTGACATTGAGAATGAGAGCTGAATAACTGTCTGCTAAAACTGGAGAGACTACCCACTCATAGCTCCCAGCAAACATACCAACATGCACTGACTGGTAGAATGAAAAATGTCAACTACTGTCAAAAAACAGTTTCTTTTCAACAAATGGAAATGACAATTGAAGCATTGCTTAGCAGTGAGGTGATGCAAGTAGGGAATTTTGGCCTATTGAGTGAAATATTACACTGAAATGGAGGGTATTTCCTGCCTCTTGGATTTTGACCCTATCCACCAGAGTGATTGGCTCGAGTCTACCTGGGTTGTGCAGGGAGGCTCCCTAACTTTGATCACTGTGGAAAGTATCGCTGCTCCATAATCCCCTCATCTGTCATACTGTCTGAGGCGATGTGGCCTGCCATACATCTCTCCCTCACTTTCTTTCCCACTCTCCTGTTCTTTCTGTCCCTAGCACTCATTTACTACCTCTATCCATCTTCTCCTTCAGGCCGTCAAGGCCTCTGTCCAGCGAGACGGACAGATGGGAAACAGAGGAAGAGAAGTAGCGTTAAGGGAGCCAGCTTTGCCTTAACTTCAGAAGGTCTGGCAGCATAGCAACTTTTCTGTTCCTCCAACAATAAGGAAGGACATATCTCAAACAGGGACAGTTAATCTTGAGAGCATCAGACTAACAGGCTCTGTCTCTTGATTGACTGTCCCATTCAGTCGGTCCCTGGGTGACCCTCAATACTGCAGAGACATGGGAGGACCAATAAAGCTACAACTGGATAATAACTCATCAAAACCTCATACGTTTTCATTTACAGAGTGATAAAACTGCATTACCACTTATAAATCAACAGCTAATGGGATAAGTGAAGCTTCAAACTATGAACCCTGATGTGTGTACTGACCACTGAAGTGCTGAAGCAATATTTAAGATGGTCCTGCCTGAGGCCAGAGTATCTGTGTCTGTCCACCTTTTGTTCTTTTGTTTAGTTCAATCCGTACTCATAATTTAGTTAAAGTTCTGATTTTAATTTAATTTAAAACTGTACATCGGATGAAAAATGTGAGAATCACAGCTCTTTGTATACAGAGTCCCCACAGCCGAATTTAAAATTTTCAACTTGGCCCCCAGGGGAAATGACAAAAGCAAACAAAACAAAAACACTGCAGCAAACAGCAGTGTCTATGCCCCCTGATATCAAAACACACAATTCTGACTCATGATATCCCACGGCTAGCTGTTAAGCTACTCAAGTTAACATTGTCAGTTGTGTCAGGATTAGCTTGTTGCCCTAAAACACATATAACATTTCTACCAGTACAAAATACCATAGTGTATACAGTATATACGTATGTATGTATGCATTTGGAAATCTAACAAACGCTCGGACTGTCCTGAGGCAATTTCTGTGCATTGTCAGTGTGTCAGTAGATACTGTCTTTAGATTTCAACCTGATGTGAGTGGCAGTCACTTCGACTGGGAGAAATTGTCCGAGGGACGGATGGATGAGAGAGAAGAGGTGCTACATGCCTGAACAGGGCTTCAGTCTTGCAACATCTCTGTGGGCTTATGTGCACACTTGTCCATGTCTGTCTGTGTGTATGTCTTTGCTCACATATGAGTCAAAAGAAAAAAAAAAAACCAAACTCCTACATAGAAATGTGTGCCACCACTGCCCACAGCTGCTTGTAAGGATCACACATGGAGGAATAAGTAGAAGATGCAAGAGAGGACAGAAAGAGAGACAGGTGAATTACAAGTGACTTTTTAGATAAAAATAATGAGGAAGAGTCAACATCCATTTGTGTGACTGTGCCCTTTTGCTACAAACTGAGGAAGCTTACTCAAGCTGTTCCAAAGAGCAGCAAGCATTTCCTTCCTGATGGCTGTGAGACTTTACTCCGTATCTCCAATAAGAGCTGGCAGCAGCATCTTCACTGCTATTGATTTCCTTTCCTCCTCTATTTTGAAAAACATGGCTCACATGCCAGGAGGAGACACTGAAACCAAGTTAGACTACATCTCTTCATAGAAGCATTATTGAAATGCAAAGGAAGAGTAGAAGAGAGTTTTGCAATGGACCTAATTTAGAAAACAAAATGCCCACAGCAAAAATCAATAGTAAGCTGCACCATGACACACAAATATATATTTATTTTCAGCTGAAGAAAAACCAACCAAAATTATGACTTAAATATTTTTGCAGGCACTGGATGCTCGACACACACATTACTGAATACAAGTAGCATCTATTAAGAGTTCAAAGGGTCATGCAATACTTAAACTGCAAATGTCCTTATTGACATGCTGGAGACATTGGAGCTTCCAACACCATCTCATACAATGAAGCTGACTGGGGCAAAGTAACATCACCTCATTCTTCATCACGTTCCCAGAGATGCACTTGTATGTTCACCTCATCCTAATAATGAATATGTACCAACGTTTTGTGGTTGTTGTTAGGCCATTATGTTAGAACTGTACGATATTGGTCCAATCATAAGCTTAACTAGGCACAGCAGACCATGCAGAAGCCAAGGAGCGTTCCATATTACATTATGTACTGGTTATGTAAAGAAAATGATAACACATTCACTGTACTGTAAATTATTTGAACAATTTTAAACCCCAGTGACCCAGAGAAAATTTTCATTTGAGACAAATTTTAAAGTGGCTTGCTTGTCTTACATTTCTCTCCTGTTACACAGCAAGAACAGACTCGTTTGTTTCATTATTTCTAATACACGGGCAATGAACTACTGAGGCTGTAGACTTTTGTTTGCTACCTGTTAGCTTTAGCTAGCTTTAGTTAGCTTTTAGTCTTCTTCCATCAAGTTCATATTTTGGACCTAAAGGGATCTCATTTTAAAAACAAGTAAGCTGGAAGTATTAAGCTAGAGTCAACATTTTCAACCAACTCATGTTTGACTTAAAATAAAACATTTGCTTTTGTCTATGTTTGTTTAAAAATAAAGACCCTATTGCCCCAAAATTGCGAAAAATATTGAGTTATAAATCTGTCACTATTATCATTCCAAATTGTACATGTACCTTGCAAGAACGGAAGGGTTGAGATGTGCACCGGTAAGCCATAACATTATGAAGACCTACCTAACACTGAGCAGGTCCCCCTTTTGCCACCATAACAGCTCTTATCCTTACAGGCATGAACTCCACTAGACCTCTGACAGGATGCTGTGTGTAAGGCCCAACTGTAAATGATAAAATATAAAGCACATGTTCAGTATATATGTACACATAGGTTAAAGCAACACACATGGATTTTAGCTTTTTTAAAATGTTTAAAAAATATTCCACTTCAGGTTCACTTATAAGCAATGGTAAAGGAAAAATGCATTGTTTGAGTGATTGCAGTGGTGAATTGCGTGGCTAAGTAAAGAGTAAGACTGTGCCAAAAGTCTGTGAAATGGATGGAAGGATCCAAGGTTTCCCAGCAGAACATTGCCTCTGCTCAGACACCTTTTAGTAGAAGGGAGATACCAAGAGGGTAGTGGCTAGAAGGGAGTTTAGTTTCTTGTTTTTTGTTGTACATATTTACGTAAATTATTTATGGACATTTGCTATTTGGGTTTTGTCATGTACATATTTACTGATAATGTATTTATAATTTGGTAGTGGTTTTATGTAAATGTTTTTGGTATATTCATGTGGGGTCATTCATGGGACTTAATGGTGGTACATACCAATCAGTCATCAGCAGGGCACCCGACATAAAAGGCAGGCATACTGTGTATGGTGTGTGTCTGTGTGGTTGGTGTTGGTAAACCTGGTGCTGGAGGAAATAAAGAAAAATCAACTGAAGTACATCATCTCTGCCTCATGATCTCCTCATTGGTCGCCTTGACTGCTTGGACCTGATAACACTTTGGTATCTGGCACCAGGTTGCCAGTAGCCAACATCCACATGAATGGAAGGATCCAAGGTTTCCCAGTAGAACATTGCCCAAAGCATCACACTGCCATGGTGCCACGTATTCCCCAGGTAAGCAGCGCACAGGCACCCAGCCATCCACACGATGGAAAAGAAAATGTGACTGATCAGACCAGGCCACCTTCTTCCATTGCTCCATGGTCCAGTTCTGATGCTCACATATCCATTGTAGGTGCTTCTGGCGCTGGACATGTACCTTGGTACCCTGACTGGTCTGCAGCTATACAGTGCCATATGCAACAAACTGGGATGCACTGTGTGTCCTGACACCTTTCTGTTGGAACCAGCATTAACTTTTTCAACAATTTGAGCTATACTAGCTCTTCTATTGAATAGGCAAATAAGGGCCAGCCATCTCTCTCCACCTGCATTAGTGAGTTGTTGCCGGTTCAATGGTTTTCCCTCCTTGGGCCTGTTTTGGTAGGTCCTGACCCCTGAAGACTGGGAACATCCCATGAGACCAGCAGTTTGCTCTGACCAAGATGTCTAGCCATCACAATTTGGCCCTTGTCAATGCCACTCAAATCCTTACGCTTGTCCATCTGTTCTGCTTCCCATTTCAAGGACAAAATATTCACTTGCTGCCTAATAAATCCCACCCACTACCAGGTGATAATCAGTGTTATTCAGTTCAACCGTCAGTTTTCATAATGTTATGGATGATCAGTGTAGATGAGATGTGGGCCTAGCAACAGCTTACTGAGGGTCTTAGGAAACTGTCTTAGGAAACTTTGGTACAAAAATACTACATGTGTAATACTGCGTGAAGTAATTTTATATTTTAGGTGACATAACAATACCCACATAATCAAAGTAATCATGTCTAAAAGCGACGGTACTTCACTACACTGTTACAATTGCGTTTTATTTGAATTTAGAATTAATCATTTTGCAGAATTATAGTGATTTGCTCACCACTTCACATTATGGTAATGTTAGGCAACACAAAAGTGATTGTTTATCTTTGTTTATGGTGTTTAATGTCAGAAAAAGAGATGGAGCTCCACACTGAGGGGCATAGTTATTGTGAATTATCTGCAAGGCATGAAAAAGCACTGCACACGTAACTGGCTGACAAGTGGCCTTGGTGCAATGTATGCTGTTATGTAATTCCAAGGGCTGAAACTAAATGAATGGGGGAAAGTGGAACTACTAATGAAATGCAGCACAATGTGTGAGAAATCCACACCTGGACGCAATTAACCAGCTTTCATTTTCAATGACGCTCCAGGCTGAGACAAGATCCCTCCCTGTACTTTGCTTTCTTTCCATCTCTTTGTTTTCATGCTATATGTTTCCTCATCAAAATGTCTTCTTCTCTCCTCCATAATATTTCTGCCACCTTCACCATCATTACTTGCAGGTGTTTCTGAGAATCTTCATTATTTTGGTTTTAGGGGCGTCTTTTTTTAATGTATTCCTGAAGACATTACAATTTCAAAGGACAACATAATTTTAGGACATGATTTACTGGTCTTCAAACATCCATAACAGGTGATGCGTACAGATTTAATTTTAGATAAGAACTGATTAGTGGGGCTTTTAAAACCAGGGGACTAGTTAAAATTCATCTCAGGTGCAAGCTCAGAGCGCCAGTCAATGTGACTCCAGTGGACAGTGCTCAACATTTATAATCACACACCAGACCTGTAGCAAGGCCAGGAGGTTAGTACAGTGTTATAAGTCTGATGCCATATAGGTGACTGATGTTGGAAAGCACATTCAAGTTTATAACAAGTCCCTTCAAACACCTTGTGTCAAAGCCATAAACACAAACTAAGAATCGGGTGTGAAGTGGGAAACAAAAATGCAAAAGTGCTATTGGAACACCTAGTTTGGAAAAGAGAAGGAAAGAGAGTGACAGAAAAAGAGAGAGATGTTAATTATACAGTAGGCCCCTGGCTGTCAGAGTGAGAAAGAGTAAGGCCTCTCCGGTGGTTGATGTCACTAATCATGGGGTGTGACACAGCATGACACCCTGCTATCTCTATGTAACACACCCCAACACACACAAACAGAAACACAACACACATTAAGCACTACAGCACACAATAAGGCATTCTATATTTAAGTCGTCTTTTTCTAATTCTTATTCTCCAGACTGAAGAATAAAATGAGAAATGATTGTTGCAGGAAATGCTTCATCTCTTATGCGCACAGATGGAACTTTGAAAGCTGTAAGCAATTATACAAATAATTGAATCTAAATGAATCATGAAGCAAAGTATGGGCACATACACTGAGGATTAACAGCAGCAGCAGCAGCAGGTACACTGACATGTCCCAGATAGTTTGTGTTTGTAGTAGAAACAGCCAGTAAATCGATATGAAATCAATATAAAAAACAGTACCTGCAGAGGCATGATTTTAATTAATATTTCCAGTTTCTTCTAAATGAAGCAGAGCTTGTTCAGGGAGGCAACAAGAGTCTCCTGCCACATTCACATGGCTTGCTTTTTTCACCCTTTGGATTGTTGTGGTGTACATTTTTGCTGTATGCCTGCTGCAACATCACCTCACCTGAACAGGTACAGTCTAACACTACTGCTAATATACTATTTAATAAACTCAATTTCCTTCCTAGCATCACCCTGTAGGTTGTTAACATCCCCCTAGGGAGGGAACTTACTATCATCATTCCCCAGTCCTTGCTGCGCTGAACTTGTTCCTTGTCAGGGGTGATGAGGTGAGTTCTGAGAAGCCAAACATATATATTCTACATTTAGATAATAGTCTATTCAAAAACTTGACAGAGGCAGTGAGTTTAGAGTACTAATTTTGTGTTGAATGAAATATGCATGCTTGATGTGCATTCATGTCAAAAATGTTGAGAATTGGTTAAACATCATAAGGAAAGAAGTACAATTTGCAGATTAAAAGAAATATGAACCTTGTTTTTAGTGTCTTTTGGCTCACTTTTTTGGTTTACTACTACTAGCATACTGCCTCGTGGATTTTTCCTTCCATCACCTTAAGCATATTATTGAAACTAATGAGATTGTGGTGGACAACAATGTCATAAATATGGATTACGCTGCAGATGTTGCAAATTTTTAAATGTGGATGCTTGACACACAACTTGGCAGCACAGAGGGTCTACAAAGAACACAGTTTCAAGGTGGCCCCCCAGATTAGCCTCACCAATTCAATATCTGACCAAATATAAATACACTCACAGTCTGCCCTTCTGTTCTCAAGTTGTGGTGCTGTTGAATAATGGCCAGAAAAGTGTTTTTTTTTTGCAGAACATTACATCACAGTGAAGTTGACCTTTAACCTTTTGGATATAAAATGTCATCACTTCATCTTATCCTGTTCATGTGAAATGTTTTCTTAGTTAGTACATGGATTTTTGAATTTTACAACAATATATCCCTCTCTGTTTTCTTATTCTGTCGTCTCAGCTATACAGGTCAATTGACTATGTTTATGCAAATGATGTATACATACTAATGCAAATTAATTTGAGTTGAATGCATGCTAAAGTGCTCCTTAATTAAATGTTATCTGTACTCCCTAAACTGTATGACCCTGAAGAGGGCCATTAAATTGACCCAAATTGGTTCTTTTTAATTGCCTTGCAGCGTATGTAACAGGGGCCTCTTCTTCCTCTTTTTTCACACAAGACAGACTGCCTGAGATTATTTTTTGGATTACTGCACTCCTTTGTGACCCAGGCAGTACTTTACTCTACTCTGCTTGTATTATCTAAAGTCATCCCATTTTCCCAAGGCACAGAGTGAGATATATGACTCCCATGGAAATAAGCTAAACAAATATACATATTTTATTCCTTTATTCAGTTACAAAAGCATGATGACTTCCTTCCAGGACACTTTGGTTAGAAAAAAAAAGTTTATTTCCCAAAAGTCTGATTCCTAATAGTTTTATTCTTTTACATATTTTTTTTTAAACTGTGAACTCTTTTCTTGACCATAGTTTTAAATTGAACTCATTAACACCCTTTCCACACTTTAAAAAACAACAATAATGATGTTTCTGGTGATTAGATTCCAGTGGTAAAATACTGTGAAAAAGAAAACGACAAAGAAATATTTAAATGGTGTTAAATTTCAAGCACTTAAAAAACACCAACAGGAACTCCTTTTTAAAATTTCAACAAATTAAAATGAATTAAACTCAAAACTGACTTTAAACAACATTAGTGTCTACAGATTATTCAACATTGTTTGTTTTATTTTTTACACTCTACAAAGTGTATAACACTTTACCAGCACCCTCACTCTCCTTGTATAATACAAACATTGAGTGTCTTTTTTTCTTTCTTTTTTTCTTTCTTTCTTTCTTTTTTTTTTACAAATCTGTTATGGCATATAAAACATCTTTCCAAAGGTAAAGCCTCTACTGAAGAGTGCCGGGCTGTGTTCTAATTAATACAAGAAAAAGAAGACGCATAGATGAGGGAAGAAAGGAAAAGTACTCACGGGGTAACTAATTCAGGTACACTGAGCCATGATTGGGGGAACCAACATTTTCACCGGGGAAGAGAAAAGCCTTTTATATACATAACAGGTGGAGATATGTAGGATTTCAGTAAACTCTGACTGCCCATTTTTCTTGTTTGTATGATGACGTAGAGAAAAACAGAGGTCATACGTTAGATTTGGTACCATATCTTTTTAAAGCAGAGACTCAAAGGAGAAGGAAAAATAATACAAGACTAGCTGTGGAAGCAGAGGATGAGTGCTGCCTTTGTACAGGTGCTTGGCCTGAAAATGGGAAATGAGAAGTCAGCGAGAGTGCACGGTACATAATCTAAAGCTGACCTCTGGCATCTGACAGCGGTGAGAATCCCGTTTTAAGTTACAACCTTCCAGTCACCTTCAAGTAAAATCACAGCTTTGGACACCAGTGGACTCTTCCATATCAATCATATGTGATGATGTTCAGTGCATTTCAGGACTTTAATTTGCCATTGTTGCACCCACTTCTCTGTGCTTCACTTGCTTAGACTTAACCTGATTATTTTCTGTGTATTTTTTTTGAATTACGTCTGATAATCCAGGTACCAGTTGTACTCTACAGTGGAACGGTTGTGTAGGCGTTTTCTCTCCTGCTTTGTGTAAGAGCGCTGAGCTCAAAGGCTGACAACATTTTATATTTCTCTTGTCAACAAATTCCATGAATCATTACGCTGGCTGATATTTTCCTTCATCACCATAAACATGTCCACTGCAGTTTGTTTTGAGCACACCAACTGTATATTAATCCACTGGTGAAAATAGTCCCCAGCAAATGCAATACACACTAAAATGTACATCTTCAATAAGAATCAAGGGGAGTGTCACAAAGAGAAAGTATTAAAGCCCTTCAAGATATGACATATTCACTACAAAATACAAAACAAGTCTATATCCAGAAAAAGTGTCATGTATCATTTAAGAGGTTCACACCCAAAACCTCAGCTAATCAGCTTTAACAGAACTGTGTGGGTGTGGTTTATTCAAATTTGGACAGTGGTCAACAGCAACCCCACATCTTGCATCACGCTTTGTGTATATTGAAATCCTTGTCGTTTCTTTTCCCACTTGAGTCCTGTCCTCAATAGAAAAGTGAGACAACAGAAATGTAAAGTAGCAAAACCCCTTGTGTCCATGTAGGACCCATGTTACTAATTCTAAGAGACAGTTTAGAAAAACAGGTCTTCAGGGCCTTTGATTAGTGAACCAACACATTATGTCCTTTGACCGGATTTCTTGACAATAAGGAAAATAAGTTATCATGCCTTATTCTTTCTCTGTCCTTCAAATTTCCCTTTGATAGTAACTTGCAACATGAGCTAAATTTTGCTTTTGGCAGTTGGCAGTAATGGTCACACGTGGGAATATAAAATACACCACTATTGACAAAACGGGCCAAGAAATGCAGTGTACATCACCAACAGTCATTTTGTGTTAACGGTGTTAACACAAATGCGTTCAGGTGGAATCTTCCTTTAAGGCCTTCAGTGCCAAACCCAGGCTCTCTGGCCTTTGTCATCTCTGCCCTCTACTGTCCAGAGCCTGCCACTCTGATTTCTCTTTACTTGATATGATCTGAAAGGGAGAATTCTGCAGCTGAGCAGTGTGGTGACCACCGTAACCTTGTCTTCCAATACACACAGACAGTAACAACCATGTCAGATATACCAAGTGGTCCCATCCCACCACCTTCCTGAGCTGTAGCGACAGCAAGAGGAGCTCAACTTTTTTCTTTTCCCTTCCTTCTCCTTGCCTTTTTTTGTCCTTTTGTAGGACATGCACAATCTGCAGGGGATATGTCAACTCTCAATAAATTGAGAATGATTAGCTGTGCTGCCCATTTCATTAAAACTGAATACAACTGAAAATGTATCACAGGGAATTATGTGAATTATGCAGCAACAGCTCTAACAATATGTTTAGGAGTATTTTCTCTGAATTCGTCATTCATTGTTCTTTAACGTGTGCTGCAAATAGACTCTCTAGTACATCAATGAATATGCTATGAATGTCACAACAGTAGAATACAGTGTAAGGTCACTCAGTACTGTACATAATGTGTCTCTATTCTATAACCTTTCTCACATAGGTGAGCATTTCTGATTCTGCTCTCTGATGCTTTTTGTGATCATTAAATACAAAAATTCTCTATCTATCTGTAGGCCAAACAAATGACCCAGTAGCAACAAGTGTATCATGTGTGTGTGTGTGTGTGCATTTGTGAGGATGGTCATATGGCACAAAGACAAGGCATGATGTGTTAAATGAGGTGTAGCAGCAGTGCATGTTTGTTGTAGCCTGGTCAACTGCTGATTTAAACAGCATTAACCTTCAGTCAAGCATAAATCAAATCAAACTACTTTTTTGACAAAGCTCTTTGCGCTATTACAACAGTGTAAACTATATACTGCATCATAAAAATTGGCTATGCTACACAGAGCACTTTGTCCTTCCAAAATGGCATGTAAATGTGAGAATGAAAGAGAGCAAGAATGTCCCGAAACAATATCAAACCATCGATCGTAGCAGTCACAAATTTTTGTCCTCCTCTGCCACATCTGTGCAAAGACATGTTTCATCAGCCATCAGAAAGCAACTAGGTAGTACAAGGTCAGCAGTGGAGGTGAAGATATTGCACACGCAAACTAACGTCAACAGCTCCATCGAAATGGCACATCGCAGGCGTCACACTGAAGAATAAAGTTCTTTTTTTTTGTCACATAAATGAACACTGTAAAAAATTCAAAAACACGCCCCGTTGACGGCTTCTTTATTGCAGCACATTTCCCTTCTTTTTTTTCAATATCGCTTTTCAAACATCTTTTTATTAAAAAAAAAAAAAAAATGTTGCGAGACTTGGTTCTGTAGTTTGTAAAGAGCGTTTTGAGAGTGCATTTTGGCAGTAAGTTAGTCTTTTTCAAGTTGGGCACGTCAACAGCCAAGAGAATAGATGGGCCAAACCAGACAACCATGAACTTCTGAGGTCATTAGAGTCTTGTGCTCTTCTTCTGCCCCACCCTGCCTATTCCTCGCCACCAGCACAGTCACGTGATGATCACATCCCAGAGGCACCCAGTCCCATGCTGGCGGTGTGGCTCATACAGGGCAGCGTCTGAACGGTCTTGGGGAAGTCGTGGGTGAGGATTCGTCCGTTCTCTCCACCGCTCCCGTTGCCACTCATCCTGGTCAGGGTGGAGCAGCGCATGGCGTCATTGATGGATTGCTGTCAGTAACAAACAGACTGCATTTAGTCCACACATAAGAGTTCAGTCTTACAAACATGCGTGCATTTTACCCTAATCAGAGGAGAAAAAGCTTATGCAAAAGTCAGAGCTAGCAGCTCACAGAATTATGTACTTTCAGTCTGCAGAGTGTTAGAACTTCTTCTGTCTTTATTACATTAAAATATGTGTTTATATCATTATGTGAGTGTTGTACTGGCACACCACGAAATTCAGGGGCTGAATGAGCTGATAGGGAGTCCTATGGTGCTAGTTTCTACCCTCTTTATCTGGCCTGAGTGGTGTTTGCGGGTGGTAAACCATGGTACTGGCTGTTGTGCATCAATGTCCTAATTTGTAACAGGAGGAGCAGAGCGAAGTGTGGGCGGTAAGACGGGAGCTGAGGCTTCACTCACTGGTTTAATAGCTCCATTCTACAGTCTAGCGTAATAAAAGCCACTGGGCTTGAAAGCTGACCTAATGATGTGTGGCGCACGCGTGTGTGTGTGTGTGTGTGTGTGTGTGTACATACATATATATGTGCCTCTTTGGTGTTTGCCTGCATCTTGTATTCTATAGCTGATTAAATGGGGCAAAGCGAATGTGATCTGGAGCAATCGGTGAGTGCTGCATGGGGACTGGAGATTTACTCTGGCCTCTAATTGGAATGGCGTTGTTATTTCTTTTAAGCCAAATAGCATAAAGACACCGCTGGACTAATAGGGTCCTCGACAATCTCATCAGCATACTGATCAGGTGTCTCTTCGTGGGCTGATTAAAACATAAGAGATTCATTCAGAAGAGCGCTCCTTGTCTTGACCGTGTCTTGCCTTCTTTCTTTGTTTTTTTTTTGTCTGTTTACATGAAGAGTAAATCAGCAAGGGGCTTTGATGTTAGAAGAATGAATCAAAGGTTGTTTGTTGTAAACTGACTCATGAAGAAGATGACAAACAGCTGAGAGATATCACATCTCCCAGACAGTTGTTATAAGAAACAAGTCATTACTTTCAGATTTGTCAATATAAAACAATTTGAGTTAGACTGTTCTAGGTTAAAGCAGTGATGGAACACATATTAGCCGCACCAGGCCTGCCTTATGGTATACATATAAAGGATGTTCACCACAATGGGCCCTGCATTTGCGGAAACAGTCAGCAAACAGAGAAGAAGGAGCAGGGGAGAGATTTGCTCAGAGCGACAGAGGTAGATAGATGTACCACTGTGATTCAAATTGCCTTTACACCTGTGCTGCAAAGTAAAAATTTCTTCATTTGTGGATGTGAGCTACGAGATTACCCTAATGACTGCAGTAATGGAATGGAACAAGGAAAGTGAAAGGAGTATTTTTGTAAACTGTGATGAAAAAGTGAAATGTTTAGTTAGCTACAAGGCTCAACAAATTTTAGTTTCTACCACTGACCACATTCTACCATTCTACAAGTGACTGATAAAAATGACATATTTATATCAACATAAAGTCATTATAATACAGTGTAAAATGTTGACTATTCTTAAAACTTGAAAAACAAACTAATGGTGGAACACGCCATACTACGCTAACAGCCTTAAAATACTAACATGGGGAAGATGACTTTTTGTTTTTTACAATATCAGCTATTTTGCCAGAAATGTAAACTTTAGGCCATCAACAAACAGGCATAAGGGCAATTTTAAAATCAAGTGATTCAACAACACTGCAGGAGATCAGTGATGTAAAGACTGAGCGGCAGAAGGAGAGAGAGGTACAGGAGAGCGTTTGCACTGCGGTGGAAGCCGTGAGAGGCCCTACTGTGATCACGATTAGATGGGCGGGGGGGTGAGGAGGCGGATGTCATCAGCATCATCATCATCATCATCATCATCATCATCATGGCTTGATCACAGCGTTTCCTACCCCGTGGCTGTGCTCTGCCCTTATATCTTAACAGTGTTGTTGGCGTACAGGCCGTAGCTCTGCAGCTCTGTGTAGGGGGCGCTAGCACCACTGTCTAAGGCTGAGCAGTGAAAGGCCTGAGCGGCTGAGGCGGCAGCGGCTCGCGCAGTGGACACCTTCATTCGGCGCGACTCAGTCCTGGACTTGTAGCAGAACTCCACCAGTGCCACCAGCATGGCCAGGCCCAGGCCGCCGATCAGGATGTAGAAGACTCCCGCCACATTGCTGAGGCTCAGAGCACTCGTCTTGTCCTGGAGGGGGTGAGGGAGTGCAGGGGCAGAGGCAAGTGGTGAGGAGCAATAGTGGCAATAAAACTCTAGATCGTTATACTTTAGCAAACTGAAGACACACACGCACACACTGACTCACACACCTACTAGTAGAGGAACATTAGTTTTACAAACAGGAAGTGCAAAGACTCAAATGCACTGGATGACACACAAAACACACACTCAAACCCCACACACACGCTTACATACGAGAACACAAACACATACGAGTGTGTAGATGAGTCTGACTACTTAGGCGTACAAAGAGACAAAGTACAGTTATGTCAAGTACATGTATAGTACAAGACAAGAAGACCAGACACACATACAGTGAGTAAACATTAACAATAAAAACAGATTTTAGAGGTCTGTCTCACAAAGCAGGATTACTGGATAACTTTGGATCGAACTGTGGATTTCTCAATTTCTCAATAATAATGCTAACGTCTGACTATGGAGAAAATATATCAACTATGAGGAAAAACTGTATGGACCTACAGGATCCAAGTCGGAAGAAAATACTGCATTCACCTTAAAATGGCAGGTACTAAAGAGCTACTCTGAGTTACTCTGGTACAATGACTTTGCATAATTACGCCATGGATAATTTATTTTGTGTGAAAGATCTGGAATAGTCAGTGTTCCCCCCTGGCTTTAAAACGCCTTTTAACAAAACAGTAAGGAGTTAGTGGGAAATGTCAGGCTAGGACTCAAAGCATGTTAGGACAGAGTTAGAAAATAGCATCACCTGTAGAGATGTGTCACATCATATCGGTCACAATAATACCGGCATCATTTTTAATATGTTTTTAAAAAAACAAAACATCAATATTGTGGTAATGGCAGGACAGTTCAACAGCTATTGTGAGTCCTAAACCAAAAATATTGACTAGTTTGTCATTTCCTCAAAAGTATCATTAATGTAGAAACACCCTGAAATACTGTGATACAGTATTATCCTGTCGGAGGGCACATTAAATTTATGACAGCACAGTCTGATACACACTAAAAGCCCTAATGATAGATCAAAACATCATCTAACATGAATAATGGGCTTCCATAGGAGTGCTCACTAAACATTTGGCACGCTTGCCATGTGTATTGATAAACATGATATTATAAATCATTTGTAGTAAAGCTAGTTTTCCTTTCTGGCTGTAAACCAGGGCTTCTCACAAAACAGTATCCAGTGGGAGGCTGGAAAAGCCATTAATAAAATCTACACTTGCATATTAATTGGACAGAAATTCTTTCAGTGCCTTGTTAAATGTAGACTCCTGTTCCATCAATGCAAGAACAGAGAATATGAGGCAACTTTATTATGAAACTGTCATCTGAATAAGACATATTCTGACTGCACTCTAATGGTGATCAGTGATCAAACGTTTTAATTTAGAAGAAGGAAGAACGTTTGCGACCTGAAAATTAGCTCCAAGTGATTTATTCAATCTGCATTTTGGTCAGAGGCTTTTAAGCCTTTTTTAATTTAACAAATCATACTTCTGCACTGCTCCTCGCTGCATCTACAGAAGCAACATGAATGAAACATTTCCATTGCATTTTTTCTGTTTCTTTCTTTTTCTTTTGGTTTATTTTTCATTTATTTTTTTCTTTATAATGGAAACAGATAAATCTATTTATTTGTGTACCTATTCCAGACTACTTAATATTAAAATATAACACACACATTGTTTGTATGCTTTTGGAATATTATTATTCTTTATCATATTGATTTAAAGCTTTTATTTGGGTGTCTTTCGCTTTTCTTTACCTCCAAATTTGTTGCTCTTAGTCTTGCTTGCTAGTTTTGACACCCAACTCTACTACGTTGGGTGTCATAGCTGTGTTGAAGTTAGTTGCTTACCAGTTATCCAGAATCACCGCTGTTGGATTAAATTAGTAAAATCAGATGTTAATTCAAAGAGAGGATGACTATTGAACTCACTTTGTGAGACAGGCCTCACATATTAAAAACAAACACATTTTTATGACTAATCTATGCCTATATTAACTACTAATTCAATCAAAATACTTTATACACATGACTGTTCTTTCAAATTATGTTTTGTGAGGCAAGAGGTACAGGTAAAGTGCATTAACACCCCACAACACATGCACTCATGCAGCAAGAGATGAAACAAGTCTTTAGTTTAATACTTGCCCATATTATAGGTCATTACTCTCTATTGCAGTGGCACATATTTACATTTATGCCTATTTGTAGTCTATCATGAAATGGAATCATTAAGACTTAAATCAGTCAACCTAAAGGGGTCCAACAGAACAATTGGGTCTTATGAGCATGTTATTTCATGTAAATTCATAAGGGGAATACCTATGGGAGATTAGAGCCACAGGGAAAGCTCTAGTTCTGTTAGGATGGTTTAAACTCTATTATACTTTCATTTGCATTTGAGCTTCCAGTTAACTCTGTATATCATCCCAAATGACATTCAGGCTTTTTTTAACCCAAAGGGCAAATTTGCCTTCTGTTTTAGTCAGTATTTTATTTAGATATATGCTGTCATTTAGAGTCATTATGTAAATACGGTTTTCATACCAGGCACATACACGTGTCAAACAATGTGCCGCAGAGGACTGACTGATTTCAGGTTTTGCAGGCTGTTCTCCAAACATGGACGACCCCAGGTGATTTCACAGGTCCACTCCAGTTGAATTTATGTGTATCCACTGGATATTTATTCACAGTGCTTCCTAGATTTGGTCCTAGCAGCTAATTTAAGAAATGTTTTAGAAGAAATATGCGTGTGTTTAAAAACTTTCTACTTAAAAATACAATTAAAACCCACCAATGGAAAAAATTACTAATGAAGTGTCTAGCCCTTCACACAGCTAATAGCTGTTTAGAGTAATAAGTTGGAGTTGTTTAGAGAGCTTGGGAGTTTATTAAGCAGATAAGAAAATAGCTGCATATATGAAGTATCACATATTCAGTTTATACATATCACTAAAATGTAAAAGAATAGCTTATTACTGTATGGTGAAGCTAAAGCCAGCAGCCAGGTATATTACTTACTGTTACTTGCTGTTTCCAAAATTAGTCCTTTAAAGTCAAGTTATGTTCCAAAACTATAAAATTTTAAGGAATACTGACCATAGTTTGAATATAAATATCTACTATATAGGAGGATTTAAAATTTCAGAGTCAACCACACTTAAGTATATATTGATATGAATGCACTGATGTACTTGACTGACCAATGGCTTTATTCTATTAAATCTCTCCTTAAATAGATCTCATTGTTTTGAGTCTTCAGCTACGTTGTGAGCTTAGAAAATGCTCTCAATTTGTTTGTAACATATTCCCTGGACACCGAGCCCATTGTGGCACATGGTTTGACACTCCTACACCAAAGTATCAGAATATGAGCAAGGGAAAGGAAGAAGAAAATCCTGACACTCGTAATGACAGGATCAGAAGACCAGCTGACATTTGCAGCTGATACAGAGGACAAGCACAGTGGCAGACTTAGTGTGACTGGGGATCGATCTAGCAGATTGACAGGGTTTGCATCCATGCATGCACACTGTACAGTGAGAGAGTTAGGGCAGGTTAAGGGCCAGAATGCAATGGTTCGAAGGGTCCATCCGCCTTATGTCATCATCTGTCATCCTCGCATCTGTCTGTGTTTCTTTTCTGACTCTTTCCCATTGGGCGAGTTACAAATTGCTTTCAGAGTGATTCATATTCAATATACAGTATAAACTCAAGGTTATCATCACATTTGATCTGTATGCATGAGGCTGTGTGTGTTTGAGGGTTTGGACAGTCTATTTTAAGAGGATTTATCCCACCTTTTGGTAACTGTAGTCACTGTATGTATAGCAAACTGTTGTAACAAATAATCCACCACACAATATAGTTGTACACGCTGGTCAAGCACATTAAACCTCTGACAACACAAGCTCATCAGTGAGAAAGAAACAGACCCCAGCGTAACACCAGAGTACTGGCCCAAATATAAGACAAAGAGTACTTATGAGAGTACGCTACAATAGACTAGCTTGTTTTAATACTACTGTGCAAGCTCTTTTATTATGCTCACAAAGTAAACATCTGCCAATGATGGCCAAGGCCACATTCCTTCCTTCAACCCAATTTAAGTAAGACTATGTTTTGAAAGAAACAACAAAAAAAAAATAAATAAATAAATAAAAAAATCACATTTGTACAGGCTCACTTTAACCTTTGTAAGTTTCCTGCTGCCGCATGTTAATATTACGGCAGGAATAGAAATATATAGGACAGACATTTGCCAGGTGGTGTCCTTTTTGAACACAGCTAGCCCAGAAAGACAAATAGACAGAAAGACAGAAAAACAAATGCAATCATTTTAACACACTTCCATTTAAGGCTGAAGCCAGTGTAATCTAATCAAACTATCTGTTGTAGTAGACTGACACAGTGACTTTCCATAATGTTCACTGAATTAATCAGCTAATCCCCAACCGTAGTTTACTGCGTTTTTCATAAATAACTAAATTATAATGTTTTTGTTTATTGTTTTCTTTTGGAATCCTTTACTGCATCTTTATTTTAAATATATTTAAAATATGTTAAACAGAGTTTAACACATTTAGTATTTCTCATCATTAAAACCTTGTGTGCTGAAAAATGGGGTATTGTCTTATGTTTGGGCCAATACAACAATACTGCCAGGGCCACATGAGGAATATTGCTCAGTGTAATGAAGGCTGAGGGCTGGATTTGGGGCTGGTCTAGGATCAGGGCAGGGTTGTGCTAGGAGATGCGGTGAGGTGACAGGTTTGGGTTGCAGACTAACCTTTCTTCCGGAGTCCTTGCTGCCACACTCCCCTTTATCGTACCACCATTTGTTTTTCAGTTTGTCTAAGACGGCTTGCTCATTGAGTTTCAACACCGCTAGGTTTACTGGGATTCTTCCAACCATAAGGAAATAACATAAATAACATATTATACCATGTTATTTTATGTTATTCATTCAGAAACACAGAGCAGCAAATGCATACACACGTTAATGCTCGAGCTTGTTTATAGGTCAAAAAATTAAATAAAATAAAGAACTTAGCACACGCACCACACACGCACACACACACACATATATATAGCATAAACATCATCAGAAACATCAGAGTCAAAGTGATATGCATTAATACTCCATCTAGCTTGGTTGGCTTGCTCCCTAAGGCAGTAGATGTGTATTACTATATCACTTTGGGTAACCGGCACACTGCTTACCCTCACTTATGCAACACAAACGCTTCGACTATATCTTTTGTAACAAGTAAATGGCCAAAGCTAACAAATAAAACTGGACAAATTCCAAAGCCACTACATGGATATATATGATCTTAAAATATCACACATTGATCAATTTCAAATCATCATTGCTCTTTTTGTTTCAGCAGGGGATATGATACAAAATTTACCCCTCTGTGGTTTTCAAATCCATTCACCGCAGGCCAAATAATCACCCTGACTTGGCATCTGTCCTTTGCCCTTTACCACACCACAGAGAGAGCATGCTTAAGTGTTGCTAAAATGGCAGTGCAGCGTGGGTCTGCCGGTTACCTCCCTTCCCACACACCCCCCCACTCCACACACACACTCCAGTGGTGGTGGGTTACCCGCAGGGTTTATCAAACTGGCTCTGACCTTGGAGTCCCCGCCCCCGCTGCCGCACTCTCCCTTGTCGTACCACCACTTGTTTTTCAATTTGTCCAAGAGGCCCTGCTCGTTCAGTTTTAACACTGCCAGGTTTACTGGGTTTCTTGAAAATAATATGAAATGATAGCCATTAGGAGACACTCTATGGGACAGATATAAAGCGATTGGTCGCATGGTGGTGGTGATTATGACAACATTGACTTACGATTAGAAACTCCTGCGTATAACTACTGATATGAAGCAGGAGTACTGGCTTTAGATGCACATGTTAGTTGTATATCTGCAATGGGCTGAATATGCTGAGCGCCCATATAGTCGCAGAGTCAGGTTTTACCAAGCAGGGGCCTGAGAAAGAGGCAGAGCAGACACTATAAATGGAGATGCCTTGCATGCGGAAGTCTGTCTACAAAAGGTAATTTCCTTTCAGTCTCACCAGCATAGAGATTGCTATGGTAACTAACTTATCGATATTCAACCCATAACAGTATCCTGGTGAATAGTCTGTGCTGATTAATTCACAACTATGAACAGAGACAACTGCAGTCAAAGGCTCTGAGTTTTAACTGTCAGTCTCACTTCAGGTTTATTTCCTAAAGAGGCTGAGAGGAAACCATGTGACCAAATATAGATTCATGTCCATGAACCTATATGAGCCATGTCATCCAAAGCATCTCCCAAAGGTTTGCTCTCTCTCTCTCTGATGAGCGTGTGTGTGTATTTCCTATAGCTGACTGGCTGAGAACAACAACTCTCTCCATCTACAAATCACAGAAAGGCAGAAACTGCAACCAGAATTTACATAAAAGAAGTCAAGATTATAGCCTTTGTCACTTTGTCTTTTCCCCCAAATCAGTGTCAATTCTTCTGTGCGATACCGATTTTGTTTGCTATTCTGCCTTTCTCACCAGCAGAGGAGAAGAGTCTTTATCCCCAACCGGAAGTGCACAACACAGCTGTAGGGAACACATGTATCCTGAGAGCTGGTAAAACCTCTGAATTCTTTCTTAGCCTTAGTGGACTCAGACAGAAAGAAAGAAGTCAAAGTGTGTTGACATGGATGATCCAGAGACCTGCAGGTCATTGTTAGTTTGGTCAGTTGGTTTGAGGCAAGCAGATGACAGGGAGGTGACTGTACTCTGTGTGAGGTGGGATGGGTTAAATAGTGAGGCAGGCATGGGGATAGTTAGACATCATATATGTAAGAAATGAAGCAGAGAGCACATTATATACAAAACATTTCACAGAATGATCACAAAGTGTAGTGTGAAGACAAGCAGCCGGTACACCCTGCAAAGTAAAGAGTTATGTCATCATAGTATTTTTGTTTTTCAAAGAGCTGCTTTCAATTGGACCTGCGCTGTACAGTTTCAGGTTCAATTTACAGTAAAGTTAAGAAGTTATGTTTTAGTTACAGCCTCATGTTAACTTGAATAAGAATCATTCCAGAGAGTTTCACAAAGCAAGGAAATATTTTACATTTTGAGAGCAGATCTATACTTGGCAGATACCCCAAGTTTAGGTATCAAATTTGGAATGGAGAAAGAAAAATTCTAATTGGAGCAAAATGAATAGCAATCAGTAATCTGTGCAAATTGATGCATTAACAACGCACTGCAGGTATGATTGAACTCCACTCTTTGAATTCACTGGGTATTCATTCATGTCTGATTGCAGGTGAGCAGCAAAATTAGAATTTCTGCTTCAGCCATAAAAATATCTGAATCATTGAAAACTACCATCCTTTAATACAACAATTCCAGTCATGAATGTTTTTTATCTGTTGAATCAACTCAGTGTTAGACATGTGTGAACAGCAACAAGGAAAGAGCATAAATCACACAAAGAGAGAGAGAGAGAGTGAGAGAGAGAGAGAGAGAGAGAGAGAGATGTGGCCATCCTCTGCAGTTCAACACTGTATCCAATGCAATGCTACACTGTAGGTTTGGATCAATCTGACTACATGACTTGGGAGCAGATTATTTTTTAACACTTGTCATGTCAATAATACAGCACTCACTTGTTGTATGTAATTTACTCTAATTTTCTATGGAATTTAAGTGGAGCTTTTGACTAAGAAAAATGCAGCATTTCTTTTCAGCATATTCTGACTTTTGGCTGTCAACCAAGGTGGAACCCTGAATGAATCCTCAGCGACTCCGAATGAAATCTCCCCATATGGCCCCTTTCATTAAAATGAATGAGGCCTATTAGAGATAGATTAAAAGCTTCAGATGCCACCAGCTCTTGCACTCTCTCTGCAGATGCAAGGGGAAGTGAATGGGAAGTTTCTCAAGGTGTTAAACATGATGTGCTCTTGGACAATGATGGCAGAAAAGTACATCCAGTAGAAATAATCATTCATTATATCAGTTATCACATTATCTGCAGGTATTCAAGGTGTGAGCCCTGGCATAAGTGGAAAAGTAGCCACACGGGTTTGATCCTTTAAGTTATAATCCGGCTTCAAGGGCCTTGTTGGTTTGTGAGAGCACATTTACATTTTATGTGTGTTTCTGGGCATCTGAGTAGATGCTTCAGTTTCAAAGAGACCGCATGAGAATAGCCACCAGAAATGCTCATGAAGCAGGTTTAGAATGCAATTAGCCGGCAGCAGGAAGTGTTGCTTGAAGAGAATGGGAAATTTCATAGTCCTACTTCACACTTCTGCAAGTGCTCACAAGTCAGTTACGAATAGGCTAGCTGCATACAAACATATGCAGGCAGAAACAAAAATAGACTTCAGTCATGAAAATGAGTATAATGAAGTTGTAAATGTCTTTGTGAGAATGTGCAAACTATGAGCAAAAGGAGGAAAATGTCTGATGAAATACTGTAAAAGTAAAGCCATGCCGTCTATGTCTAATTAGGATACATTCAAACTACACTGAACAGAATACTAATACTGATATGCGTCAGTATTTTATGATAAAAAAGACACACGAATGGATCAAAACGCATGGAATTTCACAAAAAAGAAGAAACTAATTCAAGTTCATACATGAGCAAATGTTGCAGGAACTGAGCTTGATGGACAAATCAAAAGGTGACAGATGATGCTCATGCACAAGCTCCAATAAAAGTGCATTAGCAGAGGTTTACCTGAGAGGGGACCCTTTGGGAGTAGCGATCCCATAACCTTTAGAGTCCAGGTTTCCTCCCACCTTCATAGTATCACACGGTTTCCTCTGCTCGATGTACTCATTCATGGTAGACTCCAGCAGGTAGGCGTACTTGCCTTTGGACTTCCTGACTCTCATTACACCCTCGTCCGTGGTCTTGACAAACACAGACGGGTCAGCGGCCTTCATGTAGGACCACATCTTCTCAAACACAGCGATCTTAGACCTCTGACAGTCCGAATTGTTAACAAGAGAAAGAAAGAGACAGTGTCAGTGTGTGAATACTTTTTGATTTTTATACTGTAAGATGCCATAGAAAGTTTAAAATTGTAAATTCTTTCATGAAAATAAAATCTTATTGTAATTTTTCAGTAGCAGCCATTTAATGTATTAATCTTTAGTAGTTCTCTGTCTATATGGCAGTTTTTATTTTAAGTGGTAGAGTCTGCATTTCCTGCGTTGGATGCAAATGATGCACACACGCAATCCAGTGTGACTGTTCATAATGTATCTCACTGATATCAGCCTCACTACTGTTCACTCTCCCAACACTGTAGCAGGGCGGTATTAAGCTACTGGTAATGCAAACCCAACATTAACTGATCCTCCTCCTGTTGCTAAAAGCATCCAACTGGTGAAACACTGGATTGTTCTTTTAAATAAGCAAATGTTCCAATCTTGGTCTCTCACCCGGAAGAATTCTTTGGTGGAACCAGCATCCAGTGTTCCATAGGCGATCTCTGTCTGCTTGGCCAAATCCTCAGCACTCTCTATAGGAGACACCATCCTCTCCACTGTCAGGAAGGCAGCCAAGTTGGCAGTATAGGATGAGATGATGATGAGGGTGAAGAACCACCAGACACCCCCAACAATGCGACCAGACAGAGAGCTAAAAGAAAATAAATAAATAAATAACAGTGGCGGGTAATTTACCTGGTCAAAAATACTATACTGTATATAAAAGAACCAGTACGTTGTCATGTTTGTGTGTATCTTCAATCATTGACATTCGACTGCATGTTTTATTTATACAAACAGAAACAATTAAAAAGCATCATGGTGTCCTGGAAAATAAATAGCATCGTTTTGTTTCATCCTGGCCAATTTTGCCTGAGATCAACAACACTAATCTAATAAACTTGTGATGTTAACACCATCCAAATGACCTACATTGCATCACACTCCCTCTACACTCACACTTTTCATTCCACTATGCTTGGAGGACAGCTTAGCCCAATGTGCTAAGGAAAGATAACCAGTTCCACAAAGGCCCACTCAGCTTCCTGCCTGCCAAATTAATCTCACTTTAAGAAAGTTGCCAATATGTTTCATGGAAGCACGGATATTAATTGTTGGGGATTAATAGAGAGAGAACACTTACCCACTCCTCGAATTGCACTTTAAAAAAAATACAACAAAACATAACTGGATGATTGGCGAGCAAAATCCCCGGCTGTACTATCTCCCTCTCTCTCTCTGTAAGTCTCTTCAACTCAAGAGAAGCTAGCTTGAATGGCAACAGCAGAAATCATGTTCCCTTACATACTGGGTCCCCGACAAGCGCGGAGGCACAGAGCAGCAGAGCTTATGCAATGAAAATGACACAAATCTGAAACAAAAAAGGCTTTCATGATTCACCTTTGTGCCGTCAAGCCAAATGGAGCGTGAACATGAAGGCAAGATTAAGTATGGAAAAAAAAAAAAGAAAAAAAAAAAGCGGAAGCTAAAACATAATCATTTAAGATGCTTTTCAGATGACGGGTGGATGATGAAAGAGCAGCCGAGGAGCGAGTGGAGAGTAAACACAGAAAGGATGCCGAGCCTTTGAAAATCAGTTGGGGGAATGTTGAGCTGTCTGCAGGGTGTATGTGTGTGTGTGTGTGTGTGTGTGTGTGTGTGTGTGCGTGTGTTTGACTTGTTCACTGATCACTGTTCAAAAAGGGTGTGGGTAAGGTTAAGCTTTTTCTGAGCAGTGAGAAAAGCAACATGCTCTTCTAAATACCCCTGTGCATATTTATTTAGCATGCAATTCACAACCAAGTGCTTGATTCTCATGCGTCAAAACGCTCCATTTTAGCTCTGTACAGTTACACAACACAAAAAAAATTCCACCAATAATTACAGCTTCACAATATGTCCGCCCCCAGACCTTCTTCAAGTAAAATTCATAAGGACAGAGAACGCTCATGCGTAAACATAGCCTAAAATAAATCTACCAATTAGGCACCAGCAGCACCTACCAGCACCCAATCAAATTAAGGTCACTGATCTTAATTGGTAAAACAGAATTGTGCTTTTAGAAATGTCAAATAAACTACATATAAAAATATCATCCAATAGATTAATTCCACATAAAAGAGCAATCAATTTTCTTAGGCCTACAAAAAAGTAGCAGTTAAGTAGTTAAATTTAATAATATACTGAAAACAGTTATTGTTAGTGTAGGTTATAAAGACTAAATTGCAACTAAAATGGCAAGGCTATGCTAATTATTTGATTAATGAATTAATTAAAGTTTGTCTACTTTTGTTAGACAGAAATTCCGGTGGTAGATTATGATTTAAAACACAAGGTGACATCTTCAGATTACTTGTTTTGCCTGACCAGCAGCCCAAAACATGCAAATTTACGTGTTATTAGTCAGTGAATTTTTGGCATTTTTGCTTTGAAACAAAACAAAAATTGATTGAATCACTGACAGATTATCAAAACAGTCTATTAATTTTATTATGAGGAAAAATATCCACTTTATCAAGCACAAGGGGGTACAACAACAGAAGAAAAACAATCACTCATCAGCATCACAACACGACAGAAGGGCTAATTGAGACCTTTTGGCTCAAGCACAATTTACCAGTCCTGATTGCTTCTCGTCTTTTCTGAGTCATTTCAAAAATTGTTTGGACCTGAAAGAAGTCTGAGGACCAAAATGTTGACATCAAAGTACAAGTGTTATGATCACCTTAAAAAGCTTATGTTCAGTTATGATCATCTTTTGGAGTGCAAGAACTTACTGAAATTGTTAGCTCTGCAATAACTATAATCAAATCCATAATAGATTACTGTTTGAAATGCTTCTCATTTACTTCTAAGTCCTCCTATTTGGAATGAAAACAGGAACAGTGTGACTAAGTCCTAAACTGAGATTTGGGGAAAAAGTGTGCTCTGTTGGGTTGAAACAGCAATACTAGTGAGAGATAAAGAGAGGGTGTGTGTGTGTGTGTGTGTGTGACAGAGAGAGGGGGGATGGCTGAGATGAAAAGTAAAAAAGATAGAACCACCAGAGGCTGACAAACTCCTTCGCTTTGACTGCTGCTGGCCTCCAGAGATGGCAGCAAACAGATGTCTAATCCTTCTCCTTCAATTATCGTTTTTTGTCTTTCCCTCGCTCTATCTTCTCTTCCTCTCCTTTCTTTTTCCTTTCCCCTGCATCCACCCTACATGTCCGTTGTGCTCCCTGCCTGTCTCCTCATATTTTTGGAGGGGGTACGACAGGGGCTTGTTTGGGCCAAGACAACAATGGCCGACAGCACACCTTGGCACTGACACTGACGCATTCAAGTATGCAAGCACACACACTCAGACACAAACATCCATACTTTTCCATCCCCAGGACAATGAGTGAGAGTGTGTGAGTTTGTCTGTGCAAGTGAACAAACAGGTCACCAATTGCTGTGTGTGCATGTGTTGAGTGTGTGTGTGTGTGTGTGAGAGAGAGAGATGTTTGTAAGGGTGTGTGGGTGTGTGTTGGTTCTCCTGCAGCAGTCCTCTTCCCCAGTCGAGCAGAGCGACTGGCAAACACAGACCTGTTTGTCTCTGTTTGTTTCCCTTTGAACTTGTTTCCTTTGAGCCTCCTTTCCGCTGATCATACATTATTGCACAGCAGTCAACCTCAGTGCCTCAGTAAAACATTAACTAAGCTGTCTTATTACAGTAAGGGGAATCTTCCAAGTAGCGCTTGTTCAATTCAATAGTCTTGTTAAGGCAATGATTAATCAATTATTCACTCTGCATCTTTTATTCAATTACCAAGAACCGTAATAGTAAAGGGAGCAGCAGAAGCACGGGCTCAACAGCGGTGATGTATAAGGGAATGCAGTGCAACTGTGTGTGCGTGGCACTGGAGTCCCCAACCCAGCCTATATGGTGGAATGACTCTCGATATCGTAATTTTTTTTCAAGGAACATCCGATAGGAACAAAGGAACAACAACTGCAGGTGCTTTAATTTGCCAGTTAAAGCTACGTTGAATCTATCAGCATAAAACCTTAAAGTAGGTTTAGCATTTGCAGTTTGAATGCAGTGCCAAATCTGTTTATCAAATGTGAACATTTTCACATCCCTTATTGAATCCCATTTATGGAGTTCAGACAAGAGAAAACTACATATTTAAGATGTAGAACTCAAAGACAGTCTAATCTAATCTAAGAAATGTTGAACCTTGCTCTTTGTTGCAAAGAGAGAGAGAAATCAAAACCTCAGAACTTAAACCTGCATTGGCTAATTTTTTGGGTAGGTGCAGGTCTTTTTTTTGCTGAAAACTTTGGGTTACTTGTGTGACCCTGTTTCTCTGACTAACATGCGTGAGGTGGGGGGGGGGGGGGGGGGGGGGGGTTGTTTCCAATAGTTACTCATCGAAACAAGAGCTATGAAAGAAAACAGCCGCTGCTGTGTCTGGAAAGGGAGTTGATGGGAACAGAGAGACCAAAACAATAAGCTGCACACCGAAAAACAAAAACAATGAGCTGAAAGACACTGAGAGAAATGAACATGTGCACCCTTGAGTGCCCACACATAACAGAGACTAAAATTCCTTCAGATGCATATGTTTGGCAGTTGCTATGATGGACAGCAAAATGAACTGGACCATCTCTCTCTCCCTTTCAGATCCACATCTTCACCCTTTGCTATATGATCTCCACCCACTGCTCCCATAAAATCTGCTGTAGCACTAAACTCTCATTAGAATTCCCCTGACTGGCCTCTTCTATTCGATATGGTAATTAGAAATGACTAATGACTTTAGCAAGTGTAAAAAATGAGCCAGTAATGGCCACATTACAATGGATTAGGAATTACAGAGGTTTAAATGAGAAAGAAAATGATCTCTAATTATGGTGTGATTCTAAGACAAATCAGGGATGGAAAAGGAGTTTTCTGCTACACTGCTTTTTTTTTTTTACTTCATAAAAATGAGCAAGACAGCTGTGTGTTTTTAATGACTGGGCACATTCACTCCCGATATGTCTGGACGGACAAGAGTGAGAGTGACAGTAGCCAGTAAAGTGGAGCCTGCACACAAAAAGGCATCCACAGAAGCTGGAAAACCTACAGATAGAGCAAAGAGGTATGTACATGCACACACACATACATTCAATGTAATAAGTGTAAGAGTCTAGTGGACTGTTGGCTGTGGTGAACTGCAGGAAATGTCCTTCGCAACCGCAGCTACAAAAACACCAGAACTGTTTTCGTATCATGACCACATCAGAGTGCATCCCCTAATCAATAAGACCACAGAAGATAAAGTAAGACTGTGTGTGTGTGTGCGTATCGTTATGTGGCCTCACACAAAGACCTTCTCTGGAGGTTCAGCTAAATCAGGAAACACATTTGATGGTGTATTTCTGGACACATCAGTCACTTTTTCTAAAATATAATGACAATCAAGTCAAGGATTCTTCCAGCAGTCATGTCTGGGGGTATTTAATTTAATTTAATTCTGAACATTAATGTTTATCAACAAAACCTTAATTTTTGTATTTATATTTTGCTCATACATCTCAGCTGTGTTCAGCTGCTTTAATAGCTTATGTCACAGGGTTTTGCTAATTACTATTTCCTCAGCCATGCCTCAGCTGCTTGTAAACGGTACGAGTTTATTAAAGTTTTATTGAGCTCTTGATTCCCTATAGCTTCCTAAGCACAATACCGCCTGTTAAAAACATGCACACTAATGTGACCATGTCAGGATAATTAACCAGAATGAAGTATTTATAAATGTGATTACCTTTTTATGTAATTCTGCAGCCATATAGGTCACTGTGGGGTTTCCGAAACCACACGCAAAAGGGCAATTTTGGGTCTCTGCTGTGGCTTCAAAACTGAGCTAAGCTTGGAGCAGACATGTCAAATTGGTTTGATATGCACCATATAATGCGTTTAGTGCACACCTGAAAGCACACAGAAAGCAACAGACATTTTGAATTTGCACTTATCTGACGCTTAAGGTGTATTCGTACCTTTCCCCCTCTTCATTCTGTCTCTCTCTCTCTCTCTCTCTCTCTGACTTGATATTGCTAAATGAAGCTCTGCAGGGATGAGAATGTGTTATGGCTAATATTGTTGCAAAATGGAGGGTTTACTTCTGGTTTTGTTTGCTTGGTTCCTTCTGCTTTTGTTTTGATAGGCTCACGATTGCTAGATTGCATATTTTCCGTGAGCTTTCATCTTCAAGGCCAAAATAGCATGCAAGCTTTTCACAGGGAGCAAAAAAATAATGATTTATTAAAACATCTCTTTCTCTCCCCCTCACTCACCCTGTAAAGGTCAGTATTACCATGCCACTGAGTTGAAAAAAGAACATTATGATAATGTTGTTACCAGCCTGCAGCGACCACACCAAAAGCTGGTTATTACATGTATTCAAGTATGCTATGAAGTAGTTTAGTGTGTGTTTGTTTCATTAAGAAGCAGCTGAGTTAAGCGGCTGTTTTACAACATATAGTGCGTTTGAGTGGTGCAGCATGATAGCACAACAACTGAGCTCCCAGCACTTTCGAGTGTTGCTGCATCGATACAGATATTTTTGTAATCATGGTATGTGTGGCTGTACACGGGCTTCACTGAATGATATCATGGATGCTGTCTTAGCCTGATGTAACCTGAGATAAGTCAGTGCTGGTGAGCTGTGAGAGCACTTGCTACGCGCCCACACACATACGCACAGCCTCTTAGTCATTCCAGCTCGAAAACAGAAATCCAAACACAGATACATCACAACTGCTCACTGAAAATCAACACGCATATGCATCGACTTATAGCGTATGAAAACTTGCTGTATGATAACGCAAAGAGATGACATGTGTGCGCACTCACACAGTTTCTTAGATCAGAGACGCTTGATGTGAACCTGCATGCACTGACAGAAAAGTCTTTGTCTCTTTAAGGTTGCCATGGTAGCACACTCTGCGCTCTAAACAGTACAGCTGAGATGAGAGAGACTTTAGTCACCTCAGTCCTCCTCCTCCTCTCACTCTCTGTTTTTCTCTCTATAAGGGCAACCACCCCTATAGTAGGACAGAATTGCCATTACAGTGTGAAAGCTCTCATTAGGGCTTCTTTCCGCTTACAGGCTGGCACACACATCGTGACTGATAAGCCTCTAAGCATCACAATGCACATCATTCCAGTCAAACTATTGGCAATGTGTACTTTGGCCCAGGTAGATTTCCCATGTGGCCTCGGACCCGGTGTATAATTCATGGCTCCAGAAAAGACATTCACATGCCGTCGCAACTAGCTTATAACAAAGCTCTCTCTGCTGCTGGAACATATGTGTGCCTCAGTGTTTTTGTGTTTTATATGTAGATTTGAGTATACACCACTGAGGGGATGGTGTCTTTGTCTGTGTACAAAGTATGGTACCCCAGCAAGATCCTCTAGGGATGGATGTGTGTGTGTGTGTGTGTGTGTGTGTGTGTGTGTGTCTTCAGTTTCTGTTAGTGAGTACACATGCATGTATGATCAAAAGCTGCCTTCATGCAATTTCCAGATAAATAAAACATAAGCAGTACCATGACCTAAACTGTCTCTTTCTGAATAAATTATTCGTTCCTAGTCTTCCCCAACTGCAGCTCACTAACACCACTATTATATAACTCAGCAACAATCTAATTTGTTGCTGTTAATGATAATAATGACAACAGTAATGCAAAGCATTATGTAAGTGATCTCTTTTCTGTGCAAGATCAATAATTCCTTTTAACATAAATATCTACTTGGCTCCTCCACGAGGGCTTGATTAGCAACCCAACAGCCACTTATTTTAGATCATACAACATACAAGACAACATTACACTTCTGATTTTATTACGTACGTAATACAGGGTTTGGCCGCAAGTCTTACAAGACAACATGCATGATTTTGCACATTTTAGCTCATTGACTATTACATAGAGTAAACTGTAACAAAACAACACAAAAGAAATTTAGATTTCACACTATTCAGACAGTGGTTTTCATTCCCTTTGAGTACACCATGAAAATCAAGTTGAAGTGATTTGAAAACTTGGCTGAGATAGATGCTCTCCAACAGTGAACATTTTGTTGTCTTTTCTTCTTTGTCAAGTTCCACTGCCACCCTGAGCTACTGCGATTGCGAGCAGGGACCATTTTAAAAGCTCTACATGGTGTTGTGTTCAAGGACACTCTGACATCTACTTTTAATTTTAAAACAGCCTCTGTTCACAATAGTATTATTACAAGTGAGTCTAAAAATATTTTTTAAAAATATACATATTTTCATACATACAAAAATATGTATATTTTGGAAGGTAGTCAACAGGAACACACTGTGCAAAGAATATGTGCGTATCACCACTGGTATAGTTCTTTAATCGCTCAGTGTGTAATCTTTGCCGGCAGAGGTCTTTCAATCAAAACAAAGCCAAACAAAACATGTAAATTGCATGGAATCATGGGAGTTGTTGTCTTAATTGTTAAACAACCACCATTCCAATAAAAATCTGACATGGATGAAACATTCATGAACGAGGTAATGTTTTGTTTTCATTACCTTTAGTCATGTTCAAAAACTTGACTGTCTGACTACCTCACAATAAAAGTATGTTAGCTAGGAAGGTAGTTAGCTTGATCTACTAACGACTGCAGCTTATATGAATCAAACATACTTTTTCAACACATGGAAAAATCCCTGACAGGCTTGTGATGGCTGGTTACAATTGCTAAAATATGACTAGACAGTTGCTGTTCAAGACTTAAGTCTTATGAGAAATAAATAACTTAATGTGGTGTGTACATGGAGGCTACAGTGTTTGCCCTCTCCTGTTTAGAGTTTAGAGGAAAACAAAGCATTATTTCATGACAAAAAAGAGAAATACTGACCCTCCCTGGATTACTACAATACGTGGCATACTCGATCCATTATTGAATTATTCTGACTGCCAGGGTGAGAAACTGTTCATGTGGCGAGCAGAGTGTGAGTGGCAGAGCTGATTTATTTCAGTCTGCAATTATGTAACAGGAGCAACACAGGTGCTGAGAAGAGAAGACCACTGCACGAGGCCATCAGACACACACACACACACACACGAACATCTCAAAAAACATTCACCGGAGGAACATTATGTAGCCACGCCCTTTTACTCAAGTTCTTTTCCTACCAAAAGCTCCCACCCGGCAAGCTTTTTATGGAAATGAGAGACAAGGACAAATGCAAGGTCAAGGCCAATGCTGTTCCTGCTTAATGTATTTACTGCTGAGTTTCATACTTTCTTTCTTCTTACTTTCTTCCATGAAATGTTGGTGCACTTTGGAAGTAAAATTCATCACTTGCAAAGTTCAATAACATTCAAACTTAGATTGACACCACCTTTTGTTTTGCAGTAGATTTTGGATATAATCAGCATTACTCATTCGGATCCCAGAAGTTCTGTGAAGCAACTACTGTACAACTTAGCAAAGCCACACAAAAGCACCTATTGTTATCAATGTGTAAAAACGGTTCAAATCACACCCCCACAGCACGTCATTTTCTGTATACGGGTGTTCGGCACAGGCCAGGCAGGTAAGCCAGGTGAAACAGTAAGCAATCAGTGAAGCTATGAGGCACACTGCTGGAAGAGCGGGATATCTACAAAGAACGGGAGAGAGGAGCAGATGAGAGGACAGGGAGATTGAAAAGGGGGGACAGGAGGAAATAAATGGGTGGATGGATGGATGGATGAATGAAGTGGTGTGTGTGTGAGTGTGTGTTGGGGGAGGGGGCGGGGGCATTCTCAGAGTCCACCTGTCTGCAGAGATAAACACAGGGAGGACCCAACAGCACGGACTGGGGCTTATGGGAGGGCCTGACTGACAGTGCTGACATTTAGAAAGAGCACAGTAAACAAGGTCTCACAGAGAATAAGTAGCAGGGGAGCAGCTAATGGCCACACACACACACACACACACACACGTAAGTACTATTGATGCACAGCAATATATGTACACTATAAGCACATGCTTTACATTCAGACACAAAGAGCTGCCTGTAAACCTTGACACAGAGAAACTGTCAGGCAGCAGACAAAGAAAATGGCAAAAAGTGCCTGCTTTTAATAGAACCAGCCTAAACACATACAGGCAGACAGGGAAAATTAAACACGCCTACTGATTAATCCAGGACAGAGTGGATCGTCACTGTTGTTCCTTGGCCTTTTGTCTGGTTAAATAGAGAAGCATAAAGACTGAAGTGTTTTGAGCTGCCTACATCAGAGCTGAATGCACCTCTCGAACATTCTGTTCTCACCTATTAGTTATAACAGCACAGTAATGAGTGGCTTACAAGCATCTGTATCACCACATACAGTAACACGATGCCATTTATGATTTTAACAGGATGTCATTTGTGTTTTTTTTATGCTTTTTACAAGAAACAAGCAAAAGTAAGTACAATAAATAAATATAATATATAGTACATAAGTGGAGTTCTGTTTTATTCTTTAATGGAAATCTTTGTTTATTTTATTAACACCATTTTTTAAAAGTCTTCTTTTTGAAATATGCCATTGAGAAGCATAAACAAGCGTTAAACAACTTTACCAGCTCCTTTATTATTTCATTAGAACAACAATGCCAATCTAATGTAGGCTACCAAATAACTAGCTGTTGTTAGCAGCACCAGCTAGCTAGCTTTTTGATGGAGTCAAATAATTTTTTCTAGGCCTTTTTATGACAAAAGTTGACTTCCTTTGACAGTTTCCAACTAGTCTTTCCAAAACAGAAATAGCATAGCAACAATTAAATCAGAGATTTTTGGCTCTACCGCCCATCTTGCCTACATTGTTTTCTAGGATCCTCTGATCTCAGTAGGCCATGCATTTGCAGCCATAAAATTAGACCGTATTTGCATTTGACACAGCTGGAAATTGGCGTGATTTCGGTGTCGCCTCTTTTAAGACACTTTATTTATAAATTGATTCCTGCTGTAGCATAACAACGAATTAATTAGCTGTAGCCATAGTTTTTTGAAATACAGTGAAAGTGACACACGTGAACAAATTGGCCTATATAAAACAGGCTATTTCCATTGGTCTAATCCTCATAAGATATTTGTCTAATAAATGTTATGTTTCACTCTTTTAGAAAGTTAGTTAATTGTGGTTTAGTTAAGTATAATAATTAAAAATAAATATTAAGTAAATATTTATTCTCCTTATCAATCAGGAAGGCCCAGTTGTATGAGCAAATAACACCGTGCTTGGTGCACAGTCACAGGGGCTACAAACAAAGATTAGGCTACAGGTGCTACTTGCCTTGTTCGCCATCGAGCTATGCTGGCTTGTGAACTTGGATTATTAGCATTAAAAGGAAGAACAGAAACACTTTAGGGTTCCATTGAAAAACACAGTTTAACCAAATACTGAACTAATATCCAGCTGTGACATAGTCGTACTTGAAAATTTACATTATACTTCCACAGTTCAGAGGGAAATACGTTTTTCAATTATTCAATTATTCAACAATTATTCAAAAGCTGAATTAAGATTAAACCTAATTTAAAGCTCAGCTAACAGTAAAGTGCTGCTTGCATGTTAAAAAAAAAACCTAATATTATATCAGTTTGCATAATGACTATTTTTACTTTTGACTTTTGTAGCCTAGTTTAGCCTATGTAAAATTTGGATTTTCATTGAGTGGTATTGTTTTACTTAATAACCTGAAGAATAATCCATCTTTATAAACATATGCCGAAGTCACCGCTTATGGGTCCTTATCATATTTTGATACTGTCCAATTTATGGTGCTTAATACTGATTTATGAAAACTGTGCTGATATTACAGGGATGTGATAGTATGAACCTACATTACTTGGAAATGGGTTAAGAAAAAGTGCAAAAATACAGGTTGTAAATGAGCTTGGGTCTAAATAAATAAATGAGCACACACTCACATGCAAAAACACAAATGTTCTCACAAAATCATTTCTCGATAAAAAGCTCATTTTCTCAAATCCCAACAACATCAGTACATGTCCTTTGAAGTTAGAGCAGCAGAGGAACTCGTGACACTTTAGGAGATACATCAACATGCGCCTCCATGTGTTAATACATGCTGTGCTAACTAGAGCAACTAGGTCACCCAAATTTTCAAGGGGAAGATGTTTCCTTCGAGGCAGCATTCGGCAGGGTGAAACATTCACTGTGTTGGTTTTCAAGACAGCAAGCAGATTCAGCCATCCTGATCACTACGCTGTGGAGTGCCATACACGCTAACCGATCTGTGGTGGTTTTCTAACGCTGCCACACTGACTGCCAAACAGTGTTTCATCAAAGATACAAAAAGAGTCACCTTGGAAAGACTTTGTAAGAAAATGATGATATTTGACTCAAGTCCTTGGAGGATATGAGTCCTTAAAGCTGTCACCCTCACTGTTGACCCTAAGGAAATCTTTCACCACCTGAAACCTGTTTAAAAGAGAACATAAAAAGTACTGATCCATGTCTGTGTGCACGTCAGTGTGGGTTAGGTATCCCAAAATACCTTTTGTCAAGTTTCAAGTGAAAATTGTTCCTGTGGTCAAACAAATAAAAGTCAATGTTATTGCAACTAGTCACATTTTATCCGTAGGAAAACGGAACTTCATGTTTTTACAGCTGATGATGAAATACAATGTGTTTTACAACTGGCTCCTTTGCAGTCAAAGATAGCATGAACAGAATCGCTGGAAACAGCCGCCTTGTCCTTTTAAACAGTCAGTGAAAGGTCTTGCATCAACAGAGACTGCTTTCCCCTGAGCAAAACAAATGCAAATACTGTGCAAATGTGCATGAACTCGTGTGTGGTCAAGCCCACATACAGAGACGTACACATAAATCCAAAGCACACACACTCTCACCAAAACACTTTCGCATTCAAAGATTTGCCACAGGAAATAAGCAATATGCAGATTTATTGTGACATTCTTTCTGGCTCTGTTAGGTGTACAATGAAATCAATAATTATTGCAGATGCAGTATCTGGCTTTGAGAGAAGAACACTCAGGACAATGGGCTTCATCCTGCATAAGGCACAGTGGAATCGCCAGGCAGAAAATGGTAAATGTCAGGTAAATGCCTGTGGGAGTAGGTATCCAGTACCTACATTATGTACCGGTGAGCACCCATGTGCAGTATGCAGGCTTGATTGAGATTTTCTCCCTTTTGATATTTGTGTAAGGTAACGGCAAAGCGAAAATATATTTTGTAAATGTCACAAGATGGAAGCCAGGATAAAAATGGAGTGTTGCACATAGCTATAATTTCTTTAACCTTTAGCAGCTCAATCAAGGAGAGATGGCTGCTATTTCTCTATAGCACCCCTTGAAACAAATAATCCCATTCAGAACTGGGAGCATTGCAACACAACATCTGAAGAGAGCGCTTGAGAGAGCTTGACATTGACAGACCACACTAATATGTGTCTGTCCAATATGGAGTTACAGCCAGGACATAATTTGTATAGATAATCTTTAGTTGGTTCATTTATTTCATACAAAGATGGAAAAAAACACATCATGCTATTTTTACACTTTTTTAAATAAACATTTAACAAAGAAACTATACCATTGTTTGTTAGTGAGCTTTAGAGATGCTTTTAGATGTTTTTTAAGCTATGAACAGATCCAGGCTAACTGTTTCCGGTCCTTATGCTAATCTAAGCTCACCCATTTGCCAAAATGTTGAAATATTATTGAGTGCACATCTGTGTTTAGGAGGGGATGGTGACATTAGCAGTTTTTCTGGTTCTCATCTAAACTTTATGAACAATTCTGAATGAGCTTCTCATCCTGGTCGCTACAGTATAGAAGTGTACATCATCACCATCCTGCACTTATACATAATGTATGTGTAGTTTAAGAGTTTAAGAGACAAGAAGCTCTATGCCTGTCCATGACCTAACCTGTCTCTGCTGGTTCAGAGCTTACAGTGATAATATTGACATTATCTTCTCATCTCCCCTTGTTAGTCCCTCTGGAAAGCTCAGAAAGTCGACCTCAGTGTCTCTAATTTCAGACGCTTAATGAGATTTTTAATTGGTGACCTTTTGAGAATGGTTTCATGCCACAGCTCATGAGAGCACTCGAGGGGAGCCAACACATACCACTCATACTCACACCAGGATCCTCCATAACAGTCGACAAAAGGTCTAATATTTACCTTTACCCACAGATTGATTGATCAATAGATCAATTGATAGATAAATTGCAATTTTGAAAACACTGGAGAAAGCTACTAACAATAAGTTTTAATAGCTCTTGACATTCAGCGTATGTTCATTCCAGTATAGGAAGTATATGGAGATGGTAAAATGAAAACATAACACTTTGCAACTTGACCACAACACAAACTCCCTCAGCTGCTCTTCTTCAAACTTCTATCATTGTTATGTATGACAAGAGAGTGGCAAAGAACAAACCTGCAACAAACAAACGTTGATGTTGCAGACAGAAATATACTGTATGTAGGTGGTGCCTTGTGTCTCTTTGTGTACCAACAACCAAAGCTGATACTCAAAGCACTAGGCCTGTCACTTTTTTTCAAAAATACAACTTTGAACAAATTTTAAACGAATAAATTTAAATACAATTCATTTAATGAATGCCCCACCTCCCAACAAATGATGATGGTTCCCATATACTTCATCACCTAATTTACTCTAAAATGGAACCATAATTTACAAAAATTGTATGATTCTGGCAATCGAGATCATAAATTCGTTAGGCCCCCTACAGGCCATTAGACAGAATGGAGATTTAAGGCACTTTCGCGCTGGCTTCACTTTTCGGACCCAGCGGCTGGCTGTATTTTATACAGTCAATGATAACAAGCTAGCAGGTGATTCTGCAGATTTTTTGTCATTGTAGAATAAGATAGCTGCTTTGTACAAAGACTGCAAACAATCTTTACCTAACTCTGCCCTTACTCTGCTTACTCTGCTTCTCAGATGCTTTCATATCGTTATTGTCAGCTCAGGACAGGTTTGCTTGCTAGTGTCCTCATTTGCTCAGCAAACAACATTCCATGCTTAGTTTCCTGACAGGGGATGCAATAGATCACGCTGAGTGCATTTTGAGAGCGCCCCCTGCTGGATCACAAACCAAACAGTCTGTTGCGTATATACACGCAAAATTTTGAATTCGAACAGGACATTAGAGTTAGGATATTAACTTTTTCTTTCATGTAAGTACAAATGTTTGAATAAATAGTGACAACCCTGCTGCGACTGTAATGTGTCAAAATGGGAGACCTCAGTTTCTTACCGTGGTGAAATATCACAGCCCTGCTGCATGAAGGCCCCCAGTGAGAACCAAAGAGAGTTGAAGATGCCAAACTCATTGGTCTGCTCAGGACTCTGCTGGTTGGTGTTCTGCTGCGCTGGTGTCTGGCCCTGCTGCACCCCATTGGTGGCTGAAGCTTGGGTGGGAGACTGTGGCTCACCTCCTTCCTCGTAGTCCTCGGCATGCCACTCATACGGGCTGAATCGACTGACAAGGAACAAGACAACACTGACGCCAATGTAGGCAAACACAATGCACATCCAGATCTCGTAAGCCAGCGGGTCCAGGAATGAAAACACGCCAGGTTTGGACTTGGTGGGTTTCTTGATCATAATGGAGATGCCCAGGGACATGAAGGGCTTGGAGAAGTCAATCACTTCTTCACGGACTAGGGTGATGGTCAGAGGAGCCACGGCCACATCCGCTTTCTGTGGGAGGGACACAGAGGCAGCCAGGCTTGTAAACAGATGCACACAGCATCAGTATTCTGTCCATCTTTTATAGTCTTATTTGTTATTGGAAGAAGTGCAGTATTGTGCAAAACAGGGTTCTTTGTCAATACACCTAGAGCAAGTAAAGCCGCTATGAGTAGAATTTCTTAGCCTCGCAAGCCAGGTGGTGATGGTCAGTCAGTCAGTCAGACCACATCAGCCACACTTTGTTCACTGCTTTAACACTTTATGCTGCAAAGTGTGTATGTCAGCATGCTGACATTAGAATTTAGCTTCAAAGCATCATTGTGCATAAATGCGGCCTCACAGAACTCCTAGTATGGCTGTATACTTTTAACCTGTTATGTAAATGTAGCATTGTTGAAATGATTCTCATGGCATACAATACGTTTTAGTCTGCAGACAAAAAGCAGCAGTCACAATGAAAATTAGTGCAGTGTCCCTGGCTTGATGCATGTAACACCACCACCCCCCATGTGCCTCTTCTTTGGGAAAACCCCAGAAAACTTTGCTCACTCACCCCATACACCAGTTCTCCCACCATGCCGTTCCACATCTTGGTGTCAGGATCTCTGGCTCCGTATTTCCCATCTGAAACAATCTTCAGTTTGTACTGGTAGCCCACATGTTTGGCTATCTCTGCTGCCAATTCGACAATGTAGCCCTCGTACTTATCATTTCCCACCAGCTGCTCATGGTTTTTCTTCAGCATCACATATGGAGACTCCTGTCGGATGTAGGACATCCATGAGTAAAAACAGATTTTTCCCTGCAATCATCAGTTTTATTTCTTTCAGTCATACCTGGTGTCAAAAATGATGAATACAGAAAATTACTGAACAGATTTTGAAATAATTTCACTGCTGTGAAAACAAAATGTACACAGATATGCATCATTTCTTGACACAGGCTCTTGAGTCTCTGAATATCATAACTATTACAGCAGGACAGTTTGTTAAGCTAATAAAGTCAAAGACATCATTATGGCTGCTAATAAAGCTTTAGTATGTAGTTAAATTTGACATTACTATCTAAAAATTTGGGAACGGTTATGGATGCATTTTATGCTTCCATGCAATTCATCACATATTTTTAACCACTATGTCATAGTTGAGCCTTTGGAAAAAATGAGAGGTTCAGAAGAAAAGATAATTATATAATTTTACAAGGTATTATTTTGTCTTTGTTCCTTGAAGGTGTGGTGTATAATTCAAACACAAAAGGTGCCTTAGTATGATCATTACCATAGCACTGCCACAATGAAAGGAGTGTTGATAATACTGTTAAAGCTAAGAAGTGATCAGGTCTTAGATGAGGTGTTGGTGTGTGTGTGTTTCAGCCATACATGAAGCCGAAGCGGACACTGCCAACCTCTGCTCCAGGGTGAGGCCGTTCTTCTTGTTGAATCGTACCAACATGTGTACATCTCACACTGATTGGGTATCCAGAGAAATTACAGTTGACATGGCACCTGGGGTCTTTCTTTACTTTGAGAAAAATGTATTTCATATGAAATTCCACTCAACTCAGTCTGAATTGTCCACCCCTTGGAGGACCTCAATTCCCACAAGTTGTTATGTGTGCTTGCTTTTATTGTGTGCTGAGCTGAACAAATCCTGCCATCATATTTCACCGGGGTCTAGAGATGGGGAGGGGGGAAGGGGGTCCTCTGAGTGTTACAGTTATCTGGGTGCTCCTGCTCTTTATGGTTGAGGTGAAGATAATCATTGTTACACATGGAAACCCTTGTCCCACTGGTAGAGAAACGGCACCCCAGGGAGACAGCAGTGAGAAAACTCTGCCATGCAATGCTTCAGCGGCATGTGCACTTTCATTCACGGACAAGGACAGATACACACTTGTGTGAGTAACGCGTGCCATCACACAAATAGACACACTCACATTTGAACATCGGCGCACACATGCACATGAAGACATGACATGGCATACAGAAGGTCCTCCAGGACTCGGTCTCATTGACCTCGAACAGCTCAACTGAGAGCCGCTGTCACTCAGCCATGTTAAATGTAATCCAGACACACACACACACGTCAGAACAAGAACACATTCCCAACACACGCTATGTGCGCAAATGCAAATACACACCAAAGCTTATGACATGATAAAGTGCATGGAAATTAGTAATGTTTCATTACATTTAAAATAGTAAAAATCAACCTATTTTTTTTTTTTTATCTGAGGACAACTAAATAGACCCTGAGGGAATTTTGGAAATTACGTAACTTGCTCTTGCATGATGCCATTTGTTGATTTAAGCCTGTTAAAATAACTGTACTTATTTTTAGGGATGCACAATATATATTAAATTATCAGCCCACTGATGTGAAATTTATATTAGCAGTCTATTGGCAGATAATGAAGACATAGTCGATAAATAGAGACAATATTACAAAGCCAAATCACTTACACTGATTTAACAAGCACAGCATCTAGATGCTGCAATACATGGCTGAAATTTGCAGTACATGTTCCACAAGGGTAACCAACTCACCAACTTCTAAATTCTAAAATTCTGGTCATGGCCTGGTTTACACACACAATCCTGAAGACACAGAGCTCGAGTGCTCCATGAAACATTAAGCTGTTTCACTTCTTCAGAGCTACTTTTAAACAAGGCCTGAGGCTGTATTCATATTAACATTCTGAGAATACTTTAAGAGAACTCCTAACTTAGTCTAAAAGTTTCTAGCAAGGAAACGTCTCAGAACAACTGTGACAGAGAAGGTGAGGTTTATCCAGTTGCTAGGTATAACACATTCTGTTAAAAGCTGTGATATACATGAAAAAATATAAATTCACTTAATGATATTGGCCATAATATGCATAATATGGACAGTGAGATCAATGGGCCTAATCACAGAATTACTCTGAGGCATGGTGCAATTATGAAAACTATCTTAATACATTTTCAATATCTGTAGTGAATAAATTATGAGCCATGTTATGAAAGAAGCCTACAAAATATTTGAAAGACCTACTTTTATGTCTAGTCACATGCTGATCGTTGTTATATTTACTTGCTTACACATTTATTTACCATATTGGCCATTTTAGTGCTTGATCTGTTTGATATTGCCAAGCAAAAAACACTTCAAGACTCTTCTTTAAGAGCAAAGACGCTTGTAAATAACTTTTATCTTTACCAGGATACAGTTTTACCTTCAAGGGGAAAGTCTGGTGTCATTATTCTAAGACATTTCTTCAAATTTCATCACTAGGAGCAACCCATTGCAGTCATAAGAGCAACTCTTAGTACATACAGAGCATATTACAACTCATAGTGCATACACGCACTATGTATGCACAGGGCAGCAGGGATTGTATGAAAGCACAAAAGTGATACCTTCAAGTTGGCAAAACAACACATTCCTTCAAGCAAGGAATCAGCAAGTACAGAAGTTACAAGGAATGAAAACTCTACTGCTAGCCCACAGCCCAATAACTGTTCACACCTTATCTCTTCTTAGGTTCCAAGACAGAGAACCAATTTATCTTCCTAGAAAAGGGGACACTGATAGGAGATTATGTCAGAGAGAGTTATTTTAGGTCCACACTCTTGGGAGACTGCAACCTTCGGGTTTAAATGAGGATTTTCACACATTTTTTTAATTAGATGCCAATAGACTACAAGTTAAGTTTTACATAGTATACCCAAAGCTTCCAACCTTTTCTGTCTCTTTTTGTGCTGATAAACATCCTGTCATCAACACCACCTGTTATTTTCCTGATGTGTTGACTGTTCAATTTACTTTGAATCATTTTAAACTCGATGTTACTCATTATTAATTTTGTTTTGAAATGTTATTTATTATTCATTCAATTAAATATTAAGTGTTAATTAACGGCAATCAAATGTTAAGGTTAGCTTGCAAATGTACTACTACCACTCGAAGAGTGAAGAGCTACCATTTATCCATTATCTTGAGCTATTTCAACCAGTTATCCACTGTATTTACCTAACTCTTTGAACTGTTAGTTGTCTATTGTTTGGCCATTCATTTTAGTTAACGGTTTCAACTTCTCTGCTTGCTTGCCATCTAGTTTTTACTGCAGAGTAGAGTTTAATTGTTGAAGCTTACTCATTATGTGGATATACTATCTTAACCAAATCGTAATTTCTGTCCAAAAAGTGTTTTTTTCTGCATCAGGACTGAGATTAGGCTGAGAAAAAGTTGGTATAATTTGGGAGTATTAACACATTATTCAAACTGGCTCACTCACATTTCTAGGCCTGTACACCAGCCAGATAAATGTAAAAGTAGACTAAATTAGCAAGTTTTATGAGGTGACATTTTTGTAGCCCTTTGTTATCCAGTTAAAACCGGTATAAACAGACTGTGTAAGCAACACAGCTCTGTTGTAATTAGCTGAATTGTTTGTGTTAGCTTTATTGCTGGAGGTTATTTAGACAGAACCACTCACGATTGCAGCCTTCTCAGCACCAATTTGTCGAAACCTAAGTGATTCTTTCTTCCAAGTGGGAAATACAGTTGGCATCAGACAGCCCCCATACCTTAATTACAACTAAGACGCTGACATGAACAGTTTTTCATACTCGGTTGCTTGTACTTATGGTCGGAATGATATGTCATGAATGCAGCGTTACCTGATTGACATTGGTAGTGTCAGTATATACTGTTGTTGTGTTGGCCCCGACTGAAACCCTTGCACACATTGGACTGCACCAATGCTTTTTTTTTTATTATTCTTACAATGTCTCTTAGCTCCATCACCTGCAGAAAGCCTTTATCTTTATGAGCAGTGAATCTGTCTTAAGGGAAGTACATACCAGTAGTTGAAACCCTTTACCCCATTGACCCTCCCACTGGCAATCGGCTGCACACACATTGCCCTGCTAGACCCAAAAGGCTGGTGCAGAATTGCTAAAATCAGCTTGCTTTTTGGGGGTTTTTTTGTCCCCACAGCTCATCCATATATTGGAAAGCTATGTCTGCTACAAACTGAACAAGTGATAGGCATTGATAAAATAGATTCCTTCTTATATTCCAGGAATACAAATAGAACAAATGCTGGCATATACAGATGTTTCCATATTCTCTGATGTTTTGAACAAGACCTGATATATATTACCCTTTGCAGCCAGGTATTACCAAACCATGTCTTGACAGGCTAAATGCAGTGTTAGCTAGACAGACCAAATTCTTGCTGCCCTGTTCTCAAACCTTCACAGAGCCCGGCTGCTCCATGTTTGTTATATAGGTCAGGGCACTTACATCATCCTGGATGTATTGAACACCCTGACATCTGAGCCAAATAAAGAACATGGGAGGACAGAGAAAGGAAAGACACATTGACATTTCACATCCTCAGAGATTAATGTTCTCCAGTGCTATTTTATACTGTATAACTATTAATATAATGAGATATGTTCATTCCTGGACACCAGACAATTTTTCTTTTGTTTGTGCCATCTTCCCAGCATTTTCAGCGGAACGCTGCAAGTTCATAAGCCAGTGTTCCCAAGACAAAATTCTGCCAAAAACAGCATTTCTGATTCTGGGCAGGCACTCGTCAGAGAGCATGGAGTTGGGGAGGGAAGGAAGGGATGGAGATATAATCACAGTTGTCTGCTGAATTCTTTAAGGGGCCTGAATTTCCAGGAACTCTATTATAAAAGAAAACGAAAAATGTCACACTGCCTACCTCCATCTCTCCCATCTCACCAGCCCATTCTCCCACAGATCCCTCAACTTCTCTATTTTATACACTGACTTACCAAGATAGTGGTCACTATGTAAGTTCTGTTCTGCAGGCCGTAAGTGTCGTTGCTGCCTCTCATGAAGCTGGCGGTAGTCACATACTTCTCATCTTCATTCCAGTAGCCAACCTAAGATGAAGAGAACGTGTCACAAACAAGCCTGTTTTTACTGCTATCATCCAAATTTAAATTGATGAAGTAAATGTGAAAATTATTCACTTTCATTTTGTGACTTCCATATCATTCCTGTAAATTCTGTAAAATTAACATTAACGTTAAATGGGAATGGGAAAAACTTTTTTCCCAGTCAGAAGTGCTACTGGCATTGAACCCACTGAAGGTTTTATTCTAGCTTAAATATATATTTTTTGCAAACACATGTCAGCAGATGACCTATACCTAGGAATTTATCAACTGGAAAACACAGTGGGACCATTGTGCTTAGCTTTACCTCATTGAAGTTCAAATTCAATCACAAAATGAACATTATACATGTTTTTCTGAGGGTCTAGGCATTTTCTAAAAAAGGGCCCATTTGGAATCACTATAACTGGTCAAGATGAATAATATTTTACCTGAATCAGTGCTGTACTGTATGTGGGGACATTTTTAAGGACTGTCTAGAGCAAGAACAATTCTTGAGCAAGAATAAATCGTGGACTTGTTCATCATTCTATGGGCTTACCTTCTTGGGTCCAGAAGGGGCAAGTTCCATGATGCTAACAGTGTAGTTGGTTCTGCGGCCTTTCTCATTGAACTGGATGTGACCAGTTAGGCCATCTATACGGACCTGCAATAGAGTCACATATATCGAATAAGTCACTTACAGACAGATGGGCAAATAGTGGCCGTCGTGAATTCTATTATTCATGCAGTCCAATTTTCATCATGTCTACTCTGGCAGCAGACATTTGCACTTTACGCTTACATGCGATGAATGTTCAGTATGCTTTGCATGTGTTTGTATAGATGTCATTTGTGAATGTCCACACTGCTTGGGTCCCTACGGAAGTGAATGACATGTGATGTCCGTGTATGTGTACATTGCGGTGTGTTTGTCTTGGCTGTGTGATGGAGTTAATTGAGCGAACACGGCTTCAATCTCCAGTCTATCCGCAGGCAGATGGCTAGATTGACTCTGAGCAGGCCTCTGCACAGCCACTCTGCAGACAGAGCCTCAGGCTGCACACACACACACACTCGCTCACATGCCTTTATACATATAGCCTGACAAATACAGTTTAGTGCACTAGTTATACTGCCATGCATCTTTGACTTTTAATTGCATTTTTAATTGACTGTATTTCTGTATCACATTTTTTGAAATGCTATTTTAAATGTTTAAAAAAGTGTGTTTCTCGATATGTCTGTTTTTACATGCATGAGTGTTTCTCTGTCTCCTTGAAATCAAGAAGTCTCACAGTCAGTCCAACATTTCTATTTCCATTGCCAAATATTACATTTCTAAACTCAATTGCTGATGTCATATTCTATGATCCTCACAGCAGAGTGTTATTGCCTGCAGGTTTTGTTTACCAGCCACAATGTCACATTTGATACTGGAGAGCTCTCCTACGACTTAATGTGAACTTTACACGACAGAATGAGACCTAATCTGTTCAGCCAGCCCCGACTCAGGAGCTGTTAGCCAATGTGCCACTCAAGAATTTACACAACTGTGTGTGTGTGTGTGTGTGTGTGCGCGTGTGTGCGATTGTGCGGCTCTACAGATGTACATGCATGTGCACACATTAGCATGTTCCTGTGTATGCAGAGTGCAGACCTGCTGCAAGGCTCTCTGGATGTCTATGCCTTGTCCCCACGGAGCTGGTGGGTTAGCAAGACACTCTCCAGCATTGCCCCTGCGAGAGATGTCTATCCTCTGTCTCCTTAAATTCTGGAAAGCTGTGGACATGACTTTCACCCCGTCATATGTTAGTGCCCCTGTGTACTGTAAAAAGACAGCAGACAAAAGAAAATAGAAGAAAATAACAAATATCTTTCAAATATCTTTGAAAAACACACAAATGTATGAATTTGAAACCAATCCTCTATCTCAGCTGGTTAGACAGTCGTTATGCCTAAAAACGAATTATCATTAAATAGCAGAGATCCTAGACCTTAACTACCGATCTCAGATAGAGTCAAGGGTTATCTGTCCACCAAATTTAATAAAAATTCTTTCATAACTTTATCCAATATACTGCTGACAGTCCCAAACAAACTAAATGACATGGGAAATAACATGACAGAGGAACTCTTAGCATATCCTGCCATCCTTAACAACTTTTTGTATTAATGCTTAAAGAAGAAGGAAAACAATGGAAGAAAAGGAAGACACATCAAGAAGAGCAAGAAGTAGTACTTTGAGTCCACTTTTGGGCATTTTGGAGTCTTTGTTGTCAAACTCCATCCACTGCTGGACAACACGGCTGACGCTGGGCTCCGAGTTATTGACGAGCTGGAAGCCAGTGATGTTCGCCCCACCTTTTCTCAGGTCTGTCAGGTCAATGTCCAGAAAACCCTGAGACAGGGAGAGGACAGGTAAAGTGGTGAACTGAGACATACAGGTAGGAAAGGAGATTCAAATGTAAATAAAATTAGGACTTCTAGTTACGTGAGTGCTGAGAGGAATGTATAGTGAGCACTGAACCAGACTGGTCAGTGCTCACTATCCACTACGACTACGTAAAGACCCTGTTGGCATGAAAACTCATGTGAGTCTAGTTGTCTAGTGCAGCTATTCAGTGCATGGGTGACAAGATCAGTGGTTCCAAACCTTTTTAGGTCCCTGATCCCTTAAAACAAATCAGTGCCTACTTGGAAAAGTCTATAGAGTGATTACTTCTTATTTAATTTGAATGGTTTTCAGAGACTGGAAAAGGTCAAAATATCCAGTATTTTACAAGACCCACCCCCAAAAAACAAATGATTCTTTACATTTAGAGAAGTTGTCCCATTGAGCAGACTTCATCTCTGTCTTTCCTGAGAGGGAGGAATGGTAGGTAAGAAAAAAAAAAAACTCATCTCATGGTGGAAGCTGGCCGTAGCTAATCTCTAACAGACGGAGTTCTCATAGGCTACTGTTAACAATAGCAGGATCAAAACCTTATAGGCTACTGTGAACAATTCGAGGTTTGCCACAGGCAGAGTGGAATGGAGAAAGAAGCGATTTACTGTAATTGTATCTCCTACTTGTATTTTTTTCCCCTGACTGTTATGTGGGGACGGCTCTTTTCCAGAGAGGGAGAAAGGCCGAGAGAAGGAGAGGCACATTCAGTCTCTCAGCAGACAGCTTGTCGGCGTGGGGAGAAGAGGAGGCAGACAAGTGGGAATGGGTGGGTGTAGAGACAGAGCAGGAGACGAGAAGAACACATTTGTCTGTGATTTCTCTGAGATTTAAGAGCAAACTTTTGACTGATGAGAAGAAAAGCTGCCTCTCTAGATGGTGTCCTGCTCGTCGGGCATCATTCTGACAGCACACACCTTTCCATCCTTTCTCTTTCTTCTCTGCTCTGGTGTCTGCTTCATATCATTTGAAGCCTCGGCCCTCTCTTGGCCACATGTCTGCCTGAAACTCTCACTGGTTTGCTTTCTCCAGTCACCATATTGTGTAGAAGTGACTAGCTGTTAACTAGCATTCAAACTATTTTGTGCTCCTCCAGTTTTGGGGAGGGTCCACATGGTGACAGGTACAAAATGAAGGCGAACTCAAGCTACAGGAGACGAATGCAAGGAACGAAGAGAGGTGGTATTCAGTTCCCCAGCACTCTCCTCCTTCCCACGGTCACCCTAATGTAGCTTTGCGTGTTGCCAGGTGTCCATATTCCCCAGCTGAACAGACAGAGTTATGTCTTTTTTTCTGCTCCATGTATGAGCTAATGCAGTGCAGTGAGCTGAAGACGTTACTATAGAAACGAGCTGTTGCAAGTGCTGGACATAGACGGGGGTATTTCTGACAGATATTTTAAGATATTTTAACATTTAAGTATTACGTCAAACTCTTTTACTTTTCTGTATCGAATCTTTTTCAGATTCACACAGACAGCGGCATGCACACAGTACAAACGAGTGAGTAAATTCGAAACATTTCTGAAAAAGTTTTTTTTGGTGAAACCTTTAATGGACCCATTATAAATGAGTGTCGACACTTGGCGTATCAGCTTTTATTAACGCCCGAGCCTTATCATTTAAAATTAAATCTGGCAAACGGGCCAGACGAGAGATTGAGCCAATCTAAGAGTCTAGCAGTGAGAAATTGTTTAAACCAGCAGCTGCATATTAATGCTGTTATTACTACAGCCTCAGCTGATGTCAATTTTCTCTTCATTTGCTTGCATTTAGAAAGCGTGAATATGGCTGAGGGGTCTACATACCATTTGCACCAAGAAAATGGCAGCAGACAACAAGAGCTATTCCATATGAGCTTCCTGGCCTGACCTTTGTCTGTCACTGTGAGTCTGAATAGATTTCTGATTCTAACTGTCACAGGTTTCCTGCTCGTGCTTTACAGTTATTCTACTCCGGTGGAACTGTCATGTCTTCAGATTAGACAGTGCAGTGAATGAATATATGATGGAGCTGAACAGGAAAATGGAATGAGAGAATATAAAAGACATAAAATCAGGTACTTTTAGACTAAATTATTCTGCACATGCAAGTCTATTAAAATAGCAATAAAGTACTGATAGTTTGGAATCCTGCTGTAAAACACTTTTAATAATAACGTAAATTCAGCAAGGTATGAAACTATGTGGATAAGTATTTGGAAAATTTTCAAAGAAATCCAAATCAGATGAAAATACAGTGATGTAATGATGATTGCTTACCAGGTTAGCCAGGATGTAGTGGTAGCTCTTTGCATTCTTTCCTTGTTCAACAATCTGGAAGAGGTCAGAGAAAGACAAGACAGACAATAAAATGCATGTGATACCCCATCAGTCTTTTGGGTGTGGGCCAGTGTGTGTGTGTACAAATGAGAAAACGAGGGGTTTTGACAGTGTCCCAGTAGCATACCTGGTATAAACCACAGTACCAAAAAGAAGGTTTACGAGAAAACAGAGAAAAGAGACTGAACACTCTAATACAATTTAATATCTGGCTGAAAAAATCTACAGATATAATACAGATATATAATATCTCTCATCTCCTCTCTTCCATCCACACTGATGAATATTACTTTTAAATGTTACGACAATTACTCAATTGATGACTTCAATTAAATATTTAATCATGATGTGCGACCGGGCAATTTACACCCTAAAACAACCTGATCTGAATAAAGAAGTAATTGAAAACAGGAAATAAAGTCAAATGAATTGCACGTAACATATTCCACTTCACATCTCCTTCATATCACTTTTATGAGTCATAAATCAGTAATAAATCAAACTGTCATCAATTTGTTAATGTAATAATGTATATCATACTTTATTCACTTTCCTTCTCCTCCTCTTTCCTCTATTTTCAATATTCTTCCCCTGAGGCTTCAATTTGATCTTTGATCTAATATTTGAATAACTATATTGTAGTCCCCTGGAACTCCAGCGTGGTCTAACAATAACATCAAATAATGAAGTCTGTCAACGCTGAACTGTGCCACAAGGCCCGCTCCCTCGCCTACGCTCAATCTCTCTATCTAACTGCACTGCAGTCATTCTCTAACCCAGGCGTCACAGGGCAGCCAAACACGGAGTGTCAGGGCAGTCTGAATGTCACAGTGAGAGGTGTAGTGTAATGCCAGAACTGGTTTATTTATAAATGAAACGGGCATGTTGGACACCACTCTGACTGACATTTGAACATACATGTGGGGTACGAATAAAAAATCGCACATCACACTGGTAGCACTCAAGGAAAATTGTCTAGCTCACCTATGTCTAAATAAAGAGTCTGCTGTACTGAACAACAATATGTAAGTGTGTATGTGTCACCACAGCATACTGGGCAGTCACATAAAAGAAGGCAGAGTGGGGATCACTTATTCAAAGCCATGAATCGCCTGAATAGACTTAGCAAAGGGGATAAGAAGCTCATTCCACTGTCTGTTCAGGCACTATGCTTGACCTCACACATTTCTGACGCTCTGCAGTGTTCATTTGTATGTGTGTTGTGTGTATGTGTGTCTAATGATGCTGTAGGTCATGACAGAAGGTGGCATTTGTTATTAATGGTGACCCCAGCACAAGGCAAGCCCTGCGGCTGAGCCCCAGGAAAGGAAAAACTGCAGGAAGGGAAAAGAGACGCGCACCAGCGCTGAGAGGAAAACACAAATTACTGCCATGGTGGAACCGTCAAATGGAAATGTTTTGGATGTGTTTATCTTTTCAATTATAAATGCAAATTTGAAGAGTCAGTCAGAGTTCAGCCCCAAGAGAACAGGTCACTCTTTGTGTCTCACTCTTATAAAAGAAGTCACCTTCAGGATGCTGTCAGTGACATTATCACAACGTCGCTGCCCCGTGAAAAAAACGTATGTCCAAAATCCGTTTTTTCCAGGAGCATTTTATTTACTATGACGTGTGGTTATTTACAATTCTCCAGTCTCATTTTTTGTCCCACCAAACTTGATTGCAGGCTATTCTGCATCTCCACTTAACACATTACGCTAACAAAAGCTTTTGGTTCGCATTTTATATTGAAATCAAGATAAATCGTGGACAAATAGTAATCTGATATTGATGTGCACACGACAGTTTGACTGATGGTCACATAAATACCCAACACATCAGTTGCTAGGGAGGAACGCGGACATGCCGTACAATGTAAACTGTCAACTGTCACTGAGATAGGATTTTTTTCTCGTCGGACAGCGACGATAAGAGAATCTGTGTACTGTATCAGATGAATGAGATGAACACAGGAGAGAGTTTAAAGGGCAAATAAAGTGTGTGTGAGTGTGTTTGTTTGCCGTTGTGTGGGTGCACAGTGTGGAGGCAGGGACCAGATGTGGGTGATTGATGGGGGCTGTCTGAATAGAGAACTTCTCAAGCTCAGCTGTGGTAAACTGGTGAGAACTGATGCAATAACCTTAACTGGAGACACCAGGCCATCAATAACATTCACACAGAGCAGCCGTGGCCTACACATACAGATAGGGACTGTGTGTATGTGTGTGTGTGTGTGTGTGTGCGCTAATAAATCACACAAGTGACATAAATGAGCAAAATAACACAAATGGAACAAACATATGGACATTTGTGGTGACACATCTGACTCTGTATGCTTAACTAGTTCCATGTGTGGATGTCATTAAATCACCGCCTCCCCTTGGTTACTGTTGGAAAGTCAGGATTTCTGTTCCTGCCACATTTGTGCACACTGCAAAAAAAAGCAAAAGCACCTAAATGGAGTGAACTTGTTTTAATGTTGTTATTGACTAGGACTTTTTTTTTTTTAAAATGTAACCTGGAACCTAGCTAATTAATTGAGGTAACTAATAAAATGTTCCTTGGAATTGGTCCACAATCTACTTGCCAGGGTAATTGCAGAGATTGTGTTTAATGTCCTCTTACTTTGAAACTTCACATAACCTCATCATTGACTAGTGGGACTGAAGATACCAATACAGTGATGCAGCCAATTAAATGGCTACGCTGACTGAATGAATTACTTCACATGGCTCTTCCAATGCAACATCAGTAGTAGTTAGTGGTGGATGAGAAGCTTGCTAATGAACTATCTCTAATGCCACGTTGTGTTTAATGGTAAAGTTTTTAGGCTATTTCAAGTCTGACAATATTCTACAGGGCATTTCAAAATTGACTGTGGATCTTGATTTCAGTTTATTGGCTTGTTATATCATTTTTTTGTCCAGAGAGCTCACCTTTATTTGGAAAGAATCATCGGTTACTACTGAATGCTACTAAATAGTAAGCTAGTTGGACAGATTTGCTAATGATTGCAGCTTAGATCAAAGCTTCACCTGCCATGTCTGGCTATGATTATTGACTTCAACAATCTTCGTAGTTTTCTTCGGAGTTTAGCAAACAGGCGATTGTGATGCCAAGCTCCTTTTTCTTTCAACAGCACAGAGGTGAGTAAGTGATGATCCTATCACAGAAGAAGTGCCGACTCCAAATGCCAATGTTGTGTTATTTATGTCTCCTGTCCTTGATGCTCCAGGAGAATAAACACCACAGTGGACCACCAACCAACCTCCTCTCTCCATTTATATCACCTCCTGTCTCTTCCTGCCGCACTCCTTTCTTCATCTGATTAAAACATGTACAAATTTGTTCTGAAGTATGTAGGTTTAAATAGAAAAATGAATGATTCCAAAAGGTAAGTTTATTGATCATGTAAAAATCATTCATTATGGTTTTAGAACATTTTGAGGTTGCAGTCTTTATCATGGAATTGTATTAGATATTGCAACATAATTACATAATCTTTGTTGCAAAACAGAGAAAACTCCTTACCTTTTTAAGGATGCCAGTGAGCCTCTCAGTCTCACAGTCGATGATAATCTGGCCCTCCTTCCTCTTGTCCAAATCCTGAAACACTTTCAAGAAGGAGGCCTCTGTCATGGTCTCCACATTGACTGAGGTCACCAGCCAGTTCCTCTCCGCTGCTGTGTCCAGAACCTTCTGCAGCACTGACAGGCCTAAACAGAAAAGTGAAAGATGTTAAAACTCTTGGGTTTTGGGGAAAGCAAGAAAAGAGAAACTCTGGGAGATAACTGTACGGGTATTTATGAAGTTCTACAAAAAAGTCTAAGATGAATGAAGTGAAGAATGACTGGCTAAGTCCACTAAGCCGATCATTAAGTATCTTTTTCATTAGGCAGCATAAATTATGCACAGGTTAATCTGATGCCGTGTGCAGTTACAGTATGAGCTGAAAGATAAATTAAAACAACTTGAGAACAAAACAGAAGCCTTGCAAGCAAACCAAACTGCTCCTGATAATCCTATCCATCAGAACCTCCCCTGTAGCGTCAGTGATGAAGTACGATGAGCGGGACAGTCCATTAAGCACACTGACACATACAGGTGTGCTTTTCCAGATCATACAGTGCTGGGCTAAATAATCACCATTTTCGCACTAACAAATCACCAGCCCATGCATCATCGGCAGCTTTGTCCTCAAAGCACCAATTATAAGTGCTGTTGCTCATTTACAGTCACCGATGCTGCTGAGACACTTCAGAGTAACAGAGAAAGAAGACAGAGCAGCCAATGAGTTAAAAGCTCATGCTAAGACAGGAAATAAAAGGCGATTAGAGAACACATTGATCTTGAGATCTGATTTACAGTCTGAGTCACTGTTGTACTCCTTTGCTGCTGGCAGTAGACCAATCAGATTTCTTTCGAGCTGGCAGCCACAATTGTTCCACAGAGTAAATAAAGTAATTTCACTCGCAGCAGACTGGCAGCCATTACCCAAATGAATTAAAGCAATTACAAAATTTAGACATGAAAACTAATACATGATGTGGCTGTACTTGTTTTTCTTCCACTAAGCTGGCAAACACCATTTAAGCCACTGCAGGCCTATACCTGATGTGTTTTGCATATCCTCCACGCTTGTTTGTAATATGTTCATGCAGGCATTTTATGTAAACTGAGCAAATGTAAAAATAGTTTATCTACCACAGCAACAACACAGATCCTGTCAAAAGAAAAATGGGAAATGTAGTGACAGCCTCTGAAAGATGACTGCCTGGCAATATTACAATGCACACCAGCTGCTCTCCAGGCAAGTCATGCTGCGTGAATTTGACACAAGGTCATTAAGAAATAAAAAGATGGATGCTGTTTCACCTCCACATGTGACCACAATACAGCACATGTAAATAAATTGGACACCAGCGACATGATAAAGTTGGTTAAGTATTACCAGAAAGGTACATGGGAATGTATGGAACCTTTTCATGGTGTCTCTTTCCATTCTGTTGCTCATGAGTGAATAATTGTAGTCCTTGGTGCTGACACATTCAATAGTAGCTGGGAAACTGATGATGGGCATGGGAAGACAGGAGACAGTTAATCATGGATTTGAATAAGGATCCAAAGAGAATGGAAAACGGTCTCTGAAGTCCTGCTGTCAGTGAAGGTTTCAGCACCATAGACAGCACCATGCACTGTAATAGGACCCAGCAGTTTGTCCCATTGGAGCTGTTCCCTTCTTTTATTATTTAACTTCTACTGCTATTATCTTACTTCTTTCCAAATGTCATTATGCATTTATTTATTTAATATGGTTCTGTGTCATGTAGATTATGTTCCCACATTGGCACATAAAGCTGAGGAGCAGTCAACAAGGCCTAAAATTAGTGCTTGAATCTCATTAGCACGTAGTGCTGAGGGTGGTGTGTGCTGCAATATATTACAAGGAGACCTGGAGTCAAGTTTCCCTCTGTGTGATCAGTGTGGCTAACCTATTACATACCATACATTTTCATATGTTCAGTCTTTCTTCTTTCCTTTCCATCTTTTGTCCCTTTTTTGCCTCACTATGTTACACAGAATTTCCTCTTGCCTCCTCTTTTTAAATGTAACTATGTAGCTGATGCACCCCTATAAATCACAGAAAGTGTGACAGGGAGGCTCGTGGGACTGGCCAAGGTGAAAATGGTCCTCAAAAAAAAGCCATCCTTGAAGAAAGTAACATCATAATGGAATCTGGTTGTCATAAGCGCCCTTCTGGCTAAAGGCAATAAATGGAGACCTGGGCACCAGGCGACTAAGAGTAGAGAAAATGACACTTTGGGGAAACCATTACCTGAATTTTGTTTATGATGGGTTTAATGGGCTATCAAATTTGTTTTCCAATTCTTTTGAAAATAAAAAAAGAAGAGTGGATGATGCACAGTAAGACAGCGAGACAGATGTTAATAATGAAATAATGAAAAAATATGAAATATAAATACATATCTAACAAAAAATATATATACACAAGGAATTAAAGAACTGCTGGCCTTTTCATCAGCAAAATTATCTGGAAATTCTTTAAAAGATAATAAGATAAGAACAAGATACTGAAAACTGAAATATTTTTAAAATGTGATTTTTCTTAAAGGCTTAAAATAACCCTGTAGAAAGGGTGTCAGAATAGTATCCAGGCAACCAAGGACTACTGATATGGATTCCAGTGGCTCCATCCCAACCCTCAATCACACAAGGGTTACCCTGTATACACACATGCACGCACGCATGCACACACACACACACACACACACACACACACACACACACTCACACAGTTTGTGAGTGGGTAATGAATGGATGCCAGAAGATAAAAAGAATTCTGAGAGACTTGTGGTGCTGCAGCTATCATGCATCAATAGGACTGGAGACCACTGTGAAATCTCCCATCACTTCAGCTTTGAGTGACATGATGGCATTTGTCTTTTAAAGCTGACTTAAGCCTGTTTACGTCTCTCGTACAAGTCAAAAACATGAGCAGATTAAAGTTGCAATAAGCCGCCACGTGCAAAAAATGTGCACATAAAGGTGCATGTTTTGGGATGCATGTGCATGCATTACATAGACTTATAGACTTACATCAATGAGGCAGGTCCTCACAATGTGACTGTGTAAACATATTTTTGTCCCCACAACTACAGGAATATGCATCCACACACACACTAGACCCTTTATAATCATGCTGCAAAACCCACAACAGTAAAGATAGCATGGCATTATGGAGAGGGTGTAGCTAACTGGCTGGAGAGGAGAGGAGGCAGGAGGCTGACAGGTGTGCTGCTTTACTTCTACCTGCCTCTGCAGGAGTGCTATTAAGATGTTTAAATTGAAAGACACAGCACTTTCTGTGTGTGTGTGTGTGTTTCTTTTGGCATGCTACTGACAAAAGAGCAGATGCAACATGGGTCACTGCTGAGTGACTGCTCAATGAAAAGCTTAATTTTTTTTCTATTGTGTGATTTATCTGCTAGCTGGTGCAGGTCGGTGTTTCTTTTCTGTGTTCTCTGTCTGCTCAAAGACAGTGGTCTAAAATAAATGCTCTGATGGTTGCTCATCGCTGCACAATGGCTACAATTGACCCCACTGCTGTAGCCATGGCAATATGAAGAAGGATAATGGTTGGTTTAAAGACTGGTTCTGCCTCAGACTGTCATTGTGTGGCTGTAGTATTGTGAAGCTGCTTTTAAAAAGGAATCCTATGGTGAAGGTTTGAAAAGGTGAATGAAGACAGTAATTCCTTTAAGATATCTGTCTGTCTGTAGTGAAATATTTACAAGAATAACCTGCATGTAAACTCCAAGTGTCTTAGCCCAGTTCACAGTCGCATCTTTTTATTATGATGCATCAAAATTTGAAATCTATCTTTATCGATGTGAAGGTGCCCACTACATTATTATGTGTCATGTGTAATTAAGTAAAGGGTTTCCTACCTGAGTCAGAACTGTACATGTAGACAAATTTGGTCCATCCGTAGTGGTCGATCACTCCAACCAGAGCGTCCTGGAGCTCAGGCCTCAGCTGGATGACAAATTGGTTGGCCGTCTCGATGGGGAAAGATGGGGTGACAAAGCAGACATGCAGCGCCCCGCAGAAGGACATGAGCATGTTGACTGTCTTCCTGTCATATAGGCCAATGATGGCATACACACCCTTGGAGAACTGGGAGCAAACTGGCAGAGAGAAAAGATAAACAAAACAGGGAAAAGGGAAAGTCAGTCTCTGGAATAGCTGGAGGAGTAACTAAAAGTAAATAAAGACCTGCGTGGTTATAGTGAGCTAAAATGAAACAAATAAAACCTCCTCACATCAGGTATGTACTTACTACTTTGGTGCACACCAACTTTTGGAAAGAAACTACAGAACATAATAAGAATTACTGGATTTTCAACGCTGGAACATGTAGGCTTCATTCGGCAGATTTAACCATTTTACACATTGAGCACAATACAGTTAAATGTGGATTGTTTGTTCTGTCGCGTATCTAATTGCACCATGACACCTACATTCTGAGTAGGCATGTTATATTTGTATTTTAAATGATGTCCTCATGTAGGAGAGAAAAAGATTTGTTGAATTAAAACTAAAATGATTTCTACTTAAAAAAATGTTTCTTCTTGTACAGAGTTTGACGCTGTTTTCACATCCGTTGCTTAAAGACATTAGTTTCTCTGGGCTCACTGAAAACATGATTTTAAGAGGCAGGCCTACAGCATGATTTACTATATCATAAACAGTGTGGAAGCCAGTCCAGATCCAACAATCAGATACACAAGTGTGTGGAAACTTGAACCCCTTTGTACACATACACTGAAGTAGGAGACACCTTGTGTCCAGTCGTTAAACTTTCTAATGTATCATATATTTTGGAATTTCTAATGAACGAAAAGGAATAGATGCCATTGTAAAGATTTTAATGAGGTAATTATCCTTTTTTTTTTGCAAAAATGATGTCTGACACACTATTTTTATGAATGCCTTAATACATATGTGGAGGGGATCTTTAATCATATAATCTATAAGAGGGTCGATTCCATGCTCTCCAATGTGAAGATTTGCTGCTATTCCCTGTCTTACATTGTAGTAAATTTAATATTTCTGTGGATTAGACTTCTGGTCAAACAGATAAAGCTATCTGCAGATTTCGGCTCTGTGAAATTATAATGTCCACTTTCATGATTTTTGATGCTATATAGACCAAACAACTAATCAATGACTCAATAATGGAAAAAATCACTAGCTACAGCTCCATATTGAATTAAACTGAACTGAACAGAGTTAAATTGAATTGTATAGAGTGTGAAAGTTTTTATCATGGTTTCATTTCTATTGTTTCCATCTATCACCTTAATATGCAAATGTGTAAAGCAATGCTATCCCCGATCGTTAAAAAAAAAAAAAAAGAAGAAGAAAAAAAGGAAAAATCTGAGAAGAGAGAGCAAAAAATAGACACATCTTTAGTCACACTTTCACTTTGTTAACCCTTTCACAATTAAAAACTGAGCGATCCTGCAGTGTTTATGCAGTGTTTTTTGAAAATAGCTCTAATAGCTTTGGTCCACTCAGCTACTCTGTGGCATGTTTACACTAAAATGGCCAGTTTGTCCATCTGTGTACCACCAGTGTGTTTGCTATCAATGAAAGGTGGAGGAGGTGAAGGCAGATTAGGAGTAAAGAGGTTAATCAATGCATCTCAAAGGTTCCATTGACATTTTACTGGCAATGGGAGTCGACTTCAATCTCTCATGTGCTTTTCTCCCCCAGTCTCTCCATTTTCCCTTTGTCTGTCCGTCAATCTGGCTTATTTCACACCCTCTAATATTTTAAAATAGCTCATTTATGTCATTGGTCTTCTCTTTGGAAGGTATATCCTGTCTGTGCTTTTCAGCATAGCATGCTATCTTTGCACTCACAGGTCTGGCCTGGGTTATTTTTTGCTGTGGCGATGGGTGGGCCTTACTTATCTCAGTATTTACCAAACAGATTGAAGTCGCTGCCTGTCCCCGCGCGAGGGCCAGCTTGCTGCTAGGAGCTCAGGGAGAGACGGAGAGAGGATGGCCTGCACCCAAAACGCCTAACCTGTCACAGACCTGCACCCTCCGGGCAGGCACGTGTGTGTTTGTTTGTGCGTGCGTGTGTGTGTGTATGTGTGTGTGTGTGTGTGTGTGTCATGGAGACAAAGGGGGGAAAAGAGAGCGATAGCAACAGAGAGAAAGAGAGAAAGAGAGAGAGAGAGAGAGAGAGAAGTTCAGTGGTGTCACATAAAAATACACGTGCACACACATGAATGCACACACACATATGCAGTCTCTAGTGCTCCAAAAGCCTGGTGACTCATCCTACTTAAAGCAAGCCCTGAAATAGACATTTTGAGCCTCAACACACTGACTCAGTGACAGAACTATCTTTCCTTCACGGTCTGCACACGTTCTTGCTATTAAATTGACACTCTCTCAGCTATTGCTTTCCTCCAGCACACATTATATGTCCCCTTACAATTTTCTAGGACCAATTTCAGAGGTGGTCTTCATGTTCTGCCTGGGATAAAAGGTAATGAGGGCTTGTTTGACTTTTTGTGCAGTGTGCCATTGCTCTGCCCTATGGCAGGTTACAATGTTTCACTGCATATGAGTCATTTCTTGTATCTACAGTATGTAAGAAAAAAACACGAAGCCATGTGGCATGGACCTCCTGCTCAGAATTGGCAAAGAGAACCATGTGCTTGTCTAATTCGACATGAGCATAGCCTCAAACATTAGTGTAACTCAGCAGTCTCAGGTCTTGTTCAGACAGCAGTCTGGAAGAGCGGCATACTGAGTGAGTTTGTGTGTGTGACGAGCTTGTTAGCGCTGCTCCACATGTGTAACGACATTTGAGGTGGGGTTGAGAGACCCAAAGTGATCTTGAAGACCCCAGCAACACCTGTCCACCCTGGCACGCCATGTCTCCTCGCCACAGTTACAGCTGCCATAGTGGCAGGACTGAGGTTGCCCGGGCAACAGTCTGTTTCTCTGGCAGGGATTATAGTATAGCTCAGAGCTGCTAAAGGATTTTGGAAGATGAAGTGGGAATTGTGAGTGTTTGGACATTTTGTCATAATTAGGTTTCCCCTCAAGGAATTAGTGAATTTGCAAAACTGACTTGGCTTTGCAAAATCCTTTGATAATTTCTAAAATAATGGACGATTTGCAACTCATTTCCACTGCACCACATTCTTATTTGCAGTCAAAACAAACAATAATCTCAAAGTCAACAAAATTCTCAAACGTATGCAGACAAATGATGCAAGAAGACTGGAAACCTCACTGGAACTTTCTCCTTAGCTTTCGAAACTTTTCCTATGAATGAACAACTAGTTGATTTGCATTTGGTGTGGCTAAAGAGTTTTGAGCCGCAGGAAAAGAGAGGAAAACACAAATTCTAAAGGGACTGATACTTGCACAACAGGAGGAGCTGTCAGAAACAACTCATGCTGCTACTGTCTTCCCTGTTCTCTGTTTCCTGTGCCCTGCAGCTGTTCCTCTGCTTAGCATGAGCCAAATATCAAATGACAGATGTGTCTGTGCCGGCTGCACAAAGAGGGCGTGTTTGTGACAGTTGTTCCTGCATCTGAAGTTGTGGATGACGGGAGGGGTGCTAGCGGTTGGTAGCTGCAGCCTTCATACTACGCCTGAATGTTTATAGCTCAGTGAAAAATCTTAAAATGCTACTGGGACATCACTGGTTCAATCTAAAAAATAAAAGTCTGAGTTTGATTTGATGGCTACATTAATAATAAAGCTGTAAAAAATAACATAACAGCTCCAGGATGCATTGGATATCTGATATCAAAGTGAGCACATTTGATGGGAAAAAATTTAAATACAAGTCAACTTTTTTTTGTCAAATATATTGGCCAACTGCATCGGTCAAAGGTATCAAGGTGCCCTTGTGCATGGTACCTGCCTCCCAGCTGCTCCACTGGAGCTGCTCACTAGTCTGTGTTTTACACAACCGCTCCTTTGTGTGGGTGTGTGTGATTCTTTTTGCAATAGCTCTGCATTTCTTGATATTTCAAAAAAAAAAAAAAAAAAAAAATCAATACAGTTGAATTAAATTGTACAGAGTGTGCAAAACAAATTTTAAATGTACTTTTAGGGGAGCCAAAACATAACCAGATTTGCAAAAATTTTACATATATATATATATATATATATATGATATATATATAATATGCCCCCACAAGCACACAGAGAGGGAACATGGGGTTTCTAGTATATTCCTCTGGGACTTGCATGTCACTATCCCATGTAACATTAAGGTCAGCAGTACAAAGGGAATTTCACAACAGCACGAAGACGGATTGAGCTGGAGGATGTGTACTGATTGGACAGTTCTTGTTCAGCCATCCATAAAGGTCCTTTTTTAATAGAGCCCAACTATGGAGGACTGACATATTAGGTGACTCCACAAAATGGGACATCCAATTAAGTTCTTCATCTTATCCTCTGATCAACTATATTTCTTTTTCTATTCTGTGTATTTTTAAGGTAAAACTCCAAGGAAATCTGTCTTCCAGGTAAGAAATGTTTTGTTGAGGCAGAGATGAACAAAAAACCATGGTATGGAAGAGTGAGCAGCTAAACCCAGCCCAGGTTTCCTCAGCCTCAGCATAACCTCGCCAGATTGATTCCCGGAGACATACACCACATTCATACAGTGAGCCTCAATCCCACTACTACACCCGGGTTTATGTCATCCGTCCAAGGTCACCTTTACACCACAAGCCCACAGATTTCAGACTGATGCCTGAGGAATTCAAATCTGTTCTTTCTCAGTCAAAACTGGTATAGAAATAGGACACAACAAGAAAAACCAAGGACATTATATTTTAGGGCAACTAACTGCAACTCAATGTTGCGAAATACATTCCTCTCACTGTTCTATTCTCATCACACCCTGAACTCTGAACATAACCTTTTTTTCCTACCTTGACTCATTTTGCAAGCTGTTTCCATTCCCCATTCAATTCATTTTTTTTGTAACCAACCTTGACATTTTAAAACAACCTCATTCCTCACATATAACTTCCTATGTACTCTTTCTTATCAAGATTTATGAAAAAAAAAATCTCTGAACGTACATATTGCTGTGTGCATCATTAAACTTCAGAACACTGAGCTCAATTTTGTGTCACATAACCAAAGGGTCAACCCAGAAGCTGGTGAAGTAATTACAGCCCAAATTACAGCCCAAGACAAAGGCTTCACAAAGCCAGTCCAAAACCCAGGGATCTAATCATCAAAGGGAAGGACAACAACAAATCTTCTTTCAGCAGCTGAAACCAGAGAATATACTGCACTTTATTGTTTAGCCTTGAAATGATGAGCCGTTTATCATCATAGTTGCTGATTCATTTTCATCAAATAATCAATCAATCAACTTCAACTTTGATCAACTGTCCAGTTTTGGCTTTTCTTACACTGTGCTTACACTCATCACTGTGCTGCCAAACAAATCATATTGGTGCTTATAATTGTTGCATTGCCAACTGTGAACCAGTACGTCGCTGGACTGTGTCTGGTCAAGGACCTTTGTTGAACGTCATTTCTGATTTCTCTCTCCCCCTCGTTTCCTGTCATCTCTCTGCTCTGAGATTTCTAATAAAAGTATAGAATGGTGCTCCAAAATAAATATACAAAAACTAGTAGAGCTGTGACAACAGGTTTTTCATTTTGGCTGACTGCAGCTGGCTCACATTCACAAGGTATGCTGTAGCATCTTTTCCACATTTAGTTTAAGGTATCCTTTTGAAAGATGAGAGGGCTGAAAGGAGCAGGAAGGGTTCTGTCACATTAGGCATCAATATACACTACCTCCACAAGGGTGAAGGGTCACTCAATCAACCGCAGAGCCCTCTGAGGGGAGATAAACACATCTGACACCAGACACTGGAAGACGTACACAATCATCCTCCACTCAGCCACCCATGGCTAATAACTGTCAGATGATGTGTGTAATAAAAACAGAGAGCTTGATGCAGTCCCCCTGGTCCCATCCATCTTTCAGAGAGATAATCAGTTACACTAATGAGAGACAGAGCAAAAGAAGTCGATATCCGATTCAGGCGAGGATACATATACATGCATTCAGGGCCTGCTGAGGGTGCACACGCTGCCTTCATCCCCCTCAACACCCCATCTCAATAAAAAAAATGTCTCACTGGTTTTGACAAGAAAGTGTCTCACACGCTTGTGCTTCTGAAGAATCCTCCAGGTGTTGGGTGGGGGTGGCCTACTCTGTGAGTCCTGCAACACTGCATGACTCACACAGTGCAATCAATTCCCTAGCATTCAGAGGACAGGGAACCAGGGGACTAAAACTCAGCATCAGCGTAGATCTGTATGAATGTCTCCAGACATGACTGAGTAGGAGGTCTGTACAGTGAGAACTGGGATCTCCTGCAAATGACTTGAAATCTATTGCAGAGCTGATGATTCATTCAGTGATAATGTGTCAAAGTACAGCAAAGAGATAAAAAGCATATTCTGTAATACCGCGTCAAACACTAAACAGGTTTTAGAGGCTTTTAGTTGGATGTGGGCTCACTGCCTCACTGCCTTTCTACTTTTCTAGAGTATCTATACGGCCCATGGAGTGTTGCACTCCAGAGAGGTGCGCTTGATGTTCCCCAGTATAAACAGCTTTAGCTCCTAAAGCTTAAGGGAGATTTACTACCTGTGCAAAAGCAGTAAAATTATGTTTATTTCGCTGCTCTTACCAGTGTGTGTGGAAGAAAGAGAGAGTGAATAACAGAGAAAAGTGAGAAAGAGAAAGATGAGCAGTTGAAGTGGAGGTTGACATACCTAAGGAAGAATAAAAAATAAAAAATAGAAAAAGAAGGCTGACAGGAAGACACTATTCTCTCAAGCTTCTACCAATCAGGACAGCAGTGATCAGAGCAGCTGACCAGCCAAACAGATCTTAACGATTAACACTGGGGAGCGTTTGATACTCAAGAGAGATTACATTAGCTGAAATGGGGGTAATGGAAGGTTAATAAGGACGAGCCAAAAAGCAAGCGTGTCTTGAAAATGTAGGTGATGGGAGAAAGAGGGCAAAGCTGGTTGCTGGAGAGAAGACGAAACAGAAGCATTATAGTGTCTGCGAGAGTAGGTGATAGGATGACTGCTGCGAACAAAGAGAACAGATGCCAGCCTAGCAGTGGGAAACACAGGGACCACACGGCGAAATCTAGATTTCTCCTATTTCCTCAAAGTAATAAAACAATGGCACCGCATCGCCTCATTAAATGGGTAATGGAGGGTGTGAGAGTACTCCCCCCAGCTCTGAACATACCTCCCACTTCCTGTGTGTCTCTCTCTCTCTCTCTAACCCTCTCACGCTAGGCCATTGTCTCTCCTCCTCTCTGTTTCTAGCCATGTTTCCAATCTGCTTTGCCGCGGAGCTGTGCCGCCTGCTGAATAAATGCTTACCTGGGCAGTGGGTCAGAAACCCAGCCCAGACCAACTCCTGTCAGGGGGTATGGAAACTCCAATTATCTCCTTAACAATCATCCCTTTGCAATTATCTTCCCATCTGCCTATCAGTGTCGACAGGTGCAGAGGGACGGTCCCTCTCACACACTTTCATTTCTCTGACAGAAGAGAAGAAGTGATGTGTGGTGGATGTGAAGCAAGGAGAGGCAAACACACAATATACATACTAATTCGTTGGGAACTGTTGTATAAATTAACAATTTTCTTCCAGCTGAGCCACTGGGAAATGAAAGGAAGTGTTAATAACAGACCTGAGCAGAATGTCTGAGTACAACTAGAAATGCTAAAATCATGTCATTAGAACAACAAACTAGAGGTGGAAGAAACAATTACCCTATTTGCTGATAGTCTGTTGAATATTTTTGTGATTAATCAATTAATCCAAAAATCTCTCCAGTGTTATAGAATAGTAGAAAATGACCATCATGACGAATAAATAAAAATTAAAAAAAATAAATAAATCAAATAAAAGAAGCTAATTCTTTAATGTGAGAAGCTAAGATGTTGGTCAGAAAAAAACAGAGGGGGGCTCTGTTTTTAAGACAAAATCAGCGCTCACAGGCTACAACTGAAAAGCCGGCATTTGTTATCCTTCGTCTGTAGTTACGTGCCCCTTTGTTTCAAAAATTAGAATTTCAAGTGGTGAATCTGCCACTGATATCACTGTAAACTACATGTCCAGTGCGAGAACAGGGGGGCTGACAAGCACAGAGACAGTAACTAAGGATCACGGGGCTAAGCAAACACTCAGTTACATCCGCTAGAAATCTTGTCAGTTCTGATTTGCTAGCCATTTTATGACATTAGTCACAAAAGTCTAACCAAGTTATGGCATTTCAGGGAATATATTGTCTTACTGTACACTTGCAATGCATAATTTGTTTGTGTGAGTGTGTGTGTGTTTTGTCTGCTTTGCTTCTTGAACTTTCAGCAACAGTTACAGGTCTGGTCTCCGTGGCAAGGCAGTCATTTAGTACCGCTAGCATCTGCGTGGCTATGCAGATGACAACAGCAGTCTTGCGCTGTCACTGTAAAAGCAGTTACACCATGTCACACTGTTTAATATGCTTGTAGGCTTTGTTCCTCATTAAAGTACACAGAAGCTCCTGAGATGTGTTGTATGAGGGACTCTGCTTTGCAGCAAAACCGTGACAGCTGCCGTCATCCAGCACTCGTCCCTCCACCCCGCAGCACAAATCCTGGTCCTCATCCCCGAACACATTGTTTTCTAATTGCCAGCCCCACACGTCTCAGCTCAGACCTCCATGTCCCAGCTGCCATTACCTCCAGGGACGACAGATTTGTTTTAAATACTTGGAGAGCTTGCATGAATACAAAGAAGGATTCGGAGCAGGCTCAGAAAGACAATGAGGAGAACAAATAGGAACAGTGTAGACACTGCCATCAGTAATGTGTTTGTGCATTTATGTGGTGAATGAGAAGCATACGTGTGACAAAGATCTGTTTCTCATCACCACACTAGAATTCTCAAACCTCAAGGCAGCGGCTCTTAGAAAATGGTCATACAGAGGGTGAGGAGATTAAATGACAGGTTGCTTATTTTCTTCTTCCTAACCTTTCTCTCTCTTTCCTAAGACCAACCCCATTTTCACATCCCCTCCTCTTGCCTTCTTTTGTAAAGCAGCACAGGCACACACAACACTGAGAAACAATCTCTGTTCCCCTTCTGCTCCACACTCTATCACTCTGCTGCTTGGGGAGCAGTTTTGGCTGATCTACATTGATTGCTATGGGCCACTCTCTATCCCTGGTGCTCTGGAGCAAAAGAAAAAAAAAAAAATCCAAGTCATCTCATTCATCAAACCAGCACCTGACAGACTCTAGCCCAAGAGAACAACCGTCAGCTTCTTTTTTTTCTCCTTCATTCTCTTTGTTTTCTCCTCAACAAATAACTGTCATGTCCCATAGAGTCAGGAGGGAGTGGTGATCTGATATTCGTCCATTGCAATGAACACTCGGTAATACCCCTAAACACAGTAAGGAAGTCAGTCACCACAGCTGTACCTCAATGACTGACACAGAAGCTTCACAATAATATACACCACCCCAGAGACCCACTGACATCAACCACCTCTGCCTCCATCCCCCACCCTCTTCCTCTTAACACATACACCCCAGCTGAGATTCCTCTCTTTGTGGCATTGTTTGCTCCTAAAGGGGCTAGTGTGGCTAGTATATAAGAAATACAGACATAATGATCTTCACACATGAGTTATTTCTTCTTTAGCTTCTCCTATAGAGAGCCAAGTATTTCTAAGCATTACAGTGCTTCACAGAGTCAATTGCAATGTTTTGGGGTTTTTTTCCACAGGGTTATTATTACATATTTATGCTTATAACTCCATGGAATGATAGCTTTGGATGTGTTGCACTGAATAATACATAAAATGCATCTGCTCAAGTTCTGTCTCTTGTTAAGCTATTGTGTGTGTGCAAGTGTGTGACTGCAGAATTTCACAAAGCAGTCTCACATGCTTGCACACACTTCTATTTAGTAGTCAGAACAAGGAAGTACTCTGATGAGGAAAACTCAAGGCAGGCAAATATAGCAGCAGGCAGACACAACGTTAAATTGACTGTTTCTTCTGCAATGTTAAAGGATAGCTCCAATTTATTTGGAGCTTATTTTGACAGTTTTGGCTGGCTATCCGCCACTCTGGTGGGCAAATGTTTGAACCGAAATATTCTGTTGATGATATGCTGACAGTCTCTATCGTGTTTTGGTGTCATTTAAAGACCCAGTGGTGGCTTTGGAAGCAGAAATTGAATATTCATAATTAGATTTTTAATAGTGTATAATCATCTGAAAGTATGAATCACTGTGCTTTTGTTACCTTCAAATCTACCTTTTTATATCTACAGAGGAAGCAGGTGTTTTGAGGTGTCACAAGGTATAAAGACTACTGATTTTAAATACTTTCATTTAAATAATTTATTTTGAGGTGAAAATGAAAGAGAATATCCCTAAAGTGGAACGGTTCAAAGCTGAGTCAGGAAGTCAGTTTGGTTAACAATTTGATTATTTTCCTTAATTTTCTTTTTGAGATTGGTTTAGTCAACCTAGGGGTATGTTTAAACTCTGCTTTTCACTTCTGTACAGCGATTACTCAACACTCACACATCTGATGATTCAACCTGAAAAGTACAATGTTATTACTACCGATAGGAACAACAATGGACAAAATTGAAATAATAAGTTGTAATAACTTGGAACTTAGCACAGAGAAGGAAAGAAGTCTAAACATCCAAGCACTTACTTTCATTGCAACACACTATCAGAGTAAAAAAACTGCATCATTACTTTGCTATGTGTCCCCTGATTCTCTACCTCAGACTGATGACATTTCTATCTGTTTCTCTGGCCTAAGTAGGGCGATTTTACCCTCTAAGAGCAAAACGTAAAGCCACATACCATCCAGTTTTCCCAATACATTCACAACCATGAAAATAGCTATAACGCTAATGTTTATAATCACTATTGACTGTACATGTCACTTGTGTTCCTGATATTATAGCCCATTTCCAACAATGCAGGACATTTTTTAGCACCAACGTTCGGTCACCCGTGTACTTGACCTCTACCTGTACACTGTCTCTGTGACATAGACCTACGTACATCCCATCACCCTACGGTAAATCTGTCCTCCGAGCCCGCCCAGAAGGAAATAACCCCCTCCTCCTCCTCCTCTCATCTGTGCCATATTGATCAACTGGGCAGGCCTCTGTACTTGGTTCATTGATCATGGCTCCCTTGTAGATCCTCTTCTAGTCCTCTTCAACTGACCTTCAGAGACCCAAGGAAATACAACTGCCTATATCGCAGTAACAGCACAAATTGTCTTTCCCATAAACACTAATTAGTCTTAATGAAAGGTTTATTATCAGGATGGCTGAACTGGACACAAAATCAAATGTGAGGTGGTGACTTGCAAATTTGAATGTACATCTCATTTAAAATTCCATTGTCTGAAATATTACATTTTGTCACTAGTTGCAATATTATGCAGACAGATTTTCAACCAAAAATAGCCAGAGCTTAGGCTAAATCTCACCACACATATGTAAGATATCAAAGAGAAAAGTAGATAATATAGGCGTGAGCCTGCAGGGGATTTGACATGAAGCTCATGATTCAGTGAAGTCCTTATTATAAACCAAGTCAATACCAGATTATGGTAATGTGATATCTAACTGAGGGAAACTGTGACTAATATTATTCATGTACACACAGCATCCCTGGCAGTAATTTTTAACCACTGGAAACATGTAAAATGAGTCAGTCCAGCAGGCACTTTCACTGAAAATGTGAAAACAAAAGCACATATAGAGTCATGACCCATGATAACAAGTGACAAAATACAGTTGGACCACTTTATGACTTGGTTTGTTCCAGAGAAGACAGAGAAATGCAAATTAGCTCCACTGTCTCACATTATGCAGACAGTGTTACCATCGTCATTACTACCCTGATGATTCCACAGGCGGGAAGTAAAATGAATCACTCCGCCATCGGCATTAAATGTTCTATCTATTATGTTTTGTTTCTTCTCTTTCCTCTTTGTTTTCATTTCCTTAGTCCACTAGTCCTTTGCCCTATTTCACAGAGCTCCACGACCTCCCACCCCTTTTTTCCCTCCTCTTTAGGCAGGTGCCAGCAAGTGTGTGTGTGTGTGTGTGTGTGTGTGTGTGTGTGGTGGGAGTGCTTGCTTGTGGAGGAAGTGACAAGTCATAAGAGCCAGCTGATGAGTATCACCCTCATCCGGAGCTCCATTCATCCCCATGCACAAGGGCCCATTCAGTCACTGCTTTTCACACTTGTGGACCCCAAGAGCCCTGGGCAGGTTCCCACTCTATCACACACTAACTGAGGTGAACTGTCACTCACTTAAGACACCCTACATAGATGCAAGAATGGGCACCCAGATGCATACATACATATATACACACACCACACAGGCATATTCAACAGAAACCTAAGAATAGGCTGCATTCTCTCATCTGACTCATTATAAACATGCCCCAGAGCCCTTTTCCTTACAAACATTTCTCTATAGCCTCAACATCCAAATACACTTTTAGAACGAGTGACACACAGCAGGAGGAGGTGTCACTTTCATTTATGCCGTCTCCCTCGCGTGTGAATCTTTCTGACATGCTTGTATCACAGTTCACCATCATACCCATGGACTGCAGTGATATGTGTGACACGATGAAGAAAAGATGTCATATTTGATGGCATCGAAGGGAAGACTGAGAGGGCTGACTGGATGTAGGAAAAATCTGTGGTTATCCTGTAGTGCTGACAGTGGCAAAAGATCTGCTTTTACACTTTCACATCATTTTGAATATTGAAAGGAAATCTACCAATTAACTGAATAAAAAAAAAACAGAATAAAGCTGATAACAGAAGGTACATGCTGTACGTTAGCCACTTGATTCCAAATTCTTGAAATATTCCTTAACTCCTTCCTGCGTGTATGCTGCTGGTTCTCTGCTGGGTGTACATTATGGCTACATCATTATTGTATCACTGAACCCCAACACCACCACCACCCTCTGCTGTCTCCATCCCTCTCTGCTTATATAGACCATGTTTGATCCATGAGCGGCATCCTTGAAAATGTTCAGCAGCAGCTTGACACTCATATTCACATCACATTCTCTTCTAATCACAGGACCATCTCATTAATGAGGGCATCTTGGGTGCATTTACATTTCATTACACAGCTCTGCCTGCTCCCTGGCCTAGATGGCTAGGGGGGGTTGGTGTGTCACCCAGGGGCATGTCCATATTTTCAAATGTTTTCTGCAGCTTTAATTGTATTTACAAAGAAACATATCTCCAAAATTACAAACACTATAACAACAATTCTGGAAAGGATGAACTTAAGGAAGTCTGTGTTTATATAGAAAGGCAGGAATTATAGACACACAAAGACAACTGCACACTCTCACACTCACACCTAGGGGCAATGCAGAGTAGCAAATTAACCTAACATGCATGTCTTTGGGATTGTGGGAGGAAGCCGGAGTACCCGGAGAAAACCCACGCAGGCACAGGGAGAACATGCAAACTCCACATAGAAGGGCCCAGACTGGGATTCGAACCTGGAATCCTCTTTCGCTTCGCTATAAGGTGACAGTGCTAACCACTGCACCAGCAGAAAAAGTACTGACGGATAAAAGGAAATTTCCTCATAGTGATAGTGTTCAACATTGCGTTCAGAATTGGCAGTAGCCAGCAGTGAATGTCAATAAACCTGCATGACTTGTAAACATTTATATTTATTTCCAACTGAAGCACATATGAACTGCTACAACTACATTACATTACTACATTAAATCTCAGCAGCAGATATGGAGACCTGCTTACTTGTTAATATTACAGCTCACAGAACCATGCACTAACAAGCAGGCAAGTATGTGTGTAGACTACTGTAGTAAGGGAAGGGGATGTAGATAAGGGTAATGACCACAGTCTGAAAAACCCACAATGAAGGCAACCACAGACATCTGGTAATAACTCAGTGTCAGTTTTAGTTCCCAGAGACACAAGACACCAGAAAGATTAAACCACCAGACAAGGACACCACTAGCAGTTCTTGTCTCATAAAAACAAATGAAGAGGTGCTCTGCATAGGCAGCCCTTAGTGAAACTTTCACTCAAGATTATGAAGATTCCGATGCCTCATAGATAATATGGAACATAGATAATGTGGAAACTTATGCTGTTAGACAATGGGTCTGAGCAATCTACTAACTTTTCTTGGGAGAACGTGAAGAGTTAGCCCTCCACACACATCTGGACAGATATATTAACCATTCAAAGCTACAATGTCCTTCGCCAGACTCCCAGCATCTCAGCCTGCAAGAACATTCTGGATTTAGAAAGCTGTCATTGTTAGATCCTGGAGTCTCAAAGAGCATACACATATTGCTGTTCTCCCCCTTTATTGGTATCAACACCCACAAGATATACCACTGCAGCAACCGGACATGGCGTCTGATGACCGGCTCTGATTTTCCAGAGCTTGTCTGCCCTGCTGCCAATGGAGGCCCGGCAGCCCTTATGAGCTGCCCTGCCTCAAGTGGCAAAATAAACCCAATGTCCAGCAGTGTTAGGATAAAATGTTGATCATATATACCATTTGGCATATTGCTGCCATTAGGCAGTCAGGGCAGAGATTCGGAAGGTGGAAGTGACTGGTTACATCATTCAGTTGCAGCCTGAAGAGGTGACATATATCTCATGATATGGTGCAACACAGTAGCAAGAACAGAGGAGTACTCAACTGCTAATTCCAGTACCAGGGAAAGAACCCGAACATCATCCTCTTGCCAAGACCCACTTCAGGTCCTATCTTTCTTGCAGTGCTTCTTCTGTGTTCCAGACACAAAGCAAAAAATAGATTGAACCATGTGAGACCTCACATTCTTGAGACCTCTTCTAATTCTCTTCTTTGCTTCTTAAGGGTATATCTCCAAAAGTAGAATCCACCTGAGGTGTTTATGTTGCAGGTGCTCCCATTTGAGACCACTTCTCACCAGTCACAATGTCCAGCATAAGTACTGCACAAACAGGTTTGTGAGCCAACCAAGAGAAGTAGTTCATGAGTTGGTGGGAAAGTTCTCTATATAGACAACTGTCTCTAGACATTAGGTTTAGAGGAGGTCAAAGCCCTGGTGGCAAAGCCTTGCAATCTCCGGGCCGGAAGAGTTTAGCCTACAGCAGTGGATGAGAAACCTTTTTACAGATGCTAGAGCTACCAACAGTGACTTGTGGAGGAATCAGGGTCAACCAGACTCTTGTAAATCTACATTCAAGTTGGATTGGCACTGTCCAACAGACATGTTATCTGACAAGCAATGCCCCAATGATGACACCATGAACAGCATGCACAGTATCTGCAAGACTTTTGTCAAGCAAACATGAACGTTTAGACTAGAGGACTGGGGGAAGACGGCGTGAGCCCGAACATGCGCACAACAGAGAGCAATAACCCAATAATGAGTGAGTGTGCGATTCAGTTCCCTACCTGGTCACAAAGGGCCCTGATGGAGGGACTGAGGTTGAATTCCTTGCAGCAATCTAGGGTTGCACCAAAACAGCGGCAGCCAGTCCCAAGGCTAGAACTTTGGGCTGTTTTAAGTGACACAGACTTAACTCATGTACTAAGGACAGGACTCAGTCCACCCATCAATCACGTTAAGCTGCGGACTAGCAGGTATTTGTTGGCACCGGGCTGTGGGAATCCAGGACCTGATGAAACATGAGGACTGGCACTACTGGGATAGAGTGAAATACCCCACAGATGACAACGCTTGCAGCAAGAGACGGGCGGGCTGTCAGCTTCAACTAGGTGGTCACACGGGCCTCAGTTGCTCTGGCAGTCACATGACAAACGGCCAGCAAGGTGTATATCTTTCCTTGCTGCTGGCGAAGAGGAACTCAAGCAACCTACCTTCAGTAGTGTTACTTCTGAGGTTGAAAGCTCCACCTCACCTGGTACTGGCAGATACCAACAAAGGTGTGAACTCCTGGATGCTGGATATAGTCCTACAGCCTAAGGCTATAGTGCATGTATGAATGCCACATAACTGCGTGTTTGTAACGTGATAGAGGATGCCATTTATTTTTTAGTAAAAATTTAAAGTTATTTAACTTATCACTGATTATCTAACTATTAAATAAATATTTAGATTTGCTTATTGTTAGAGTTTATTTACTTTAGGCTGATATGCTAAATTTGTAGACGTGCTTATCTGTCCTTTTGTAAAGAACCATAAACTAATCAACAAGTGGACAAATGGGTGTGTTGGCTGGTACGTCACAATAATTATCACAGCTGAATGCCTCATTCTTAACCAAAAGTCTGTGGATTTACAATCTAAACCGGAAAGTTTAAAGGTTACAGAGACCCTGTCCTTGAGATTTTGAGTCAGAATGTCATAATTTTTGTATTTTATGCATTTATTAAAATGCCATCAACTACTTTTTTCCAACTTCCCTGTTTACTCTCTGAGTTACAATTGATATTGGCGACCGACAAGCCAGTGGACATAGATTAAAGACCAGCTGTTAAAAACCAGACCATATTTCAACATTCAGGGTGTGAACGGTGTAATTAAATGTTTGTCACTGAGGCAATGTCACACACCTGGCAGAGAGACAGAAAGGCAAATCTGTCAAAGGGTATCTCCAGGAAATATGACTTCTGTCATAATGGCGCACATTATCACCAACAGGAGAGTGGCATCCCCACTGGTCTGACCAAACTCATATAATTTTAAACTTCGCTTTTGACCATAAATGTAGCATTCCATTGCCATCTTTTTATTTAAAATGCCACATTTCCTCTTCACGACAAAAAAAAGATACTACCCGTGTTGTATCTTTACCCGTCATGCGTCAATAAACAAAATCATATCAGAAACGTTAAACAGGTCATCCTAACGTCCTAAAAGTTGAAATGTGCATTGTGCGCGCGTGCATGCCTGTCTTTGAAAAGGGTATTAGATCAGGGAGGGTGTAATAGTGTGTATTCTGACAGAAAAAAAGATAATCGGATTGCAATCCGTGGATAATTAGAAATGCATTCAGAGTTGTTTTCCCTCTTTGTTCGCGTCGCCTGAAAGCCCTGATTTGCGCTCTGGCTCTTTGTTGTTTTTTTAACCCTTGTTTGAAAAAGGAAAAGCGCACAGGGAACAGTGGCAGCCGTTTCAAAATTCATAAAGCTGTACAATCTGATATTACACAACTGTAAGATCTCTGCCACTGCTGCAGACGTTGATTTGAAAAACCCCGTGGCTACCCTGGAGCGCAAAATCACGCTGCAATCATGCCCGGGAAAGCAGAGAAAATAAGTCCTTCGTAGTCCCACGCAACAGTTAAGATAACCCACAGGCTACTAACACACAAGCACAAGTCTTTGTAGGCCTGTCACAGACACACACACACACACACACAAATATATATGTATATATAGGTAGATGTAGATAGATAGATGTACATATATATCTATGTATGTATCTCTCGCTCAGGTTTTATACCAATGGAGTTCAGCGCTCTTGACAAAGTTGATAAACACACTGAGGGGGTGGATGTGCAGGCTGACCGAACTGAACGGAAAACGCCAGCAGATGTAATCAGCTTCCAGTGAGACAGGCTAATACTTACAGGCATATGTCATGGAGAAGCTGTTCCCCATCTTGACCATATCCACCTGCGGCACCAGTTTGGGGATGTCCTGGTGGTGAGAGAGGGCGAAACGAAAAACCTCATATTCGTGCGATTCGGTTGGGAACAATCCTCCTGTTGAGCAACAAAGAATCAGGAGTTAATGTTGGCCAAATCGAGGAAAAGACGCGAACAGAAAAGACACACGAGGTAAACTTGGAATAGAGGTTTAAACGCTGAGACAAAAGATCTGACGCGTGTGCGCAATTCTCACCTATATTGATGTTACTTGGAAAACTTGAGCTTGAACCCAAGCACATTCCCAGTAAACTGGTGTAGAGGATGGTGAAGCTTCGCTGCATATTTCCTTTTGCATTGGCGAAGGGAAAAAGAGCCGAAATCCAAGCATAGGTTTGTCCGTGTGTGAAGTAATATTCCCCGCTTCTCCTCCGCTCTTATCGCCTCCTCTTACAGCCAAATTTACACCAACATCGACACAGCGAGGCAATTATAGCAATGGCGAGAGGAGGCACCTTTCTCTCTCCTCTATTTCTTCTCTCTGCTGATGCTCTCGTGTCCTTGGCTGCTGTTGTATGAGACGGAGAATGACTTCAGCATTAGCCACACTGCAAAAAATATGTCCGTCTTGAAAAGCTGTTGAGCCTCGGTGTGATTTTTTTTTCCCCTCTCCAAACAGCGGTCGTTTTTTTTTTCCCACAATGCAGCGAGAAGATATTCGCTACTTGTTTCTTCTTTGCAGGGAAATTTCGATTCTTCCAAGAAATGTAAGGAAATAAGTGTCGGTGTAACAAGGTGGCATAGACGAGATGACAAAACAAATGACAGCTATTCCTAAAACAATAACAACAAGATGTTTTGCCCGGAAAAAGGTGTCATTATTTCACGTTATTGCAAAACGTTTTATCCTTTAGTTTAAAAAAAAAAAAAAAAAGAAAAAAGCCGCACTCAATACTTGACTTAACTACTTGCTTGAATGAATATTTCTTGCAGCGTGCAGAGCGCACCCACATGTCCCTCAGGAGACGCACAGCATTTCGTGGACGTCTATTCATTTTCTTGCACTGTAAAAAGTATCCATATTACTATTCACACCATATTTATGAGCTGCTTTTATTTTGTACTGAGTCATTTTGCATTTTTTATCAACAATTCAAGTGAAAAGTTGCTTTTCATATGCAGCACCTTGAATTTCTTCTAACAGTAACCCAGTCAACCAGAAGTGATATAAATATCTGCATACAGTGAAAAAAATCAAACAAATCAAACCATATTAAATAACATATTAATATCATTTTTCTGCCTGCTCTTGGGTTCAACACCTACAGTTTTATCATGGCTGAGAGAACAATTGGTGGTTTTAAGACAAAATAAGTCTTTCTTGCCTTTGCTTGGTCTGTCATAGAAGATTATGAAATACAGATAATACATGGATTGAAACGTAACCAACACTACACACTGTTTGGTATGGGGAAATGTAACGTCTTTTAACATCACTGGGAACTGAAATGTTTACATGAACATTTTCAGAGTTTTGAAAATGATGAAAACACACACTGGAAAATTGCCTTTATATCAGGGCTTAACATTGTCAGGATTTGTCCTTTAAATTGCCATTGTTCACAATAAAATTTTACACTTCTGAATATGACATGACATTTGCTTGGCATGCACCACCTTCCTCTCACAATGTGCAACTGGCGGGTAGCTGAGAAGTGGGGTTATGATTTAAACCATATATTTCCAGGCAGCTACAGCCAATTATTTCCTGAAGATAGGATACATTCCCCAAGCTTTTGGGTACCTTGTGAAATTCACCAGCATTTGTGATATATTCACAAACTGATTGAAAAGCTAGTTTAATGCACTGGTGCTTATTGTTTTGAAAGTGGTAAATCCTGCCTTTGACACAATTAGGATTAGGGATGAGCTATCAGACCAAAGCAGGATACATTTTTATCTATTTATTTATTTATCATTAAAATCACTTATTGTTTCCAACTCACTCATCCCATTGGATGAAATTTAGAAGATTAAAACTTAAATGCTGAATTAGATTTCCAGTGTTTCCAAATGAGCAAAACTGCAGCAAATGACTCAGACCTCAGTACTTTATGCACTTGATCGATAGAAAAGAAGGAAGTAAAAGGTTATCTAATTCATGAATGATGGAATGGTCAATTCTTCTCACCTTTGTTCACAACGATGAGCGTTTAGCTCGAACATAAATGGTTGGCCAGACCTTCATTATAATACTTCAGTTTTTCCTCACATGTTTTGGCATTTTATTATCCGTGTGCAAGAACCTATTTCATTATTGCTTATATTTCACCCTGTTTCATAGTGGTTATTTCAATGTTTGAGTGTGCTTTGTGTGTGTGTGTTTGCCCACAGTGTTCCATGTGGAACGAGTGCCATGCAATCTTTTCTAAAATCCTGATTAATGCAAATAGATCTTAGAATAGCATTAGCAACGGTGGCTAAATATTCTGTGGTGCTAAGCAGAGGAATAACAGTTACAGAGCTTGTTGTTCTCTGCTAAAAATATCATCACCCTCAAACAGACACTATGTAACAGAAAGAAGGAAATACTCAGTCTTTTTTTTTCTAAAGACATCTTCATCATAGATCATAATGTAAGTGTCTGTCTGGGGGTTTTTAATAGAAGTCAATATGAGGAGTATAATGAGGCTAATCTGTCAAAATCTGCTGGTTCCACTCCAGCTTGAGTGAGGACGGGGGTAAAGAAAAAAAGAAAAAGGAAAACTCCCCTGTGTGTTATTCCCATAATTGAGCCAACGCACTTGTGCTGTCAAGTACTTGTGTATGTCATACTGCTGGAGGCAAAACTATAAAAAGTATGTTGTTGCAAAGGTGACAAAGGAACTAAATATGTCAAACAGGCTGAGGAGTAGGCATGTGGAATAGCAAAACAACCTGTACACAGCTCTCCAGAGACTGCCTGAACTATTGACAGTAACAACAAAAAGTGCTGGTAGGGATGGTGCTGGATATGCCTGGATGATATGGACAAAAATTCATGTTACAGTAATTTAGTCATATGTAGAGGGATGCTTTGCCTGCTCAAGATCCATCTACAGTGCAGAATGAAACAACTCTAGGTCTCTTTACAGCTTGCTTAATAGCTAGCTTGCTGTTTGTCCAGCAGCAGACAGACAACAAGTTAGCAACTAGCTGGTGAACATCCGTTGTTATGGATCCCCTCTGCTTTTTTCTGTGTAGTATGATCATCTTGTCAATCACAGTAAAACAGGACAGTTTGTTATTCTGGTGGGTCGGTCTGATCTCTAAGTAAATCTGTGTAAAGAAAGGAAGTAAGAGCAGCTCAGAACAGAATTTTAATAGAAATTCCACCAATCCTATGAGATTTTCCAGTCCATTTCCCTTTAAAAACACTAGACTGTATGAAAAAAGCCACATTAGACCAATTCTGCATGCTACTGTTTCCTATCATTCACTAACAAAAGGAAAGAAGAACAGCAAAACAACAATTCGTAAAGCAATAGTGTGAGAATTGTGGTCCCACCTCTCTCAATGTGACGACTTAGTTGTGCAGCAGTGATCAATCTTCATGTCACACACAGAAGTCAGTAATGGATTCTGATGGTTTTGTCTTGCTACTCGCTTTATCTGCACACTTGATTATAGCACTTGTTGACTGACTGACAGACACTGTGGAAGTACACCAGTCTTGGACAAATGCCTGGCATTAGCACAGAATCGATAGGAAGCAGGCCGACTTGGAGTCAGTGCATGCTTGATTTCTACTCTGTACCTTAATTGGGATGAGTTATTGACATGTAGCTTAATTAGACATCCCCCATAATTGATTCAGCAGGTCTGCTCAGAGAGCCTTTCTGGCTTTTAGGAGGATGAGGATGAGGAGGAGGAGACCTTTGAAAAGTTGTGTGAGAATTCACATGCCATAAACAGGAAAATGTACTCTAGGTCACTTAAGAATACTCTTTTCATGGGTGATTTGGAACATTAAATTTTTTCTTTTTCAGAATTACTAAAACAATCATGTGAGTGTACTGACTAATATGTAATTAATGATTTCATTCACTTACAGATAGATTTGGTTTCTGAACATTTAACTTACTGAATGTCATATTTCATGTGCCACGTACACTTGTTTTATTCTTTTTACTATAAGATAAGACAGTCAACACCTTCTGTTTTCTTGTTGTTAACAAATGAAATGACTAAAACAAAAGTGTTTTCTGACTTCCCCAAGCCTGCATTTGCTCTCAAAGCCCATTGCTTTCAACTGAAGACAAAAATCTTTAAATGGTCACAAATACATACTTTTATTTATTCATTTATTTTTAAAGGCTGTAAGTTGCCAGAACAGCTGGGTGCCGTTTCAAGAGTCAATACAGTAAATAATGCATTTGTGGGGGTCTGTTTCCAGCCATAGATTTGGTGTTTCAGTGGCTTTGTCCCGCAGTGGGACAGTGTATGACGGATAAGTTCAAAAGAAACAGTGACCATGTTCATTGTAAAGATGAAGCATTTCATCCAGTGCATGAGTGTGGCTCACTGATGTGCACCTGGACAACAGGACACAGCATGACCTGTCGTACAGGGGTAGCAATGAGCCATCAGGCTTTGACCGCTTGAACTTGTCAGTAGGATCATTTCATTGTCAGTTTTGGTTTTTTCAATGGCAGTTGTTTTCAAACTGGATCCAGACAGATTTTAGTTAGCCATATCTAGTTAATATTATTTTTATGTGGCAACTCAGTTATTTTTTTTCTAATTCAATGATCAGAAAAATATGATTTTACTAGAGTTCGCAGAGTATTTCTAGGTCGGTTTTTAGAGGAGTAAGAACTGAAGAGAACTGTTTCTTCGTCAGTGAGCTACACTGTGGAAAACCATCGGCATAGTCCTTTGACGGGTCGGACAGTTTTCAGTTACCAAGAACTGCAGATGGTCACACTTAATATTTGTATCAATCACCTTTATATACCCTGAGAGGCTGTTTATGCACAGAGAGTACAGCCAATCAGATAATGTCAATGATCAAACAGGCATAGTGCAGTACAAAGGGAAAAAAACATTAAGTGGAGTGGGGGAATAAACATATTCTCTTCATAGCCTTTTATTGCTGTTCAGGTGTTCCTTTATGTCTCTCTCTCTCTCTTTCTTTCTCTCTCTCTGGCTCTGTCTCTTGCTGACGTTGTGACGATGTGCTACCTGCATAATTGCCTTTTCCCTCCACTGGCCGTGAGGGAAGTGGAGCTCTCCCAACGTTACCGTGGTAATACTGATTGATGGAGTCGATACTTGTGCGGTTCCAGAACATCGAGCATCGCAGCACACAGACATGACAAATTTCAGGGAACAAATTATAATGGCCTGATTAATCCCCTCTGGGGAAATGGAAATATTGTGAATACCTATAAACTCGTGGAGGACATAGAGCCCTGCAATAGGACCAGGCACGGGGGCTTTTGTATCCATTGTTTAGCTGTGGAGACATAAGTATGACGAAGAGGAAATTCACAACTAGGGCTGCTTAACAATGTGTGAAAGGGTACTGATTGATAAATCAGCCAAATTTCAAATGTAGATTTTTTTTTGTCACTGAGAATTCATCATTCTCTAACTCTGGAAAGAAATGATTTTTATATTCTCTGCCTTACTAATAGGTACTCACACTGTGGTGACAGTAATTCAGTGTGGCGACGTGAATCGTGTCAAAACCCAAGTATCTGTAACCTGACAGCTTATAACATCATCAACATTTACTGTCATGCTGGCTCACTGACCAGATGTTTATCGTTTACTGTGCAATAAGAACACAGCATTGTGTAATACATGGAACTATAAAAACACATATGAGGCATAACTGGTGCATGCAATGATTACTGGTTTGTTTGCTGGCAAAGAAGCTTGAATAAGGATGCTGTTTAACAGGATGTAATATGCATTTAGTTATTTTATATTAATAATTCAAAATCCTCTGATGTCTATGCAACATCTCCTGTAAGAAGCAATCACACGTGAAGTATCATAATTAGAGAAAGAGACAGACAAAGACAGAGTAATGTTTTGTTTGAACAGTTGGTGATCACAGTGAGAAGGTTCCTCAGAGTATCTGCAACTGTGGCTATGCAGAAATAACTGAAGCGTTGCAAAACATTTGCTCAACATTTAAAAAAAGGTGGAAGAATTATTCACTTAAAAGTAAGTTGAATAACACAACATGAACTTCAGTACTGCATCACTAATATGTTATTAAACATAAAATGGACGCTTCAAACATTTTTTAGTGTGTGTGTGTATACATTTTTCTTAAATCTTGAAACATTGCTTATGTCATACATACAGAGGCATCAAAATTAAAATGAGACTGATTAATAAACCTTAACAAAGCTGCTTTAAAGAAACAGGCGTTTCATTTTACATTAAGACTTGAAGCATTAAAAGCACAGGTGTTATTCATAACATTAAGAAGGGCTCTGTTCTATTCGAGTCTCCCCATAAAGCATTACAGTGTGACAGTGAGGTGGCATGAACAAAACCAGGATCCTGAAACTGAAGTAGCTAACTAATATTATTCACACCTGTGCTTTTCCTTCTCTGACATGTCAGAATGTCTGCTGTGAAAAACACCTGTTAACAGGCTGACTTATGAAACTTCCCTGAGCCGTCACCTGTGTACTATGTATGACAACTATTTCAGGTCCTGTGTGCAGTATCCATCCATCCATCCATTTTCTATACCGCTTATCTGTCAGGGTCGCGAGGGAGCTGGATCCTATCCCAGCTGACTACGGGCGAGAGGCGGGGTTCACCCTGGACTGGTCGCCAGTCAATCGCAGTGCCAAAACACAAAGACAAACAACCACACACTCTCACACTCACACCTAGGGACAATGTAGAGTAGCCAATTAACCTAATGTGCATTTTTTTGGTATTGTGGGAGGAAGCCGGAGAACCCGGAGAAAACCCACGCAGGCACAGGGAGAACATGCAAACTCCACATAGAAGGGCCCAGACCGGGATTTGAACCTGGAACCCTCTTGCTATGAGGCGACAGTGCTAACCACTCCTGTGTGCAGTAATTTTTACAAAATATATGATGAATATATGATAGTCAAATGAATTCTGACACCTTCTTTTTATTGGACTAAGCAAATGAGGCTTGTTGTTTGTTAATTGCTTTAGTGAAGAGGATAAACAGCTCTTGTTATTCACGTGAAACGTATTTAGTTGCTCCACCATCTGCTATTGCAAGAAATGTGCGATAATCTGAGGATAATCAAGTTAATCAGAATATCTCTTTCTTTAGATTTGTTTATTGCATGATGGTACGGACACATTTCAGGTGAATGTGCTATAACAACAGTACATTTTGAGGGATGTAAATTGATATGTTACCTACCTGTCTCACTGTCTAATCATTTCGAATATCAAGTCTTGAATGAATTTTGTGCCTCCGCTAAGAAGCATTTAAGGTTCAATCAAAACAAATTAACGTTCTGCACGGCTAACAGGGTCAGCCCAAATGAGATCAGACACGCAAAATAAATGAATAATGGGACCTCGAGCTGTCAATCTTACTGGCCAGTGTTTACTAGTGAACTGATTTCATTACAATCATTTGAGACTCAAATTGGAAGTGGCTGCATACAATAATAGTAGTCCTGGCCATTTAGCCAGAGGAAGAGACAGAAGAATAAAAATATAACACTGAAAATGTTAACAGTACTATTTTAGGTGGTGGAATTATTACACAGAATGGGTACCATAGGCCTAAGAGTGATGAAGGAGAAGCATAGACTCACGCCTTTCATTAAAAAAGAATACGAAAATTTAGATGCAAAGTAATTAATTTTCTAATCATGAAATCCCTCTGAAACCTCGAGGCTGGGTTGATTAACCACTCTCTGCCTCTTTATTTCTCTCTCTTTCTTATACACACAATAGTTCAATATCATGGCTCATGTGTTGCAGCACACATTGCAGGCGATGGAATTGACAGCTCCTACCCATGAAAGCGACCACGCATCCTACATTTGCCCAGGGAAATCAGTGCTGGTCCAATCAATTTGTGTGTGTGTGTATTTATGTCAGCAACGCATACCTTTACTGCGGCAGCTGCACAGGGTGTGATGAGCTCGTTAAATAAGCAGCTCTAATGGTCTCAAGCGCTGCCTGATGCAGTCTGACTGACTTGATACTCGCAAAGAAAGTCTTGGAAATTGGGAGAGAGAAGCAGAGGTGGGAAGGTCAGTGAGAAATCATGGCGTGGAGACAAAGTGGAGAGAGAGCTGGTAAAAACAGCACAACTTGAGACATTTCAGTAAACAGGAGCTCTAAACTCTCACACAATCTCAACACTGATTCGAAATCTCTAGTAAGCTGAGAACATTTTATCTTTCCCCACAACATGACTCCCAGACACACCATACTGAAGAATCACACTTGCTGGTCGCCTGTTACACGTTGAAGTCTAACGTATGAGGTGCAAGCCACTGCTTTGGTCACATGGCTGAACTGTTCAGAGCAACAGTTAAACAGCACAGCACCGCCGCGCCCCCCCCACACACACACCACCACTGCCCCAACCCCCAGGTGACCTGCACTTTGGATGGAATTATGATTCAGTAGTGAGCCTGATAGATCGCGGTGTGCTGCTGGGCTGCCTGAGCTGCATAGAGCAGACAAGTGTGAGTAATACAGGTGAACATGCCCACAGTTACTGGGTCAGCAAACCAGGTCAGACATACATGCACTCACAACTACTCTACTGTTACTGTATTAATACACTGACTTTATCTTTTTTATTAGGGACTGTGGGGGAAAAAAAATGGCGTGTCTGTGCATAAGAGCCCAACACATTTCAACTGCAAGAAAATACATGCAAACAGACAAAACATAAGAAAATGAAGAAAATGTTTTACTCTGGAGGCTGGAGGCTGCATTATATTACCTATGTGCTATGCTAAGCTAACCAACTGCCAGCTGGTGCTGTATATTTAAAATTATAATCCTTTAGACCAGTGTATGCTGTGGCAAATGGGGTTTCATACTAACTTTATTACCACAGAAAACACTTCTGGAGATTGCTTTTAACATGAAGCAGCAGCAGTAGCAGCAGAAAATGTTCCCCTTGCATTTGCAGCCACTTAATGTATGTATAATGCTGCATCATTTCCTGTGAACCCCATGTGAGTGTGAAAGCAATTTTGAATCCAGCACAAGAGTGGCAGACTCACTGAAAACAACTATAATAAGAAGTCATTATTGAATGTAAATATATTAAATGGTAAGTCCTGAAAACAATCATGCCATGAAGAGAATCAAAAAATGGAGTTGACTTCACAAAAATCTCATGTATTACAGCCATAAAAGGCAGATATTAGAGTGGTATTGATCTTTTCATCTAATTCTCAATGGGACTTTCTGGTAAAATAAAGGTTTGAAATGAAATGAAAGGAAGGAGGTGAATAAGCCCAAAAAGTATACTTTATAGCGCCCTAACACATTATCTTCAAAATCTTTTAATAAGTGAATAATTATGGGTTTACTGACGCTTTTCTTTGCAAGTTAAAACTTACTGTTCTGCTACCAGGGGATAAAAATCAGCCCTTGGATATTTGTGGCTACTCATACAGATTCCCATAGTTTAAACTACAGTTAAGCCAAAGGAGCTCTGAGCTGATGAGTCCAGAATATTGATTAATAGACTGTGATATGCTGAGGGGTCAGCAGTGGAATTTGTTTGGAACAAACGATAGAAGAAATGTAGCTCAATCCCCATAAAGTCACGAGAAAAGTGTCTGTGAAGGTTTGTGAAGGTCACAGTACATTGTGGCTGCTGAGAAATCAATTTCCTTTTGAGCTAAAATGTCCCTTGTGTTTTATTGACCCATATCTTTCAAGTCACAAAACCCCATTCTGGTCACCCCAAGTGTCTTTGTGCCAAAAATGGAGAGCAGCAATGGGATGGAGCCGTGTGTAGCCTATAAATCCATACCTGTTCATGGATGTGGTGGAATTAAATTACCCTGTTTTGTTGTTAGTGTCTGTGTATATTTGCATTTGCATTATTCACAGTATGAGCAGCATGCGTTGGTGTTCTCCATTTTTTTTCTTTTGTGAGTTGGATGCCTGTGTATGTGTATGTGGATGTGTCTTCCTGTAGGACAAAATTTGTTTACAGAGTCACATTGTGAGGACCCTCCTTACTTCCATCCTTCCATGTTCTATACCACTTATCTATCAGGGATGTGGATGGTTTGGAGCCTATCCCAGTTAACTACAGGCAAGAGGCGGGGTACACCCTGGACTGGTCGCCAGTCAGTCACACACAAAGACCAACATACACACACACACACTTGGGAGGGGCAACCTAATGTGCATGTTCTTGGGATTGTGGTTATATATATTTATGTTATGTATGTATGTTATATATATATATATATATATATATGTATGTGTGTGTGTGTGTGTGTGTAAAGATTTTATATTTTATAATTTATTTTATATTTTTTTATATTTTTTCCTTCATTTTCTTGGTCAGGAAAATTGCAATGTCTGTAAGAAAGAAGAATTTCCCCTCAGGGAAAATAAAGTATCCGGCAAAAATCCACGCAAGCACAGGGAGAGCAAGCAAACTCCAGTTAGGCTAGGTTAAGGTTAGGGTTAAGATTAGACAAGTAATGTTCATTGTTATGGTTAGGTGGTGGTTAAACTTCTAGGAAATGAATGTAAGTGTGTGTAATGTCCCCAAAAGTAATGGAAACAAGACTGTGTGTGTGTGTGTGTGTGTGTGTGTGTGTGTGAGAGAGAGAGAGAGAGAGAGAGAGAGAGAGAGAGAGAGAGAGAGAGAGAGAGAGCATGTGTGTCTGAAGAGTGCTGAGTCTGTGCTTTGCTTTGAAGGACAGGGAAGGAGGGATGGGAAGCCAATCTGTTCCTCTGCAGATTAACTCTCTCATTCCAGACCCCACTTTTTTCTGCAAAACACCCACTATCTCCAGTGTCTGCCCCCCTCCCACCCCTCTTCCTCCTCATCCTCCTCCTCCCTCATCACTCTTTCAAGTTTCTCACTTATTGCTTCTGTATACTATGTCTCTCTGTCAATCAGACTATCTGCTTGGGCTCTTGTGTATTTGTGTGGGAGAGCGATGAATCTGTAGCCATGGAGGAGGCGTAGAGATCCACCCCCGTTGTGACAGTAGCAGCCTCGGCTTCCAAAGCTTCTCTTTTCAGAATGGAGCAATGAAAGAGACCGAAACTGAGGCCACAGGCTGAGGGAAGACAAAGACGTCCACTGCGTTTGGCCGCTGAGAAAAGGCGCCCACTTTTCCCTTCATTCACTGAACGGAACTGAATGGGAGTGGAGAACACTGTTGTCTGTCCAATTAGCTGAGCATCCAGATGCTTCCTGTCTGTTCTGAGTGTGCAGTAAGAGGCTAAGAGAGCATGTTTACAGCAAGGAAGAGACAGAGGGAGAATGGGGGCGTGTCAAGGAATGAACAACACACCTTCATGACCCCTGGTGACTCATGGGATCTTCTCCCTCCTCAGTCAGGCTATAACAAGGAAGAAAAAGGAAAGGATAAAGTGGAAAAAAAAGAAACAGAAGGGTGAGATATGAATAGAGCAACCTTGGGTGGAAGTGGTGGTGTTGGTGCATGAAGAAAAAGAAAACCCTGTGGGGTTCTGCTCTCCTACACATTTCTCTGTTTTAAATTGTAAGTCAGTCCCTCTGTAATTGAATTTTGTGCTCAAAAGGGAAAGAGAGCGAGAGACAGAGGGAGCTTGGACAGGTTGGAGTTGAGGTGCTGCAGATTCTGTAAAAATAAGTGGGTGATGTGGGGTTGGATGAGCTGAGGGTGTAGGGAAACAGCGAGGGTGCTAGCACTCTGCGTGCTTTCATTAGCACTCTAAATGCTAATGAATAAGTTCATAGCTTTGAAGATGCAGCTATGTTAAATATGCATGGATTATCCAACACAGTGCATTGAGTGGGAAAAGGGGGTGAAAAAGTGAGGGAGAGGAGCGATAAAGATGGAGAAGTGGTGGAGGGAAGAAAGGAAGGGAAAGGAGAGAGGAAACCAAGTCCTTTCTCCTCTTCTCTCCTCTCAGCTTTGCCTTCCTCTCATTCTCCTGTTCTCACCTCATCTTTCCACTCCTTTCCTCCCCTCTCAACTCCTTTCTTCCCTCTCGTCACTTTCCATCTATTCTCCTCTTCTCGCCTCTGAGCTACTCTCCTTTCCTTTCCTGCTATAATGGGGCATAATTTCTTCATCAGTGGTGTTATGAAAGCCCAAAACATCCTTGTACAAGTACTTTAAGAAAACTGATGACATTGGAATTGCAGTCTTAATTGTTGCAAATAAGAATAAGTGTGACCTTTTCTCATCCACCCTCCTCCCTGCAGGGACAGATGCAGAGTCAGCCATTAGTGTTAAGTCAAAAGACATTAAGCCAAGCTGCGTGTGGTTCAGTAATGACCCAGCAGTTTGAAGTGAAGACAACATCAACAAGGGACAAATCTCAGTGGAGAACAGCTTCATTTTCTTCCTCCCTGCAGGAAGGAAAAGTGTAGTGTTTGGTTTGAGGAAGCATTGCACAAATACATCACACACTCTTGTGTACACACACACACACACACACACACTACACACACAAAATAATATGGTCTGAAAAAACATAGACATTTGTTGCACATTTAAGGCCTCTAATTTTGTGTTTTGCGCTGATGTTCGAACTTTACAATGCAAATTCAATATAGGCATGCATAACGCAAGTTATCTGAGGAATATAGTATAATAATAGGTTAATGGTTTACATTAATACCTCTGCAAAAGTAATGGGTGGGGAGGGGTGGGGGCATCTTCAATTTGATTTCCAATTAATATGTATGACTAGACCTGTACGAGAGAGATGATACGAAGACATTATCGGAGCTGAGCAGAGGCTACAAAGCTATCTGGTGACTTGGCTTATAGAGGAAGTGACAACACTATTATCACTACTTATGCAGCAGAGGAAGGACAAAGGCAAAGCAAAGTAATGGAGTATTAAGACAGAAAAGATCTCCACCCAGACAAATGTTTCAACATTGTTTCAGATCTCTTCTCCATGGACACTAGCATGCATGAAAAAAAAAATCACATGGCCATTCACTTTACCATTCAAGTGAATGCTGTTGGAAACAGGTTTCAGATCATCTACTTTTCTTAAAATATACAAAATTTTTAATTTTATTTCTCTTCAATTACTTAGTCTTACCACTTTTTTACTTTCTCACATATGTTCCAGGGTGGCAAGGTGGTGCAGTGGTTAGCACTGTTGCCTCACAGCAAGAGGGTAGCAGTTTTGAATCCCGGTCTGGGCCCTTCTATGTGGAGTTTGAATGTTCTCCCTGTGCCTCCGTGGGTTTTCTCCGGGTACCCTGCCTTCCTCCCACAATCCCAGAAACATGCACATTAAGTTAAGTGGCTACTCTACATTGTCCCTAGGTGTGAGTGTGTGGTTGTCTGTCTTTGTGTGCCGGCCCTGCGATTGACTGGCGACTAGTCCAGGGTGTACCCCGCCTTTCGCCCGTAGTTAACTGGCTCCAACCCCCTGCGACCCTGATGGATAAGCAGTATTGAAAATGGATGGATGGCTGTATGCTCCAAGTACCAAAGCAATAGATGCTTTTCCTGAAAATAGGATAAAATCCCCCTGGATAATGCTATTTTTATTAAAAATAATTATTAACAGATTAAAAATGTTGGTAACATTGCCTTCAGGTGACATTACTGTAGGAACTGGTGCATCGGCTGGATAGTTATCATATGATATGTTGTTGTTTTACATAACTCAGCTGGTGGAGGCATGTAGATTTTCAGCTGGTGGAGGCATGTAGATTTTGAATGAATGAATGCCCGAAAACAGAGCTCTGGGGTACCCCACAATGTAATTTTTCTACTCTCAGATGGGTAAATACTGGTCCACACAAAGTAGCTCCTGTCCTTCAAATAGGATTCAAACCAGAATGCAACACACAGTTTGCAGTCTGTCTATTTATATGTTGTAGGGGAGGAAGGAGAGAAGGAGAAGGGGAAGAAGGGATGGAAGAGAAGGAGGGATTGAGTCTAAAAACAGGCATGCTCATATGGTTTCAGGACATATGGTACACAAAGCTGGATAGGTGACTGCTGAAATATGCTGATGGCAAGCATAAGAGCCAGAGAATCCAGGGAAGTTGGATAAAAGGTTTAAAAGTTGAGGAGAATTTGCATACGTAGGCTGTGTGAGCAAAATAAGACCCTACATTTCAGCATAAATCCCATGGAATGTGCTGTTTTGCTGGGAGAATACTTTGATGTCAAAATTGCAGCGCTTACTGCAACATATTCTATGTAAATGATAACAACACTGAAGTATCTACTTTTTTACCCATGCACTGATATGGGTGTTAATGACCAGCTATTTGTCTACTCACAGTTGACAGCATTAAGCACATTACTCTTCCATCTGTACTGCTGTTCTCTGTGTTATGAATTATGCTGTTTAAATGGGTTCCCTCCTTTAGAAGAGCTCTGGGCAGGGTCTGTGGAGAGGCATCTAATGGCAGCTAAATGAATTCATGCCCGGATAAGGCGTAGGCTGCAAACACAGCAAAGCAACAACAGCTGTCAAAGAGAGGGAGTGAGGGAGAGAGGGAGAGAGAGAAAGAGTGAAAGAAGAGGACAGAGTGAAAAGGGACCAGAGCTGGAGAGACATACAAAGATGTAGAAAACAAATGGAGTGTGTGAGTGGAAAATGAGAAAAAATCTGTGCTGTGCTAGCTAGCCTCTCAACAAGTGACGAGGTGTGTGGGAGAGAGCAGAACAGAGAGTGACATTAGTTGAGGAAATCTATTGATTGCCACAGCAGGCATTATTCTCTAAGTCAAGATATTAAAGCAAATAAAGAAGGTGGGCATGGTGGATGGCATTTGATGTTATTTTGAATTTCCCTTCCTTGGGGCTATTGGTTTGTATTGGTTGATGCATATGTGTGTTTCCTAATGTTCAGTTTTACAGAAAAAAAGCATCAATTTTTACACATGCTATCCATTTACCGGTGGCCTTTAACACTGGCACCAGAGCTGTTGTCACTCTCTGTTAAGTCTAATTGGAAAAAGGAGGAAAGCAAGGCAAAAATATAGATGGAATCCATTCATTTCTTCCTGGAAAGATGTGTACTTTGCTAAACTGCTGCCGACGTGCAGTCATGCTTTTGCCCAGAGCAAGCGGAGGTACGCCGGAGGGGAGCAGAAAGGGAGGCAGAACATATACCAGCAAATGAGTAGGGGGGTGGCAGCTCAGCGATGGAGGGGAGGGAAGCATTTATGTATGATGGATGAGAGGTGGAGAGGGTTGCAGACTGTCAGATGTTCCCTTTATCTCTCCTATGCGTTTTTGATAGGCAGAGTGAGGGAAGGTCGGACAGGCGGAGGGATGGAAAGCGGTGATGGAATATGGGTGGGGGGGGACTGTGAGGGAAAGGAGGGAATGCTTTCACATGTGTTACCTGGCAAAATGTTGCTAGCACCTCTGCTCATCTTTAATGAGGCCAGGAGGAACATTATGCAGATGAGCCTTAATGGAGCGTGGACTAGCCCCAAAGCAGGGTCACTGATACATCTCCCCCTTCTTCCTTCTTGTCTGCCCGTCTGCTCACCTTCTTTCTCTATCCTTGTCATTGTCCAGTTTGTCTTTGTATCTTTATCTTCCCTCTCTCCTTTTTAATTTTCTCCTTAATGCCTTCCCTTACTTCCTAATCATCCCTAAATTTATCTCTGTGCTTGCTTCACCGGCCCATTCTCATCATCTCATTCTCTCTTTTCAGAAAATGAGACTGTGTCATCGATCTCCACTTCAGACATGCTGGCTGATCAGAAGATGAATAGGACCCTCATGATGTAAAGATGAGATTCATCGCGGAAAGTGTGCTTTAAACTAGCATCTGGTGAGGAGCGGAAAGGAAAGACAGGGAAAACACAAGCAATGAAGAGTCAGAAATAAAAGAAAGGCTTGCGGGGAGGGTTCTGCACATCTCAGATGGAATTTCGAGGGACATTCCTGAATGATGGCTCATCAAGCTTCATTATGTGCGTCATATTTAATTGCTTCTAGATCTGTTCCTATGGAAACTGCAGTTCTCTTCTAAGCTGCTGAGGGGGGATGTTTCATTACCTTTTCTCTTGGGGGTTGGTGCCATTGCTACGTGTATAGTTTGGATGAAAGCTCTACACGACAGACTTATAAGCTTGCTGAGCCTCAAAGGACAAGCACCACAAACCAGGAAAAGATATGAGAACAGAGAGTGGGGAAAAGGGATCATGTTTCATGTACATGGAAATATTCAATGCATAAGTTGTTGTCATATGAGACAATAGCAAAATGAATATGCATTGCCTAGCATATACACAAACATACTGCATGTGTGTAAAGACGGCTTCTTTATCCAGCTACTGGCATGCAGCACAATAAAATACTTCCAGTTGGTTATGTATCTAGGAATCTTTCATTGTTTATATCTTGAAGCAAAAAAATAACACTACTGCTGCAATAAAACTGTTTGCCTCATTGTACGTTATGTGATAATAGTTGAGAGGTGCTATTATAGTGGGTTTGTTAGAGCAGATGTTACAGATTCTTGCGTTATCGCCTCTCTGCAAATCCATTCTTTTATGTTTCTTTCATTCTCCTACCACAAGCATTTGTTATTATGTAGCCACCCCCTAAAGTGATGAATGAATGTTTACTGGTAATTTGGGCATGATTGCTAAAAAGCAAAGCAAAAAAAAAAAAAAAAAGGCAAAAAATGTAATGTGTCCATTCAGGGACAGAAAACACAAAGAATCATACATTCTTCTCTTGTGTTTTACCTCACAGTGCTTCAGAGTTTCCTTTCTTACGTTGCTCCAGGAATTATATTTTCCATATTCTGTAAGCTGTATACAGTACAATCTGTCTTCAGAAGTGATGAGTAATGGTGAGTAATGCCAGTTTAATTGCAGTATTCCCTCCGAAACCCTGAAGCAATTTTTGTTTTTGAATTAATATGCCTAGTGGGGTGTAAAATGTCAGACTGGTAAGCAAATTGAAGAAGTATACACTCTTGGAGACTCATTAACAAATGTATTGAATTAATTTATATACGATAGCATAACATTTTGGTAATAGTAACGTAATGGTCATAGCTTTCCTGTTTATCTTACTCTATATGATATTTTTCTACAAAGGTATATGGTCTTGTAGTACGTTAAGGTGAAAAAACCTTGGTGGTTTTTGGGCAAACAGCAATTGTATCTGTGTCCTGCCTCTGCAGCTCTCTTGGATTAAGATTCCCACCCTATGAATTATTCATGGTTCTCAAAAGCATTTGTTGGTTAACAGAGAGTAATGAGGCTGATACTTAGCTGGATTATGAGTTTCTTAATGGGAATTGTCTCACTGTATTTTTCCTGCCTCAGTAATTTGAGTGCCAGTCAATTGCAGGGTGTGAAAGCACTGCCCAACATAGGTCAGTCAAGTGTTTGGTCCTTTAGCAAATAAGCAACCAGATCCTGAACAGTGCATGTTGTGGCTTGAGAATGAAAAGCCAGCTGGGCTTCCTCTCTCTGCCACAGAGGTAATTTCCTCTGTTGATGGCCCTTTGTCTGTGCCCTCTTGAGCAGCATCACAGAGGCAAAAAGTAAGTTCTCATTTTTGCGGCCCAAGCTCCTATTGGCCACTCAGTCTGAGAGGGTCATTGGTTGCTGTACAAGTGTTTCTAGTCCCTGTTGTGTTTCTTTAAGCTGCTGGGACTGATAGAGAAGGGTTTTCCAAAGTAGAGTTTTGTCTACTTTCGAGTATTCTCTTTATAGGAATTCCCAAAGTTTTCTGGAATGTCTTGTGTCTTTTTCAAGACGTTGAAGCTGTTTCTCTGGAAAATAAAACACAGATAAAGTAATTAATTACAACTTACTTACACTGTTGGATTTGAATGCTTCCCTTCACAAATATTCCTCCACTGGCTGAGTGGTTTATAAAGATACACTTGAGGCCCTGTGTATCGTCCAGGCACTGCAAGTTTCCTCTTCTTTACCTTTCAAGGAGTAAAATAATTTACTGTCTGGTGTTTACTGGTGTATTGCGCATGGTGCTCAAGACACTGTACCACCAAGTAAGTAATCCTTGTCTGCTTTCACCAGGATGCATTCTTTATCATCAACAAGTTAACAGAAAAAGCAAAGCTCTATAAACTCACAGGCTGAGGATTTGGAAGGAACCAAGTAACTTCTGTCATTCACCCACAATCTGATGTTGGCAGCGCAGCCTGCAGTGCTGCTGGATATTTGTCACATTTGTGACATTGGCTGTTGGAGGGAAGGGAGTGATCACCAAATCTTGGGGGAAGCATAACCTGTTAGAAGTCACTGTAACCTCTCTAATGGAAGTGCAACATTGTGGCCCACGTCAAAAGGCAATTTGGTATTCAATGGGTTCTGTTTGCTCACAGCACTACGTCAGTCACTGGTAAACAGCAGTCATTCCATCAGTGTATTTTTAAGTGTGTTGCTTGACGTGTGTTTTATTTATTTATTTATTTTTTGAAAAAGTGTTAATGCACTTAATGGAAGACAGAAACACCTTTTTTGAATAAATTCTGACAGTGTACAGAAAGTCTAAAACTAAAACTCTGCAGTTCTGTGAGTTGTTGAGTGAGAAGAAACAGTATAAATTTAATGAAATGCTTACTACAAAAAGAATTCTTGATTATATGGGCCTTCTTGTAAATTTGTCAGATGTATACATTCAGTTATTTCTGAAAAAACAGTGTCAGTTTTTTCCAATGATATGTGTGTTTATTTGCATTAGGGAGGTGAGACTGGATTGCAAATGGTAACTCAAAGCACGTGGAGATGTATTTTAATGCCAAGTTGGAACTGCTGGACTTAAAGCGTCCACCTGTGATTGGATCACTCAGGATGGATGGTAATACTAAGTCTGAGCAGGCTTGCAGTTGGCATCTAATTAATTGATCAACTAATCGTAGCAGAGATGTGGTCATTCTGTTGGTTGTGTGTTCTTGTTTTTGCAGTTTCTGTTTGGGAAAAGTCAGTTTCATATCCTGTTTATTCTTGTTGCAATGATCAAAGTCTGTGATGTGATTTTTTTAATGTGATCCACTTGGAAAAATTAAAATGTGTTCATTCCTCAGGGTTATTTTTATGTACTCTCATAGAACATACAGAAGTACAGTATTTGATTCAGAAATACAGGTTTTGTTACCAAGCATCTTTTCCAACAAATACATGGTTTCTCCTGTCTCTGACTCTCTTCTTTTCTCTCTCCCACTGTCTATGTATCAACCGTTGCCAGTCAGCTCTTTAGATAGGCTGAGGTATAAATTCCCTGTAGGCCCTCATCATGGTTGGTTGCCCTATCAAGGTCAAGAAAGTGATTTGTAACACTTAAGGCATTTTATTGGCATATTATTCGGGTACAGAAGCAGGTAAGGGGACAAATCTGAGGGGTAGAATTCATTGGTGAAGTTTATTAAACCCTTTACTGTTTCGATGACAACACATGAGTTTAATGTTTCTTATGCTGAAGCCCCACAGAAACCTGAGCATCATTACAGTCTAATCTTTAGCTCCTAATCTAATCTTTAGCCCCTCATTCTTGAGTGTACTGGCCTTACTAGCTAAACTTGTAGGTATACTCACTCTCAAGCAAATTCTGAACCTTGACTTGGCTTTGTCTGTTTTTACAAGACCCTACCCCAAGGTTTAGCCTTGGCCTGGACTTAAAACATCAAAAGAAACAATCTTTTTTACTCCACCTTGTAGTGAAAAATCTGTTAAAAGGCATATAAACAGTGACTGTGTGTGTCTCAAATCATTCTGCATACCCATTCTATTTATTTCTTTAAGGTCCGCATGGTTGAGCTGTGCATGAAGCAGTTAATGGTATTTGCAGCCATGGATATAATATCTAGTTTTACAGAGCCAATCAACAGGGTCGTTAATGTAATGGAAATTAAAAACAAGACTGTTTCTTTGATGTCTGTCTTCTAAGCCTGACAACAGGGAATGGAGGTTAAAACACGATGAGCACAGAGGCTTTTAACAAGAGACTCTTAAAAATCAAGTGCAACATAACTAGGAAATATAACACCAATCGGGACAGAAGAGATAAATGTCTCGTTATATTTTAAAAAGCAGCACAGCCTTTAAAAAAATATAAGGTCAAGAGTATTTGTTCAATTGGAGGTCAGAGTTTGAGGCTGGGGCAGCTGATTTAAAGAAAAACATCACGCTTTTATTGTGCCACATGAGAGTAAATTGCATGTTACATGCATCAATAAAATGATTATCATTACTACCATCATCACTACTGTCTTCATAGCAATTAATACTGTCAATGTCACATAGTTAATATTGATTAATGAACGTACTGTATTTCACTATATTCCCATTAGTAGCCTGAGGCTGTGTCATCTGCATCAACAGAGTACTAATGTGGCCCAAGTGTCATGGTTCTACAGAGGATCCATGTCTCTGCAGTGTCAGGGCTAGTCCAAATTGCTTGCTATGGGTCACTGCACCTGAGAACTGGGAGCGTAACTGTCAGTTACGTAACACTATGACAAAAAATTAAAGGGAAGCCACACTGCAAAACAACATACACTGTATTTAACAGAGCCAGATGAAGGAGGCTGTAAGACTTGTTACACACCAGAAAACAAAGATTGTTGGAAAGATATAAAATGGAGAGACAACTGTTTAATTTTTACTAATAGTGTAATGTTGACGTTTGTGACTGGTGTAAAAAAATGTCATTTGTTACTGAAATCAAAGGGTTTTATACTCTGAAAGTTTTAAATTTGGGTGCACTTTTCAGGCTTATACCTTGGTAGACCCCCAGAAAAGTCATCAGTTTACGCCAGTGCTCCCCAAACAATATGACCAGAGACCATATACTTGCTGCATTGGAATAGTTTTTGGAAAGTATACATCATTAATGTTAGTATTTCCACTTGTTTTTCCACATGCTTTTCTATTGTTACAAGTCAAAACTTCTGCTGTGAAATAAAGTGTGGGAATCAAGCGTAGTAGTAGATTGGATAAATGGCTCGTCAGAGGACATGCAAGCAGGTAAACAGAGCTTCCTTGCTTTATCTTAAGGTCATAAACCTTTCCTTTGTAGGAAATGCTGGCTTGACATGATAATGCTTTCCCCTTGCTGAAATAAAAATGGAAAGTCTTCTGTTTAAATGGTGCTCCATGCCTTACCACTTCCATTTTACATGCTGACCTTAGAAAATTTCAATTTATCTGTAATCCAGTTGTCAGTCTCATGTGTCATTGCATTTATGTTGTAATTTCACTGTTTATATAGGTGAACATTCTCTTTCAATGGCATGTATTAAGAGAAAACAGAATGTGAATGAAGTGTGAGAGCAATTTTAACCGCTTGAAAAGAGGTAAAATCCCTTAACAGATGCGTAATACCAAAGAACAATGATCCCTTTTCATCTTCTTTAGTTTTTCTTTATCCTATTTCCACGTGTCCATAATATGCACACAGTCCTCCCACCTGGGACATGTCGTATTTATGCCTAAGTAAATGTCTAAGTAAATAAATGTCATGTATTCTGTAAAAGTAATAAAAAACTTAATTAACTTGAACTTAAACAACAACAAAAAGCACAAGTGGCTTAGAGGCATGATGGTTTTCTCGTATCAGTACTCTTAGGCGAGTGCTCAGTGCCTCATCGTATGCCTTGTCCCTACAGTACAATAATTCAGTTTGACTTGAAATCAAACTGCCTATCCATTTATCCCAGCTACAGTATTGTTGTTGTGTTAATATGAGGCAGCAGTGTTGAAGGTGCATTCATCAATTAATGTGGTGAGAACAGGTTCCAAGAAACGCTGGTAGGTTCACAGGTTCAGCCAAACAGCGCTTATCTCCAGCTGGCAGCTGGACGTGGCAGAAATAACTCCATTTAAAACCCATGGCTGTTGAGTGATAATGGCCACACTCCTGTCACGATGGGAGACTTCTCACCTCTTTAACCCTGCAGCTCCACTTCTCTTCTGCAAGCTGCTTGAGTATAACAGGAGGAAGAAAAATTCATATTGTCTGTCCTCATTCATCCTAAACCTTATCAATTATATTGTACATAAAATTTCCATAGCATTCCTCTCTATTCTTTTCCTGGCTTGTCATAAGACAGTAGGGTTGAATTATTTCCATTTGAGGCCTAAGTTATTTGTTTGGTGTTCTCTACTGATGTGTCACACTCCCATGACTCAAAGTCATGCTGGCACTCAAACCACTGGAGGTCTGAAGAAGTTTTCATTAGGCAACCACTAGTGCAACCTCTCAGGAAGAAAGACAGCTTGGTGACTCACAGCCAATCTGAGTCTGTCATCCAGTATTAGGACAGTCAAAAGGATTTCAATTCAGCCACTCTCAGACGTGGGAGCTCACCCACAGTAACCTACAACAGAGAAGAGCTACACATGACAAGTCTGCCAACTCTTTTCAGAAGAACTTCTCAAAAGTTTTCTGCAGCATGGCCGTGATCTGTCCTTCTATCTAACGCTTGGTCCAGAACAAGACATCGCAGCAGATACTCAAGGCTACACTAAATTTTAGTATTGAGAGCAATGGTTTCAATATGATGAATTTTCCTGATTTAGGTGATGGCTTGTTTCTTAGTCAGTTCTTGGTTTTGATTCTGAACTGGTCGTCTCAGTCACTCACCTGCACCTGATGCTCATCTGCAGTCAGTCTCCTCATCAAGACCTGGATCTTTTCAAGATCGGCGTCTCCTTTCCATCATCACCAGATTATACCCTCTTCTGTCATAGTGTTGCCTCTGTCTCTTCCGTATCCAGAGTTGGATCTTCATTTGTGGATTGAAGCTTTTTCTCTTGGATCACTGAGAATTTTCCTGTCGCTCGGTTTAGTGTGTTGTTTTCTGTTTTTGAATTTTGGACAGTTTGATAATTTGTTAGTGCTTTGGATTTTCTACTCAAGTAAAGACTTTGATCTTTTTATCCTGCCTGAGTGCATCTGCTTATTCGGAGTCCACTTTTACGTTAACCTAAACAGTGTCTTATTTGACACACACAAACCACAAACTCAAGTCAAATCAAGACAAATCAAATGTCTCCCATTACTGTTTCTGGTGAATATTAGCAATAGTAGCAAAAGTTTGAGGGTTAGCTGACCTATCAGCAAAGTTCCACAATGACAAACCATAATAGTGACATGAACCTTTTCTCTTCTCTCTGATTAACATTGTTCCAACTGCTTTAGGCTTTTAATTATTGACTATATGGGACTGATAACATATCACTGAGATAATGCAACTGACTTGCAACCATTCCTCAAGCTGAACAGTAATCAGTGATCTAATGTACCAGTCAAAATCGCCAATGATGCATCCTTTCCTTCTTATCCTGAGGGTAGCTGTGAATGTAGACTGTTGTTATGTTTATTTATCATGTGGGTACCATGGAGCAATCTCCCCCTGATTTACATGGAAGCAGACTGTGGTACCAATGTCAGTTAATCTGATAAATTATTATATTTCTACATAAGTAATGCTGTTTTAGTAAGAAATATAATATAAACAGGAATTTAGAAGAAGGCTGAGTTCACTGCTTTTCTATGCCCAAAGAAATGCTGTTTATGCTACCTCCATTGTTCTGCTCAGTGCCTTGAAAGAATGTGATACTAATTGGGTTCTCTGTATGGACACATTCCTCTATTCTACCTCCTTCCAGTTTCGTTGACCCGCACACACACACACACACACACACACACACAAACACACACATTTATGTACATAGATGATAACTGTAGCTGGTGATCCAATTCAGTGACTATAAGGAGACATAATGTGTTGCTGCCTTATGCTGTTTCTGTGTTAAACATAAACCACTGTGTTCCCTAATACCCAGCTGTGGGCGGCAACTCAGTTTGTCAAGCTGTCCTGCAGAAATAAATCTGTTCGTTTTATTCTCTTGATGCCTTTATCTGATAGTCACAATTAAATAACTCTCCACAGGAAACAATCATTCTTAATTTTACCAAATATTTTGACTAAACCTGGTTACTTCTAATGTTTAACACAGTAGTAAAATTTGTTTAGCCCAAACCAGTAAGCTCCAACTTACATAGCAGCAGTGAGATCACTCAACCAACTTAACCACTGAATCCAATGTATTCCATATTTATGTCAAGCAGTGAGTGAATTTTCAATTAAAAACAAGATTTTTGGGTAGCGACTGAGTGCAGCTGAGAACTGAGGTCTTTTGCTAGGACTTATGATACAATGCTAATATTTATAATAGTAGTTAGATTACTAGAGACATAATCATCATATTAAAAGACTTAAGAAATGGCAATAGCCTACAGCCACTAGCACTCACAAAGGTCACAGCATCTTGGGCTCAAAGTTCACCAAATGCAAACTATGGGAATAAATCACATGAAAAAAGATTGCATAGACTAACTGCAAAATAAAAAATATGAAAGAATGTTGAAAAATAGTTGAAATAGCTAGTTGCTTTTCCTGTTAATATGTGAACATAAATGTGAACATAAATTAGTCAGAGACCTGAATGGCCAAGGCCAGATTCTGGTTTAGGATATAAGATACTAAAGGATTGCTCGCCACTGAATTTCTGAATAAAGTTAAAACAAGATCCTAGCAGCTCTGTGTTACTGTTAAGCCCAATGATACTTTGAAATGCTAACAGCCTGTAACATGCCCACTATGACAATGCTAGCATACTACTGTTTAATACTGTCTAATTTTTTTGTCGTGATCACAATCTTAGTGTTGTCATAACCGAAGTATTGGAAAATTTGGATTTTTGACCTGATGACAGTACTAGAGGAAAACTCAGGAGAATTTATCCTGAACGAACTACAAAGGTGTACGCCAAATTTCATGGCTTTTCATTCCATGGTTATGCAATATTTCAATGTGAATCTCATCATGCTAGAGGAAAAGTGAGGGCACCACATCAGTAGGATTCACTGTCTTGGAATCTTGAAAATCTATTTATCCTAGACAATGTCATGATTCATGTTTTTGAGACACTTCAGTCTGGAGCACTGTGGTGGACTAACTGACTGACATTGTTACTCATAGAACACTGTTACTATCATGGCTAAAAAATAAATAAATAAAAAAAAAATGATAAAATGAAAAAATGATAATTGCACCATCAGTGAGAAAAAGAGATATATCTGGTTGCCCTTGTACTTAGAATTTTATATGATCATCACCCTGATATTATTCTTCCACCTTGTTAGACCATGGTTTTTTACTCAGGCTTCAGGGCAGTCAGGGTAAACTCAATGGTGATGGAGGTGGGATGACACCACCCAGTGGCTTGTGCTGCCTCTCCCTTGAGAAAGGGGGTTCACCCAACAGTTAGTGCCACAGACCCTATGACCTGAAGTGGCCATCTGAAAGTAACTGGACCTAAAAGCCTCAATTAGATGACTATAAAGCGTGGCTTCAGCCAAGAAGGCAAAGCTATGAACTTCAAACTTTATTTGTCAGTATATTTTTACATACGAGATTCTAATCCACCACACACATGCAACATGCAGTGAAACACACAGGAGCAGTGGGCTACCATGTCAGGCACCCAGGGAGCAGTTAGGTACCTTGCTCAAGGGCACCTCAGCCATTACTAATGGAGGGGGGAGAGTGTTGATTAACCCCCCCCCCACACCCACCCAAGTTTTTTTTCTGCCAGTCTCGGGGTGACCAAACTGGCATAAGTCGCTTCTCCAACCTCTATGCCATGGCTGCCCCCAAATCATGACAAAGCACGAGCCAGCCAGGACTAATGCAGTTTCATGCATGACAGCTGAATTTATTCTAGGTACCATATGTGGATAAGAAAGGAAAAAGACATACAGAAGCAGCAACAAAGCAGAAACAGACTGGGGGAAGTGAAGCCTGAGCAGACAAAGATGTTTTACCATGCCAGATCAAATTATTGAACTCCATTTGCAGTATTATCATTGGAGATTAACATTTCCACAAGTGTGTGAAATTACCCATGAACATCTATTGCCTTGCAATACAATGAGGCAGACAAAGCCCATTCCATGGAGAAAGAAGCTGAAAATAAATTGGCAGCTTTTCCACATTATCCAGTTTTGAGGAGAGGTCTCATGGGTGATTTGAAGGCTAAGACATGAAAAACCCCTTTAAAAGACACTGGATCCAACACATAAACACCAGTCTTCCATCAAGACTAAATCTTTCAAAATTTATGATGAGCTCCAAAAATTGCTAGTCACACCACAAACAACACACATCACTTTTATGTGTTTACATTACTAATAAATTCAGTGTAACCCTGTGTCCTTTTGCTGGGTGTAAGCAAACAAATGTTGATGAACTTAAAGCTGCATAGACCAGGGCTTCTGCTAATGAATGAAGAGCTTTTCATACAACTTTTCATTCACTGATGTCTTTACTTTCACAGCTCTCAATTATTGAAGAGCATTAGCTTGACCACATGTGTAAATGTATTCCCCGTGATTCTTTTGGTGTGCTGCTGTGTAAAATTGCAAAGCTTATCTCAGCCACTGTTCCAGAGCCATGCTTTAGAGGAGATAGGAGGTTTGTGCAGGTTTTGTCTTAAAGCACATGTGGAGGCATGAACTGCATCAGCAGCCTGAGTACTACAGTATGTACGCTAAAATGCTCCTCGGTAATCGTGTTGCTACATTAAGTACAAAGATAAAAGTGTATCCATCTCCCACACAAGAGACCCTACACACAGAGGGAGAAATACATCTGCCAACAATTTGAGGCTTGTAAACATAAACAAGGACAAATTTATCCCTACTGGATTTGCCAAGCACTTTGCCTGAGGGGCACGTCAAGCGAGGAGGTACTAGGATCACTTTGCTTCACATCACATGGCTGACATAAATAAATTTCTATCATGGAGTCAAACATGAATTTGATTCTGACATGATGACAAGATGGATGATCCATCCAAATTAAGCCAAAACATCTCAGATACGAGCACTGCCATCTTGCGTTGGTGACGTAATTTGGAGACAGAGTCTGCACAGTGGGGAAGTGTTGCAAGCAGGCTGAAACTATCATGATGTTTCACCCCCTTTTATATACAGTCGGTGATTTTGACATGCTGTTTTGTTTGACAGTTTCCTTCTCAAATCACCAATTTTCACCTTTGAAAGATTAATGTTTTGCTTTCAGGTTAATGTGACAACTGATCAGATCTGCTTAAAGAATTGGTTTGAAACTTTGGAAGACAGACACTCACTTTGGCCAAGTCAGACTGCTGCAGTCTCATATGAGCTGAGACTGAAATTCATTTTTGCAAGAAATGAGAACTACAACTTGTTAAGTTTAAGTACAAAACTGGACCTCAAAAAGCAGACACAGACTAGAGAGCAATAGTTCAAAAGCTCTTTACAACAGGAATGACTGAAACTATGTAGGCCTACAAAGCCGTTCAACAGAATTAGTATATCCAGAAACTTTACCAATGATCAGTGTGGGCAGCAGGTGGGTGTGTGTGGTCTGAAACAAAGGTGAGTCCAAAACGCCAATGGGAAACAAACTCTGGAACAGGAACTGAGCTGGGCAGGCAGAGGCAGGTGCATAAACCTGAGCACAAAAAACAAGAATTAGAAGCAAACAAAAAACTCTAGCAGAGAGTTAACTTGCAGAGCTGGCCTGACATGAATACCACAAGAGCTGATGGTATAATCTGTGTGAAGCAGGGGAGCCAGTCCTATAAAGCAGGAGGCAGGAAGATGATGACTGAAGGAGAAGACTAACAGGTGTTCAGGTAAGGATGATAGGAAGGTGTAGGGGCTCTGATCAGCTCTGCTCTCAAACACTCACAGACACAGCACAAAATGGAAGAGAGAAGGGAAACAGAGAGAGACAAAAGAAAACACAGAACCAGAGCATATCCTAAGAGGAATTTTGTCCACGTTTCTTACAGTGTAGCCATTCCACAAAGACATCAGTTCAAGTGACCATGTGAGAAATGCATTAGTATAGACTTGAAAAGCTAAAAGACTATTATTCAACTTAAACTAACTCATAAAACTCACTTATCTGCCTGATGAAGAAGAAGAAAATGTCGAGCAGAACGCTCTTACAAAGCTTCAGTAAGCTCAGAATCGATTTTGCAAAAAGAGAGTAAACAACAAAGCATGAGTCGACAAAGACTCTCAGGTTGTAAGATGCCTGCACGCTTGCTGCATGTTTTCTAGCTACGCTCCATGAGTGCTGTCACATGTGATTTATGATCCTTTTTGCTTCAGCACATCACTATTAATCACTGTCAACACAATTACTGGCCATAGTTTTGCATGGCATGTGGATTTTTCTCCTTCAGGTCAAATCTATGTTTGTTTAGACTTTCAACATGAACAATTCAGACTATGTATTTCAAAGGCAGAAGTATTCAACCCCAAACGTGACATATTTAATTTGCGTAGTGAGCCAGCAGTGTGTTCTAATAGACTGGATGCTGTCTTGTAGTTGATCCTGATGTCATGGAGCAGCACGGCTCCTTTGTTAACTATCTCTGTGTTGACAAGCATTATGACCGTGAGCAGAATTGAAAAGCATAGCAGACAAATTTATTTCAGCAAACACTGATGACTCACAGCTTCGGTGGAGTGACTTCTGATGCCACACACCAAAGAAGTTCAAAGTGGCTGCAAATATAACAACACTGCCTCAATGTATTCATTATCTTCGAAGGATCCTCGTATTGTAACTTAACAAATGCACTTGGACATGGCATTGCAAGACATTGTGAGATATTGATTGTCTTCCTGATTGGCATAAAAAATAAGAATTAAAAACATGCTGTAAACAATCATTGTTTTGTTTCTTATGGAGAGGGGAACTGTGACTCTGACTCCCTCTGTCTTTGATCTGTAGATCAATATTTTATTAGGAGAAGGCCAGTCGGATCAGTGGACACACACATACAAACATACACCGTGTTTGAGTGGCAAAGTCGGGCAAACAAAGGAGGAACCAGGAAGAGATGGATGAGCTGGCATTGCAGAGCTACTCTTAAGGTCAGTACTGTAGATAACTTTTTCATTATTCTCTCTTTTTTCTCTCTCTCTCCTTCTAAGTGAACCTTCTACAGATTCCCTGTGTTTTGAGGATTTTCTTCAGGATCAAGCACCTCCTGTACACACTTTTCACAAGCGGTACCGAACCTATTAATGCATGGCTATAATCACCACGATACATAACACCTAGCCAGCTATGCTAATAAGGTCATTCATTAAGCCATATATGCATTAATTAACAAACTTGTTGATGACTTCACACAGCACATGAGCTCTATTAATTCAAACCCTCCATTGTAAAGCATTGAAAGCAATATCAAGAAAATCATTTTATACTCATTGAGATGCATATTTATTCATCAAGGTGCTACAGAAATAGATCAGGCAGTCAGTAGGGGGTTTCTCTGCTCGTAAGAATACAGGACTTATTACAATCCCACAAATGTGGCTACAAGCGCACAAACTCAAATAAACATAAACACAAACACATACAATCACATCATACCAAAGTATTCATAAATAAGTGAGTCTATAGTCATATTAGTGGCTTTGTGAGGCTTAAGGCCCAGTAGTGCTTTGAATTAAATGGTCATCAAATGCAGACTTGCTCACAATAAAAACTTGTTGATTACACAGGATAAAGTTTTCCATGTTCAACTTCTTAGTTTATTATGTTAGCATGCTAACTTTTGCTAACTAAACAGAGACTACTGTTCAGGTTGATTAGTCATTCATTTTCTTTGCTTGGTATTTATTCAAAAACCAAAGTATTGGAATAAATAATATTTCGGGCATGAATACGAATGTGTGAACCTAATTTAATTGCAAACAAAACAACAAATGCCAACCTCAAAATGGCACTAGACGAAAAGCCAGATGATTACCAAAGTCTGAAGGATTCATCCTCTGGGAACTAAGAATGTCAGTATAAAATGTTATGGTAATTATTCCAACACTAATTGAGATATTTCAGTCCAGATAAAAGTGATTGACCAACTGACTAACATGACTATCCTTAGCTCTGATCTATAGCTTACTGTAAAAGGAAAACTCATTTCTAATTTGTATCAATTTATAGGGGTATTCTATTTGTTTTCAGTTCTATATTATTACATTTACATGCTGAATATGGCTCCATGTCAACCACACTCACACAGAAGCCATGTGACCATGTCTAAGCGATTCTTCGCCTGATGCCAGCCTGAGCTGAGTCCTCCTCCCTTATGCGTTGTGTGCTCTCCTTGATACCACCGATTACGGCTGACTGGCTGTTTGGATGACTGCACAACTTAAAGCCCCACGTTGGGATTGAACACCCTGGCATCAAAGCCGAGTGCCACCTGAAGACATGGCCCTGCATCAATATAAGCTACACTTTGTATACCATTCTCACTTCCTCCTCCATAGCTCAGAAAAAGAAGAGGAGGTCAGGGTTGAGGGAAACAGAGTGTGGGCTGACGGCATGAGGATAAAGCCACGATGGATAGATGCTGCTGCCAGCACCTGTCAGCGGTGACAAATGGATGTTGCAAAGATGAAGCAAGTAAGACATTAGAGAACAGTGATGTGGTGAATCACCTGGATGTGTGTGTGTGTGTGTGTGTGTGTGTGTGTTATATGTCCCTGTTTGTGTGCTTTAGAGACTGTGTGGGTGAATGAAAGAGAAAGTGTGTGTACGCTTAAGTGTGTCCCCAGCTACAAGGGGCCAACCCTGACGGCAGCCCTCCAAGATGGGAGAGTGCTGGGAAATTGATTTAGGTGATGTCTGAGGGTGACAGAGATGAATCTGTGTGTCTGATTACAGGAGAAAAATAGCAAACACCATGAGATCGAAATGGCAGAACAAAGGATGCCAGGACGGAAAGACAGTGAAAGGCAAGAACAGAGATAAGCAGAGAAATGCACAATTGTCAGCTTATGTATACATTAACAAATCTGATGAGTGAAAAGCAATCGGTGTTGGGCACATTACGCAGTAACACATTCAGTAAAATGATTACTTTTTTGTGAGTAATGTAAAGCTTGATTTATGTTTGATGTAAAGGTCCAAAGAGAGTTGTCATGAAATTCTGTATAGGTTTTGATTTTAAGCTTCTCTGTGTGGTCATGATTTTGCAAATGTCGTTATGTGAAGTCATGAAATAGTAATGAAATGTAAAGGAGTAATGAAAGTACTGCAACTGCTTTTTAAATATAAAATGTGTAGTTGATTTTTTTTTTCATGCAATTTGCAGGACACAAGAAATAATCTAAACTAGTTACATCATGTGCTAGACATATAGTATAATTTGTCTTTCTCTCCCAAGTTTTTTCTCAGTTTGAAACTTCACAGATTATTTACGAGAGCTCATTTCCTGGGTAGCTTCTTTTCTGGTCTGCCAGGGTGTCAGCAGATGCTCTGTGCTTCTCCCAACTCATAAACATATGGTTGCATCCAGAGAAGTGCACTTGTATGAATATTAATTCACTTCCACTATGGAAAAAGCGTCCTCACAAGAGGTCTGTTTAACTCGAGTGAATACTGATGGCTTGCATTAAAATGATTTTTCCCATAACATAGTTTAACATAGTGTGCTGAGGGAGTGAAATGAAAAGTGTCTCCATCTTAATGTTGTCATACTGTTGCCTCTGACAGGCAATTTCAGCCATCTGATTATGCTTTTATTATGATGTTGTGTTGGTCAGTCAATAGTTTCTCCATCTTCTTTCATCTTGTTCCTTCATCATTACTTAAACTTGATCACTTCCCATACCTATCTTTATCTATATAGTCTATTGCCTGCACCAGCATTTCCCTTTTTCTCACTATTTTTGAAGACAATAATCTGTGTAAAATAATTAGTTTAATGTAGTTTTTAACCCAGAAGAGTTTCACTAATTTGCATTATTGACCTAAATAGTAAGGTAGAAAAGTGAATACAGTGTGGCCTTCCTTTTCCCCTTTTTGTAAGAGGGGGTTTGTCACTTTCCTACACTTATCATGTTGATCACATAAGCATGATGAATCTCTTCACTCGGTTTTGCGGTCAGGCTGGCAAAGGCTAAATCTCTCTCCTTTTACCAGCCTCAGGCAACCCATCTGGGGACACTTCTGTTGGCCTCAGGATCTGTTTGGATCAGCCAGGGCTCCTCCAGCACACCAACACAAACACAGTGTTGGCAAGGGTGAACACATGTCCTCAGACTGTCCGCACCACATGTTCCTTCCACATGTGCATAACAAGTTGGAACAATGATCGCACATAATTCAAAGCAAAAATTCATGTTGTATTTTCATATAAATAAATGTAAGTTCTGGGATAAGCAAGATAGAAATTTATGCTTGTAGAGTTACTGATGTAAACACCTGAGGTTGGTCAAGTTGCTAAACAAGATTTTGCATGCTACCACTTTTAATTTAAAGTATGTGGCAGTCTTAAGTCTTACATAGCCAAAGCTATCTCCACAGTGCTGTGCTGTGCAAGAAAATTTTGATGGCCACATTATCATTCTGGTATGGGGGAAAAACACTATTGCGTGTTTATATTTCTTTAGACCAATCACACTGTTGGGGGAACTTGTTTTGCACATGGGGAGGCAGGCCCTTGCATTAACGGGATTAAATTAGAGCAAGGCTTGCGATTGAGCCATATTTGTTTTCAGTACAGAAAAGCTCCTCATGGGCACAACCTTTATTGACCTTTAAATCTATTTGCAGTAAGGGATCAAAGCTGTAGGCTGATCTGTGCAAAGCCAGCTGTTTAATACCAGTAGCACATCCACACTTGGACAAAGTCACATTCACCTCCTGAGACGAGCCAATGATGTAGACAACACAAGTAATCAAGTGAACTAAGCTGGAGAAACCTTAAAAAGGCTGTCTGTTTAAGTAAGTAAGTACAGTTTATGTAAAGCTTGCAGTAATGGGCTCAATATCACTAATAATACAGATCTGCTGTGAAAAGTCTCATTTTCCATTGAATACTCTTTGTGGCCTTCAGGCATTATTTTATATTAAGTGTTAGCACCATCCAAAGAGGCCCAAAGGTCAAAGTTTCCCTGAATACACAAAAACCATGACACAGAAAATGAAGCAAGAATTTGTTAATACAAGCTGAAAACTAGAGACAGATATACTGTAAGGATCACAGTTGCTCAAGGCCTACATATCTTATTAAAGTAAAAATTAAGATCAGCAAATATATTTATGCCCGTTACACTCAACAAACATAAGTATTTTGAGATTCTAAGAGGTATGTCTAATTATTTTTAAGAAACCAAGGTGTCATATCCAGGAAACGTTGAGTTAATTTAATCAGTTTTGTCTTGTGTCCATGTTGTCCTGTGATTTCCTGTTTTATTTTGTCACTACTTCCTGTCCGTGTCTGTTGTGAGCTTTGCTTTTTCCCTTTGTCTTTTTCCTTCCTTTGGGATTACCTGTGGGCGGCACGGTGGTGCAGTGGTTACCATTGTCACCTCATATCGAATCCCGGTCTGGGCCCTTCTGTGTGGAGTTTGCATGTTCTCCCTGTGCCTGCGTGGGTTTTCTCCGGGTTCTCCGGCTTCCTCCCACAATCCCAAAGACATGCACATTAGGTTAATTGGCTGCTCTCCATTGCCCCTAGGTGTGAGTGTGAGAGTGTGTGGTTGTCTGTCTTTGTGTGTCGGCCTTGTGATTGAATGGTGACCAGTCCAGGGTGTACCCCGCCTCTCGCCTGTAGTCAGCTGGGATAGGCTCCAGGTCCCCCGCGACCCTGACGGATAAGCGGTCCAGAAAATGGATGGATGGATGGGATTACCTGTCTCTGCCCTGATTGTTTCCACCTGTGTCATAACCTCATGTGTGTGTGTAGTCCTCATCTCCCTTTGTCCCGTGCCAGTTTGTCTTGTCCCTTGTGTCAGACAACCAGTGTCATCTCCATGCCTTTGCCATTGCCAGGTTTTGTTATTTTGTTACTTTGTTCTAAGTGTTTTTTCTGTTTGTTTTCTTAGCCTAGCTTCAGTCTAGTGAGTTTTTGTTTTTTAGATTAGTGTAGGTTTTTTCCTCTGTGAAGAGTGATTTTCAGTTTGTACTTTACTCTTTTGTACTTTAAGAGTCGTGCATTTGGGTTCAGGTCCACAGTTCAGTTGTGACACAAGGTTAGAACATAACATGTTAAGAAAGCTAAACTGGAAGAAAAGAAAAAATTAAAATCTGAGAGTGAGAGGCTAAAGGTATATGTGTTTGCATCAAGACAAAGCCCATCACAAAGCCAGTACCAGACAGAGTGAATAAGAGTGTGGTAGCCAAGCTATAAATACAGTGTTCCAAAGGCCGTATTGACATTTAGGTGCTGATTTATCTGAGAGTCTTGCTCTGGTTTATGAGATCTTCATGACTGTGCACAGGCAGATGTGACGTTATCAAACCACCTCCTCCTCTCGCATTAGGAGGAAGTACAGTGCAATAGGTACAAATTGGTTATTTTTATTTTCCATAGTGAACCATTCTGGGAAGGTTTAATTCTATTAGTCTATACAATAACCTCCCCCCAAAAATAGTAATGGCAGCCATGATAGCTATAAAGTTTGTAAAGTAATATTCATTTTCTACAAAGACAATATAGGCGACTGTGGATGGACAATGACAGCTCCTCGGTTGAATTAGTCAAGTGCAGATGATAAGCAACAGGCAATATGAGCTTCAAGAAAGAAAAGTCAGAGGTACATGCCCATGTAAATAAAAACTTACAGGAAAAAGATCATTTAAGGTACATTTAAGAGACCTCCAGGTACCAAACCATACAGCTCCAATAAACGAGAATGAATTTCAACAAAGGCTATATTTGAATTGCCATTTTTGCTTTTTGTTGCAGTGGATAGTGCAAACTAGAGCCTCTGCCAAGAATACTCTGACCAAGGTCAAAGAGTTCTTCGCTGAGAGAAGTTTGTGTCCACTGCCTACAGCTGCAACTGATGAGGCTCACACAGTGTTTAGTCTCTGGCTTCCCTCTCTCTCTGGCTTCATTATGCTCCCAAGAACCATATGGCTATGTGCTGACATGGCAATTAAATACGTTACCAACATCTTTTTCTTTTCTTTTCTTTTTTGCATGTGTTGACCTGTATGCAGCATATCCGGAGAGTATTCTTGGTGCAAGTGCATGTCAAAAACATGAAAATAATCTGCAAATTCTTCAGATACATGGCTGAAAGAATGGTTAAACCCATTCCAATGAAATATAATGACTTCAGCTGACCAAATATGAATATTTTTCAAATGAAAAGAGAAAAAAAAAAGATAATTTTGAACTGTTAATATAGACAATTCAATTTATTAAGTTTAACACTAATAATAAGATGCACATCATAATGGAATATAAATGTTTTGTGTCTGAAGCTCCACATGGAATATCCATCCATCCATTATCTATACTGCTCATCCATCAGAGTCGCAGGGGGGAGGTGGAGCCTATTCCAGCTGACTACGGACGAAAGGCGGGGTACACCCTGGACTGTTCACCAGTCAATCGCAGGGCCAAAACACAAAGACAGACAACCACATGCACACACACTTAGCGGCAACGTAGTGTAGCCAATTAACTTAATGTGTTTGGTATTGTGGGAGGAAGCCGGAGGATTCGAACCTGGAACCCTCTTGCTATGAGGCGACAGTGCTAACCACTGCACCACCTTGCCGCCCCACATGGAATATCTCCAGATGATGACATTATTTTGGCATTTAAATGCAGTCAACATTTAAACATGATGTCTATTCGTACATTACTCACTTTTGCAAAGTAATAAAAATATGTACATGTTGTGTTATAGGTTGAAATCACTGTGTTAAATAAGCAGAAACTTTGTTGCAGCTGATCCATCCAGAAGGTAGTGAATTATTCACTGTTTTGTTGGCAGGAGGCCTGGGTAGGGATGAAAGGCCTGGCTTCCACCCCAGGAGGGCTAAGGGATGGGAGGGAAACAGCTCGTGGTGCCTGCCCTCTACAACTCCAAGCCCTGGGCTAGCTTAGCATAGTTAGTGGTCTAACAGCAGTTTGTTCATTAATGGTCCCTTGCTGGGTGACAACATCCAGTCAGTGTCAATTAGACAGCAGCAGTTGAACAGGTGGGAGTGAGACTGCTGGGAGGAGAAGAATCATTAGAATGAGCAATGAATGCCAGGAGGTACAGCAGTAGCAACATCTGAGCTTAGCCACTGATGTGATGAGCCATCATGTGCGCAGGTACTGTCAAAGCATTTTGACTACTAATGGTCTACTCACAGCACTTCAGGCAGAACCGGCAGCAGGATTCATTATGATACAATGTCAAAGTACAGTGTTTCTTTATCGTATCATCTCAGGATAGCAAAGATAACATACCATTTGTCAAGTTTTGACAGGGCAACAAGAACCTCATTCCACATATTCCTCCCCCAGCGCAGTTAGAAGTAAACTTCTCAGGCATCTTTCACTTTTTATGTAAGAGTCCAACATTTTCTGATCAGATAACACACACACACACACACACACACACACACACACAAGTAGCATACCATACATAATATATATATATATATATATATACACATAATATATATATATAGTATAGGTTATACTCCAGTAATCATGACCCTTACCCAGAGGCTTTTGAGTCTTAACCCCATGAGCATGAAAAGCAGCACAAGTACTAGTTCGATTCTTCTTTGACCAAGGAAAGCAAGCTTGTTGTAAGCCTGAATTCAGTCACTTGGAATGGATTCCAAACATAACAAGTTTTCACAGTTGGGGAGGAAGTAATAAAAGATCCACAGAAATGCTTTCAAGCCATTTCTGCAGCATAATCCACTTTTCCACTGTTCATCCATATGCTCCGTATGTTACAATCGTAGTTTTGCCAAAAAATGGCTAAACACTGCTTCTGTGTCACTGTTTTGCAATTCTAGAAGCTCTTGAGTATTTTGGTGAAAATGTGACTCTTTGGAACATATTGACTGTACAGATGGACAGGAGAAAAGCAGATTAGTTAACAGACTGAGACGTTTCTATAGATATTTAAGAAGGGACTGATTTTAAAAATGCTATGTACAGTGCAAATCTGTTGCACCAAACGTATGTATCAAGACGTATGTTTTAGTATCATTTTCTGTTCACTTCATAATACCTGAAGCATTTTCTGAGCTAAACTGAAATGAGTGACCTGCAGCCTCTCTTAGGGAAGACAGCTGTTGCATAAATGAGGACAGTAAGTACAAAATCTGTAAAAGAAAGATAGAAAGAAAACAAAATGATGAGCCTTAATTATCGTGTAAATAACTTTCAGCAAAATCTTTAATAACAACCATGAAGCTAAACATGTTTATCCCACAAGAACCTGGTTACACACATGTGTACTAAGCCTTCATCCTCACAAGGAGTCTAATCGTTACCTGTCGAAACATGTAACTCACATTCTTTAAATAAGCGACAGCCTCCCTAAATAAGAATGCTGGAACTGACCTTATTCAGTGTCTTACCCTCATTCTACAAATCCATCTGTATTAATTAATTTAAGATTAAAGATTAAAGTGACATATTTTGTCATTGGAGGGAACTCACTCCAACAAAATTTGTTCTCTGCATTTAACCCACCCAAGTGACATGCACACACACACAGCAAACCCGGGGCAGTGGGTGACCGCGTGCAGCACCCAGGGAGCAGTGGGGGTTAGGTACCTTGCTCAAGGGTACCTCAGCCACGGACACCGACACCCTAACCGCTGATCCACGACTGCCCACGACTGTATGGTCAGAATGGAAGATTTTCAATTAAATGTGATAGCTAAATTGAAATACTTATCTTGATTTTCCCCTTTGAGCTAAAATTCCATTATCTTTGTCTCTGAACTGTCAATGCATCAAGATTTCACCTCATGTGACAGCACTCAAATGCTCTTTTTAGATAGGCTGACAGTTGCTAAGGTGAGGAAATTAAACGTTCAAACCATCTCCCTGTGATCCCAAAAGTATAGTGACTGTCAAATAAACTCCTCCTTTCTGCCCTCACAGAGACATTGTTTTTTGTTTTTTTTTTATCATTGAACCAGATAAAAGAATGAGTATGACATTTTCTACATTGTTAACAAGCCCAGTTACATGTTATTGCCTTTGGCAAGAAATGTCCTTTGTGTCTACACAAAGCGGTCCAAGGCCTACGTACTGTACATCAGCTCCTAATATACCCTTAATTTAGAACTGGAGGGGGGGGGGAAATGTTATTGATGTAAAGCAAGAGGACTGCTTTGTACTTATATTGTTCATAGTTAAAATTTAAATAAGGATTAAATTAGTTTGCATCTTTCTGTTTCTTTCCATCTTCTGTCTTTAATATAAAGCCTGCTCCACTCAAAAACATGTTTTTCTTTTTGGCCCTGCAGTTTAATGTTTAAGCTTCACTGTGCAGAATGATGTATGCACAATGTCTGACACTAGAAGGCGGTTTTCGCATTCACTGCTGAAAGTGTAAATTTTCTCTGTGCTCATTAAAAATCTGATTTTAAGAGGCAGAGCCTACATTAGTGGAAAGAGAAAGAAGCAGAAACATCCCATCTTTTCAAAATCCGATTTTAAAATGAAAACTGAATGGATCTTTGGCATTAAAAAAATAAATAAATAAAAAAAAGAAGGTAAGAGTAAGAGAGATTTTTTTTGCATGGTATGGTTATTGGGGAAACCCTTTAACAGCTGTTTGTTTTTTTATTTTTCCACTCTTCCATCTGCAGTTGCCATTCCTTCTTATCCCACCATTATACCTGCAGTCAACATGGATGTCAAAGCAGCTGGTTTAACATTTATTTATTATCTATTTTTATTTATTATCTATTGTATACAAGATAAGGGTGGCACAGTGGTGCAGTGGTTAGTACTGTCGCCTCACAGCAAGAGGGTTCCAGGTTCGAATCCCGGTCTGGGCCCTTCTATGTGGAGTTTGCATGTTCTCCCTGTGCCTGCGTGGGTTTTCTCCAGGTACTACGGCTTCCTCCCACAATACCAAAGACATGCACATTAGGTTAATTGGCTACTCTACATTGCCCCTAGGTGTGAGTGTGTGGTTGTCTGTCTTTGTGTGTTGGCCCTGCGATTGCCTGGCGACCAGTCCAGGGTGTACCCTGCCATTCGCCCGTGGTCAGCTGGGATAGGCTCCAGCTCCCCCCGCGACCCTGACGGATAAGCGGTATAGAGAATGGATGGATGGATGGATGTATACAAGATTATTAACACCAGTGGGCACACTCTTGAATGATCCTTCAATTCCTTTTTTTCTCCCATCTCCTCCTCTTCTCCTGATACCTGCTGACCTACAGAGCATGTAAATCTCACCAGTAAATATTTCATCAGGGTCGTGCAGAGTTACCCCCTTCTCCAGTGAGGTTAATAGAATTCGGAGAGCATCTTTGCCATCAGGATCAGTCTAATTAAATCGGGGGAGGGGGTCTTGCAATACACACCCACACTTGGCAGTTTTTGTTGTTGCCATACTTTTACAGTAAGATACTGGAGGAAAACACAAAGAAGGGCTGCAATGATAACTGATGTGGGAGACGATACAAAATCACTCAAAATAGATTTTAAGTTGTCTTATCAGATCGTTAATCCAGAGTACCTCGACTAATGGTTTTAAGTAGTTGGCATCTTGTTCGATAGCTGCACTGAGGCCTATATACAACTGAAACATAAGTCACTCATCACTTTCATAGAGGCAGAATATTGATTTGCACTTGACAATGATTTACACAATGCGATAAAACACATTTGGTTTAAATCCTGCCTCTGGCTTTGTCTTACTGTTTCAGCAAACCAGTTCCATGGCACCAGAGAACATGGTGCTCCATGTTGTGAGGAATATGTTAGGAATATTACTAATTATAAATAAGAATAAAAATTATATTATTTAAAAAAAAAGAGAAAATGTAATTATTAAGGTATTATAAATGTTTTTTGTTTGTTTGTTTGCTAAGAGGAGGGCATTTTTACTTTTTGGTAGAGCAATGAAGGGTATTTTTCTGCCATACTCATATTTTTCAGCCTTCCCTCACAAGTTTTATCACTACATGTTAAAAAAAAAATGCAAATTGTGAATGTTGCCATTATCAGTTTTGGGAATGTGTTTTCAGTCCAACAGTAATTTAAACACACTTTATCATCCGTTCTTTCACTATGTAAGGGACATTCCAATGACATTACACATCAGAACTTGTTTAAAGGTCTTTGAGTGTACTACTATGTATATGATATGTGATATAACTTGACATAATGTTGGCTGGGGCTGAAGACTACAAGCAACTACATGATTGACATAGATTGGCAAATGCAGCATAAGATATTAAATGTAATTATTTAACCTCTCTCTCTCTCTTTCTCTTTAAGTTGTTTTTTGGTTAATGGAATTACCAATTCAGTAGTGCTATTTTGTATTTTTAATATACTGGGAGGATTTTACAGTTTTTTTTAAGTCAAGACAAGGATGAAAGAAAGTTATGGGGAGAAAAAAACACTGGTGAGATGAGTCCTGTTGCTAGCAGCGTGTGGTCCGAGGGTGCAATACAGGCACAATCCAGTCACCTATAGGGCCACTAGCTCCACAGCTAACTGAGCTAACAATAGATAGCTGTGGCCAAAGATAAATGACAGCAGACCACATAGTGAGCAGCAGGTGTTGCCTACCCTGGTGATATGTTCTGTCCCATATTTTTGGAGCTACCTTCAAATTCAAAGTTTGGTGAGAGGTATAACTGAGTTCCCCTATCAAGGTTTGCCACCCATTCTCAAGACTAGAGGGTAAGGAAATGTGTGGAGTGAAAACTTCTTGAGGGAGTAATCAAGCTGTTTTATTTTAGCAAGAATAATCCAAGGGAGACGGTTTTAATTTCCAAATGCCCCACAGCAGTGACCCAAAATTAATTCTTTTTGCTACAGAGGGAGACCCCTTGAGACAGACTGTGAACCACAGGAAAAACTAAAAAACATTGGGTAATTACACAAGTGTTGAGCACTTTTCTGTGGAGTGGGAATCTCAGTTGCCATGGATTATGTGAGTTTAATGAAAGAGAGAGCTGACCTCAGGCTGAGCAGGAGAGAATTAAAGTGTTGACATACAGGACAGCTAAGGCTCTCACAAATCAGAAGTGGCAGCAACCCAGGGACTATAAGCACGTGTCTCACAATGAAACACCAATTATGGCTAGATAGTATGAGACATGATTGTTAGAAATGCAAGGCGGAACACTGGGCCAGGAAAAATGTCTGTGGGCTCAATATGTAGATGGAAAGAAAAAGTAAATGCCAACAAATTTCCTTAAGGTAAATGGTCAGATACACAAGGTTCAGATGAAGCACTATGTTTACAACTGAGTCACAGTGCAGTCATGAAAAAGAGAACTTTTTTGCAGATGCCGTGCTGAGATATTTGCCAAAACAAGACAAGTAGCCTACTGTAAATTTTCCGAGAACCTGAAATTTAGACCCTCAGCCTTAATTCCTCAAAGAGCAACATATGACTCTGTTGTTATTTCAGTGTGTGTGAAATTTGTATCTCAAACAATAATGTTTTTTAATCTGGTATAGGACTATGACTATCTCTTTAGAGCTCAACTCCTGGCATTAGCTCCCGAGGCTCCGTACAACCTGGGACTACTTGGTCAAAAAAGGGGCCTTTTATAAGGTCACAAACTGCTAATCTGCAATTTTCTTTTCAGAGGCCTAGCCATTTTTCAGAAGAGCTGTCGCTACTGTATAGTACAGCTTACCTTATCAGAGTTTGATTATTGCTCATTTTGTGAGAAGGGATTATTTGATGGGTGGCAGTTGAAGGGAAAGGATAACACAGAACAGCAGTAAGGTCAGGAAGGTTTTAATCCAGCTGTGGATGTATTTATTTCACACACAGTTCTCCTGTTTCTCCTCACTGTACTGGAAATCCAGTGGAAACTGCACTAGTGCATAGTAGCCATCTCCACTTCCTCTTATTGCTCCTGTAATAATATTTCCCACATCACTGGAAAACATATCACCCCCATTTCATATATGCACACATAATACTTCATGTGATTTACTGTGCCAGTAGCTTCCACAGTCAGCTACGGTGAGACTTTCAAGGAATGAGTTTCAGTGTGTGTGTGTGTGTGTGTGTGTGTGTGTGTGTGTGTGTGTGTGTGTGTTTAGGCAAGCCATTCAGAGTTGAGTGGGGACTCTGTGCTTTTTGCCACTGAGTATTACTCATTTTTAGGATGCCTGCTGGAGTCTAAAATGCACCACTGATTTGTTTATCTAATATATTTTTCCTCTTTCTCCACATCTTTCTTAGGACCGTACCACATGCCAGCCTATTTCCACATGGAGCCACACCTGGGAGTAACAAATACCTCTTTGAAAAAGACATGAAGCATTGGTGAAAATTAAAAATCAGTGTGCTGCGTGATGAGCGGTTTTGCTCTTGTGAATTTTGGCAGTGAAAATAAATAAACCAAAAAACAATCTTTCAAAAATCAATTTCCTTCAAGAAATAACATGTCACACTCCCTTAGTCTCCAGTGAGCTACAATCTTTGTTAAAGAGGAAGCGATGGTGCTCAAGCTCACCTATCATGCCTTAGCTGGAGGCTTTCACAGACTTTCTGTTGTCTTTAAGAAAGCCCTTAAAGAGTACATGAATCCCGAGCTGTCACTGCAGCTCCATCAAATACACCCCATTCATCCCATTCTCCCCCTGGGGTGATGATATGTAAGGGAGAGGTCGCGTCTGTGCTAATAGCTTATAAACCTTGAGTGAAATATTTTTACATCATAGGTGTAACAGGGATGTCTTGAGTTTGTCAAGATTTTCTCAATGAGCTCTTTTAATTTTATCAAACCAGAACAGGAACAATTTGGAAAAAATAAAGTGGATATTATCCACTGTAACGGTAATCCTCAAATAATAACTTAGTAGTAGTGACACACCATCATTAATCCAATAAGAGCCCATTACTACTTGTATCTCCATTTGCATCTGCATTATACCAATTAGGGGAACAAAGCGGTTCTTCCATATCCAGACCCCTACAAATGAATTAAGCTCATCTGATTATACTGAAGCGTGTGTAAATGTATCTTGTCAGGGTTCCACTGAAATGAATACTAAGCTTTAGTGAAGCTATAGCAGCTCTGGAAGCCTAATCTCACAGTGAAGATGATGCTTCATCATTGTACAATCTAATAATAATAATAATGATAGTACTACACTAAGAAAAAGGAACTATCCATCCAGAACAATGGCATGTAGCTTATTTAGATTAGTTTAATTTCATTGTTCACTGATTTTACTCTCACGTACATAGTAATAAGGTACTTTTTTCATGTAATTAAAATTTTCAGAATGTTTACAGTGGTTGGAAACACTATACACACCATACATGATTAGCAGAACTGGTTGCATCTTTTGCAGGTCAGCAGTGCAATTAATATCTTTTTAGAACAGGGCCTGTGCACAAATAATAACATATATCAGATTTATATTTCCATTGAGTATTAGATATTGGAAGCTGGCATGTTTTGTAGGTTTTGCAATGCTGTAGTGATAGATGTATATTCAACTATTAAATTTCCTCCCATGGTGGGTATCAGTGTCCATATAGGGATTTGACACATGCTACTTCGCTAGATAAAGTTCTTAGTCATGAAGCACTGGTGAAAGTGTTGAAACTGGGCTTGAAGTCTGTACACACATTTTTCTTTATATAGACCAGGATATGACCAAGAAATATATTTTAATATGCATCTCATACATAAAAATGTGAGATAATGACAGCATTATATCAAACAACCACCTTAAAAAACCCATTTAAATTAATGACAACATTTTGAAACAAGTATTCACTAAAAGAGCTAGAATGTGTAAAACCTTTACATGACTTATTTTACATGAGTAGTCCACACTTAAAAGAATTGTAGAATGAATAGGATTTCTCAAATAATATTGTGTTAATTTTCATACATTACAAATTAGTTACATTAAATTTTTATACCAACATTTCTAGAACATTTCAATAAATTATCAGTGCACTAATTTTGCTCAATTTTTTAAAATTTTTTTCCTGTCAATGTTTGCTATGCACACATGGATGCTCCTCCCAATTTTAAACATCTATTTGTTTTTAATCTTTAATCAATCTTCAAAAATCCATTAAGAATCTTTTTTAAAAAAAAAAATACAAAAAATCCAACTTTGCGCTGCACAAGTCTGCTCTCAACATCCCCACCCAGAGAAATGGAAAGTGAAAGCTAAAATAAAAAGTTCAGATTTATTTCAGTGTCTTAACTGATTAGCATCAAGTTGAGGACTTCCTCTGATGCAGCACAAATTAACGTAAGAGGATAATGTGAGGCAGGGAGTCACCACAGAGCCATCGAGGAGGCTTGTCTGAGGGTTGAGGACAAGTGAGGAGGGTATCAGGTGGGTGCGAGCTCACTGGTGGAAACAGCCACGAGCTTGCATGGCCCACTGACCTTCGTTAACGTGTCTCAGCAAGCTACGCCGAGCAGCGTGCAGTGCGAGGTAACACCTGTTTGCCCGCACAGGAGGAAAGACGGTGCTGAACTACATCAAGGAAAGAAAAGATAAGTCTGTTATTAGAGCTGTTAGAATCAAAAATAGGAGAAGAGAGTAAGAGCGAGAGAGGAGGGAGGAAGATTAAACACCGATGCAGGAAAACACTTTCATTACAAAGAAAAAGTGACAGCGACATGCCTTCCATATGCCTCATTAGCAGGTGAGCCAGGAGCAGGTATGTAAATGGGTTGTGAAACAGGAAACCTTTTTTTTCCGTGTCTTTCCTACATTTTTTTATGCTATCTTCATGTATACAAAAGGCATAAACAAGAGAAAAACAGCTCCCATCCCCCGTACTGACAGACATGGTGATAATTAGAAGAGAAGTACATGTGTGACTGTATGTCTCTCAGTCTATGTACTTTGACTTCAGAGACTCTCCTGAAGCAATGAGGTGTGGGTAGAAATCAAACTTCATTAGATCCTATGGTGGGTTGTGTAGGCAATAACTGTTTTACCTCTGATGAAGCATGCATCCTGGGCACTCAGATGTGTTTTTATTTCTGACATGCTAATACTCTCATGTCACTGTTATTCTGCTTTATTTCATGAATCTATATACACATGTTCTTCTGTGCTTTTGATGTTTTGTTTTCATTTTTTGTGGTTTCTTCCTTTTTATATGCAACCTTATACTACATGAACTGCGAGATGGTGACATTAACAGCAAAACACTGGACTGTGAAAATACCGGTAGCATAAGTGACGTCCTCCATATGTTACCATCGGTGCTTGAAAATGTTGATTTGTGTGTACCAGATGCTGACAGTTAATGGCACCATAAAACCCCAATTTGGGCAAATATCTGGCAAATATGTCAGTATCAAACAAGAATGCTCAGGACTTTTTTTTAGGCCATTTAAGTGATCTTTGCATTGAAACAAAGAAAAAAACACACCACTGTATTAATGGAAATGAGCCACTGAGACCATAAAAATGTTTGATTTCACATTTCAAGACAAAAGGTTGGGATTAGTGGAAGTGCAGCTTCATGGCTAACGAGCATTACGTCACATGAGGGAGTATGCAAGGAAAGACCGATGCCTTCGCACTTGAAAAGCGTTTGGATTTTGTGCATTCAAAATCATTCGCACTGGACAGAAATTATTCATTGTGATTGGTTCACGTGTGGAAATCTGTGAGTTATCCAATTGCAGACAACCACATACATATTACCATCCACTGATGATGATGATGGAGCCTTTTTTTTTTCATTTCAATGGGACTGTGATGCAGGTATCACAATACATCAGCAGACAAAAAAAAGGGTGAAATGCAGGGTCTAACCAGTCATTAGCAGATATGCTGAGGCTGCAGAAGTTAAAAGACACAAGTAGAGACTGTGCCAGTAGCCCAGCCAAGACTACCTATCTGATGGAGCTTTCTCCACAGCCTCGGTTTGCCTTCAGCCTCACTGCCAGCTGGCAGAACTCTGATCAGAACCTTTGAAAAGAGAAACAAAGAGATGCCTTTCACCGATTATGGGTATAACAATTTTTCTTTTCTTTTCCAGTTTTCATATGAGTAAGCTAGACTCCTTGGGGCATTACTCTGACAAGGCAATCTGCTTTCATTATTCACAGGAAGCTAACTCTTTTGACTTTGAACAAGGCTTTACTTTTTAATACACACTGTGCAAGTGGTGTGGCATTCTGACAAACAGCCCCATTTGGAAAACAATTCACGTGCAGAGTAATACACTGAATTTCACCTCTTCACTACCATTGATCTGTCAAAGCAGCCTTTATACTGGGCTAAGTATTGCTCTCCATTAAGAAATCATGAACCATCTGCCTGCTCAGCTGAAACTGCATGTGATATGAAGGATGCCTATCATATTATGCGTAATTAATGAGCCATTGTATGCTTGCCAAGGAATCACACCACCACCAGATAATAATATGCAAATGTTCCTCGTTTCTGTGAAATGGGAACTTCAAGACTGTTGTGAACACCAGGTTTGCATGGCTCATATTTAAGATGAAATGTTCAGGTGCAGAGAAGAGATGATGTTCAAAAAGCAGATAAGGTGGAATAACAGTTTGATTGATAAATGACACAGCCATGTAGCACCAAAACATCTAGTTGAAACCTGTGAGAGGCTGCTGCTTCTCCTCCAAGATACCTGACCGCTGTCAGATGCAGATGTAGATGCTGATTAGTAAGTAAACTAGTCAAACAAATGTAGGACTTTTGATTGACCCAACTGATTTTTATTACCAAAACAAAACTAGGATTTATTACACCCAAAGTAATTGCAACTGCTGTTGCAAACAAGCTAACAGTTTTGCCAGATTGGCTACCACTAAGCAAAGAGATAAAATCAAAGCAAGCACACTTTCACTTTGAACACTCTAAAAAACACTAATTGCACAGAGCCCTTGAGTGTGTAAAATTACATCAAGGACAGAAAAGAGAATGCCAGGCTGTCAAATATGCTGGATTTGAAGGGGCAGTTTGGGTTATAATTTTACCCCTTGCTCTTGTTTATCTCATCTAAAAATGTTTGATTAACCTGGGAATTTCTGTTCAACCTGTTTGATCATCAGACACCTCTGTGGGATCTATTCTTAGCAGTGGTGCTGCATTTAGAGATCTCAGCAATAACTATAGTGAGTACAAAGTTTTTATAACTGACAATGGCTGTTCTGTGAGAGTGTGTAGTAACTTTTTCTTTGAAATAGACCAAAGTGCTCTCACTCAAAAGAGACCTCTGACCAGCAAGGCTCTACAGCCGTGCTTGTGTTTGTGTGAGGCTGTAGTTGGACACAGAGATGGTTTAAGCTAAATGATACCACATCTTATTGTAGCATGTTCGAGGTTATCATTTGCCAATGACACCAAAGTCTGTAGGATTACTTCTCTGGGGCCTGTGAATGTCTTTAGAAAATTCATCTAAATTCATCCAATAGCTTGTGGGATATTTCACTCTGGACCAAATGAGTCAACTGGTAGACATGACAATTGCTACAGCAACGAGGCTAACATGGCTCAACATTCAAATATTAAGCCTATTCACAGTACCAGAATTGCACTATTTGAATCTACAAGGTCAACGTATGGAAAAACACAGAAATCTATCACCACCAACAAAGGGTTTGCAAAGAAAAATAACATTTCATTTACACCATATAAAAAAATCTATATAGCAAAATGAAGCAAAGCAATTGTTTTGTGCAGACAATATCAAGGAAACATTTTCATTCTCTCTCAAAAGGAACTGGGATAATGAAGTTTTGAGAGCAGCTACGGTATCCAGGTTCAAAGGAAACAACTTCTCCTGTGCCCTCAGTAAAAACAGAGAATACACCGACAGACAATCAGATTTCCTCCCACATGCATGCGCGCACACACACACACACACACACACACACACACACACACACACACACACACACACACACACAAATAAACACGTCAAGTTAACGTAGACTGCAATGAGCCCCTCAGAAAAGAAATCGTCAGCTTGGTGAGAAGCGATTAGAGCTCCCTTTGGTCGCCATAGTGTTACCTATGATTGATGTGATTAATAAAGCTGGTGCCCTCTATGCTTCTGAATGCAGGCCAAAAGACATAGAGGGGGAGGGAGGGAGAGAGAAAAAGAGAAAAATAGGTAGCGATAGAGACTCTAAAGGCACTCATGTGTCTAACCACTGTGATTTATCTTTTCACAGCACTGAGACAAACTGCACTCATCAGATTATTATTTTACACACCACATCACCTCCTTTAACAGCACTAAGATACAGTTGTCTTCACAGTGAAGCTGAGCTACGCTATCACCACTGACTCGCTGCAATCAAATCAAGTAAATTTTGCTAATCAGTTTTTTTTCTTGGATATTTACTCAAGTAATTTCAAGTACTTCAGCCTTCAGATATAGGGGAATTTCCCAGGGCACATAATCAACTTTCTTCATGCCTTTCTCCATAATTTCTAAGAAGCCAGGAAATTCAGAATAACCTCACTCTAAAATTAAATAATGCCTCACTTTGGGTTTCCACTAATGCATGTCTGAGAGCAGGAAATAGGGTAATAGCTTTGGTCAGGATTCCTGTTAAGGCAAGCACTAATTATCAGTGACACATGCAATGGGTATTCATTGCTTTACTCTTTTGTCTGGTTCCAAGATCCACTGCATTTCTCTGTTGTATAAATGTGTTGTACTGAATTGTGCAGGCTATAACCACGTTTCTACAAGTAAATAAATGTAATCTATCATTTGGAAATCCTTTCAAGTATCCATCTGAAAGAAACAAACATGTTCCTTGGGTTTATTATGTATATTTTAATTTCAACGGGCACACACTACAGTACTTGCTGTAAGAAGTTAAAACTGTTCTGGTTTTAATTTTGTACTGGTGACTTGGGTGTGTTCAACAAGCTGTACACACAACTTTGACCATAGAGGAAGTATTTGCTTTTTTACACATTCAGCAAATAAGGAGAAAAAAATCTGGATTCATTTACAGTTTATGTCTACACACCTGGGGAATATAAGTTAATATTCACAATAATTTTATCTCTGCTTTGGTCTCCAATATTGATTGTACATAAACATGGACCACATTAGAGCTCCTGAAAAGGAAGCCAACCCAAAAGACGGTTTCTGTCGTCTTCTATCATCTAGGTCAGACAAGTGTCTGGGTGGAAACGTGATCCTGTGGCTCCACCACCCGATCACTATTGCCCTTGTCCAGCTTTATGTCAGTGGCCTCCTCCAACATGGAAACATCTGGCTTATTTGTTGCTCAATGCTCCCCCATGGTTGGCAGCTAGGTGCTAACTTTGTCTGCTTTTTGGGCATGAGCAGGAAGTACAAAGTTGCTTTATCAGAAGTTTTTGACGATAAACAGTTGCCTGCTAAAGCTGAAAATGAGTTGTAAAAACCAAAATTAATATAGCTAAAATGCACCATGAAGCTGAGGGGACTGCAGCCTACTTCTCAGTGGGTCATCATTCATTGCCTCACCCTTTTCATATTACCCATAGTCAAGTGATTTGCTGTTAATATAAAGGTACTGATTAGAGTAGCTTTAAACAGGATTAATTTATTAGCATACAAAAGAGTAATGTTCCCTTATACGTACTACAACAGTAGCACACACATTTATTCTTCATTACCTCCTCATTTCTTCTATAGCCACGATATTCACCTATGCTCTCTTATACTGTTATTTTTCCAAGTATATGGCTATCTACAGAGAAAAAAATACTCGTAATTCAATTTCTTTGAATGGGCTTACCCATTCAAAGAAATTGAATAAATACGATTATATATTTTCCTTTTTTTGGACTATCCCCATCGGTGTTATTGGTCTGCAATGTTTAGGTGGGTGGTGTGGTTCACATTCCACTGTAAACAGACGATTAATATTATTCACTTCTCCTGTCAGTAGTATTAATGTTGTGGCTGGTCAGTGTATATATATTATTGTGCAATAGATGAAAGATATCATCCTCTAATCAAGAAAGAAACCAGTCTGGAAACAAATAGAAAGTCTTTCTTCACTGAGCAGGATGAAGTGAAAGGGGTTTTCAATTTGCTTTGACATTTCAAAAGCCAGGCACCCTTTATTTCTATTGGTACATTTTAAAACATTGGCACGACCTAATAACTTCTTCCAAGCATCTCACTTTTGAACAATCTAACATTTTGGATCGATATGAGTTTGCCTTCATGTCTTAACACCACAGGGCCGAGGGAGATAATGTCATTATGCTTCATGAATGGCAGCATGCAGTGTAATTAAGTAGGAAATTACCCAGAGGTCAGCTCACACCTGGTCGAGCTGAACAGCTGAGATAACACTGGGATTGTTTCAGCTTTGATCTCAGCTGCCCGTTCAACATGTTCCCTGTGTGATTTTGGGGAAACACCGAGATGAGACAATGACGTCTTTTTCTGGTTTTGGTCCAGCCTGAAAGTTGCTTTTTGGATTCAGTGAACCAAGAAAATGTCCCTGCAGTTTGTCTGTTGCTTCTTCGTGGCTCATCAGTAATTGCTCTATGCACAATGGATTAATTTAAATGCAGCTGAGAGGCTTCACTTTGCCTTCATCCATTATACCTTCTCAGTTCAATATGTGCTCTCTCCAATTCATTAAGGTGTCTTTTTTGTGTTTTTGGTAACAAAAAATGGAGAAAGCCTTGTCTAATGCATGGACAAATTCATTTGGAACCACGCTGGAGATGACAGTGTGACTTGCTGGGTTGGGAAATGAACAAAGCTGTGCTTCTATATTGCCACAGACAGTGGGTGGATTTGATGTGCCTTTCTCTCGCCTACCAACAGAACACTGAATCAAATGAAAAATATCCTCTACAATGTGCAATAACATGGAAAAACACCCAAAAAGATTTAATAGTAGTATCTCCGCGTAGTTTGTCACACCAATCATACAGAAAAAAACTGCAGTATTTGCAGCATTATAATCTTAAATTACATTATTGTGTTACCACGGCAATGATAACTCACTGAGCTCAAAGAGGATGGAAATATTGTAGCTGTTGGAGCTGTGACACAAACCCAATCAGACATAGCCATGGGGGAGGAATTGGGATGCTGAGGTCCACCTGGTTGTGAATGTAGGCCACTAGGTGAGAAGAAGGGATATTCTCAGAGCTCTCTTCTCCTGCCTCTCCTAGGAAGTAGTTCTAACTGTTGGCGATTATTACAGGCGGCGTGATAAGCTCTGCTCCTCTGCTCTAACATGTTAATATTACATGAAACTGTTAGGGATGACAGCTAGCCTGGGGCAGGAGGGAGACATTGAATTTTTTTTCCCCTCAGCAACATTCACCTATTTCTTTTTGCCCCTCAATCCATCTCAGTCACTTTAAATAACTCATGGCCTCATTATCCAAATATGGGAAAGCACAGAAAATAGCTAATTTGATTTTGGTCTCTTTAGTTCATATCCTGTCGTTTAAAGCATATATTTTGCTCTTTAAGTGTTTCATTGAAATGTATTCGTGTGTCTATTTAAGTCAGGTGCCCTTTTACAGAATGAGCATCTCTCTTCTTATAAATGGAGGAAAAGGCAAAGGAATGACATAGAAAAAAAGGAACAATTACTATAGCTCCAGAACTGCTGCTAACCAGCATTATTTTCCTGGTGTCAATTTATAAATTTAACTTTGTCTGAGGGGAGGCCCACAGTGCACAGTTTCAATACACAATGGGCAAACACCTCGGAATACTCACACAATAATATGATTTCAAACCCACTTATGATAAATTAATGTTTGGCCCTAAATTCTACACAGTATATCCAATTGTTGCAATAACAAGCACCTTCCTGTGTTTTTATCCCTTGTATATTCTCCTACTCACATTCAGCATTTCATATTTTCAAACCACCTCTCTCTCTCTCTCTCTCTCTCTCTCTCTCTCTCTCTCTCTCCTTGCCTTTCTATCTCCTACATAATCTCCCCCCATCTCTGACACATTCCTCCCTTTCTCCACAGTTTCTCGATTCATCCCTCCAAGGACACATCCACTAGGTCATTATCTACTTCATGCTGGCATAAATTTGAAGCATATCTATATGGACCACTCACCCAAGTGCATTCTTACTTGGTCAGGGGTATGTGTTTGATGGAGTCAAGTGGACCGAATTGATGGTTATTCCTCTCTCGTGAACCATGCATGTACCCCTCCTGCAAAATTGCAAACACAGACACATGTGTGTGTTCATAAGCTAAATCACATCTGTCAGTTTCACCATGCCGTCCGAGGTGGGCCCACAAAGCCCTGTGACAGTTGGAGCAGAAGGCGTCAGGGAGGTGGTTGATGACAGCAACACAAAAGCACTAGTGTTTAGTGAAGGAGGTTGTATCATACATTAGGCTGCTGCTGCATCGGCCTGCCACTGAGCTGGGGTAACCATGGCAACAGGCTGCTGGGAGACAGTAGAGTGAGAGTCAGTGGGCCTTCAGCTTTTGAACACCAAGAGAGATTAGCTCAGAGCAAAACCCTAAACCTCTCACTACATGCAGCTTTATGATGGGTATTGATGTTAGAGGAAGTGGAAAGGAAGAGCAGTGGGGATACACAAAGTTTTTTGAGCAAAGATCCAACCAAATAGTTGACATCAAAGTACTTGGGCAAATGCATCCTCTTAATCCAAATGCTCATGACAGTATGAAATGTACAAATCAGGCAGAAAGCATCATGCAGCTGAGAAGATGAGTAGTACAGGAGTGAAGATAAAATACCCTGTGAAATGTCAGCAATCAGTATTAAACTGCAGAATTTGTGAGCACTGAATAAATCAAAGAGATTGATTATATTGTTAGATCTGCAACACATTGCCATGATGTCTATAGCTGATTGTCATGGCAATAGAAAACAATGACAGCTCAGAGATAAAAGTGGTGCTTACATAACAAACTAAGGGCAAGATGTAAGGAGGCTCGATGAGCTAGAGGGAGAAAACGCACAAGAGTGAGCGGACTGGAGGAACAAGGAGATATAAATCGATGAGAAGAAACCTAGACAGGAGGCAGGAACAAGAGAGGAGATGAAGACAGATATTGGAAATGTGCAGAAGTAAAAACAAGCCAGAGACCGATTGATATCTAATCCTTCAGAGAGCTTTTAGCCTAGTTTAAGAGGTCAGAGATAAAACATTACATGATCTTTAGAACAGAAGCACAGGGCACCCTGTACAAGTTGTTATGGTGGTAAATACTGGAGGAGAGATTATTTACTGAAGAATCGTGTCATGAAATAAAGATGAGGAATCATGGGGGGGTGGGGGGGTGGTTCTCTTCACTCTCCTCCTTAATCCACCTACTCAAGTAGGACATGACACTAACTTCCCCCTCTCCATCTCTCTCTCTCTTTAGATACTTTGTGTATCCCACGGGGAAGAAGCTAAGGCTATGGCCCACACTATTGGTGCTAAATCTGAAAACATTCTTTACATGTACAAAGTTCTCCAGTGGCACTCTGCACATTAAGATCATTTTCTGAGAGTAGCCTTCCACAATAAAGCAGAAAAACAACAGAAATATTTTTTTTCCTACCCTGAAATTCAATTGCAGTTGGTAACAAAATGCTGCATCTTCACCACCATCTGGTATCACTTTTCATTTTTGCAGCCCCACTTTTTAACAGGGTAACACAGAAAGATTTTTTTTCATACACTGACATCTTACTACTAAATGCTAACGCCTCAAACACTCAGCATAAAGAAATTCATTTGCTCTCTTGCAGGTACTGGGAATATGTGGAGTCGTAGGGCTATTTTGCTAGTGTAACAGAAGTGACAAGGAACACATTTTTAAACAAGGTAAGTCAGTCCACCGCTTTGACCCAGACAGATGTACCGGAACAAGTACTGGATGAATAGCTATTTAATTGTCTGACATTCATGATGCCTTATCGATGAAGCCTATTAAGTTTGATGATCCCCTGACTTTTCCTCTAGCACTACCATGACACCAACATATTTGTATATGACATATGTTTTGTGAAATGTCCAAACTACTATTTCGAAATTTAGTACATATGTAAATGTTCCTTTCTGGATAAATTGATTTAGTACTTTTCATTTAGTACCATCATCATTTCAAACTTTTACTTGTCTTATACTTTGGTTTATTATGAAAAACTTTACTTTTTGTTAATGCAATGAGCAAATGTTAGCATGCTAACATGCTAAACTAAGAAGGTAGTAAACATTGTACCTGTTAAACATCACCATGTTATCACTGTGTGCATGTTACTTATGTCAGCATTGAGCTCAAAGCACTTAAACCACTATTTGGATTGAGATTTCCCTTTGTATCATCAACTGTTTACTGGTCATTACTTCTCATTACCCATTGGCTATTGTTACGGTTATTCTTTCTGCCATTGCAAGATTTACATGGACACAGAAATACTGCATGTGGGGACACACACTCCTCCTCTAAGCCTCTGCTATGTTATTGTAATACATGAACCGCATGAATTTATGAAGGAATAAGAAAACCTCACGATTACTCATCAATCCTGGGTGAAAATTCTCAAATAAATAATAAAAAGGGTTTCTGTTTTTATTTTATCACCCCACTAATATTAAAAAGAGCTACTTTGTTGAATTGTTTTGGTCACAGCTGAGAAGTTGAAAGCAGCTGAGAAGAACAGAATGATGGTACAACACCATTGTTATAAATAACAGTGTTCTGATCTAACTTGCAGTCTCTGGCATATGAATTGTTTGTGCTCCAGCAGCTAATCTGCTGAGATCACGTATGATCGATGACAGTGGTGTGGCACTTTCCAAAAAAAAACAAAAAAAAAACATAAACAAATGGCTGCAGATAGTCATGCGGTGTGCACACACCCAACAAATGAGAAATGGTTTCTGTTATAGCAAAAGTGCGGCTGTATGAACATGCACGCCTGTGTGCACACACACAAAGACACGACGAGTACCTTTGAGGATCACTCCAGTGGGGATGCTAGAGGCCTTACCTACAGGCATGAGAACTAGACTAAGACAGACTGAATCTATAGCCCGGAGCTGTTTTCAGCATTTCAACACACTGATCATACTGATGTTATCTTCACTTTCCAAGCAAATACAGTGAAAAATTAATATTGACCATTCAAAAAATAAAACAAAACAACAACAAAATCTATATATAATCAAGCTTTTTTGAAAAAGAGAATAAAGGGCAACTGCTCAGAAAGAAATAAAGATTTCAAGAATGAGTAAGAATGTATAAAAATGAAAACAAATGATGTCCAGGATATAAATACAGTGGCTATCCTTCAACCAAGTAATTACTTTTGCAAATTTCTTAATTGCTTTCTATAGTATTGATTATTTAATTCATAATTGCCTTCACTAATAGCCCCTTTTTCTCCTAGTGTTCTGTCCAAGTCTAGCTGAGACAGTTTTTAATTGCAAGGTTTTTGCAAACTCCACTGTAGCCCACTCCCTAAGGAGCTGTACTTTCCTCTCCCCAAATATCAATCACTTCAATGAGACTGTCCCATTAAAAGAGCTTTAATGGGCCTAATCACTGATGCGAGAGACGAATAGTGAATCAATTAAACAGATCTGTGTAAGAAGAGACACTAATGTCACTTCACACTTCATATGTGAAGACTTTTAAAGATGACTGACAGACTTGTGTTAATCATAAAGGTGTGCAGTTAGATTAGACTTCTCTGTTCAATGGCTAATAAAATAGTACATATAGGTATCACAGCCAGTGACGGTGTGTGAGGTCTGTTTTGGTCATAAGTCATTTGAAAGTATTATTTTACAATCCAAAGAAATGTATTAAATTGGCAGTTTCTGCAGTATCATTATGAGAGTCTGTGGAAAAAAAGTTAAGCTCTTTTGCTTCCTTTCTCTCTTTACTTGTCAGAACTTGCTACTTGAAGCTCTTCTCCTGACCCTCACAGTGTTGCTGATTTGTAACCATTAACCTGCCTTACTCGTTACAGTAAGCCACCACCAGTGTCCATGGTAACACACTTGTTAGGATCTGTACAGACAGGTCCAAAGTATTTAATTAGTAGTAGAGATAATAGCAAGGAAAAAGACACATCAGGTGGTATCGTTTGAGCACATCCTGATATGCCACGTACCAGTGTCTGCATCATCGCACTTCCCAAAATTTTATATGCAAACTGAAGTTCAGCTGGCCCACGTGCAAGCTTTTGCCTAGGTTTTCTACCATAGCCTATGATCTCTGAATGGATGACTAGGGCCAGTTGTAATAGAAATGGCTATATGGGCATATGGGATTATAATTCTTGACTTTGGAAACAGTGACTTGATATAACTATCCCGACTCAAGGCATACTTACTAACTTTCCTCTGAGTTTTCAGTTTATTAGATTTATTAGATTGTTAGATTCATCAGTTTTCATCAGACTAATTTTTAATGTATTGTCATTCAGTGAATGCAATTTACATATAACTTCAAGTGTGATTTCCATGATGATTTGCATGATGTTTAATGACTTTACTAGATGTGTTGTACCACATTTTAATGACTGGCCTAGCAATAGTTATTATTTTCTTTTCATAAATTTCTTTACCAACCATGGTTCTAGAAGTTGTAATAATATATATGATAACAGTGAATATAAATACATTTAAATACAGAGGATACGGTACATAAATGCTACATAAATGTCCCTGCTAGATTTATCAGGTTCTTTCAGTCAGAATGACAGGTTTGCAGAGGTCACAAAAGATTTTCTATGTCCATCCACTTCTGCTTCCACCACAGTCCTTGTTTCCATCACTTGCCAACATTGCAAATAATTATGTGGGAAAGGCACTCCTCATTGAGATAAGAGATCTCTGGTGCTTCAACATTGCATGGCTGTTTGCCTGGACTGACAACTTCACCAGAGTTTGGCATAGTTTTCTGCTCAGCCATGGGTAGAATGGAGAGGACAGCTGTTGCATATTTCATCAAGGTATTGTGGACACTGCAGGCAGCAAATGGGGGGATGGGGCTCATATCAGTAACTTCAATGCTTTAAAAATATCAGTGAATCAGTTTACAGCTCGTATTCCTTACTGAGGTAGCATAACTCCTATTGTCAAATGTTAACACTAGTTTTTGTCAAATGCACCTCAAGACAATGCAGTAATTGTGAAAACACCACACAGGATAAGCAGTCAACTAGTCACTTGTGAAAGCTAGCAGCTTTTCCCGAGCTGCAGGCCCTGTGCTTAGCTAAGACATATTGTACCTGTCCTTTAATCGCTCAATCAGCTCTTGATCAAAATCTTGGTATCAACGAATTTATTTCAACTTACAATCCATTACCACACATCTTTATGAAAAAACGCATTTAGATTTAGTATTGCCCAATACTGAGCATAATACAAATGTGGCCCTGCTTAAATATGCATTCATCACCAATAGGTAAGTTTCCATTTAAATTTTTTTCTTGGTGTGACAGATTCAATAACAACTCAATAATAAGAGTGAGCCTTCTCGTTTCCCTCTCATCTCTGTTGAGAGTCGCGCAGCACCAAACAGGTAGACTTGGGGCTATTTTTTTTTTTTTGATCTTTTATTTCGTTCTCTCCTTTAAACTCAAACTGAATGATGTTTGAGCGTTCTTCAAATGGTGACAGATGGAGAAATATTTACATGCCAACACCCTTTACTCTGACGAACATTCTTCAGTGTACATCACCAGTCAGAGCTGGAGCTACTACCCTGATTTGACATGAAATTGAATGCCGATTACATCCTTTCTGGCTTGGACAAAAAAAGCCATATGTTAGTGGGTTTTTAGTGTATGATGGATATTACTCACTTCAACGCATACATTTCTGCTTTAAATGGATAAGCTTGTTGAATCGTCTGTTATTGTTGAACGCAGCTCATGATGAGGGCGGTTATAACGCTGTTTGACAATGAAACAAACATTTGTCTAAAACTGAGGCCCTTGGGAGGCTTCCCTTGACAGCAGGTCAAACTCATTCAGGTCACTCATTTGATTGTAGCTCAACCTCACTGACCTCAGATCCTGAGATGGTACCAAGCTCTATACAGACATCCAAGCTTCGAAACTCCCTTCAGAAACCAACAGGGTGGCATCAGATTCTCCACACAGGCTTTTCCATAATTTTATTTCACGTTTAAGTGGCCTTTGTATTTGTTGGATAAAGCACTCTTCCATAAGTGAACCTATGGCGGTTCTCAGCGGAGTACAAGGACGGCTACGTATGGATGCCACCAAGCAGCAGAGAGCTTCTGTTCCGGTTCATATGCTCTGTCCTCTGATCCTCAGTGGGATTATGATCGCTCTGTGAGATGTCAACAGGAGTTAATGAATATCCCCTTTTACAAAGCCTGGGTAATCCTGCCAACAAAATTCCCCCCCTCATTGATAAAATCTGCCATAATACCAGGAGAGAGACCACTGGCATGCAGCTCTCAACCACAGAGGGATTTTTCACGCTTTGATGCTTAAGCTGCATTTCTTTATTTTGCAGCAGTGAAATTGGGTGCAGTTATTATTGGGGGGATTTGTTTGTTGTAGTAGTAATGAAACAGTCTACCTCCTCCTTAATATAACACCTCCCCCTATTTAATCAGTTTTCCTCTCTACTCTTCTTCATTCCCTCTCTTTTGTTCTCTCTCCCTTCTTCCCTTCTTCATTCACTGTCTTTGGTGCTCATTTCCTCCAAGGTGTGACCAAGTAATTGCTTAATCTCCTCCATATAATCCTTTTGTAGTGAGAAAACGTATTTTCTACATTTTTGTATTTTGTAAAAAACCTGAATTTGCATTTTAAAACACTGTGCTCATTTCTCCAAAATTTTGACAAAAGGATCTTGCATTCTACCGTGAATAGTACTTTCAAATACAGACAGTTAAGTGCTCCACACACAAAAAATATATAAATAAGTTAAGCAAAAATAAATTACAAAATATGACACAGCACAACCACAGACAGACCAAATTATTTGTAAACCACTTAAAGCAGTCAAATATTCAGCAAATGTGACTGGGGAAAAACAGAGGCTGTGATAGGGTTTGGATAGAGGGAGCCAATAGAAGGATGCAGGAATAGGGATAATGTTGGACTGATTGTTCTAATTCAGATGGCTACATTCTGAACCAAGTGTGAAAAATTTAGAGCAGCCTGACTGAGGCTGAGACACTGAGACAGAAAATTATGGGATCTGTAAAAGACACATATTAAAACAGCAAACAGTGAGCAAACTCAGAAGCATTGTAGTTATCATCATATGCTAAACATGACACCAAGATTCATTGTCCTATATTTGATATTTGACTGAGATGGACCAATAAACTGCAGTAGCAAAGTTAGCAGGTCCAATTAAGTGCCAACTTTCGAATCAGTAGGGCAACTGCACACAGGAGAAATTATGTCCATCTGTTTGCTAATTACAGGCATTCAAACATATACACCCCCGGCATGTCAAAAGAAATCTTGTGAAAAAAAAAGAATTACTCAGTTGGGAATAAAAATCATCATAATCATATGCATCACACACTAGTTGTTAAGATGGTCTGTAATTAAAGCATGCAACTGGGTATATTCTGTGACAAGAGCTTTACAGTCAGCTGCTAAAAGCAAACTCAGCCATGCTGTCAAGCTAAATACAGTGACTTTTTATAACAAATGAAAGAAGACCTAAATTGGTATTCATCGTGATAACAAAGTGTTGTTTCATTTGTACACTGGCCTAACATTTTATTAAATGTATGTACTGTATATTGTTGCTTTCAGTAAAGGCCATTTTGGTTTCTGGTGTCTTCCCAGTATGAAACCTGTCAATCGGACTCTGGTGCAAACAGAACAACCAGGCCAAGACCACTTAAAAATTAGTATCAGGTGCAGTTTGTTTGAGGTCAGACCAGCCTCAACATTTTTTAAGATGTGATTTTAGCGTCATTCAAAAGCTTAACTGCCCATCAGTCTGTATAAGCAAAGTCATAATTCATATTGTAACAAGTGTACATGTTGGCAGGCAAGTTTTTTTCCTGATCAACCATACAGCAGTGAGTCATATCCCCCGTGTACTTTGGCAATCCGCTAAGTCCCTTAAAAATGAAGTGACACAACTCCGATCTCCTGAGGCAAATCAGTCCAAAGTCTAGGAGCCCAATCTGAAAAGCTGTGTAATTTTTGTGCTTGAGTCTACATCTTGCAACAACAAGAAGAGAGGTACCTCAGTATGTGTGACAGAACATTAAGCAATAAAAGGTCAGAAATATAACTTTGGGCACAGTCCTTTAGGGCTTCAAAAGTAAAAAGTAAGATTTTATTATTAATTCAAAACCCTGGTGGATGACTTTTGAATCGTTTCCAAACAGAACGGAAACTTAACAGGTGTGAGAAAGCAGGAAGATACAAATAGTTCAGTCAACAGGTGTGAATAACATGAATTTAGATCTTTATTTGTCATGTACTCAGTTGCTGGTCAAACAGCTACATTCTTCTTCCATTTGCAAAAAGCTTCTGCTGCTTCAATAAACCTTCTGTGTGTCACACACTTTTTCCAGGGATGTGTGGCTTATGCCCAATGAGGTGTAGACCAGCAAATGGAAAATCTTTGTTGAGCTAGAATCTGGGACAGCCATGGATATGTTTCCTCACCGCTTTCCCCCTGACAGCCCCAAGTACAAGACAACACAGTCAGCCGTACATGAGAGTTGCACTTTATAAAATTAACACAGAAGGTTTAACAAATCTTAAAAGACCATCCTGTCAAGCGCGCTGTGTCTTTTAGTAGGTCGTTAAGCATATGGCCTGACCCTGTTTCAGTTCACTTCATCGCATGGTTGTGAGTCTGCTTAACATAAGCAGCAGCAAATCACCCTCAGCGTGATATTGATCGGGTCTGAAATTTGTCCTTTGTGTCAGTGTCATTTTGTCAGTTAAAACCCTATCTAAGCTGACACTAATGTCCATGATACCCAATCAATTGTAGTCATTGACATTCCATACTGGTACTCCACAGGTTGTTAAAAAATACATTTAGGCAGATTTTAGACTCTCCTTGGAGACATACTGGGCAAAGGGACCAGTAATTAGTTCACATTCCTTTGGATATGTTATCACAGCCATGTTAAGACTTAAATTTAAATCTCATTAAATCTATCTTGCCAAAAATTATACAGGCATCAACATGCATGGTTTTCAATCAAATATTGTGTTTTTAAAATATATCTGATATTAGACTGCAGCAGGGACTGGAGAAGGTATATTGCTTTTGAGATTAAAGATAAATCTGTTATTTTCCCTACTGGAATTAATGGTGTGTCTAATTTCCATGATGTCTAATTTGATAATGTCTTCAGAATCGAGGATATGTTTCATTAAACATTATTTCAATTCCATTGTTTTGATGCATGGCCATTCACTCTTTTTTAGCACATAATCAGTAATGTGTAATTAGTGTAATCAATATTAGTGAAATAAATCCTCCCTGTGCGGTGCCTGTGGGCTCCTTGTGCAATAACAAGGTTAGAAAAAAACAACATAATGCTTCACCATTTCGACGCTAACATGCATGGAAAATAACATTCTCAGCTCTGCTCAAGTCGTAAAGACTCTGGCATTAATTCTCTTTATTTTACATCAAATCAAACGTCTTGTTTCTTAATGATTTGTGCACAATTTGCAGTCCGCTATCCTGTGTGCTTTCATCTTCATCCTAAATAGGACAAAAGCTTGTTATATTTAAAAGCGCTTGTCATTGTTCTGTGCTTCTTGTCATTGCTGATGCCACAGTGGGAGTGATCTGAACTGAGCATTGTCTGATCTGGCGTAGGCTGGTTTCCATCTGTCAGTAATAGCGAGTGATCAGAGAGAAATTTCAAGTCTCTTCCTTGCCTCTAACATCTAGAGCTAACTCTCTGGCAATTTCAAAACATCTCAGCACAAATTGTTTGCTAGCTCATAGTTTTACCCTCTGCATTCGTACTTATAAGATGCTGCAGTAATTTGTTTGGCATTAAAGAAGATGTTTCCTCTGTGCCTGTTCTACTTGTCTTGTTAACCTTGTTTGCTTCTGTTGTTGCTGTTCAAGGGTAGTTAGATAAAAATGCATTGAGTGACGTGCTGGTGCTCTGTGGAGAAATACCCAGTGGGGTAGGACCTATGGTAAACATTAGGAAACTCATGTTATTTCTCACCTGGATTTAATGTCAGTGGTTTCTGTGAGACAATTAACTTAAATCTAAAATGAAAACAAGATCACAAATTGCATGCAAAAGAAGACAAGAAGGGAGTTCACTGGGGGCAAGGCAATGAAGAATTGGACAGACACCATAGCTGAGTAAGTTTTTTCAAGGTGTGGAATATGCTTAGCAAATACATACCCTCAAAATCTCACCTTGAATCAGTCAAACCCTGACTGACAACTGCAGACGTAACTGTTTCCTGCTCGTGTTTCTTATGTAACAAGAAGTGTTGCTTTTAGTGGTGCTCTGGCAGCTAAGAGCTGGTGAGGCAATCCGAGTAAAAGGCAAGTTATACCCTTATCTGACAGCATGGGTCAGAGACAGCTAACATGAAACCGACTGATTGCAACAACCCTTTATCTCCCGCAGCCTCACGGTCACACAGATCCAGACAGCAGAACCAGCCCCTCCTGGGCAGAAACCAAAACCATGTCTGACGACAAAGAGTTAGATTTTGATACATCTGGTCCTCAGCCTCAGGACAAAGTAACTCTTCCAGACATCAGTTTGAGATGTGTCACTGAAGGAGGTTGGCACTTAAATGTAAGATTAAAGTGAGTTTAGTGGGTTTGAACTGAAGTAACTTGACTGCACTGCAGAACATCATATATCCATAGAGGTCTACACACATTGACATTAGAGATGCCGTAATACAATGTGTACCACATACTGTTAGCATTAGCACAAATGTCAGACCAGATACTACTTTAAATTTTATTTATATGTATTATTTCAATACTGGCTAAGTCATCAACAGCCTGCTTACTTAGTCTTGTGTCCATCCTGTCTTATAGAAGGAAAGGGGCCTAGATAACATTAGCATCTCCCTTTAGCAGGTCTAGTTGTGATGATATTAAATGACCGGACTCTTAGACATGTGTCAACGTACATACATCAACCTGTAATTCCAATTATGCAATGTAATGTAGTAATGCAGACTCAAATCACAGATAGAACAAAGCAAAGACTTTCACTGTCAGGCTGCCAAAATTCCAAAAATTCACTGAGGATTATTCATTGCTGTCAAAGAGAAACATAACCTGTGTTTTTAATAATTGTGTTCCAACTTAAAAATGATCTTTTAAGCTCAAAATGAAGCTCCCACACCAACAACCCCAGCGTTGTCAGTCTGACTGTATTTCTTGCCACCCACATGCCTTTTTTGATAAGGTATTTAAAGGACGCTCAAATCACTCAAATTATTCCCACACAAAGCACCTCATGCACCTCACACCTTGTTGAAGAAATTTACACTTTTCTTGGAGAAATGTTGAACAGAGAACGAGGTGATCCTGTTATTTATTCCCTAGCTTTTACTTTGTTTTAAAATGAAATGTTTAAATGTGTTTAAATGTATCTAGTGCAAACTACATCCACAACAATGTATACATCAACACACCTTACACACACAAATGAACTGCACATAGATGTGGTGGAAACATAAAAATACAACATAGTTGAAAAAAATAGGAGAAAGTGTTGTGACAGAGCTAAAACTGGACACAGGCATTAAACCTCCTCAGGTCAGTGTGTTGACATGAGGTGTTTTGTTCGCTGAAAGCAAGCATGCACACGTCTCAGGTCCAAAAGCTATGACACATCTTAGTATATTTCATTAGAAGCTGGTTGTGTTTGTATAACCTCAGAACTAAGCGCGAGCAGAGGTGTCAGCAGTGAAAACAAACCTCGCACAGATGGCAGAAAATGACGAATGAAAAAAATAGCTTTCAGAATGTTGCTGACACAGCAAACATAATTCATTAACATAAATTGTATGCTCCATCGACTCTCGGTTTTTTCCTGCTCTGTGTGTGTGTTACTGAGGTCATTTCAGACCAGTGGAGGAGGAGTGTGTGCAAAAATTATTTTTATCTGAACAAAGTGGTCAATTAATTCAAACTATACAGCTTTCATTAAAAAAAAAAAAAAAAAAAAAAAAACAGAGGGCAGAATGTTTTAGTTGAGTTTCTATCAATGTAATGGAAAAAACTAACAAAAAAAATGAACAAACAAGCAAAAACTTTGTTTGGTTTGGTTATTGCTTAATGGAAAAAAAAACAAAGTTCCAAGAGCTCTTTCTTCTGTTTATGATGAAGGCCACTGCATAGCTGAAACACTTTGAATGTGTTCTTCTGAAACTGCCATGCAATAAAGGGTTTAAAAAATTGTCTGAAGAGTGCCAAAGAAAGCTGATAAGGTCTGATGATGAAAGAATAAAATATGTGTATTTATTGTTATCAGGCAGTGACTAGTAGTACTCCAGGAAACACTTGTTCAAGTACCTGTACCTGAAAAGAGTAAAAGTATTTATTTCTCACAACAACCATTCAGCTTAACTTTTGTCTGTCTAATGTTTAACATCCAAAAAATAAGCAAAATAAGCTTGGTGCAACTTGAGAAAAGATAGTAGTAGCTGCATCCTGCTAGTTCTCTCTACATATGCTGAATATGACGAATGTCGGTTCCATCAGGTTGCATGAAATTAAACTAGTTTAGCTGGTACAACAGACCAGACCAGTAAACCCACTCAAGCCTAATGGCACCATGTCAGCATGACTTCACTATCAAAAACACATAGACAGACTTCCTGTACGAATATCCAAATGCCAATCAAGCCAAGCCAAACCAAGTCTTTTTTTTAATTTATTTATTTGTGCTGGGAAGGACAGTGTCCACCACCAAGAGTGCCTAAGTGTGTTATCGTCAAAAATGCTGCAGTTTTAGTTTCTCAACTTTACATTTTACATTGTCAGTCTTATAACTTCCATTGCCTTTTATTCACTCCATTCTGTGATTTAGGATGCATGAAATCTCTGAGGTTTTATTAGCCACAGAAGCTCATGCCTGCACTTTTTTTCTTTTACTCTCTCACTCTTTTTGCTCCAAATCCAATCTCTCCATCTGTTCCACCTCTGCTCTCTACCTCTCTTTCACTTTTCCATCACTCCATCTTACTCCCCGCTTCCCATCCCTCTACCTGTATGAAACTGTTCCAGTATGTGATCAAAGCACAGTGCGCAAGAGTTCTTTCCTTCCTCTGTCAGAAGCAAAGAGACAGAGGAAACAAAGGCCCCACAGTCGTCTGCCACAAATAACCTCCTCACAGCTCACACACACAAACACGTACATATCGACTCAGCCGATGGCAGTGGTGAGAAAAGTGAGTAAGGCAGACCTGTTAGAGAGCAGCAAGTGTATGCTGCCACTTGTTGGGTCTCTATAGTGATCCCCAGCATAAAAGGATGCAGCTTCTAATTATCTCCTATTCACACCAAACCGGCACGACACATAGAGAATGCCTTGACTGATGCGGGTGTCGGCTGCCTGCTTTGTGGTGCAGAGCAGGAATTTAAAAATGTGTCGCACACAAAATAATAGTACATGCTGCAAAGAGCCAAAACTAGCATGAAGAGATATGAGACTGGAAAACATGAAGTTATTGGAAAGAATAACACTTATCATTGTCATTGGGGGGAGTTTTCACAAGGGTTACTGTCAATGGCCATCTTTTGTGTGAAATATTCCAGAATTTCTCAAACACTTTGTAGTTTTGAACCCAATTGGTCCATCCCATCTGCACTGCAGTTGCGCTCCATGAAACTCTCTACAAAAGAAACTCCCCTTAACACTTCAAACTCCCTGTATTCTACATAATGCAGTGTTTTTGCATTAATCTACTGCCAAATTCAATCTTTCAGATCAGATGCCTCAATTCATATGAAACCTGCAGGTCCAAAAGCCTCTGACTGATGTTAGAGCTGGACAGAGAATAGGAGAGAAGGTAATGGGGCTCACTTTGTTATTACTTGTTCCAATATGGCCTCCAGCAGTGATGGAGTTTAAAAAGACCAGTCTGCTCTGTGTAGATGTTCATAGATGTAACAGCCAATAATGGCAGCCACTGAATTATAAACCACCGCTTTAAAAAGGTCACCTGCTACAACAAACAGGTGTAAGTCAAACACACAGAAGCGGAAACAACATGAAGTAGCAATTTGCGAATTATGAAACAGAATTCACATCGGCCACATATTTACTTTTTTTGTTTTGATTTTTTTTGGGGGGGATGGGGGCCTCTTCTGTGTGGTGGATTGCCAGAGATTGCGGCACTGTGACTCCATGGTTACCAAGTCCCTGCTCGGTGTCTGGTTGTCTGTTAGGCAGAGGGGGAAACCGTGTGGCTCATTATGCTCCATTAGAGTTTTTGGCTGAATCAGTGTGGCGGCAGCTCTGGGTCGTATAATGAGTGTGGCTGAAATCACAGAAGACAGGCTGAAGCTAACAGCCACATAGCAGGTGCTGCTCTAACACAAACTACGCTGTTATCTCCACCAGGACCGCAGCATAATACGCAAGTATAGTTACGTAGGAATATGCATATCCATGCCCACCCATGTACAGATGAAAGAAAATGCAGGTAGAAAGCACAAAGACCTCATTCAGACAGTAACGAACAGAGCCAGACTCAATGTTAAAATGAGGCTGATGCTACCTGACATATCCTGTGAGGACTGTCTGCTCATGCTTCTCTTTTTTTCAGAAAGACACTGGCGTCACAGAGATCTCACTTACCTCCGCTAAACACTTGTGTCACATAATAAACTTATCACAAAGCTTTCTCTGCAATTCAAAGGACACCAGTTCATCTGTCTTGATTTCTGTCTCTTACTCTGTCTTTCTGCCATACACGCACAGGTTGCACTGAGATGGTCCATTAGGGGTACTCTGGTGTGTCCATGCCAATTAGATGACACTGATATGCTTTTCATGCCTGCAGTTTGTTTTTGTGTAGCTCAGAAATGAATGTTTATGCAGTTTTCTCTCTGTCCCTCTCATTCAGTTTATCTGTCTCTGCTCACATCACCAAATGGGCTTTTGTCTTGGCACCAAATATACATTTTGCCAGAATGACAGCAGCTTATAGTTTTGTCTCACATCATCATCCCTTTGACAATAGAAATGTAGTTCCATTAACCTTCTCAGATTTTTAAATAACATCACTGAATTGTTTCCATGCTGTGGATTAATGTCCTGTTTTGTTCATAATTATTTTTTATCTTGCCCATATCTGTTTGAACAGCTATTTGGACACATCTGCGGGTATGGCTTACACAGTGGTTGTTTATTTGAATGAAACACTGCAGTTACAGTGTTTGAACTATACACAAATTTGACTGTGGAACATGATATTGATCGTTTGCTTCCCAAAACGGATATTTTCCGATCATAGATTGCAACTATCTAAACACAGCAGGTCTGTCAAGCTTTAGAAACCATGATAGTCTGTATATAATGCGTTTGGATGATGGTTTCTTTTTTTCCCAAAAACCAAAAAGGAAAATGAAAGTGCAAGGACTTGATTAAATAGTGTGTGTCTGCTCTAATGTAAGATGCAGTCTGGCTAACTAGCTTTCTATCTACAGCAGTAACTTAACCTGGAATGACTTCTGAGGCCAAGCACATTACATACTACATTACATGGTAGGGTTACAGTTATGTTAAAGGCCCCAGAGACTCTTTTTCTCCATTGTAGAGTCTTTTCCTGGTAATAATATATCAGAGTGCAGGCTATCTTAAGCAGCTATCCTGTAGTATTTTACACTCTTGGTCCATCCAAACTAACAACCCAAGACAACAATATGTTCAGAAAATTCAAGCCTTTTCTCTTGTAAAACATACTGTTTAAAAATGTGAAGTTACTTTCTTACTTTATCTGTATTATTCTTAATCTATACTATCCTAACACAAAGACTAACCAACGTTACGCTATAATATAACAAAACTGTTTCTTTATTGTCTTACATGGCTCCTTGATTGCAAAGGATACTGACTTTTTGTTTGGAACATGCAGGCCTTGCTTTAGTCTCAGTCTTTGGCACACTCTTATGCAGATCTACAGCCATCAGTTCATAGTTAAGATACCTGTGCATGAGTCTGTAAAAGTGAAATAAGTCAGTGATAGTGTGCTTATTCACAGAGTTGATGGGTGTTATAACAGTAACTAAGGGGTGCAGGTAATACTAGAAAAGCAATTTTTCTTTTGGTTTTATTAGTATCAGTATTAGTATTGGTACTATTTTCAATTAACACTTTGCATTAGGGTTTCAGGGGTCTTTGACTGCCACATACATCTACCATAAGGCAGATATGCATGGTTCATATGATAAACTGAAAATCTCATGACAGTGGACACCCTACATCCTCTTGGGAAAAGCAGCCAGTACGGCCCATTGCCCGACAGCACCTTCACTGTGGCAGAAACCGGTCATCCATTGTGATACTTCCCTCTCTTTGTTGGCTCTAGGCTTACAGACTGAGGCAGGGAAGGCACATTGTGGAGAAGCTTAGACTGAGATCTGTTCACTAACTCAGCCATCTACAGATGACCCACAATATGCTAGAGTACCCACAGGGGAAATAAAGCTTCCAGACATGAGACTCCATCAACGCTGCGCTCAAGTGAAGGAAATGGAGGGGCAGAGAGCATTTAACCACGCTTGCTTCACTGGCCTCCCGCGTCTTGTTAAAAGCCGATGGCCACTTATGACAGAAGGAGAGCCGAGATGATGAAATGTAATGGGCCAAGTGGAAAGGGGCTTGGCTGAAGAGGTCTGCAAAACAACGGGGGGGAGACGACATGAGAGTAGACGGGAGATTTGAATGGTCTTAATAGAAAGATGGGAAAAATTTTGCTTGCGCGTAAAAAGTGCTGCCTGAAGGGCTTTGTTGTGAAGATGAAAACATATAGACCTATTACCTGTTGACCAGTTTCAACATGTGTAATCCCCCACTTATACTGTAAACATCAGATAATGTTCATAGAACATTTTCTTTCTGCAAGAGTAAATAAATAAAAGTAAAACAAAACAAAGAGACCAGCACCTTTTTCGTGCTTGTAAAGGAAACATGTCTTTGGTCAAATGTGTGTGCAAGGCAGAATCTTGGATATACCATTGTAACTTGTAAGTATAATATTTGTATGGAATATTACTATAATACTGCACACAGAATGCAGTTGTGATACAGACCCTGGTTTATATACAGACGCTAGTGAACATTTAGGTTAGCAGCATGTAACTGTACAGTATATTTAACATTTGCAGATTCAGAAAATGTCCTTCATGAGTTAAAAACATATATTTTATATAACTTATACTGTACATATATGTGTGTGTGTGTGTTTGTGTGTGTATGAGAGAGTGTGTGTGTGTGTGTGTGTGTTTTAACAGCTGCAGTTTGGGATCATTTCACAATTTTTGCGTAATATTATTGTGAGTGTTGACTGTAGGCAGTTCCAGCTTCCACGCAGTCAGACTGTCAGAATACACATGGTGGTGGCACCTGGTTGGTCGACACCCTGCTGTGAGAAGGTCAGCACCTTGCTGGTCCAGAGATTTGCAAGCTCATCTGGAACCAGTCCCACCTATATCAACATGCCTGATAGCTACCTTTTTATGACAGGAAGCTTTGACACCTGGCACATGCTGGCCAACATGCTACCATCATGAAGGAGATTACATATGTAAAATGGGAGATGCCTTTGGCCAAAGACATCTTCCAGCCAGCATTTGTCCTTAGCTATGTTAGCCTTAGCAAAAGAGATGAAACAGCCTTATCATTGCATTTCCTCAGTGTAATACTTGCAGGATATGTTCAGAATTAGGATGATAAAAGGGCTGCTGTCTCCCCTGTAACCTAATTCAGAGAGAGATTTCTGTAACTAAAGATAAATTTAAGATCTTTGAGACTTTAAGTTAAATGCGCTATTCGTCTGATGAAACGTTCATTAGTGTGAGAATAACAACAATCAGGGAGAGGATTTCTTCGTCTCAGTCAATTAACTCTTAAAGTGTGCTGTAAATTATCAAGCCCTGTTATCAAATCTGAGCTCTGCTCACTAGAACTTCTCTAAATAAGAAGTCAACATCAAAATATAGCAAAGATGGCTGTTCAGCAGATGTTGCACTTCAAAATTTTACATTTGATGTTCACATTGAACCAAGCAAAACCACTTGGTATATTTTGAGTGGTCATAGTACGTCCTAGAGCAAAACTGTGAGGAGAGGCTGGGGTTGAGGATGAGGATGTAAAAAAAAAATCATTTGCAAAATGTTTCAATCAATATGGTTAAAAATGGTGGACAATAATATTTTGTTGCTAATACTGTGTGTGCAGTATAGCTCTGAGATGGATGCTGTCATATTTTGCTTGGTTTCCGCTGTCCTATACTAGGAATTAAAAACATAAATAAATAAACCGCTATCACAAACATGTTCCGTCCATGGAATAATAGTAAATATTGGTAAATGTGGGTGTTTCCATTTTCATTTCACATCATTTCATTTAGTTATTCTTTTTCTGCAGTAGAGAATATACACACTCAGACTTTAAGCTTTAGTTAGAGGCTTTTGGACCTGCTTTAGTTAATTGCATTTTATTTAGTTTTTTAAATTACTTTAATCCTAGATGTGAAAGTTCCTAACAGTCCATGTCATGACTTTAGAATGATGACTTCCAGCTCATCAAGTAGTTTTATGGTACAGTGTTGCCTGTGATGTGTCTGTATATATGCATATTATAAATGATGAGTTAATGATGGGTGAAATATAACAGCATTTCTTTACTTAGTGGGGCACAAGACTATCAACTCTTGCCTGTAATATCAAAGTTGTACTGCAATTATAGTGTCTGCTTGAAATCCACAGTGGCACATCCACAGGATTGTTTCAGTGTTGTGGGTTACAAGCTGTTCACTTTAGCTCTGGAGGTGTTTGGAGTGATAAATAAGGAGACACGCAAAGATCACAAGGTGATTCTGGCACATGGCGTACGAGTTGATATGATGTCAGAAAACTGGTGGATAATTGTTAATAGTTAACCATATATGACTGAGTGGGTTGATAAGGAAGGTGATCCATTAAATTATCATGTGCTTTACTTCATCATGATTCAGGTATTCTTTAATGTACTAAGAAGTTTGCTATTGCCTCTACTGCTGCCCCCTCATGTCACTCCTCATGGGAATTTCTGCCATCTTTCTGTTTGGCGATACAGCTCAGGGACTCCTAATCTGTGTTCAGTTGTCAGAATGATTTATCCAGCCAGCTGAAAACATATAGACTTTTATGTGTGCATGTGTAGTTAAGTGCACAACCTTGTGTGACTATAAGTGTATGTCAGTGGAAAAAAGACCAGCACAGGGAAAAAAACAAGCGGTGGATGCACCCATCCAAAATATTTTCACTTCACATGAGCATGATTGTAATTTCAAGCCTCTCAGGGAGTCATCATGTGGTGCATTGACTGAGGGAAGATAACTGGCCGAGGTGAACATACGTATCTGTGTTCCGTACTATCTGTTCTTCCAGCCTATTGCTCCTACCCTGTTTATGTGAGTGTATTTTCCACTTGCAGTGATCGAAGAGAACAAAACACCTGCAAACATAAAACGCTGAGCTTATTGCCGTGAATGTTTTATGCATTGCACATAATGACATGGTGTCATATCTCTCCCCCCTAGTGGATACCTGCTGTCACATCTTCAACGAGTGTACACACAGATTTCTGCCATCCCCACAGCAAAGCCAGCTAAGCCAGGTGCCCTTGCTCCCACAGATAAACCCTTAAAGCTTGAATGACAGTTTGAGAACTTTGAGGCCACACAAATACAAATGCACACACACACACACACTCTCTCTCTCTCTCTCTCTCTCTCTGTCTCTAACCCTTCTTAACTCTTTTACCAGTCTTTTTTCACTATCTGTTTATCTGTGACTTTCCTTTCTCTCTTTTTCAGGGCTGAACTGGATCACTTTCAATTCCTTTCAGAAGCACAGATGTCATCCTGTCACCAACAGCTGCTACATTCTCTCACATGTAAATTATCTTATAAACCAAAATAATTGTAAAAGGTGAATGCCAATAAGACCATCAAAGTTGTCTCAAAACTATCAAACTTTTTTTCAGGACGGCGAGGTTGTCAGATTGCCTCTTGGCCTCTGAGGGGTGCAGTGAAACAGTCGGAGGCAGTGCTCAGGACAACACACAGTTGATAGACTATTGTAAGAGAGTAATAGTAGGTACCCAAAAATAACATGGATGAACATGGTTGATCTGGATGAATTTGAAATAATGCAGTTGTTTGCAGATGAGTGATGGCACTGATCATAATAAAGGATACATGCAACAACAGCAACAACTGGCCCTTTTGCTATATTACTTGGGTGGGATACACCAATTAGCTTTATGAAATAGGTCATAGGCTACATACTATATTGCAGTTTAGTGGACCCACCATATCCCTTTGCAAGGATGAAGTTTGTCAGTATTTGGTATATGTTGTCATGATTATTGCCATTGAACATATTCAAACCCACCTAACAGTGCGTTCTGTATGAGAATAAAATGTCTTGATGAGATTAAAGAAAGTATGACATTTCCATGACATGACAATTATACCCCATGATGCAACTCAGTGGTGTTAACTGTGACTGTACGCCAACAGTAGAGTGAGTTAGAAAATAACATTTGGCTCCCAGGTGGGGAGCAAAAGCCAGTTGATTATCCTGGGCATTATTCTGGCTATGGGCCACACACATGACAAAGCGCATATGACATCTTTGCACTGGGAGCTTTAAAACAATTCACACATCCATTCATGTGAATCTGGTGACTCTTGCATGAGTCTCACGTGACCTTAACAACTCTCATGTATTAGCAAAATGCAAATCAACCACATAGCTAAAATAATCATCCACCAGGATGTTGATTCTCGATTGACGCATATTATCCAGCCCATAGTCCCGAGGAATTACATTCATATAATATGTTTCTGTAGCTCCAGCTGCCAGAGTTTGAGTAATTGTCGCCCATTACTTTCTGATAATGGACATTATCCCTTACGTATCTAACTGCATAGATCTCACTGAAATGCAGCCTGCTGTGAGTAAATGAATGTAACTGGATACATGATTTTTATAATGATAATAACAAAGAAACTGTTTAATATGGATCTGTCCTGTCAGTGCCTGATCCCCTCAATAATGCAGATTTGAAATATTGCATCAGTGCATGCCTAATGTTTTATTCTCAGAAGTTACACAGTAACTTGAGATAACATTCATCTTGCCAAGTATTATACCAGCAATGCTTGTTTGCATTGACCATGTGTTCTTGACTGATGTTTAATTGCACTGCAAATTAAGTCATCAGGCATTGAATTTTCAATTATCAACTGTCGGTCTTAGCATGAAAAATAAACAAGGTCTTCCCATGATCAACATGTCAGATTTTATTCCATCAAATCCATTCACAACTTTTTGTGGTATTGAGACAAACTGTTGGAATGGGATAAGGTTTGCCTTATTGCAATACTCAACAGTGAAGGAATGCGCAAAAGAGGAAAATGTTCCAAAAGCTGATGATGATACCTTAAGATCCGGTGAGCAAGCTGGCATGGCAGTGAAGACAATGGGATGCAGGGGACCTGAGGGGAAGGACAGGTGACCCATGCTGTGGGTCAAGCATGGACTCACACCCTGTAGCATTGGCTAGACAAAACAATACTAATCTGATCAGAGTAGGTCAGGTCAAAAATCTGTGCACTCACAGGTAAGCACACTCAAACAGTTACACTCACTCACACACATATGCACACGCACACACACACAAAAAAGCCTACACACAGTTTACTCATAGCTTTGACAAAAGGTGCACAGGCTGCTCACAGCATTGGCAAAACGACATATTCAAAGGTGTGAAAGAGGGGGAGAGTTTGGGTGGAGGGGAGGAGTAAACATCTAGGTCAACAATCAGTATCTCGCTCCCTCTAATTATCTACCCTGCATCCTAATTTTTCCTCTCCATACAGTCCTCTCCGTTTAGCATCTTTCCATCAACAAGACTCTCATCTGTTCTCCATTAACCCCCCCCACCACCACCACCACCCCTTTTCTTCTTCTTCCTGTTCTTCTTCTTCTTCTCTTTCAGTGCATCAGGAGGCCCACATTTCTTCTCTGGGTTTGGCTTTAATGGAACCATTTTCAACGCAGAAGCACACATGCACATACACCAAAACAGGGAGACACAAATACACACACACACGTGGTTTGATGTAAGGTTAGCTTCTAATGCCATCGTCATAGTAACGCTGCCTTGCTCCTCTGCTCACACAAACGAGAAGAGCACACACACCAGGAATCTGTATGTTATGTAACTACACAACCCCACGCAAAGATAAAGAGACAGACAGACGGCTAGATGGAACTGAGTCAGTGCTGAACCACATAGTGAGAGCATCTGTCATCAATGTTATACCTTTCACTGTGACAAGAACAGTATGTACCGCTGTGTTACTTCAGCCTCATTATAAGACACACTCCAGCACCACACAAATGCACACCCCCACACACGCACACACATACACAAACACGCACATCAGAGGCTTCGTCACTGTTTCACTACATAGTGAGAGGGGGAAGTAGCTGTTTAACTACTTACGGCAACACCAGGCTCATGTATCAGCATACTAATTACTCGTTTTCCTCCCTTAGGGCGCTGCGTGTGGAACTGGTGTGGGTAAGAGGGGAGAGGAGGGCTGGAGAAATATGAATGGGGTCAGTAGAGGCATCACTATTGATATAATGAAGTAACTAGTAATTTCTCATGGTACAGCAATGCGGGAGAGAAACATGAAGGGAACAAAAGAGGAGATAACGACTTGCGCAAGCCTATTTACGCCCTGTGTATGGGTTTAAGTGTGAAGGAATGAGCAAAGTGCAAGTGTGAAACGCATGAGTACATGGCATCCTGCATCAGAGTGTTCAGGAAATGGAAGGTGGTGGAGTGTGTCCACATCCTCGGCCACTTGTTTACCTTATGTGTGGAGTATCTGCTGTTTTTCCATCAGCCTTGGTGTTGCAATGATACATTTGTATGTGTGGTTGGTTGATGCATTGCTCTCACTATACCGGATGCCTGGTGTATGATTTAAAACAGGGTGCCAAATGGGTGAACAGGTTCAGAGAGGTTTGATTAGTAGGTGAGTTTCCACCAGGTTGATTCAAGGTGCCAGAGTTAGTTGTTTTTATTTACAGATGATACACAGCAGATTCACTGACTGCAAAAGTTAACAAATCTGTTTGCTTCTTTTTACGCCAAATGAAGCTATGGTAGGTTGCAACTCGCTGATATGTTCACATTTAGCAGATTTTCCATAAGGGGGAGCTGTTCAGAGCAGCTCTACACATGCCAACCTGAAACATCTGCAGGACAGAAAAGTAACAACAGCTACAATTTGGACCTGCAGCTACTGTAGAAGGCAGATTTATAGTTGTTGGGGTTAGGTTTATATGGCCGTTGGGCTACGCTTGTAGTTCCTCCTTAGAAAAGCAGCGATTCTCACAATCCCACTGTTGTTCTTATCAGTGCAAACAAAGATCCTGTAAAGAGTATAATGAAAGCACAATACGGCCAGATCATGGACATTACATTTGCGCTGATGTTGAACATAGAAATCCAGTGTTAAAATATGGAAAATTAATCCATAGGAATCTACAGTGGGACACTCTTCAACCATCAGTGTTAAGTATACTGTATATCCTAAAGAATACAGTATGTCAGTGTCACCACCTACAGGCATGTAGCGCTACAGCTGTTGTTTTTCTTGGTGTGAAAACACACACACACAATCCAGTTTGCAGCTATGAAACAAAATATTACATGAATGTCAGAAATTGTCTTTTTTGTAATACCTATAGATGATTACACATCAGATTTCTAGCTGATCTTATTCTCCCTGCCTATGAGTGAAACTGCTTCTCTTCTCTCCTCCTACAGTGCAGGACTGCATGTCAGAAACATCTGGTATTCCAGTTTTGTGGACTGATGATATTGGCTGGATGCTGTGCTCTGCATCTATGAAACTGTGTCCTCACCAGTTACACACTCATCTCTGCCTTTTTCCTTTTTTCTCTTCTTGTTTGTATCTCTAACAGCCAACCACTGTTATGCTATCTGAAATGCATACAGCATCAAGAGTGGCAAGCCTTTCACAGCACAAGCTAACATACATAAGCACATTTTAATACACATGCAAACGAGCATATGTGCACATACCCACAGCTCTTGTTTAGGGAGATTTACACAGTGTGCAGGCTAAGCACAACAGGCTGTTCTATGTACTCCAATGGAGAGTGTTTCTATTTGTAAAGAAAGGAACGTATTATATCCACATATAGTGCAAATGTTGAAATGTGTTTATCTTCTCCATCTACTCTACTTGGTAAGGCTGTCTCACCATACTAACAGGATCAGAGCTGACAAGTAGTACAATCTCTGCAGCTTTGTTTTACGCTCATACAAGGAGGTGAGGTGAGGAATGTATGGTAATCAGCAGCCAGTGGCTCAGTCACAATTGGGTCCTCAAAATCGTCATGTCTGTGAAAGCTTCCTGAAGGAACTGCAAGACCAATCATCTCTTCTACTCCAAGAGAGCACGGCCTGTGGTGCATGAAATCTGACTGTCAGGGTCTGCTGACGCACCTGCCTGCAGAAATGCACTGACGCATTAACAAATGCACACGCACACATAGACAAACACACACTGAAGCAGGTAATTGGGCTCATAAAGCCAAAGGACAAGAACAGCAAAATTTCACCTCCTGTCTTTGTGTGGTGTGTGTTTTCAAACATGTGTGCAAGTGGTTCTCTGTGCTGCAGTTCAAATGCCCTGACATACTCGCGTCCTCCTAAAATCGGGCAATTTCCTGTGAGACCATCGGAGTGTGACAGCAGCAGGTGCCTAATGGGCAAAGCTTAAGAAACAGGGCATTACCAAAATCCAGCAAACTCAATTGTATTAATCCTCTGGATTAGCGGCTTTAATTCTCAACAGTTTAAAAAGTCTTATTTCCTCACTGAAAATGGGAGTAGCACGTGAAGTGAATATGCAACTATTTCAAGTGTGGCAGGAGTTTGCCTCCTTGTTTTTGTTGGAAAAAACTCTGACCACACGTGTAGGGCTCAGATCAGAGAATCCTGTCAGTGTGTTTTCTACATGAACGTTCAAATCTATGGTTTACCTGTTAGTTTCATGATGAGCGCAGTTCTTGCTAATTAACTCTGTGATCAATCCCTTGCTGATACTAAAGGCTGATTATCTTAACCCCACTCTGCACACTGCACCCAAGACCACTGAAAACTGTCAGTCTTAATCTCCTTCCTGCCACTGCCCTCCCATCTCTCTTACACACACACACACACACACACACACACACACACCCACACTATACATACAGAGAGAGAGAGAGAGAGAGAGAGAGCACTTTCAAATAAGGGATTTAGATTACAGTGAACAGCACTGGCTTCATGATGATGAAGTGTGTGTACTCTGAGGGTGAGCCTTATTGGAATTCATATGATGTTTGTCGACTCCCTTCATATAAACAGGTGGCTGTGTGGAGATAACATACAGCATATTGTGCAGACGATACATGCACCCATACACGCACGCGCACAAGCGCATCTGTTTTTTGTTTTTTTTTTTTAAATCCTAAAGCAGTCAGAGGGACATTTATTAATCTCTCTATTTCAGAAGAAGAGTGCCAAAGCCTTTCAGGTATATGAGCAGGGATTCCTGAACAGATGTCACCTCATATCTACACAGTGCAGAGATGCAACAACAAAACAAAACAAAAAACTGTTTTACTTTGTTGCCAGTGCCGCAGAAAGGTGCATGACAAAAGGCTCTATTTTTCTGCTCTCCATCCCCTGCTGTTATTCTCTCACATATACTTCCACTTTATTATCATGGCCTCATATCACCAATTTAGATGATTCCTAAGGTCAGATGAGTAGTTTGGATACGCCTGACAGAAAAGATGAATACAGTTTTTGAAAAGCATGAAAGAGGAGTGGGAGAACTCACACATGCAAGCACAGTGAAGCACCTTTATTTGACTCCTCATTGTCAAGTTAACAAGAACCTGACTGTCACCTTAGAAGAGCACAGTTCCTCTCATTATGAACTGAGTGTCGGGGGGAATATATGCAGGGGATAGGTGTGTTTGTCTTTTAGATAAGTGTGTGTCTGTGTGTATACAGCTACGTGTTTTCCAATGTGAGCAGTCCTTTCTTTGATCCTAACAAAAGACTATGTCTGACTATGAAGACGTCCTGACCTTGCCCCTTCACATCCAGTGGTGGGCCTACCTCTGCACTGGTCCCTCATTTCCAAGGCCCAGAAACACAGGCTGACAGAGCCATTATATTACGATCAAGTCTGTGCTGAACTGATTTAGGGCCCTTGTTAAAGATGTTTTAAATAACACTTTTACACAACAAAGTAAGATACAGTATACGCTACACAGACAAAAGCATCCAGACGCACCTCTTTATGGGTCTATTTTTTCAGGGGTTGGGTTCAGCCCCTGACTTCCATTGAAGGGAAATTTTAGTGCTTCAACACATTTCGGACAATGCTATGCTTTCAACTTTGTGACAACAGTTTGGGGAAGGCCCTTTTCTATTCCAGCATGACTGTGCCCCAGTGCAAAAAGCCAAAAAGTCCATAAAGACATGGTTGGATGAGTTTGGTGTGGAAGAACTTGACTGGCCCACACAGAGTCCTGACCTCTACCCAATCCAACACCTTTGGGATGAACTGAAATGGAGATTGTGAGCCAAGCCTTTTGGTCCAACATCAGTACCTGACTTCACAAATGCTCTACTATGGGAATGAGCAAAAATTCCCACAGAAACACTGTGGGAGCTGATAAAGCTGCAAAGAGGGGACCAACTGCATATTAATGTCTATGCATTTAGAATGCAATTACCCTGTTGGTGTAATGGGCAGATGCCCCAATACTTTTGTCTATATAGTGTATGTGCAATGTAACATAGTATAAGACTGAGCTTGCATTTCCAAATTAAGATAGAAGACAGCGCTTTTAGTGACTGCTGCAGTAAACTGCATAACTGTTGCATCCTAAAATAGCTTTTCTGCACCAGATGTTAAAACCAGGTTTCAGTTAATCTGCTACCTTATTGTATTTCTGTCCCTTAAAGGCCCCCATACGCTGTGCCAGAAATGGAGATGTACAGTTTCTTGGTCACCATTAGATGCTTGGACAGTATAATCCTTTAACAAATAACCCCTGCTTTGAGAGCAGCTATATGACTCAGTCAGCACACACAGTTTTTATTTGAATGTTACAGTAAACCACTAATAGCCCTCTTACTGTATGAGGTCATAAAGGCTACAACATCATCATCATCATTGGCCGCTGGCAGAGGAGAACAAAATGCATATTCTACTGGACTGTGAAGAAAACAAAAATAAAATGCTTTTAGCATTATTATAACAAAGAGAGAAATGTACTGAAGAATTACCATAAATGTGTCTGCTTTAGTCTATGTAGAAATACTTATGCTGTATACTGTACATTTTGCTCTATAATGTGTGTCATTATTTTTGAAATATGCAAATGGACAGCTCAGACACTGAAGGGCTCCAATGTGCACTTGAATTGAACTTTCGGTGGTTTCATCATAGATGCCAAACGAATTATGAAGAAACTGAGGAAAATATTTTAAAGGGGAGTTTCTGAATTAAAAGGGGACACTGTCGGCCAGTACTTTCCCCCAGCTAGTTTGGCACAGTGTGGCACTATCAACGTCACTATTTTTTATGTAGTATTATGTATTTACATTCCATACCCTATACAATGCGTGTCACATTAAAAAGAAGGTCGTGAACTCCTGCACACTGCTCACTGCAAACACTAAGTGCACATGACCTGACAACTTTGGCTTCTGGCAAACATACTACTTTATTTCTACCCTCACTGGAAGAGGCAAAATAAAATAGGAAGGTAAATTAGGAATATATTAAAGAAGGGATGGGATTAATACGACTAGTTGGCAATGTTTCCCTCAACATGAACAGGAGTTGCTGGACACTTGACTTCTTTTCTGCTTTTCTCTTTCTCTTGCTAATTAGTCAACAATATAGGTGTCCAGCGGTCACATGACAGACCTTTCTACTGATCATGTTTTTGTCTTATTAGCTGAGACTGACTTGGTGGAATTTGAGCTTTCTGTTCTGCCCATTTCCGCAAACTAACAAATACACATTTGTTATGCACTTTAAATGCCAGGCATGAATCAATAAAATAACTGCTAGATTAATCAATAATGAAAACCACTGTTAGTTAGAACCCAAGCAGAAATGTATAAAAAAAAATGCTCTCTTGCAACTGCTCTGATTTATCTGTAAGAAATCCATACATGGGTTATAAAGCTGTGTTACTGCAACAACATTTAGTCACTAATTGTTATTTTAATTGCCAGCGATAAACAACTTAGCAACACATTCAATTCTGTATTCCTTAAGGCAAGTGATCACTCTTTCAAAGCCCTTCCTGTTTTCAATTTTAACAAATGAGTTAAATTGTTTGTGTTGTCACTCATTTGTTCATTTAATTTACTGATGCAAGGATTTAAAGGATTTATCATTTGCTTAATCCATCCAAGCCTTCACTTGTGTGCATGCGTAATGTACTGCATTTGTCCCTGAGAGAAAGGCAAGGAATCACCATGAGGGAGGCATGCTGAAAGAGAGAATCCATTTAGAATATTTACTTTGATGTGTTAAGCTTTGCAAACAAAGCTTAAACTCACCCTCAAAGTATAGATGTTTCGGGAAAAATTATGTTATACGCACACAAACGCCATTACCAACACCATGACCACACACAGACTATGATGGGCATCAGATTTGGAGTCATTACTTCCTAATACCTGATAAGGTACCAAAGGCTTTTTGTGTTTATAGCAATGCTGCAATCTTCCATCTATCGCTTCATCTCTCATGGATCCTCAACCCCCATCTTTGTCTCCATCTCCACTGTGTTCCTTCTTCTCTTTTCATCTCTGTCTCTGTCCTCCAGCTGGCTAGGTGAGATAACTCCACCACACTGAGATACTCTCAGCTCATTGGTTTGGTGATGGAACACAGGGCACCAATCAAATGCTGCATCATTAGTTGTGGAGATCATGAGCTGAGGCAGTGCGTTTATCTGGTCTTACTGATCCTGTACTGTCCTAATCAATCATACATATCCCACAGACTCTCTAGAGACACACTCTATTCTGGCTTCTCTGCACAGTAGCTCCATTGTGTTTAAACACCTAATTCTCCCTTGAAGGCAAAGTAATCAGATTTGTTTGAGCGACAACTCAGCACTCTTACAATGACTGACAAAGTAAAAGGATTAATTTTGCTGCTGCATACCTGGGTTCCTTCATTCTTTTGGTTTAAGGCTGATAAAAGTGTCTGGCAGAATTTAATTTGTGTGAATGTGGTTTGTAATTACACTTCATTCAATGACAACACACAACTTGCATGTGGAAAAATAATTTATGTGCAAGTTTGCGTAAGTGCGAGCTAATGTCTGAGCCTATTCCTGTGCACATTTAATGTATCTTAGAGCGCAGACACTGCTTTTGTCCGGTTTGTTAAAAAATCTATTATGCACTAATGCTAAAAATGTTTTGTTTATTGTTGCACAGGCTTCTTCATTTCCCCCCTATGTGAGTTTGAACGTGATATGTTTGAATAACGCCAGGCAAGTGTACATTTAATATTTCATGTCTCTCTAGAGACCGATATAAAGTTTGGTTAGAAACCGAACAATATAATGACCAACATGCGAGATTTGCAAAGAGTTTCAGTTCCACGGAGAAGAAGAACTCACAAATCATGCCAAGGGAACAAAGCACATCCAGGATGAGAGATGTGAGAGATGGTTTTCTAGTGCAGGAATTTTTCAACTCAACGAAGAACACAGCGAGACCAGCGAGTGTACCAGGGTCTATCTCTAGTCAGAGCTATATATAGCACACATCCAGCACAGATTTTTACTGTGACTTCAGCTACTGACACACACAAGGTATGTATGACCTGTGAGGAACGTATGTATTTATAATACAATGTATTAAGATATACTCTGCCGTATAGTACACACACAGACTGGTTAAACACATTTTTACTCATGTGTTTACAGGATGTGAAGGCAAAATTCTGTTATGGGTCCTTAAAGAAATCATGGAAAGATTTTATTATTTGTTCCATTACAATGTGTGGCAGCCCTGGGAAAAGCATTTTTATCATCTCCTGCTTACTCTTAGAGTCAAACTAAGCAAACTGGCTTGAAACTCTGCCGTTAAAACACAAGTTTGGAAGAAACCCCGTTTGGAAACGTGAGTTTTCTTCCTTTTTTTTTTTTTTTAATTGTCATTATCACATTAGTAACATGGAATTCAAGCTGTTACAAACTGTTATGATGAGTGTGCTGAGGGACGAGTGCACCCTTGTGGTGCTTCATAAAGTATTCACCTCGGTGCTTGGAATAAATCTTTGTAAGAAAACAGTCCTGTGCTGCCATCCTGTGTTTACACCACACGAGTGTTAACATTCACTATGCACCAACAAGTATTTCAATCCTCTTCAATAAAGAGTAATACCTTAACTAGAATTATCTATCCATCTATCTATCTCTGTATCCGTCTATCTATCTACCACCACATCTTAAACTGCATGGCGCTGCCACCGCCTAGCTGTTTCCATACATAACAACAAAGTGTACTCATCACTCACACTATCATCCATCTAAACATTGACAAATAGCAAAGAAACAGATTTCAAAAAGGTTCCCTGCTCTAATACCATCCACCAACAAGCAGTGGTCTGTCTGACTGTTGTGACAGGCCTTTGGCTGCTAGGTCTGACCTTTGTCAGTGTGTATCTTGTCTCCAAGGCTCAAATATGATGACATTTCAAACAGAAAGGTTAATAGGGGTGCTGGGGCAAATTTAGAAAAGGTCAAAGATCTCCACCCCCCGACACACAACATTACAAAGAAATAAACAACTCAAAGGAAGCACACGTCTGAAAGGCTGAATCTGTAAGTTATTTGAAGAGCATAATTAGCTCTATAAGACCATCACATAGCTTAGTCTGGATTACTAGATATTGTGCTTAGCAATCTTCATGTCAGGCAAAGTGTTAACAAGGCGGCAAATTATCATCCATTTTCTCTGAAATGTGTCAAAAGTCCACAATGAAGCAGTTCCAAACTTCAGCCAGCAGGTGGTACTGCAGAGCACTCAGAGGTATTAAATGACCTCACTGTAAGCCAGTAAAACCCATAGTCATAATATGATGTCATACATTAACACAGTGCTTACCAGAACGTGCACCCCCTTGCTCGGCTCACTGTATCATTTCAAGAGTTGAGATCATGTTGACTCATCATCATTGTGCTATTCTGAGACGACCTGTCTGCTAAACAGATAAATGTCCTCAGCGGCTGGCATCAACGGGCTGTAACCGTTTCTCTGGGAAGATTAAAGATGTAAGACAAATAAGTTTCATGATGTCAGCAAAGTGCAATAAGCCCGACACATCATGGCTTTATTAGAGCCTGACGTAATCAAGAGCTACTTGATCAGTCGCAAAATGAAGGATGTGACACATAATGTAGCTCAGATTAACACTATAGCAAGCTAAAAAGTGTTGCAAAGTAAAATGTAATTTGGTTGTAACAAAAAGTTAATGACAATGTATTTAAAAGATATTAACACCATTTAAATTAGCTGACTGATTCTTTTCATTCATCATTAATACACATTTTAAAGAAACAAAGAATAAAGACAAAAAAAACTTTAAAAAAAAACAAACTACTTCCAATCTTTTTCTTGATAATAAAAGCCCTTGTAAGGGTGGGGACTTCGGCTATGAATGCATGCTATGTTGCAGTGGCCCATTATCTATATTTGTCCCATTAAAAGTAAATATTAAATATATATAATATGCTTTCATAGAGTGCTTTGATGGCAAGAACAGGTATGAGCTGTAATACTGTCCTGTTTTTACAGGACATATAAATTCACAGACTACTGTTGAAGTGTTATGGTGATTCTAAGAGATTTTAAGGTAAGGTTTTGCTTTTAGTGATATTTGATTCATTTTTCTTCTCAGCTTTGCGTGTTTGTATAAAAGGCCTGTCTAAGCATTCGCACTGCAAAGTAGCTTAGGCTATAAACACTGCTGTATGTGGCTCTGGTCCATGTCATATAGTTGCACCTCTAAAAATATAACAATACACACAAAATGAGCACAAGAAAATATTTCATCATAAAAATAAACATCATCATTACATGGCTTGGTGCAATTTTTAAAAATTCATAGTTCTCAGCATGAAATGGATATTTATTTTTAGGAAAAAAGGTGTTGGAGTAAATATAAATTTCATATAAACCATTAAGATTAGTTATAGAAGTAGACAAAATGCAGTGTGCCCCTGGCCTACTCAGCAAAAACACTGCATGATACAATCTTTAATACACGCAATGTATTAGCTAAATAATTTATCATAATCAATCTCAGATGAGCTTATTAACACAGCTGTTTCCTATCAATGGTTGGTTTCCTCGAGTCTTTTCCCTAGAGAACATTAATATTGATGACAGAAAGGCAGGCTGACCAAGCTTTCTCTCTCTCTCTCTCTCTCCCCCCTCCCTCCCTCTTATACCCACACCCTAGATTCAGGCAGGCGTGCACACACCGGCAGATTCTCTCAGCTTCTGCATCGCTGTCCCTTCTCCCTCTCTGTGCCTCTATCACTACCTACTCTCTCCGCTGGTAGATTTAAACCCACTGCTGTACAGCAACACCGGTAAGAACAAATCATCTCTCCTTCGGTGTGTCCTTTATGTCTCTGTCGTGTGTCTCTTTCTCGTTCTGTTTTATTAGACTCGAACAAAGGATTGGGGTGTGGCTGGATGAGGAGAAGCTGACTGCTGATGGCAGCTATGAAATGATGTGAAAGAGGGATTCTGAAAATGATGATGATGGTGGTGATAAGGGAACAACAGGGCAAATGTTGTAATGATTAGGTTTACTGACAAATTGAAGAAAGGTGAAATTATGACTCCTACTGTTGATAGTCCAGATTCGGCAGGGCTGGATATAGACACCATTTCCAGCTGGGGGTAAATGAGAAATGATTCCTTGCTTCAAGAAACAACATTATTTATAATTCTGGCCATGTGCCCAGCATGTCTATTCTTATATATCAGGCCCTTCAGACCAAATTCAGACCAGTGAGAATAATTTTACAGTAGCTTGGTTTGCAAATGACTGGCTGCAGGCTGGTGGGTTTGCCACATTTCCACAGCAGTCTCAGACAGAGCAGTGGTTCAAACAGGCATGACTGGGCCAGACTGTGCAAGACAGATTAGTCAGACCAGAGGGTAGGTCAGAGTATATGACTGCAGTGGAGCCTGTGGAGCCTCGATCCACGAGGCTGCAGGGGTGGATGCAGAGATAGAGGGAGGGAGAAGGAGAGGGAGAGAGAGAAGGAGGAGAGGGATACAGAGGGAGAGAACAAAGACCTCAGCCTTGGAGAAGGAAAAGAAGAGACAAAGGAACGAACAGACAGCTGGATAAAAATAGGCACAGGCTAGCTATATAGGCTTTTTGGAGAGGAGAATATCAAGACAGAGCATGTGTGGGAGGCAGCCACCACCTACAGGCATGCATGTGGATGTGTCTGAGCTGCACATGTTGGAGCCACTCCCTTTATGTGCAGTCGGTTATTTCAAGTGTCAGACGAAGCCAGTAAAATTTTTGGCCTCTCTTGTGATGACTTTATATTATTATGACTCATTACGGTATCAAATGTATCTTACACAATATGAGTATGAGATCTTTAATGTTATTTTGCGTTATCAGTATGGGCTGACAGGAAAGGTCAAACCTGCGCACTCAGGTTTATCTTTTCATCTCTCACAGGCAAGATGTCCGACAAGCCTGACATGACTGAGATTGCCCGTTTCGACAAGACGAAACTCAAGAAGACAGAGACAAAAGAAAAAAACCCTCTGCCCACCAAAGAGAGTGAGTGTCCCTTGTGTGTGCATGTTTGTGAGCAGTACTGAAGGCTTGGTCGCCCTGCAACAATTTACTTGTCAGTTGCTCATCATTTGCACTGCTGCCAAAAACACTACATACTCAGCAGGCAGAGCAGTAAAAAAAAGATGCTGCAACATCAGCACATTACTGATTTACAGCATAGCTCTCACATATTCGCTAAACACATGCCTGCTGACCTAAACTATCTTACTCTTTTCTTTCCCAGCCATTGAGCAAGAGAGGAAAGGCGATGCCACGCCTTGACTTCAGAGCACATGAAGAAAAGAAGCTGAGATGCCGCAGCAAAAAGCACTTTCTTTTAATCATCACAGTATTTCAATCTCTTACTTTGTCTTCAGATAAGGGTGCTCTTGAGCTCCTTGGGGTGCCATAAGGGTACATGGCATCTTCACATGGGGGCTCTCTTACCACTCGGGTGGAAAAACTTTAGCGTGGGTGCCTGTCTTTTACTGTTAGCCTATAGCTAACATGTCTCCAATATTGCCAAACTGGAGATGGTGTAATGATGTAGCACAGAGAGAGAGACAGGCATCCAGGCTAGGGAGAGGTATGTGGGGAGGGGGGTATGAACAGACGTGGGAGCAATCGGAGTCTAATCATGTGGGATGTTTTCTTAATAAACTTTTTACTTTTCTTTATCAAATAAATATGAAGATGTGAAACCAGTCAGACCATGCTATCTACTTTATGTCTATTTATGCAAATTTCAGACTATGAGGCATGGACTGAACATCCACAGCCAATAATAAATACACTGTAATAAAAAAAATGACAATAAAGTATTTCACTATACAGTTATGTAACTCACTTCACTCACCTCATATATGAAAGCAAACTCAAAGTCATAGACATCAGTGGGTGAAGGATTGAAGGTGTGCCCACAGACAGAAAAGAAAGGCAAAGTTGTTCAAATGCTCAAACAGGCCACATTTTAGTCTACATGTGATGCTTGTGATGAACATTTCATCATCAAACACACTTTTCCAAATGTTAATAAGAACAAAATATTCCAAATGGCTAACATTAAATGCATACCCATATGCATATACTCAGAAAACTAAGCTAACTTGTTAATAAACTACAAAACTGTAGAATAAATAAATGAATTATTCAAACTAGGTTGCTCGGAACGACTTTGCTTTTTGATTGCCTCAACAAGGCAGCCTTGGGTCCTGATAAATTATGCTTTGTCTGTTTTCATTCTTTTATTGACCAATCAATTGTTGAAATAATAGCACAGAAAACAATGGGCAGAAGGATCATGAAAATCACCATTAGTTGCAGCCCTGCTTGTCAGTGAAACAGTAATATCACTGATATGATTTTAAGATACATCATTCTGTGAAGTGGGACACAAAGACAGCACTGTGGGTTTCTCTTTTGTTGCTATAGCTGACAGAGCTAGCTTCCTGGATGCAGCATGGCACGTGCTGAGGATTGAGGATATGTGGTTGGCTGAAAGGCGAGGGGGGCGGGGCTTGGTCATAACAATACCGTCAAGACAGGTGACGAAATATTAAAGTGTCAATGTAAAAAATATGAATATGAAACAAAACAATAGACAAACTCACTATCAAACACAATTAAGATTGAATGCTAACATTATATTTCAAACCAATTATTTGTTTTTTAATGTCTTACATTAGTTCTTCTTTTTTTTTTTGCTTAACTGAACTTTTCTGCATTAGCGCCTATTGTGTGTTTACTGGGCTAAATTATTTAATTCCACAACAGCAGCCTACGACAGCGGTCATTTACATCCCAACATCTCGGCCTGACTAATGACTCTCTGGCGTCACCAGTCCTGCCACCCTTCTTCGGCCTGTCAAACCTCTCACCTCCCGAGCCTTTATCTCACCTGCGCGCTACCATAAATCAGCCGTCAACGCTCCCTGGTCGGCCTAATGTGTCTGAAATGTCTGTTGGAACAATTTAATTAACACGCATTTTTACTTCATGTTATTCTAAGCATAGCGTAACTCAGATATCTTGACCGTGCCGTTTCCTCAGCTGTAAGGTTGGAATACACATCATACGAACCTGCATAAAAATAATATGCATAATTAAGTACTTGACATGCTATTGTTATTATATTTATTATTATTAGTAGTAGTAGTAGTAGAAGTAGTAGTAGTATTTCAAATATTCGACTTCATACCTTCGGCAGGTGACGAAACTTTAAGTCATAATAATAAAGACATTAAATATATTTCTTTAACCGACAACTTAACAGCGCACGTGAGTTTCGGTGTTTATGAGGCATGTAGCACCCAGGCTGAAACACCCCCATCTAGATAGACTACGAGGCTTTTGTTTGCAGGTTATTAACCCATTAAATTCGTTAAAAAGAGCCTTAGCAAAGTACAAATTACTAAGCATCCTAGATTGATTTTTAATCGCTCTGTATCATTTCCCAGCCAGGTGTTGAGGGGCTTTGAGTTTCAGTCATATTGCAGAATAATGTGGGCGACATCTAATTAGTAAGGATTATCCTCACCCACACCTTTCTGCTGTTGTGTGGAGGACCTCGCCCAGCAGTCCGCCTATTGTCCGCCGCGCTGAGTGAATTGTTGTTTTAAAGGATTTTGAGTGGCTTAAAGGGGATTTGACAAGTGTAAGCGATTTAATTTAAAAACTGTAATGTTAATCACTAACTCGGAAACTTCTCTCACATCAAGTCACAGTATAAGCAGGCGATGACAGAAACTGGCGTGATGACTGTTGATGATCGCAGGATCATCCCAGATTTCTATAATGAATGATCAATGTGATTTTAATCTTTTTTTTTTTTTTTTTTAGATTTGGCCAGAAGTCTACAAATTACAACAATATGTAGAACACAATGCCCAAGCATACAATAATCGCCGTTGCAATTTAATTCTTAAAACTTTCAAGCCCATACTTGTTTATACTCTTGTAAATTCCAGACTGTTTTCACACCAAGTTGTTTCCCAGGGAAACATCTGTTATCCTATTATCACGACGATGCCAATGTCGCCGATGTGTGAGGCAGTATTTACATGACTATGTACCATCAGCTCCTGAAAGACTTTATGGCTTTGTAGTCACTGTCTTTCCCACTGGGACGCTGGTGCCATTTCCCAAATGTTTCCATCAGCACATGAAGGTTCACGACGGCATTCACTGCCATATTTCCATAATGTAGGGGGGAAATAGGAAGGAATGTATTTTGATGAAACCGAGTTGTGCTGTTAAAGTTATGTTCGTGGCCTTGTCGTTTTTCTATGTCTATATAATATGATGGAATGATTACATGAGGTTGCTCAATTATGGTCGCCTCCTTGCATCATTTTATTATTCTCAACTTTCTGGCTTTATCTTAATTAAGCCAAAGTTAAATAATTATTTCAACATAGATTGTTTATTTTTGTAATGAATATATGTGATGATGTGCTTCAATTCGTGGGAAAATGTACAAGGATTAGCCTGGGAGCGACAGGTGAATGAATGAGGGGCTGTCCGCGTCACGTCTTTGAAGTGCACTTATGCGCCGACGGCTCCTATTTGTCTAAGACGCGGCAATCAGTGACGTGGTTGGCGCATTTTCACAGCGAACCGTTACCTGCAGGACAAATCTGTCAATCAAAGGGGCAAGACCATATAAATATCATCAGCGTGGAGTCTGGCTACAGCTTCAGTTGCTTCTCTCTCTTTCTTGGCATTCACATCTGGGATAGGAACGAACAGGCCTCTGTTGGGATACAGCCGCCATGGGATATCTGAATCTCCTTCCAGTCATGGTTATATCCATGTTCTGTCATGTTCAGTTTGGATCAGCTTGGTATGTCGCTTACGTTTGGAAGAAAGGAGGAGGAATTACTTTACTTTAAATATTACAGTGCAATGTCTGCTTGCTGTTTGTGATCTGGGATTAAGGTGGTTGTCTTGTTTTCTTTTTACAGGACGGTGAATAATTTCCTCATGACTGGACCTAAGGTAATTACGTTTTTTGCCTTTAGGCTATCTGGCCTCATAAACATAAAACAGCTTCTGTGCCTGCATTCAAAACAAATACATTAGCTGATGTTTTGTCATGAGTAAATGCCCTTTCCTGTCGGTTACATGTAATAACGACCTACATTTTTCTTGTCTCCCTCCCAAGGCTTTTTTGACTTATGCCAGCAGTGTGCAAATGGGCGCACAAAGTGGAATACAAGAGTGTAAACACCAGTTCGCGTGGGACAGGTGGAACTGCCCAGAAAACACACTCCAATTATCCACACACAAAGACCTTCGACGTGGTAAGAAACAAATACAAACGGGAATCACCCACCCATCCAACATACCCAACGCTGTTACCCTTTGAATCTCAAGTAATGATTTTACGCACGGTTTACGCACAGTATTTGAGTGTATTTACGGGTGCCAAATCGGACTGTTAAATATAAAGCTGTGGTTTGCGTTCTTTGTGATTTGTTGTAGCTACAAGGGAGACGTCTTTTGTCCATGCCATCAGCGCAGCTGGGGTGATGTACACGCTCACCAAGAACTGTAGTATGGGAGACTTTGACAACTGCGGCTGCGATGACTCCAGAATAGGACAGACAGGTACATCTACGTTCTAAGTTGTCTAAATTGCGTAAGATTGAACGTTTGTGTTTGGAGCTGAATAACAATATGGATTTTTGAATCTGTAGGCGGTAGAGGATGGATCTGGGGAGGCTGTAGTGATAATGTGGCGTTTGGGGAGAAGATCTCCAAGCAGTTTGTGGACGCGCTGGAAGGTGGACATGATTCGCGAGCAGCTGTTAATCTGCATAACAACGAGGCAGGCAGACTGGTGAGTTATGATGAGATATTACTGGACTCACTCAAGTTTTTGTTTCACATTACTTTTTATGGGCTGTGTTGTCAAATTCAGACATTTGCTGACACCCCAGGTCAGGAAAATAAAAATGAATAATTTTCATGTCTTTTGTCAGTGGCAATTACGCCGATGTTCAATCAGAACAAGAGCAAAGTCGTTCAGGTTTGATAATTACAATTCCCTCTAACTCTCTCATTCTCTTGTAAGGCCATCAAAGCTACAATGAGGAGAGCCTGTAAGTGCCACGGAGTGTCTGGGAGCTGCAGCATCCAAACCTGCTGGATGCAGCTGGCCGACTTCAGGGAGGTCGGCAACTATCTAAAGATGAAGTACGAACATGCAAAGAAACTGGAGATGGACAAGAAGCCTGCGAGGGCAGGGAACAGCGCAGACAACAGAGGGGCCATTGCGCACACCTTTCGGAGCATCGCAAGGACGGAGCTCATTTACCTGGAGGATTCCCCGGATTACTGCGTCAAGAACCAGAGCCTGGAATTTCAGGGCACAGAGGGGCGGGAGTGCCTGAAGGGTGACAAGAGCACGTCCCAGTGGGAGAGAAAAAGTTGCCGCAGGCTGTGTTATGAATGCGGCCTCAGAGTGGTGGAGAAGCGCATTGAGGTTGTCAGCAGCTGCAACTGCAAATTTCACTGGTGCTGCACAGTTAAATGTGACAGGTGCACGCAGGTTGTTACTAAATATTACTGTGCGCGTAAGGAAGGCGGGAGAAAACCGCACAACAAAACAAAGCGCAGACACCACGCGCGGCGGAGCTGATTGGTGCGTGGTGCATTAAGTCAGTGTCCTTATCACTTTTAAATTAATCATTATGGACATCAGTAGCATTATTCTGTATTATATGAATAGTAATTTCATTTTGAACTGTTACATCACCTGAAACCTTTTAATGCACTTTAGCTCAACGACTTGATTCTGTACATAAATCAAATTAAGTTTTTTTTTAAGGACCAAACTCTCCACGCATGCTCAGTAGGTTATGTAGTTGTTTATGAGACAACTGGTCGTACTTGTTGGGGTTGTCTTCTATGAAGTCTGAAAGTGGTCTAATATTTTATATGTATTTTTGATGAAAAATGTGACCTAATAAATATTTTTTCTACAATATGACTCAGTCTGATTTGTCAGCAGCAAAACTCTGATTGCGTTATTTTGTGTATTGGTGTCTGGAGTCAAACAGCTCTGGGTAAGAAAATAAACGGGCGCCTAATGTCTTTGAAGTGCGCTAAGAGGCGTTTCCTGAACCCATCAACCAATCAGCTTTCACGGACCCAGGGGGCAATGAAAAAGAGTTCCATTTGTCCTTCATCCAAATAAAAGAGAAAGCTGCAGCACACAGGGTAAAATAACGAGATCTCTGCTTTGAGGGCGAACGGTGTAGATGACAATGCTGCATCCATTATTTTGGCTCCTACTTCTTTTACACAAAATGTGTCCAGGGCGTGCTTGGTAAGAGACTACACCATACCTACATGTTTTTCTATATGTGTAAACTTCAGACAAACTGACCTCATTCTCTGTCATCTATCTTCTTCTCAGGCTAGCAAGTAACTTTCTTATGACCGGGCCAAAGGTAAATAGCAAATATCTGATTGCTGGAATTACCGTAACAAGTGAAATTTTAAAGTGGGAATCAGAATGAGGCCAACACATAACTTTCCCTCTTCTGCAGGCCCATCTGTCCTATGCAAGAAGCGTGCAGGTGGGTGCGCAGAGTGGGCTTGAGGAGTGCAAACACCAATTCGCCTGGGATAGATGGAACTGTCCCGACAGCGCGACCCAGCTCAAAGGACTAAAACGCGGTAGGCTGGGTTGTAAATGTGTTTCTTCGATTGAGTTCTATGTGCAGGTCTATGAATGCTGAAGAATAATATAATTAGTAAAGAATAGAACCGTTTTCATGCTCCTACATAAAAACACATTTGCTGTACAGGTCAACAAAATGAACGTGAATGTCATTTTTTTTCTTTTTTAAGCAGGCTATTTTCATGTGGCCTAGTCAGGCCCATACAGAACTCCATTTGAATTTTATGTAATTTTTAAGGTACAGTTGTAGGTAAATATATATATTTTTTTACAGTAGTATTCTTAATATCTACTGGTCCTTTTAATTTTTGAAGGTGAAATAACCAATGAATGTTTGAAATGCATTTGCTCTACATGAGATACAAAACGTGATTGCCCATTTTCTCTCACTGACAGCCACCAGAGAGACTTCGTTCGTCCACGCAATCAGTGCAGCGGGGGTTATGTACACTCTGACCAGGAACTGCAGCCTAGGAGACCTCGACGACTGCGGGTGCGATGTCTCCAAGAACGGGAAAATTGGTGAACATACATTAGACTGCTCAGAATATTATACCTTGCTATGTGGAACTTATATCTGATCTGCAGACAGCTAAAGTTATGATATTCCTGTTCTTTAGTGGGTGATCTGATTTTTTTTTGTTATATTTTGTGTGCAGGCGGTCGCGGCTGGCTGTGGGGTGGCTGTAGTGATAATGTGGATTTTGGAGAGAGGATTTCTAAACAGTACGTGGATGCGCAGGAGACAGGTCAGGACTCCAGGGCTGCTGTCAACCTGCACAACAACGCGGCTGGGCGGCTGGTAAGTTCAAAGTTCATACCACAAGAATTTATCTGACGTTACACGATGTTATGTCAATGGCAGTAATTAATTTCCCCCGATTTCCAACAGGCTGTGAAGGCAACAATGAGGCGCATCTGTAGATGTCACGGCATGTCAGAGAGTTGCAGTGTCCAAACCTGCTGGACACAGCTTTCAAATTTCAGAGAAATCGGCAACTACCTGAAAATCAAGCACAGTCAAGCCCAAAAACTGGACATCGACAAAAAGCGCCTGAGGGCAGGTAACAGCGCGGACAACCGAGGTGCCATCGTGGACGCGCTGGGTAGCATCGCTCAGACAGAGCTCATCTACCTGGAGGACTCCCCGGACTACTGCAAGAGGAACATCAGCTTGGGGCTGTACGGCACCGAGGGCCGGGAGTGTGTGCAGCACGGAGAGGCTTTAACCCAGTGGGAGAGGCGCAGCTGCCGCAGGTTGTGTCATGAATGCGGCTTGAAGGTGGAAGAGAGGCGCACGGAGGTGGTGAGCAGCTGCAACTGCAAATTCCACTGGTGCTGCACGGTGAACTGTGATGACTGCTCTCAGGTTACAGTGAAACATGTGTGCGCCAGGAGGGAAGGTACTGATGGGCACGGTTTCAGACGCAGACACCGTGGACCCAAATGAAAAACAAAAAAAAAAAAAAAGAAAAATCAGATGGATCTCTGTCCGGATCTGAGTCTGTTAAATAAGAGGTTAAATGTTTGTTTGCACTTTTCATCGCTTTCATCGTGTCTTTTCACGTCCATTTGTAACCTATTAATTCTTGCGTTTCTATTTATAAATATTGTTCTTTGTTTCATTAAAATAAAAATGAATGTCAAATTTCGTTATTTTATTTTTTAAATTACAGATTCATTCGATTTTAAGACAGGGCGCACAAGTATCTTAGTGTATTAGAATATGAATGGACTGAATACACTTAACATAGGATTACATGGATAACATGGTGCAGTTCGCACCTAACCTAGGTGTTGATCCTCCGTTGATCCACTTTGATGTCAGCGTGTATTGAGCTCATTCAAAAGAGCAGCGAGGCTTTCAAAGACACATTAGGGAAGTTATTTCTACTCCTAGAAGTTAGGCATTTAGTCTGATAATCCGGGTCACCGCAGCCCGTCTTTGTCACATGCCACAGGCGACGCACATGTATCACAATACATCAAAGCCTATGAGGGGAAATGCGTTGGCAGAGTCTATAATAGCCTTTAAAAAAAAAAAATCAAAAACCAAACTTCAAGATAGTCTTCCTCAGCATACTTGAGTCCAGATGTTACACTAAATCCAGCGAGGATTTCAGGGGAGAGAGAGAGGATTCACATTCCTCCTTGGATGCGAGTTCATTTCTGATCTTATAATTTGCAAGTAATTAGTTCTAAGAGGAGTCTCGTCTCCGCCCTCTGGCCTATCTGTGTCTTAAGAGCCATTCACTCTTGCCTCTACCCCCCGTGTCTCCAAAAAATCTTGCTCTCAGTTGGACGTGTCATAAATCTGCCACTGTCTCAGCTTAAGTGAGTGATGGCCTGGATATTACCTTCATAAGGGGGTCCATGCCTGAAGGAGGGATGCAAAGAGGGGGTGGAACAAAGCTGTTGAACTATCTTTAATGAACAGCAGATAACAAGGTTAAGTGAGAAATTAGAGCAAAGATTATCTTCACATCATACTCCAGACCAGCTGGTGTGATGTTAGATCCATAAAAACTGTGCCAGCATCATTTTTCTCCATTTGAGCAAATGCTGCTTGCTATTCAAAATTTTACATATTGGGTACTGACAAGAAAACACCCAGACCGCATAACACTTAAACACCACGTCAAACAAAACACAGTTCCACATAAATGTAAAGCATATGGAGAAATTTACTTTTCCTTTGAGGACCAAATGGGTTATTGGCACAGGAAATGTCAGACAGAAAAGCTGAGAAACTACAGAGAGTAAAAGTACTCACACAGACCAAAACACTCCCTCCCATCCTTCCCATCTGTCTGTTTGCCTCCAGGGATGTCCTGTATTTCCCATGCTGTCCTGCTGTGTGTTAATGAAGGTTTCACCCCACTGGAAGCCCTCACTGATCCACCCTTTATCTCTGGCCTCTACTGAGTACATTACTGACTCCATACTGGTCCCATGTGATGCTGTTTGGTTGCGCTCCACAAGTGAGATGACCACATCTGTTCTTCTGTTTGTCTCTGCTGATAATCTCTCTTTTGCCTACAGAAAGAGTAATTTCTACAGAGAGGGTCAGTTATTCATTCCTGCAACAGTATTCCTCCTCTACATGTCTTTCATTGGGGGGGGGGGGTGCTTCTCAATCAGGACAGAGGAGAAAAACAGAGGAGGGGGCTGATCTCCCACAAGGACCCCCCAGGAGGACTCATGTATTCACTCAGACATGCCTGGGGGTCTAGAGGTATCCGGACGTGATTGATCATCCCTCCTCTCTGCTGCCCTCCTCTCTCACCTGGGTGTGAGATACCAAGAGAGTACGGGATGCAAGACCTGACACACGCCTTTGACAATGCATTCATAAAATGTGACAACATGACTCAGAACAAACAGCAACATTAACGTGTGCACACAATAAAATAATTGCATACAAGTGTACATTGCTTATGAATTAAAAAGTTAAATATTAAAAAAAAATCTCTGTTATATCTAGCACACCTACATATTCTGCATATGTAGGTGTGAGACAGGAAATCACTAGTGTGTGACATATTCTCAGCTGTGACAAAGTAATGATGAATGGCAGCGTAACCGGAGTGCAGTTCATGAAGTAAGTGTGTCTAAATCTGTCACGGCTTTTAAACTTACTATTCTGAAATAACCAGAGTAATGGATTTTATAAGGCTTATTAATATTCAAATCTATATCATCCAGCAAATGAGCAAGTGTGACCTTCATGTTTTCCCAAGCCTTTATGTCCCATGAGTGACTGAAAATATATTTTTTTTCTTTCACACCAAGAAGTTTTCTAGTCAAAATATTGCTAAACAATCCACCAGTCAGCCAATATATGTTAAGGCATACATGTTCAATGTGGCCTTGTATGTATGGCAAGACACAAGAGATTATATATTATCCTCTAACATTGTATAATCTGTATTAATTTGTTGCAGCTCATGGTAGTCTGGGCCACAGTCACAAGCAGCCTGGCAGAGTAGTACTGCAATACCAAATATATTAGTCTTATTTTGTTATCTTTTGGTCTTCTATCTTTACAGAATAATTACTAAGATCCAAAGTGACATCAAGAAAGAGGAGGAGAAGAGTACCTTTGGTCCAAAGTAAGAAAATAGATTTTATTTTATGGCATCTACTGAATGTGTAACTGTAACTGAGCAATAATGCACAATTGCAATTTTTATTTATTGTACAGATAAAGGGAAAAATCAAGATACGGAACACTTGGGCTTAAATATGGCACTGATATCATGAAGTTATCTCTCATTACTTAGGTCTAATACTATTCTTTTCACAGTTTTTATACAGTATATTTAAAAGAAGAAGTTTGAAGCTTGCATGAGTTTGTAAGTAAACTACACGTTATCTTAACAGAATTTTATCCAATTTGTAATGATAAAGAATTCAGGGTCAAAGTACATTATTGAAAGCATGTGATAATCTGACTACTTACTAATTCACACAACTGTATTCTGTGATCTCAGTTGCACTTACAACTTATGTCATGTCTGGGCCGCGATCAGGACAATGAGAGTGAATGTAAGGATGCACACCAGGAGGGGGCAGGATGCAACTGTATTTGGGCCCTGACCGAGCCACAGACAGCTGACCAAAAAGAGTGTGAAGAGACCAGTGCAGAAGACTATGAGCTGCATCCCTCTGCTTACACAATGAAGCCACTTCAACGTCAAAGACTGGCTCCACGTCAGGATGATCTCTACAGACGTAACAACAAGCAACCCCAACAACAGCAATGTACAGAGAGAAATGTCAGTGTATCTGATATTTTTCTGCTTTTATATTCTTTAGAATTCGTGTTCATGCTTCGTTCTGGCCCTACTTAAAAAAATCTGTGTATGTGTAGATCCTGTTCATGATTACTCCCCTGCTGTTAGGACCTCAAAACCTTCCATATGCCCAGCAATCAAGAATGAACCATGCCCCTCTAAGACCTTTCAAACTAGCAGGTAACTGTATGGAAAATGACTCTACAACTGCCCGATTTACTGATAATGATCTAAAAATAGTGTAAAACACGTTTCCATTTCTAATAACATACATACTGACAGGGAGCAAGACGGACAATCCAGCCCACCCAGACGGATTTTACAAAATGAAAATATTATGATTATTATGTAGCTTCGAGGGTGGTTATAACATTTGAACAGCCAAGTGTTTTAACGTTGCCACAATATTACACTATCTATCACATCCACAAGAGGGCAGCACTGTCAAGGCTCCCACCTCATCCACCAGCAAGATCTCTGAACAAAGAGCCTCCAAACATACAGATATACCCAACTGCCAATCAGAAGAATTTAGTCTGGCAAGCTTTTCACTCTGAGTAAAGCAATTATTAAAATCTAAGTTTAAAACTTTGATGTTCCATTTCATTTATCCCCTCCCAGAGCCAAAATACACATTTCAGCTCAAACTCAACTTGCTATGTTTACGGGTTCAATACCAGGGTGAGAATCCAAACCAGAATGACAATTAAGTCAAAATTTTCAGATGTAATTTTTCAGATACAAATGATACTAAGGATGAGCTTTTCTGTGCTTTTTTGTACTTTCAGAAGGGAACCAGCAGATGGCAATGTTGTAAGAAGAACACAACTGAAACACATTTCTGTCACTGCAAAAAAGAACTCGAGGAATGAGTTAGTTTATTTAATCCTTACTATGGCAGTTTTATTATGGTGTATCCAGGGATGGATCCTAAATGGTATAGGGGAAAGGTGACCAGACATCAAGCTGAAGGATTCTCTCAGACAACTGGACAATGTTGAGTACTGACCCTCACATCCTCACGTTGTCTTTCTGGAGCAAAGCAAGATGAATGAACACACAAAAACTCAGCTGACATTTCACAGAATTTTACTTACAATATTATTTTAAATTGACTGAGGTTCTGAACATGTAAATTTGCACGTTTGTGTCTTTAGGATGGGGCATTTGTGGTGAGGGACAGCTCACTTACACCCTGATTCCAAGGAAACAAGGCAAGATTTACAACATCAAGATGCATAACTAAAGAACTTCCTATTCTCTCAGCAGCGCTCTCAACAGCACCAAGGTGAACTGAAAATGATGACGTAGTTATCAGCACTGTTAAAATAATAGGAAAAGTGTTCACTCAAAGTAAACTGAAACATTCACATCTTGTGGTACGCCTCGGGGAGTGTTTGCTGTTGACTTGTGCTGCGCTGCGTCATTAGGTTCCTGTCATCTTTTTTTGTTTTGCTGTGCTGTAGTTTCCCCGGGGTGAAGGAGATGATTACCCATCCCACACACCCCACTGCTGCTCATTGATGCCACAGACCGCAGCTCTGAAGCACTGAGCCAGTGCTGCCTGCTGTACCCCACGGGACTCTGACCGGCACCAACACCAAGATAAATGTGCCTGTTAGCGTCTCTGTTTCTTTATGCTAATGTGTGTGCACGCATACGTGAGGCTTGTTCAGAAGCCTTTTGGGAATATCCAAACAAATGTCACAGTTTTCGCAAAGGTCATTGTTATGTAATTCCTTGTTTTGGTAACTTCAATTTTTGGCAAAAAGAGAGAGAGAGAAATACATTTCTGATGGTTTGTGTATTTTATTGCATTCTTCAGACACCCAGCATTACCTCTGTTCAGTTTTGTTCACCTCAGTTTCAGTTTTCAGATCATGCTGGGGGGCTGATGCTCCTTCAGTGACTCCTGGATTTTCAGCAACGTCAACTTATCAGGGTGGCCAACGCAAATGATCAGATCACATTGCCTCTGCTGGGTGCGCACTGCAGGCAGAGAACACTTTGTTTCACAACTGCCTCAGGTCAATTGCAACTCAAATTTACATACCAAGATGATAGTACTTAACAGGAAATCACCTGAAAGGTTTAACTGTATGTATTCAACTGTTTTGTTTTGTTATTCCGCAGTACTGGTTGCTCAGTGTGTGCAGCTGGCACTGAGATACATTATTCAAACAGATGTACATCGCACTAACACTTATTAACCCCAAATACTACACATCTTCTACAGACTACAGATCATTGTGAAAATAGTTTTCTTTCTGCTTTTAAAAATCAGTTTGACTGACATCTGTTGGAGCATGTCTTTTATCATTTCTTACAAAATGGTACAAAAAATAGTTCAATTTTTAAAATATTTCTTACATTTTTAAATAAAATACCATTTTACTTGTATTCAAAACAGTACATACAGAAGCAATAAATTAACAGCAATAAGCAATAAATAAACACACAAAGGACAAAGCACTGAGTGTCACACCACCACAAATCCTTCCACTTACCTTTTTGGTTGCTTATTGGTTTCAAGGCTTTGAGCAATTTAAGTAAGAGGATATTTATAACCACTTAAGACAACACAGTCTGACTGCCTCTTTGCCCACAACTGTCCCCCGTGGCAAAAAAGATCTTGCAACATCATGCATCACATCAAATGGTCTGATGAGCAACCATGTGTGTGAAATCCTTCAGTTACTCCTATTTACCCATCAGTAGAGTGCGATCTGACAGACATCGTGTAGCATCATGTAACTCTGCACCGCACTGACATCTACAAGCAAGGCTAAGTTGCACAGCAGCTGGTGTACAATAATCCACTTTTGGCTATCATATTTCAGATCTAGTATAACAGTTCCATCACGTGCTTTGCATAATTGCAAATCGATCATCAGTCATCTTATCCCATAATTGACACCTACTGACATTTTAGTAGTGCAAGGAGTGTGGGTGTGAATAGACAGTCATACATACATGCCAGTTGATCCATGCAGTTGGACAAGGACTCCAGTCCTTTCAGTATGTTTTCCAGATTAATGCTGGCAGTTGAGGTGGCTTGTTCTGTGGTCTTCTTGTCGTTGTCCATCTGGAAATCAATTACAAAAGAGCAAAACATGCCACATCAACTAAAAATCTATCCCATACACAAACCTGAAATGCAAATCTGAGTGGTGGTGTAACATTTCAATTGCAAGTTACACATTAAACAACATTAGTACAATAATAAAATGGCACCAGACATTCAAGTCTATGCTGATGAAAAACAAACAACAGAACGCATGCTCATTTAATTTTTTTTATTACTCAATTTCACAGGCTAAACAAATCAGAACACTTTAGTAACTACAAAACAAACAATTCGCAGTCCATGTGAACAACAGTTAAGGAGCTGCAGTCGGTACATTACTCACTGAAACATCTGTTTCACAGAAGACACATCAGCCAAAATACTGACTTATCCATATCAAAATAAATTTAGTGCTTTAACATTTACTTTAAAACACCAAAAACATTTAAAACATTTTTAATGACACCTCAGTGGGGTACTTTAATGAACTGAAAACCCTATCGGTATCAGATCATATGATCTGATAATATATCATATATATATCATCATATCTGAGTCAGTGTTGTGGTATTAGGATCAGGACAACTGCACTTCTCTGTCCCCTCTTCTGGTTCTTCACAGACAGCAGCTCTGCACCTATGATAAGTCTCTTCCAGTTTCCGCATAGAGGCCTCCAGTTCGGGACTGGTACGCAATGCCACCATGTCATAAGCCATCCAAGTCAGCTGCACTACAGGTGGACAGAACACATAAGGATGAAATTGCACCTAATTATTCATTAAGACTCCCAAAATACTGCAATATGAAAAGAAAAGGGTCTAACACTGTGCTATAATACATTGAGATGAAGTTACGTACCTGATACAATTTCAATGTTTTCTATTATCTCTTCTAAATCTTTGTTGAGCTCCCACACGTCGTTGTTGTTTCGAGGAAGTTCGGGGAGCGAAGATGGACGGGCCATCTAACAATCATAAACCGGTACACGGGTTTAGGCAGTTGTTGGTTAGTCACACGGAGCCCAAATAAATCAAGTAAAATAACGTCAGCTAACACCGTCCCTGCCTTTAACTTGTCATGGTAGCAAAGGTAAATGTCAGTTAGGAAATGTTAATTGTTAGTTAGCTTAAAACGCTAAGGTGTAAAGTTAGCCAGGTGACCCTGGAAACGTTAGCATGGTAAGGTTTTCTATTGATTGATTATCAGTTTTCAAGAGGAACAGCGGTATCTGCAAATACTATATAGAACTTGTCAGTTTGTTGGGCTAAGGGGCAATATCCAATTAAAAAATATGTAAAACTTACGCTAGAAGGCTTTCCTTCTTTAAGTTAGCTTGAAATAGAAACTTCTCACGGAGTTGAGGAAAAACGACGCAATGCGCATTCGCAATTTCACAGGCGATGATGTAACTTCCTACGATTTTCGGGATCGTTTTCGCGAAATTAGGATTATGTAAGAACGGTGGTTTCTTACATAATCCTAATTTCTAATAACTGGCTTCTGTCTTGGCGAGGATTTGGCATAAAATGATCAAAAACAATAATCTGAGATATCAGTAAATAAAAATTCTCAAACAATATTAACCTACACATATGAGAGGCAATAGGTTAAGTCCCCTACAGTTACAGAGGCAAAAAAATGAATTGGCTAAAAAATATCAAAGTTCTAATGTTCAAAATTAAACAATGTAAGCAATTTTATTGCAGTGGAGCCTATTGTTCCTACGTCTGCAACAGACTAAGTAGACATGATATTTCTACTGCTAAAGAATATCACAATATTGTTTTGTTCATCATCATCATCACTATTTATGAATAGGCTTTCAATGGGAACCCAAGATTTAGGCTACAGAACATATTAATATAATAGACAGTATTGTATAATTTAATATTATATAAATTAAACATATTCTAAATAAGCCAAACTATTATTTCAGTCTGTTTACATTTGCATCATAATCACCAAATTTACAGAAGACTGAACTCAATTAATGTTAGAATAACAGCTTGAGTGGAAAATTATTTAATTGTGGGTGAACAAAACCCCTGGAGGAACTGAACTAGCTGACAGCGGGGAAAAAAAAGAGAAAGCAGGAACAGGCGGCTCACCTGAGAAAACAACCAATCAAACTAGACAGGGGGCGTTTCCAGGGAAACAGATAAAGCAGGTATGACAGGTGACATCTTGACATAAAGCAAGGGCAAGCAGAGAAGAACAAGGTGGAGAATAGCAGCCTATCACTTGGATGCCATCATTTGGATTAGCTCACATTCAGTGCCTACAAATATCTGAAGAGGAACAGGACCGGACAAAATCACTGCAAAGAGTTACACACAGAAAAGGACAACTAAAGGCAATAGGTTAAGAAGAGAATCTGAGAGCTGAGAAGAAATTTGCCAATGTCTTCATTTGAGGCACAGGGCCAGTCTCCTCCTCGGTGTGGCCCGCAGTTCCCCAGCCTCGGACAGGAGCCCCCAGAACTCAGCATGTACAGTGACTGTTACTATCCGCCTCCCTCTCTGCCGAGTCCTCAGCGCACCACACCGACATCTTACGACCTGGGGGACTACACGACCTCCTCCCCAAACCCTTACCTCTGGTTCAACGGCTCCAGCATTAACACACCTCCGTATCTTGCTGCCACTGGCCCACCTGGTAACCCGGGCCCCCCCTTTGTCCCGCAGCACTATGGCATGCAGAGGCCTTACCTGGGTCCTGCTGGAGCTGGAGGTCCAGGAGGGGAGCTGGGCTGGTTCTCTCTCCCCTCTCAAGAAGACTTGATGAAATTGGTCAGGCCACCATACTCTTACTCTGCTCTTATTGCCATGGCTATCCACGGAGCACCAGACAGAAGACTGACCTTGAGTCAGATTTACCAGTACGTTGCTGACAATTTCCCTTTCTACAATAAGAGTAAAGCGGGCTGGCAGAATTCCATTAGACACAACCTGTCACTCAACGACTGCTTCAAAAAAGTACCAAGAGATGAGGATGATCCAGGTAATATTTTTTAATATGGCTTTGTTTCATATCTCTCTCTGACCAGGAAATACTTAAGAGTTTAATTCTCTTCTATTTAGAGTTTCATCGCACTGTTTTTTTTAGAATGTGTTGTATTGGTCTGTTGTATATTATAAAATATACTTTTCCATTCTCAAATTGAAATTGAACCATTCCAACTCTGCATTCTTATGTCACAGGCAAGGGCAACTACTGGACACTTGACCCCAACTGTGAAAAAATGTTTGACAATGGAAACTTTCGCCGCAAAAGGAAGAGGAAGTCTGATTCCCTCACTGGTGGTGATAGCGTTTCAGGGGCTCCAGAGTCAGGTGACAGTGAGAGGGGAAGCCCCAAACACTCTGGCAACTCTGCCATTAACATCTCTCCTACCGCAGAAAGGATCCCCTCTCCTTCATCATCAGGTCCTGCATCTTGTCTTAGCAGCTTCTTATCCGAGATGTCTGGAGTGACCACTGGAGCAGCCACTGAGGTGGGAGGCGATGGGCTAAGCAGGCCATTGCAGATCAACCTTCCTTTAGATGGGCCTCAGAGACCCACACAACCTGGGAGCTTCAGTAGCTACTCCACCAGCTCAGGTGGCCCAGAGTGGGGACCACAAGTGCCAGGTCCCCCTGTGCTCTCCTCTTCACCCACCCACTCTTCCCTAGGTTACACTAGCCCCATCCTCAGCCAGTACAGTGGGTCCAGTGGGCATTTCTACCCTGCACTGGGCTCGACAGGAATCATATACCACCGTGAGGGCACAGAGGTCTAATAAGACATTGAGGGATGAGAAAATTTGGTTTGAAAAGACTCTTGACAGGAAATTTTACCTGTCTGGTCACTTTTGTTCTTGAGAGGGTCTGTTGTGAAAGACAATACACACACACGCACACACACACGCAAAGTTTGTAAACGCTGACTGAGACAGTTGAGATCACTATAGCGTGTGACAGTAGAGTAAAAAGGCTTTGATTCCCACAGGAACAGCTGAGTCAGCCACAATGGACGACAAGTGTCACTCCCTGAAACCGCAGTCAGTCTCACTATCAGATCCTCAGTCAGCTTTTATTCTACCTAAAGCTAGTCTCTATCAGATCTGACTCATTATTAACAGATCTTAGATCCGATCTGCTGACATCAGGCCATTCCACACCATGCTATCTGTGTTCATTCTTTGATGATATCACCCACACAACGCTCAGACAGCACATTTAGAGGAGTAGTTAAATTACGCTATTGTCTACGTAAAGTGTGTGAGTACTGCAAACAAAAGGTAAATGGTAGACTTTCTGTCATGTTAGTAAAAAGATGAACTTACAGTCTTGGAGAATGATACATAAGTGATAATTGTACTTTGTAAATATGTCAATGTGTTGTGTAATTTCCATTTATATTGTTGGTTTGTTGGCACAGCTGTTATTGTACAAACTGGATTCCTAATGTATGGTGTATGCTATGTATCTTATGTTTTTGATATGAATAAAAGGTTTTAGAGTTCTACATTTCAAATTTTCAGTTTATTGTTTTATAATTGTTACTCAGGAGTAATTGGATATCATTCCTCAAAGGCACCCCCCATCCCAACCCCCACCCCCCTGTAAAAAATAGCAAGCAACACAATAAGAGCTCCTTGACAGAAAACAGTCCTGTCAGAAAAGCAATGACCAATAGTGCAGAACCTGCATGTCGATGTAACCTGATCTCTGCATGATAGATAGTTAACTGCTTCTCCTAAACGGTGAAAATCCACATTCCCATGCTGTCTCTCCTCACTCCAGTAAACAGTGACTTCCTTGCACAGATACTGCTGACTGGATGTAAACAGCTTTCTCATAAGAGAGGAGAATGACTGTATAAAGCTATAAAGATACTGAAGCCTGTATTAACTGCTCGATCACCACTAGACATAGTTCATGACAAATGCGAGGAGGAATTTCACCACCAACATCATAGTTATTCAACATCATAGACAGTTGAGAGTCTGTGAAAGATAGGCAATAGATAAGCAATAGGTGTGTATTATGTCTGACACTTTATTGCCATAAGCACAGAGAAACAAGTTTGCAGAGTACAAAGAAAATGATGGCTTGCTTTCTTATGGCACTACCATTCATAAAAAGGAAAAAAAAAAAAGGAAAAACTAGAGTAATATGTAATGTACATTAAAAGATCACAGAACTGAGTAGTACAGTCAGATGTGAAGTCATTTGTACATTAAATCAGAAGCTCTTAAGTTACAAAAATCTGAGCAGAAGATTCAAATTTATTTATGAAACTATTAATGTGTTGCTGTTTATTTTCTCTCTTGATACATCAATTGTAATCCATTTAATAACATAACATCACAGATCATATTTCTTATTCAAACACTTGGAGCATGTCATTGTATGTCCATGATTGTCTCGCCATTTGGGGTTTACTTAATCATTGGCCATTTTCTATATTGATTAATTTAATAGCCAAAAGTGGTTAAGTGCTCATAGCATTTTGCTCATTGTTATCCTGTTGTCCTTCACGTATCTTATTTTATAACCTCTCTGATCCGTGTCACCCTCAGGCCTTTATTTACCCTGAAACATAGGCAGCATGACAGTCATTTACACTAAACAAAAGAAAGAAAGAAAGAAAGAAAGACAGAAAGAAAGAAAGACAGAAAGAAAGAAAGACAGACAGAAAGAAAGAAAGAAAGACAGAAAGAAAGAAAGAAACCCAAGTGGAATTTAACATCTTGTGTATCAGTGTATCAGTGGTTGGAGGTAAGGGGGTCAACCTGTCAAATTTGCATAACTGATTTTAAAATAAGTGAAGAGTTTGAATTTGGATATCTTGTGAAGAACTGCTTTTTTAGTTGTGTCTGTCTTACAAGCATACCTGATTTACCTGTGTGAAATGTCCTGCCTAATGCTGTGCCATAAGCCTCAGAACTCATTCATGCTTCATGATATGCCAAGTCCTTATGAAAACAACATCATCTTTTCCTGCAGATATTACAGAGTGGATCAGGAGCTTTTTTGAGTCAAGAGAGCAAGCTGTGGGGGATAAGCAAAGACGAAGGGAGACAAAAGAGAAAGGTACTTTAAATATCAGAGGTACCACTGTTCCAACACGTCATACTTCCCTCCCAAATTGTCTTGGCACTTTGAATCATTTGTGCAGCCACCTGCTTTGTTTTGTCTCCATATCTTATCCAGCCTTTAAGCTGGCAGGTGAAAGATGTGCCAAAGTGAATTAGGGTCTTTTGCCTCATCCATCTAACGTGAGCTCTTTTTTAACATTATAGGGCTTTGTCTCGGAGACTTCATTAACAGTAGACATCGCCTTCTGCTGTCCTATTCAGACAGTTCTGTTGTCTGTTTGTTCAGACAGTTTCAAATTGATGCAAATTTGCAGCTGTTAATCACGCCAGTGGATGGGGATGACAAGGTCAGAGGGAGAACGTGTTTCAGATGGAGTGTTGTAGATAAAAAGCAGTAAAACCTGAGGGATTTACCTTACATTAAGACGACAAATTGTCTTAGGTAATGTAATTTACTGAAACTCTAAACACAGCACACATTTGCTATTCCTTTGTCTGTTTTTTACTTTTTGTATTTTGTACTGAATATCTTCTTTGTTTGAAGCCTCATCCACAGGTCACCCTCTTATCTAATTTGGTGTAATATTTAATGATTAGTTTTAATAAAAAATAAATTAAAAATAATAAAATGTTTTCCCCATCTTATTTCTTCTTCTTCTGATTTTTTTCCCCCTCTGTTTTTGTCCTTTTCTCAGCAGATAGTAACAATTGAAACCCATACTGGTTTCTGGTTTCTTTACCTTACAGTGAATTCAGTTTCAAAATTAAACTGTGATATATTGACTCTCAAGCTGTTATACATTGTGTGTATTTTGGAACACACTAGTTTCACTATGATTCAGGGATACCCAGCACAGCATCAATAAATCACGTGTTACTGTAGCTATGGACCTTCCTTGCCTTAGGCAGTAGAATTATTGCTCAACAGAGTGATACGATTAAAATCTATAAATCCTCATCTCCACCTGCCGCCTGGCTCGTGGCACTCCTCCACACACCTGTCGAACTAACGGAACACACTCTCACAAACTCACGTTGTTTCTGTGTTTTTGCGTGTGTGTACGTGTTCGTGCAGTGCAGGACGTACAAGTGGGTGGTGTTTATAATGTAAACTCAGACAGAGAACGATTATACCAGAGGTGCTATGCTTGAGAGATTTGTGTTTGTAAGAACTGTCCTGATTATGGAGGCGTAAAAAAGATTTCATATCTCTGTGTGTAGTGGATAAAGACTTTGTAAAGCATAACAGCTTGTAAATCTGTTTTATTCCTTCTGAAGTGAGGAGCTGCACTACTTCACTTTGGATAACTGCTTCCTGAACGGAAAGCTAACTGTCCTGGTAACAAATCAACCCAAAACACACACACACACACACACACACACACACACACACACACACACACACACCTTCTGTATTTACTAAAACAGTCAAGTCCTATCAAGGCTGTTTAGTAAACGGTAGAAGAGAACGTCAAGTCTGGAGACATGTCGTCATGCCCAGTGCACCAGCTCTGCATTACCAGCTTGCTGTTATGTGTAAACATCTACACACTCCAGACACACGCATACAGGTGATGAAAGGAATGAAATACCTTGCCCTTAGTTTGGAAGTTATTGAACAACCTTCTTCTTTTATGAACTCTTTCTTTAGAGGTCAGTGGAAAATGCTGTACACTTTCTTAGATCAGATGTTGTATCCAAGTGCTGTTGACACATTTTTGACACACATGAAATGCTCTTACATTGAAAATTCTCACTTCTAAAACACAATAGTTGTTCTATTGAATGTCACAAATCCTAATGTCATTCCTTAACATTGGCAATGCCTCAATGTTCAGAAATCCGCCAAGTTGTTATCACCCAAATTCCAGCAATGTTAGTCCGTAGAAAGTCCCAGTTTGCCCAAATCCCATTCAAGTTCTCCATGACAAAATGGATAAAAAAAATTAAAAATGCTGCAGCTCTGTCTTTGCAAAATAGTGTATCCCAGTGTCTCTGACTCCACACAATAAGGCGGCGAGTGATCTCCCCTTCCTAAACATGGCTTATATACACGATTTGGGGAAAAGCGAAGTTTAAAGACAAACACAGACTACAGTGCGAGTGTGTGTATATATGAATCATTGTTATTTCACCCTAAAATATTTTCCATGTCAACATGCAGTAAACATGGCGATATGAACAGGGCTTTGCAGTGAGGGAGGGAGAAGAAGGGGGGATAAAGTGTATATGTTTAACTGGATGTCCTGCTTGACTGAGAGGGGAATTTAAGAATATGGAAGAATTGTGTAATGTGAGACTTTCATCCATTTTTTCCTCCATTTCTCACTTGGTGACTAATGGCACACTGAGAATTGTACTTTCATGGTTTTACTTGATGGGTTAGCAGAGGACATGCAATACATACTACTTTGCCTGTACTACCACAGTTAGTGTAACATTTTTAGCTTTAATGAAATATTTTCACATTAATTATATGACTTGAAAGTTTCGTAAAACGAATGGTTGGTGTCCGAATGAATCCTAAGGACTTTGAAGAGCACTTTTCTTACAGTGCCACACTGAGGCTGATGGAGTTCTGGGGTTCTGAGAAAAATGTCTCAATAACTATTGGATGGCTCGCCAAGTAATTTGGTATAGACATTAATGCCCCTGTCAGCGTGATTTCTGATCACTTTGGTATTCTCATGATTGTTCTTCTAGCCCAATCATCAGATCAAAACATATTTAATTTAATTTGATTTATTTAATTTTATTATTAGCTTCTTCTTTTATTGTTTCTTCTGGAATAAGAAATAAAATTGCTCTCTGACTATAAAGCCCACATGACCGGGTCTTCGAGATAACGGCCGACTGACACTGATTTTACAGGGCTTTATTTCAGTTGAGGACCGAATCTATTTAGAAAATATAGTTGTCACAGTTCAAATTCAGATCCAGGTTGCGCCCATTTAGAAGATAAATCACTCAACAGAAAACAGGAATGACTTAGTTTCCAGTCTCCAAATGAGGCCATTACCCTTCAGACATGAGCTCTCCTCCTCAGTTTTGCCTCTGGCAGGTGCAGTGTAAGGAAGAAAGACCAGAAAGAAAGTTGTTTGTTGTGTCACACTGCAATAATGATAATGAAAAGCTGTGGTGTGCTGTAAAACCCCACCCGAAACCAAAATCTCACTATTTTCAATATTCTGAGAGAAGGCTTTTTTAAAAATTTGTTTCTATTTTTGGGTCAGCAATGATGAATGTGATAAAAATGTCAGAGTGACAGCTCTGTTTGTACAGTCATTCAGATGCAGCAGTGGAATTCTTTCATTAATGCATTCTGTGCAACTCTGCGCAACATCTTTATATTTACCACAATTATTACATCATGTATATTTGTCATTACACAGTTATCTAACATTTTAACAGATTTATTGGGATTAAATCCAAGTTTTAACCTGTTTAAAAGTTTTCTCCAGGCTTTACATTTTGTCATAACTGATATTTTTGTAAATGCTGTACATTATACACTGAACATTTATACACACCAAGAATGACTAAGTCCACAACAGGCTGTCTAAGGTCCTCCTAAATTTTGAATGCAGCATATGCTCGATGTGAATAACATGGTTTAGGCTAAGAATTTCAGCCACCCATTCAAACTTAATAGGCAAAATACACAAATAAAATTAGGTGTCAGAGACAATAAATCTCACCACAGAGGGCATCACTTATGGTCATAAAGCCTTCAGTCTCAAACCAGTCTGTTATTGTGAGTGCCTGAAGGTCACAGTAAATAACAGTAAATGTCTTAGATATATTGTTGGTCCTACATCCTTGAGGGGACCGAACCCTCATAACTGTTGTGTTATGACACACTGCTCTGACTTCCATGACAAAACAAAGGCTCCTGACTCCACTGGTTAGATGGGTACTGTTAAGGATTTTCCTGCTGCCATTTGATATCTTAGTATAAAAAATATGTTCCTAATATTTTAAAACCAGCAACATAAGCTAGCTTAACATGCACAACTGCACAAACTAGGGCCAGATCCAAACTTTGTTTACCACATTTATTTTTTATGTTTGGAAAAAACGTTTTTGGCGACATGGGCAGTTTGGCTCAATTGGCAAAAGAGGATGAAATGAGTTTGATACACAGCAGCTGCAGAGCAACAGTATTTAGCCCATATGAGGTCTAACGGCATGGCAAATTCCTTCACGCCTCATGCCATCAAGCTTTTGAATTCTCAGAATGAGTTATCCATATTGTATTTTATGTTACACTGTCACTGATGCCCATTGTTTAATGTGAACTTGGGTGTATGACACATTTTAAATATATAATAATATGATTCATTTGTGTTTTATATTCAAGTCTTTTTCTGTGTTTTATGTGGTTGTAAGACAAAGTGCAGCTCATTAATTACAGTCATGAATCTTAAACATGCTTTTCAATAACTGCCATAGTTTATTGAATAACACCCAACTGTGACATTTTCTAGTTGTGTGGGACTGTATGGATTTGCATGTTGTTACTTGCACACATTTCCAATGAATAGTTTGATGATATACATGATTTGACTAACAAAGAGTCATCGAGGAGCACTTTTTTTTTGGTAAAAGTGATGCAGTTAGGTGAGTATTTTCATAGATTTTAACCTCTGGCATTATTAACTTAAATGGAACTGCGTCACAAGAATACTGGGCTATACCAGGTGTGTTAATGAAGATACAAAAGCCACCAACCTTTTCTACAAAGTCCATCTGCTTTGTCATTACTTTGCAGGTCTCTGAGGGTCAAAGTGAAAATCAATGGCAAATTAAGTATCTGCATTGTGCTGGAGAAGTGAGGGTTTCACACATGGCTGGCCTGGATAGATAGTCAATTCACTGGAAGACTGGACTGATACGCTGGCCACTTAATGGGTCTATAAGCACATCACAAACTGGATTATCAAACAGATGGAAGCATGGTATATGCCGTAGTGAATATATTAATGATGTACTGTGAATGATGAAGAATATATTATCCATGCAGTGACATTTGTGCTGATTATTTTTGAATTCCCGTTCTTTTATTCTGTGCTATGGTGCAATCTCTTGATGCCTTACTTGAATAATAGATCATAACGTTGGAGACTGGAGACACAGGATATGACTTTGCGTTTGCACTGACATTTATTTCGGCAACTGCAGAACATTCAGACAACTTGACGATATGGAGAATTTGTACTGAAATAAGCCACTAATGTGTGACCATACTCGGAAAACACCAAGGAGCACTGGAAGCTCCCAGAGCAGGAATAAATTACTTTACTTTCCACATGACAGTCATTAAAACAGATTTTTCCACCAAGGACTCCAGACGCCATTCAATATGCTGTTCAAGTTTCACATTGACAGCTAAATGTAGTATTTACCAAGGAAATTGCAAATCCTTACATAAGTCAAAATATAGCATGTGGCACACAAAGTGGCTGCACTCATTGACCCATATATTTATTGTTTTCTTCCTCACACTAATGTTTCAAAACACCTTTTTTTCTGTGCAATGTGACACAGACGTCACACTGAATATTTGAATATTCAAATAAAACAGTGTCAAGTTCATGTTTTTCATTTCTTAATGGAGGAATCTTGTAACAATAAATTGAAAATGAAAGCAGAGCTGCATTTGCTTGAACAACCACACTAATCTTTGAAAACCCAATCTAGAAACATATCAATAGAAAATAAGGCTGTCTAGGTTAATACCTTCACTGTCATATTTTGTTCACGTAGCTCATCACCTGTAGGAATTTACATATTGATGTGGGAGAACCAGTAAATGAATAATAATTTGTTCATGTCGTTGTCTTATCACTACAGAAAAGGGATTGCTGTGATGTGAAGTGGATAAGAGCAATATGAATGTTAATGCCCATTACCCTGTAACTGGCTATTTCACTCTAGCTTCCCTCAAAAGTCACTTACACTTTCAAGAAACAGCTGTGTGCCACATTATTCTTACTGTAATGTCAAATGTTAGTCTAATGTTAGCTGAGGCTAAAAACACAGCTTTGGACCTCTGAACCTTCAGCTTCCCTTTGAGCTTCACTTCATTTCCTGAGTAAATCAACTGGTGCATCCTAATTTGTGTGATTTTATCCCTGCGGCAAAAGGAGGACCAGCATGTGTGTGCAAGTGTGCATATATTTGAGCGTGCGTGTGGATGCATATTCCTGTAGTTGTGGGGACAAAAATCTGTTCACACAGTCACATTGTGAGGACCCACCTTACTTACGGGGACAAAAGACTTGCTTTAAGGTTAGGCTGAGATCAGGGTTAGGTTAAGGTCAGGGTTAGGATTAGGCAAGTAATGTTTATTGTTATGGTTAGGTGGCGGTTAAGCTTCCAGGAAATTGATGTAATTCGATGCAATGACCCCAAACGTGATGGAAATAAGGCTGTGTGTGTGTGTGTGTGTATTTATCAGATTTTTTTTTTTTTTTTTACGTGTTAGGAAATATCAAATGGAAGGCCCTGTATGAGTTAACAGACTGAGTCAAGCAGATGCCATATGATGTGTAGCTCTGTTTGAATCTGTGCACTTCTTGCAGTTGTCTTGTAAAACAGCCAGCCACGTAAAACATGAAAGCGGTATCAATCTTCTCATTTAATCCTCTGCAATCCTCTGACCTGGTTTGTTGTCACACATTCATCTTTACAATGACAGTCGTAACTTGCTATCACCAATTTCAACGTAAAACAAACATGGTACACTCTGGACTGGTAGTCACAAAATTATGACCATTCTGTTTATAACAACAAAACATAAGGCTGAAATAAAATTCCTAACAGATCATCCTGACTAGCTTAGAATGATTTAAAAAAGACAATGCAAAACAGACTTTCCACATATACACAAGGCAAAGACACAGGCTATCAGCATTATATTTTCTTCTTCTAAGTAACATTAGTCCATCAGTGCTGGCAGGATGAAGGTGACATGGCAACTTATTTCTGCTCACCTCTTACCATCCTGTGGAATTAAAATGAGATGTCACCCAGGTTGAGACGAAAAATGCTCCTGACACTCCACTCATCTGAATTTCAAGTAGAAAGGCAAAAGGGACAGGACATGCTCCAGGGAGAGGGGGTAATTCTGGAAACTATGGGTCAGCAGACTGATTTGATAATGTAAGAAGAAGTGCCACTGTAAACAGAATACAGTCGAGAAATTACGTACGAGAGAGGTCAGTTGTAAAAGCTAATGCTGTGATTAGACAGGTGCAGGTCAGAAGAAAGGAAACGGATGGAAAGGAAATGAGTCATAATGTAAATTAACCTACAGGTAATCGACCCACAGAAAAATAAACACCATGATAACAGCAATTCTTCTTAGCATTAACTAGAAGTGCTTCCATGTGGTACACCCTTGAATCTGCCTTTTCTGCAGTTGCTTCCAGAGTTAAAGGGTTATTAGATGACCTGAACCAACATGAGATCCTATTGGATCCACTGGGATGGTTGATGGATTCATATTTCATGCTAAATAAAATAGTACTCACTTGATTGGCAAAAAAAAGGATGACAGAGATATGGAGACAACTGAGAAGATGTCATAGAGACAGCAAGAGATGGAATGAGGAAGGACGGTTTAAAGAGAGTTTCACAGCAAGCATGGAGCCTTCAACATTATGGGAAATATGCTTATTTACATTCTTGTATTCTTAGATGAGAAGACTGACACCAAGAATTTATGGTAATTATATAAAGCTACAGCTAACAGTGTGTCGGCATAGTGCTGGAAAGAAACAGCTAGCCTGGTATTGTCAGAAGATAACTTCTAATCTTATCTCTGAAAGCTTACAAATGATGTTGTTTCTTTAGCCTGTAAATTGTTGCGTTCACACCCTATGTTTATTCTTTTATGCATATTAAACAAAACTAGAAGATAAATGACAAATGTGATGGGGGTATTTTTACTGAAACACCAATCTCTATTCGGGAAGGTCCTCCACCTTGGCGCTCAGCATCTACTTTTCTCTCCACACTGCATCCATCTGCAGTTAACTAGTCCCACTGGTACCTTGTAGTTTAATGTCTGCATGTGCATTTTAAAGCACTCAAAATGTAAAACTCTGTCTCAATATTTTTGCCATATTTTGCTTCATTGCTCGTGGAATTATCCCATGACAGACAAGACCGACTGATTGAATGGAAGCAAATTGCAACTGGCGAGGCAGCGCTCCAATTCCCAGGCTATAGTGTGATGGCTTAGGGAAATATTGATGTCCCACAGCTATGCTAAGGAAGAATAAAATTGAATTTCTGATGTGATAGGAATACTTATTCAAGGTAGGGCTTGACACATCTTGCCTATAAGTGGTGGAAGAAGTATTACTTAATGAACCAAAAGCAGGATTATTAATAACCAATAATAAAACCAGTCCATAAATACTGTAGTTTAGTGTGGCTTTTTTTTGAGATTTTGCTGCAAAATAAAAGTCACAAACTTGTAATTAACTTTAATTTTACTGAAGTCAAAACACAGAAGTATGCACAGCATATCACAGAAGTATCTGAATCTGGACTGAATTAATGTACTTTGTTGCTGTCATTAGAGTGGATCTTTTAGTCTTCTCAGCTGCTGACAGCTCTAATAACAGCCTGAGTGGACCTGAGGGCAGAACACACAGGAGCTATTGTATGTAGCCAAGAGAGCGTGGCTCATACTCTCGCTCTTTGAGCATACATTTAGCTAAAATAAATGCAGTATAAATGATTGAAATACAGTGCAATATTATTACTGTATCAACAGAAAATTTGCTTATTACTGAATGCAAATTGATAAGGCCAAAGTTAGCAATGCTATATTTTGTAAAAAGATGGGACTGGTTGCAGATGGCTAATTGAGTGTTATTATCTTGAGACTAAGATTAACAGTCTGTTAAAATCATGCAAATTTTCTCTGCCCTACCAGCTACATTTCAGATCAAACAGTCAATGACTTACTCACTTACTCGGGTGAGTGTCTGACTTAATGGATTGTCAAAATGTCAGTTTGCCTTTTCTGAAGATAATTATATCACATCACTGTCTGTAAGACCACCTTAAAGTTGAACCTGTATTCTAGCCGTGATGATTTCCAGTTTGGGGGATACAGAGGTTTGAAGCTTAAATGACCTCCCAGCCATTTCAAGTAGCAGTTGGCTAAAGACAGAAAATAAGGTAACATGGGTAAGCAGCTTATTCCTCACTAGATTGTTATATTTTTCATCCCCTCTGGTTTGAAGCCCAGAGAAGCTGCTTCTCTTCTAATAAATCCAAAAAGGCTGCTGTGTGACTCTGCCTGCTATACAAGTTGTCTTGAACACTCATCCTCACAATGTCACCTCTACTTGACGAACGAAGTCGGTGTTCAGTCTACAACCTGCATTAGGCCTTACCTACATTTACACACTTAGTCCACTTATTCTTTGACCTCCAGTGGTCCACAGCAGTAACAGCATCATCATCAGTGTCAAAGTGGTGATCACTAATCTCTTCCTTCATCGTGGGAAGAGGCAGTAGTCTGAGGGCACCACCCTTCTCTATGTTGCTACAATGTCTTCACGGACCTCCTTTGGTGATCGGCCCTTGAGAATGAGGCAAAGGAAGATGGTATGAAGGCCAATGTTGTCCATTTTCTCAGACAGTACTGACTTGCAATTATCAAAAACAGAAATATCACATATGTTACTTGTTTCAAATTTCTTACTCAATCACTCAAAGAGTTTGATTGCAGGTGCATAGAATTAGAGTGATATAACTTTCTTCTGCCTTTAGCCACAGACTCATCAATCCCCCCTCCAAAGTCACTGTGTACACAGCGACATCCAAGGGGGTGAATACTTTATAAAAATATTCACCCCCTTGGATGTTCTCCCCCTTTATTGCTTTTATAAATGGGATCACAGTCAATATAATTTGGCTTTTTTATTGGACAAAAATTTACAAAAAAGCTTTTTAATGTCAGAGTTCTACAGAGTAATTTCAATTAATTAAAATAGGTAATGTAAAATAAGTGACTGTCATTGTGTTGATGTGCAGTGTTTGGTGCACATCAACACATAGCATCTTGTCTCCCACATGTCTTTAGATGAACAGTCATCAAGATTTAATATGAGCTTTCTTCAGCAGTGGCTTTCTCCTATGAACCTTTGACTGGTGAAGAGCCCGGGCAACAGTTGTTGTCTCAGCTGCTGAAGATTGTAACTTCTTCAGAGTAGTCATAGGTGTCTTGATGACCTTCTTTGCTCATCTCCTTCTTGCACGGTCACTCAGTTTGTGAGGCCACGTGCTCTAGGCCGATTTGTGCCACATTCCTTCCATTTCTCAGTGATGGATTTAATTGAACTCCAGGGGATGTTCAGTAACTGAAAATTTTCTTTGTATTCATCTCGATTTATTCTTGTGAATAAACTTTCTGAGTTGTTGAGTGTTTTTTTTTTTTTTTTCTTCATGGTGTAATTTTAATCAGGAATACTGCTTAAACAGTGACCAGACCTTCCAGACACAAGTGTCTTTATACTGCAGTCATTTGAGACACATTCACTGCACTCCATTTCACTAATTGTGAGACTACCAGCACCACTTGGCTGGAACTATATATATATATGTATATTCTATTTATAAAAGCAATAAAAGGGAAAAATGTCCAAGGGGTGAATACTTTTTACAGGGAGTGTAAGAGAAAAGATCAAGCATCAGTTAAATAAGATTTTTTTTCAGCCTTAATATTTGTTCGTTTTAGGCCAAAAACATAATTTTTATATTCAACACACACCTAAACTTGTAATATTCTTTTCCTTTAGATGGTGAGTTTAGTCTGTATTCATATCGATGATTTTTAGAATCCAGGGATACACAAAGTATTCTTTGTGTATCCCTGGATTCTAAAAATCAAAAATCAAATCAAAAATCAAAAATCAAATTACACCTACTAACAAACACACATAAATTTTAATTAATCAGGTAATCTAACCTAACTGGTTGCTAATCATAACGTATTCACAAATCATATGCATAGACATTCAAGTTGGAGAAAATCTGCTAAAAGGGGGGAAAAGAGAAAGAAAGCTAACTACTTAATTTCACAAAAAATGCTGGTAAGTCTTGGGAATTCAAGAGATTGTCAGTATACTTTTATTATACTTATTATTACATCCTAACCTGTATTGATTTATGTATTAACTGATGTGCAGATTTCAGGTTTTATCTGAAAGCAGAGGTTCCCTTCAGCCATTATTTTATTATGTTGTTTCTATTTCTCTGAGGGTCGGTTTTAATATGATATTCTAGATAAGATATGCCTGTAAGTTGGTGTCTGCTCCCAGTCCCAAACAGAATGCTGTGCCATGCTCTATGAACACTGTCTTCAAAATAATTATGCTTTTGTGAATATACACTTCTTGTGAGACCAGGCAGCTAATGTCACACATGTGATCATATCTCAAGGGACAGAAGCTCCACCAAAACTTTGACAGTGAAGACATGAAACAATAATAACATCAGATTTCTGTGTCTGACAGGAACTTTTTGAAGCAAATTCCACAGCGAGAAATAATGGATGCAGGGTAATGGATTTGGGATCAATAAGTGCAAATGCAGGAGAATAAAGAGAATGAGACACTGCACAAAGACACAAGTGTCACAAAAGAAGCACTGCCTTAACCTCTGCCAAAGATAAAGCCAAAGACACAAGCCAGCAGAGCCTGAATGAGTAGGCCCTTTGGGAAACAAAGAGTAATATTTAATTACAGTTTTTTTCCATTATATCTGAAGAAAGTCAACTGAAAACACTTCATCTACATCAAGTAGTCACATGGGAAGACATGACAGGTGGCTCAGCATGCAGGGCTCAATTTCCACATTGCATTAATTCATACGTGTTCCTTCTGGGCATGGCTGCCATCATTTAGGAGAGAATTATCTCTGTCCTTCTCACAGGCAGTAATGTGACATTTCCATTTGTCACATATCAGCAATTCACCGGGGCCAATGTTTAGGCTGTGATGTTTCCATTTTCTGGTGATTCTGTGAATGAGAATATGCAAAATGCAATATACAGAGGGATTCAGGGATAAGATAATTATGCAACAAGAGACTGATAGGAAAAGAATCAGAGTGCAGCATTAAGTGTTCTTGGCTGGACAGAAGATGATGGATAAGGATGTGTGCATGTATGTTTTATGGAATTCTTGGGTAAATGGATGAATGGAAGAGCAAGGGAGAAAGTGACAGCTATATACAAAAGGAGAATGGATCAGAAAACTGGAAAGGAACTGCCAACTGCATTTAAAAGTTTTTTGGTTTATGTCAGAAGTTTAATTGAGGACAGCAATATTGCTGTTCTATGTTCATTTTAAATAATACTAATTTAAGTGCCCTCCATATGAGCTTAACATGAAAAATTGGGGGAAGTGGCTATCCTGGCACTGTCCTCTCCCCTTCTCTTGCCTCTAAAGCTTAGCCTACGTACTTGTTATAGCTTGCTTAATCCACACTAAAACCAAGGTATGAAAAGGACAACGCACTGCTTCACAGAGGTGCCAGAGCAGCTTTTTCTAGTGTCTTTGTTAAACTAAGCTAAGGTTTGGTAACTTGCTGCTGGCTCTATGAGTTTATATTTAGCAGACAGACCAATTGGGAGGTTTTCCAACCAAGTGTCAGAAGTTATGAATCAAGGATGCATCCACCCAAGTTTCCTGTAGTCTCAGCCCAGCTTAAAGGAGTGGTATTGATCTCCTTATCTAACTCTCCTATCTAACTCTCTAAGCATATTTACCAAATGTCAGATTATTTTAACTACCAGTCCGTTATAAATTGAGAGATGTGTATTTTTGCAGTGAACGATAGCCTTCATGGTTTAGAATGAGTTACAACAAGTCAGTTGATTCAGATAGCTATTGAAGAAGTTAATGATGTGCCTGAAAACTGAAAAATACATAAATAAATAAACATTCATAACAACAAATGCATAAAGCTCTGCTTAGTAAATACTTAGAACTAAGTGTGAACTGGTGAACAGCTGTTGCAACTGGCTCCTAGTCCAGAAGGCTATTAGTTCAGCTTTAACAAACCAAATCTCGCCAGTTGTGTCTCAGCCAGTGTCAGGCCTCATCAGCTTTTGGCATGTTTCTAATCTTGGACATTTGGACTTAACAGCAGCCACAATCAGACTTTGAGTATATGAAGCATCTGTGATTTTTTATAAGACATTAAAGATGAATTTACTGAGGAAAGCAGCCCCAAAGGAACATTGAACTGCCAGATAAACAGTCAGAGGATTTGAGTTAGGTTTTAAAGAGGCACAAACACAGCATCAAACAACAAAATATGAAGAAGGAGCTAGCTAATAACCAAGTCAGAGAAATGAACTGGCGGACCAGGTATGGTGAGAAAAACATAGAGGCGAAACATACTCAATCACATGCAGATGAGAGAAATTTACATGCAGAAAGGTAGGCACAGGCAGCCAGTTGGATGCTGACTAACACTGACTTGTCTGCTGCTCCAACACACCGCCACACCATCTACTATTATTCATTAGCCCCCTAACTCACAGATCAAACATTTACATCCTCCCCCTCAGGTGCTTCACATCTCCATTTGTCTCTTTCACATGATTTCCTTGGTGGGTGCAAATCAGAATATCTTATGCTTTTCACCATTGTCATTAATGGTAAAAAAGACTGTTTATTTGAGAATACAGTCAACAGAGAATGAAACCAACAATAAAAAAGCTTTATGACTAAAGTGAGTTATTGATCCAGTAAATAATAACCTGGGGTAGTGACATATCATCTCGTTAGCAACCAATTAACAGTAATCAGTACTGGGGAATGCAGCCTGGAAAAGCAATAGGCTGGAGCAGGTCAAGCGCTTACACTGGGATCTCATAAGGCCTTATTTGGCTGTATACCCTGTGGGCTTTCTCACATAGCTCCTACCGGTATGCTCTGAGAGGGCAGGCTATATAATTAGACCTGAAGCTCTGCTGTAAAGCCAATAGCTAATAGAGAATAATCACAATTTCAGGAACAAAAAGATTAACGGTGTAGCACAGAAATTGCTTGAATCTCTAGACTGTAGTTGATCGCTCTTTATGGAAAAGTCATCATCATTGCTATCATCATCATCGTCATCATTACCATTACCAATACCAAGATTCACCTATGGGATATTATAGCCAGTAATAAAGCAGCCACATTAAGAGTCTCAATGCACTTTTCAATGGCCAAAATGTGGAAAGTAGGGGTAAGCTGCAGTAGGGGGGAAAAGACAAGACTAATATTTTCAAGAAGGTTTTATGAGAGACAAATCGAGAAGTGCTGTTGAAAATGGTCCTTTCCTCTTATACATGAGCCACATGGGTATTTTATTACAGTGACAATGCAGTAAGGGACAGAGCTGAGGGGAATCTAATCTAGATGATGACGTTGATGAAACGGAACAGAGTTTGAGGTGAAGAGCGAGAAGGCATGAAGGAATGAAACAGAGCTTCAAAGCCCAGAAGGAGGTGTGATGTCAGGGTAAATTGGAGGAGGAGGACGTAGATAGAGACTAAGGGTCAAAAGAATAAGAATGTGTGGGAGGAGGAGACTGAAAAAAAACAAAAAAAACAATAATAAGTGAAATGGCAAACATGTGTATGTGTGCATACCGAGTTTGTGTATGTGTGTGTGTGTGTGTGTACGTGTACGTGTACGTGTAGGTGAGGGGCAGTGAAAAAACAGGGGAGAGGTGCAGTGCAAATGAGAGGTGGAGTGGCATAAACAGAGGAAGAGAGAGAGAGAGAGGGAGGGGGTGCATAGAGGCTCTGAGGGGAGATGAATACAGCTGTGCAGAGAGGCATGGGGAGATGCACAAACAGTAAAACAGCCAACAGTAGCCCACACACCAGAACCACATAATAGAAGCAGCTATGGTTTTTATAAGTAGATGGTACTAACATTGGGATATAATCACAAATAACCAAGGAAGAAGACCTGTCTCAGCCAATCACAGCATCTGGAACAGGGGGAAGCAGAAGAGTGGGGGAAGGAAACAAAAGAAAGAGTGGAAAGAGAAGAGTGACCTGACGTGGAAAAAAGGAAAGCAGAAGCCTGGAACAGGTAGGAGACAGAGAGAAGCATGATGAGACAAACCTGACGATGAGAAAAATATGAATAAATGTAAAGGTAGATGGAAAAATCTTTATTTGTGGGATCAAATGAGATGTACACATTTCTTTCAGATGTGCATGCCCACACAAAAAGAGAAGGAAGGGAGCATGCACAACAATGAATTAATCATCTGCCGGCATGTGTAGAAAAACAAGCAGCGTTTAATAACATTCTTTAATCTTCATTTAGGGAAATCAGCAGTGTTCATGTGCATCATCATTTACAGTGGCAGTGCTGTGTAAATAATTCATTCAATATTTAATGGAGATGCTTTGCTGGAGGTTCTGGTAACATATCAATATAATGTTAGCAAAACATTGTTTTGGGAATAACTGGAAACACAAACACGCCCCTGATGCATTTATATTATTTGGTTAAAAGTAAGAGGGAAGGCTTGTTGAAGGCTATTACTGACAGTGAAATTTATCTGCATGTGGCAAAGGGAGGGGAGTGACAGTGGGTAACAACCAGACAGTGGGGAATCCTTGATGAGTTGGAGACGGGGTTAGTTATCAGGGAGGCTTTGTGAATAAACCATGAGGTAGCAGTCACATAAATCAGCAGGTCTCAAGTGGTGCTACACACTTGTGTGAAAGAAACATGCAAAAACAGGCATGGAAATGCCTAGATGGACTCATGCAACCTTATCTAGACACTGTCTTTATCTCTTTTAGTGCTCTTAAATGCACGTGTGTGAGGGACCTAATTGGAGCAGTTACTACTATATTCATGGAACAGGGAGACGAGGATCGATACATGTTTCCACTACATTTTGCAAGTTTGAGAGCAGAGAGAAAACACAGTTTTGTAACATCAAAGGGTGAGAATGGCTACCATGCTGCACATTTCCCACAAGGTCTGTGAGCACATTCGGTTAGGTGCTGCCACCACATGGTAAAACGGTGTTATTCTATAAAATGTGAACGTACAGGAGAATGATTTGTGGATTTGCATTTATCAGTTCATGTTTTGAGTTTGTCACATCTCTCTGAGCACAGCTGACCTCTGCCTGGTGAATCACAATGTCTGTCCAGCTGCACGCACTACTGATCCTCTTCCTGAGCTCCACACAAGGGTGAGAGATGACCTGAGGGCAGAAACACCTGTGCAGGCTCGAGAACACACACTGATTTTGATATTTAAATTGACTTAAAATGGAATACCTGTGCTAACCTTTATAGGCCAATTATCCATCTCTTGTCTCATGTCTTTTTCATTTCTCTTTGTTGTTATCAGTGGTTGTATGCATCCGAGCCCCCACTGGGGAGAATGGAATGACTCTCAGCTTCTGCCAACAATTCAAAAGCTGATGAAAGGATACAATCGCTATCTCAGGCCAAATTTCAATGGTAAGAATGAGCATGATAATGATTAATTTGGACCAGAAGAGACTGCTCTACAGCAGTTATTGCGAAACGGACTAATTTCCCAACCTTCTGTGTCTCTGTCTGTGATAGAGGGCCCTGTGGAAATTGGAATGAGTCTCGATATCGCTAGCATCGATGCCATCTCCGAAATCAATATGGTATACAGCTCTTCCCACTATTTTTAATGTTGGCAGGTGGACTGGAATGAATCAAAGCATTATCTTTTTTATATATATATATATATAATCTTTTCAGGACTACACTGCAACTATCTTCCTCCGTCAGCGTTGGCGTGATTCCAGACTGGTATTCCCAGGAAGTGAGAGCATCAGCATGGACGGACGCCTCGTGTCACTGCTCTGGATCCCTGACACCTTTATCCCGGACTCTAAGCGCTCCTTCCTGCATGACGTCACGGTGGAAAATCGCCTCATACGCATCTTCAGCAATGGAACAGTTCTCTATGCCCTTCGGTACTTTTCTTCTTTTGTTTTAAGGTTTAGATGTATTAACATTTAATGAGTTTTTAAGCTGTTGCACGTGTCACGGATTCTGCAGAGCTTGTCTGAGGAAATTTACCTCAGAGGAGCGAAAATAAAAGGACACCACTCACAGAAAAATGTAGAAAGATCAAAATAAGGATAGGAGAGGAAGAAAAATAGACTATAAGTCATGTTGTTTTCAGTTTTTGTCAGTTTTAATGCTGTTTTTGTTTCTTGTGGTAATCAACAATGAATTCTACTAAAGTCTACTAGTTCTACTAAGTTCTAGTTCTACTAAATAAGGAAAAAGAAACACTTGTGTATCATCACTCTGTCATGTAACTTAAGGGGAATACCACTGCATTTCTGTATTTTTCACGCCCTTCAATTTCATATTATGTTAGTAAAGATTGGCAAGGTTCCCTACAGCTGCAGTAAGTTTGTCCTGATGTCTAATGTCTAAAAAGAAACACATTTTGATTTGTCAATGTTTGTGGAATGTGATTTTAAAAAGCTGATTCAATATTTTAAACAGTAACAGGAGATCCATGTTAATGTCTGACATTTTCATAGCAATTAGTATCACTATAATGTGCCTATATACACAAATAAGTCCCTATGATGTCCTCAGCAGCATTTCCAGCATTGATATCATGAAAATATCAGCAGAAAAATTTTAATTCTAATGCATTCCAAATATTTCTTAATGCATCTGATACAGAAATGACTGATGTTGATAAAATCTTCGATATGAATCTCCGTTCTTGTGATTGTTGCTCAGGGGGAGTTAATTACTGTAACTGCCCTGTCCTACATCAGAGGATATACAGTGTTTCGGAGGGAGCTTTTGAAGGTTTTTTAATAATCTTGCTCTGAATACACAACAGCATCACAGCAACAATTGCCTGCAACATGGACCTGACCAAGTACCCCATGGACAGACAGGTGTGCACCCTGCAGCTGGAGAGCTGTGAGTACCTGTCTCCAACCATCCATCAAGTGTGTATCACCACCATCTCACCATCACCATCACCATTTTCATCATCAGTGTAGTGAGTATTAAATGAAAGACCCAGTGTTATCCTTAGCAGGTCAGATTCATCAAACCTTATTATCAAACCTGTTTGTGTGTTCGTGTGTGTGTGGTCAGGGGGATACAACCTGCAGGATGTGGTGTTCTACTGGACCAGAGGGAATGACTCAGTGAGGGGTCTTGACACACTCCGGCTGGCTCAGTACAGCGTAGAGAGCTACCATACATCAGTGTCAGAGGCTGTGTATGAGACAGGTAGGACACTTCAATTCCCAGAATTCCCCCTCACATGTGGAGCTAAATAAGAATCATCTTTAATTTTGTTGTATTGTCTCTTCACAGGACAATACCCCAAGCTGGTGTTGCATTTTGCACTGCGTAGGAACGTGCTGTTCTTTATCTTGGAGACATATGTTCCCTCCATCCTGCTAGTGGTTCTCTCTTGGGTCTCTTTCTGGATCAGCCAGTCCTCTGTCCCAGCTAGAACCTGCATTGGTCAGTAAGACAAGTATAACACATATTCCAACATAACCATGTATTTTCCAACACAAAATATTTTATTGTCTCCATTGAAAAAAATCTATTGAGTCCTAAAAGTTGTCATAGCCTAAATACTCCGTACTATATACTGATGTAGTCAGCTGTGAATGTTCAGGAATGCACTTTAGCTGTGCTGAATCCATAAAATCTAAATATCAATACCTCATCATCATGTTAGCACCTGTTCAACACACGTTTTGATGCTTATATGATGCACTCAGACTAAGAAATCTGAACTTATATACATGTATTAATAATACATGAGAGATTCAACCACTGCCTTACAAAACAATGCTGTCATATTCTCAAGGAGTGACAACAGTCCTGACGATGACCACGCTGATGATGGGCGCCCGTACTTCTCTGCCCAATGCCAACTGCTTCATCAAGGCCATAGATGTTTACTTGGGAATCTGCTTCACCTTCATTTTTGGTGCACTGCTGGAGTACGCCTGTGCTCACTTCTACACCATGCAGCACCAGACCATAGAGGATTTACAAAGGGTGAGAAAATGGTTTACATTTAAATAACACAAAACAAAACAAAACACCACCATCATCACCAACAAAATGTTAGATAATGAAACACTGTAATTTATGCATCTGTCAGGATCTTCTGCGGGAGTTCAATGAATCCAGTGGAAATGGCTCCATCCCCGTCGTCACATCCACCCAACCAAACCAGTCCCTGGAGGTCGCCTCCGCTGCAGAGGACCCTGTGGAGAAGCCAGCGGACAGTGATTCTCGGAACAATGCTGGATCAAAAGAGAACACGCCAGGACAGGGCTGCGGCCTGTCTTCCTTGAAGAACGCATCGCGCAGGGCAGCATCCATCTTCACTGTGGAAAATCCTCACAACATTGATTGTCATGCTCGCACCATTTTCCCCATGGCCTTCCTCTTTGTCAATATCCTCTATTGGCTTTACTATCTCTTTCTCTGAGCACTTCTTCCAAAGCTACTGCATTGTTAATTTCACCTTCCTGAAGCTGCTCATTACCAGTCGCCACTGCCCAGATCTGATCAGAGAAGCGTCTTATATCACACACATTAGACCTTTGTGTCACACAGACAAGGTGACAAAGTGATGAAAAAGCATTTGACTTTCTTCTTTGTATCACACTGGAAAGCCATTACTGATCATTTATGAATGGATTCCTACCAAATTATTGACATGTAAGTGCCAATGCAAAGCGTCTATCTGTCTATTTAGTGACATCCATAGAAAAATAAAATGAGGATGAGTTAATTAGCTATAAACAACAGAATGCCTGAACTGTATCACACTATACTGTGCTGCATTGAATTGCTGTCATCAGCTGATGTAGATGTGTTTTGGTTTTCATACATTGTTTGTATCAGACCATATTTACTACCATGTGAAATTAAAACAATAAATCAGTGAATGGACATGTTGGTGCATTTTTTAATATATTTCCATTCGGTGTCTTTATGGCAATAAATGAACAAATGATCAACTGTTTGAGAGTGAGACACATTTATTATTCCCTTATCCAGGCAGGAGAGCAGTAAAGTGCAAAAGTGAAGCATAGGTTCAACAGAAAAGTTGTTAGAATGACATACAGTGGAGATTTTCCCATTCACAACAAGATTTGTCTGTATCTTTGAATTTTGCTGGTCACTCAGTCATCTCTGCTATGGGTATTTAATGTGTGCCAAGGAGGGTCAAGTGGGTGCAGGTTCTGGTTCCACAGAAATTACTCAAGCAGACGGTTTTGCTGTGTAGCACAGCTTCAACCAGAGCAATCAGCACTCAGCTGATTACTTCCATTACGTGAGTCTTAAGGTGATGGTGAGAAATGAACAGTATAAAAGTAAGAAACATAAAAAACAGTAGTCGTAACACACCTTGTACGACACAACATGGCATAAACTGCCTCATCCCCTTATTTTCAAGACACGTTACGTTTCCCACATAGCACTCTAACAATGAAACATTTCACCCCATGCAACACTGGATGAGAACACAATCCTATGTTGCATTTCCATTACAGTTCTGTAATCTATGCACATGCTGTGCTTTTCAATACACTTTTCATGAGTCCTTCTTTTACAACCCCTGCTTTTTTTTCTCTTTCCTGATTGCCACGTTTGAATCATTGATCAAAGACAACAAAAACACTTGGATACAGACAGCCAACAGTCTTTGGTTTTCTCACATTTGGAGTAGTGCTTTTTGGAAAACAGAAGAGTAGATATTCAGTGAGATGTACCTCCACCTAGTGGTTAATTTCTTTCATTACACTTTATTTCCTCAATCAACAATGAAACAAGTCTGTGCTTTGGGATGTACATGGAGGATTATCCTATGCAGGTCTGAATGTCACAATTGTTATCCTGAAATCTATTCATTCTTTCTCCAGTCCTTTTCAGCAAATTACTCCTAGGTTCCTTTCTTTGACTCCCATTCCTGTAAAAATAGAAAACATGTAGGCAATTTAGTAACAATCCAAAAAATATAAGGTTGTTCGAGAAAATTTCAGTTGAAATTTGCACAAGCAATAAGCTATGCAAAATACAGAAGAACACCAAATCAGACAGTTTCAGCAATGCTATTGTACTATAATAAAGAAACAAACAAGCAAAACCAAATTTATTGAAGCCCACTGCCCTGGTTTGCAGTTTGGAATGATTATTATGATTATGATTATTAGAGTTAAAAAGTTAGACTATCCAGCTTGAGAACAGTGCCTCACTGAGATTTTTAGAAACAATTTTTTGACAAAATTGAACAGAAATGCAATTTCCTTTTCAGCCCTCAGGGCAGAAATAGGTAGAAATATTGTGAATCGTATTGTACAGGTCGGAACAGCTGATCAAAGTGGCTGCACCACCACATGCAGACTGTCTATCTATCCATGTGGGAACCGTGAAACCCTATTAGGCAAAGGCACATGCTGCTGTGAATATACTTAATCCCATTAGAAACCTGACACACAAATCTGTCCATGCTAACAGAGAGGAATTCATCTAAAATGAGTCTGGAGAAAACAGTTTGCGTTACCTTTGCCTTCCGCATGACAGTTCCTGTAGAGGAAGCACAAAGGGATGGAGGCCGCCTTCGCATTTCTAAGGCACAGTTTACTGGTAAAGACTCACTGTAGATGTTCTGTGTCTTCTTACTGGACGCCTGCACAAAAAAGTAAATACAAAGAAGTAAATATAATATGTGTATGCAGGCAGGTATGAACATGTACTTCAGCAACGAGTATACCTTAACATGGGTTTTAGTCTCAGCAGGTGCACCAAGCACTCCACCAGCCAGGCTCTTCTTTAGGTTGTCTTGGACATGAGTCAGTCGCAGCTCCAGGTCCACCCTGTCTGCCTCTTTAGCTCGACAGGTGTCATCGAGTTGGGACAAACGCTTATTCAGGGAGGACTTCCTCCACTCTGATCCACAGAGACACAAGGATGCACACAACCAATGAGACAAGCGGAGATCATAAAATCAGACTGCATCAGTGCAATTTTGCCAGACTTTTACTTGACTTGAGTGTTTCCATATTATGCCACTTTGTACCACTTTGTACTCCATTAAATTAAAGAGTATATTAGAGTATATTTACAATCTGATATGCTACTTTTACTTCAAAACTACAAATACGTCTTCCAGCACTGCCAGCAGCATTCAACTGTAGGTAATTAATTAGATTGAGAAGGAATTTTATTTAATAATAAAAACAATTGGCTGTTTTATTTATCCCTCTGGGAAAAATCTGTTCGCATAGCCCTCTAATAATTGAGGTCTGACTGCAGGGTCACATACAGAGCAGGGATACAGAACATGCACTTGATTTGCAAGCCATCTGGTTAATTTGCAGATAAATGCTCAACTGTGTGGCTGGAGAGCTTTAGAGTCATATTGAAAATTAGTTCAGCAAACGCTGAGTTTGTGAAGCATTGGCTTTGTGTTTTGCTTTGTATCTTACTTTGGCAGATTCTCTAGAAACATAATATATTGCTACTATACCATGTTCTACATTATAATAGAGGCCTACATCAAAATGTACTGAATATCAATATCAACACACAATATGCCATTTTACTCACATTTAATGTTAAGTTGCATGATTAAAAGAAAGCAATGGGGTTTTGAAGGGGTGTGACTGAAAAGTTTTGAATCTCAAGGGTGCAGGCAGTCCTCATTAAAATGCCTAAGCTCAGCATAGAGCATACCCAAGCATACTATACGTTAAGTTACTGAAAAGCATTGGAGCACTGGATGCCTTCCCGTTCATTGGCATATAAACATATCAGACCTGTTAGATGCCAGTACATGCATGCCTAGACATGTATTGGTATTAAAAAAAAGTGTTTGCCTGCAATTGCTTCAGGAGATGAGAACTTTGCAATAAGAGCTTAAGTTTAGGAAAAAAAGGGGTTGCACAGTCACTCTGTCTTCAGTTTGTCTCCAGAGGTAAACTCAGATTTTGCTTATCTGTATGACAATAAAACTCGATTGTATCAAAATCTGACTGTCTCCAGTGCGTCTTTTTGACTCAGTTAAGTGTTGGAGAGGAGGTTCAGACTTATATCCTGTCCCTGTCCCTGGACAACTCATCTCTATCAGTCTCCTTACCAGAGGCTGTCTTCAGCTCTTCCCTCAGCTCTCTCTTCTCCTGTCGTAGGGTCACTAGTGCATTTCGAATTGCATCCCTCATTCTTTCCAGCTCCTCTTTCTCTTTCAGGTAACGCTTGGCATCCTCTTCAGCTCGCGTTTTCCCATACCTTCCATACTGGTTGGCGTCTAGGTGAAGATGTCAGAGGAGAGCAAAGGTGAAGGGTTAAATGTGCAGAGGTTATGGGAAAAAGACAAAATATCTCACTAAATTATTTCTGCCTGTCTTTGTTAATGTCATGCTCATTCCATCACTTCTACACCTCAAACAAAACCATAGCACACAAACTTTTCCTTTTTCAGAAGTCAAAGAGTGTTTGGAGAGAACAATTACATTTTCATTGATGCATGAATAAAAGATAAACATACACACACAGACACACACACACTCCTCCAGATGGAGAGGTCAGGAGGCAAGACAGTGAATCTAATGTGATTGTCCAATAAATCTCAGGTTACATCCTGATGCTGTCAGCCATGACGAGCCCTGGCTCTTTGATGTGTCAGATTGTCACAGTGAAGGCCTGTGAACCAGCAGTGAGAGGAGCACTGAGACATCAACCATACCAATATCACTTTCCTATACTCAGGACGCTCATCTCCACAGGGGCCAGCTGACAGAATGAAGTAAAGAGGGATGAGATTATGGAGGGAAAGTGAGAAGATGACTGAGAGGAGGGAAGAAAAACGGGAATATTGAGCTGGATAAAAGCTCAAATTTTATGACTGTGGATTGGTACACCACTGAAAGGATGAAGACTTTAAGCCACAGCAAAACAAGAGCTTTGCCATATAATTACAACTATATTAAGAGGTGTAAACTGTATTATTCTTGTCTCCCTCGATGGGGAGCAAGCTGCTAACTTTATTTAATTTTATTTAAGGAGTGTGAAGCCAAAAGACCCAGGAGGGGAGCCTCTAAAAAGATTTGGTCCTACTGCACATACACATCCCAAATGTCCGGTGGTTGAGAATGACTAGTTTACATAAACGTTTAAGTGTAGGTCTGTTCAGCAAACTTTCATTATGTTTTCGATATAGTACAAATCACAATCTGTAACCTCTATCTGTAAACAGACTTTCACGTGTAAAATTGGCAAAATTGATTTCAATTATGGTGATGTGGTTTATACTCACACATCAGTTGACCATTTCACTACTTGCACTAGCATCACTACATCCCATACAAAAAAGGAAAGTGGAAATTTCTATCCCAAAATAATAATAAACGCTGTGTCTTTTTTTTTACTTTTAGAGAACTGACTCAAATGCAGCCTACATATCTCAATGCACTGCATAAATAAAGCAGTATAGTTCATGAGAACAGGCTCAACACAAGATGTACAGATATGTTACTTCAGAAAATCAACTAAACTCACTTACTTGAGCCTGTTCGTTTGAGAGAGACTAAAGGCTTGGTTCTGTCAGAGTCACTGCTGGAGAAACTTGAGCGTCGCTTCCCCTGATTCCCAGACTGCTGCCTGCGGTTCTCCCTTGACTGGGTGGAGTAGAGAGGGGGGTGTATGGAGTGTGAGGTGGGGGTGGGGGGGGCATGACAGATGTGGGAGGATGCAAAAAGAAAGATGATGAGAGATGAAAAAAGGCAGTTTGTATATTAGGTTAAGCAATAAACTAAACTTCTGACTGTCTGATCTGAGACCAGTGAGGTGTGTGTTTGTGGCTGTAGGTGGTGAGAGGTATGTGTTTAAGTGTATGTCAGTTGGGTTAAGAAAAGGGTTTACAGGCTGTAAAACTGTCATGACCTCTTGCCTTCCTGTCACCAGTTTGATTGCTTTTTCTTTTTTGGTCTTTTTTCTTCCACTCCCACGTCTACACACCTTTTTCTCTGGTCTACAGAAAGCCGTCAGGGATAGGCATGTAATAGAGTACTGTCTGTTCAGGTGACTGACAGTCACAGTCCTCAACAGCTGCACACACACAGACCTGCTTCTAATCTTGCCACATCAAAGTGAAGCATTGCACATAAGGTTTAACTGAACTTGAAAATATATATGTGTGTGTATCTGAGCACATGCGTCCCACCTGCACGTCCTCATTAGGGACCTCATCATATGTTCTGGAGTCTGTGGAGGTACTGCTGGAGGATGTGGCCCACCTAGGGTCAGAGAAAAAAGGGAAATGAAATCAGCATCAATGCACTGATCTCTGGCCCTGCTTTGACCTCGTCCAAGTATTTCGACTCCCCCCACTTTGTCTCACTCACAGGAAGGAATGCCGCGCGGCATCGCGGATGTTGGCAATGGTTTCCACGTCAACATAGTCATAATGCAGTGACTCTGGACCTGTTGCGGAGCCTGTCTCTGCCAATAGCACACCAAGCCACCTTCCCAGGTCCTCAGAGCTGCTAGCCTAAAAAGAGGAAGGACAAATCAGCATTTAAAATGTGAGTATTATTAAATCAGTATTCATTTAGTTTGTGGCCACTTGTAGGCAGCAGAACAAGCTGGAAACCCCACACTGATATATTATCCCATGACTGTTACTTGTTATGTAAAATTTGTTAGCAAGTGGTTGCCTGTTTACATATCCAGACAACATGAACCCATATCAGCACTGATTTGGAGTCAAGTTTCTGTCACCACAACACATGAAAGTCTAATATTCACTCTCCTTTTAGTTCTGTTTGGGTCCCAACCAAACTCCTGTACAAAATATCTGGCTCTTCAACTGCTAAATGCTTAACCTCTGCCTGATGCTGGTCAATATATTGGAATTTTACAAAGCCAAGCAACCAATTATTAAAATAAAAATACTGATTAGTTAGGCTTTTAAATAAAGAATAAATGGCTCAGTGTTTTACCTCCAGAGCAGCTAATTCCGTGCTGTTCCGAAGGATTCGGAAGGCAAAGGGATGTTTGGGTCCCAGCCCTGGGACAACCTCACACCCTCGGAGAGGAAGCGAAGGCAGGGACGTCCGAAGGTCTCCTTTGTCATGGTAGAAGTGCAGGGAGCCTCTGCACACACAAGACCACTGTTCCCGCCACACCTGATTCACCAGCAATGACAGGTAGCCTACGTGGACAGAAAGGGAAAAAAATGACGCATCTGCAAATTTGAACACTTAAAGAATGACAGTAAAGCGGCATCTGACCTTGTCGAGGGTCGCTGTAGGATATCCGTGGATCTCCTGGCCGAGGGGGCTTCTTCTTGGAGAAGCTGATGATACGTGTGATTTTTCGGCCTGCAGCAAAAGCCCCCCGTTTTACCTTGCCTACATCAAAAACATAATTACACAGTTGCTTTTTGTTTGAATTTATCTTTACCGTTTAAACACTGCAATTTACTTAAAATGTCCCTTAAATCCCTTAAAACAGTAAAGATTGTAGCACAGGTTGTAAATAGCATTTTGACAAACAAGTTGTTTTTTTTTTCCAGAGGCATCATCTGCTTCTCATCATCAGCAGATGAATATTTTGTTTATGACACACACAAACAAAAGTAGGTGGACCTTGAGTAAATAGTTTTATTCTCACCATTTTCTCTGCCGTTCTCTACAGATGGAACACCCACACCGTCTGAATCTGATGTGTTCCTCTCTGTAGACAACCTCTGAGGAAGAAGCAAACAAACACAGGCTTATACTTTCAATGGCAGAATCCAAGTCCTGCTGAACTACACAAACAGCTAAATAAGATAAGGATATATAGATATGTGCATGTATATATGTATATGTCTGTGTCTGTGTGTGTGTGTGTGTGTGTGTGTGTGTGTGTGTGTGTGTGTGTGCCTCTGAGTTCTTTCATCCTCTCACACACTGTCTCATAACCATAAAACACATAATGACACAGAGCAAATGTATTCTGTGCCTTTTTTCTTCCACCAGCTCGATGCTCACTCCTCTCTTTTCAACCTGTGCTTTCAGTCATGACAGGGTCTTCTGCAGTTTATGTCTTGATGATAGACTGGGATGCTTTAAAGAGGATGAGCCTGTTACAACACCTACTCACTACAACCCCTATCATTGCTGTCTTAACACCCAATTATGCTACAAGCCAAATACAGGTATCACAGTGTACTGTGCCGAGCCAAGCAATTGTTTAGGAAGATTGATGGTGACAACACAATTGCTGCTTGCCACCAACTTTTTCTCACCACATCTGTGAATAAAAATTGTGTATTCGGTGTAAAAACAACAGGGGCGTGCTGAGATGTTTTCTACACTTACCTTGTCAAGCTCAGTTTTTCTTGGAATGACGGGAGATGCAGATTCCTCAGGGCCTGTGCTCTGCCCGCTCACCTCTCTAACAACCTGTAGGGATGTTAAAACGGGCCACTCTGAGCTGTACACTTAGCATTGAGGTGTGTTTTTCCACATTGTCAAACCTACTTACAGTGATTGATGCCAAGACTGATGAGCGTGTTGCCAGTCTGTACTTCTGCACTCCTACATTTCATTTCAAAATGTAGCTTACCCTGAGCCATCTGTGGGCCTGCTCCTTGCTTTGTACTGCCAGCACCAGTGCATCTCCATTTGGCAATGTGAAGCGGAGTTCATGGTGTTTCCTCTTGCTGTCTTTGGGTGCGTAGACCACAGTGCACTGGGGCAGCAGCAGGTCCACATAGGGACATGTGTCCTTAGAACTTTTGTAGCACTTCAGAAAGGTGGAAACAACGGGACAAGTTGAAGATGTGTAAGCTAAAGAGAAGAAGAACGGCAGAGGCTGTCTATGTATCTCGCATGCAGGACCACATGAAGGCTTCTCACCTGTAGTCTGTTTTCTCGTATGACAGTGAGCTGTTTTGCCCATTGGCCGAAGCGTTTCTTGCGCAGCAGGAAGGCACAGATGCGACAGTCTCTTGCAGGAGGCATGGAGCTCTCATCCGAGGGCCACTGATGAGTGAGTCGGACGCCAGAGCTCCTCTCTTCGTCGTCCTCCTCGTAGGACTCGTAGGAACTGCTCAGAGCATCTGAGTCATTGACTGAGAGAGCAACAACAGAGAAGATAAAGTGTGTTTTATTTGTTGTAAAAGAAAAGGCTGCTTTTACCTTCTAAATGTTGAAGAGTAACTCAACTTACATGAGTTTTTGCGGTGTGAGTTTATGCAGGTAGTCGGGTAGTTGTTTTCTGCATCTTCATACCCATCTTCTATAGAGTTTGGAGGGCTTGGCCTGACTGAAAGTGGAGGATATGAAAGAAATCCCTAATTAGTTGCTATGTTCCAACTTGTACTTTGTAATTATGTTTTTAAAAGTGCTAGATGACTACATTTATGTAATTTAAATGCTGAGTACTGACTTAGGGATTTTTAATGGGAAAATGTCACTGAGTTCAGCAGGAGAGGGGAAGATGCTGACCTCGTGTAATGATGTACTCTGGCATCATGCCAGGACTGAGGGGCACAGCCTCCTCATAGTACTCCTCAGGAGGAGGCGTTGTGGGCAGAGGGGGAGGAGAGTCAGCTGAGTGCAGGGCTGAGGAATCTGCACAGTTCTGCTGAGGGAGACACAGAGACACAGCTCTCAAATTTTTCCACAACCACAAAAGACTTTTTTTCACAGAAGAACTACATGATCAAAGAGATACACATGTCCTCAAAATGGCATCCATTAAACAGATGTATGGGCTCTGGGCAGGTCCTTAAATCTTAACATCTTACACAGTGATGAGCATGTAAGCATGGGAAACCACAGCAACATGAAATACGATCCCTATTTTCTTTACTTTTTCTCCATAAGTCATTTAGAGGTGTAACAGTCTTTTGCAGAGTTGCTTTTCAGTGAGTGCTGAAAAGACACAGAGCACATGATGTACATACAACAACATACATCCTTCATTTTACTTCTTGATTTAGGAATTTAATACATATTGGCCACTTGCCTGTTTTAAAGTGTCAGCTTGGGTGTTCTCATCTTCTTTCACATCATCTGTAACATCCTTCAAGTCTCCCAGCTCGCAGTCTACAAAAAGACAACAAAGTGAAGTCACACTTTGCATACATAAAGACATAGCAAAGCATTTAACAGCACCATGTCGGAACTCAAACTCACCAAATGTCTCAAAGAGTGACTCTACAAAGCTGGTGCCATTTCTATACACTGCTGAGTTCATGTAGATGTAGTCTGTTCCTGACACTGGAGTTGGGGAAAGAGGAGACATACTCACTTAATGTTTGGTAAGAAATGATCTCTGACATTTTACTACAATTTAGTGCAAAGGTTCTCTGACCTCCATCCCTGAAATAAAACAAAAAGTGTCTCCATCTGTGTTTCCAAACCTGATGGCTGTATCTGCTGCAGGAGGTTCCACACAGAGGTTTTCTTCTCCTGCGTGGAGGTGCTGAGGTTCTCCTGGTCCAGCATCTTCAGCAGTATGCCCAGCTCACTCACCAAGACCTCCATCGCTGCACACAGAGGGGGCAAAGGTCAGTGGGGCACGGGTTCAGTATATCAGCAGAGAGGGCAAAGGTCAGACTCACAAGTCCAAACAAACCCCACGGTGTGTGTCAAAGAGTCTCTCTCTCTGCTTTGCTTTTCCTGTGCCTCTCTTTCATTTTCTGTCACTTTGCTTCACAGTTTGCCAATAACAAGCCACCATCTTCTCACACAGTCTCCCTCCTGTCTTTCTCTGTCTGTTACCAGCCAGACTAAACAACGATGAAAGGCTCGGGGGACAGGAAATAAGTTTGCTAATTGCTCATTAACCCCCAAAGAAAAGTAAAACTGAAGCGACCAAAAACCACTCTACGACACAGAGCATGAACAGATCGTCCTGCACATGGCGCAAAGAAAACCAGTGTTGTGTTCCTACAACAGGCCTGATATGTTACTGGCTCACACACTTATGGGCACGCACCCAAATTTCAATTGTCACTTTCAGTGCTGAGAGGGTAAATTAAGTGCACTGCAAATACTGTCAAGATGTTGGCAGAAATATGAGATTCTGACAAGAATAACTGAAGGACCACTTTACAGAGCCCAGGAAAGACCAAATGTACCAGCAAGCAGGGACATGATCTTTATCTAAGCTGGCTCAGTGTATAGGAAATATATATACTTCAACATCTATGTTGATCTGAGAGGTGGGATCGGTCCACTCCCTGATTTTGGAAGACAACTTAAATAAACCATCTCACTCCCCCAGCTGCTGGACACCCTGAGAACAGGTCCACAACCTGCTGTATTTGTACTCCTCCTTCAGCATCATTTGTATTGTCTCCCTCTGAGTTGATGTGCCCTGATCCACATTTCTCTACCCTGTTAATCCTCAAATCCTCCATGAAACCTGACAACTGGCTGAGTCACTGCTGATCCCCACCTCCCACACGCACACCTCCATCTCTCCCTCTTTCACTCAATCCCCCGTTTTCACAGCCCAGCCACATTGGACTTGCTGAACCATGCATCTTGCTGGGGTCACCCATGGGACAACTACTGAGCCAGAAAAGCCTTTGCTCGGTGGGCGGTCATATGAGAACAAGACCTGTTGCACTGAACAAACTGAACACATAGACATGTAAAAATGTAAATCCCACAGGAGCATACTGTATGATGCGTGTTTAGTGGGCTGAGTCAAATGCCTGTTGTGTGTGGGCCAGTCTGAGGTGCATATTACGAGTTTCGGCAGAATGTTGGACTCATAGATGTGTTACTCTGACACAGCCATCTCAGATGTAATCACCACTGACAGGCCGAAAGTCTTGAAGAGCTGGGAGATGTATCTGGTGTTTGTCACTGATGTGTGCTCTACACTGCAGACTGCTCCCACTCCTTAAAGACAGACATACTTTCCTGAGGTGGGTCTTCCTATGGGCTTAACAATGCCCTGACAAGGCCGCAGTCAAGAGCAATAAGAGATGCAGTAGGTGTGTGTTTGCTTAAGCCCGTGTTACCACTTTATTATCTTTACTAGTGCAGTTTCCTTCGATTGTGATAAAAGCATGCTCACACACTGAGATGTGGGCATGAGGAATTAATTCGTGGAGGGATCCAAAATGCTCATTAAGATTTATTTCACTCTGGGGAAATAAAGAGATGGAAAGGGAGGAAGGAAACTCATGAGAGTGGGATATCTTTTCCTGGTGAGTGCTGTCTCTCTGCCAGAGGTTCCAGCTGTTTAGATTTTGGCTCTTGCACAGCATTGGGCTTCCCCTAACCGAGTGGAAGACATAACCTTATCCACAGCATGACTCATTTGCGGGAGAGAGACATCGAAATTCACACTAGTCAGCATTCAATCAAATATAACACAAGAAATCGAGGATTTCTTTTCGAACACTGAAAAAGGACATGAAAAAGGTCACGACACTCAAAACTATTTCACTGTTTCACTTGGACGCATGTTCTAAAGAGATGATCATTCAAATAGACAATTACAGCGTTATTCCACTTGTGCCAAAATAAGCAAAGAGGAATTACTGTGTAGTATCTGGCATGTGAGGCACACCCTTTAGCACCTAGCCATGCTTTTATAATCAGCACCACACTACACACACATCTTTAACAACACACGATCCAGTAAATCTCTGCTGTAAGTGTGTAATCTGTGCAAGAGGGTGATGTGTGTCCTTGATGCCTTTAAGAGCCAGAAAAAACAGATTCTGAGTCATGCACCTGGGGGAAGCTATACTACTACCCAAACATATGATAATAATGCTACGTTAAAACAGGTTGGTATATGATTTGACTAAAGCCACACCAGCCTGAAATTGTAATATGTTCATCTAGAAAAGCAAACCATAACCTCAGTCCATATACTGATTACTTTTTAATCATTAAGGGAAACCTTCATAAATACAGCTTTAGACAGGACAAAAGATGGGTGCAGGCAGTGCACCTTACCTTCTGGAATGTGAAAAGCCATCCAAAGCTTTGGATACACTCAAACATTTACCTCCTCACACTAGTCTGACAACTGCTGTTAAACACTAAACACATTCATCACTTTGTTAAAAGAGTGAGACTCTGCAAAGTGCTTTGTGTGTGTGTGTGTGTGTGTGTGTGTGTGTGTGTGTGTGTGTGCGTGCATGTGTAGTGAAGGTGAGACAGTAGTTTAAGAGTGCAGACTCAGAGATTTAAAAGAGGCTTGCATTAGCAGACTTTATGTACAAACTCTCTGAGGGAGTGAGAGAACAGGGGAGTGGGGGTGAATAATGTCAGCAAGTTGAGCACCTGTGCTAACATGTCCAACCAACTCTGATATGAAGAATAATGTGACCTCAGTGGAGTGCAGTTTTTTTTAACTCCTTCCTTTTCATGCCAAAAGTTTTCTTCACGCTGAACTTAACTTGTCTTGCCACACATCACACACAAATTACAGCATGATGAAAGCGACAAAATTCAGTGGTTCGGCAGCAGCTCTGTTTCACAATATTGTTGCAGACAGGCATTCCAGCCAATCATGCAAGAAACTGCATCCCACAAAGAGTCTCTAGTGGCTCAGCTATTGAGCCTGGTTGGCGAACTGTTTCTTTCTCAACAATTCAACATTACTGCCTTTCTTGGTAATTCAGCGAGCTGGCATGATGCTTAAGGCTTGAAGCAAACATCACCTGACGTCTTGCATTCAGTTTCATGTTTACAACACCTTTACAGCTTCACATTGTTCCAGATATTTACATACCTTTACAAATCCTTGCACCCTCTTTAGCTTTAGATGCCTGCTGTGTTAATATCCTAACTATAAAGACTTCCCTTCAGCACTTACCCTCCACAGCAGTGGACGAGAGTCCCACCATTTTCCAAGGTTAACAAGGAGACAAACTGGCTCATTCATACATAAGCAGATTCTATAGGAAGATATTCCGGAGTCAAAGCCTCCCTCTGTGTGCTCCGTCCTGTGAAGTCTTTGTAGTGGAGGTGAGCTGAAGTCTGCCTACTGTTGCATTCACACTTCCTTTACCTCTCCCTTCCTCCCTCTAATCTGTTATCTCCCTCCCTCCCACCAGCCTGCCCCCCTTCTCTTTTCTGGGGGGGGGTTGGGGGCTCCCGTGTGTGTGTGTGTGTGTGTGTAGCCCTTTTGAATCCCCCTCAACTGTAATCCTTGGGATCGTATAGCACCTGGGAAAGGCTTGCTGTGTAAACACACACACACACACACACACACTCACTAATAGCCAACTCCCAGGCTTTATTCTTTCACATTCCTTCCCCCAATACATTAACCTTTAACTAGTTGCACATTAACGCTCACATCCATAAGATGCCAGTGAACCCACTGGCACGGTAGTGAGGCACTGTATTACTTTAAAAAAAAAACAAAAAAAAAAAACTTTACAACATCTTAAACACAGATCTAAACTGTAAAAACACCTGTAAAAAACCCCCAGTGAACCTGTCGCTGCAATCCCTATATTTTAAATGCATTTATTTGAAAGTATAAAGCGAAAGATACTGAAGCGATTGAGTAAAGGCTGTGCAGTGGAGGCAGAGGCAAGTTGAGACTCTTCAGAGTTACACGTGGATGACTTGTTGCCTTGAGGCAGACTCATGTGCCTCGACACGATGCAACATGCTGCCTTTCAATCATATGCCCACAAACGCTGCACAAACAAACTCACAAGCACACACAGACACATACACAACCATACGGACAACAATGCAGAAACTCACTTGCAGGGATAAAACAAACTTCTTTTAAGAGCAGAATTTTGCTGGATATCAGTCAAAGAAATGAAAACAGCAGGCTGCACAAGACTGCTTAATACATGTGCAACATAAGATCACCTCTTGTTTTGGATGCTGGTACGTCCCCTTTGACCCCTCATTCTGACCTCAATAAACTTTAGGAATACATTTTTTGGAGTTATTCAATGAGAAGATCAATATCACTTTTATGTTACTACTAACAAATTAATGCTAAAGTCTTTATGCCAAGCTTACTGGTTAGACATCATACTCTGTATCACTGATTGATATATATATATTATATATATAATGCATAATATATAATCCAATTATAGCTGGGTGATCAAAGCCATATTTTCTATTCCAGTAAAAATTGGTAGAAAAAAAGATATCAGTAATGACTAAAGATCTTTAAAGTTAAAGGTGAGCTTGGTGAAGAACATGATAGAAATATCCCTGAACAATGAATGACAAAAAAGGGAAACGAGTGGCCTAATTATGTAGACAGGACTACAGTCTGATTGGATACAGGCCAGAAGGTTTCCCTGAGGCATTTACTTTGTTTCACAACTTTTCCCAAAATCTTCTCTTGCTGTGACAAATGCCACAGACACACCCTGCTAGTCTAGGTTATAGCCTGAAAAACTGCTCCTCGCTGTGACTAAATGTGACCTCTGAACTTCTCGGCAAAGCTGTGAACTCACACAGGACAGTGGATGCCAGAGGAGGGGGCAGGAGAGCACACCGTTATGTAAAGAATGCATCATTTTTTTCCCATTACGACTTGGTACAACAGCTCTCATGTCTTTGAGTAAACATGACATAAACAGCTAACTGCTGAAACAGGATGAACTATTAATCAAGGAAACAGCATTTTCCAGGTTTACATCAAGTCCACAATACAAAACTTAGAACCACAAAGAGGTAAGTCCTGCCAGACAAAGCTGCTGTGAGGAACTCAAACAAGTGTACCATCTGAGACTCCGCAAGAGATCAGTATCTAATGAAAACTGCTGCGTTTTTCTTGGAAGTCTCCCTTTCCTTATTGTCTTTGGACATGCTGGATAAGAGCAATTTCCCAGCCTGGTCTGACATGAAAGACCACTGCAAGGTTGAAGACTTTGAGGTGTCCAGAAACAAAGTGTAGGAGCCCGTCTTTATCTCATCTCTAAGTGCAGTTGAACAATATGACCCAGCAATTTTTGAAAGAAAAGGAAGAACATTCTTGTTTTAGAAAAAGCATAATCTTATCTCATCTGAAGTGAGTCACTGGAGAGGTTTTTCAGCTAAGAGACAGCAGGATTTGAATGTAATCTTCATGCCGTGTGAGGCTTATCTATATACCATCATCCAGCTCAGTCATCAAAGCTGGGCCATGCATGTTTAAAGAAAATAGCTGAATCATAACACTGATGAAAAACTGATGTCACATCTTAAGTTCAACAACAACCAGCTTATCATAACCGTTTGCTCCAGATGTCGAGGTGTGCAGCCAACACATGCTAACAAAGGTGAGGTAAACCAGATTGCCAGACGTGCTTGAGGTTTTTAATTGCATTAAGAGCGGGGCAAACAGTGTCTTCTCTCATCAGCCTGTGCCCTATCATAATGAAATCCCCTCCCACTCTACTCCTCAGATTCCAGGCATTTCCCAGGTCCGATGGTTCTCCTCTCCCTGGCACATAACATGTCTGGGCATTCACAAACTGATAACTCCAGAGCCCACAGTAGGTAAACAGAGACAGCATTGGATCATTCGGATGATGATACAAAGCAGCAATGGCCGCAACTGTGCCTGTTACTTTCTTTCTGTTGCTATTTGGTTTGTGTGTTCATCATGGGTGGGTGAACACAGCTTGATTAAAATATGCAATTCTGATAATATTTCTGAAGGCCGCAGATATCTTAAGCTGTTATTATCTGTATCTATAGACTAACAGGGAATCAAATTACTATATTCATGTAAAAGAGCTCACTTGTAGTGATGATTATCATCCAACTCTGCAGTAATCCTGGTTCTACGGAGCATTGTACCATCTTCCAGCTCACTGTCTTGGTTTAACAGCCCATAAAGTTACCGTCTTGCTACCTCCTCAGCACCAAACAGCCCAGCTGGTTGCTCAGGTTGGTAACTAGCTGGTGATCACGGTGGAACAGTCAGCAGCTGAAGAGCCAGATATTTCCATCAGGAGTTGGTGGAGAACAAAACAGAGCTAAGAGGACACTGAATGCTGGAAGGTATTATTAATATTATTGTTGGCACTACCACCTAGCAGGTAGCAGAAATACCTGCCATACTATGATGGATATAAAGAGACTAGGCTGCAAATCATCAGAACAGCCATTGTCTGATAAGCGAACTACTGAACACCCTTAGAGACCGATTCTGATCTTATTCCACATGTTGCCAACAAAACACTCCTTCCTGTCCTACATTAGTTAATGGGCTGACCAACTGGGGATGCCCCATGTGCCCCCTATAGAGAAGGACTTCCTCCTTCTACTGATGACATCACTTATCATCTCTGGCCTTCTGTTTCCTCTTCCTGTCAGCTGACCCATACCCCCTTTTACAGTACAGTCTCTGGTGACCCCATTTTCAATGCAATCTCTAGATCTTACAATTGATAGAATTGAATGTGGCTGCTTCTACAACTGTATTTCAAAGAATGACAATATAATAGAGCACTTAAAGCACTTAAACATACTATTGCAGGCAGCGCCCTTGAGAGTGAGAATTCCTTTCACATGGCTTTGACATGTACATTTATTATACAGGAGGACATATTAAACAAATACGTATTCTAAATAATACAGTACACTACAAAATGTGCTAAGGTTGAGCCACAGGTGAGGGAAGCATGTGGAAATACTTATTTGGTTTGGAGCAGTTGTAAAGGTGTGCAAATTAAGGGGAGAGGGGGAAAACAAGTTCTCCCTACTGTTTTTTTATGGTATATGGGAAGATGCTTCAGGTTACCATAAAATACAGCAAGGATCCCACACTCCATGATACTCACTACAAGTCAAAAGGTGGAAAAAGTTGAGGAAAACAGGTTTGCTTGCCTTTGTTCATACAGTGGGTATTATTCTGTCCTAGTTATTTATTGTGGGATTAACTGATGCACTCACTCATAGACTGACACTTAAGCTGACTGCTTACTTGAAAACACCATATCATAACCTTGAATTAGGCAAAACGTAAAGTATTTGGACAGTGCATTCCACAGCACAATTACTTTCGAGCCGTACATCTTAGTTCAAATCTGACAAGTACAGCAAGGCTTAGGTTGAATTCCTTCTTAGAAGATATTTCTAGACATTATTTAAACAGGGTGTGTATGTATCCTGCAGTCAGTGTCTATGACAAATTTCTAGTTTGAACGTGCATCCTCACTCCTTCTAATTAGGCCACTCTAATTAGCCTGTCACAGAGACAGAAATCTACTCAAAGTCATTAGGCCTCTTGTGCGTCTGGGACTTTTCATGGTGATGGAGCAAGAGAATTATGGGTTGGCGCACTCCCGCTCACCTGTTTAAGCATTAACTGGCTTTTAAAGGGCAGCAATGAAGCACTGAAGCTTTTGATGTTCACAGATACACACACACACACACACACAGAGCAAACCACGGCTTCACTGCAGTTGAGAAATTTAGTTTTAGAAAGTTAGTTTTAGCAATCTTAAAACTGCTTCTCCTGCATGTATTAATGTAAAATACACTGAATTGCCCCTGTGTAATAAATGTGCTATATAAATAATTTTCAATTTGCTTGCGTGCTTAGATGAGTTTCTCCTTATCATATTAAATCTATTGTGTCTGACAATGCACAACAATAGCTCATCATCAAATCCTTCTGTTTAGCATCTGTTGATAGATTGGCAAGCTCTCAAGGGGATTTCCCTTGTCATTATGAGATAGGCTGGGAGGCTTGAATAGAAAGATGGACATAAATGGTGTGTTGGTGGAACTGAACAGGTGGTAATGGCTGCATCTGTGTATTTCAATACGAATTTGGGTTCAAGGTTCAAAAGGTCAAAAGTCACACTACTGACCATGATGTAGGGGGTGTCTGTCTGCTAAACCCTCTTCTGCTCTTTCACATTTTTCATCTTGTGCTTCCCTCATTTATTCAGGTCTGAGATGGCACAGAGGCCTTGACTCAGCCTGCTGCCAGACAAAGACTCTACAGTGCAGTCAGTATTATTCAGATCCCATATCTGCCCTGACTCCTATGAGATCATCACAATGCTATGTCTCCCTCACAGAAAAAGTATTCACATACTGAGAAAGATGCGATTCTGCAAGTGGAAGCACTGCTTTACTGATGTTGCACAGACAAGGGTAGACAGAACACACATACACGCACTCACACACAGACACACACACAGAATCACCAGCACACAGAATCACCAGCACACATACACAAAAGGGAAAAAGGAGCTGCTTTGTCTCCACTTAGGATTTTTTGTGTTAATGGGATTTTGACCAGAGCAGAGTGCTGTCTTCAGTCATTCACCAGAAAACTAGGACACACACTCAGTCTTCTTGCTGTTGACTGAATGTAACCATCTTTAGTTCATGAGGATGATTTAAGCTGCCTTTTGCATTCTCCTTATATTATGTAGTGTAACGATTTACCTCATAAATTTCGGAAATACAACATTGCTGGGGTTTTATTGCGTAAAGATATCATTAGTCTTTATTAAACATAACATTTCTGCACACTGTATATCTGAAGACAATACAGTCTTTACAGTCACTTGTAAATTATTGTTAAATGACCATTGTTAATGTCGTTGCTGTAGGATGAATGTTACGAAGTGCAGAAGCGCATTTACATTTTTGTTTCTGGATTAACAGGTGAATCCTTGCTTAATTCATCTTCAAAATTTCCAAAATCAGTGAGTTCTAGCTTTTCTATATTCCCAAATGCAAGTTTCACTATGCATTGCTAAACAAATGAGACCAGAATGTCAATTCACCACCACAATCTGATTCTTACATTTCTTACAAGTACAGTGCTTAAAAGAATTCTTGTTGATATCACACATTATCACACATACTTATCTGTGGGATAAAATGGTGGTACACAGTTTTCCAAGAATCATGTTTAAACACTTCTGCGTGCACACCAGAAGCACATTTTGGCAGTACACTCTGCACACTGTGAATAGCTAACTTGGATTTATCCATAACGCCAACAAAATTACACTTTCTTTACCTGTATAATAACATAACAGTCATATTTTATTACTAAATTATGGCTCTTGTCAAATAACCTATAGTAAAACTGATAAAAAAAACTGAGGTAAGGTAAGACCCTCTTATATTCTGCCAAGCCTCTGCAATAAATCTGAAATTTCCTCACAAGTACACTGCTTGTACCTGTATGCATTCATACCCCAAGCAGACTCACTTTACAGACTTTCTCTTTCTGCAGAAAAAGAAAAACATCATACAGAACCATATACTGTCATATAAACTTTGCAGCCCCCTGCTGTAATGTTATGCAGCATATCACCATGGAAACCTTAGACAAACAGATGTACAGAGAATGACCATTGCCATATACACAATGCACATGTGCACACCCACACAGGCACACGCATGCCCTGCACGTATCCGAGTCATTTCATGATCTGCTCATCTCACAAGGGTTAAAGAGGGGAATTCCATTTGGGCTGGTCCACAATCATCCATGATTTACAGCTCACGCATGATAGGGCATTTACATACATGTACAGTATCATGTGTATGAGCTTCAACTTGTCTGCAAACTATGCCAAAAAACTCTTCAGAAAGTCTAATATCAGAAGCAAAACAGAGTTAGACCCAGGATGTAAAATACTGTATCAGTCTGTGAAAAGTTTGGAGTCAAGTTGTATCCACAAACTGCTTCTGTGATGCCAAAATGCAGATTAAGTCATACATAATGAGAAATATGGTATGAGTATACATGCAGTGAGGTCACTCACCACCGGCCAGATGACGACAGCAAACTGAATTTTAATTCTGCCCTTTTGCTCTGCTAACCCATATCCTGTGAACCATGTTTCAACTTCAAATCTTAACAATTCAAATCCTTGTTGACTCTCAAAAAATATTCTCCACATGCCTAAAGATGTAGATTTGTGTCACAAAAAAATAAATTATCACTCAGAGCGTCATTGGTGACTGTCGTATGTGAATTTGATGGAATAAATCCAGCTCATGTGTTGAATAAACCAGGGACCGACATGCTTAAAGAAAGACATGCTCATGCCAGCACACAGGTTCTTTTTTTCATACATATCTCAGTGGAATTTGGATGTGTGCAGCACTCAAACTATCTCATTAGAGGAATGACACTGATGCATAAGGGATTTCACACACATGCAGCAGACTTGTGCTTACATGAGCAGTATGTAACATTTATGCATCACCGTGGAGTCCACAGCAGAAGACTGTTTGGGTCCTCGAGTTCTTTCATATGCTCCAAAACATCCTGACAATGGCCATGATTCATCAGGATCTGCCGGAGTAATTCATAGACAATCCCATCGCAGCAATGCATGTCTGTAGGGACAGCCTCTCCCCTCTCACACCCACCTGATGCTCTGCTTCTCACAGTGAGCAGTGAAAACAAAACCTTTATTTCCATGCTGCTCCAGCTGAATTGGATAGTGCATAATAAGAAGCTTCCACTATTCAAGCTCATACCTGCCTCTCATCAATCTTACCAAGCTTGATATCTGAACTCATGTAAAAACACGAATGATTACATGATCAACTGAACGACACAAAATTAACACTTAACAAATAATCCACACGGAGCTATAGTATAAATAAAGTTAGCGACTGGTGGTAGGCAGACATGAGCATGACTGCCAATGAATGCTAACATTGTTACCTCTTTGTCATGTGTGTGAAGAGGTTGTTTTCCCCATTGACTTTTCCACACCAATTACTGATTAATGCTGCTTTAGTCATCAATTATTTTAAGTAATATATCAAATTAAAATATTTGTATCTCCTCAAATGTGAGGATTTGTAACATTTCTCTATAACCGAATCCCTTTGGGTTTTTAAATTGTTGCTCAGCCAAAATAAATGATTAAGGAGGTGCCACTTGGGAATCTGGTAGCTTGTGAAAGGCATTTGTTAAAGTTAAACCTTTTATAAGACAAGTCAATGAAAAGTAATTCATCGACTGCCACCCAGAGGATTCAAAGACCATATAAACAGTAAGGTGTCCCTCGGGGGTCACCAGCCGTCATTGTGTGTTTTCTCTTGTGGTGTTTACACAAACACAAAGCTAAGATAGAGAGTCAGTCAAGCAAAATTCCTGTGTGTTTGTAAGTGACTGTGTGTGTGTTGAGAAAGACAGGAGTGACAGGCAGGGATTTCTCTCAACATGGACAAGACCGAAAGACACCTCCCCCTTTGGACACACCAAAGTACACTTGACATAATCCACATTCACTGACAAGGTGATGATGGATAGAAAAGAAATAACTCGTACAGGACGACAAAAGTGACACATATGACTAGGAAAAAATGGATTTTTCTTGTTGGCAAAGAAGGTCTTAAAAGGTGTTGTGAATAAGTTTGCCCCCATTTTCTTTTACCTCCAGCAAGCTGAGTCAAAAAAAGTCTTTACCTGTCCAGTGGCTGGAAACAAGTCTATGAAAACAACCCTTAAGTCTCTGCAGCTTTAAAAGGAGTAACGTGATACAAGCAACATCAGCTGAAATGCAAATACAAGATCAAACAAACTTAAATCAACTGTACACTGAAATCATATCTTCATATTTGAAATGCTGATCTGGGTCACACCTTGCCCTGGGATTTCTTCTTTCTTCTAACCACATGCCAAAGCCCGCAAGGGGGCCAGTGTATTTGTTTTCTATTACAATGTGGAAAAATGTTGTACTGTGCAGGGGGCCAAGTGTACCCCTCCCAGAAAAAACACATGGGGGCGGAAACACATTTTGTATTTCTTGCTATTTCAACACAAACGCACTGCAGAGCATCAGAGTTCTCTGTCGGTGGGGTCCAAAAATCATACATTGACTGTCTAATCTCCAAATATCTCATCTCCACATCCTGATATTTGACTTGAGTCAGGATGAGTTAGATCCACTTTTCATGAAAACAATCAAACTTCAAATGAGCACTTGGTTCTCTGCCTCTCCAAGCAGCTGGCGGGGAAGACCAAAGTTACATTATTTATATTTTCAGTGCACCTCCATAGTGAGTAAGAATTACGAGTCGGTGTCCTCAGACAGCACGCCTGGAAATAATAGAAATTTAGAGAATAACATGAGAGCAAATTGTGCAATTTGGTCATAAGTTTCCCACATGTTCTGATTAAGGCTTAGTGAAGGTGGTGCAGTGAGAGGTGTGGTAGAAAGGAAACACACTCGGTGGGTGTGTGAAAGGCTCCAACTGTTTTGGACAGCCGCGAAAAACGACCAATTAACACACAAAACAAACAGCCATTTACAGCAGCACACTCGGCACTCAGCGCAGCAGTCAGTCTCTTTCGCAGCGGCGTTTCAGGTTGAAAAATGAACTTACATTTTGTGCCTTTTGTGTCCATTCCGCTGCTGTTGCTGTCCAGTTGATGAAGTTTAATACAGGATCATGACTGAGTGTGTGAACGTGTGTGTGTATGTGTGCATGTGTGAGTAAGTGCGTGAAGGTGTGTAGAAGCACTGCTGACAGATACGGTCTCTACATTACAGACTCTCAGCCCCAGCGCTGGTCGGGAACTTGAGGCAGGCTGCTTCTCTGCTGGGTCCTAGCGCCTGCCGCCACAACGAGCTGCAGCGTCGAGCTAGATTCATTATTCCTAAAGTTCGATGAATAGTTTGATACCTTATTTGATTATATTATTGACACTCCATTATGATTTATTAGTTCGCTTTCTTGCCGAGTTAGATGCCCAGAGTGACATCACTTTTCTGTAAGATATTGGTTTAACATGCAATTTAGGTAGCTAGCTGAAGCCAGCACCTGGGCCACTTTATAAACACTGTGTTGAGAAACAGCTAGGCTAACAGCTAAGGGAACTCATGAATAAGTTTTTACATGTAATTTTTTTTATTTCATACAAAAACCTGAGTAAAACACATAATTTTGGGGGTATTATATGCCCCAAATTGTGTCTTGGCTAAAGAAACTGGGATGTTTGTGAACTTTTCACTCTCCTTAATAAAAGGCCTTTGTCAGCTGGCAAACTGTCTCCCCTTGTTTCCAATCCCCTTGTTTTTTTGTTTGTTTGTTTTTTGGTCCAATCAAAAAGCGAGTTTGACTGTTTACTCCACGCAACTAGCTTATTTCTCTCAAGACAAATGCATCACATAATTCCCAAAATGTCAACAATTTCTAACTATTTGAGATATACAAGTGAATGGTTCCTAACTACCAATAAAAAGAGGAGACTGAATTTGTTTCAAGTTTAATTTTTAATGACAAAATCAAAAATAACCCTGGATCTTTGTCTGCAGAGTGTTTCATTGTGAGTGAATATAATCTCTGTAGCTACAAAATTATTGGATTATCATTCTAAAAGAATATAAATAATGGTGAATGTAAATGTGTGGATGACTTAGCCAATACATTTAGTCATTCTATTGCAATGAGCTGGGAAACATGGAGCAGGAGGACTGAATTCTTGTTTCCCTTATCTATTTAATCTAACATTACTGGGTTGCACATTCTTTAAGGTTACCGTACAGCTGCACAGTGAACTGTATCTACTGGTGACCTTTAACTATTTAACCAGAACATTACATGAAAGTGATATGCTAATCTGTATAATTGCACCCTCACTTTGGTTCTCTTTGCACACAAATATTGCAGGTAGCGCGTAGAATTGAAAAAGCTGTGTCCACCTCGGATTGTTTCTTGTTTCACTCTGTATCAATTGGTGTAAACCAGAGGGACACAGTACTGTATGTGAAATAGCAAAAACCAGAAAACAGGTAAACAAAAAGCATCTTTATAAACCAAAGTAGAGTTATACCATGTAACCACTCACCCATTCTTCTCATCTAATCATTCACCCTGATAAAGTTTCATAAATGATATACTGTATCTACATTCTACTCATTCAGATTGCTGGTGCTGCACACTCATAACTAAGAGAGCATAACAAATAAGGCAAAGCCAAAATTCTCCTCTTCAGCCTATGTTTTAGTTCTGCGGCTCTGGTCGCAGACATCCCCTCATGTGGCCTTATAGGGGCACAGTCATGCTTTACTCCATTCCTCAGGCTTAAGAAAAGCATAACACACCTGTACTACAGTCTCTATTGCTTACACATCACTCCAGCACACAGCCACAGTTGCACTGGCAGCCATGTAACAGTTTATTAGTCCTTCTGTGCATAATATCTCTATGGCTTTCCCTCAGTATCTCAGATGTTCGCGCTGGTGTGACCGGAATTTGGTTGATCATATGAGAAGATCTAAAGTAGAACAGGGTCTCAGCCATGGCAGTGAAACTGAGTGGAAGTCTTCCTATCTCTTTCTTCACCCTCTCACGGTCAGTCAAGTCTCTCGTTCTAGTTATGGCAGTATTCAACAGATGTCCGTATGTTATTAAAACAATCGGGCCTGTTTCTTGAGCTCATTTCTCTTCCACAGAGCCAGCCGGTCAAAATCTTCCATGGTCATTCCAAACACTTGGACAAACTCCTCTGGGGACAAGTGACGCTGAGAACCCAAGGACAAAGAGACAACTCACAGTTATCACATTATATACTAAGAGTTAGCAAAATTATAACAACAGTAATGACAACAACAACAACAACTATAAAAATGATAATAATAATACATGTATTGAATAAATATTAGAAATAATGCACTTTTTCACCAGAATTATGCAGCAGGAAACACAATTTACAGAAATCATAAATTATATCTTAACTATTAAATTAATAACTTTCTTTCTACATAGAAAGAAGAGTGTTTGGTTGGAGGCTTGTCAGAAGTTTCTTAGGTGGACACGGTTCTGCTGTGGGTGCAGCTGGAGCTAAATTCTAACTGAACCAGGGTAAACTTCCCAGCACAATTAGCCAGATGACCCATTCATAACCTCTTACCTCCAGCCTGGCTCGGTCTACATCTTTGGGGAGCCTGTTGCGACCTCTGGTGGTGACAATGAGTGCTTCATAGGGGTATATCTGCAGAGGGCGAGAGGCAGCCATGCTTTATGAAACCTCAGACAATGCATTAAAGTAACACTGGGACAGTTCAACATATCATTCAGTTCACATGGAATTAATTATTTAAATGGTTATTTTAAAACCTCACCTTGTATTCTGCTGGGAGGAAAGAGAAAGAAAATTAAGTCAGTACACCAGAAAAAAAATGTTGAATTAACTGTTTCAATCAAGTTTTAAATTAATATTAAATTACCTCTGCTTCCCCAGTTGACCTCACTCCCACTGTCATACTGGTACTGATAGCAATCTGCACTCTGAGGCTGAAGGTGTAGAGAAGGACGACAGCTTCTTAAACTTCTTATTACATTCGTGCAACAAACTTGTAAAACAAACATAATATTACACGTGTAAACACATGGTATGTGAAAAGATTTGGGACAATAACAGCCCTAACAATACACAGTTCTACTGCCATAAGGTCAGTGTTAATAATTATATAATTATTAATATCATTTCATATAACAGATGCGATGTTAAAGATGTGACACACATTAAAAATAAGCCCCAGTGCTATAATAAATGTAGCTGATCATGCTGTGTTGTGCTGTGTAGCTGTCTAGTGTCTTGTTCACTGTGGTCTCACCCTCTGGATGCCATTGCGTCCGTATCCTGGTAGTGAGGCGGACTTACAAACAAAATCTAAAATACAGAAAACAATATAACAATAAAATATCTACCTAATCAAGCCAAAAGTTGCTTAAATTTCCAACTTTTTTTCATTTGGTATGGCAAATTAGTATCATACAGTATAGTTAGTGCCAGGTCAATGCCAGAAGATGGCGCTCATGACTAACCCAAAAATTCCTTAAGTTCCAGATGTGAGATAGATGTGACATAATTCTTTAGCTTTGTTGAAGTAAGACCATTGAATTTAGCACAAACACATCCTTAAAACAGCGGTAATCTAAATAAGCCAACATTACAAAGTGAGCTAGTCTGCATTAAGCTTAAATCATTTTAGAAAACTTTGAAATATATTTGATAAACTCACCACTATCAGCACTGTACTGAGATCTGGGAGCTGTGAAATAAGGAGATCATGTAATTACATGGCTTCTTCCTTGTTGCAAAAACACAAATACTGCAGCATCTTTCATCTGCCTTGCACTACATTTTGATTAAATTCCTCAGAAAATAATTGTGGAAAATTGTGGAGATTTGACAGCCATCTGTCTAGTTAGAGGCATAGAAAAGAACCAGAAGAGAACAGATAAGAACACAAAACACTAAAGTTCACATAAGGCAGAGAGAGGCCAGGCAGGACTGCTTCAGGGAAGAAAGGGAGAAATTCAAAATATAAAACCAGCATACATACAGCCACTGCACCATCTAATCGCACAATACAGCTTGGTTGGTTACAAGCCTTTGCTGCCTTTCAACCACAGCCAACAGATTCCCATTCAGTTGTGTCCCCTCCCATCAGGGAAACATCTTTAATGAGAGATCTTACAGCTCATAAATAAACCAGGACATGGGACACCAGCTGTGAGAGGGAGAGAGTGAAGTACATACACAGATAGATGGATGAATAGATAGAGAGTTGGAGAGTTAACAGAGGAGAACATAGAGAGTCATAAGGAGAGAGAGGAGGAGAAAAAGAAAGCTGGAATAAGCATGCAAACCGAAGAAGATGTTTAAAGAGAACGAACAAGGAAGTGGAAAAAAGAGGAAACCACGTCTGAATGTCAGGCACTAAAATAACTGCTCCAATATGCTGCAGGACGAGTGGAGCTTGGTCCTCACAAACAAACAACTCTTCCAGCTTCAGGTGCGGCTTTATCACATATGGCAGGTCTGCACACATGGTTGCAAAACTGTTGGTAGCTTGAAATGTTCAGCGTGATCAGATGCCTCAACAACAATGACAGGCCACATCTGCTGCTCGGCAGGAGCTGTTCAGCCTCAACATCTTTCCAATCTCAATAAACTGCCCAGCCTACAGCAGCCATGACTCTCTCTGACCTACATCCACAAGCTCCCTGCCCTTACCCAAGCCCCAATGACAGCATATTGAGGCTCATAAAAAGTCCTTGTGGGAACAGAATATATGATCACACTGGGAGAGTCAAAAGCATAGCTGTAAACAAATACAGTCATAGGTGTTTATGAACTTGCAGAAACAGAAAGAAAAGAAATATGTGTAAGGGGCAGGGTGCATCCTTACATCCATTGACAGTGTTATTGTATGCTGTGGTGCCGTAGCCTGTAGTGTTGAGTGTTTCCTTGCTCCCACTTCGAGAATTCCTCGCACTGCCCCAGGGGTCGTTGTCATAGGAACCAGATCTGGCTTTCATCTCCTCCTTTAGGATCATCCTCCCGATGCCACTCCCAATCTGAGAGGGAGTGAGGAAAGAGGCAGAAGGGGGGAGGAAAAAAAAAGAAAAAGACATACGGGAAAACTGCTAATTTAATATACAGTGAATGCAAAATGGAGAAAAAAGCAAGTGAAGAAAAATAGGATAGTTTAGGAACCATACCAAAAGAAGTGCATTATTTATGTATGTATCTGAGGAGGTGGCTTTCTACCACCAGATGTTGAAGAAGGAGAGTAAGAAAATAATGAAGCTCTTACTCTTTGAAGACTGTGGCTCCAACTCTCTTCATCTCCTCCTGTCGAGAAGCGTCTTCTCGGCATGCGATAGGCTGAGAGCAAACAGATAAAAGAGATTTCCTTGTACGAATGTAGAGCTCAGAGTTGAGGACAACAGAGTGTGTGAGTGAATAAATATGACAACACAGAGCTATAAAAGAGAGAGAGAGGAAAATGAGAAAATGCATCTGATTATGCAGCGTGCCATTCTAAACTCAGTGAAATGATACTGTTTCCTACCCTTGGGGGATCTGGTGTACGGGTAGTAGTCTGACTGGTTGTACGGCTCAGGAGAGAAGGTGGACAGTCTGGAGGCTCTGAGGATGTCCTCGCTGGTTCTGCTTTTAGTGGCTGCATTCATGTGATTGTCTGTGAAGAAATGGATCAGGTTAGTAGAGAAAGAAAGAACACAAGTAATTGGGAATTCTGAAACATATAATTATTCCCTTTTTGGCCTAGAGTGAGATGAGATGAAGATCAATACAATAGAATATTACTATCTATAATAGAATATTACTAATACTAGCTGTTTCCCCCTTTTTATGCTAAGCAAAACTGACTCCTGACTCCAGCCTCATATTGACAGATATGAGAGTGGCATCAATCTTCTCATCTCGCAGCTCTTGGCAAGAAAGTGATTACCGTAAGTGTAGTTCCCAAAATGACAGTATAAGACAGTGTACTGCCATGTTGTATGGAGGAACATGTGAATACCACAAAGATGTACAGTAAGGGAGAACAAATACCCTACAAATCCTCTGTTCCTGTCCAAGCTCAATATTTCGGCTAACATCATGAAAATAACCAGCATCATCTTGAGTTCAGTTCCTGCTCAGGATGAGGCACATATCGTTTCATGAGTGGTGTGAGGCAAGGATATTCATGCCAGTCTGCACTAAAGCACAATCAATGGAACTCAATGGGGGTGACATGCGGTGTAATGTCAGATAGATCACTCTTCACTCTGTTAGCCATTAGCCATACCAGTCCCAATCCATAATACATTGAATTCCTATATACATGATGCATGACACCAATGGCAGACATTCTTTGGGACGTACACTCTCAACTCAAGCTTCTACACTTACACACACACACACACAAACACACGCATTCACACAGAGTAAATATACATTATTGACATGTGATGACAAACACAGGAAGAAAAATATATACTGCACACAGAGAGAGAGAGGCATATGAAATATCTATCTTCCATCAGTGAGTGAAACAGCCTGACAAGGAGGGAGATACTTACAGTGGTAAGGTCACCAGGGAAAGTGGAGCAGAAGGTGGGGGAAATGAATAAAAGTGATTGGATGCAATAAAAAAAGAGATGAAAAGAAAAGGGAAACATTATTGGAGTATCCCCAAGAGAGATGTGGCATTGTGAGAGCTACCCATACAAAAAGCCTATAAACACGACTCTGATCAAGCCTCTTTTCTATACAGGTAGCAAACTTGTTAAATAGTACATAACAGGCCTTGGATGCACACAGTAACACAACTTCACATGTGTTTGTGGTGGATTTGGATTTACGTCAATCGTGTAAATGCTGAAACAAAAATTAATACCGTAATAGGAAGACCAAAGTCCAAAAAGGATCAACATGACTGATGTTGAGGTGTGTGTTGCCTCTAACAAGGCAAGCTTAAAGGTTTTTGAACTTGCCACTTACAGTAGATGTTGAAATTACTTTATGAATTATTATCTTTAAACAAAAATGTGTCTGTGCATGAAAACACGGCCAGTGATGTACTAATTATAGCTGAGAAACGTGGAAGGGTGAAAGTGTCCATATGTTGACAAGGTTCACTAACTACTGAACAAATACCAACAACACACAGTACAGAAGAACATGCATGACCACAACAAAGAAAAACTATCCTCCATCAAGAGCTCACTTGTGACTTGGGAATGAAAAGCCTTATCCAATAAAATGTGACAAGAAGATAGTGAATCTTTTTCTGATGAATGTACACTATCCAGATGGCTGAACTGCACAAGTTTAATGACTTGCAAAAAAGGCAAAAATAGCATCTTGTGCCAGCTGCACTGTCATGGTATTTGAATGAGCGACAAAATAAATCCACACAATTAAGATATCAGACTTCGGTTCTCACATACTCCCTATGTTTTCTACAACAAAAACAAGCACAACAGCTTACAATTACAGTCACAACCACATAATCACACACTTGTTAACCAGGCTAGGCTGAGAAATAAAAAAAAAAAGTCTCTACAGCAAATATAAATTCCAGTTATAATACAGTTTTCCACTCTGCTTTGTTCCATTGTTCTGTTTAATTCTGGTGAATTGTGTGTCCTCAGAGTCCCATTTACTCAAAACTTGTTATGCTCGAGCAACCTTCACTTCTTTCATGGACTATTCAAACCCCATTTGCAGACAAGCACCTGCCTTGCTGAGGTAACTGTGAGCAAATCTCAAGCATGTGTGTACAAAGGAAATAAGTCTAATTGTCTGATCTGAAAAATCTGATCTTCAATTTTGAGAAGAATCTTAAAAGCCAAACTCTTTTCTCGAGGGGCAACATAAAACACCATCCCTTCAAGTTCATCCTTTTCATTTATGTGGTTTTGTTATTGATGGCTTCAATTTAAGTGATAACTGAAACGTCAATACTAATAAATTACAAGGGGCAGTTGAAAAACATGAATAGGTCAATAAAAACATCTCCACTGAGGACTCAAGCACAGCATGACTAAAGCGACAGGAGGACAGGCAGGCTATGGCGGGGCTAACTGCACTGTACCCGCTCGCTTATAGATGGGAGGCTTCCTGTAGATGTTGGGGTCTCCTGTGGCTGAGGAGAGAAAGAGGAGATGGAGAGTTGAAACGTGGAGGAGTAAAGGAAGAGAGGATGTGAGATTGTGTCTGGTTGATCAGAGGAGCGGAGATGGAGGTCGACGGGACGATTGTAAAGGAAGGTTTAAAAAAAAGTAACGGTGCAGTATGAGATAAAAATGCCAGAGCAGCTACACCGATCAGCCACAGCACTAAAACCACCTGCTTGATATTGTTTAGGTCCCCTTTGTGCCACCAAAACTGCTCTGACATGTCAGGGGTAGGGACTCAGGACCTCTGGGGGTATTTTGTGTTCTGAATGTTGGATCCTTTGGGTCCTGTGGTCCTGTGCAAGTTGGGGCCTCCAGGTGGGAGGCTCCTCCAGGTGGGGGTCAGAAATGTTTGGGTGGGTGGTGTGTGTGTCAAAGAATATCCACATGATTGCCAAAATCCAAAGTTTCCCCACAGAACATTGTATTTTAAGCATATTATTAGTGTTATTCACTTCAATTGTCATTCACCTGTCAGAGGTATTAATGTTTTGGCTCAGTGGTGTATATGTGGTATGACAGTATGATACATTTTCATACCCCCCCCTTTCCTATGGAACTCAAAATGTCCCTTCTGCACGATTTGCATTAGTGAATAATGGCTGATGAAGTCTTCCCCACAGAAAAAAAAAATCCATGAGATTATGAGAAGTGCAATGAGGATATGTGGAGTCATACCTGGTACATGAAAATGTTTAGGGGGCTGGTTTGTGGTGGGTGTGCTTGATCGCCCTTCTTGGCCGTAATAAGGTGAACTTCTGCCACTTTCAGAGCCTGCAGCCAGCCACAGCCAATCACAGCAAAGGAAACATGGGCATGACGGAAGGTGTCAACACAAGTCTCATCCATGCAGATGGCAACCAAACACGATAAACATTCATTCAAATTGCACAGTGGCATAACTTTTCCACTTGTGTGATGACAAAGGTTATTGACTTGTCTTCTTACGACAGTAATTGCATTGTCAATGCACATGTGTAAGAGTTAAATGAAATGCCAGCCATGGAGCAACTGCAGCACATGAGATAACAAAACAACTATTTTCTATTTAAAGTGAAAGACACTAAGGCCCTAAGGTCATGAATTTGTACATCTTTTGTCACCACCAATTCTATGATGGCATATTCATTAAAACATAAGAGCAGTGATGACACACAAATGCAAATAGTAAGCAATGTGACATTTCAGGAAATATGCTCATTGTTTTGCCGCTTGAATTTATCAAACATCCAGATGTAGGTTAGCTTATCTTAGCCTAAATGCCAGAAAGGGGGAAGCAGCTTTCCTGGCTCTGTCCAAAAATGACAAATCTCTAAAGCTTACGTCTCAACTCAATATCAACAAGAGAGCAACTATGCATATTCCTCAAAATGTCAGACTAATCCTTTAACTTAAGTTCAGTAGAATCAGTCCTAAAATTCTGAATTCAAAAAAAGTATTCAGCTCAGAAACTCTATTTTTCAATTTTTCAATATACTGATACTAAACTCTGAGGTTTTAAGGAGTGAATGCCATTTGACTCACCAGGGTAGCCATAGTGCTGCGGAGAGTGAGGCATGATGGGGGACATGCCTTGACGACTATATGTTGGAGAGTCAATATAGCCTGGACTGGAGCACCGCCTCTGCCTCATATCCAGACTGTCATAATCCTGAAGAGACACGGAGAAGGTGAAAGAAGTGGAAAGGGGGCAACAGCGCTCTTCTGCTTAGTGACAGACCAAAATGACAACAGTTCACTTGTGTAAACCTGGTGCTCTGATACATAAAGTGGGAGAAAGAAGGCTTACCTGAGAATAAGGAGAGAGTGTCCCGAGAGACTGCAAATCAGTGAAGAGAAAAAAAGTTGTTATTTATACTGTAGCACCACGATAAAACGAAAAACAATGTACAATATATCCTATATAATGGATTTACAGACCATACAGTCTTTCCAAATTCAGTTTGTGCAATGTTTTACCCAACCGGAATGATTGGCTGGGTTGTCTGCATGGGTGTGATGACAGCAGCCACATTATAATTGATTCAGTTAGATGAATTTAAAGCTGTCAGTTTAAGCTTATTCACTTTCTTGCCAAGGGTCTGATGAGAAGATCCATACCATGCTCATGTCTGTCTAAAGCTCACTAATTAACACTGAATATTTCTTTTGTTTTATCTGTACAGAAAGTGAAACATAAAAATGTGAAGTGTGGTGCACTTGGAACAAGACATTTAAACTAATGTGAACTGTCTGTATGCAGGAAGAAAAATCCACCAATTTGAGACTCATCGTTTTTATATTTTAAGCAAATTCCACTCAAAAATCCCAGGATTTTAAAATTAAGTTTGGTTAAAAGTTATATTCATCTTGATCATATCCCCATGCATTCGTAAACAAGGTCCTCTTAGCTCAGTAAATGCTTCCAGACAGTGCTGTGTCTCTTGTTGTCAGCAAAAAATAACTGACTTGAAATAGATAATAGACAACAAAATTTTGAAAAATAAAATGTGTCAACAAAGACACATACTTCTTGTCAGCACAGCTCCATTGAAAACCTAAACAAAGTGTTTTCTCTGAAAACAGTCCAATGATGAGACCAATGCTAAATCTGGCCTGGAGTGTGCAGCAGTAGTACCTCCCCATAGCTGTAAGTGTCTAGCCTGTCATCAGAGGTGTATCTGTGGTAGGGCTGGTATGAGGAGGATATGAGGTCTGGCTGCTGGACCTCATATATGGCTTTGACCTTTGGCAGGGCAGCTAGGTCCTTATAATCTAGGATCTCATTCTTCACCCTGGCCTGGAGAGAGGACACACACATACACCAAAGACAACAACAACAACAAGACCCAACATCAACCACATGGACGATGCATATTAACAAATGAGCTGATCATGCAACAGTCAGAGGAAGTGAGAAAAAGCTGATGAAGCGCGCGCAAGCCTGTACATGCACATACGAGTGTGTGTGCGCGTGTGCTCATCGAAAGTGCACACGCACGCTGCAGAACCTGACAGCAGTGTCAGCTGTCGACCTTCAGGAGCTCAGAATGTGAGAGAAAGAGCAGAGGAAGCAAAGACAGCTAGAGAGAGGAGACAGTATGCAGGACAAGTGTGCTTACACTGCACTTCTCCCTCATCCATCACCTTAAACAGAAAGGTCATTGTTTATGAGACGGGAGCAGAGCGGGGCAGGGCTGAGCAGAGTGTGGTGACTCCTGCTTGCATGCAGACAACCCTTGACACGCTAATACTGCCAACATGCAGCAACACTCAGCAGACAAGCTGCACTGTTGGACACTTTTCTGAATGCAGCTGAAGCTTCCTTTTTAAATGGACGTGGTATGACTCTGTACAAAGGGACAACCCTCACATAAACCTGGTAGATTTATGTTTAATCAGGCAACACATTTTTTTTCATATATATTTTTGGGGTTTTAAATGGGACTAATATGGTGTTTTGCACATCAAAACATGTATAGGTGCCAAGATTATAACTGGGTTGGTTGAAATCTTTCTTTTAGACATCTAAAACACATTTCAAATTTTAAATTTGAATGTATCCAACTTATTGCTACTCTAGAGAAGCCTGGTTAAAGTAACTAGGTCCATGAATGTTTGTACAATTTTTAATGCATCCATTAATAAAGCTTATGAGAATTTTAGCCTGTACCAAAGCAGTGCACTGACTGACACCGCCATTCCTGGTGCCATGATGCTAGCATCGCTGAACATTTTCATCTGAATTTAACCCAGTTTTAACCTTCACTCCAGGGTCATTTTGACTTGTAAATAACCAAGTCAATCATCTGTACTTCTGGGAACTCATGACTGAAGATGGTCAGATATAACACATTAACACACAATGTGTTGTATTCACAATGTGACTACATTTATTTTGTCGCTTTTTTAATTCTTTTTAACTCTAGTCCCATCAATAGTGACAACAGGTGAGGACACAGACACGTGAACTGGCCAAGGGAGTGAGCAGCCTCTCAGGTTGGTGCTTCAGACTGTGGCTTGTGTTACTGGTGTAGGAATTGTGCTTTTAGGATAAGCAAATAAAACATGTACTACGAATGCCCTGTGAGTCACACAGCCTGACACAGCCTGCTCTGCAACACCATTAACAGAACTGATGCATTTTGTTTGTGCATGGACATTGCAACTATCAAACAAACTCACAACGTATATCTAATACATCACTGTAAGTCTCTTGATTGGTCAAATTTAAAAAAAATAATTGACAATAACCATGCCTTGGGTCTGCGGACATGTCCTATTCAAAGACAAGTGTAAATGAACTCTTAGCACCACCTGCTGTTGCGGAGGATGAAGTACTCAAGACATTTGAGAGAAGCACAGAAGTATACTGGGCCACAAAAAGTGATTTTTTTCTTTGTAGGATATATATTTCTGTACTTAAAAGACTTGCTCTATTTGTTTCTGGAGCAAGATGTATTAGAAATATGTTTGATTTGTGAAATAAAATGCATTAAATTTTATAATGGTGTATTTGCAATGCAGACTGTGCTTGTTAGTGAACTGCATGGCATTTGTAACACGTTTTGTTTAATTGTTTAAGTTTCGGCAGGAAATTAACTTCATGTAAATCTGACTTAAAACTGCAAGATTACAGGCTACTTACACATATAACCCTATTGGGTGAGCCTATGGAAGAGCCCGGTGGGGAGATGGAGGCCTCTGACAGGCGTCTGTGCTGTGAGGTACAACAGAAGAGGGGAGAACACATGCTGTGAGGAACTTACAGTTTTCACTTTGAAATTTGTCATTTCAAACTCTATCTTACCCTGAGTCTCCTCTCTGCCCTCGCTGCCTGCTTGCATAATGGGTGCCACACCTCACACCCTTAAGACAAGCAAGAGAAGGTGAGAAGACAGATTGGCAGATTGTGTGTGTCTGTGTGCGTGTGCATCTCAGTTTGGGGATATACTGGCATTGGAATTTACCTGTCAGGTACATTTCCTCTCCTTCTTTGAACATCATGTTACAGCGGGAGCATCGAGCGCAGGTTGGATGGTAATGTTTTCCTCCTGCCTGGGAAAAGAGAAGAAGAGGCGTGACTGAATATAAATTAGCATCATGAGCAGTTTCACATAGTGAAGCCTAATATACAGATTGTGCCCCCATCATGAGCAGGTCATTATCTCCATATGTTTTCTACTGTATATTACCTGACCACCAATGGCCTCATAATGTTCTAAGACATCGCTGCATAGCCTGTAGTTGTTATGTCATGTTATAGCCACCACCCATTCTCCTCCAATGTATAATTAGAGCAAAGATCCCTGTGGGTCAGTCACATGAAGAAAAGTGTGTGGGTGTTTGTGTGTGTATGTGTGTGTGTGTGTGTGCATCCTGCAGAGAGAAAGAGGGAAGTAGGTGGTCACTTAAGTGAAGGACACAAGAGCACGATATATGTCTGTGTACATTCAGAGCACCTTGAGGGAACACGTTCGACCACACATGACACAGGTGAAACAGGAACATGAAATGATGCAGTCTGATGTCACTGTCTCCATTAATCCACACGGTCATGATGTCTCTCACGTGTCCCCGTGGGGGCCGAAGGCTGAGGTGTGGCCCCGTCCCATCACCTCTGCTTCCCTGATGTACCACTAGAGAATTTCTATTAATAGAAGCACTGCTGACATGTGGCCTGTGTCAAGGAGACCTGAACTGTTTCATCTGAACACACCCACACCGTGAATGTATGTGTGTCTATGTGGAGTATTATGTCATTGTATGCTGCACTGACATTTCTTGCATTCCATAAAACTGATTCTTTCATGTGATCTGAATATATTTTATGTGATCTGGAAATTGGGCCTTTATGAGTGTGCACTGTACAAGAACTGCCAAAGATTCTTTCTGATGTCTGAGCTGTATTTGAATCCCTTTTCTGCTCGTCTGTCTCAGGTTACTCTGAAAGGAAAGCCAGGAGAGGATGTGGCATTTCCAGCTTGTGCTTTCCGAGCAGCGAAGCATTTACTGTCTGTGGTTATATACCATCAGTACAACAACTGCTATTAACACTTCGAATGAGGCCTCCATTTTCTCCAGTAGTATTTAATAGGCTGCTAAATTTATGGGTGGACTAAGGATGGGGAAGCAAAGAAGTGACACTAGAGAAAGGAGGTTTTATGCTCATCTTTCTCATGCTTCTTGTCTCTATTTCTTTCCTCCTTACTCTATTCTAAACAACTCATTAAACTAGCAACCTTTGGCTCTGAACAGTTAAACTGAAAAGGGGCTCTGTGGATCAAGCCTAATCATCAGCACAGATGCAAACGCAGACAGATTAGTCTTTGAGGTTTTCCGGTAGGAGATAAAAGAAACCAGTGCACTGGTGAAAACAAGAAACTTAAGATAAGCCAAATTAATGGACAAATAGACTTATTACTGCAATTCAACAACCTGCTTGCATGTATGGAATCACAGCATTTAGAGTTTCTCCAAGTCTCACACATGTAAACAAATCTCCAAGCGTATATGAATATACAAGGTGGTTACATCAGCCAGCAAGTTGCCCTGCATATAGATCCCCATGCAATTAGCCAACTTGGCTATTCCAAGGTGCTATTTTCTGTTTATTTTTGGTCGAACTCAGAAACGAGCTTTTTGAAATGGTTTGTGTAAAAAAAAACAAAAAATGTTAGTTTAAAAACTGTCCAGACACATGTGATCTGTGCAAGTCCTCATCTCCCCAAATTTCTGTAACAGAGGTGCTGTGGGCAAAACTGTGTGCAAAACCACAGTAGCAACATTTAGAGAAAACACCAGGTTGAAATACAACAGACCGCATTTGACTAAAACTATTTCTGTCAGAAGACTAAAAGCCAAGTCAATTTTATTTATGTATCAGAAATTTGCCTCAGTGGAATTTACAAACAGCCTGTGTAACACCCTGTACTATATCTAGACCTTTGATACAGATGAGGAAAACATCCCTGACAATACCCCTTTAACAGGAAAAAAACAGAAGAGCGACAGAGACAGAGAGACATGCGATAAATGTCATGTGTATGGAACCAACATAAAATGACAGCATGACAATCGGGATGGCAAAAGGTCAAAAGATTAAAATCAGGTAACAAATAAATTGGAATTTATATGTTATTCTTACTTGTATACTGTTTGCTTGGGGAGTTCTTAAATATGTATATCATTGTGATATCAAACAAAGACGAGAGAAAAGAATGTCATGTGTGCAAGCACTCTCTCAAATGTTCAGAGAGTGAGAGAAAGAGACATAGAGAGAGGGAGACTCGCAGATAAAGGCTGACATGCCGCCACATCTATAAATAGCCCAGAGAGGCTGATAGTCAGAACAAAGCACTTTACACCAGTCATTCTGACAAGCAAAGGAGCAGGGGGACAACAAGGCACTGCATGTGTGTGTGTGTTTGTGAATGCGTCTGGCAAAGTTTTACTATGTCTGTTCTCTTTCCTAATGTCCCAACAGACATGAGACACCCTCCAGGGACTCTTCCAAAACATTTAATTAGCATCTGCACTTTATCACTTTCATTATTTCAATCCTACTCCCTTCATTACTTTCCCTTCGCTACCTTCTTAATCACTTCCTTCACTGTGCTCCTCAGCCCTGTCCCCTCTGCTCACCTCCCTCCAATCCTCTATGACCGTTTAAAATTGCTTCAGCGTAAGAGCATGCAAAGCTCAAATGTGCATTTCTATCACTGCAGAATTTGCTTTTTGAGTCTCTTCTCCTCCCATCTTTACCCTCTGATCTTTTTATAACTCCCTTTTCCTCTCAACTCAACTCCTTGCGTGTTGTTACGATTCAGCCTAGCTTCTTTCCTCCTGCCTGTGGTCTGTTTGGCTGCGTGTCTAGAAAAAACAGGGAACAAGGGGATGGGCACCAATGTTTGACCAGGCTAACACACAGCAGCTGAATTTGTTTTGATTTAGTAAAGCAGGGTTCCTATCACCCTCGATCTTAGGTCGCTCACTCCCTCAAGGGCTTAAAGGCAGCCGACCATGAAATGCTAACCGCTCAGTTCTGATAATGTAGATTACCCTCAGCTACCAGTCAGCTACCAATTTAGATTTACTGTATTGCTGCGGAATACTGAACAGTTAAATCTCTGTTAACCTCATGTCATGTTGATATCTGGTCCCATTCTCACCTCCAGAACCCTTCCACTGATGTATCTGCTGCACGTCTCACATTTCACCCCATACTGGGCATGGTAATCTGCTTCACAATATGGTACTCCATCCCTGCAACATGGAGAATAAAAACAAAACTGCTTTAGTGTTTAGCCTATCTGGAGAAGAACTGCTTATGAAAAATCAAATGTGTATTTTTGTAGGTCATTTCTGGTTATCGATCAAATGCTAATCAAAGGCTTTGACTGAAATATTTTCTCTGTAGATCTTGTGTTTTTACACACTTACTTGCTGATGTACTCTCCTGTGAGGACCATGTTACAGGTCCGACATCTGAAGCAGCTGACATGCCACTGTTTCTCCAACGCCAGGAGAGACTGACCATGCTTGATCTCGTCTCCACACCCACCACAGTCTTGAGAGGAAAGAAAAGGAGATCAGAATGGGAAAAGAGACAGGAAGAGGGGAGGACAGAGAAAGAGATAAGAGGACATGTAGCGATGAGGGGAAGGGGGGAGAGGAAAAGACAGAGGAAGATAAAGTGAGGCAAGGTTTAATTGTGCATCTTTAAACACCTGCTGTTCCAAGTGTAGTGTTCTACCCCTGTGGCACAGCCACCTCCTTAATCAATAGTTGTACTAATGCAGTATTTTGCAGAGCTCTGAGCCTTGTTCTCTCAACTGTACACACTGTTAAACATGACTGAACGCAGGCAGGAAGCAAGTATCACTGAAACAGCCTCAGAACGAAGACAGTTGCTTAACCCCCACCCCCAGGCATGTATGAATCTTTCTCTGTCTATCTATATTGCTTGTATATTCCATTTCCCTCAGAACGGTGCACTAGCAGGCATTATTGACCACTACTAACAGGATAAGAAAGACGCAGGACAGCACAGAGGCTGCAAATGATGCACAGTTGTCAAAATGCCAAGAAGTCCAGAATTCCATTTGTTTCCATTTAGAAGACATTTGGCTTAGCTTAACCTTTTCTGACCAGGTTTGCTGGCCCTGACAGAAGCATGGAGCCACAAGGGACCACTCTACTCAGCCCTGTCATCCAAGACAAACTGCAGTTAAAAAAAAAAAAATCTGCAGTGTATTGAGTTGTTCCTCTGCAGTCCAAATAAATCTTAACTGCCATTTGATGGTGATAGTGCAGAGTCTATACAGCCAAGTCTTCAGCCCAGACTGTTCCTGTGCACAATTGATTTTCTTCTGAGTCATGATACAGTTGCTGTTTTAAATCAGTTTTAGATCATCTACGTGATGTAACAGAGCTGTGAAATCATTAGGTATGGTTACATAAAATTTTACACTGAATGACAAAGTGAAGAAAACTGCCTCTGCACTCTTGCTGTGCTTGTGGATCTGTGCTGTCACAGAAACAGGTGACAGGTTTCATCAGCTGGCAAAAGCAAAATATGACATTATTAATCAAGGCATAGCCAGATGCTCAACATGTTTTGATTTAGCTTTTAAAGGAGTTCAACATTTTGGAAAATACGTTTATACACGTTCTTGATGCCAGTTAAATAACAAGATCAATTCCCTTTCATATCTATCCCTTTAACAAGTGGTTAGCTGACCGTAGCTTAGCATAAACACTGCAACTGTAGCAGACTACAACTAGGCTTGGTCCATTGGTAACAAAACTCACCTGCCAGCACTTCGAAAGCTCACTGTTTAACACATCCTATTTTGTTGCTTTCTGAAAGAGCTAGTGCTGTGCTGAACTATGCTAGCATCAATGTTCTCATCCAAACCAGCAGGAATGTAGGTTTGGATATAAATTAGAATATAATAATTTGTATTGTGTACTGTGTAATATATTTTTACAACTTTCACACACTGACCTCACTGTATATCTGCATTCTTAAATGCTAAAATCACTGAGGAACAGGCTGTAAAAGCCAGTGCATTACTTTCAGTGTTTTAGACTGCCTCCTCATAACACAGAGTGATGAACATGTACTTGGGGAGCTGTTTGGATTTTATGCTCTTGAATGGAGCAATGTGGGTCGAACAGTTATGCACTGCCTCTCCATTGTCATTTATTACTGCACGACCAGTGAGCAGTAGCCTGTTGTCCATACTTAACAACAAATGATTGGCTATCAATCACTATTGCTCTGCTGTGGGATCACAGCTTGTCATTTTCCTGCTTAACACTGAAAATGTGACAGCTATCTTCCCACATATACCTGACATACGGGATATGCAGTATGTAAATAACAGCATGTAAATGAGCATACCATAGCATGTGTAAAAGGTGTGCAGTATGCAGGAATACGTGATCCAATGTACAATGAGCACACAACATCCTCTATTCTCTGCATGCTGACAGTAATGAATGAATGATGTGTCTGTTTGTGTTGCATAATTCTCAGCTGGCTGATCAGCGCGGCAGGTCGAGCCACTGATCTGACAGACACTTGATTAGTTAAATGAGCTAAATGAGCCTCATGGACACATTAGACTCAGAACACGTTAGCGGCTGGTGGCCCTAAACGGAATGGACAGAGCGAGGCGGACGCTGGACTTACGGCTGGGCCCGTGGATCTTGATCGGTTCATTGGACTTGACGAGTGTGTGAGAGCACTGCTGGCACACGCAGTCCTTTCCACTGAATGTCACTCTGTCTCCGATGGGGAAGGGTTTACTAAAGAGGATAGAAAAAAGATAGTGAGGAAATTAGACAAAAAACACACAACAGGAGATACAAATGCCTGTGGTGATTCTGGAGGAATATAGCAGCTTATTAGAAGGAAGTAACAAATAGGTGCTGGCACAAACTGGGTGACAGACATGCCATAATGCTGCCATCACAAGCCTAATACATGCTGACATCCTCTACGAACCTGAAAATGCATTTCCAAACAGTTGGGGCAGCGAGTTAATTGGACGCTGATTGTTGCAAGAGCACCTGGCTGCTCTGTGATTAAAGCAGCAATAATGTGATGCTTTTTTCTTTCTTAAAGACAAACTGGCTCTCTCAGTGAGACTGAAAACTTAATAGGGAGTCTATGTGGAGTGCATAATGCCTCTTTCGCTTTCAGTCTGTCCAGCTAAACTCACTCTTCCCGAGCTCTCTCCTTACATAGCTGATGCCGCCAGTTCACCTTTTCCTCACCACTTTAAAGCTAAACCAAGATTAAGAAGCGTAAATAGGCACACATGCAGACAAGAAGAGAACATGACAGCAAGACAGAGGCTATGAAATTAAATTTACCATATCATGTTACAATGTTTCATTCCTCTTTCCTGTTCTATAGCATTTTCATACAGACAGATTGATTTCTTGAGGATGCGAGAATGAATGGGGAGCTAAAAGGCTTAGGGAAGGCTGTTTAAAAGACATAGACAGCAGTAATCCTTTTACTACCCTGCTGAGTCCTGGAGCCAGAGCCAAGACCCAGAGGGAGGCTTGATTCTCCAGCAGAGTTCACAGTCAGCGCACAAAAGTGCATCTATGTACACACTCACATGTACAGAGGCAAGCATGAATAAAGGCTGGTACAATATACAGTTCATGCACAGATGTGAAGGTTGTAAGCACTCAAAATGCGCTTCCATAGGAGCTACAAGTATTTTACAACTGTTTCTGTTGTGGGACTGGTACAAATAGTATTCCAGGTTTGCTCCTTTGTGCTTTTATATTATTCAAAGAAAGACAATGTTCATAAATAAAACAAAAAGCACACACAATTAAACAGAACATGTGAGCCAGGAGGGACATTTCACCACACAAACTATTCAGCAAGGCTCTGGTAAAGGGACGCAAGTTGATGAAAACTGGTGCGTTATTTATTTAGATTTCATGTTAATTTCAGCCTTCAGATGGCTGACAGGTCACACTGAGCAAAAAGGCTAAACACAGAAAACTAGAAAAGTCTGTATTCAAAACAGGAAGCCTATTTTTCAAGATCTGTATGTGTGACCACCTTTAAGGATAACACACATACACACATTCACCGTGCCTGGCTGTAGTTACCTCAGCTTATAGTTCAACTTGACCACAGAAAATGCTGCTGAAGAGTGTGCAAGTCTGTGTCTGACCTTGTCTTTACCTGTGTGTTGCTCTCACTGCCTTAAGACATTCTTGCCTTGTCAGCCTTTCTCAGCCCTTTAAAAATTTACTCTGGTAACATATTTAATGCATTTCTTTCTCAAACTGGCCACAGAAGTAAAGTTATTTTTGGATTTAGCATTTTGAAGTACAGCTTTGATCACCTCACTGCAAAAACATCAGCACGGAGAAGTGAAACTTGCAATCTGCAATATGTTCATTGGTTCCGAGAGCCGTGATGACAAAGAGAAAGTGGGACAATGATGAAGACTTAAAGGAAGATTACGTGATGCAGATGATGATTAAGGGCAGGGAGATGATGATGGTAATTATGAGGATGAGAAGGAGAAGACGAGCAGGGGGGATGCAAAGACATACAGGAGGGGAATAAGGGGAAAAATAGAGGAGGTACAAGAAAAGACTGTGAGCAATTTGACAGAGGGCAGATGGAGCAGGAAAGAAGAGGTTCACCCCTTGGCTTCTCGCTGTCTCTTCCAGTTGAATACACATATGCTGACACTCACTCACTCACACGCTCACACACACACACACACACACACACACACACACACACACACACACACACACACACACACACACACACACACACACATTGCTGTCACTACCAGGACTGCTGGCTTTCTTTGGCCAGTTGGTGTCAGTTCAGAGTTCAGTTTTTTTTTTTTTTGCCAGTGGCTGCTGGGCATGGTCGCATGTTTATCAGCCAATGTCAAGCAGATACACACTACACTCCTGGAGGGAGGAAAGGAAGGGTGGCTCTTATGTAAACCTTATGACACATCAAAACAGACAGGGAAGGGAGGAAGAGCAAAACAGAGACGGCTTTTCCCACATAGCATGCTTGTATATGCAAAACAGAGAGAAAAGACTTTTTAAGAATGGAACATGAAAGAGAAAGAGTAAATAGAGGATGGTGCGCAGTGTGAAATGACGAAATAAACAGAGGAAAGGAGCCAACATGGATGCTGATTCTGAGTTTGTTCAGGAGGAGCTTAACATGAACACGGAGGTCAGAGGAGAGATGGCCCACTTTTACTAAATTTAACAGCATGAAACACTGGGTCAATTTTCTTTCTGGAATCGTGACTTGGATAACCAAAATGACAGACTGCTTGAGCATTCCAATCAGGCATTTATTGACATTTAAGAGCCAAAATGAGACTGAATCATAAGTTCAATGGTTGGCATTACTAAATTCAGAAGTGGTGAGACATGGCGGTGGAGCTGGCGAAGATTCACATTGCTATGGCTCTCTCTTAATTGGATCTGACTGAGAATCCCAGGAGCAGCAGCTTGCCAGTTACAAGGTAGCCACACCCTTTAGTATACCCTACTTTAGCGTCTATTTTACTCTAAATAGCCACATAATTTATAACCTTAAAATCATACTCTACAGAAGAAGACTTGAAGCCAGCAAGAGATAATACATCAAGATGATGTTACAATCATACTTCTTTTTGGAACCACTGCTTGCCATTGGAACTAATGCTGCTTTAAGGCACATCTGCACTGGCTTCATTTTTCAGATTTCAGTCTGTGTACATTATGCACACACTTAATGTACAGTATGCCTGTTGTAACATTACATATTATAACAATGTACCATTGGTAAATGTGTACTCATAACAGCAGGCAATATGAATTAAATACTTTATCATATATTGCAATATCAACACATACTGTGATACCAGAAACACAATTCTGTGTCTGCTGAATGTGAATAAGGCAAGCTGTTAGTCAATATTTTGTTTACAGCTTGTTGCATAATCTCCAAGTGGTCAAAAATAAATGTATGCAGGTTTAAAAGTACTGGGATACCTGATCATTTCACCAACAGGGACTTTAATGACATCGCATTCCAAATACACAGACAGCTTTTCAGCTCTAACAGCTTCCACTCTTCTGGGAAGGCTTTCCACAAGATTTTTGAGTGTTTCTGTGGGAATTTTTGCCCATTCATGTAGTAGAGCAATAGTGAGGTCAGACACTGATGTTGGACCAAAAGGCCTGGCTTACAATCTCCATTCCGGTTCATCCCAAAAGCAATAAAGTCTGAAGCATTGTTCAAAATGTCTTGGTATGCTGAAACATTAAGATTTCCCTTCATTGGAAGTAAAGGGCCGAGCCCAACCCCTGAAAAACAGCCACAAAAAGTGTGATTTGTGGCAAAGAAAATCTGCATTTGCTGAAGACATTAATGGATAGCTAATACAGAATGAACACAGTACAATTCATACTGTCTCATGTATATACTGCGTCATAACAAATGGCAGAAAGTCTGTTGAACATAGCTGTGAACCTAGAACACTGAACATATTTTTGTCATGGGTTGCTGGATACATAAAAAAGCTAAAGTTAATGGTGTACTTTTTGTTTCCATGTGATCAGAAACACTAGTACAAATGAAAAATGTTATTGTATTCTTGTTCAACTGGTTGTACTACTTAAAGCACATAGGAGATTGTGCGTCTGTTGTTTGAGCATGCGTACCTGCAGACACTGCAGACAAAGCACTTGGGGTGGTACGTGCGACCCAGAGCAGAGACCACCTCTCCGGTGATGAAGCTGTCGCAGCGGTCGCAGCGTGTACCATACAGACGCTGGTAGTCTGCCGTACAGATGTACTCGCCCTTCTTCTGGAAGAAGCCAGATCGAGCCAAATCACAGTTGCACACTGTGAAGAGAACAGGTGAGGGAAAGTGAGAAGTCAGGACACTCAAAACATTGAAGCGTTTCCACATTCTCGCATGTACTTGTAAAATCAAACAAAATAACATCCATTAAACTTTTTTAAGTCTGTTTACATGTGTTTATGTGCCTGTTTGTGCTGTGTGAATGTTTGTCTCATGACTGCTAGTGAAGTCGTTCAGCTCCAGACAGTGGTGAGCCAATTTCCTCTGATGGGAAAATAATGATATAATCAGTGGAAAAGTAATTTTTTGCTCGACAACGTGAGGAAGGAGACAAAACAACAGGCCGCAAGTTCCCAGCATCATCATAAAATCTACAACAGACTCATTAAACACCAATGGCGAAGTCAACGAAATAATTTGCTGTGTACATGCACAAGGTGAATATTCCTTTTGTGCATGTGCGCCTCCACGTTGTGAAATCTAAGCAGACAATATGCGCTGCAGCTCTGAGACTGAATTCCAGTGGGTGTAACAAAATAGCTCAGAGGCGTTTTCAGGGAACAGTGGCCAGTGTGGTTGCTTGTCTCTGGTTTCTCCCAGTCTGTGCGGTTTACCAGAAGGAGGAGTTGACAGTTATTGTAACCTCTGGCTGGAAAAAATGTATGGCACTGATTACTGTCACAATGCCATGTGAACAAATCCAGATTTTTGTTTACAGATAAGAAATTTTCACAAAAATGTCTTAAAACTAGTATAAAGCGAAAATAAACCCTTACCACTGCTGACCTTCACACCTTGTCTGAGTATCACAACCTTGAGCCAGCGATTACTCGACTGCAGTGACACACTGGCTCTATGATGATAAAACTGGGATTTTCATACAACCCATCAACAACCACCATACCAGCACCAACCAACGAGCTGGAACTACTAAGAAAGCGTGCTGCACATCCTTGTACGTCGCGTCAGTGGACCTTTCATTTACTGCAACATCAGGCTGAGTCTGTATACATTTTAAGTTTTCTCAGCTCTTTAAATCAAATTATTTACTGAATGTGGTAACCAAACTGACTGTAGTGCACACCCAGCAGAAATGACAATGAAAGCATACTGTTTCTACACTGAGGCCAAACCAGTCACTGTTGACAGCCTGAAACTAGAATCACTGCCTCACAGTTGTATGCCTCCATGTGCTTATCAAGTTGTACTTTACATTCAAGTCTGTCCGTTCATATAAAAAAAACCCAGTGGGGACTTTTAAGTGTAGTTCTTGGTGAATCCTGGTGTCTTCATTTAGAAACCGTTTTTACAGACAATTACAGAGGACAGTTTTGTGACATGCTGCAAGGACAATGTTAATACCACTTTTGTGTGAAATTCTGTCACAACTGGCGCATTAATTCAGACTTTATGGTCAAAAAACTTTGTGAGGTTTCAGTAGTAATAATGGAGAAATGGGAAGTGACATAACTTTATTTGTATAACTGCTTCCATACAGGAAATGCAGCTCAAAATGCTGCACAACAAAGAAATTGCAAGCACCAAGTGCTTCACATAAATAAAACACAGAATAAACATAAAAACAGGGATAGAAAATGTATGTAAACAAGGAAAAATACAATAAAGATGCATAAAGTATATAAGTATAAATAAGTTAAAATAAGGATGAAATAAAATACAGAGAAACAAAGATGGAACTACTGAATAAAAATACTTAAAATTAAGCTAAAATCTGTAGAAATAACTGAATAAAATCACATAAAACTTTTTGCTGCAACTCCAATTTTATTTTGGCTTTTGCTGGGCAACTTGAATAAACAGATGATCAGTGACCTTTCATTACCAGTAACATAATACCTCCAGGCACAGACATAGAAAGAGAAATATAATCTAAGTGGAAAACCTGTTAAACTTGAGATTAACAATATCAGGTCCAAACGACGATGCTGAAAACTTTTTTGCAAAACACTGCCAGCAAAAGAAGGTGGACTGTGCCTCGGTAAATAAAGCAGTAAACATTGTAGACTCAACAAAGCATCATTCTGTTTGTGGTTGAATGAAGCGCCTTGAAAACCAACTACTGGCTGCAATTAAATGGCTTCATCCTGGCTGCTGGCAGACTGAGGGCTCACAGACACACAGACACAGACAGACACACACACACAAGCACATAAACCCTTCAAAGGGGCTCATTTAATCTCAAGCTGTTTATGAGTGGAGCATATTGACTTAATGGTGTAATAAAAGATCAATGGGCCTTCACTTAAAAACAAAACAATCTCAGTTGCCACAGGAGGATGGAAACACATAAATTTATCCCCAATGAGATGGCACTGTACATATGCAAAGACAAGATGATGAAATGGCACTGTGTGTATGGAGATATACAATGATGGATTGTTATTATTGCAAAAGGTCATTGGCATCAAAGGTATGGCAGCTGCAGAAGTGCAGGAGAATGGAGAAAAGAAAACAATAAAGAAAAGTGGGATGTATGAGGAATGTATCAGCCATAGCTGAGATTCAAAATAGCCTGTTTATAAAATGTATGGTATGTGTGTGTGTGTGCACGTGTTCCTGTAGTTGTGGGAACAAAAATTTGTTTACACAGTTTACACCTTACTACGGCCTAAACTGGGGGCAAAATGCAAGTCGATAGAATGAAATCATTGAATATTGGTGTGAAGACTTACTTTAAGGTTAGGCTGACGTTAGGGTTAGGTTAAGTTTAGGATTAGGATTAGGCAAGTAATGTTTATTGATATGGTTAGGTGGTGGTTAGGCCTCCAGGAAATGAATGTAAGTCTATGTAATGTCTCCAGAAGTGATGGAAATAAGACTGCGTGTGTGTGTGTGTGTGTGTGTGCATGTGCAAACCACATTTCCAGAACCACCAAACAATGGCAACGACCTTCAAAAAGTGTCCCTGCTGCTGTATTTTTTTAAACCAAACTAAAATTCTTACCGGAAACCCAAATCACAGGCTATCTGATGCCTTCATGGAAAGGGGAAACGGGAGAGTAAACATTTCCACATCTACTGAACTCTCCATAATGTAAAAAAATGTGTGCTATACTGTAGTAAAATGCTCAGCCATCATTTTCTCCTGTTCATTTGTCCTCTTTTTCTCCCTCCTCTGCTCTAACCCCTCTCTCTACCTCAGAATGACTTGCTTTTCAATCATGTGCCTAGATTGATTTTTAAATTACTAGAATCTGCTCAATTAGCCTAATGCACTTCATTAGCATACGGACACCTGACCATATCGCAGCTGGCCGACTGATCTCCTTAGACCGGATTGGTTCACCTGTTCTGGCTTATCACATTGTTTTCTTCTGACTGGACGATTGGCTGGTTGCATTATAAAGGACGTCCCCCCTCCTCAGTTGCCATAGGAATGTAAACCTGCCACAGTTGCCCTAGAGACAGTCTGAATGATGCGGTGGGGCTGGTGGAGGCACATTTGGTTGTGTTGTTGATTTAGCTGGGGGCTTATCAGTTTGTGTGGTTGCCTTTTCACTTTTCTGTTTCCTCTAAGTTCTCTCATTTTAGCCATAAACTCATGCCTCCATGTGTTGTAGTTGCTAGAACAGTGGGTGGAGTTGTGTCAGAGCTTGGTGTCTCTGCTGCTGCTGAGATGTGGCTTAGCTTGGCTCTGAGAAGAAAGGCTTTGCTAACAGCCACACCACTGGCACCATATGATGTGGACACCCACCCATAAAAACAACAGCCCAATACAACCGACGTAGGACCATTATGGTTTGTTTAATTGTCCCATGACTGGCCTTTGGAGATTTATACTGCAGCTAGCCATGGGAAACTTATGTAGAATTGCTGATGAAAAGTTTCACTTGTATTATTTTACAGAGATATACTGTAGTCAGATTCATCATTAGTTAGCCTCCTACACCAAACATAATCAGCTTTGCAACACCCAACTACATCAAAGACTTCATTTCATGAATTTGCTCTTTTTCTGATTTTTCTCTGAATGGCACGCTAATGAGGGAGACTAAAAGATGCTGCATCCCTCATTCATATTGCTCTTTTTTTTTTGCAAGGCAGGAAGTTAGCATCAAGAGATCATAAGTCTAGTGATTAGAGGTTAGCATGTAGGATGGTGTCTGCAGCTGTGGTCATTAGAACCGTACTGATTAGGCACCCACAGGGGGTCCGCATGATTGGTATTTATCTCCATCCAACAGACGCAATTAAAATTCCCTTCTCAAAGTCGGCCCAGGCCGGAACCCCAAAATAGTGCTGACAGCCCCCGCCTCCTCCCCTTCTCTTTCTCTGTCTTTCCGCTTCAAGACAGCTTCCAAATATTTGTGGCTCTGAGCACAAGGTCTCCACTTTATCTCAATTTGCACTCTCTTTTCTCACTACAAGACTACACCTCCATACATCCCCCCTTTTTCTCTGAAACTCCCCTCTCCCTGTATTCCCCCACAGTCACAGTCACTGTGGCTCTTCCCTGAGCTCATCATCCTACTGTAAGGTCTTCATAATGGGATATTAGGTAAATAGTCATGCTTTGTGCAGTACATCAGAATATCCCTGCTGCACTTTCTAATTGTTTTAGTTTTGCTGTCAACATTATGCTAATTTCCAAATCTTTTTTCACGATAATAGGGGCAGCCACAGTTTAGCACAGAGGCATGTATGTAGTGGGAAGTGACATGTTTCAGCAAGGGAGGTACTCACCTATTCACCCTCACATCTGTGCTACCAACGTGAGGCCCACGCTCCTCTGCCCTCCCCCTGCCCCCTGGACCTGAGCCCTCTGACAGGAGGAAACACTTCAAGAGTAAATAATGTGTTTTCTCAAGTTGTGCCAAATCACAGGGAGGGAGAAGAGGCTGCCAGACAGACAGGAAGAGGAGTGAAAAAAAGTCTACAAGGACACTAGCAGCTTTGTGAGGCTGTGCTCAGGCACGGTGCTTTCAGCTAACATTCACCAATTAACACTGAGCACAAAGTACAGCTGAGGCTAATGGGAGTGCTGTCAATTCTGGTCCAAAATCAAAGTACTGACACTCATTTTTACCTGATGTTGGCACCACATGAAAACTCAAAGGATCATCAAAATTATTACAATTCATCTTCTGGGTCAACTAAATTTCATGTAATGCCATTTGTTTTTTGCCATTTGTATTTCACACATCAGGATTCCTACTTTGTTCCTATCCTGGAACCTGACATGTGAAATCCTGGTAACAAAGTAAAAAAAATGTCTGAATCCATTGAGTATATATTTTATTGAATGTCAAAAAATTTACATGCTGGTGGCCATTTAAGATCAAAGTAATATAATTCATTCTCTAAGGATGGATTTCACACCAATCCATTCAATAGCTGATATATTTCAGTCTGGACAGACCGACACTGCCATCTCTACAGCCATGCCGCAAGGGTGGCTATAAAAAAGAAAAGCAGTAATAGAAAACAGAAGGAGATGTGGTCGTGGAAAAGGGAAAGGGGAGGGAAAGGGAGAGAGAGAGGCAGCTAAAGGCTACAGCATAGAGAAATTCTGCATGAGTGACAGGGTTCCCCCAGCATTTGGCTGCAGTAGTTGGTGGAGACAGATGGCTGCCCAGTGGAGTCCCTTCATACCAGCAGACCAGCTTTGCTTCTGAGGCCTTCAGCTTTTAACCCTCTGGGGACTGATAAGGCACTCAGCTGAGGGGATGACAGACAGCTAAAGATGAGGCCTTGCACTGTAACACACAGTGGAAATGCTCAGACTACATGATTTAGTGTTTGTCCAGCACGGTGGTGTCTGTCACTTAATGATTCACTTTATCATTTAAGAATCACTCCTACACTGAGCCAGACACTTAGGCAGCGCCTCCTCACCATGGCACGCACACACATTCACACACACTTACACACACACACGTACACACACACACACACACACACACAAAGACAACAGACAGGGTGTCAACGTGTGAAAATCTCTCCGGACAGTGACGCTGGAGTGAGACGAGCTGAGGAATAATCCTGTCATCTATCCCAGATCCTGAAGAGTCGTCAGGGAAAAGCGCTGCCGCCTGCTGTGCTCCCTTCTCTCGCCACCCGAATCTCTCCCTAGCAACCAGTCATTGGCGTGGTGATTGGACCAGCGTGCCAGCGGTTGCTATAGCTACAGGAAGCTCCCCTTCCCAGTAACCCCCCACTTTTTCTGTGCTGTGTGTATCCCTCTTTTTATGTTTCTCTTCATAACCTCTTTGTTTTTCTCTTCAGTTCTCTTGCTATTTGTATTTTCTCCTCTTCCATCAGAGAGACTTCCTATCCCAGTCTTTTGCTCGCCATCGAAGAACAGAACAGTGGCACAGTACTGCAGGTTACTGTTATTAACACAGATGTTGACTGACGGCGATAATGGCATCTGATGGGAGGCTAAACTGACTGAAATGGGTCTACAGAGAAAAAGACACAGGGTCTGTAATTTCACAAGAGCCCTGGCGAGAATACAGGCAAGAAATGGAGCATTAGCAGAGGAGTCAAGTATCTGACCTGTCTGTATAAATCTGCTATTCCCTTTAGCACTATTTCATGAGAAAAAAAAACAGCCTGGTCTCCAAAAATAAATAACTACTGCCTGGCAGTTTATATGTCTGTGTTTGCATCTGTCTCTGTCTGTGCTTGTGTATTTGTTTCTGTGCCTCTGTGTTTTTTGTTAATATGAGCTGGCAGCAAGAGAAACAACAGCCCATTTTTGCTTCCACGTACGATTTATCTGTGTTAGCTTTGCACTCCTGCCACTGACAGGCCGCACTGTTTCTGTTGGAATCTAAAAGTGCCAATTATGCTTCAGAGGCAGGCTAAATGTGGTCACCATGTCATTAGGCCAGTATGCACGAGTCAGCCCGTCTGCTGGTAATACAACACCACATCATCCATACAGTACAGTGCCGAGCTGAGAAGTGCCACAGGGTCCACGTAAAGCACGCACACAGATACACACACACACACACACACCCACGGCCGTCTCTATGTTTGGAGTTGATGCATCAATCTGTGAGCTGGTTTCTGTCTACAGCATTTTTCCACAGACATCTCCTGCCCTAATCAGCCACTGTATAAAGGGTTCGAACGAGAAGTTAAATGCACTTGATTAGTGATCTGTTCTCTTCTGACTAATGCATGAGAGGGAAATTATGATAATGTGGCATCTATAAGACACAGAGAGGATAAAATAATGGATGAGATGGATGGATGGATTTCTACATGTGAATATGTGAACTGTGTGTGTGACTCTTAAGGACTACTGTGATCATAATCTGTTTATGGGGCTTAGTCAGCCCCTTTTGAGGAAAAAGAAATAAGGGAAAAAAAGAAGAGGAGCTAATAACTAGGGTAACTAAGATTTTATGTCATGGATTTACAGTGGAAATGAAGGGACAGAGGAGCACACAATACCATTGGTCACAGTAAATAAAACCTGAGTCCACACTGATTGTCTGCTCCACAAAGAATGAAATCAAATGTTGAAACACGCCCCAGTCACAGAGTTCATAAACACAGCCGACAGATAAGGCAATTGGCTGCTGACAGCGGATTGCCACTCTGGTGCAGTGCTGTAATACAGTTTAGCCATTTGCCCCAAAATTGCACGCCCCACATGCCAATGTCATCCCGTCCCAAGATGAGAAATTGATTTCATGCTTGGGTGACAGTCATCAAGAAAGAAAGGGAGAAAGCAAGAGACATAAAAAGAGGGAGAAAAAACTGAGAGGGAGTAAGCAACAGACTGATGGAAGAGAATAGAGAAATTCTATCTTAAATCCTGCTTCTACATTCACAACCATTCAGCCTCAGAAAAACAGAGAATAGACTGAGTTTATGAAGCTGAAAAGAACATGCAACATGTTTGTGTGTGGGGTTAGACAGCGAAGAATAAAAGCTTTAGAAAACTGCTGGCTGTGCAGAGGCCCCTACATGACAGCATATTATGGGCAGGGATGTGGCATAGTCTGGCTGTACAATAGTGCCCTGTTGCCTCATGGGATGCTTGGAGCTCTCTGGAACAGGAGAGGGGAGAGCCATCTCGTAAGTGCATTTAACATGATGTTCATAAGTGACACTTTTACATTACTGTGCTGCTGCTATGAGTGAGGGAAATAAAGGGAAGGAAGAAGACCAAGCAGGAATTAGGTTACACTCAAATGATGATGTAATGTTTAGGCGACACACACAGCACCCCCATCCCCCCTCTTTTCTTTCCGGCTTGCTTCCTGTGTTCACCCCCTTTTTCTCTGGGGCACAGAATAGCGTCGTCCGATTGGTTGATGGCACCACAGAGATGCTGAGAATATCCACCAACCAGGGCCCGGGTGCCCCTTCACACCGTTACCACAGCAACCCCTCACAACCACAGTGAGCGTGCACACATGTATGGATCTGCACGAGTGTCTGTGTGTATGTGTGTACCATATGCATGTATTTTTGTGGGTGACGGCTACATGTTGGGAACATGCAACAACAACCCTGCAATGAATAGCCTTCAGAGAGTTTATCTGCTACAGAGCAGCTTTGTGCTGTTGTGTATTGCAGCTCACACAGTAACAAACATAACTTGCTCTGCTTCTTCTCATGGGCAACAGCTGCTGCCAACAGATTAGCCAGGAAAGTTTCTTCTGTAAAATGTCCACCTTATGGAGTCATTTCATGTACTGGCTATGAAAGCCAGTGGCTCTGGCTGTGTTTTCTTAAAACAAGAAAGAGCCAATTTTGCCTTTGTACTCTGTAAAATTATTCAAAGGCTATATACACTATACATTGTCAGCGCCATTTTCCTGGATAAGTTTTGCAATCTTGCTGAAAAAAAAACTGTGTGACTGTTACATTTTTATTCACGTAAACATGAAACATTTGCCTTCATGGTCAATAACATGCATGCAAAAGTTTGCTATATTGTTGATTTTTACCGTGGGCTGTAATAAAAGACTGCTCAGTTTTAGAGTCTACACTTATTTCTAATAAATTTGGCCTATATTCTTAAAGCAATAGTTTAACTATGTCTAGGCATGGTGGGTATTTCCCAAAATGCCAAACTATTTCTTTGAACAGATAAATAAGTCATGTTGCAGATTTCCTATCTTAAAGAAGATAAAGAACTAAATTGCTTACAAACATTACAAAAGATAAACACACACTAGACTGTTCCTGTTATAAGTGGGTGTGAGATTATGATGTCACCAACGTATTTTTTGTAGGTCACCAGTGCTTACCTGTAGCACTGCAAAGCCAGTTGAGATAGTCTCATTATACCACAGTATACACCCGGGGGGTGGGGGGGAATCCTCTCCAAGTTGACAGCGCAATAACAAGCAATCTTAGCAGGAGCCTAAGTCCCCTGCAAAGCAACTCTGATCTGTTCCAATCCCCACTGTGGGCTAATAGTAGCACTCAGCATGTGCACTCATTGATGGATGAACAAGGGGATAATGTATATCTGTCAATGTACATGTGTGGGTGTGTGTTTGGAAGGCAGTGACCAAGGTAGAGTCCCACCTTATTTAACCCTAACAACATTCATGACCACAACTGCCCACACCTAGGACCTCCGTAAGACAATACGTGTTTTCATGCGATCACTACAGCTGTTTGTCCACTGTTCTAACACTAGCTGTGTTGTGTCATTATGGATCAGGTTGCAGTGTCTTACCGGCACAGGTGAAACACTTGACGTGAAAGTGGGTCTCTTGTACTCGCACCACCTCTCCTTTGCATACTTCTCGACATCGCTGGCACCGGATTGGTCCGGAACTTCGTTCACCGCCTGCAGAGCCTTCATGATAGGCTGCTGAAGACAAAACATACACATTTTAATGTTCTATTTCTCCGTTAAGCTGGCCTGTAAGCTGAATAAGCTAAGTGTTCTTGTTGCTATGCCTGTCAAACTTTCCATTTTTGCACAGCACATGCAGTTTGCAGTGATAAAGGGGGCAGGTCATTGCTCTTTGGTAATTTATGAAACACTGGCTTCTTTCTGACAGTAGCAGATAAAGGCAAACTCCTCAATTTTAGCATGCAACATCTGATTTTGCCTTTGAAATGACAACTGTGGCGTGTTGAGAGTAGCCTGTTTTGGTGTCATTTACAGGCTTCTGTCCTCCAGTATGTGTCCACATAGGAAATTGATACACATACAAGGACTTCATGGTGCAATGAAGTACACCCTGTAATCTCTGAAATCTACATCCCTTTGTACTGCAAAGCACATGGGCAGGAAACAGGGAATTCAGTGACAAAGACTTGGTCCCACCTCCACACCACAAGGTGCTTGTACTACTCATGAATGGGCTCATTTTTAACGTGTAACCCTGCAAAATAAAGTATTATGAAATGCCTGGCTTTGGAATAATGATAAAGGAGTAAGGTAATGGTGGTAAGATAACGGTACAGGTAAGCTAGTTAGCTGGACAAGGTAGCGTTCACAGCTTACAGAGCAGACGTGCACACTGTTCAACCTATTCCTTGCACACTAGTATTTTTGGTTTTGGAGAGAGTTAAAAAAAGAAGAAGAAAAGAAATCACAATTCAAATGCAATTCAAACTCTCTCTTAGAGTAGGTTATTGCTTTTACTAGGGCGCTGTTCACCACTTTGATGTGTAAAGAAATGTAAAGCTTGGCAGAATACCTTGCTAAGCCATAACTAGACAGTCATAGCAAAGCATACATAGTTTAACCTCATAGCAACTACTATACAGTAAAAATATAATTTGGCTTATCAGGTAGCCTAAAACCTGTATAGCCTATTGTAAGGTCTTAGCAGTGTCACATAGATATAACCCATAAGTGATATTTCTATGCAAGACAAAATACAGCAAATGCATATCATCCACTGTAAAGGTCATAATAACATTGTATTAATTCAAAATCACAATAGTTCGGCTTTTTTGTGCATTTAGCACAATAAAATTGCTTTTAAAATTTACAGGTCTTACCAGTGTGTGGAGCAAACCACCAACAGGGGCTCTAAGCACACCACAGACTGTATTGTGTGCAGTTCACACAATAAGATCAGTGTGTAGGTCTGTCAACACTTCTTGTAAAGCTGTGAGGTCTGACACCTATGTAAGCTTGGTAAGCCCGAGGCTTTCTCTCCCACTGTCTCTATTTTTCACACATACACACACACACTGCAGTGTCAGGGTAGAAAGTGGATGGATCCCCTTACCTCATTATGTATTAGCTTACATGTCAGACTCCTGTAAGCCCAGTAGCTATATCACAGTGTCAGGAAGGCGAGTTCTCACAAACAGCCTTAACAGTAAAGGAATAATGCTATCACAAGCAAAAAGCTAAAAATGACCTATTAATTGGAACTTAAGTGAGCTTGGAAACTGAACTCATCTAAGACCTCTTAGGTTAATGAAGGCTTTTCAAAAGGTCCATGTACTCCTTCAACGCCGATGCTTCCACAAACAAAGACAACCAGCCTTGCTGTCTCTCACTTTGCTCAATCTTTCTTAAGGAGTACCAGAGTGGTCCTACATACTGTGGAAGTGGAATAATGACAGGATAACCAGTTGGCTGCCTACCTGAATAGCTGACTGAAGGACTTTCTTGCCTCAGTCAGAGCAGCACCAGCATACAGGCTGGCGTGACAGAGCTGCTAATTCCATTTCACTGGATGAATCTCGAAGGACTCACAGCACTTTAAAAGTCTAACAGCCTTCCATGCATCGCAGCCTGAGCACCCTTTGGATGCTTCACATGTGAGGAAAGTATATGCATAGTGTAAAGTAGAGTGTGTGTACTGAGCGTGATGGCATACATCCATTATGTCCAAGAGAGAACCTATGCATGACTGTAATTGTTTATTTTCTCGCTCAGGACATCAGTGTGGGCACTGGAAATATGCAAGTATGATTAATTCCCACTCCCAATCTCCCACACTCAAGTGTAGTTCATTGTTTTCCTCACAATGCTGGCAGCACCACTTGAACCACTACCCAGCCCGTCAAATAATGTCACCCTCTTGGAGGAGGGTTTTTGTGCATGTGTATATGTGTGTGTGTGTGTGTGTGTGAGAGAGAGAGAGAGAGAGAAAGACAGAGAAAGACCATGCAATGGAAGCCAATATTTTTGTTGTTGTAAAACCAAATGAACAACACTGATCCCATCAGGTATGAATGAGAGATAACAGGAACCAGAGGCAATACAAGCGAGCCTGTGCCAGCACCTACTGGAAACACGCAGGGCATTTGTTTACAATGCTGACCTTCTGAATCTGGGCCAAAACAAACCTGGCATACTATACCAGCCAGGCAAAGTTGTATAAAAGAAACAACATATATCAAAATTGAGCAAGGTGCTAAATGAAGATTATTCACACAGAGTTGCAGTATTTAAGGCAGAGACAAAGTAAAAAGCAAAGATTCCTGCTTATTTTCATCAATTATGTTTTAATGAATGAGGTGCTTGTTTAACTTGCTGGATGTGTGTGCCAAAAGCTGTTCCTCAGCAGAGATTCCAGGTACACAATCAGCTCAGGAGCTGAGGCATTACATAACTCTATCAAACTGTGTCAGAGCGTTCACTCTCATTGAATGCAGCCAAGCTCTCCTCGTCTAAACCCATTACAGAGCTCTTGAACATAACCCTTCATCCTCTCCCATGCTGAGGTGTTGAGTCATTTTTCTAATGATAGCCACCAGACTACAGGTGTAATCCACTGACTCCAAATCAGTGAGTGAGCGCCCCGGGAGAATACAGCCTCCGGCAGACAGATGATAAGAACAGGGCCAGGGTCAGAGAGGCCGACAGCATCCCCAGGGACTGAAAGGCTGCTGCTATTCCTGCCCCTGACCACCTGACAGCCCCAGGGAAGAACATGCTGGGAGCTCAGTCAGAAAGGATGATGGGAGATCACTGGTGACGAGTGAGTGGAGTGAGGAGTAGGACAAAGAATCAAAGAGAAGCAATACAAAGGCAATGTAGCTTTAAGAGAAATTATTAAAAAACATATATGTTGCATCAAAACCCAAATTTACTTTTACATTCATATGGAATTGTTTTTCTCATTGCATGAATATTGAACAAAGGTACAACTTTACATCATCATCTAGTGTGCACTGACAAGTCTAATTCAATCTAAGCCATGTATAAATGATACTTGCCTGTAGCTTAAATGTTCATAAGGCAATCTCTATAATCCAAAGAACAGTAATTCTGAATCAAAAGCTAAATATTAACTGGACTATTACAAACATGAGAGTTATGTGAGGGAGGGTTTGTGACCAAACAGAAGTGCTGTCCTGCTCAGTTCAGCTCAGTGGTGCTTGCAAAACTAGTAGTGCACTGAAGGAAACCTTCACAACATGTGCACATCTCATCCATGACTGCTTGCATGTATAATTCTTCTCTAATAGACCTAGTACTTCAGTAGAAATTATGAGAGACATCGCTAATGAGTTTTTGAATAAAACAAGCAACAAACAATGGTAACAGCAACTAATGACAACAATTTACCAGCTTCAAGAAATCACTGTACTGAAGGGACTGGGAAAACCTCCAACTTTTCTCTATAAAAACATTAAATATTTTCAACAAGACAAATTTATAATGTATTAGTTCACTAAGAATCAACCTCAGATCCATCTAGGGCCCAGGTCACTGGAAAAAAAAGATTTACTTGCTTCAGCAATTGAGAAACATGCCATTCAGGAGTAAACCCAAATCTCGGACCCAAGCTTCATCTATCAGTCCAAGCATCTCTTCAGGTAATGAATTTAAGAGAACTGTGCACTACATAAAACGCGTCTTCCTTTGTTTGTAATCCAGTGCAGGCAATGATCAGGTCCCTCCCTGTCTCCCCCCCTTTCCCCCTCTTTGTCTCTCTTGGTCTCTGTCAGGACCTTGGCCAGAAGCATTCATCAGAGCAATGATACTGTCCGGTGGTCATCACAAACATACTGTCACTGTATGGAGAGAGAGAGAAAGGTCAGACTGCTACTGACAGTCTGAATGATCACTCAATCCTACCAGAAGCCAAGGTCACGAAGAACAGCCTTGAGGACACAACATACAATAGAACCACAGTGGTGCAGCTTTGATCTGAGTGAGTCTTCTTTTCATTCTGTTCATTCAAATTAAAAAAGATCTTGGAGCTCATATATTAAATGGCAACTTAATGATTTTTCCATGCAGTCTTCATAATTTCCTTTCTGCAAGGGCTTTAACTATTGCATAAAAAACACAATGAATGCCACTGCAGTAGCCACAATAACTGTAACTGCAAATGGACAAGAAAAGCATGTGCTTAATTTCATGTTTGCCTGTAAATACAAGCCAGTTGTACATGACTTTACTCTGAATATTCATGTCTGCATCCCAGCATCTGTGTCAGCATCTGTGCATCTGTCTCCCACCTTTGTTCTCTGTGTTATTGAACTAAGGCGTCTGGCAGCAGGAGTGATAAATGGTGTTTAGCTCTGGTTTGGACTGCTCACCAGATGAGGCAGAAGAGCAGGAATCATATATGATACAGCTCCTGTCCGTGTCAACCCTTGTTTCTGCCATAAAACACAACTGTCAAGAAATAGCACAGAAAATATCCATTGTCTGTACTGTTCTCTGTATTTATACATTTATTTTAATATACAGTATTTTCCCTTTGAGAAGCAGGGCCTAAGGAGGACACTGTCTGTCAGTGGGTCATTCTGACTATTCATGCACTTTAGTCCAGACCAAGATAGTGTATCTCAATAAGTACTTGTGATTACATTTTATGTGAATATTTATGGTTCCCAGAGGATCTCCTTGACTCCCTGACATTTTGTCTTTCACTATCATTGAGTCAAAAATAATTTCCCCTTGATGGGCACTTTTATCTATGACAGGCTATCTTAAAAACAATCCACTTTGCCAAACAGTGTTCGATAGAAGATGCTTGCTATATCAGCAACTGATTTTTTTCTGCTATTGATACCATCAGATCAAAGCAGTCTTTTAAGGAATTACGATGAGCTCAGTTCAAAGCACTTCCATGCAGTCACTGATGCCAAAACTTTCACTTCAGACCAAAGCAGGTTTAAAGCAGCAAGACAGGTTATTTCAGCTGAGGCTGCAGCATTGCACAATCATGGTAGTGCTAGATTCAGGGTCCAACATTGGTGCCTAACATGGCTAAAACTAATTAAATAAGGCCAGTAGCCACTGGGAGGTTGCTGAAATAGCTCTTCTTCATTACAAGCTCTAATCACTAAAACATTGATTGATTTTATGATTATTTTCATTATGCATTAATCTCCTGTTTAATTTCTCCATTAATCGGTTGATCGATTTGTAATTATTCTGAAAATAGTAGTAAATGTCTTCACAATTTCCCAGACTCAAAAGTGACATTTTCACAAAGGTTGTTTTGTCCAGCTAACCTCAAAACAATTTTAAGAAAATTAAAATGAAAAGCAGCAAATCCTCACGTTATGAAGATCTAACTATGACATGCTTTTGCATGAAAAATAATAAATGTTAAGTGTGGCTATAAAACTGTACAAGAGACTAAATAGACAAAAGCTCAGTGAAAACTGCAAATGCAGCTGGTGTTAAGTGTTTAAAACGATGTATGCTATCATACTGAAAAAATCAAGGCTATTAAAAAAGCTTGTGCTTGTGGCGTGTGTTCAGTGACGTTCTTTGTACCAGCAGTTCATGCAGGTTGTATTGTATTAAAATTCTTGAATCGTGATAATCTTTCAATTGCCATACTTATGATTCATTCAAACCATATGTCTTGATCAATAGGTTGCATAAGATGCAGCAAATGTATTTAAAATTTAGAAACCTAAATGGGAATGTCTTTCAAATGTATTTTGTCTCCTGCTTAAGAACTCTCTGCTTTATGACGAGAAAGAGAGCGAAGGAAAGAGCTGTAAGCGCTGTCTTTGATGCATGGCTCTGCTGGTCCCCTCAGGTCCCAAACCTCAATGATCGGTGTATTGGTCAACATGTATTTTATTATTCCCCTGAAACCCTGTACCATGTTTACACTGTAGCTCAGAAACGGACTGGTTCATCAGTCAGGCCAAATACTTGCAAAACTGTATCTTTATTGCGTGAATAATCATACATCATTATTTCTTTCTCAGTGTTTGTTAAACCCCTCCTTTCCATATGAGAACTAACCTGACAACTGCCATAGTCCTGCATCATCTGCCAGCCAGGCAGAAAATAAGAGTCTGACCGGACACATGCACACAAAACCCAGTGACCATGAGAGATAGAAGGCCCAGAAGATGAAGACAGACAGTCAGAGTGGTGTGTAATTACTCTACGTGTGTCGATGGCCTCTGGGCTATCACACCCAATGCAGCGGAAAACACTGCGAGCAGCCCAGCTTAACAGGCCCATTCATGTCCAAACCTTGCGAGTGCTGAGAGTGAAGGGGGACATATGTTTGACTGACTGTTGTATGGGAGTGAGGAGAGGAGGAGAGGAGATAGATGTTCTTTCTTCAGCTCTAATTCCTGCTGTGTTTTCCGCCTAAAGCCAGACTACAGTCACATGTCACACCACCATCTGCCTGCTGTGACAATGCTAACCCATACACGGTTAAATGCAGACATAGAAAGGTTCGGACAAAATCACATGCGAGCGGTATAACCACAAGTTGATGGGTTGTTGATGTTTGTATTCGTGAGCATTTCTGTTTGTGGACGCATGCTTTTAAATCACGAGGGCCTGTGACAGCTCCCCACATGCTGGCTGCGTGTGCTCCTCCTCCCCCACCTCTTGATGTCAGCTGAGAGAAGCATTTGAAGCATTTTGAAGCTTAACAAAAGAATTCAACACATTTTCTCTCCAACACACGCACTGCATGGGAACCAGCAGTCAGGCAAGGCTCGGTACCAGAGGGTTAAGAGCACTGGATGAATAATGTAGTGGCACACAATGACAGGCTAGATTATGAATGATGCAGTAATACCCGGTTCCTCCTGTAGACACAGAGGGCGGAAGAGGGAGGACAGGAGGCACATGACACCCTCAGCTCACTGAGCACCTGACGCACATCAACCTCAACCAGTCCTATTGACAGCTAAGGGGTGGAGGATAATTTTCTTCAAAAAGGCTTTCCTTGGAGAATCAAGAGGCCTGCCTTGTAAATTAACCAGTGATAACTTGCAAACATAACAAAGTGGAGGTTTGCACACAAGTGTGCACAAGCACACACAGCTGATCACCAAGCCCTACAGGGAAAGCCCTGATTCAGCTGACAGAGGATCAGGGTCACAGTCAGCTGATACAAGGTCAGCTTAGCATCATGGCAGCCCCTGGGCCAGTCTAGGGCACAGAAGCCCTCTGGCTGTCAGACTTATTTGTCATGTGCTGCATCACAGCGAACTAAACTCAGCAGTTGGGTCAGAGACCTTTAGCTCAAGGGTTTCCTGCAACTCGTGTGTTAGAAGACAGGTGGACTTTCATGAAGAGTAGACAGCTGAAAAACCTGGGTGGTCTCCCCAGAGAGGTCGTACGTACTACTGGTGGAAGAGGATGAGGGAGGAGAGAAGAAGATGAAAGACGGGAGAAGCAGACCTTAGCAGTGCCCAAGCAACAGCTGTTATGTGGATGAGGAATCCCAAAAATGTTCCTCTATGGATGAACTCAGTGCAAAGGCTACTTTGACCTCCATATATAATTAGCTCTCCCATCTTCTCTAAATCTGCTGTATTGGGAGTCATGCTTCACATTAGTTCCATTTTTCCTGCATGTAGATGAAAATTACAATATAGCTATTATATTAAATTTGCATATTAAGTTGTATTGGGGTAAAATTCAGTTACAGGGGTCAAGGCTTAATTTTTAGGTTGGTACTCTCTGTCTTCTCTTCCATCACATCATCTAATGTGCAACGGTAGTTCTTCTGTCTTCCCTTATCTTTCGGCATTGTCCTTGCGCTTCAAGTGGAGATAAAGCGCGCAAGAACGGACTTACCGCTGGAACTCATGATGCCCAACGTGTTCTTATCTAAAACAAAGCGTCTCCGTCGAGAATAATCCCATAAAGCGAGAGGAGATCTTCACGGAACAGTTTACTCCTTCCCAATTGAGTCATTAAGAACGAATATCCAGTGAACGTAAATGATGCTCCTCACTGTCCTACAACACTGCTCCCAGTCAATGTGGAAAGAGCCCGAAAGAGCGCTACAAAAATATATAAAAAAAAAAGCTAAGAAAAATAAAGCGAGGGTATTTCCAATGAATATAAAGCTCCTGTTCCTGCTGTGTAGGAATGTCGTTCGTGTGTGTGAGTGTGTTTTTCTTCCTTGCAGAGAAGCAGTCGGCAGGTACAACAATGCTGCTCAGTCGGATTCCACCTTCACATTTCGCTCCTGGCTGACACCAGCTCCGCCGCGCTCTCCCCGGTGGTGTACCGCTGCTGTCACCGTGCGCCTCTCACTGACAACACAGCCTTGGCACTCCTGTTCCGCCCGTCACTTTCAAAATAAAACGGATAGTGCCAAAACCGCGGTATCTAATCGTTGAAGTGATTACGAAACAAAATAAAATACCTTCAAGCTGTATCAAACACTTAAATTGATATCAGTGGTGTTACATTGGGCGTACCTTAATTTGTTCATTATTCTGAAAAGACAATAACAAAACCAGTTCAAACACATCACAAGTAAATTTGGAAGCCTCCAATTAAGCATAAGGTATAAGATCATCAAGATCATTTCCGAACTTTCACATTATCTGATGTAGTTTAAAGCTATATGAAGATTACATACACTAAAGCACTTTTATATTAACACACGCCAAGATAAGGCACTGCTGCAACTGTCATACCAGCAGCCTATTTGATCCCACTTGGACCTGGAGGCCAAGTAGGCCATTAACGAATTAGCATGATTTTATTATGAAAGAAAAGTTTTTCAGTTTCCGGTATTGCGCTAGCTGTTTTGGGTAACTTGGCAGCTTTCTCGTTTTATCCTGGGTTAAGCGACGTCACCTTGGGCTGCTGTGTGCGCTCTGGGGACACCACAGACCACATCACGCTGCAAAAAGTGTTAACTGCTCAGAAGTCATCAATGTCCGCCTTCATTCATTTTTCACACCGAGATGAGGGCTAACATTCTCAGCGCCCGAAGCATTTTAAATGAATTTAAGAACCAGTTAAGCCATTGTAAATTGCATAAAACAGCAAACTCTCAAAAAACTACTTGAAACAAATAAATTTGAAGACCAGAGGGGAGACTTGATGAGAGGACTTGTTGGTGTTTGTTCTGCTGCGCGAGGCTCGGCTTGTTGCTAAAATTGTTATGACACCGCCCTCTTCTGGAAAGTCAACGTAAGCAAATTAGTTAATTGGATTATTCACGGTGGAGGAGGAGAGTTAAATGTGTAAAAACAGTGTGTTTGGTTGTAGAGCAGCAGTAATTTCTCTGACGGGTCTGAAATCTTAGGCCAGACATCTCAGCTCACATACAACTGGTCCCAGCACTTTGATTTCCTTCGTCGCGCACCGCGCACCGCGCACGCTGTAGTATTGTTTGCTTTCAATGGATCAGTGGTCTCTGCGTGGAAAGATCTCCATCTAATGGTGGAACACCCATCCGCTCTTTCCCAAGCAGTCTCGGTCGATACCAGCCATTTATTTTAAAGCAACTGAAGTTCAACAAATACAACAAAACGTCAGACAGACCTTAAGACTACAGAGAAAACAACTGGACTTAAACTTACTGGACCTGGACCGGACCTGGTTTTAGTGGCCTCTGAAGTACATTCAGTGTGCATCACTGTTACAAAGCACCAGGTCTGACTGTGCACACTTGATAATATTTTCATATGTTACTCCTCTCTCCCTCTCTCTCTCTCTCTCTCTCTCTCTCTCTCTCAGTGTGTGTGTGTGTGTGTGTTCTGATTTTTTTTTCTGAAGTAACTGCCTGGTCCTGTGTCCTGAGGAAGCCCTGGTTCTGAAGCCTGGAGGAAGCTGGACAATGGAGGGATATGAGAGGCGCCTTTCTCTCTCTCTCTCTCTCCATCCCTCCGCTGCCCTTACCTCTTACCTCTTTGGTTCTGCAGCTCAGTGGTTGTACAAGTTGTTCTGTTTTTGTCCTTTAATCTGCTTTACTTCCTCACACAGTTTCTCATTTTAGCAGGGAGCTTATTAAAACTGTATTGTGGATTTCAGTGAAAAAAAAAATGTTATACAAATGATAAAATGCCCCAGTTTCTTAATTTTGAATAAAAACTCTTTGTTCTCTCCTCTTTTCACCGTCCACTAATCTTAAGTCATCACCTACGTCAGTGTCGTGAAAAGATAATGAGTTATTTAAATGAGCCACCACTCTGTGTGTGTGTGTGGCGATGACATGATGCAGGTGGGTGCACTGTGGGCCCGACGCTCGCCGGCTGCTGATTTGGCTCCTCTGTCAATCCTGCATTGTGCTTTTGTCCTCCAAACCGATGGGGCAGAAAAACAGGAAGCTGGCCTTCCTGTGCTCTGAAGGCAGCAGGGCAGGAGGCCATCAGGTCAACACACTGTTGTCGCTGTTCGCAAAGGCACCAGTTCCCTCTAATCTGCGATAAAGGTAAACATCACTTGATATGTGTTAATACAAACCTGCACACTGCTGACATCACTCTGTGCTCTCAGATTTCTTTAAGCAAGCAAAGCAGTATAAATAAAACAATACTGAGCACAAATTCTGCACTTAATGAGCTGCTAAACTCCTGATGGAGACACTGTCATGTTTATGCTGCAGTCCTAATGCTGGACGGAGGTATTTTGCCTTTTGTTTGTCAGTCACACTCAAACCATGTGCCCACTATCTGTAGCACCGATCAGCAATATACTGCATTCTTCACTAACCCTCACAATCCTCGCCCTTTGTCCAACCACATGGCCAATGGCAACTACACACTCACACACACACACACAGTCTGCCATCCAACATGTAATGCTCGGCCGCTGTCTCCACCCAATCATGCTTATTTCTAATGTGTTGCCATTCAATACACTCACATTCCCACTCTGCCTCTCTCACACACACACATACTGCACACACACACACACTTTTGCAAACAGAGCAGAATAAATGGTCTGTGTCCTGCAGCCTTGCGTAGCCAATTGCATGCTCACATGTTCGTGCAGGGCTGATATTCTGTGGTCAGGGTGACTTTGTCATGGTTCAGTGGGGGCTAGGGATACACAATCAGTTCTATAGTTTATATTTAACTAAGCAGGCAAAAAAAGTCCCAAAGAAACCAAAGCAATATTAGTCAGGAGATTGTTGTTTCTCCTCACACAGACAGGAATGGCTCGTGAAAAGGTGTCACTGCTGAAGAGAGGTCAATTTGAATCGTCATGTAGCACATGAGGGTAAATGCTTCTCATTTGCAGGCATTACAGTAAACTCAGTGGAATGCTGGCAGTATGTGTGTGTGTGTGCCGGCATATATGTGTTTGTGTGTGTGTGAATTGATGAGCTGAGCAGGACTTTGAGGGCCCCGCACCTCTGGAATGAAGACAGTGATTTTTCAGGTATGCAATCTTGTTGTACAAACCAGCTGATTGCTTGTTCCTTTAATCTTCTGTAATCTTCTGACTGTGGGTGCGCCAAACCAAACTGGTGTGACGGGTGTTGCAGAATGAGGAAATAGACTGTGCTTATTGTACTCTTGCTAAGGTAAATGGGAAGGTGATTCGCTTAATTGCCATGTGTTTAATAGCTGTGTTCTTCAAAGCTAAACTAAAATGCAATGACCCTGGAGGGTGGAGGAGAGAAAGAGAGAAATGGGAGAAGGGGAGGCTGTGGCCTTGTCCCAGAGAAATGATGGGAGGAGTTAAAAAGAAAAACTCAGTCAGTGACATGCTGCTTGGGAAAGCCTCTGCAGTGCTCTCACTCACTTACACACTCGTACTTTCTTTTTCTGCTTCCCCTCTTCCTTCTGTGCTTTTGGAGTATGACGGATGTTTCGGCAGCTGTCATGATCTGCAGTTCACCAGCTAAATGGTGAAATCACACACAAACACACACACACACACACACACAGAGACAGATATATATAGATCTACACTTTCTGCCACGCACATGAGGAATGAATTGACAGAGGAGAGCTGGAAGCAACACAGAGGTAAGAGTTGTTTATTTCTGTTTTTAAAACAACTTACTGCTCTCTTAGTCTTACCGTAGCTTCTGTTGAGCAGGTTCAACGCTGCTGTACTTTGTACTCAGTCACATAACCATGAAGTCGTTGTCAGTCCACAGGGTGCAGAATGGACAGCAGAGCTTTAAAAGGGAATGAACTGTAATGTAGTGATTGCAGTTCCTTATTCTGTTTACTAATGACTTGATAATAAAGGTAAATGTATCCAGAGTCTCCTGAAGAGCAGAAGAAATGACTGTAATAATAATTCTCATGTGTTTGTCCTACGTCTAATGAAAGGAATAATGTCAGATTGGACATAAAACTGGTGTATTCAGTCTGACAAATTTGTATTTATACTTCCACAATGTTTCGGTGGGAGACATAGTGGGAATCTACCCTGCAGGGAGATCTGCCGCAGACACACAGGCATGTGAGGGAGCTAACAGGGTACTAGTCTAAACTTAGAGACCATAACCCCCGTCTCATATTACTGTCCGTTAACTCCTGTACCACATTTTCGAAGATCTACAAACTCACTGTACACCCATACGAACACAGCCGCAAAACACCCCAAACAACCCCTGCTTGTCATGCTTTTGAACGGAGCCAGACACTGCTGACACCATATGTTTCTTATTAGGCTGAATGCTATTGTCATGGACTGCCGAGTGTCTCAACTGCAGTCCAGGCTTTTACAGTGGTTTCAGACTGCGTGGAGACCATAAGGTCAATTATGGTATGTGGTCACTGGACTCGTCAACTCCTGTGATTACAGGCAATGTAAGCTGTGTTTGTGGCTCAACATGTTTTTAATCATATGTGTTATTTGTATGAGAATTTAATAATGCTGTCCACAGCGTGCAATCTTCAGAGGAAGAGTTTGAAACCCCAGCACCCGGGAGACAAGGGCTAAATCAACAAGTGTTCTTACTTACTGTACACAGCATCACCAGAAATCATAATACTGAACATCATTTTTGTATGTTTATATGTTGCTCTGTGTTTTGAAGTGTATGTCACTGGAGACAACTGTTTGCCCTTGTGCAGCTTTTGGTGCTAACAAAGGCCTTGCATGTGACCGCACATTTCAGCCTTGAACAGTTTGTGTTTATTAGATTAGACAGAATCTGTCACACTATAAACAAGCAGGGGAGTCTAAAGAGCTTCAGGATATGCCCTGACACGCCTTCAGCCTGTTTACAGCCTTCTGCTTCACATGATACACACACAGATTCAATCATGACCATTCAGCCACCACATAAACAAGGTGAAGAAAGTGGTCTCAGACAAAAACATCAGCCTCTTTGTTTCCAGTATGGTCAAACAGTGGAAAGATCTGGAGGCTTAGAAACTCTGAGTATTTGTTTTTTCTGAGCAGTACAGTGGCCACTTAATGTACTGTACAATGGGTATTTCCATCACCTTATCAGCTGATTTGGCCTCTTGCTGTGTGTAATTAGTCCATAGAATTCATCAGAAGAAAAGTTTTTAGAAGTTTTAAAGTTTTGTCTTGCAGAGATTCAGAAGATCCATGAGTTTATCCTATGTTGAGTAAGCATGAAAAAAGTTGACAGTGCCTCCAGTTTGAGAAAGGTGGCAGACATCGCACGCAGCTCAGCACACAGCTCCTGAGCAACACTGAGTCTGACATCGTCATAAAAATGTGATCATTAACATGTTATCTAATCCAGCGAGAAGTATGCAGTTTTACTTAAAGTACCGTCTTATTTTACAGTCAGTAATCTGTAGATGGGGTAATTAAACAATATAACATGATGGTTCAGACTGATGCATGAATAATAGCTGTATATATTTCCCCCATATTTCCCGATATATTACCCATTAGGACTGCAGCATAAACATGACAAAAAAATCAGATAGCATTGACAAAAAAAGTTCATAACTCTTCCTATACAAACTTAAACCTTAGACAAAGGATAGTGACATTATTTGCCAGGCTGAAACAGTGTTAGTCTATTTTATTCATCACATTATTATATTTTAAAATATTTCCACATTAAAGAGCTATTTTACAGTAGAATTTGAATTGCTTTGTATTGTGTTTATATATTATAATTCAATCCATCCTAATCTCAATCTCAGTCTCAACTCATTCTCTGCAACCTATAGAGAATGAAGAGATTTGCTTACTTGTTGGCTTTTACAGGTTGTTGTACATTCATGAGCACCGTCGGTTATACTTTATTAAGGCACACTGAGATCAGGAGTGCCACACCCATCACACCTTTAAAGTCAGCCACTAATGAACCCTGAGTGAACATATTGTGCTGAAAGCCTGTGAATATTCTCATTCATCCAGGTCATGGTTATCTCAAGGAAATTCAATCGAATGCAACTGGACTTATTTGTCTTATCCAAGAGGCTTCATCAGTTCATGAACTGATGAAGCCTCTAGTCTACCTCTTTCTCAGGTTGTTTCACCTGTCAGTGATTCTGACTTCTCAGGACGGCACAGTTTGTGTCACACACATCCTTCGTTCAGGGTCTACGTCACCATTAAGTCTTTGACAATCAAATCATTCATGGACCTTAAGTGACTCCAGGTCCCATATATTCTCTTCTTTGTGGTCCTGGTGTGCTTATGGCATATCATCTGTCTGTTACTCATCCAGTGGCAGAGAGCAGAGTTGTGTTGAACTGTTTGATGGATGTGGATAACGTGATCTGTGATCTATGCCACCGGCTGACTCTGACCTTCCCCCCCTTGCTGTGACCTTGTAGCCCGTCCCTATGTGGCATTGCTTTACAGTGGCTCAGCAATACCTTCTCCCAGCAACGCTCACAAACGACGCACACATTGTCTTTGTGACACACATTCTGCGCATATTTTCACTGACCCCGACGAACACAAGTACTGTAGGGGACACATAGGGAAACTGTCACTGAGGCCTGCACCCCCACACACACTCATACCAAATGCAGAGAGTGCTTTGTGCATTCACTGACTGACTGGGCAGCTACTGAGGAGAGAGAGAGAGAGGCTGGTGGGAGGAGGGAGATGGAGACAGCAAGAGACAGAAGGATTACAAAGAGAAAGAGACACAGACAGATAGAGAAGAAGAAGAAGAAGAAGAGCTACAGCTTGCAGAGGGGGAGATGAGACACTCCAGTAGTCTGTAACTGGTGGGATGACAGAGTGAACGGGGCAGGAAAGGAAATACAGACATAGGAAGGGAAACGGGGCTTGTCCAACAGAGAGGAAGAGAGCGAGTTGTTGTTTAAGAGTCTGGGAGGAACTGATGGGATGGCATTGATCTCTGGGAGCTGCTGGCTCTTGGGCCAGATGGCGTCTTGTTGCTGCAGACCCCTGCTCAACTCCGCCTGCTGTGGACCGCTCATCAAATTCTGCATCTCCTCCTTCACAGGTCTGTCCCAGCCCACTCTGTGCTGCTACTGTACCGTCATGAGTGCTACTTTCAGATAGACAGGAGCATAGGTCTATACATAACATGGGTAACACACTTAACCAAGAAGGTAAACAGAGAATGGCGTGTTTCTGTAGAGTAGCAGCATGACTGTGCTTGTGCTGACAGTCCTGTTGGTGCTAACTGTGCTCTGTGTTGTAGGAAGGAAAAGAAAGGGCTTTTGTCCTTCCTGGCCTACTGTCATGTTACATTGTATCGCTAAGTTGTGCACCCCATTGTGTTTTTGTGAATGCTTTTCATTTGGATAACAGTGTCATGTTTTTGCACTGACAAAGCATGGAAGAAAAGTAGCATTTTATTGCTACTTTTATACTTTTACTTTTGCTACAAGTTGCTACATTTTTTTGTCAATGCTATCTTATTTTTTTCGTTTTAAATGGTGTCTGACTGTGTGTCTGAAAACATGTGACTGTGCTGATACGAACGTGAAGGAGTCAGGGGAAGGGCGGCTGCATGAGCTTGGGGGTTTTTCTGATGTCAGAGCCGCTGAGTGTCCCAGCTGGGCCTGTGTGTGTTCAACATCCCTCCGAATCCAGATAACTCCTCGGACTAACCAATGACTTGAACCGGTAGACACTGCTGCACCCAACTCCCCCAGTGATATTATACCCTCCTCGACCCAACACCAATGTAAAAGCCTATTTTCAACATTTTGGAAAATGTTGAAAACTTACTTTGCTTTCTTGCCAAGATGAGAAGATTGATACCATTGGATACAGCTTGCCTGGGAACAAGGAAAAGTTAATTGATTGGCATGTTATATGTTTATTAGCTTGTTTGTTTGTTTGTTTAATCCATAGGGGAAAAAAATGAATTAGCAATCCAAGTCATTTCAATCACCTTTTTGTGTGGGCTTATTTGCCTGAACTATTTCTTGACCTGGAGTTGAACTTCGTGGAGTTGCCCCTGATTGCCTCACACCTTCCCAGCCAAGAAATAATTGGGCACATAATCCTGAAAAATGGTGAATTGTAGTTTTTAGCATAATATAACATACTTGCTTGTGTGCCTCAGAGTTGTTAGAAGGCTTATTTTTGTGTTTCAAGGCTTCATGCTAAGCTATGCTAACCAGCTGCTGGCTCCAGCTACATATTTGATATGAAGATATGGTATCAATGTTCTCATCTCACTCTTGGCAGGAAAGCGAATATGTGCATTGCTCAAAATGATGATTCCTTTAAAATGTGCTGTTTGAAAATCCTTCAGAGAAACTGATTATGAAAGTTACTGATAAGTGTGGCATAAAGGGGGGTAAATGCGTTTTGCACATTCAGGTTCAGGAACTGATTTGTTTCCTTGTTTACAGACATTTCTCCTGCTGAGCTGGATGCTCTTTGGAGGGAACCACCTTATACTCTTAGTGGAGCAAATGGACACTTCTCAGGAAATGACATCATGACTCAAGGTAAACTATTGTTCACTGAACATCTTTATCAATATGAAACCATATTATTATGAAGTCCTCTTTAAGTTTGGAGCCAAAACAACAACACGAGACTCATTTGAGTTGTGCTGCTGATTTGGGGCCACAAACTGAGGAAGTGTTTGGGACATCCTCCCTGCACAATGGAAAAAATCAGGGGAAGCCCGTCACCACTGCTGCAATAGCCAACTATTATGCATCCACCTGGCTGATATTTATAGGTTTCAAAAGTATTAGATCCTGTTCATGTGCAGAGATACAGCTAACTTACTAAGTACTCTGTGTCAATCAAGTCAGTCGATTCCCAAATAAAGGGTACTTTTTCACTTGCCATGCGGGGTACAAGGAAAAATGTGGAACAGCTCAACCATATATATATAATATATTTAAAATATATGCATATATTATATCCATAGAACTTTCTAAGGTATATGCTGACATCTTGATTAAATTGTAGCACCTAAACAAAGCAACCTAGTAAACAAGCAAGCAAAGAAGTCTAAACAGAAGATGGATAAATAAGAGAACTAAAAGTAACGGTATAAAAGATCAAATAGTTAGCTTACATTAATGGATGAATGGCTGAAATGTTTAGCTTCTGCCACGTCACATACTGCAGCATGAATGCTAACTTGCCCAAATAAACTTTCATAGACAGTTTACTTGAATGGCTCAAGACCAAAGTACCTCTCTGACAGTCTTTTACCATATGAACCCTTTTAGCCTCTTCAGGTCACCTGGCAAAGGGGCGTTAACTCTCAGAGTGCAAACTAAACACGGAAGAACAGCATTTAGCGAATGTGCACTGAAGAACTGGAACAAAGAGAAATTAGACTTGCAACAGCTCTGGCCCTTAAATCTCACTCTTAAATCCAAAACTAGAACCATCTATGACTGAACCTCAAATACTCATCATGAACCTCTTGAAATCTTACCCATTTATTTATGTCTCTGTTGACGCATTATGTAAAACATGTTGAACTACCTTTGTCCATGAAATGTGGTATAACAATACACTTACTGTAAAACGTGACTTGTGACAATATACAGAATGACACAATATCATTAATAGTATTCAACATTCCGTTTAAAATGAAATGAAATTAACAAATCTGGAATTCAACAGATGGTGTTCATGAAGGAATTAGTGGAGTTCATCTTACAGGGCTGATGGGGTGCATCAATCAAACAATAGTTGGAAGCCATTGTTAAAATTTACATGTTAGACATGTACCATATGACAACATACTAACCACAGGTGTGGTTTCTTAAAAACAGTGATTGCCATCTTGTGTCAGCTGGTAACATTTCCAGTTAAATCTCCACAACAGTCTGAGACTTACATTGTAATTGCAGCTTACTTTCAGCAGCCCTGATGACCCTTTCGATAAAATTGTTTTCATGTAAACACACACCTGTTTTTAGCACACAAAAAAAATTCAATCCTCTGGTTGGCAAACACTGGCTTAACCAACACTGGATTGGGTTTTCTGTCCTAAAAGTCATGTATGCTATCCTTTTTGGCAATGAATCAGAAAAAATGATGATTTGAACTTGATCCAGTAGCTTTTGTACTTGACTTTGCTTTGTCTTTCAGGTGCTGGTGAAGAGGAGGATGGCCCAGTGGTGGAATCAGGTGAAGGAGAGGTGGAGCCTGACAGTTACTGGAAGAAGAAAGAGGCCTTCCTCAGAGGCAGTACCGTGTCCCTGGGGGAGAAATTCTCCTCAGGTACATTTAAGGATGCTTTCAACATAGTCCATTGCTTGACTTGTAGTGTGTTTCTACAGAAGAAATCAACTTTTACATCAGCCTGTCTAAACTTGCTATCTTTGATATGCAAAAGCATTTACCGTGTATTATATTTATGCATACTGATGAAGCACATTTCCCTGTCTACTAATGTTTTACTCACTCAGCAGTCTAGCTCCATCTACCACATTCCCTCAGGTTCTTCCTCTCAAATGGATTTAAATGGCCACACTGAGAGTCCAATAAGAGGCCCTAATAGCTTTGTTATTCCTGTGAGGACACACATTGTGCTCACTGAGCATCTCGCTGAAATATGAGCTCCTGCAGAAAATCTTAATGAACTTATGAAAGTTTTGTTTCTCTCTTGCTTGTAGACAACAGACTTTGCATTTCTGTCTCAGTTTTATCATATTTTATCCTTCTTTATGCATTGACTACTGCCAGAACTATACAACAATGTACTTATGCAAATGTCATGAATTGGCCAAAGATTCTAAATACATTGGTTGTGTATACCTTTATCAGTTAATTCTGGAAGGCAGTGGATATGAAGTCTTTTCCCTTGTTCTCTTCTCTTGTGTCCTGTTAAGCTTATTTGCTTTGGATTTGTTTTTTATTGCATAGTATTTCACAAGAAGAAACAATTAAATCCAAGATTGATGAAGTGGAGTGTTCCTCTTATCTTTTCACCTAGAAATTGTGCTGTTGTTCACTGGGCGGAGGCGCTCCAGTGTGTCTCCCGACCGCGCCCTACAGGAGGCGCTACGCACCCGGCTCAGAGTGGTGGAAAGCAACAGCCAGGACGTCATCCAGCTCTTTAAAGTAAGTCACACTACACAGGAAGTACTGTGCAACTCAAACCAAGGTGCATTATAACATACAGTATAAGGAGTCCACATAATGCAATATAAAATGTTGTACTCTCTATGTATTGTGCACTTTGGGGAGATGGATAGGTGTTCTGTTGCTGACACATGAAACTTTGCTTTTGCAGGACTTGTCTGCACGTCTGGTCTCTGTCCATGCTGAGAAGGATAGCTTTGTACTCACATTCAAGACTGTGGAGGAAATCTGGAAGTTTTCGACTTATCTAGCATTAGGTAAGAAATTATGAAATATACTTCCCTATTATAAACTATAAAATATTTTACCAAAGTTTAGCAGATTGTTTTCAGCATCTGTTAATTCTAATAAGAACTTTATTTGGATTTGTGTTCTGTCTGTGCTCTTCTCACTGATTAGGATAGGTTGAACTTGTTAAAAATTTAAACCATCTGAAGACAGTGGTTGGCTTCTCTTTCTTAAAGAAACCACACAGACAGAAAAAAAGAAGAGTATTTGACTAGTAAACTCTATGAAAATACTACCTTAAGACTTTCAACTTTATTTTTTTTGCTGTTTATTTAGAGTATTTGATGTTGTGGAAACAAATCTTTGAAACCCAGCATTCAGGTGTTTTAAGGACTTCAATTTTTTTTTTGTATTTGTATTGTATTTCTGCATTTATTGTATTGCTGTCCTTCTCATTTTCATCATAGTCTCATAATAAAGTTTTCTTGTTGAGTATTCAGTGATATTAGCATATACTTGTATATTTGATATATAGTAGTATACCATATAGTAGCTGCATGTGCTCTGTCGCAGGTTATGTGGCTCGCTGCTTGGAGAATTTCCTGTGTGATCAGTCCTTCTGGTTGGACCCAGAGCTGCTCAGTGACCTAGAGATCAATGTAACTGTGGATGAGGAACATCTGGCAACCCTCTATCTGGGACTTTTACTCCAGGAGGGTCAGTAACACAGTTTTGTTCTGTTATTTTAAGAAAGTAGAAGTTTTATGATAAGTTTGATTATCTTGAATGTTGTGCAATTATAAAGTAACTGATTAGAACTTCCATTTGGTCCCTTGACTTTTAATCCATTTTTGCTGACCCCAATTAACACTATGAAAGATTAAGGAATATGCTGCCACATATGACTTTGAACAAATTATAGCAGCAGTGGTCTTTTTAATATTAGAAGAGCTTATGTGTGTCACTGTGCACAGCCAATGTCTTAAGTGTAATGGACTTTTAACTATAAGCTTGAATTGTGGTCTCATTTCTGTTAATTGCCACAGCTGCCCTTTTGTGTACTATTCAAGTCAATTGAGTTAAAACTAGACACCAATGATTTTTAGCAATTTGCTCACATTTTTTATGCATCACTAATATGCAGGTTTTCCTTTAAAGCAAAAGTATTATTCTGCTTCCAACCAGGAATATATATTGATTTCCTCAGTCCGGTCTACACAGACTTTCTCCTGAACATTTCCCTGAGGCCAAAAGCTTCACAGAAATGTATAATAGGACTGCAGTGCTGGCAAATAGTGATGAGAATTACATTAACTTAATAAGAGGGATATAAAACATCCATCACTTGCTGGTGACTGAATGAGGGCGCACTCGCTGAAGAACTTTTGCTGATCTTTAACTAAAGTGTGGTGACTTTTATCAACACAAAATAGCTGACTGAAAACATTTTGCATGTCTGGATCCACACATGCAGTTTTTGTACTGTCGGTACATGTTCGTGTGGGGGTTTCTCGAGCTCTAATCTATCCACTAATCAATCAGTCTCTCTGCAGGATCCTTCTTTGCTAAGGCACTATGCACAAGACGTGAGCAGGATGAGGAAGACGAGGAACAGCTTTCATTCAAGAGGAATGACTTGCTGATGGTCCGGGACACGGGACAGGGAGACATGTGGGAGGGCACCATGCTTGCCACAGGAAACCATGGCCTGGTGCCAGTCAACGCCATGCAACCACTGCCTTACCCCTTCTATCAGTGAGTCCTTGATTCATACTGTAAGCAGCGATATGATTAACATGTTTGCTTGTCAGAGAATGTGGCTGAATGAACAGAATAGCACTACTGTGAACTTTGAAACGTTTAAGTGGGCATGGTTTTGTGAAACTATACTTCCTTATTGGTCAGGTGGTTCCTGAGGAGGTACCCAGGCAATACTGGATGCTCACCAATAGAAAAGGAAGCATTTGAACATTCTATCGGTAAAGATACTCTGCATTTAATACACGTCTACACATACAACACACTGTTTTGTATACTCGTATAGAGAAAGCTGTAGTCTGACATAGATGCTTAAAACCATGTCTCCTGATCTGACCATGGGACGCTGAGACCAAGTGGCTTAAAACCCGTTCCATCAGAATGAAAGTTTCTATATTCATATAAAAAGTCACCCTCATAGATAAAGGAAATATTTTACTATCATTTATTATACTGGTATTTTATACAGTAAATTAAAATGTGAATGTGTTATTGTGAAATGAGCCACTCATATCAAGCGGTGTGCTTTATGGACATTTACTATCTGTTGGACACAGTGGAGCATTTAGCAGTTTGAAAGCAAGATATTTTGTTGAAGGATTTTTCAGAAAGTCCATACCGGACTCGGTGGACGAAAACACAACTCCAAATGAATGCTAATGTTGCTCAGTGTCTGTCAAATGTCAGCTGTAATGTACATGACATTTCGCTACTTATCCAAAGACAGACGCATTCATGTTTGGTTTTTATGATTCTGCATGTGACACACATATGTTGAATATGTCAATATGTCATATTGACATATTTCAGTTCCTGGTTTTATGTTATGTGAGGTCAAGTAAAAATCCCTCACAAAACTGTGGAAATAAATTGTGACTAAGTAGGCTTAATGTCTTGAGTTGTTTACACTAGTAACTCAAACCTGTTTGCACTTAAAGCATTTAAACTTCATTCATATGTTGTCATTTTCTAGATAAGACAACATTCTTACATACCTACTTCAATATTCTCATGCCTTTTGCTTGTCCTCCTCATCAAACACCTCAGTGACAGGTTCCTGTGTAGCAGTGGTTGACTACAGTCCCATGGGTCCAGATGAGCTTCAGCTAAGTCAAGGTGACGTTGTGGAGATCCGGGGTCTACTGGTCCGAGGCTTGGGCGTGTTTGTAGGAATACACACTTCCACGGGTCACATTGGTTTTGTACACAAGGCTCATGTAAAGCCTCTGGACACCAAACCCCTGTAAGAATTTTCTTTTTTTTGTTGTTGTTGTACATGCATGGTGTGGCTTGAACTTTCTGGCTTGATGATGTTGTGTGTCATTTCAGCTTCAGTTTCCTCTTACTTATAGTGTTGTGCTACTCTCTTATGAAATCCTATATAGTGTATCTGCAGACTGGACAGGGTGGATGGGGTGAGGACAGCAAATGGGATAATGCTGCCTTTGTTTCCCTTGTGCAGAGATGGACAATTGGTCTTTCTGACTGATGAGGAGAGGGCCAGCCTTGCTCAGGTTAACCCATGTAGCTCTGAGCCAAGTGATAGCGGCCTGCTGGACAGACTCTTCTCATCTGACGTCAGCTCTGTGTACAGACTAGGTGAAGGAACAACTGTCTGATCAGGAGTTATTGTGCTTTTAACTGGGCTGGGGGAAGGGAAGGATTTCACCACTGAGTCATAATTTATATGTAGGTCATGTTTTGACTTACACTTCCTGCTTGTTTGCTAAACACTGGAGCTGTTAGTGTTTCCTTCTGGGAAAATGTTTCCATCCTTATCCCAAGCTGAACAAAATGATGCTTAAAATGATTTATCCTCTGTGTTTCTAGATAGACTGGATGAGATTGACTTCATGTATATCAGGAATAGGCCAAAACATGGTAATGATTTTCACTTTATTAAGGAAAACAGCTGTTTATGAGCCAAGTGCATTTAAATTGCTTTAAAATTTCAATGCACAAACCAACCTCTCTGCTACACACTGTATCTGTCTTTTTCCTAGATCATAATATATCATCAAGCACCCGTCAGAGCCTCATGTCAGAGAGAAGTGGAGGGACACCCCCGTACCACTCCTCTCCTCGCTCCTCTCTCACTCACTCCCATCCTCGTCTGTCACTCTATCACTCCCACAATCCTTTGCCACAGGAAGGGGAGCGCATGTCCTTCAGCCTGGATGATACATTCAGGGAACTGGATGAGTTCCAGGAAGACCCACCTCTCTTCTTGGAGGAGAACTGCTGGGAGGGAGAGGACTCTGAGCACAGTGGGCCCACACTGACACTGCTCAACCATGAATGCTTCCAGGTCAACTCCGCTGATTTATTTATTCATTACAAGGCCAAGCACAGAAGCATAGCAACAAATTATAGCCTTTGGACTTTTTTTTTGTGTGTGTGTTTCTTTTCTTCTTGTTGTTATATATTATATATCTATGGCAGCTAGTAGATCAAAAACAAGTGTAACAAATATAATGTGGTCATTTTAAGTCAGACAATTTAGCTGCTATTTTGAGTTTGGTCAGAAAAAAGCAGGTTTCACTCACATTGCTTTCATCGCCACCATATATGAAATGGCAGATCTTTGTCGTGCCTTTACTATATTATGACTTATCAAAATGATTCAGTAAATGTAAGTTGATTTGGCAGTGCAAAGACATTAAATTACAAAGTGGGCTATATCAGTGCATTGTCTTAACAGATTGTGATCAAAATTTTCCAGCAGAAAACCAAACAAAAGCAAATCTAGTTGAATTAATCAAATAAAAGTGAGAAAGCGTGCTGGGAAAGACACAGTGGCGACTATTCAAAAAGATTTTTTGCACTGTACCAGCCTGTCAAGACACACTTTTTGATTATTTTGTTTGCTGTTTTTTTTTCCAGGAGGAGTTCCTGCCTCTGTACGACCTGCAGTATTCCTTCCTGTGGGTGACCTTCAGTGGTAAGACTGAAGACGAGCTATCAGGGCATCTAGAAAGCGTGAGGGAGGGCGCCAAGAGGATGCACATGCACTGGGCACATCGACGGGCATGCTTCCTTCTGGGAAGACTCTGTGCCAGGAAGCTGAAGTTCTCTCAGGTTAATTTCCAGCATTAATACGTGTGTTGTGTAAATGTTAACATGGTAAAGAAAGTGACTTGGCATCATACCACAATACACAAAACAGTGTCATTCATAATTCTACTGTCATTCTACTTGCGGAGGAGTTGTCACTGCAGACGACATCTGTTTGAGATCAGCTCCTACAGTAACTGTTTCCTCCTCTCTTCAGGCTCGAGTGTACTACGAGGAGGCTCTCAGTGTTCGCGTGGACAATTTTGCTGACACGCCACTCTTCGTTGCTCTGTTCACAAACCTCACTGCTGTCTACCTGAAACAGCGTATGACAGACAAACTACCCCAGACTCTTGAGAAGGCCAGCGCTTTGCTCCTCTGTCTCCCCTGCCACACTTTCACCTCCACAGATGAGATTGAAGTGCTGAAGCTGCTCCTGAGAAGATCAGTGGTAATGGGGGAAAAACACCTGGAGGCTCGCATCTGCTATCTCATCTCCAGTCTCTTCCTACATCTCAGGAAGACTGATGATGCCCTTCCCTTTGTTGAGCGACTCCAGTTTCTCTCAGGGACTCTCTCTGCCGCTGAGGGGGGACCTATTGTTCCTGTGGACCTCAACTGGCTCTTGAGCTGGCTCTATCATCGTAAATACATGCCTTATTTGGCACTGGCCTCTCTGAGCCTGGACTCAAGACAAGACCACTCCCTTCGCGATGCATTCCAGAGGATCGGGTTGTTTGTCAAAAACTCTGTTCGCCTCAACCCGTGCTGGAAGGACGGAACCTCCCTGCTCCCTGCCCAGATTGTCATTTACCTACAACAGGCCCTCGCTATAGCTGAGCAAGTGGAGGACATGAAGACCCAGAGGGACCTATGTCAGGGCTTGGCCTCAATCTACCAGCAGTATGAAGCTCTAGATAAAGCAGTGCAATGTGCTCAACAAGCTGTGGAGACAGGAGCCCACATCAACGAGGAGGAGAGTTTTGAGGCTTCTGTGCTGCTCGGGTGGCTGCTGGTGTTGACAGGCCAAGCTGAGAAGGCTCAGAGTGTCCTACAGCCACTGCTCACATCACTTCAGGTACAGCGAATAATGCTGTTCACCTGGATATGTGCACTACCAGTTCTTCTGTATCAATTTCATGTACAATCTTTGCCTCTGTGTGTACATCACTCTCCAGGGCACTGACAGCCCCACGCAGAGAGGAGTGATCCACAACCTCTTAGCTTTGTGTCTGAGGCGGCAGGGTCACATCCGAGAGGCAGGCTGGCATCTCCACTCTGCTTTAGTAATCTCCAGAGAAAGTGGAAACCAGAGGAACCAGGCTCTGGCACTGGCCAACCTGGGTTGCCTGGCACTGGATGTGGGGGCATCTTTGGTGGCAGAACGCTTCCTGGTCAGGTCTGTCTTACTGTTTAAAGTTTTGCTCAAGGAAACTCCACTAGCTCAATATATAGAAAGAGTTTACAATGAGTCACTTATTGTGATCCTAATTCTGTCACCAGATCCCTGCATCTTTTTCTGGAGCTCTGGGACAGTCCCACAGATGAGGAGCATGTTCAGACCTACCTCTGGCTGGGGCGGAGCTACAAAGACAGAGGGAGGAGACATGACATCAGGGCCTGTTATGAAATGGGGCTGCTTATTGCTCTTCATGCTAGAAACTTATACAGTAAGCACAAGTTAACAGATTAAAATAATATCTTGACATTTTGGGGAAATACCCTTATTTGCTTTCTTACCAAAATATTGACTTTCATGTATACCACCAGCAGCCAGTTATCTTAGATTAGCTCAAAGACCGGAAACAAGAAAAACAGCTGACTCTGTGAGATGGTAAAAAAAGTATGTCCATACAAAAACCAGTAGGTCCAGTATGTAGGATTTAGGATTCTTGTGCATTTTTGTTACCTCAAACTACCTGGGGGGGGGCATCACAGTGTATTTAGTCACAGGGTATAAGGTAACATATTTGCTGTATTTTCTAAAAGGTCAGATGGTCGTGGCCAAGGCACTGAGTCGTCTGTATGCTGACATGCTACTGTATGGCCAGAGTATCGTCTACAATGAGCACTGTGTATCGGTATCCAGAGAGCTGAAGGACAAGAGGCTGGAAGGAGAGCATCTGGAAATCCTCAGCAGTCTCTACCTCTCACTCAACACTGAAAGGTGCCTCTTCCCACTCCTCTTCTCTATCGAGCTTTTCCACGATATCTTGGTTTGTTAGTTTGTTTGTAAAATCAAAGCATTCTTAATTCTGTGTTTTGTATTGCAGATCATCTCGTAAATCTCTGGATTACACCAAGCAGAGCCTGAGGATTTCCATTGATTTGGGCAAGAGAGAGGAAGAGTCAGAAACATGGCTACAGGTGGGACGCATCTATTACCTCATTCATGAGGATGAGCTGGCTGACATGTACCTGCAGGTGAGGAGGAGGGGACGTATGACAGTGTTTACATGTTGTGAACAGCTTGCAGTCTGTGTTTATTTTCTTTTAATTCTCATTTTTCTGACATGTGCTCCTCCACAAATCCAATGATCACTGAAAACAGGCACCCAGTTTCACTTTTTATCAGCTCATTTATCTGCAAATTGTTTAACCCCCCCCCCCCCCCTCAAAAAAAATCACTGGCCTTCCCTTACAATCACAAACATTGACTCACATTGTGTTTTGATTGATAGGCAGCAGTGAAAATAGCCCTGAGGATGAATGATCCTCACTTTGCCATGAGCATCTATGAGGAGGCAGGGGACGTCTACTTCAAAGGCCACCACAACCAGATGGCATCGCTGCCTTTCTACAGGGTAAGAGGACACAAAATACGACACATATGAAGTACTTCGTCTGTCTCCAAGTTTCGATGTCATGATGCAGTATTTTCCATCCTAAACAGTGGTTTTCTTTTGATTCCATTAAAATGTATGGTTTGGCACTACTGCACTCATTAAAATTGAATTATTCATACTTGGTTACAGGATGGCAGTCTACCATTTGCACGCAGCATCAAGGACATCCATTCAGAGTTCCGTTTGTTGAGTAAACTGACTGAGCTGTTAATGAACCAGGGAGAGCAGGAAGAGGCTCTGCAGTATGCAACGCTGGCTGTTCAGATTGCTGGAGAAACAGGTACTAGCATGGCCTAGAGTAGAATCAGTGCCTTGACTGTTAATAAACTTTTAATGATTAGGCAAAGGCAGCTGCAGTAACCATAATGTAGCTGGTTTAGATGTAATTTGTCAGTGGAGACCATTGTTGTTTTCCCTCAGGTGTGCATGCAAATGAGAGAACAGCCTACCACCGACTGGCTACAATCTACTACAACCTGCAGCAGTATGAGATGGCAGAAAACTACTACCTCAAGTCCCTGGCCCTCTGTCCACCCATAATGCAGCACCCTATGGAAGCTCGCTACTACACTAAGGTCTACTGCAGACTGGGCAATCTCACGCTACACAAGCTAAAGGTAGACAAATGTACTGCAGTGTTCTGCGAGCAGAGAGAACATACATGCATGTTCCTTAAATTAACATTCTGTTGGACTTCTCCTCCACCAAATTTAAAAACACAAGCTTTATACCTGCAATAACCTCCAGATTAATGGACAGGAAATCAACCATTTTAAAATATATGGGCAAACTTGAGAAAACAACAATATCTTATTTATCTTGGAAATTAACATTTTGTGACAGGGTGTCATGGTGGCCTCAGGGTTTAAGGCGGCGACCCTGAGCCAAGCTCATGGTCCTCAGTGACCTGATTTCAGCCAAGTTGAAATCCTTAGCTGCATATCATTTGACAGTTCTGCTCATTTCCAGGAAGTGAGGGAAGAGAGAACTGAATGAAAGCACCCAAAAAGGAAAAAAATGGACAGAAAAAATGCTTTTTGACGCTGATTCTCTGTTAGTAATTTGTGGAATTTAAAAAAAAAACAGCCTTACCTTTTTAATTATGCTCAAATATGAAACACAAAAATAAAAAATGATTAGATTATTTCAAGTAAAAGTTCTCATTCACACTTCAAGTGTTTAGAAAAATACACAACAATGTTAAATGATAAAGATAATCAACCTTTAATAAATATCTTAGCTTCAGTTTCTAAAATCTAATTCTTTTTAAACAATATCTGCTTCTTTCCCTTGCTGATGAATGCATGAATTTCCTGTCAAAATGTCCTCAAAATATTTCAAAATAAGACCATTAATGGAAAACATTAACCTAGATTTTCCTCTTGCTACAAGTGTGTTTGGCACATTTTTGCCCATTAAAAAAAAATGATGGCAGAGAAACAATAACATTGACTTCACCTTCATCTAGTGTCCAATAAACGGTGGAGATCAAAAGTCTAACCTTCAAATGGGAAGATCATGTGTTTGATTTAGACAACACCAGGTTCTGACGTCTGCTCTGTTCACCCTCTCCAGGATGCTTTTGATGCAGTGGGCTACTTCCAGTTAGCTCTGGCAGCAGCCCTGGAGGACAGAGCTAACCCCGAGGCTCTGTATGTGGTGTACATGAAGCTGGCTGAGATTCATGGCAACCACATGCCTGATGCTCAGCTGTGCCAAGTTTACAGAGATGGAGCCCAGAGTCTGAAGAGAGTTCTGGCCGGAGAGGAAAACATGGAAGATGCAGACACAGAGCCTGGTCACCAGAGGGAAAAGGACTTTGATGCTGATGTCAAAAGTACAGACAGTGCTGGCATTTTCACTTCTATGCCTGAGAATGAGAAATGTAAGAACATCTCATGTCCAAGAACTTGTCTAATGCATGGAGACACAGAGGATGCTTGCACAGACACTATTAGTGGAGATACCAGTAGAAAAGAAGATCACAGCTTTAATCTTCCACACACAGATAGTCCTTTTCTGGATGCCTCCGGGTCTGAGACGGAGACCATCACCAGTCAGTCAAACAGTGACAGTGTTTTTACTGAGTCCTTTGATATAGCAAAGGAGCAGATCTCAGACACAAGCGTCTCCACTGACACTTTGCAGACCCACCACAATCAAACACATGGGAAAGACTCAGACTCTGACACTGCCAACAGCCTGACCAGTCACACAGCTCAAAACTCAGATTCTGATATACAGGATGAACGAGACACCCTCACTAAAGAAACAGACGCTCAAGAAGATCCTATGCAAAATTATGTCAGTCAGTCTGTTGCTGACAAAACAGAAACTGTCGGTATGAACAGCGACACAAAGCTCTAAGAGTGGACGACATTTGTGACCATGCAGAGACAGACAAATCTGGCGACACACACAAACTGGAAACACATGGATTTAGATGATATCTATATCTGATCTCTCATGTTCTTCATGTTCTTCCTTTGTCTGGTCTCTGTCCTCTTGACCAACAAACTAACTCCAACGTTCCAGCCACACGGCAGTTATTGTAGGATGCCTCATAGTGTTTCAGAGCTTTAAAGCATGTGCCTTCTGACATGCATAATATATTCTATTGTTACTAGAATGCATTGGAGTTGTAATTTATGTTTGTTTTCTAAATGTGTTTTAGTATCTCTGGAAGATATGACTCAAACATAAAGAGTGTTATTTTGTTTGCTGAGCGTTTATTGTGCTTGTTTTCTGGCAATTCAAATACAGAAGGAATATGCTGCAAAGTACAACGACACTGGATATAACTACCAGAACATACAGTGAATCTGAAAAAAAAAGAAAAAAAAAACTTTTGAAGGAGAAAACAGTAAACACAGCAACAAATACAACAAACACACAATCACACACTGTCATATAAATCTCTTTATGTAAAGCAGATTAATGAAAAGACCGACTCTCAGCCTTTTAAATCTTTGAAAACAATTCATTAATTAATTATTATTTTAAAAGAAGCTCAGTACAGTTGGTCATGGTAGTTTATAGCAACTTAATCAAACAGGAGAAAATAGTTTATTTTTTGGCGATTATGTCTTTTTAGATACGTTTAAACACATTTGATGAGCCAGTGTACAGCAGCAAGACAGAGTTTCGGACTCTAAATTAACCATTGATAAAGGATTATGTGCCACCCAGTACACAACAATGGACCTCTATTGCACAGAGGAATAAAATATATCATGTTTGGGTACATCAACAATACATGAACAATACAAGATCAGTTTAGTGTTGGTTTTGGTATTTTAGTTACTAATAGGATGGGTTAGTCAAGATTGTTAGTTTAATCCTGAATTGATAGACTATACCCCCATAAAAGCCAACTCTTTCATTGTACAAGGTGAAATGTGAATTGTGCATTCACAGAGGACTATTTTCTGTCACCCTTTAATTTACATTTGGTGCTTTAGAGAGTACATTTGGCATCATATGAGGCATGTGCATGTTCCTCAAAATAAACTACAATGTCCGTGTTCATCATATCTAACAAAAACAAACAAACCAAAAAACACGCTTACAAATGTCACATTACAGCCCCACCATCAAGGCAATGATGGCATCATTAACAGCAAGTGGAAATAATTTCACACAGTTTCTTCACACAGTACATGCTAAGCGTAACATTTCTCTTCTCTTTATCTGTTTCTGTCATGTGCAACTCTAGCATTGATTCTATTGACATTCTTTTGTGGTTTGTGTGTGTGTGTGTGTTTGTTGCTTTTTGTTGCTTTACTCCTCGAAGCTACCAAAGAGAAAAGAAGCTGCAAATTTGTTTGGACAATAATGTCATGACTCAAAAGCGCCACAAGAGTGAGCTATCATGTTGATTTTGCGCTTTCCTGCAAAAGCCATCATGGTGATGTTGTTCCTCAGTTTAGCCACAGGTCGGCAGTGGAAGACAATTCCTGTGAAAGACGATGCATGTGTTGCATTTGCTGCTACGGTCATTTTTAGTACATAAGAGAGACGGGAGGAGGGACAAAAAGATTTCAATCATCAGTCTGCTAATGGCTGCAATCCAAGCTGAACATAATGGGAAGTGTCTGGAGTTCACCTAAAGTCCAATGATGATGTCTGTTTGTGCAGGAAGGCATGACGCTATGAGAATGAAATATGAAAATGAAAAATATTACAACTGAATTACAGTAGTAACATACTGACTAGTATGTATTTTATGCTTCTGGCACAATGGAAATGGCAGCAAATAAGTAAGCAAGTTAGAGTGAGAGTTCAGGCCGAACAAAGAGGAACTGCTAACGATTGGATTGTGGTTGTTTAAGCCAAAGGAAGGAATGTTTGCGTTCATAGTCTGCACGCTGAATAATGTTGCAGAATGTCTTCCTTCCCCCCACAGGCATAAGTTTAGCACAAGTTCAAAACACATTTAGTTGTGCCAAAACAAGCACTGAATTGTTCTTCCTTTTCGAGTATTCCCAGGGTTGCTATCAATTGATATTTGGGGACTTTTGCTTAATGAGTTTACGCCCCTCACTCTGTTGAATACTTACGTGGAACTGCAGAAGCTAATTAATATCAAAAGCAGGAAAACACAAGGTTGTGGAATCTCATGTGACCAAAAAAAAAAAACAAAACAAAAAAAAAAACAAAGCAACAACTTTAAACCAAACAATATGATGTGAAAGCCTGAGGGCAATAAAGATAAAATTCTTACTGTCCAATTTATTTGGCATTGGAGAGGTGTGAAAGTTAAAAAATAAATGAGTATTTGGTGTTTAACTGGTTCTCCCAGCCTTAGACAAGGAAGTTTATAACTGATTTCAGCTCATAACAGCGAGAGACTTCATGAGTAGTTTCTTTCATACTGTCTTTGGACTTCCTTCTCAGACGAGTGGGACTGTCAGTGCTCCTTTGTCCTACATGACATTCTTAGATTAAGAGATGACAACAGCAACAGCTGTTAACCCAAAGAGTTTTATACCAAAGAGGGCTATGATTAGTCTCAGTAACCTTTGCTGCAGAAATATGCCACATTATTTTCCCCTAACTAACTATGATGAATGAGTTTGGAGAAAAAAAAATAGTTGTAGAATGCACTTTCATCCGCTTGCATTATGAAATTATTTGTTTTGTCCACACAGTCTGAACAGTCTTACACAAATTGCCAGTACTCATTCAAATGCATAGTGTGCAGTTAATGCAGCTAGGGTTCTCTCAGTAAAAGCAAAAGACATAAGTAGGTACTGTGGAAGATGTTATCTTAATTGTTAAAGAACTGCCATTGCAGATGAAAATCTTTCTTAGGCAGAAATATTTATGGATGAGATGGATGAGTTTTATTCTTCAGTTCCATGATGTGTATAGGAAGTAGATTAGACAATTCTAATTAACCAGAACAAGTGAAAACTGTATTCCCGTCCTGGTGGAGGGCTAAGGATGAACTGAGGATCTCACAGCCTGAGGAAACAAGCTGCTCTGTAGTCTGGTGGTAAGACAGCAGATACTTCTGTATCTCTTGCCAGGTGGCAGCAGGGCAAACAGGCTACTGCTGGGGTGAGTGTTGTCTTTTAGTCCTTTTTTTCCATATACAGTTTGGTTATTAATGCATGCATGTCACATTTAATCTGATATCCCTTTGCTTAGTACTGTTGTTCAAGCTTACTATTCAAAAACATGAAATAAATGCTCATTTTATTGATTTTATTGATTGAGACAGTTGACAATAGTGTCAGCCTATTTTTCTGATGAAGCAGTAGGAACAAGAATGGCTCAAATGAAATAACACTACCTGTGAAAAGCATTGCCTGCAATGTGTTTTAAATTCAATTCATAGCTTCCACACACTTTCACACGTTGTGCTCCTCTGTTTAGTCAGGGTTTATTCTTAGATATTTCTTTGCCACAGGACATTAACCATAAGGCCATAATCCCCCCAACACACACACACACACACATACACCCCACACCCACCCACACACATACTTGCCCCCTTATTAGCTATCTGTTAACTCAACTGACAAGCATCTTTGTCTCTCATTTAGTAAACACTGTGAGTATCTCAGGGAATGTTTGGAGAGATCATTCTGGTGTCAGAAGGATAAAGGGAGTAATGACAAGGCCTGACAAGTCTTGCTGTGACGGGTCAGAAGGAGGAATGTCCATTCTCGTTAGAACACTACAAAAATATGACAATCATCGTTTCCTGTATTTGTGTTTCTTTTGCATGATTTAGAACCTGTGAGATTTCCAGATATTTTTAAGGAGAAACATTTTCTAATGGAAGTAGCCCATTTACACACATCCAACAAGAAGAATGATGAATACATTCTTCAAAAGTCAGTTGCTGCAGTGCAGAATACCACATACAGTCTGTGAAACGCACACAGAACTACATGGCAGCATTACATAAGACACTGGAATCACTTTAGAAAGGTGGTACTTAACAAAGATTACAATTGCTTCCCATTAACAATACAATATACTAGATCTAGCACAGGGCAAATCAAATACTTGGAAGTAAATTACAACTGTTATTTTGTAAGATAATTGAGCTATTAGGGGTGAAAAGACATGCTAGATCCTCTTTGGCTTGTGTCTGTGTTCCAGTTTATTCAGATTTAAACCAAAGTCATCCACTAGAAATAGATAGAAATATCAGCCTGACACTTGAAATTTAGCAGTACGGCTCCCTGCAGTAAGCAGTTTACTTACAGCGTTTGACCACCCATAGAGTCAGTTAAAAAATCTATCTTGACCTCCTGTAAACCAAATTTTTCATCACAGAAAACCATAAAAAAATGTATTCAGTTAGTCTGTTCAGAGGATTTCTTTGTACCTGCTGCTGCTGCACACATGTGTGCACACACAAAGCTTTTAGCAGAATATAGCATGTTTGAGATGTAGATAATATTTAATATTTTTTACTGTGTTTTCTTTGGCGTTGAAAACAGAATGAAGCACATGTTTTTAGTTCATATTTGCTTTCATAACCTCAGGTCGGGTGGAGTTAGTTTTTCAGATGTGGACAAGCTATGATTTGAGATGCCCCAATGCCCGCGCATCCACGCACTCTAAAATACACACAGACAAGCACATACACATGCTACTAAGGCCACTGGGAGTGAGGGGACTGCAGACATCATGGTGCCTTGGTCACTGCAGTCAGCAAGTGCCAGGGGACTTATCGATCTATCAGAGACAATGTTTTCACATGCTCACACTCAGTCAGCAGTATGTCACTGCCATGATTAACATATCTGAGAAAATAGTCATCCCATCCTAAAACAGATCCCTTCTTTCCAGAGAACCCTTTCCCTCCCTGTTTCTTTTCTTTACAGCTGTGACTAAGGCAACATGGTAAACCTGGATATGGGAAAAATGTTTTGTTTTTTTAATTTTTTTTATCTTACTCCTAAGGATCTGAGTTCTTGAAGACTGATGACACCATGGAAGGACTTGAAACAGACTGTTGGCAACACAAACTGGTTGATATTGGTTTTCAAAGGCTCTCTGTCAGTCCTGCGTGTGACAGATCTCATAGACTTTGATCTTCGCACACTTATGTAGATAACCCTCAGTGCACATATACTGTAAATCCCTGAAATCCACAGAACATTTGGCAACAATAAAAAAAACTGATGTTACAGAGGGAAACTTGGATTAGAGGGTGACAGGCCATGAAGAGCTCCTGTATGCAACTGTGAATGCATATTGAAGATGCCTCTGAATGGAGGAAAGTGCAGGAGGAACACATCAATAATGAGTTGATAAACAGCCTTTAGACTGTTTACATAATCATAAGTAGGTTCAGGGCTAATACTTAGAAGCATACATTGGCTCATAGATCAGGTTATTGTTGTCAGTGACTGTTCGCCGCAGTTTACAATAAAAGTGACAGATTTTGAAATCGGTTGCTTTTTTTTATTATGGTTATCAGCTGTACCTTGGTTACTATTTAAGTCAATGTTAGCTCCACGACTTTTTAATGTTTGCAGCATAGGTGTAGTGCTGCCAGAGAGCGCAGGAACAACAGTGAAACAACACTCTGCCACTTTTTGTTGTTCACATAATCCTGTTAAAGCTCATTTATATTTTTTATGTACTTGAAGATTGAGCCATCACTAATGCATGTGATGCATAGCACCATGTGCTATGCATCACAAGAGAGCCAATAAAACAAAACAAATGATTAGAGTTGTAAAAAATGAGACATTCAAGGTGTGCTGATTGTTTCAAGACATTAATTCGTGCACTTACGGTAGTCAGATGCAAGAGAACATTCAATTTTACAGGGACAGTTCTGTTTTTCTGAATTTGAGTGAGGTACTTCATATAATGCTATAGGGTGGGGGCAAGACCCAGTTATGAGAAACAAACGGTAGCACTTGCATGGAAGCATAATGTACTGGACAGGGTCAGCAGCAAAACATATTTTTGTTACCTCAAAAAGTCCCACTGCAAAAAAAAAAAAAAAAAAAAAAAAAAAAGAATTCCTTTAATTGTATGCCATATTTTGAATATTTTCACCACTTAATCTTGAAGTCAGAGAGCCCTTTTGACAAGGAAAAGCAGTTGATCCTATCAAAGGGTTCTGGTGGCTTTAAAAAGAGCATTACTGGATCTGTTGGAAAGCTAAAGTGGTAAAAGTATTATAAATAAAGCACACATGTGAAGTGATCTAGATTTTTTTTTAGATGTCTCAAATACGTTTAGCCATTTGCTGTGACTCCAAACTGAGGCCATGTGTTTTACCACCTACTATAAGTAATAAATTAACTATGTATAAGTACCTGCAATGCATTTGTGAAAACACATAACAAAGCCAACAAAGCCTGTTAAACTTGGCCACTCTGTTCTGCATCCACATTCTGTGCAGGACATAAAAGCTGTGTTTTCAGAGACTGCAACTTTTCCTCAGAATGTATTTTTCGAATGAAGTTTCATTTGATCAATAAAAATAATTAATGTTAATGTGTATTAATTTGTATACAGCTTAATGCTATTCTAACTACAACCTGCTACATTCATGGTATCATCTAATGCTACTTAGATGTTTGTCTCAATGCCACCTAACATTCTTAACACAAAACTATTCATAATATCAGTCTAACACTTGACATGGTCTATCTAAATCATTTTACAATATGTATATAAATACGTAGTTGATGGTTACAATGCTAGTTTCACTAAAATAAACAAATACATAGAGAATCATAATATAAAAATATCATGGTTTTCTGCATTCATAACCATGATAACTATTCTTAAGGTCATTCAGCAGATGACCATATTTTAGGCTTGAAAGAAACACTAAAAATGCTCTCCACTCTAGCATAGAGCCAAATGTCAAGAAATTTTTAGGGCTCTGTATATCTATCTCCCATGGATTTATGGGATATAATTAAGTGCTTTGTATAATCTATGTTAACTTGGAGCACTGACCAGACAAGAGTTTTAAAAGAAAAAGAAAAAAAACATTGTCAAATATAACAATTTCCCTCTTGCCCATCTGGATCACTTGCTGATGACTGGTTTTCCCATATTAAAATAGACTTAACTGCAGTAAGCACACAGGTTTGGTGCATTCAGATGGCTCATACTTTATTCTTCAAATGCTTAGTGTTAAGATCTACCACTCACTGTTGTGTAACCTAATGATCATAAATGAAATTGAGGTCATATGCAAGATGTACATAATTTATTTCAATACAAATGTTACAGCACATACACTTCTCATAAATACCACAGGACACCACATGTTGTAACAGGATTCTTTACCGTAATAGTCACAAAAATTTGTGCGAAAATAGCTTGCAAACATTTAGTAAACATTCAGCTGAGTGACCACTTTTTTCCACTCTGGTCAAGAAAAAAGGTTCACATATAATAGGTTTACATTTCATATGACAGCTAAAGCAATATTTAAGTTTCATGGAAAATTCACATTCATATACATCGATTTTTCAGAAGAGTCCACCTTCAGCAACAGCCTTGCTGAGATTCTGCAGCAAATATTCCTCATGACTGCTTCATGAGAGACATCAGTCTCTCTTCAGTCCTTTGTCACAAACAGGAAAGAGGACTTGCACAAAAATATTATGGTACAAGAGAACAGGCACGACTCACCAATCATTACTTGTTTATAGTTCATGAACTCAAACGTGAATTCGGTTGTTCAAATATTTTTCAGATGATTCATGAAAGTGCTATACAGTGCTTCATCACGGGGAGCTGTTCTTTCGAAGTAAAGTAACTTTTGTTAAATTGGAACAATTCAATTATGGATAAGTGAAGACAAAGCATTAGCACTGGTCTTATGAGTACTAAAAAGGTAAAATGTGTCAATCCATGACACGGATTATATTCCTTTGCATTGAAAATATATGTGACACATTGTAATATCCCCCAAAACTCGTTTGTCACCCAAAATCTACTTTAAAAAGAAGCTTTTCATTTTCAGAGTTGGTACTACCATAGTAGTGGATAAGATAAATAATCTAGGGTGGAACTCTGGAGGGACACTGGACACTGACCACATGCATCAGTAGACACGGTTAAGGTTTTCAAACCATCATCTCTACTTGGAATGTTTTTAGTGTCACCTAATCATTCAAGACTCGTTGCACATAACTGTGTGGTGTCCTCCAGCATGACGAGGTGAAGACATCAATTATTTTACTTATTACACAGGCATATTGATGAAACAGTAACCATTAATTACTCTGAGACAGCTGATGTGCAAGGAGAGGCAATTGCCAGGAGGGAGCAGTGTGGACATATAGTTCACAACCTACTCCACTTGGACTAAAACAGATCACTTTGAAAGGAAATGGCACTGCAGTCCACAAACACATCACCACCACAAAAATATAGCAGACATGCAAATAGTCGCTTGTGAAGTGCTTCTAAAAATGACCGATGAGTTTAATACAGATGTTCTTTTTAAACCCACCAGTGACTCATCAATGTAGCGTCAATCATTTCGTAAATAAATACAAGAATCAATTGACAATATCTTGGTCTAATCTAGTCTTTTTGTGCTTTGTGCATGCTGTACAGTGAAAATGTTTAAACTCTGGAAATAAACCCTGGAAAAAATAAAAAATAAACCCTGGAAAACATATTATTATAACATTCAACCCTTGCATTTACTTTGCTGTAAATCCATGAAAAAGAAAAACAGGCAGAAAAAAAATTAACAGACAGGAAAGCTTGTTTGTCACATGGCAAACATTGACGTATGACAACACTGTAGTTACGTCTGTTCCTAAGGTCAATGACAACAGTGCTAACCAAACCTAACAATACAGTACATCAAGATTCCAATGAAGGAACAAAGTTCACAGTTTTGACGGAGTCAACCAACCTTACTCCAGAGGCAATGCTACATGCACTAAAACATAGGTCACTAACACCCATTTAGACTGGCAGCAAAAAACAAAATGCCCCCCCCTCCCTCAGCAGCCACATTTAGCATGCTATCACTTTGATTAGAGCATGCTAGAGACCAGCAAACAGGAAAGAGAGTTATATCTCCAGGAGTACCTCCATTACCTCTCTTAAAAGTGATGGTTTTGCAAGCCATTTTGTGTGTGTGTGTGTTGGTAGGGCGTGTGCTGGAAATTCACCAAACCCTGTGTGCAAAGTGGTCATTTTCCATTAATGCTTGTTTTTAATGTCAAAAATGACCCGAGAGTGTGCAATCTTAAGACGGGTGATAAGAAAGAGAGACTCATTTCAGGTTGGTCCATTGGATCTCATCACAACCTGCAAATTGGAAACTATATACTTTGTAATCTACTAATCCATTCCGGAGTTGTTTTTAAAATGGAGTTATCTGATGCTGCAGCTAAACAGCGGAGATAATGGATTTATTCGTGTTTATTGGGCTGGGCTCAGCTGGTTTGGGGCATTTCCTGCTCCGTCTAAAGTAGACTAACTAAAACTGACTGAAACAACTGCAACAGCTGAGGAACTGCTGAGCGGAGTGTCTTATCCTAAAGTTGGGCTGATTTCGTAAAGATCGAGACATCTGTTTGTTTTAGTGAGGAAACTCTGGGAAATGTCAGGGAGGAGTGACAAAGGTGCACTGCTCAGAACTCTTTTCTCATCTCTGTTCACTGGCCTAAGCAGTCAACCCCACCTTATCTCAGGTCTGGAACTTTGTCATCACTTGGCTATTTCATTTCATTCTGTGAGGTTTGTACCTTTGTGCCATGACTAAGGAAACGGCTTCTCTGGTTTCAGTAAACACTGTAGACGCTGAAACACAGCAACAACAAAAAGTAACAAACATGGCATGTGCAGCAGAAGGGACAACCGTTGCTACCAGCACATAAATGGGACAGGAGACAAATATTTTGCCTTGGATTACGTAACAGCTGTATAATGCAACAAATAGTGACTGAGATGTTGCATAAATGAACCCACAGACTGAATGCAACATATGACTGGTAGGCTGTGCAGTAGCAAACCTTCAAAATAATGCATTTGAATTTCATTTAACTTTCATTCAATAGCTGTAAGCTTTAAAGGCAAGAGGATTAACCACATTAACCGTAATGTCATCTGCTTTTAACCAAGAGATATTTGATATCTTCAGGGCTGATAATGGAACCTGGGCGATTCAAAGTACATAAACTTCTGAGTTTTATCATATGACTAACACGGCCCCAGGCGTTTCTCAGTGAGATGTAGATAACTTCATATCTCTAGTGTTATCTACTAGCAACAGAAACTCCCATGCAACAGGCTGTAAAACACTAGAACAGGGAGCAAAAACTGAGAAAGAATGAGAGAGGGACCTGTTGCTGATCATCTTTCACACAAAAGCAAACAAAAAAAGACAGAGACAGAAACAAAATGGAAATAAACTGAAGCCAAATTATAATTTTGCTTGTTTTGGAATGTATGTCGTCAAACAAAGCACCCAAGAGGTAATACGTTTGATCCTTCCATATGCCTCATACATTTTCTGATGGAAATAAGAATTCTGTCCACGTCAAACAGAATTTGTAGCCTCCAACAGCATTTAGTCTGAATTTCAAAAACATTTTTATGCTATCAAATTATGAGATTGTTTGATAAGAATTCCAAGCTAAAAACACATGCCCATGAATTCAGTTGCAGCCTGATAATTAGCGATTATACAAAACTCAGATCATTTAGTAACATAAATAAACAACTGGTAAACTGCCCCAGTGTGACTCCTGTGGACAGTGAGTAAATGTATACTAGTTCTGATAGTCAGTCAAGAAACAAGTTTTGATAAAGATGTCATGAGGTAGATGGAAATTAAAGATGATAATTCTAACAAAATGACAACTGATTGACCTACAGTATTTATTCACTGTGCTGAAAAAGGAAAAGAAATACTTTCCTGAATATAAACATGATTATTACATTTTTAGGTCAGTCTCCAGAGACTACCAGTCATTTTGACTGGGTCTTACCTTCATTTGTCTATTGGAAAAAGTGTATGATAGCAGTGTAAACATGTTTGGATCACTCTCAGGGATCCCAGTTTAAAGGACAGTTGTTACAGTCGTTAGGTCTTTGCTGCAGTTTCCATTGGGGTCCACTGCTCTGTCCACAACACTGCAGAGCCCCACTCCCTTCCCCGGACACCCTTCATTGGCGTCACTGTCTTCTGAGCTGCCCTTGCTCCTCGCTTGCTGCTCACTCTGCCAGCTGTGCCTGCTGTAGATGTATTCATTAACAGGCCCCAGGTTGCTGAGGCGATTCTTCTTCATGCAGAGGATTTCTTTGAAGGCATACCTAAACTCAGGACTTCGGCAGTAAATGAGCGGGTTGAATGCAGAGTTTGCGTAACCTATCCAGTTGAGTATCCTGAAGGTGAGGTCGTTGTGCTGCTCCTTCCAAATGGCCACCACCACGTTGAGCAGAAAGAAGGGCAGCCAACACAGAGTGAAGATTCCCATGATGATGCCCAGTGTCTTTAAGGCTTTGTGTTCCCGCAGGCAAAACTTCGCCCTCTTGTGGGCACGCCCATTATTGGCCTCCAAGGATTTGAGGTTGCTGTTGTCACTGTTATGGAAACGTCCAACACTTTGGTCAATCTTCTTCAACTGGCGCTTGGCCTCCTGGAAAACACGACTGTAGACAAAAACCATGATGACCAAAGGGATGTAGAAGGAGACGATGGAGGAGGTGATGGCGTAAGCCATGTTGGTATCAAACTCGCAGCATTTACTGTCCTCAATGCACCTCTTAGCTTCCTCATCATCTGATATCCACCACTTCATGTGGATGGGCAGGAAAGATATCAAGGCAGCGATCACCCACACCAGCACAACCACAATGCGAGCCCTGCACTTGGTCAGCATTGACTGGTAACGAAAGGGAGAAGTGATGGCCAAATAACGGTCTATAGCTATGACACACAGGGTCTCAATACTTGCCGTCACACAAAGCACATCAGTCGCAGTCCAAAACTCACACCAGAAACTACCAAAATGCCAGGTCTTAAATATGATGTAACAGGCACCAAAAGGAACAACAATGAGACCCATGACCAGGTCGGCACAGGCCAGCGATGTGATGAAACAGTTGGTGACATTTTGGAGGCGCTGGAAGCGAGCAATCGCTGTTATGACCAGAATGTTTCCAAAGACAATGCACAAGACGAGCAAGGACATGATCATGCCCAGCAGGATCATTTTTACCTCGCTATAACTTTCCTCTTGTTTAGCTGGGGCTGATGTGGTGATCATCTCTGTACTCCAATTGAGGTACCGTGGGGGGCTTGTACTTCCCATCTAAAAAGACCATTTGTGGATACGCACACACACCCACACATACACACACATAGTGAGGTGAAGATCATAATCTGTAAGACTGGTCTAATATAAACTGAAAACTAACACTGGTCATGGACATTATATAAAACTAGCATTAACAAATTTGCACATATGTGTCTCTTTTCAGTAAAAGAGAATAGAAATTAAGGGCATAACCAACACCGCAAAGCAAACTCATCACATCCTGTTAAACTTTAGCAAGCACAGCTTTTAAAGTCTGTTAAACAAGTCAACCAAATATAGTACAAAAAAAGTACAAACCTCTACAGGTAGCTGTCCTGTTTCCAGCCTCCCATACAAAGTAAAAATATCTCTATTCAGGTAGGTCCTGCAAAGGATTTATTGTCACATGTCCTTCTCTCTACTATGTTTCTTAATCTTTGCGTGTCTCACTCTCTCAGTTGAGCAGCGTTTCTTCTAATGTGTCTCCCAGGCTATTTGTCAGAGCCCTTATAACATGCAGTGATGACATCACGGTCAGAGCTCAGCCAATCAGCCAGCCAGCCAGCCTGTGGAGGGTGCTGAGAGTTTGAACACACTGTCCCTGCAGCTGCTGCTGCAGGGCTGAATGAGACAAAGGCTACAAATACCTTTTCTTGCTTTTTCTTCCACATTTAAGTCTTTTGAAAAAAAAAAAGAAATATTAACTTTAAAGAAATGTTAACTTTAAAGTCCTGACTATTTGCACACTCTAATCAAGCATGGGGTTAAAGTTGAGATAAACTTTTAGTCCAGCAATACAGCTTTTGCCTTTTAATGTGGATCCAGTTAAAATCAGGTGAAGCTTTCTTTGACTCTTGGTAAAGTGAGGAGCAGGTTAAAGCAGCTTTGTTGCATAATAATAATGATTTATTGGCATGTTTGACTACTATGACAAAACCTTACTGTGTTAGTCTGATGTGCTTTTCCTGCCTTGGTGTTTAACTCCAAAATGTAAAATACAGCTTACAGTAAAAACTGACAGTTTTGAGTCCTAGAAGATACATGAAATCATAAACATATGTTTATGTAATGTTATGGTGATGACAACCTAATGGTTGAACCACAGAAAATTCTGTAACGAATCAGCACCTGTGGCCCTGAGAGTGTACCCGCAGGACACAAACAAGCTCTCATGATACACCAGATCAAAATATAGGAAAGGTTTTTGGAATCAGAACAAATTTGCATTTCTGTAAAACATACAAAGTCTATGCAAAGACTGTAGCATGCAGCTATTCATTTGAATGCCTCTGACATGCTATTCAAATTCTGTGACAGAATGAACGGTAATATCCATTTATTAGATAAACATAGTGTGCTGGAACCTCAACATCAGCTCAACAGATCAACCACTGAGAGTCATAAGTATTTTCTTTTCTCTCTCTACTTCAGCTTGTGCTGAGACAGCATGATACACTAACACTAAACTCATCATTATGAATGGTACAGACATACGTTTTGGTATGCAAGCATAAGCTGAGTGTATACTTCAAGAAATAGCAAGTTAAGAATCAAATCATCCTATTTAAAGTGAGAGGCCTGATAACCTTCAGGTGGTTTGGACAGGGGGAGCACTGGGTAACTAAAGTGAGAATGCACGTTGCACACAAACAGACTTATTCTGCGAATTAATGTTTTAAAGGTACGTAAGACAAACTGGACAACAAGTTAAGTGCTACTTGAGTTCTGATACAGCAAAACAAACATGCACTATAGATGGAGAATTTTTCATTTAGTGTGTACTGTTTAGTATGTGTTTGTCATATGTTCAGCTGTCTTCATCCCTCTCGCTAGATTACTGCAGCAAAATGATCGATGTTCTTTCAGACATCCCGCATCAATACATAAACACGCTCTTTTTCTTTCTTGTTATGTAATGATTTTGGTGAAGTTCTCTTAGATAATTATCACGAGTCAAGGCAATTTAGTTGAAATTGGGTACAGTGGGAGGTTGCACAGTTTGTGAATAATATCACTCTTATGATGGATCTTAAACAGGCTTTTCGGATAAGTAGGTCTGTTTAGTGCATTTAGGGAGCTCACAAATGTGTGTGTGTGTGTCCAGGTCTGTGTTAACTTCACTAAGTGAACTTTGATGAATGCAGACATCACAAGCACTGTACTGCATCCAGGTAGATAGACAGATAGATAGATACTTTATTGATCCCGAGGGTACTGTGTGTCACAATGAACTCACACAAAATACCATAACTAACAATATCTAACTAATGACATGAAAACAAATCCAGCCTCAATACTTAGCATTCATATAGATGTTATACATCAGAGCTGCTTTTAATGCAAAACACTGTAGCACAAGTGCATGCATTGCCTGCTGCTATGATTTCTTGTATCACCTGAACCACTGTCTAAGTCAACACTTTGTTGCATGTGAATGTTTCCATGAACATCCATCCATCCATTTTCTATACCGCTTATCCGGCAGGGTCGCGGGGGAGCTGGAGCCTATCCCAGCTGACTACGGGCGAGAGGCGTGGTACACCCCGGACTGGTCGCCAGCCAATCGCAGGGCCAACACACAAAGACAAACAACCACACACTCTCACACTCACACCTAGGGGCGATCTAGAGTAGCCAATTAACCTAATGTGCATGTTTTTGGTATTGTGGGAGGAAGCCGGAGAACCCGGAGAAAACCCACGCAGGCACAGGGAGAACATGCAAACTCCACATAGAAGGGCCCAGACCGGCCCATGAACATCTCAGAATTAATTCAGATGTTTTGCTGACCTGACTTTTCATCCAGCGCTACTGTTGTTCTGAAATTTCCTCATATTCCAAAGAAATGTCGAATTCTATGTGCACACGTTATTCTAAAAATGAGAGAGCAGACCTCGTCCCTCTAAAGGATAAATGTCAACACTGCAGATAAGATTAACATGACGTTTGCTGAGGATGTGAAGTAACTCATGTTTTCAGTGCTTTATCTCTTGTGCAACTTGCAGGGCAAACCTCACATGTTTAGCTTCACCCCTGTTGAAGCTCTTGAAAGATGAGTAGTATGCTGTCAACTCCAACACCTACATAGTGAAATAGAAGGTATAATGAACTTTGTGCCCTTTGTTCGCTTAGTTGAACTTCAACAGGCTTTTAGTATATAGATGGTCTGATATGGTCGTATCTTTGACTCTTTGATTAAGATTTTATAAGTGAGGAATAACTGTACATTCACATAGTCATTTTATTGTCATAGAGTGATGAGCCACAGTTATTGGCTTTGAGCCCTGAACTCTGTAAAAGGTACTTGGTATAAACGTCAGTACATTACCGCTCTTGTTAAACCTCACACTGCTGTGCTCTGCCTTATGGCTGTGTACTCCTAATGTAATCTAAATGTAATGTCTGTTCAGTGGCTTGCTTTGGAAACCGGGATTCTGCTTGTTGATTAATTATGACTGGTTTCCTTAGTCTGTGACATCTGTCTTCCTGTATCCTGTCACTCCAGGGCAGAGCCAGTTCACATTTGGATGACCCACTCAATGTCTTGGATAATCTCTTCTGTTAGATATTGTACACTGCTCTGTTAAGTAAAACACTATTACAGTAAATCTCCCCTCCACACCAACTCATCATGGATTCCTACTGTTTTTCATCATAGAAAACTGTGATGTTGAACTGATGACCCAAACTGCAGCCTCCCAACTTTTATTCTTTTTTTTTTTTTCTTACTGGAAGTATTGTTTCTCCTCGGCCATGTATTTCTTTGGAGATTTGCAAGGATCAATAAGGCAAGTGAAAAGTATATATTTCTGTGTGTTACACCCACCTGCAAACACTGTATAAAAAATGTTGATGGGTATGTTGACATTCTTGATGTTATCCATTTTTTACCTAATTTTCTCATTGTTAGACATAGTCACAAATAAATTAATCAATCAATTTCATACTGAATTACAATGATGTGTATTTCTTTGCTTCTGACTGTTGAACAATTGAAGGAATTATGGTCCACACCAATCATGTCCATATTTAATCCCTTAGGATTAATCCAGAGCCTCAACCAGTAATTGGTTCTATTGTGAGGGCCCCAAGGGGAATATGGATGAGGTCCACCCAAAAACAAATGTGTATATGACCATCAAAGACCAAAACTGCTTCACTGTTTGCACTTCCATGCAACTACAAAGCCTCAGTGTGTTCTTGTTGCGAATGGAAACTATCCAAGTTGATATTATTATGTGTGGTTTAGATAAACAAAAACAGACGGAAAAAGCTATTTAGTATATCTCAGATCAGACCATATATAGACTAAACAGTTATTTACCCTGTGTGTGAGTCATTGTTCATTCTGTTTGTCTCTGATAAAGTTCAGACAGAGGAAAAGGTTGTTAAAACACCTTGCTGAGCTATTCAACAACTGCTGGGCTGTGGCTTCCAGACAGAGCTTACAAAGGATAAACAAAAAATGTCATTATGGAGGTCTGATCAATGTAACACATACCGTTTTTTAAACAGGATGCTGTTATAAAATTTATGAATGTGTGTGGCTTGAGGTTTGTTTTACCCACCATCTCTACTTTTACATTCCCCAATACGGATTTCCCCACATTTCACCACCAAAAAATCTTGCATGGCATTAATGGTAATGAAAATAATGTCTATACCACAGTGCACTCAACACTACCGAACACTACTGCTGTCAATGAGAGAGGGCAAAATGTCTTTTCAAAGCTTTTCTTCACTTGGCACACAAATTGCAGGTCCCATGGGTGTCACTTTTTTCGTTCTATTATTGACATACAAAGAGAAACTCACGGAGGGTACAGACTTATTATTAGACATTACATAGACATTTTTAAAAGGTTTAATGTTCAGCGCTGGGATTTACCTGATGATCTAATCAGTCAACAAAAATTTACTGTTGGAAGACATGAGTTCTGCCTTAACTCCTGGACTTAATGTAAGATTTATAGTGTTGATTAGGTAGGCAAGGCCTGAGCTGAATTAAACAAAGGGAGTTTAACCTGATGGGAAGAAAAGTAATGTATTACTGTCTGTGTGTGGGTTTAATTGTGTACAAGTCTGTAGCATTCAACAGAAAAGTCCTTGTAGATTTCTGTGCAGCACAGAGAGGAGTTATAATACATCTTATGATTGATTCGTTCATTCAACCTAAACTTCTTAGGTGCAGATAAAAAGGGAAAAAAACCCTCTCTCCAGCACCTCAAGAAATTTCTACAGCAGCCCATAGTATATATACTCATAGGTCTTGGTGGCATATGAATCTGGATTATTGTGCGAATGTCAGGAGATGGTGGCACGGTAAATAGAGCTATAAATGATTGAGTAGCTACCAATTTGTCTCCCAAACAGATTGAATGAAAGTGAAGTGAGATTGAGGCATCTAAGGTCCAATCCTGGAGCTTCCACAGATATTTGGGACACCAGTTAGTATTCATGGGGTGGATATAAGGATTCAAGCTATTTTCCCTTCATCCCTAAGTTAATTTTTAGTCCCTGACCATGCTTTAGCCTCTGTATGCTTTATCCTTGACCCTACAGAAGAGAGGTTTATAATTTCTGACCTGTTGTAACCAACCACTACAAACAGAGAATTTGTGTTCATTAGTTCCACTACATTAAAAACTCTTATATACAAGAGTGTATAAATTTGCATAACACCATCTGGGAATAAAGCTGACCCATGGAATTACAGTCCTTTGGTCTTCCCAATTTTGCAATGATTAATGTGAGAATAAACAGGGTGTGGGCTGATCTCTTTTTCTTTACCACTTAAGGAAACAAGTCAATTCAAGCCTCTGTTACAGTGATTAAATGCAGAGAAGATTCACCTTTTGACTTGTCCCACACCAAGTGAGAAAGAGATTTTAAACCAACGACTATCTCTGGTTTTGTTATTCGCCATAACTTTGGCAGACATCCAGCTTATATAAATAGAGGCAGTGTTGAATGGTTTCTGTCAACTGAAGCCATGAGTCGGAAAGAGACATAGTCAAAGAGACATTTGCTCTGAAAGAGGGGGATGGAGATTAGCCGCTGTTATGGGATCTTTATGTGTCAGTGATAATACTTAAAAGAAGGTCTTTACATTCTTTTGGCAGTGTGTAAACTGTAAACAGTTCAGTCATTTATCACTTATTTATGATCTTATTTGTCTCTCTGTTAGAAGTTACCACCCTTCCACACACACACATATACATGTATATGCAAAATTGGAATCAGTTACCAAAGGGGCCACCATCAGTCTGACTTTCTGTGTCAGGAAATTATTTAAAGAACAAAACAGGAAAAGTGATGAAAGTGGTCATCAACATCTAAATCAACCCACCTCAGCTGTTATCAGAGTTGCCTGCAGCCAGAGTTCGCATTTAAACCACAAATGTGAAAGCTGCTCAAACTGGATAAAACTTGAGAACAGGACTCAAATTATTTTCCTAATAGACCTGGCCAGCTATCAAACCAAAAATATAATTTGTAAATGATCTTTACTCTGTCATACTTTTTTTAAGTGATTTACAGTAGGCTGTACTGTTTCTTTGGATATAGTTACAGTGACGTGGAGGCACATACTGTGTTTGCTTGGCTACCAGATGGACTGTGGGGTGAGGTTATGCATTACAAAAGAGTACTTAGTAATGCATAACTTCCATTCTTCCATTCTTTTGCAGCACTGCAGTTTCGGATGTTTAAGATTAGTGAGTTGAAAATGAAATTGGAGGGATATTTTTGCCTGAAAAAAAAAGTTGAAGATTTTGACTTTAAGCCATATCTTCACCAAGTTTGATCAACTGTATATGCAATATTTGTTCACATATTATGAAGAAATGCTGTACTTTTTTTTTTAATTTGGCAATGAGGTTAGAATGCAGTTCAGTCTAGTGAAGCATAAAATTGCTCATTTCTTTCAAATGAAGATTAATGTGTCCAAGAAGCATGAAACTCATGACAAATGTGAAATTAATATAATGAACTGAGACATTACATTTAATATGTAACATAGTATATTGTGAGCATGTAGCATATGTCATTGATGAAATTAATTAAAAAGAATGTATTTATGTTGCCAAGTCTTGGGTCTCTCACACTATTATGTAATATTACATACAAGCATCAGACTGAACCACAGAATAGTTTTTTACCATTTAAAGGAGGGCTTGTGTGGAACTGAAGAGGGAAAACACATGTAAGCTGTATGGCTGTTTCATCTGACCAGCAATTATTTTTAGATGCATTGGGAGTTTACCTCCTGTGATTATCATTGTGTGTATTTATTAAATAAAGTCGACTGTTTTCAACATATGAGCACAGCTATCTTGGATCAGATATAGTTCCATGTATACTCTAAATTCAAGACCATTCACCAAAATCCCTGTATGATTTCCTAATAAAGTCGTAAGCAGCTGCACTAAAAATCTTGTGTTTTCATGAGGATAAATTAATTCTTTTCACTCAAAGATCCTAAGGGCTGTTTTTTTCTTTTCTTTTCTTTAAAGCAATGGTCCTTGTTGGGAATCAAAAATAGCATGTCTCATGAAAATGAGAAAAAACTCAGAATAAGGTGAAGAGAACAGCAATATAATAATATTCCTCTTTGAAGGGTTATTGCTACCTCTTTGAATACCTGAAATAATGTCTGCTAGAACATGATTCATATCAACAACACTAGGATGTTATTCAAATTCGGATGGGAATGGGAAAGCTACTGATGGCTGCCGCAGGGACAGCTGAAACCTAAAACACATGCAAATAACCCAAACCCATTTTTTTCAATTTGCCAATGAGGGGATTTCCTGAAGATGGTCGAAGCTATCTTTGTGACTGTCCCTCTATCAAACCAGGAAGTTAGAATCTCTGAATATATCAATCACATCCGCTAACATTTGTGAAAAATTCAATCTCCCATCATCAGTGAGAGATGATGAGTAATCGAGTAAACCCTTTGACTGTGAACATGGTCACAGGGCCAGGCGGTCCTCTTTGCTGTGTGGAGCGGCAAGCAAAGGTTAACACTGGCAATGAAGTGTGAAAATACCATTAATTTAGCAATTTGTCACTGGGTTTTTCCATGCATGGTTATGGTCACTGAGTGTGGTGACTGGTCAACCGTGCCAAATGCAATCTCTGAGTAAAGCCAGAATAATTATTCTAAGATAAAAGAGAGATGGTGTCCCATCTCATAACGCTTGTAAAACGAGCTGAGTGACCAGAACATTTGATTATTTTTATACATGCATTCTAGTGTTGGGATGCAAGACAAAAGTGCTGTCGTCATAAACCATCTGCTGTCTGTGCATCTTGCTGTGTTTATGTAAGTGAGAATTAAATCACAAATCAGTATTGTTCCTGCAGTGGTGATTGTTTGTGCTTTGCTGACTACCAATTAGGTGCTCATCTGCACCAGGTCAGCAGCAACTGAAAGAGAGCTTCAGAATCAACTGAGCAGTTAACATGCATGGGCACATTCACTGACCCAGACTTTGCAGGTCAACAACTTCGTACTGCCTTTGAGCATACTGTTGAGCAGCCCATGAAAGCCATCTCACTTTACTGACCCTGTCTATGTGCTGTAATGGAGATGAATGTGACTGAACTGTTCTCCCAGTGATGTACTCTACAATCTTGGTTGGAGAAGGATGGGGCAAGCCTGCAGGATGAGGCTAATTAGAGGTCATTATCGCACTAATGACTTTATGGCAGAATAACACAGCCTTGCAGTGGTGCAAAAAGCACAGGTTAAAACAGAGCTTGTGTGGTTTGCTAAACAGAACTTGTGTGGTTTGGTAAATGTAAATACACTACACCTGGATTTAACTAAGCAAATAGGTACGAGCCTCCTATTGGATAATAACTGTATGGGCGATTATCATTCAGCTGGCAACAAGTTATTTAACCCCAACTGGTGCAATGAGTTGCTTCTCATTTCCTAAACAACCCTGTCGAAAGACACATCCTGTGGTTTTGAGAAGGGTCAAATCATTGACATGCATCAAGCAGAGTAAACATCTAAGGAGATTTCAGAAATTACTAAAACTGGGTTAAGAACTGTCCAACGCATTATTAAATCGTCTTGGAGGAAGAAATGTGGCCAGAAAAAATCCTGAATGATCGTGATCGGTGAGCACTTAAATGTTTGGTAAAATCAAATGGAAAAAAAAACAACAGTAGAACTCAGGGCTATGTTTAATAGTGAAAGTAAGAGCATTTCCACACGCACAATGTGAAGGGAACTCAAGGGATTGGGACTGAACAGCTGTGTAGCCTTAAGAAAACTACTAATCAGTGAGGCTAACCAGAAAAAAAGGCTTCAATTTGCTAGGGAGCATAAAGATTTGACTCTGGAGCAATGGAAGAAGGTCATGTGGTCTGATGAACCCAGATTTACCCTGCACCCATCATGCCTAGTGCCTACTGTACAAGTCTGTGGGGGCAGTGCTATGATCTGGGGTTGCTACAGTTGGTCAGGTGTAGGTTCAGCAACAGTATGTGCTCAAAGAATGAGATTAGCTGACTACCTGAATATACTGAATGACCAGATTATTCCATCAATGGATTTTTTCTTTCCTGATGGCACGGGCATATTCCACGATGACAATGCCAGGATTTATCGGGCTCAAATTGTGAAAGAGTGCTTCAGGGAGCATGAGACATCATTTTCACACATGGATTGGCCACCGCAGAGTCCAGACCTTAACTCCATTGAGAATCTTTGGGATGTGCTGGAGAGGGCTTTGCGCAGCGGTCAGACTCTACCATCATCAATGCAAGATCTTGGTGAAAAATGAATGCAACACTGGATGGAGATAAATCTTGTGACTTTGCAGAAGCTTAACTAAACAATGCCATAGCGAATGTGTGCCATAATCAAGCTAGAGCTAAAGGCGGTCCAACGAAATATTAGAGTGTGTGACCTTTTCTTTTGGTGGCGGCTTTTTTTTTTTTTTTTGGCCGAGCAGTGTACTTCCTCTTGTCTGAAAAAGACACCACTTTTTCATTTCCTTGTCAGGTTAAAAGAACAGCATGTTTTCTTCCTCATCATAGAAACTGCTGATTAATCTCTGACCCAATTCTGCAAATATAAAAGATTCAAAAAAGCATACACACAAACTGATGAAGACAAGGTAATGCATTTATTTTGTTACATTGTAGACAAAGAGGCAGTCTTGGTCACCTTAAACAAACATAAATACAGCAATATTGCTTAAAAAGTGATGCTTCACAACCAGTGAACATATTACCCTGAACATCCCTTAACAGATTTATTTTCTGGGAGTATAGCTGATGGTTATAGACCACCTTTCCATTGAGCTTTTATTCCATGTTAATGGTGGAACTTTTCACTTTTTTGTAAAAATGCTGGACGAACGACAAGGAGAGCAAACCAGCCAAGCCAACTGCAAACCAACTCACTACCTAATGGAGAAAAGCAGGCACCATTCATGATACCTAATTAACTAATTTATTGAAATTAAGAAACAAAAATTGGGTTGATGGTTGGGTGATACTAAAATATCAAAGCTGCACTTTCTTAAAGTTGCAAGAAAAGTACATTTATTCAACCATTAAATTCTACAAATACTTAGCTTTATGAAATAAATGATTTTTGTATTAACAATGTTGTTTACGAGTTTGCCTGTGGAAATAAATAGATTCTATGATATCCTCAAATAGCACGCTTACAATGACAAGTGGTTTAAGAGCCCCATGGAATAAATTACTCGCTAATGATAAGAAGAAAGAGAAATAACACTATCTGTCACTTAATATCAAATTAATAAAGACAGTTGTATTACTGAAACAAAACAATTGCTTTCTTCTTATTCATCAAGAACATGCTGAACTAGTTATTTTCAAGCCTCCAGGAATTAGACCTTTGGTTGTCTGTGTGTTTATACTGACTGTGAAATGCTGCCAGACAACTCTCATGTATTTATGGTTAAGGGAGCACTACCATTAGGCTCAGCAGCATGCACCTTCTTCTCTAGGAGTTATGGGACAGCGAGTGAGTAATCAAAAATTTACTATGTAGCAAACTTGATCTTCCTGTCAAAAATTGCCATTTATAGAAAAGTTCTCATCATGCACCAGAACATCTGCTCTCTCTCTCTCTGAACTGATAGCCATACTACTACACTGGCTTATGAAAATGCTAGGTAATCAAAGAAGTATGTAGAGTTGTAAATAGTGGAGAGACATGTGGTGCTGTCCTGTGCAAAGTGTGTGATCACCCTTGTGAAACAGCAGAAGAATGTGTGTTGAATTGCTGTGGTAAAATCATGACATTGTACAAGTTTGATGTAACGTTACATTTAGTGTTCGGTCCATTATACAGTCTGATCTTAAAGCACATATTACACTCACTTTCTTGGTACAAATTTTCTGACAATGTAAGGAAACAAGCAAAATAAGGAAACATAACAAGTGTGACAACACATGCATTGCAAATACAACAGAGAAAAAAAACAAGTAGCAGCTGTGTTTCCATTTAGAAGATAGCACGTGTTAGAATTAATGGCGTGTGTTTTGTTAAAATAAAATCAGAATCATCACCAAACCAAAAACTCAGGCCCACATTTGAGTTCATTTTTCAGTACCCCAGTAGCTGACTTCAGTAACTTTAATATCATTCATACATGATCACAGACCACACCTTCAAAACTTGCACCATTATTCTGTTCTGTTTTGTATTTGCACCATGTTTGTGTATTTGGTTGTGTTGTGTTTGCAGCATTTGTTGTCATATTGATGTAGATGTTTTCTTAATTTGCTGATTTTGTCAATTTGAATGTGTTGTCTTATTCTGCAGTGCGTTGAACTGTCCCAACCACCATATGTAAGCAATATTAATGAAAAAAATGAAAAAAGAGGTGATATAGTTCTTTCTTTCTCTATAAAAGCACACTCAGGAAGTGTTGATTGCTAATCTTAGGCTGCTAAACTGTGCGACTGGGAGGTGCATTTTTTCTGCTTAACTCTCACTTCTAGTTCCTCTTTTCTGCTGCCAGGAGACACACTGTTCTGTGCTTATCAGATACCACCCAGAGGAAGAAGAAAATTGAGGTTGCATAACCACTTAGGAGCCATGAATGAGGTCAGTGAGTTGCTGGTATAGCATGACTTGTGTCAATCACTTGTGTTTTGTTGAATATTGTAGAGCTAAGTCTTTCATGAAACAATGAATGACAACAGACAGGTCAGCGTATCATAAATGTTACAGACATGTTAATGCACACTGTGTTGAGCATACTGGATATTTCCCATCAACATGAGAACACCAGGCGTACATTTAGGTAAGCTGGAATGTTTGAAGTCATCTTCTGGACTATGTGCTCTTCACCCAGAATAAAAATGTCAGTTTGCTGGCAGGTTTCTGCGTTGTAAAGAGCAAAACATGGCATACCACAGTGATTCGCTGACCTCACTAGCAAAACTCCAATTGTCTCATATTTTCTCAAACCTTAAATAGATATCACAAGAGATTTACTGGTCAACACAACCCCTCAAACATGCAATCAAAGTTAATGATGATCTCAATTCTCATATTTATAGAGCACCAAATATTTATAATATTTAAACCTCAACCATTTAAAATTGTATATTTGTCTGGACAGCATGGGATGCTTTATGCTGTTTGAAATTATATTTCTTACCTACTTAAAATAATTTTTCAAATACCTCAACACAGATTAAGCTGGTCAAGCTTACATCATGTTTCTCATCAATATTGAAAGTGTTCTAAACTGCGGTCAGGCCCCACTTCTCCATTTCAATCTTCCCTAACATTTGAACATTTAGTTACACACTATTGATCATATGAAGATATTCTCTCCAGCCTCTTCCACGGTCATAGTCTGGGTTCAGAGAAAGAGAAATGTGTATGCATAGCTAATGAAGATTTTGTGTGTTTCTCAAGAACACTCAATCAAAGCTTTCCCATATCAAATGAGTTTTTTTATTTGTCTTAGAAAAAGACAAAAAGGTAATTGTTAAGAAGATAAGTGACTGCCTGCACCTAAGAACACCTGAAAATACTGTTCACATTGTTAAATGTACAGAGGGCAATGAGTGCCTTTAATGTGATGTCTAATATAATGACAGCCATTCTAGTGCCTTTTTAAGGCTACACTTGTTAATAAGTCCTTTAAACTAAATGCTGACATCAGCATACATCATATTTCATCCCAAGGGATACATGAATGTGTGTGGCAAATCACAATGCTTCCAATAGTTGTTGAGAAATTTCTGGAAGGACCAAAGAGGAGGACTGAACGCCAGACATTGCCGTCATTAAAGCCACAGACACGGCTAAAAATAACAAATAATGGCATCATTAGCGTGATGTTTTTTCATTGCTGTTGCATCTCCACTGATGCATTTCCCAACCCAAGCAACATACAAAGCAAGAATGAACAGATACAGTACAATACAATATCACAGAAATGTACTTGAGAAAAAGAAGCATTAAATTGCGACATGAAAGATAAAAACCACTGGGAAACCATGTAGCTTTTTAAGAGAGCAGTGTAACACATTACATCTGACCTGAGCTGTACAGGTTGTACTGAGCCAAATGGGAAGAGAAAATATGTGTCTGAGTGCACATGATAATTTTTTCATAACCTAGTCTCAGACGACTTTTTATGTAATTTTCTGCTGGTTAAGTGTTGTAAATGTTGTGTTCTTGGATGTGATAATCACACCAACGACAGTGAAATCGAACAATTTTACCCCGTCTTCAGCCTTGCTCTTCTCCTTCCGGCCCTTCCTGTTTTTGAAGGCAAAACATCAACACATCAGTATATATATATATATATGCTGATATAGCTTGAGACATTTGATTCTTGTTCCTTGTTTTTGCACTACTACTACTTCTACTTTGACTATTCATTTTCTGGTCTAATAGCCAGCCGTTTTAGAAAGCAGAACTGAGAATTCTGGAAACTATTGAGTTTGGGGTGTAGATATATTGTATGTGTGCAGATTTCTGCATGTGAGAAAAACAAAAATAGACACAACAGGTTAGTAGATGGGAAACAAACAAACAAAAAAAGAATGGAGAGGGGTCTTATCGCCCATATCATTATATTTGTTCCTGTACTCTTTGGAAAAGAGAACCAATACCTACTGTCTATATTATGTTTGCTTTACATTTGTACAACTTGAGTCAGTATTTCATCCTCCTTTCGCGCTCCTCCTGTGTGGTTTCTGGTTTGCACACTGACCACAGCAGTGATTGTTTTCCTTGTTTGGAGAGAGATAGAGTACAGTCAGAGTATTAAACTTTGACTGCAGCCAACAGCCTGGGTAATTGGAAACCTCGTTTAGCAGAATGGTGACCCCACAACTCCTACATTCCTACGAGTTGAAAATATTCACACATGGGCACGCATATGTCAAGACATACACACAGTTGTAAATCCTCCCCCAAGGATCACAGTTAACTGCTAATATCAGGTGTAGTGAGGAGAATGGCTGTGGATAACATCATTAGGACCACAAACAAAGTTTTAAAATGTTAACTTCACCTCCTATTCTTTGCACATATAGCAAGAAAAGACACTGATGATAGTAAGAAAATAGGGAAACGTGTGTTACATATTTATTCCTAATGCAAATACAAGATGCTTCACAGAATTGACTTTTTTGTTTTTTTGTTTTTTTTTTAGAAATCCCTCATTTTGAGTATCTGAAGTGAGTTCTGTACTAGAACCAGCTCCAGACACTCAGTCTATATTCTGACAAACAGAAGCATAAATCTTCTGAAAATATTGATCAGAAATACCACCAGCCAAATATACAGCATGGAAAACAAGGACTATCAAAACTCCAGTTCTCTGTCAAGAAGCAAGGCATAGATTTTACTCTCTGCACTTTTTTGATTTGTGGATATGTTACTATTCACTATGCAGTGGTTGTTGCAGTCAATTGCGCAAATTATAAAAGAGAAATGGACCTTATGGGTAATTTTACTGTTAACCTGCTATACTATTGACCAATTGTTCATCATATCTTGAGAAACATTACAGTTATTACTGTTTCCTCAAGTATTACCTTACCACTGGTACCACCACAAAAATAACATGTGTTCATACCAAGGAGGTATCAGATTCTCTGCCTGCTAAAGGAATTTGGTTTTCAGAGGTTTGTTTGTTCTTTCCCAGTGGAGTAGACGGAAGTTGCACTTGCTCTTCAAAAAAAAAAACACAGTCAGTATGCTGTGCAATGTGTAACATACACTTTGATGAAGAGAGCTATTCTTCACATCACCTCGCTAAATAACCTAAACTGTCTTAAGGGACTATGTAGATGTAATTCTCTGAGGTCAGCTAATGCTGCTGACCTCAACTAATGCTGCTGACCTCAGAGGAACAAAATGTCTTCCATGATTTGGGTTTACAATAAGAAGTTAATTTACACAAAGAGAATTCCCTAAGCAGCCACTGTGGAGAAGGCCAAACAATATGAGCTTCAACTAATTACAAACAAACCTGCTGTGACCTTCTCTGTGTTTGGTTCTCCTGACCTTCATCTGAACAGGTTGATATTGGCCAGATGGGAGAGCAGTGGAGCCCTTTGATTCTGCCCATTGAAAGATAGTCTATCATTCTTTACGCCACGCTGATCAATACTGGTCTGTAAGACAGAGCTTGATACAACTCCTATCCAGGGATCAGATACTGTGGCCTTTCATTCTCCCCTCTCCTATAACAAAGCTCATCTTTCCTCATTTCAGACATTACCTGCATGAGGTTGGACTTTTCAGTAGTTAGAGCATTGATATCAATCATAAATGACCACAAGAGCTGTTTTACAAAGGTTCAGCTAGCGTTCTTTAAGATCTATGAGTATTAAAAGTCACACTGTATTAACACATGAGTTACTTTAGATGTTAGCACAAATATATGAATATTTTAGCAACAGGGACATGATTATTGCCAAAACCAGTGCGTCTCAACTGTTTGTGGATCAGTGGTGTCCAAAATAACACATAAGATCAAAACACTACACTTAGCTATAAGACTGATCCTGCAAAGATCATGTAATAAAGGTAGTATCATGGGACAGTTACACAACTTGGTTTTGGGAAAACGATTACTTCATTGAAGCAGCTTCCCCAAGTACACATTTCTCACTAAAGAACACACCATCCAAGCATGTCATCTTACACATAATTGTCACTCACTGACTGTAGAGTGACAGTAGCAGCGATGAATTGGTGGAATGTTGAAACTGAAAAGCTGCGCATGTAAGTTTGATTGTTTACATTTCTACTTTTAAGTTTCATGTAAACTCTGTTGTGCACATTTGTGTATTTTTGCTAGTTTGAACATTAATTCCATGATTAAAAATTTTATTTTATAAGTCGGGGCAGCAAGGCTTCACAGAACCAGAAAAAAATAATCTGATCATTTCAAGACCACATCTACAGATAAATCTGATAAATCCATTAAAACCAAGCCATGTATTTAGTCGATTTAGTCATGTTAGTGTGACATTAAAGATATACAAGGATTCAAGGAGTTTTATTTGTCATGACAGCTAAGTATATGCAGTGCATAGAGCATTGAAACCGTGTTCCTCCAGGATCCTCCAGGATGCTTTATCCATGCTATGCAGAAGACTACACATTTAATAAAATGAAATAAAAATACAAAAGTATAAAAACAAAGAATAAAAGTGGAAATACAGAATGAAAAATATTTTTAAAAAATAAAATAAAAAATACACGTTATGTTCACAGTAAAGGACTAGACAGCGCAATACAATAAGTATACTTAGCTTGTCTTATTTCTTCACTTTATCTACATTTTCTTGGCGTAATGAAAGATAATGAGAAGTAACGCAAAGCGAGCTTCTTGAGCTAATGTTATAGATAGGAAATGAGTGGATGGATGGATGTTTTAGATTCTGGCTCAAGCGGTGAGCTTGCAGCTACTGTTAACTAAGTGCTCCATTTTTATCTGCATGATGCACCTGTCTGTAACACAAAGAAGGTGGATGTCAACACTTGGTAACGGGTATTAAGTGCCTATCTCTTCCAAAACATAAATATCCTGATTTCATGCAGTATGTAGTATATGGTATGTAGTATGTAGTATGAAGTGTGTAGTAAGACTGTGCAAGTGGCGTTCACCCTATTGTTGATCCTAGCATTTTGTCATTAATTTTTCCATAACCTTATTTCCGTTAGGCCATGGTCAGTTCCTCGACCCACCCTCTTCTCTTGTTTTCTGGCCTTCACTATTCACACCCTAAATCAGGTCACAGTTCCTGTCTGGTTAGACACTGTAAAAGGGAAATACAGTACGAGCTCCTACTCACTCTCAATTACACATCCATGGGTCAACAAGTAAGGGCAAGAGATGGACAAAGTAGATAATGTTGTGAATCACAAGACAATGCTTTATGTTAACTCTAAAATAATCTGTACTGATTACAACACTGCAACAACTTATTTTCAATTTGATATTTTTTATTGCTGCCAGAGTAATCATAGGCCCTGACAATCCAAACAGCTGTTCAAAGTGCATGAACATAATGCACTGAGTCTGCAGACAGATCGCTTTGATCTTTTTGAAAACCTGAAAACTGGGACCTTTAGAAGGCTGTACTTCCTCCAGGCCTGGTCAAATAATACTTATGTAAATTGGAGAATCATGTGTGCAATCAGTTTGTCACAGTTACATACTTTGTCTCGCACATTGTGAAGCACTGTAAAGAAGAACGCACAGCTCAAAATTGACTGATGATAATCAATTATCCACTAGCTGTAACATTGTGTCACATATTGAATTACAAGTTCAGTTAATCTGAAGACAATTGCAGGCTTGGGAATAAGCATGCACTAAAGAGACTAAATGAAACAGTCACTGTAACTGGCTACATTATTCAAGCCTATGATAACATCTCTTATCTAAAATGGGAGAAAAGAGACGGCATGTCTTCTAATGTTAAGACAATGTGACCATCCCCTCTTATGTTGTGTTGTTTTAGTCCTTCAGGGACTGTACTTCACTCCCTCTCTGATAGTTCCAGACTTTCATCTTATCATGCCTGCGATTAACAAATCATCTTCTTGCCCACATAAATTATGTTTGTTATCTTTAACTCAACCTTATGCATCAGAATGACAGATTGTATTGAGGGGATGGGGAAACAGCCAATCAAATGGCCTCACCTCCTCAAGTACTGTACAATTTGTTTCACATATCATTAACCTTTTCACTTGTTTCACAGCAAATGTCAAAGCATGGCTATTTAGAATGATGCAGGAAACACTTGGTCAATACCTGTGAAGACTGATACCACCTGAATTCTTTCCATAAGAAGTTATGACAAGTCAAGATGAAGTTTATTTAAGTTTAAGAAGTTTACTAAAGCCCTTTTAAGTCTAAGATTATGTTAAATGTGGTCAGTTATGCTAACATTTATTAGATTGGGGGATTTATGTTGTGTGATGTACATATGTTATATTACACCAAAGAATATTCTTGTCCTCATAAAAATTGTTAAAATGACAATACAAACTGTGTTGATTCAAATATTTAAAGCTGTAAAAGGTTACGTGGTTACATGCTACATGGTTTGACATATTTATTCAATCTTCTTATTAAATTTTGACATTTTAATTTTTCTAATGTCATCATTCCATTTAAACCCCAGCAGCCTGTCGCCCTCCACCTCTGCCACCTCAGACAACCAAAGGCAGCATTTAGCAATTTTTCACCATGGTTCAACATTTAAAAGAGGGAAAAATCTACTACAGAAAAAGGCAGCATTGATTTGTATTAATGTAATATAGTAACTTTGACAGTGCAAATGAGCGTGGAACAAAATAAGGTCAAATTCTGATGGACATGCTGTTTTAACTGCAGTTACTAAGTTACTGTATGAATAAAGTTGATATTCAAATGTTTAACAGTTTTTCAATTTTAACACAAGCAGGCAATACCTCGTGGAAGTGGGCACAAAAGAAGCAGATTAAGGAATAATTGTCCATCAACTGAGTAAATTAAAATGTTTATATCATAAAATAGTTCTTGGAACACCTTGAACATCACAAAATGATGACGAGTGTTTGACAGTGTGATCTTCCTTTAAACCAGGTCCCCTCTGTCACTTTCCTAGCTCTTTATCCCTTTTTCCCCAGAAAGGCCAAGAGGAAACTCGCCTACAAGCCTTTAAACAGATGGAAATAACCTTTCCAGATTGTCCCTGCTGGAGATATAATTATCACAACAGTGCTGGCAGTGGAAGTGCTCAACTGGCCTCTGAATACCTTACCAGGTCCCTCGGTGACGCTGATTTCCCATGGCCATCCATCATACAAACCTTAAACAGGAAAGAAAAGAAATATGGCTCCTGCTCACATGCATACAGTGAGTGAGTAGTGGTCATAAAGGCTAACCTACATGACAGCAAAAATTAAAGGTCTGTTGCCAATTAGAGTCTGCAAGTAGTGGATCACTCTGCTTCATTTGTTTTGTTTAGTAATACTGAGTCACCAGCATGACCCTGAGTCACATAGGTCTTTTACTTTCTACAGAGAGAGATTGACACAACTAAAAACAAGCTTACAGATAGCAAAATGCGTTCTGTCTTTGCTCCTGGAGGTGAACCTGTGGTAACAACAGTGTTCCAAGCAGCTGGTTTGGAACATGACAAGCATACACAAAGACACAGGCAGATGGATCGGATGGATCGCAGCTTTTAATGAACTCTCTGGTCACAGGGGTCCTAACTGAGACTTGGTAATGGAATTCATAGTGAGTCTAAGTGAAGGGTGGGTGGGGGGTTTGCTTCAGTGTGAAAAAGTTCTTAAGCTGTGGAGAGAAAGAAGCAGTGTTAGGTTAGAAACACAGTGAGACACTGAGAGGGAAAACGATGGCAGGGGGCAAATGTTTTGCATTGATTTTCTGGAGGCAGAGGGAATGTGATGTGCCAGCCAGCTGGTTGAAAGGGCCAGCAACACAAGAACAACACAAGCGTCTTTTGTTGGCGAATTCATAGGGATCGTGAATTCAACTAAACCCATTGCTTAAGTAAAGTCAGCTGATGCATCCATTGGCCTGTTCAGCGGTGGTGTTCCTAAGAATTAGGAATAAGACTCTTTGCATCTAACCACATGACAAGATACAAGACGGGCAGTGTTTCACCAAACAAGAATGTCTTACATTCAACATTCTTTCATACATTCAAAGAAACTTTTCATTTGCACATATTGTCAGTTTGCAGTTTACATTCCGTGCAAGTATTTATAGAATCCTGGCTAATGCCATATGACTTATCACATCCACATTTTGTATGGATGGTTTCAAGGGTTGTGTTCTCGAGTGTGCATGTGTGGTCACGTGGCAATGTAGTGTGGAGGGCTTGAAATGAGAATTTCATTAATATAACACAGATGTGCCAACTAATGCAAAATCCAGCACACTGAATCGAGTCCTGGTGAAGTGCTGGTATGTCTATGTGTCTGCATGCCTGCTTTGACTGGTGTAAAGCACCTTATCTCCCTTTTCCTGGGCACATGATGCCAGTTCGTCACTAGCAGACACCATATGCATTTCATTGAAATGAAACCTTGTACCCTGTGAGTGTTCCTGATGGTTGGCAGTTCAGACTGGGATAGCACAGGACCAAAATTACTTCCAGACAGACAGACTATTTATACCAGAGGCTACTTCCCTCCTTATCACATGACAGTCCTAGGAAATTACAATCGCTGAATTTACATGGACATGTAGCACTTTGAAGAGCAATGGTCATTCGGTACAATTAAGTTTAATATAATTTTAACCTTTCAGATTTTGAGAATTTTCCTTAAATTTAAACAGCTGAAATAAGAATAATTACACAAAATGGCATAATTAAATACATGGCAATAGAGAATTAAAAAACAGTTCAAGTTAGAAACTTTCAGTTTACAGCAGTAGAGAAAAAACTGGCAGCAGCTAGACAGGGACAGAAAATCACTTTATTCTTTCTGCTTTGCTAAAAGCAATTCATTAGTTCAGGGTCTTCATTCATCAACGGGCAGCAAAAGCAATAATGAAAAGGTCCAAAAATGCAAAAAGAAAACAAGGTCTGCCACAGATAAAGCAAAGTGACGTCAGCCCATGACTAGTTGTTGTGGCTTAGTTTCCATTTTACTGCACATTGATGTTCTAAAAGTGACCAAAACAGCAAACCTACAATTCTCTCACATCCACTATGACTTGCCTTAATTTACTTTTATACAACAGAGATCCACTGACGACTTGAGCGATCTTAGCCAGTGTTACATTGACAAAAATAGATTCATCAGTCACCACCTCTGTCTAGAGGCTCCACTCCAGTTTTTATGACCTAGAACACTATGTGAATAGTCAGCAGGCAGGAATAGAAAGGTGTGAACAGGTCTGGCTGGTCTGCTGAGTCCCCCCCGTCTGATGCCAAACTGTGAACAACTAATACAAAGCTTTCAGGTAATTTACGCTGCAGAAACATTGAACTGCGCGGACACAGTTGTCACGTGTGGGGGCTTGTGTACACTCTGTGTAGCATGTACTGCATATAGACATGGTCATAAATCAAAGTGTTTTAAATATGATGTCACTCTCAATTTCATATACATCTGCAGTTCCTGAGGTACAACTTTGAGCTTTAAGAAAAGCCTCATTAGAAAGCTGGATTTAATGAAGCTAACTATGAACGTATGCCTGAGTGAAGCTCTCAGAATTGAAGAGTGCTCTCAGAATTGCAATCAAGAGATGCCTTTTTACCACATGCTATCTTACTTCCTGCAGGTGTCGAGCAAGGCAGCCTTTAATTGCTCACATTCCTATTGAACATACATTTTCTGTCAATAACAAGCAGAGCCAAGAAGCTCACAGAATAAGAACTAGAAAAACAATGTCAACCTCAAAACTTGGTGCAAGAAAGTTACAGATGTGTTCATCTTTAGAGCTCTGAGTCATAAAAAGATAGTTAGTTTAATGTGGGTGTTTTATTCCTAAACACCCCAGTATGCTCCCTGGTGTTTCAGATGTTTAATGAACCAAACTCTGGCTTTTCTGCACTCATTGTTATTGATGCAGTACAACAGTATAGTAATGAATACAAACTTGGAGTTCTAAGTTCTTTTGGGGTTAATAAAATAGAGCACAGATGCAGTTTGCATTAGCAAAATCATAGTGTAGTTAATACAGTCAATACATGAACAGTGTCCTAATGTGTATGTTTGGAAGGGTGGTGGGTTCTTGCTTGTGTAACTGCTGTGGTCGGGGGAAAAGAACTCTTCTACAAGCTTTTTCTTTAAATTGATTTGCACATTTGGTTGTGGATAAGGATGACTCACTTGTTTCTTTTTCTCTCAACTTTATTGCTGCTCTGCCTGGTTGCCATGCCCACACAGATGCACACAGAGAGCAGGGGGTTAGGAAGGGACAAGCTCTGGCCTTGTTTTCCTTAATTTATGGGGGAACTTAAAAGCTAAATGACAAAAGAGCAGCAATTAAAGACTCTCTGGGCAGACCAGACACTCAGTGGAAGGTTTGGAAAAAGTGTGGCCTTTTCTTCAAAAGAAAGGTAATATTTTTCCTAAAACACTGCCATTTGTAGGAGAGTAAAGAAATCAGAACATAATTCACCATCTTGCTCACTGACACAATCTAACATGTCTAAATGTGTAGCATTGTACATGAAGACCTGATATAAAGCAAGTATGCTTTTCATTTTTAAGTCATGGCTCAAGATAGCGACAGATCTCCATCTTTTGGAGCAGACATTAAAAAATAATGGAAAAAAAATGCCTTTTAGACAACCTTGGACTGTCTGCGCTGTCGTCCTCCATCCATTTCACTCAAGCCAATTGAGCAGAACCATGGATAGAAAAAAAAAATCAAACCATAATTACTATAAACTAGCATCAATATCAAAGTCATTCTAGACTCGGGACTTGAACTTGAACTTCAGTGTACAGCATACTGTACCTGCAGCTGCATCACAGTAAAGGCCTTTCAGACACATCTTCTCGCTTTCTGTTAAGCTAACTGTGGCATAACTGCCTTTCAGTATAATGCAGTACAAAGTAGTTGCTACAATCGGCTCTATAAACCAAAAGCTTGATTGATTGATTAATTTATAAAAGTCTGGTCAACATATAGTACTTTGCACTTACAAAGCACACATTTCTGTGCAGAACAGACGTCATTAGAACTCTGACAAAGCGTGGCAAATGGGACCTTATCAGAAAGTCCATGATCCTATCTGCGTGATGAATAGTGAAAACAGTAACGTAGGAGTACAAACAACGACAACACCTACACCTATAGTCATTGTTTAACTTCAAATCCAATGTGTTGAGCACAGAGCCAAAACAATAGAAAAGATGACAGCGGAAAATACTGCACTGCTGATTCACTCAGGGGTCGTTTTAACCCTGCTGTTGAAGGACACAATGACTAGCAATGGTTCATTTCTTTGCAGGATAATTTCAGTTCATGACAACCCGAGGGTCAATTTTTTGTAGTTTTGGAAACATTGTTGGCCTGAAGAGGATGTAGACTATGGTTAATTTTAAAAAACTGTGCATTACAACGAGAACTAGTGGACTGGATATATGTAATATATTACATTGTTCACGGGTAATGATTTAAAAATTACCAGGGCACAAGTTTAGTCGTTAAACCTTAAACCTCTTAGCTGCGAAATTCCTTCATATCAACAAGTAACAGTATGAGTCAGTGGCTATATTGCCAAAAAGCCAGGAGTGTATGTGCACGTCAACCCCATTCAGGAGACAGGCATGAGATAAAAGGAGGCCAGACATGATAGAGAGAGAGAGAGAGACATACAGAGAATCTGTTTTATGGTTCAGATAAGCAGAGTCATGGGTTATTAACAATGAATAGCTGTTTTCATTATGCTGCCTGTCACTTCACATCATATATGCACAATGTGACCTTGCAGCTTGGGCCAAGTTTGTGCTGAGTGCTGTAGTATGTGCAGCTGTGCACTATTTAATAAAAGTGCACTGAGGCATTTTGTTCCATTGTCTGTGCTGATGTATAATAATTGCTTTTCTATGTGAAAATAAAAAAATGTATAATTTCTCAGTGTAATTAGTGTAGCTTTTAACAATCTAGGTATTGTTTCTCTCTGATCTGTTAAATAATAATGACTTCATGACTGACTCACGCTAAAATATTTCAACTGAGAATCTGGTGTTGCTTTTCTAACCCCTTTTGGTTTAGAATGCAGACATTAGATCACCGTTCAGTCTTCACATATATACTGGTGAAGCTAGATAGGTTGGTGAATAAAAAAAAAGCAACAAACATCTATGCAATTTGTTTAAACCACTCATTCAGTATGTTCTAACCATCATGATTGCACTACAGCACGGGCAAATAGCCTACATCAATGTCCTGTTGCCTCACTCAAACCTCAGATGGAATCTCTGATGGAGGCTTAAAACCCTTTTGATGAAGAAAACTACAAGCCTTACAAGCTTTTTTCCTCAGCACTTAGCTACAAGATCGTGTAACCTTTATCTTGACTCCATGGCTGAATGGTTCCAGCTCTGTACGTGCAGTTTTCATGCCTGAGTAGTCATAGTGGCACCATACATCTTTTTCCTTTTTAAAATACCAAACTGTTTTAGCAGTATTTGTTGGTAGCTAAAGTTAATATTCAGACTGGCAGCCTAATCATTAGAGGACTACTACTTTAAAAGTACTAATGGCAGCCATGTAGCCCATCTTAACTGCATAATGAAGTCATGCACAGAGAAATGTTATTTTGAAAGGAAATTCAAATTACAAACCACAACCTCTAGCTTATGTAAAATTAAGCATTTTATTTCCAACATACAGCTCCTGGCAATCAGAGCCCCTACATCCGTAATTCCTGCACAATCAACAATGATAAATGTGAACGGCTGCCTGTTATATTGAGAGAGGTTGAGTTTCACCTAAGGGGAGTTTGAAGGAAATGCTTTTGTCACTATTTAGAAATGCATCACAGTCGAAGAAAGAAACTAACCCATCAGCTGAACATTTAAAGATCGCAAAAATGTGGTTTTCATATGTTTATGTCCCCTAACATGCCTGGCCTGATTTGTATCTGTGCAAACAATGTGACAATGTAAACAGACATCATAGCAGATATTATTGTATGTTTCACAACCACTCAGCCACTGTCAGTTACAAGCTAACAGACTAACAAACATAAGGTGCAACCTACACATCTGATACATCCACTAGTAGCCAGTTCTGATGCAAGACAAACGTCTCTTCTGAGTCAAGG